>NW_027181992.1:25091265-26529658 GCF_029961685.1 Aristolochia californica
TTGTTTGGCTCTGGTAAATATCCAACCACTTGAGAATTTGATTTTTTCCACTCCTTGAAATTTTTGGCATCATTAGGCCACTTGCATCGTCAACATGCCTCTGGCATGCATGGACACCACATTTAAAGCAAGTTAGGATCAGTTAGAAGTCCCTTTCCTACAAAATTCCACCAAGCTAATTATTAGGGGGTTTGTACTAGTGGAATTTTCCAAACTTGGATAACAAAACCATGGAGTTCATTTTTGTAGGACGTGAAATAATTTTCTTCACTCACATTTATTATAGTTTTCAAAATTTTTTTTGCATACATGAACTCAAAATTTTCATTTTGTTATGATCTACTTGCCTTATATCTTTTTTGTTTACGAGAGAAATGGGAGAGTGAAAACTCAAGTTTTATTTGAAAAAAAAAAATTTGAACATCCAAAAGGGGAAATGCACAAATGCAGAGAGAGACAATTCCAGAAAGTATCTGTGATTTCTAAGGATAGGCAAAAAGTGGGTTGTTTGGCTCTGGTAAATATCCAACCACTTGAGAATTTGATTTTTTCCACTCCTTGAAATTTTTGGCATCATTAGGCCACTTGCATCGTCAACATGCCTCTGGCATGCATGGACACCACATTTAAAGCAAGTTAGGATCAGTTAGAAGTCCCTTTCGCACAAAATGCCCCCAAGCTAATTATTAGGGGTTTGTACTAGTGGAATTTACCAAACATGGATAACAAATCCTTGGAGTTCATTTTTGGAGTGCGTGAAATAATTTTCTTCACCTACATTTATTATAGTTTTCAAAAATTTTTTTGCATACATGAACTCTAAGATTTTCATTTTTTTGCGATCTACATGCCTTATATCTTTTTTTTTTTTTACGGGAGAAATGGCAGAGTGAAAACGTAAGTTTGGATCTGAAAAAAAAAATTTGAACAACCAAAATGGGAATTGCACAAATGCTGAGAGAGATAATTCCAGAAAGTATCTGTGATTTCAACGGATAGGCAAAAAGTGGGTTGTTTGGCTCTGGTAAATATCCAAACACTTGAGGATTTTATTTTTTCCACTCCTCTAGATTTTTGGCATCATTAGGCCACTTGCATCCTCAACATGCTTCAGGCATGCATGGACACCACATTTAAGGCATGTCAAAATCAGTTAGAAGTCCCTTTCCAAATTAATTCCACCAAGCTAATTATTAGGGGGTTTGTACTAGTGGAATTTCCCAAACAAGGATAACAAAACCTTGGAGTTCATTTTTGTAGTGCGTGAAATACTTTTCTTCACTTACATTCATTATAGTTTTCAATTTTTTTTTTGCATACATGAACTCTAAAAGTTTCATTTTGTTCCGATCTACTTGCGTTATATCTTTTTTGTTTACGAGAGAAATGGGAGAGTGAAAACTCAAGTTTGGATCTGAAAAAAAAAATTTGAACATCCAAAATGGGAAATGCACAAATAATGAGAGAGATAATTCTAAAAAGTATCTGTGATATCGAAAGACAGGCAAAAAGTGGGTGGTTTGGTTCTGGTAAATATCCAACCACTTGAGAACTTGATTTTTTCCACTCCTTCAAAATTTTGGCATCATTAGGCCACTTGCCCTCAACATGCTTCTGGCATGCATGGACACCACATTTAAAGCATGATAGGGTCAGTTAGAAGTCCCTTTCCTACAACATTCCACCAAGCTAATTATTAGGGGTTTTGTACTAATGAAATTTCCCAAACATGGATAACAAAACCTTGGAGTTCAATTTTGTAGTGCGTGAAATAATTTTCTTCACTTACATTTATTATAATTTTCAATTTTTTTTTTTGCTTACATGCACTCTAAAATTTTCATTTTGTTGCGATCTACTTGCCTTAAATATTTTTTGTGTGCGAGAGAAATGGGAGAGTGAAAACTCAAGTTTGGATCTGAAAAAAAAAAATTTGAACATCCAAAATGGGAAATGCACAAATGCTGACACAGATAATTCCAGAAAGTATCAGTGATTTACAAAGACAGGAAAAAAGTGGGTTGTTTGGCTCTGGTAAATATCCAACCACTTGAGAATTTTATTTTTCCCACTCCTTGAAATTTTTGGCATCATTAGGCCACTTGCATCCTCAACATGCTTCTGGCATGCATAGACACCACATTTAAAGCATGATAGGATCAGTTAGAAGTCCCCTTCCTACAAAATTCCACCAAGCTAATTATTAGGGGGTTTGTACTAGTGGAATTTCCCAAACATGGATAACAAAACCTTGGAGTTCATTTTTGTAGTGCGTGAAATAATTTTCTTCACTTACATTTATTATAGTTTTCAAATTTTTTTTTGCATACATGAACTCTAAAATTTTCATTTTGTTGCAATGTACTTGCCTTATATCTTTTTTATTTACGAGAGAAATGGGAGAGTGAAAACTCTCGTTTGGATCTGAAAAATAAAAATTGAACATCCAAAATGAGAAATGCACAAATGCTGAGAGAGATAATTCCTGAAAGTATCTGTGATTTCTAAGGACAGACAAAAAGTGGGTTGTTTGGCTCTGGTAAATATCCAACCTATTGAGAATTTGATTTTTTCCACTCCTAGAAATTTTTGGCATCATTTGGCCACTTGCATCCTCAACATGCTTCTAGCATGCATGGACACCACATTTAAAGCATGTTAGGATCAGTTAGAAGTCCCTTTCCTACAAAATTCCACCAAGCTAATTATTAGGGGGTTTGTACAAGTGGAATTTCCCAAACATGGATAACAAAACCTTGGAGTTCATTTTTCATGTGCTTGAAATAATTTTCTTCACTTACATTTTTTATAGTTTACAAAAAATTTTTGCATACATGAATTCTAAAATTTCCAGTTTGTTGCGAACTACTTGCCTTATATCTTTTTCGTTTACGAGAGAAATGGGAGAGTGAAAACTCAAGTTTGGATCTGAAAAAAAAAAACTTGAACATCCAAAATGGGAAATGCACAAATGCTGAGAGAGATAATTCTAGAAATATCTGTGATTTCTAAGGATAGGCAAAAAGTGGGTTGTTTGGCTCTGGTAAATATCCAACCACTTGAGAATTTGATTTTTTCCTCTCTTTGAAATTTTTGAAATCATTAGGGCACTTGCATCCTCAGCATGCTTCTAGCATGCAAGGACACAACATTTAAAGCATGTTAGGATCAGTTAGAAGTCCCTTTCATTACAAAATTCCACCAAGCTAATTATTAGGGGGTTTGTACTAGTGGAATTTCCCAAACATGGATAACAAAACCTTGGCGTTCATTTTTGTAGTGCGTGAAATAATTTTCTTCACTTACATTTATTATAGTTTTCAAATTTTTTTTCTCCCATGAACCCTTAAATTTTCATTTTGTTGCGATCTACTTGCCTTATGTATTATTTGTTTACGAGAGAAATGGGAGAGTGAAAATTCAAGTTTGGATCTGAAAAAAATAAATTTGAACATCCAAAATGGGAAATGCACAAATTCTCAGACAGATAACTCCAGAAAGTATCTGGGATTTCTAAGGATCGGCAAAAAGTGGGTTGTTTGGCTCTGGTAAATATCCAACTACTAGAGAATTTGATATTTTGCACTCCTTGAAATTTTTGGTATCATTAGGCCACTTGCATCCTCAACATGATTCTGGCATGACTGGACACCACATTTAAAGCATGTTAGGATCAGTTAGAAGTCCCTTTCCTACAAAATTCCACCAAGCTAATTATTAGGGGGTTTGTACTAGTGGAATTTTCCAAACTTGGATAACAAAACCATGGAGTTCATTTTTGTAGGACGTGAAATAATTTTCTTCACTCACATTTATTATAGTTTTCAAAATTTTTTTTGCATACATGAACTCAAAATTTTCATTTTGTTATGATCTACTTGCCTTATATCTTTTTTGTTTACGAGAGAAATGGGAGAGTGAAAACTCAAGTTTTATTTGAAAAAAAAAAATTTGAACATCCAAAAGGGGAAATGCACAAATGCAGAGAGAGACAATTCCAGAAAGTATCTGTGATTTCTAAGGATAGGCAAAAAGTGGGTTGTTTGGCTCTGGTAAATATCCAACCACTTGAGAATTTGATTTTTTCCACTCCTTGAAATTTTTGGCATCATTAGGCCACTTGCATCGTCAACATGCCTCTGGCATGCATGGACACCACATTTAAAGCAAGTTAGGATCAGTTAGAAGTCCCTTTCCTACAAAATTCCACCAAGCTAATTATTAGGGGGTTTGTACTAGTGGAATTTTCCAAACTTGGATAACAAAACCATGGAGTTCATTTTTGTAGGACGTGAAATAATTTTCTTCACTCACATTTATTATAGTTTTCAAAATTTTTTTTGCATACATGAACTCAAAATTTTCATTTTGTTATGATCTACTTGCCTTATATCTTTTTTGTTTACGAGAGAAATGGGAGAGTGAAAACTCAAGTTTTATTTGAAAAAAAAAAATTTGAACATCCAAAAGGGGAAATGCACAAATGCAGAGAGAGACAATTCCAGAAAGTATCTGTGATTTCTAAGGATAGGCAAAAAGTGGGTTGTTTGGCTCTGGTAAATATCCAACCACTTGAGAATTTGATTTTTTCCACTCCTTGAAATTTTTGGCATCATTAGGCCACTTGCATCGTCAACATGCCTCTGGCATGCATGGACACCACATTTAAAGCAAGTTAGGATCAGTTAGAAGTCCCTTTCGCACAAAATGCCCCCAAGCTAATTATTAGGGGTTTGTACTAGTGGAATTTACCAAACATGGATAACAAATCCTTGGAGTTCATTTTTGGAGTGCGTGAAATAATTTTCTTCACCTACATTTATTATAGTTTTCAAAAATTTTTTTGCATACATGAACTCTAAGATTTTCATTTTTTTGCGATCTACATGCCTTATATCTTTTTTTTTTTTTACGGGAGAAATGGCAGAGTGAAAACGTAAGTTTGGATCTGAAAAAAAAAATTTGAACAACCAAAATGGGAATTGCACAAATGCTGAGAGAGATAATTCCAGAAAGTATCTGTGATTTCAACGGATAGGCAAAAAGTGGGTTGTTTGGCTCTGGTAAATATCCAAACACTTGAGGATTTTATTTTTTCCACTCCTCTAGATTTTTGGCATCATTAGGCCACTTGCATCCTCAACATGCTTCAGGCATGCATGGACACCACATTTAAGGCATGTCAAAATCAGTTAGAAGTCCCTTTCCAAATTAATTCCACCAAGCTAATTATTAGGGGGTTTGTACTAGTGGAATTTCCCAAACAAGGATAACAAAACCTTGGAGTTCATTTTTGTAGTGCGTGAAATACTTTTCTTCACTTACATTCATTATAGTTTTCAATTTTTTTTTTGCATACATGAACTCTAAAAGTTTCATTTTGTTCCGATCTACTTGCGTTATATCTTTTTTGTTTACGAGAGAAATGGGAGAGTGAAAACTCAAGTTTGGATCTGAAAAAAAAAATTTGAACATCCAAAATGGGAAATGCACAAATAATGAGAGAGATAATTCTAAAAAGTATCTGTGATATCGAAAGACAGGCAAAAAGTGGGTGGTTTGGTTCTGGTAAATATCCAACCACTTGAGAACTTGATTTTTTCCACTCCTTCAAAATTTTGGCATCATTAGGCCACTTGCCCTCAACATGCTTCTGGCATGCATGGACACCACATTTAAAGCATGATAGGGTCAGTTAGAAGTCCCTTTCCTACAACATTCCACCAAGCTAATTATTAGGGGTTTTGTACTAATGAAATTTCCCAAACATGGATAACAAAACCTTGGAGTTCAATTTTGTAGTGCGTGAAATAATTTTCTTCACTTACATTTATTATAATTTTCAATTTTTTTTTTTGCTTACATGCACTCTAAAATTTTCATTTTGTTGCGATCTACTTGCCTTAAATATTTTTTGTGTGCGAGAGAAATGGGAGAGTGAAAACTCAAGTTTGGATCTGAAAAAAAAAAATTTGAACATCCAAAATGGGAAATGCACAAATGCTGACACAGATAATTCCAGAAAGTATCAGTGATTTACAAAGACAGGAAAAAAGTGGGTTGTTTGGCTCTGGTAAATATCCAACCACTTGAGAATTTTATTTTTCCCACTCCTTGAAATTTTTGGCATCATTAGGCCACTTGCATCCTCAACATGCTTCTGGCATGCATAGACACCACATTTAAAGCATGATAGGATCAGTTAGAAGTCCCCTTCCTACAAAATTCCACCAAGCTAATTATTAGGGGGTTTGTACTAGTGGAATTTCCCAAACATGGATAACAAAACCTTGGAGTTCATTTTTGTAGTGCGTGAAATAATTTTCTTCACTTACATTTATTATAGTTTTCAAATTTTTTTTTGCATACATGAACTCTAAAATTTTCATTTTGTTGCAATGTACTTGCCTTATATCTTTTTTATTTACGAGAGAAATGGGAGAGTGAAAACTCTCGTTTGGATCTGAAAAATAAAAATTGAACATCCAAAATGAGAAATGCACAAATGCTGAGAGAGATAATTCCTGAAAGTATCTGTGATTTCTAAGGACAGACAAAAAGTGGGTTGTTTGGCTCTGGTAAATATCCAACCTATTGAGAATTTGATTTTTTCCACTCCTAGAAATTTTTGGCATCATTTGGCCACTTGCATCCTCAACATGCTTCTAGCATGCATGGACACCACATTTAAAGCATGTTAGGATCAGTTAGAAGTCCCTTTCCTACAAAATTCCACCAAGCTAATTATTAGGGGGTTTGTACAAGTGGAATTTCCCAAACATGGATAACAAAACCTTGGAGTTCATTTTTCATGTGCTTGAAATAATTTTCTTCACTTACATTTTTTATAGTTTACAAAAAATTTTTGCATACATGAATTCTAAAATTTCCAGTTTGTTGCGAACTACTTGCCTTATATCTTTTTCGTTTACGAGAGAAATGGGAGAGTGAAAACTCAAGTTTGGATCTGAAAAAAAAAAACTTGAACATCCAAAATGGGAAATGCACAAATGCTGAGAGAGATAATTCTAGAAATATCTGTGATTTCTAAGGATAGGCAAAAAGTGGGTTGTTTGGCTCTGGTAAATATCCAACCACTTGAGAATTTGATTTTTTCCTCTCTTTGAAATTTTTGAAATCATTAGGGCACTTGCATCCTCAGCATGCTTCTAGCATGCAAGGACACAACATTTAAAGCATGTTAGGATCAGTTAGAAGTCCCTTTCATTACAAAATTCCACCAAGCTAATTATTAGGGGGTTTGTACTAGTGGAATTTCCCAAACATGGATAACAAAACCTTGGCGTTCATTTTTGTAGTGCGTGAAATAATTTTCTTCACTTACATTTATTATAGTTTTCAAATTTTTTTTCTCCCATGAACCCTTAAATTTTCATTTTGTTGCGATCTACTTGCCTTATGTATTATTTGTTTACGAGAGAAATGGGAGAGTGAAAATTCAAGTTTGGATCTGAAAAAAATAAATTTGAACATCCAAAATGGGAAATGCACAAATTCTCAGACAGATAACTCCAGAAAGTATCTGGGATTTCTAAGGATCGGCAAAAAGTGGGTTGTTTGGCTCTGGTAAATATCCAACTACTAGAGAATTTGATATTTTGCACTCCTTGAAATTTTTGGTATCATTAGGCCACTTGCATCCTCAACATGATTCTGGCATGACTGGACACCACATTTAAAGCATGTTAGGATCAGTTAGAAGTCCCTTTCCTACAAAATTCCACCAAGCTAATTATTAGGGGGTTTGTACTAGTGGAATTTTCCAAACTTGGATAACAAAACCATGGAGTTCATTTTTGTAGGACGTGAAATAATTTTCTTCACTCACATTTATTATAGTTTTCAAAATTTTTTTTGCATACATGAACTCAAAATTTTCATTTTGTTATGATCTACTTGCCTTATATCTTTTTTGTTTACGAGAGAAATGGGAGAGTGAAAACTCAAGTTTTATTTGAAAAAAAAAAATTTGAACATCCAAAAGGGGAAATGCACAAATGCAGAGAGAGACAATTCCAGAAAGTATCTGTGATTTCTAAGGATAGGCAAAAAGTGGGTTGTTTGGCTCTGGTAAATATCCAACCACTTGAGAATTTGATTTTTTCCACTCCTTGAAATTTTTGGCATCATTAGGCCACTTGCATCGTCAACATGCCTCTGGCATGCATGGACACCACATTTAAAGCAAGTTAGGATCAGTTAGAAGTCCCTTTCCTACAAAATTCCACCAAGCTAATTATTAGGGGGTTTGTACTAGTGGAATTTTCCAAACTTGGATAACAAAACCATGGAGTTCATTTTTGTAGGACGTGAAATAATTTTCTTCACTCACATTTATTATAGTTTTCAAAATTTTTTTTGCATACATGAACTCAAAATTTTCATTTTGTTATGATCTACTTGCCTTATATCTTTTTTGTTTACGAGAGAAATGGGAGAGTGAAAACTCAAGTTTTATTTGAAAAAAAAAAATTTGAACATCCAAAAGGGGAAATGCACAAATGCAGAGAGAGACAATTCCAGAAAGTATCTGTGATTTCTAAGGATAGGCAAAAAGTGGGTTGTTTGGCTCTGGTAAATATCCAACCACTTGAGAATTTGATTTTTTCCACTCCTTGAAATTTTTGGCATCATTAGGCCACTTGCATCGTCAACATGCCTCTGGCATGCATGGACACCACATTTAAAGCAAGTTAGGATCAGTTAGAAGTCCCTTTCGCACAAAATGCCCCCAAGCTAATTATTAGGGGTTTGTACTAGTGGAATTTACCAAACATGGATAACAAATCCTTGGAGTTCATTTTTGGAGTGCGTGAAATAATTTTCTTCACCTACATTTATTATAGTTTTCAAAAATTTTTTTGCATACATGAACTCTAAGATTTTCATTTTTTTGCGATCTACATGCCTTATATCTTTTTTTTTTTTTACGGGAGAAATGGCAGAGTGAAAACGTAAGTTTGGATCTGAAAAAAAAAATTTGAACAACCAAAATGGGAATTGCACAAATGCTGAGAGAGATAATTCCAGAAAGTATCTGTGATTTCAACGGATAGGCAAAAAGTGGGTTGTTTGGCTCTGGTAAATATCCAAACACTTGAGGATTTTATTTTTTCCACTCCTCTAGATTTTTGGCATCATTAGGCCACTTGCATCCTCAACATGCTTCAGGCATGCATGGACACCACATTTAAGGCATGTCAAAATCAGTTAGAAGTCCCTTTCCAAATTAATTCCACCAAGCTAATTATTAGGGGGTTTGTACTAGTGGAATTTCCCAAACAAGGATAACAAAACCTTGGAGTTCATTTTTGTAGTGCGTGAAATACTTTTCTTCACTTACATTCATTATAGTTTTCAATTTTTTTTTTGCATACATGAACTCTAAAAGTTTCATTTTGTTCCGATCTACTTGTGTTATATCTTTTTTGTTTACGAGAGAAATGGGAGAGTGAAAACTCAAGTTTGGATCTGAAAAAAAAAATTTGAACATCCAAAATGGGAAATGCACAAATAATGAGAGAGATAATTCTAAAAAGTATCTGTGATATCGAAAGACAGGCAAAAAGTGGGTGGTTTGGTTCTGGTAAATATCCAACCACTTGAGAACTTGATTTTTTCCACTCCTTCAAAATTTTGGCATCATTAGGCCACTTGCCCTCAACATGCTTCTGGCATGCATGGACACCACATTTAAAGCATGATAGGGTCAGTTAGAAGTCCCTTTCCTACAACATTCCACCAAGCTAATTATTAGGGGTTTTGTACTAATGAAATTTCCCAAACATGGATAACAAAACCTTGGAGTTCAATTTTGTAGTGCGTGAAATAATTTTCTTCACTTACATTTATTATAATTTTCAATTTTTTTTTTTGCTTACATGCACTCTAAAATTTTCATTTTGTTGCGATCTACTTGCCTTAAATATTTTTTGTGTGCGAGAGAAATGGGAGAGTGAAAACTCAAGTTTGGATCTGAAAAAAAAAAATTTGAACATCCAAAATGGGAAATGCACAAATGCTGACACAGATAATTCCAGAAAGTATCAGTGATTTACAAAGACAGGAAAAAAGTGGGTTGTTTGGCTCTGGTAAATATCCAACCACTTGAGAATTTTATTTTTCCCACTCCTTGAAATTTTTGGCATCATTAGGCCACTTGCATCCTCAACATGCTTCTGGCATGCATAGACACCACATTTAAAGCATGATAGGATCAGTTAGAAGTCCCCTTCCTACAAAATTCCACCAAGCTAATTATTAGGGGGTTTGTACTAGTGGAATTTCCCAAACATGGATAACAAAACCTTGGAGTTCATTTTTGTAGTGCGTGAAATAATTTTCTTCACTTACATTTATTATAGTTTTCAAATTTTTTTTTGCATACATGAACTCTAAAATTTTCATTTTGTTGCAATGTACTTGCCTTATATCTTTTTTATTTACGAGAGAAATGGGAGAGTGAAAACTCTCGTTTGGATCTGAAAAATAAAAATTGAACATCCAAAATGAGAAATGCACAAATGCTGAGAGAGATAATTCCTGAAAGTATCTGTGATTTCTAAGGACAGACAAAAAGTGGGTTGTTTGGCTCTGGTAAATATCCAACCTATTGAGAATTTGATTTTTTCCACTCCTAGAAATTTTTGGCATCATTTGGCCACTTGCATCCTCAACATGCTTCTAGCATGCATGGACACCACATTTAAAGCATGTTAGGATCAGTTAGAAGTCCCTTTCCTACAAAATTCCACCAAGCTAATTATTAGGGGGTTTGTACAAGTGGAATTTCCCAAACATGGATAACAAAACCTTGGAGTTCATTTTTCATGTGCTTGAAATAATTTTCTTCACTTACATTTTTTATAGTTTACAAAAAATTTTTGCATACATGAATTCTAAAATTTCCAGTTTGTTGCGAACTACTTGCCTTATATCTTTTTCGTTTACGAGAGAAATGGGAGAGTGAAAACTCAAGTTTGGATCTGAAAAAAAAAAACTTGAACATCCAAAATGGGAAATGCACAAATGCTGAGAGAGATAATTCTAGAAATATCTGTGATTTCTAAGGATAGGCAAAAAGTGGGTTGTTTGGCTCTGGTAAATATCCAACCACTTGAGAATTTGATTTTTTCCTCTCTTTGAAATTTTTGAAATCATTAGGGCACTTGCATCCTCAGCATGCTTCTAGCATGCAAGGACACAACATTTAAAGCATGTTAGGATCAGTTAGAAGTCCCTTTCATTACAAAATTCCACCAAGCTAATTATTAGGGGGTTTGTACTAGTGGAATTTCCCAAACATGGATAACAAAACCTTGGCGTTCATTTTTGTAGTGCGTGAAATAATTTTCTTCACTTACATTTATTATAGTTTTCAAATTTTTTTTCTCCCATGAACCCTTAAATTTTCATTTTGTTGCGATCTACTTGCCTTATGTATTATTTGTTTACGAGAGAAATGGGAGAGTGAAAATTCAAGTTTGGATCTGAAAAAAATAAATTTGAACATCCAAAATGGGAAATGCACAAATTCTCAGACAGATAACTCCAGAAAGTATCTGGGATTTCTAAGGATCGGCAAAAAGTGGGTTGTTTGGCTCTGGTAAATATCCAACTACTAGAGAATTTGATATTTTGCACTCCTTGAAATTTTTGGTATCATTAGGCCACTTGCATCCTCAACATGATTCTGGCATGACTGGACACCACATTTAAAGCATGTTAGGATCAGTTAGAAGTCCCTTTCCTACAAAATTCCACCAAGCTAATTATTAGGGGGTTTGTACTAGTGGAATTTTCCAAACTTGGATAACAAAACCATGGAGTTCATTTTTGTAGGACGTGAAATAATTTTCTTCACTCACATTTATTATAGTTTTCAAAATTTTTTTTGCATACATGAACTCAAAATTTTCATTTTGTTATGATCTACTTGCCTTATATCTTTTTTGTTTACGAGAGAAATGGGAGAGTGAAAACTCAAGTTTTATTTGAAAAAAAAAAATTTGAACATCCAAAAGGGGAAATGCACAAATGCAGAGAGAGACAATTCCAGAAAGTATCTGTGATTTCTAAGGATAGGCAAAAAGTGGGTTGTTTGGCTCTGGTAAATATCCAACCACTTGAGAATTTGATTTTTTCCACTCCTTGAAATTTTTGGCATCATTAGGCCACTTGCATCGTCAACATGCCTCTGGCATGCATGGACACCACATTTAAAGCAAGTTAGGATCAGTTAGAAGTCCCTTTCCTACAAAATTCCACCAAGCTAATTATTAGGGGGTTTGTACTAGTGGAATTTTCCAAACTTGGATAACAAAACCATGGAGTTCATTTTTGTAGGACGTGAAATAATTTTCTTCACTCACATTTATTATAGTTTTCAAAATTTTTTTTGCATACATGAACTCAAAATTTTCATTTTGTTATGATCTACTTGCCTTATATCTTTTTTGTTTACGAGAGAAATGGGAGAGTGAAAACTCAAGTTTTATTTGAAAAAAAAAAATTTGAACATCCAAAAGGGGAAATGCACAAATGCAGAGAGAGACAATTCCAGAAAGTATCTGTGATTTCTAAGGATAGGCAAAAAGTGGGTTGTTTGGCTCTGGTAAATATCCAACCACTTGAGAATTTGATTTTTTCCACTCCTTGAAATTTTTGGCATCATTAGGCCACTTGCATCGTCAACATGCCTCTGGCATGCATGGACACCACATTTAAAGCAAGTTAGGATCAGTTAGAAGTCCCTTTCGCACAAAATGCCCCCAAGCTAATTATTAGGGGTTTGTACTAGTGGAATTTACCAAACATGGATAACAAATCCTTGGAGTTCATTTTTGGAGTGCGTGAAATAATTTTCTTCACCTACATTTATTATAGTTTTCAAAAATTTTTTTGCATACATGAACTCTAAGATTTTCATTTTTTTGCGATCTACATGCCTTATATCTTTTTTTTTTTTTACGGGAGAAATGGCAGAGTGAAAACGTAAGTTTGGATCTGAAAAAAAAAATTTGAACAACCAAAATGGGAATTGCACAAATGCTGAGAGAGATAATTCCAGAAAGTATCTGTGATTTCAACGGATAGGCAAAAAGTGGGTTGTTTGGCTCTGGTAAATATCCAAACACTTGAGGATTTTATTTTTTCCACTCCTCTAGATTTTTGGCATCATTAGGCCACTTGCATCCTCAACATGCTTCAGGCATGCATGGACACCACATTTAAGGCATGTCAAAATCAGTTAGAAGTCCCTTTCCAAATTAATTCCACCAAGCTAATTATTAGGGGGTTTGTACTAGTGGAATTTCCCAAACAAGGATAACAAAACCTTGGAGTTCATTTTTGTAGTGCGTGAAATACTTTTCTTCACTTACATTCATTATAGTTTTCAATTTTTTTTTTGCATACATGAACTCTAAAAGTTTCATTTTGTTCCGATCTACTTGCGTTATATCTTTTTTGTTTACGAGAGAAATGGGAGAGTGAAAACTCAAGTTTGGATCTGAAAAAAAAAATTTGAACATCCAAAATGGGAAATGCACAAATAATGAGAGAGATAATTCTAAAAAGTATCTGTGATATCGAAAGACAGGCAAAAAGTGGGTGGTTTGGTTCTGGTAAATATCCAACCACTTGAGAACTTGATTTTTTCCACTCCTTCAAAATTTTGGCATCATTAGGCCACTTGCCCTCAACATGCTTCTGGCATGCATGGACACCACATTTAAAGCATGATAGGGTCAGTTAGAAGTCCCTTTCCTACAACATTCCACCAAGCTAATTATTAGGGGTTTTGTACTAATGAAATTTCCCAAACATGGATAACAAAACCTTGGAGTTCAAT
Organism: Aristolochia californica; assembly: GCF_029961685.1. Lineage (NCBI taxonomy): Eukaryota > Viridiplantae > Streptophyta > Magnoliopsida > Piperales > Aristolochiaceae > Aristolochia > Aristolochia californica. The sequence goes on from NW_027181992.1 coordinate 25,105,139, forward strand.
TTTGTAGTGCGTGAAATAATTTTCTTCACTTACATTTATTATAATTTTCAATTTTTTTTTTTGCTTACATGCACTCTAAAATTTTCATTTTGTTGCGATCTACTTGCCTTAAATATTTTTTGTGTGCGAGAGAAATGGGAGAGTGAAAACTCAAGTTTGGATCTGAAAAAAAAAAATTTGAACATCCAAAATGGGAAATGCACAAATGCTGACACAGATAATTCCAGAAAGTATCAGTGATTTACAAAGACAGGAAAAAAGTGGGTTGTTTGGCTCTGGTAAATATCCAACCACTTGAGAATTTTATTTTTCCCACTCCTTGAAATTTTTGGCATCATTAGGCCACTTGCATCCTCAACATGCTTCTGGCATGCATAGACACCACATTTAAAGCATGATAGGATCAGTTAGAAGTCCCCTTCCTACAAAATTCCACCAAGCTAATTATTAGGGGGTTTGTACTAGTGGAATTTCCCAAACATGGATAACAAAACCTTGGAGTTCATTTTTGTAGTGCGTGAAATAATTTTCTTCACTTACATTTATTATAGTTTTCAAATTTTTTTTTGCATACATGAACTCTAAAATTTTCATTTTGTTGCAATGTACTTGCCTTATATCTTTTTTATTTACGAGAGAAATGGGAGAGTGAAAACTCTCGTTTGGATCTGAAAAATAAAAATTGAACATCCAAAATGAGAAATGCACAAATGCTGAGAGAGATAATTCCTGAAAGTATCTGTGATTTCTAAGGACAGACAAAAAGTGGGTTGTTTGGCTCTGGTAAATATCCAACCTATTGAGAATTTGATTTTTTCCACTCCTAGAAATTTTTGGCATCATTTGGCCACTTGCATCCTCAACATGCTTCTAGCATGCATGGACACCACATTTAAAGCATGTTAGGATCAGTTAGAAGTCCCTTTCCTACAAAATTCCACCAAGCTAATTATTAGGGGGTTTGTACTAGTGGAATTTCCCAAACATGGATAAAAAAACCATGGAGATCATTTTTGTAATGCGTGAAATAATTTTCTACACTTACATTTATTATAGTTTTGAAATTTTTTTTGCATACATGAACTCTAAAATTGTCATTTTGTTGCCATCTACTTGCCTTTTATCTTTTTTGTTTACGAAAGAAATGGGATAGTGAAAACTCAAGTTTGGATCTGAAAAAAAAAATTTTAACATCCAAAGAGGGAAATGCACAAATGCTGAGAGTGATAATTTCGGAAAGTATCTGTGATTTCTAAGGTTAGGCAAAAAGTGGGTTGTTTGGCTATGGTAAATATCCAACCACTTGAGTATTTGATTTTTTCAACTCCATGAAATTTTTGGCATCGTAAGGCCACTTGCATCCACAACATGCTTTTGGCATGCATGGACATCACATTTAAAGCATGATAGGATCAGTTAGAAGTCCCTTTCCTACAAAATTCCACCAAGCTAATTATTAGGGGGTTTGTACAAGTGGAATTTCCCAAACATGGATAACAAAACCTTGGCATTCATTTTTGTAGTACGTGAAATAATTTTCTTCACTTACATTTATTATAGTTTTCAAATTTTTTTTTGCATCCATGAACACTAAAATTTTCATTTTGTTGCGATCTAGTTCCCTTATATCTTTTTTGTTTACGAGTGAAATGAGAGAGTAAAAACTCAAATTTGGATCTGAAAAAAAAAATTTGAACATCTAAAATGGGAAATGCACAAACGCTGAGAGAGATAATTCCAGAAAGTATCTGAGATTTCTAAAGATAGGCAAAAAGTGGGTTGTTTGTCTCTTGTAAATATCCAACCACTTGAGAATTTGATTTTTTCCACTCCATGAAAATTTTGGCATCATTAGGCCACTTACATCCTCAACATGCTTCTGGAATGCATGGACACCACATTTAAAGCATGTTAGGATCAGTTAGAAGTCCCTTTCATTACAAAATTCCACCAAGCTAATTATTAGGGGGTTTGTAGTAGTGGAATTTCCCAAACATGGATAACAAAACCTTGGCGTTCCTTTTTGTAGTGCGTGAAATAATTTTCTTCACTTACATTTATTATAGTTTTCAATTTTTTTTTTTACATACATGAACTGTAAAATTTTCATTTTGTTACGATCTACTTGCCTTATATCTTTTTTATTTAGGAGAGAAATGGGAGAGTGAAAACTCACGTTTGGATCTGAAAAAAAAATTGAACATCCAAAATGAGAAATGCACAAATGCCGAGAGAGATAATTCCTGAAAGTATCTGTGATTTCTAAGGACAGACAAAAAGTGGGTTGTTTGGCTCTGGTAAATATCCAACCAATTGAGAATTTGATTTTTTCCACTCCTAGAAATTTTTGGCATCATTAGGCCACTTGCATCCTCAACATGCTTCTAGCATGCATGGACACCACATTTAAAGCATGTTAGGATCAGTTAGAAGTCCCTTTCCTACAAAATTCCACCAAGCTAATTATTAGGGTGTTTGTACTAGTGGAATTTCCCAAACATGGATAACAAAACCTTGGAGCACATTTTTGTAGTGCGTGAAATAATTTGCTTCACTTACATTTATTATAGTTTTCAAATTTTTTTTTTGCATACATGAACTCTAAAATTTTCATTTTGTTGCGATCTACTTGCCTTTTATCTTTTTTGTTTACGAGAGAAATGGGAGAGTGAAAACTCAAGTTTGGATCTAAAAAAAAAAATTTGAACATCGAAAGTGGGAAATGCAAAAATGCTGAGAGTGATAATTCTGGAAAGTATCTGTGATTTCTAAAGATAGGCAAAAAGTGGGTTGTTTGGCTCAGGTAAATATCCAACCACTTGAGTATTTGATTTTTTCAACTCCATGAAATTTTGGGCATCGTAAGCCCACTTGCATCCTCAACATGCTTCTGGCATGCATGGACACCACATTTAAAGCATGATAGGATCAGTTAGAAGTCCCTTTCCTACAAAATTCCACCAAGCTAATTATTTGGGGGTTTGTACTAGTGGAATTTCCCAAACATGGATAACAAAACCTTGGTGTTCATTTTTGTAGTGCGTGAAATAATTTTCTTCACTTACATTTATTATAGTTTTCAATTTTTTTTTAGCATCCATGAACACTAAAATTTTCATTTTGTTCCGATCTACTTGCCTTATATCTTTTTTGTTTACGAGTGAAATGGTAGAGTGAAAACTCAAGTTTGGATCTGAAAAAGAAAATTTTGAACATCCAAAATGGGAAATGCTCAAATGCTCAGAAAAATAACTCCAGAAAGTATCTGTGACTTCTAAGGATTGGCAAAAAGTGGGTTTTTTGGCTATGGTAATTATCCAACCACTTGACAATTTTATTTTTTCCACTCCTTGAAATTTTTGGCATCATTAGGCCACTTGCATCCTCAACATGCTTCTGGCATGGATGGACACCACATTGAAAAAGCATGTTAGGATCAGTTAGAAGTCGCTTTCCTACAAAATTCCACCAAGCTAATTATTAGGGGGTTTGTACTAGTGGAATTTTCCAAACTTGGATAACAAAACCATGGAGTTCATTTTTGTAGGACGTGAAATAATTTTCTTCACTCACATTTATTATAGTTTTCAAAATTTTTTTTGCATACATGAACTCAAAATTTTCATTTTGTTATGATCTACTTGCCTTATATCTTTTTTGTTTACGAGAGAAATGGGAGAGTGAAAACTCAAGTTTTATTTGAAAAAAAAAATTTGAACATCCAAAAGGGGAAATGCACAAATGCAGAGAGAGACAATTCCAGAAAGTATCTGTGATTTCTAAGGATAGGCAAAAAGTGGGTTGTTTGGCTCTGGTAAATATCCAACCACTTGAGAATTTGATTTTTTCCACTCCTTGAAATTTTTGGCATCATTAGGCCACTTGCATCGTCAACATGCCTCTGGCATGCATGGACACCACATTTAAAGCAAGTTAGGATCAGTTAGAAGTCCCTTTCGCACAAAATGCCCCCAAGCTAATTATTAGGGGTTTGTACTAGTGGAATTTACCAAACATGGATAACAAATCCTTGGAGTTCATTTTTGGAGTGCGTGAAATAATTTTCTTCACCTACATTTATTATAGTGTTCAAAAATTTTTTTGCATACATGAACTCTAAGATTTTCATTTTTTTGCGATCTACATGCCTTATATCTTTTTTTTTTTTACGGGAGAAATGGCAGAGTGAAAACGTAAGTTTGGATCTGAAAAAAAAAAATTTGAACAACCAAAATGGGAATTGCACAAATGCTGACAGAGATAATTCCAGAAAGTATCTGTGATTTCAACGGATAGGCAAAAAGTGGGTTGTTTGGCTCTGGTAAATATCCAAACACTTGAGGATTTTATTTTTTCCACTCCTCTAGATTTTTGGCATCATTAGGCCACTTGCATCCTCAACATGCTTCAGGCATGCATGGACACCACATTTAAGGCATGTCAAAATCAGTTAGAAGTCCCTTTCCAAATTAATTCCCCCAAGCTAATTATTAGGGGGTTTGTACTAGTGGAATTTCCCAAACAAGGATAACAAAACCTTGGAGTTCATTTTTGTAGTGCGTGAAATACTTTTCTTCACTTACATTCATTATAGTTTTCAATTATTTTTTTGCATACATGAACTCTAAAAGTTTCATTTTGTTCCGATCTACTTGCGTTATATCTTTTTTGTTTACGAGAGAAATGGGAGAGTGAAAACTCAAGTTTGGATATGAAAAAAAAAATCTGAACACCCAAAGTGGGAAATGCACAAATGCTGAGAGAGATAATTCCGGAAAGTATCTGTGATTTCTAAGGATAGGCAACAAGTGGGTTGATTGGCTCTTGTAAATATCCAACCACTTGAGAATTTGATTTTTTCCACTCCATGAAATTTTTTGCGTCATTAGGCCACTTGCATCCTCAACATGCTTCTGGCATGCATGGACACCACATTTAAAGCATGTTAGGATCAGTTAGAAGTCCCTTTCCTACAAAATTCCACCAAGCTAATTAGTAGGGGGTTTCTACTAGTGGAAATTCCCAAACATGGATAACAAAACCTTGGAGTTGATTTTTGTAGTGCGTGAAATAATTTTCTTCACTTACATTTATTATAGTTTTTAAATTTTTTTTTGCATACATGAACTCAAATTTTTCATTTTGTTGCGATCTACTTGCCTGTTATGTTTTTTGTTTACGAGAGAAATGGGAGGGTGAAAACACAAGTTTGGATCTGAAAAAAAAAAATTTGAAAATCCAAAATGGGAAATGCACAAATGCAGAGAGAGACAATTCCAGAAAGTAACAGTGATTTCTAAGGATAGGCAAAAAGTGGGTTGTTTGACTATGGTAAATATCCAACCACTTAAGAATTTGATTTTTTCCACTCCTTGAAATTTTTGGCATCATTAGGCCACTTGCATCATCAACATGCTTCTGGCATGCATGGACACCATATTTAGACCTAGTTAGGATCTGTTAGAAGTCCCTTTCCTACAAAATTCCTCAAGCTAATTATTAGGGGGTTTGTACTAGTGGAATTTACCAAACATCGATAACAAAACCTTGGAGTTCATTTTTGGAGTGTGTGAAATAGTTTTCTTCACTTACATTTATTATAGTTTTCAAATTTTTTTTTGTATACATGAACTCTAAAATTTTCATTTTGTTGCGATCTACTTGCTTTCTATCTTTTTTGTTTACAAGAGAAATGGGAGAGTGAAAACTCAAGTTTGGATCAGAAAAAAAAAATTGAAAATCCTAAATGGGAAATGCACAAATGCTGAGAGAGATAATTCCGGAAAGTATCGGTGATTTCTAAAGATAGGCAAAAAGTGGGTTGTTTGGCTTTGGTAAATATGCAACCACTTGAGAATTTGATTTTTTCCACACCATCAAATTTTTGGCATCATTAGGCCACTTGGATCCTCAACATGCTTCTAGCTTGCATGGACACCACATTTAAAGCATGTTAGGATCAGTTAGAAGTCCCTTTCCTACAAAATTCCACCAAGCTAATTATTAGGGGGTTTGTACTAATGGAATTTCCCAAACATGGATAACAAAACCTTGGAGTTGATTTTTGTAGTGTGTGAAATAATTTTCTTCACTTACATTTATTATAGTTTTTAAATTTTTTTTTGCATACATGAACTCAAATTTTTCATTTTGTTGCGATCTACTTGCCTGTTATGTTTTTTGTTTACGAGAGAAATGGGAGAGTGAAAACACAAGTTTGGATCAGAAAAAAAAAATTTGAAAATCCAAAATCGGAAATGCACAAATGCAGAGAGAGACAATTTCAGAAAGTATCTGTGATTTCTAAGGATAGGCAAAAAGTGGGTTGTTTGGCTCTGGTAAATATCCAACCACTTGAGAATTTGATTTTTTCCACTCCTTGAAATTTTTGGCATCATTAGGCCACTTGCATCGTCAACATGCCTCTGGCATGCATGGACACCACATTTAAAGCAAGTTAGGATCAGTTAGAAGTCCCTTTCGCACAAAATGCCCCCAAGCTAATTATTAGGGTTTTGTACTAGTGGAATTTACCAAACATGGATAACAAATCCTTGGAGTTCATTTTTGGAGTGCGTGAAATAATTTTCTTCACCTACATTTATTATAGTTTTCAAAAATTTTTTTGCATACATGAACTCTAAGATTTTCATTTTTTTGCGATCTACATGCCTTATATCTTTTTTTTTTACGGGAGAAATGGCAGAGTGAAAACGCAAGTTTGGATCTGAAAAAAAAAAAATTTGAACAACCAAAATGGGAATTGCACAAATGCTGAGAGAGATAATTCCAGAAAGTATCTGTGATTTCAACGGATAGGCAAAAACTGGGTTGTTTGGCTCTGGTAAATATCCAAACACTTGAGGATTTTATTTTTTCCACTCCTCTAGATTTTTGGCATCATTAGGCCACTTGCATCCTCAACATGCTTCAGGCATGCATGGACACCACATTTAAGGCATGTCAAAATCAGTTAGAACTCCCTTTCCAAATTAATTCCACCAAGCTAATTATTAGGGGGTTTGTACTAGTGGAATTTCCCAAACAAGGATAACAAAACCTTGGAGTTCATTTTTGTAGTGCGTGAAATACTTTTCTTCACTTACATTCATTATTGTTTTCAATTATTTTTTTGCATACATGAACTCTAAAAGTTTCATTTTGTTGCGATCTACTTGCGTTATATCTTTTTTGTTTACGAGAGAAATGGGAGAGTGAAAACTCAAGTTTGGATCTGAAAAAAAAAATTTGAACTTCCAAATTGGGAAATGCACAAATGCTGAGAGAGATAATTCTAGAAAGTATCTGTGATTTCTAAGGACAGGCAAAAAGTGGGTTGTTTGGCTCTAGTAAATATCCAACCACTTGAGAATTTGATTTTTTCCATTCCTTGAAATTTTTGGCATCATTGGGCCACTTGCATCCTCAACATGCTTCTGGCATGCATGGACACCACATTTAAAGCGAGTTAGGATCAGTCAGAAGTCCCTTTCCTACAAAATTCCCCCAAGCTAATTATTAGGGGGTTTGTACTAGTGGAATTTACCAAACACGGATAACAAAACCTTGGAGTTCATTTTTGGAGTGCGTGAAATAATTTTCTTCACCTACATTTATTATAGTTTTCAAATTTTTTTTGCATACATGAACTCTATAATTTTCATTTTGTTGCGATCTACTTGCCTTATATCTTTTTTCTTGACGAGAAAAATGCGATACGGAAAACTAGAGTTTGGATCTGAAAAAAAAATTTTGAACATCCAAAATGGGAAATGCACAAATGCTGAGAGAGATAATTCCACAAAGTATCTGTGATTTCGAAGGATAGTCAAAAAGTGGGTTGTTATGCTCTGGTAAATATCCAACCACTTGAGACTTTGATTTTTTCCACACCGTGAAATTTTGGTATCATTAGGCCACTTGCACCCGCAATATGCTTCTGGCATGGATGGACACCACATTTAAAAAATGGTAGGATCAATTAGAAGTCCCTTTCCTACAAAATTCCACCAAGCTAATTATTAGGGGGTTTGTACTCGTGGAATTTACAAAACATAATTAACAAAACCTTCGAGTTCATTTTTGTAGTGCGTGAAATAATTTTCTTCACTTACACTTATTATAGTTTTCAAATTGTTGTTTGCATACATGAACTCTAAAATTTTCATTTTGTTGCGTTCTACTTGCCTTATATCTTTTTTGTTTACGAGAGAAATGGGAGAGTGAAAACTCAAGTTTGGATCAGAAAAAAAAAATTTGAACATCCAAAATGGGAAATGAACTAATGCTGAGAGAGACAATTCCATAAAGTATATGTGATTTCAAAGGATAGGCAAAAAGGGGGTTGTTTGGCTCTGGTAAATATCCAACCACTTGAGAATTTGATTGTTTGCACTCCTTGAAATTTTTGACATCATTAGGCCACTTGAATCCTCAACATGCTTCTGGCATGCATGGACACCACATTTAAAGCATGTTAGGATCAGTCAGAAGTCCCTTTCCTACAAAATTCCACCAAGCTAATTATTAGGGGGTTTGTACTAGTGGAATTTCCCAAACATGGATAACAAAACCTTGGAGATTATTTTTTTAGTGCGTGAAATAATTTTCTTCTCTGACATTTATTATAGTTTTCAAATTTGGTTTTGCACACATAAACTCTAAAATTTTAATTTTGTTGCGATCTACTTGCCTTATATCTTTTTTGTTTACGAGAGAAATGGGAGAATTAAAACTCAAGGTTGGATCTGAAAAAAAAATTTGAACATCCAAAATGGGAAATGCTCAAATACTGAGAGAGATAATTCCAGAAAGTGTCTGTGATTTCGATGGACAGGCAAAAAGTGGGTGGTTTGGCTCTGGTAAAAATCCACCAACTTGAGAATTTGATTTTTTCCACTCCTTCAAATTTTTGGCATCATTAGGCCACTTGCATCCTCAACATGCTTTTGGCATGCATGGCCACCACATTTAAAGCATGTTAGGGTCAGTTAGAAGTCCCTTTCCTGCAAAATTCCACCAAGCTAATTATTAGGGGTTTTGTACTAGTGGAATTTCTCAAACATGGATAACAAAACCTTGGAGTTCATTTTTGTAGTGCGTGAAATAATTTTCTTCACTTACATTTATTATAGTTTTCAAATTTTTTTTTTGCTTTCATGAACTCTAAAATTTTCATTTTGTTGTGATCTACTTGCCTTATATATTTTTTGTTTGCGAGAGAAATGGGAGAGTGAAAACTCAAGTTTGGATCTAAAAAAAAAAATTTGAACATCCAAAATGGGAAATGCACAAATGCTGAGAGAGATAATTCCAGAAAGTATTTGTGATTTCTAAGGATAGGCAAAAAGTGGGTTGTTTGGCTCTGGTAAATATCCAACCACTTGAGAATTTGATTTTTTCCACTCCTTGAAATTTTTGGCATCATTAGGCCACTTGCATCCTCAACATGCTTCTGGCATACATGGACACCACATTTAAAGCATGTTCGGATCAGTTAGAAGTCCCTTTCCTACAAAATTCCACCAAGCTAATTATTAGGGGTTTTGTACTAGTGGAATTTCCCAAACATGGATAATATTACCTTTGGAGTTCATTTTTGTAGTGCGTGAAATAATTTTCTTCACTTACATTTATTATAGTTTTCAAATTTTATTTTGCATTCAGGAACTCTAAAATTTTCATTTTATTGTGATCTACTTTCCTTATATTTTTTTTGTTTGCGAGAGAAATGGGTGAGTGAAAAGTCAAGTTTGGATCTGAAAAAAAAAATTGAACATCCAAAATGGGAAATGCACAAATGCTGAGAGAGATAATTCCGGAAAGTATATGAAATTTCTTAGGATAGGCAAAAAGTGGGTTGTTTGGCTCCTCTAAATATCCAACCACTTGAGAATTTGATTTTTTTCCACTCCATGAAATTTTTGGTATCATTAGGCCACTTGCATCCTCCACATGCTTCTGGCATGCATGGACACCAAATTTAAAGCATGTTAGGATCAGTTAGAAGTCCCTTTCCTACAAAATTCCACCAAGCTAATTAGTAGGGGGTTTGTACTAGTGGAAACTCCCAAACATGGATAACAAAACCTTGGAGTTCTTTTTTGTAGTGCGTGAAATAATTTTCTTCACTTACAATTATTATAGTTTTTAAATTTTTTTTGCGTGCATGAACTCAAAATTTTCATTTTGTTGCGATCAACTTGCCTGTTATCTTTTTTTTTTACGAGAGAAATCGGAGAGTGAAAACTCAAGTTTGGATCTGAAAAAAAAAATTTGAACATCCAAAATGGGAAATGCGCAAATGCAGAGAGAGGAATTCAAGAAAGTATCTGTGATTTCTAAGGATAGGCAAAAAGTGGGTAGTTTGGCTCTGGTAAATATCCAACCACTTGAGAATTTGATTTTTACCATTCCTTGAAATTTTTGACATCATTAGGCCACTTGCATCCTCAACATGTTTCTGGCATGCATGGACACCACATTTAAAGCATGTTAGGATCAGTTAGAGGTCCCTTTCCCGCAAAATTCCACCAAGCTAATTATTAGGGGGTTAGAACTAGTGGAATTTCCAAAACATGAATAACAAAACCTTGGAGTTCATTTTTGTAGTGCGTGAAATAATTTTCTTCACTTACATTTATTATAGTTTTCAAATTTTTTTTTGCATACATGAACTCTAAAATTTTCATTTTGTTGCGATCTACTTACCTTATATCTTTTTTCTTTATGAGAGAAATGGGAGAGTGAAAACTCAAGTTTGGATCTAAAAAAAAAATTTGAACATCCAAAATGGGAAATGCACAAATGCTGAGAGAGGTAATTCCAGAAAGTATCAGTGATTTCTAAGGATACGCAAAAAGTGGGTTGTTTGTCTCATATAAATATTCGACCACTTGAGAATTTGATTTTTTCCACTCCTTGAAATTTTTGGCATCATTAGGCCACTTGCATCCTCAGCATGCTTTTGGCATGCATGGACACCACATTTAAAGCTTGTCAGGATAAGTTAGAAGTCCCTTTCCTACAAAATTCTACCAAGCTATATATTAGGGGGTTTGTAATAGTGGAATTTCCCAAACATGGATAACAAAACCTTGGAGTTCATATTTGTAGTGGGTGAAATAATTTTCTTTACTTACATTTATTATAGTTTTCAAATTTTATTTTGCATACATGAACTCTAAAATTTTCATTTTGCTGCGATCTACTTGCCTTATATCTTTTTTGTTTACGAGAGAAATGGGAGAGTGAAAACTCAACTTTGGATCTGAAAAAAAAATTTGAACATCCAAAATGGGAAATGCACAAATGCTGAGAGAGATAATTCCAGAAAGTATATGTGATTTCTAAGGAAAGGCAAAAAGTGGGTTGTTTGGCTCTGATAAATATCCCACCACTTGAGAATTTGATATATTCCACTCCTTGAAATTTTTGGCAACATTAGGCCACTTGCATCCTCAACATGCTTCTGGAATGCATGGACACCACATTTAAAGCATGTTAGGATCAGTTACAAGTCCATTTCCTACAAAATTCCACCAAGCTAATTATTAGGGGGTTTGTACTAGTGGAATTTCCCAAACATGGATAACAAAACCTAGGAGTTCATTTTTGTAGTCCGTGAAATAATTTTCTTCACTTACATTTATTATTGTTTTCAAAATTTTTTTTGCATACTTGAACTCTAAAATTTTCATTTTGTTGCGATCTACTTGCCTTATATCTTTTTTGTTGACGAGAGAAATGGAAGAGTGAAAATTCAAGTTTGGATCTGAAAAAAAAAAATTGAATATCCAAAATGGGAAATACACAAATGCTGAGAGTGATAATTCCAGAAAGTATCTGTGATTTCTAAGGATAGGCAAAAAGTGGGTTGTTTGGCTCTGGTAAATATCCAACCACTTGAGAATTTGATTTTTTTCAGTCTTTGAAATTTTTGGCATCATTAGGCCACTCTCATCCTCAACATGCTTCTGGCATGCATGGACACCACATTTAAAGCATGTTAGGATGAGTTAGAAGTCCCTTTCCTACGAAATTCCACCAAGCTAACTATTAGGGAGTTTGTACTAGTGGAATTTCCCAATCATGGACAACAAAACCTTGGAGTTAATTTTTTTGGTGCGTGAAATAATTTCTTCACTTACATTTATTATAGTTTTCAAATTTTTTTTTATCTACATGAACTCTGTAATTTTCATTTTATTGCAATCTACTTGCCTTATATCTTTTTATTGTTTACGAGAGAAATGGGAGAGAGAAAACTCAAGTTTGGATTTGAAAAAAAAAATTTGAGCATCCAAAATGGGAAATGAACAGATGCTGAGAGATATAATTCCAGAAAGTATCTGTGATTTCTAAGGATAGGCAAAAAGTGGGTTGTTTGGATCTGGTAAATATCCCACAACTTGAGAATTTGATTTTTTCCACTCCTTGAAATTTTAAGCATCATTAGGCCACATGCATCCTCAACATGCTTTTGGCATGCATGGACACCACATTTAAAGAATGTTAGGATCAGTTAGAAGTCCCTTTCCTACAAAATTCCACCAAGCAAATTATTAGGGGATTTGTACTAGTGGAATTTCTCAAACATGGATAACAAAACCTTGGAGTTCATTTTTGTAGTGCGTGAAATAATTTTCTTCACTTACATTTATTATAGTTTTCAATTTCTTTTTTGTCTTCATGAACTCTGTAATTTTCATTTTGTTGCGATCTACTTGCCTTATATCTTTTTTTTTTTTACGAGAGAAATGGGAGAGTGAAAACTCAAGTTTGGATCTGAAAAAAAAATTTGAACATCCAAAATGGGAAATGCACAAATGCTGAGAGAGATAATTCCAGAAAGTATCTGTGATTTCTAAGCATAGGCAAAAAGTTGGTTGTTTGGCTCTGGTAAATATCCAACCACTTGAGAATATGATTTTTTCGACTCCTTGAAATTTTTGCCATCATTAGGCCACTTGCATCCTCAACATGCTTCTGGCAGGCATGGACACCACTTTCAAAGCATGTTAGGATCAGTTAGACGTCCCTTTCCTACAAAATTCCACCAAGCTAATTATTAGGGGGTTTGTACTAGTGGAATTTCCCAAACATGGATAACAAAACCTTGGAGTTCATTTTTCTAGTGTGTGAAATAATTTTCTTCGCTAACAATTATTATAGTTTTCAAATTTCTTTTTGCATACATGAACTCTAAAATTTTCATTTTGTTACAATCTACTTGTATTATATCTTTTTTGTTTACGAGAGAAATGGTAGAGTGAAAACTCAAGTTTGGATCTGAAAAAAAAAATATGAACATCCAAAATGGGAAATGCTCAAATGCTGTGAGAGATAATTCCAGAAAGTATCTATGATTTCTAAGGATAGGCAAAAAGTGGGTTGTTTGGCTCTGGTAAATATCCAACCACTTCAGAATTTGATTTTTGCCACTCCTTGAAATTTTTGGCATCATTAGGCCACTTGCATCCTCAACATGCTTCTGGCATGCATGGACACCACATTTAAAGCATGTTAGGATCAGTTAGAAGTCCATTTCCTACAAAATTCCACCAAGCTAATTATTAGGGGGTTTGTACTAGTGGAATTTCCCAAACATGGATAACAAAACCTTGGAGTTCATTTTTGTAGTGCGTGAAATAATTTTCTTCCCTTACATTTATTATAGTTATCAAATTTTTTTTGCTTACATGAGCTCTAAAATTTTCATTTTGTTACGATCTACTTGCCTTATATCATTTTTGTTTACGAGAGAAATGGGAGAGTGAAAATTCAAGTTTGGATCTGAAAAAAAAAATTGAATATACAAAATGGGAAATGCACAAATTCTGAGAGAGATAATTCCAGAAAGTATCTGTGATTTCTAAGGATTGGCAAAAACTGGGTTGTTTCGCTCTGGTAAATATCGACCCACTTGAAAATTTGATTTTTTCCACTCCTTGAAATTTTTGGCTTCATTAGGCCACTTGCATCCTCAACATTCTTCTGGCATGCATGGACACCACATTTAAAGCATGTTAGGATCAGTTAGAAGTCCCTTTCCTACAAAATTCCACCAAGCTAATTATTAGGGTGTTTGTACTAGTGGAATTTCCCAAACATGGATAACGAAACCTTGGAGTTCATTTTTGTAGTGCGTGAAATAATTTTCTTCACTTACATTTATTATAGTTTGAAAATTATTTTTTGCATACATGAACTCTAAAATTTTCATTTTGTGGCGATCTACTTGCCTTATATCCTTTTTGTTTACGAGAGAAATGGGAGAGTGAAAACTCAAGTTTGGATCTGAAAAAACAAATTTGAACATCCAAAATGGGAAATGCACAAATGCTGAGAGAGATAATTCCCGAAAGTATCTGTGATTTCAAAAGATAGGCAAAAAGTGGGTTGTTTGGCTCTGGTAAGTATCCAACCACTTGAGAATTTGATTTTTTCCACTCCTTGAAATTTTTGGCATCATTATGCCACTTGCTTCCTCAACATGCTTCTGGCATAAATGGACACCACATTTACAGCATGTTAGGATGAGTTAGAAGTCCCTTTCCTACAAAATTCCACCAAGCTAATTATTAGGGAGTTTGTACTAGTGGAATTTCCCAATCATGTATAACAAAACCTTGGAGTTCATTTTTTTAGTACGTGAAATAATTTTCTGCACTTACATTTATTATAATTTTGAAATTTTGTTTTGTCTACATGAACTCTGTAATTTTCATTTTGTTGAGATCTACTTGCCTTATATCTTTTTTTTTTTTACGAGAGAAATGGGAGAGTGAAAACTCAAGTTTGGATCTGAAAAAAAAATTTGAACATCCAAAATGGGAAATGCACAAATGCTGAGAGAGATAATTCCAGAAAGTATCTGTGATTTCTAAGCATAGGCAAAAAGTTGGTTGTTTGGCTCTGGTAAATATCCAACCACTTGAGAATATGATTTTTTCGACTCCTTGAAATTTTTGCCATCATTAGGCCACTTGCATCCTCAACATGCTTCTGGCAGGCATGGACACCACTTTTAAAGCATGTTAGGATCAGTTAGACGTCCCTTTCCTACAAAATTCCACCAAGCTAATTATTAGGGGGTTTGTACTAGTGGAATTTCCCAAACATGGATAACAAAACCTTGGAGTTCATTTTTGTAGTGCGTGAAATAATTTTCTTCCCTTACATTTATTATAGTTATCAAATTTTTTTTGCCTACATGAGCTCTAAAATTTTCATTTTGTTACGATCTACTTGCCTTATATCATTTTTGTTTACGAGAGAAATGGGAGAGTGAAAATTCAAGTTTGGATCTGAAAAAAAAAATTGAATATACAAAATGGGAAATGCACAAATTCTGAGAGAGATAATTCCAGAAAGTATCTGTGATTTCTAAGGATTGGCAAAAACTGGGTTGTTTGGCTCTGGTAAATATCGACCCACTTGAAAATTTGATTTTTTCCACTCCTTGAAATTTTTGGCTTCATTAGGCCACTTGCATCCTCAACATTCTTCTGGCATGCATGGACACCACATTTAAAGCATGTTAGGATCAGTTAGAAGTCCCTTTCCTACAAAATTCCACCAAGCTAATTATTAGGGTGTTTGTACTAGTGGAATTTCCCAAACATGGATAACGAAACCTTGGAGTTCATTTTTGTAGTGCGTGAAATAATTTTCTTCACTTGCATTTATTATAGTTTTAAAATTATTTTTTGCATACATGAACTCTAAAATTTTCATTTTGTTGCGATCTACTTGCCTTATATCCTTTTTGTTTACGAGAGAAATGGGAGAGTGAAAACTCAAGTTTGGATCTGAAAAAACAAATTTGAACATCCAAAATGGGAAATGCACAAATGCTGAGAGAGATAATTCCCGAAAGTATCTGTGATTTCAAAAGATAGGCAAAAAGTGGGTTGTTTGGCTCTGGTAAGTATCCAACCACTTGAGAATTTGATTTTTTCCACTCCTTGAAATTTTTGGCATCATTATGCCACTTGCTTCCTCAACATGCTTCTGGCATAAATGGACACCACATTTACAGCATGTTAGGATGAGTTAGAAGTCCCTTTCCTACAAAATTCCACCAAGCTAATTATTAGTTTGTACTTGTGGAATTTCCCAATCATGTATAACAAAACCTTGGAGTTCATTTTTTTAGTGCGTGAAATAATTTTCTGCACTTACATTTATTATAATTTTGAAATTTTGTTTTGTCTACATGAACTCTGTAATTTTCATTTTGTTGAGATCTACTTGCCTTATATCTTTTTTTTTTTTACGAGAGAAATGGGAGAGTGAAAACTCAAGTTTGGATCTGAAAAAAAAATTTGAACATCCAAAATGGGAAATGCACAAATGCTGAGAGAGATAATTCCAGAAAGTATCTGTGATTTCTAAGCATAGGCAAAAAGTTGGTTGTTTGGCTCTGGTAAATATCCAACCACTTGAGAATATGATTTTTTCGACTCCTTGAAATTTTTGCCATCATTAGGCCACTTGCATCCTCAACATGCTTCTGGCAGGCATGGACACCACTTTTAAAGCATGTTAGGATCAGTTAGACGTCCCTTTCCTACAAAATTCCACCAAGCTAATTATTAGGGGGTTTGTACTAGTGGAATTTCCCAAACATGGATAACAAAACCTTGGAGTTCATTTTTCTAGTGTGTGAAATAATTTTCTTCGCTAACAATTATTATAGTTTTCAAATTTCTTTTTGCATACATGAACTCTAAAATTTTCATTTTGTTACAATCTACTTGCCTTATATCTTTTTTGTTTACGAGAGAAATGGTAGAGTGAAAACTCAAGTTTGGATCTGAAAAAAAAAATATGAACATCCAAAATGGGAAATGCTCAAATGCTGTGAGAGATAATTCCAGAAAGTATCTATGATTTCTAAGGATAGGCAAAAAGTGGGTTGTTTGGCTTTGGTAAACATCCAACCACTTCAGAATTTGATTTTTGCCACTCCTTGAAATTTTTGGCATCATTAGGCCACTTGCATCCACAACATGCTTCTGGCATGCATGGACACCACATTTAAAGCATGTTAGGATCAGTTAGAAGTCCATTTCCTACAAAATTCCACCAAGCTAATTATTAGGGGGTTTGTACTAGTGGAATTTCCCAAACAGGGATAACAAAACCTTGGAGTTCATTTTTGTAGTGCGTGAAATAATTTTCTTCCCTTACATTTATTATAGTTATCAAATTTTTTTTGCTTACATGAGCTCTAAAATTTTCATTTTGTTACGATCTACTTGCCTTATATCATTTTTGTTTACGAGAGAAATGGGAGAGTGAAAATTCAAGTTTCGATCTGAAAAAAAAAATTGAATATACAAAATGGGAAATGCACAAATTCTGAGAGAGATAATTCCAGAAAGTATCTGTGATTTCTAAGGATTGGCAAAAACTGGGTTGTTTCGCTCTGGTAAATATCGACCCACTTGAAAATTTGATTTTTTCCACTCCTTGAAATTTTTGGCTTCATTAGGCCACTTGCATCCGCAACATTCTTCTGGCATGCATGGACACCACATTTAAAGCATGTTAGGATCAGTTAGAAGTCCCTTTCCTACAAAATTCCACCAAGCTAATTATTAGGGTGTTTGTACTAGTGGAATTTCCCAAACATGGATAACGAAACCTTGGAGTTCATTTTTGTAGTGCGTGAAATAATTTTCTTCACTTACTTTTATTATAGTTTTCAAAATTTTTTTTGCGTACTTGAACTCTAAAATTTTCATTTTGTTGCGATCTACTTGCCTTATATGTTTTTTTGTTACGAGAGAAATGGGAGAGTGAAAATTCAAGTTTGGATCTGAAAAAAAAAAATTTCAACATCCAAAATGGGAAATGCACAAATGCTGAGAGAGATAATTCCCGAAAGTATCTGTGATTTCAAAAGATAGGCAAAAAGTGGGTTGTTTGGCTCTGGTAAGTATCCAACCACTTGAGAATTTGATTTTTTCCACTCCTTGAAATTTTTGGCATCATTATGCCACTTGCTTCCTCAACATGCTTCTGGCATAAATGGACACCACATTTACAGCATGTTAGGATGAGTTAGAAGTCCCTTTCCTACAAAATTCCACCAAGCTAATTATTAGGGAGTTTGTACTAGTGGAATTTCCCAATCATGTATAACAAAACCTTGGAGTTCATTTTTTTAGTGCGTGAAATAATTTTCTGCACTTACATTTATTATAATTTTGAAATTTTGTTTTGTCTACATGAACTCTGTAATTTTCATTTTGTTGAGATCTACTTGCCTTATATCTTTTTTTTTTTTACGAGAGAAATGGGAGAGTGAAAACTCAAGTTTGGATCTGAAAAAAAAAATTTGAACATCCAAAATGGGAAATGCACAAATGCTGAGAGAGATAATTCCAGAAAGTATCTATGATTTCTAAGGATAGGCAAAAACTAGGTTGTTGGATCTGGTAAATATCCAACCACTTGAGAATTTGATTTTTTTCAGTCCTTGAAATTTTTGGCATCATTAGGCCATTTGCATCCTCAACATGCTTCTGGCATGCATGGACACCACATTTAAAACATGTTAGGATCAGTTAGAAGTCCCTTTCCTACAAAATTCCACCAAGCTGATTATTAGGGGGTTTGTACCAATGGAATTTCCCAAACATGGATAACAAAACCTTGGAGTTCATTTTTGTAGTGCATGAAATAATTTTCTTCACTTACATGTGTTATAGTTTTCAAAATTATTTTTTCATACATGAACTCTAAAATTTTCATTTTGTTGCGATCTACTTGCCTTATATCTTTTTTGTTTACGAGAGAAATGGGAGAGTGAAAACTCATGTTTGGATCTGAAAAAAAATTTGAACACCCAAAATGGGAAATGCACAAATGTTGATAGATATAATTCCAGAAAGTATCTGTGATTTCTAAGGATAGGAAAAAAGTGGGTTGTTTGGCTCTTGTAAATATCCAACCACTAGAGAATTTGTTTTTTTCTTTTCCTTGAAATTTTTGGCATCATTAGGCCACTTGCATCCTCAACATGCTTCTGGCATGCATGGACACCACATTTAAAGCATGTTAGGATCAGTTAGAAGTCCCTTTCCTGCCAAATTCCACCAAGCTAATTATTAGGGGGTTAGAACTAGTGGAATTTCCCAAACATGAATAACAAAACCTCTGAGTTCATTTTTGTAGTGCGTGAAATAATTTTCTTCACTTACATTTATTATAGTTTTCAAATTTTTTTTTGCATACATGAACTCTAAAATTTTCATTTTGTTGCGATCTACTTGCCTTATATCTTTTTTGTTTACGAGAGAAATGGGAGAGTGCAAACACAAGTTTGGATCTGAAAAAAAAATTTGAACATCCAAAATGGGAAATGCACAAATGGTGAGAGAGGTAATTCCTGAAAGTATCAGTGATTTCTAAGGATAGGCAAAAAGTGGGTTGTTTGGCCCATATAAATATTCGACCACTTGAGAATTTGATTTTTCCACTCCTTGAAATTTTTGGCATCATTAGGCCACTTGCATCCTCAACATGCTTCTGGCATGCATGGTCACCACATTTAAAGCATGTTAGGATCAGTTAGAAGTCCCTTTCCAACAAAATTCCACCAAGCTAATTATTAGGGGGTTTGTACAAGTGGAATTTCCCAAACAGGGATAACAAAACCTTGCAGTTCATTTTTGTAGTGGGTGAAATAATTTTCGTTACTTACATTTATTATAGTTTTCAAATTTTTTTTTGCATACATGAACTCTAAAATTCTCATTTTGTTGCGATCTACTTGCCTTATATCTTTTTTTTACGAGAGAAATGGGAGAGAGAAAACTCAAGTTTGGATGTGAAAAAAAAAAATTTGAACATCCAAAATGGAAAATGCACAAATGCTGAGAGAGATAATTCCAGAAAGTATCTATGATTTCTAAGGATTGGTAAAAAGTGGGTTGTTTGGCTCTGATAAATATCCAACCCCTTGCGAATTTGATTTTTTCCACTCCTTGAAATTTTTGGCATCATTTGGCCACTTGCATCCTCAAAATGCTTCTGGCATGCATGGACACCGCACTTAAAGCATGTTAGGATCAGTTACAAGTCCATTTCCTACAAAATTCCACCAAGCTAATTATTAGGGGCTTTGTACTAGTGGAATTTTCCAAACATGGATAACAAAACCTAGGAGTTCATTTTTGTAGTGCATGAGATAATTTTCTTCTCTTACATTTATTATAGTTTTCAAAATTTTTTTTCCATACTTGAACTCTAAAATTTTCATTTTGTTGCGATCTACTTGCCTTATATCTTTTTTGTTTACGAGAGAAATGGGAGAGTGAAAATTCAAGTTTGGATCTAAAAAAAAAAAATTTGAACATCCAAAATGGGAAATGCACAAATGCTGAGAGTGATAATTCTAGTAAGTATCTGTGATTTCTAAGGATAAGCAAAAAGTGGGTTGTTTGGCTCTGGTAAATATCCAACCACTTGAGAATTTAATTTTTTTGACTCCTTAAAATTTTTGGCATCCTTAGGCCACTTGCATCATCAACATGCTTCTGACATGCATGGACACCACATTTAAAGCATGTTAGCATGAGTTAGAAGTCCCTTTCCTAGGAAATTCCACCAAGCTAACTATTAGGGAGTTTGTACTAGTGGAATTTCCCAATCATGGATAACAAAACCTTGGAGTTCATTTTTGTAGTGCGTGAAATAATTTTCTTCACTTACATTTATTATAGTTTTCAAATTTCTTTTTGCATACATGAACTCTAAAATTTTCATTTTGTTGCGATCTACTTGCATGATATCTTTTTTGTTACCAGAGAAATGGGAGAATGAAAATTCAAGTTTGGATCTGAAAAAAAAAAATTTCACATCCAAAATGGCAAATGCACAAAAGCTGAGAGAGATAATTCCAGAAAGTATCTGTGATTTCTAAGGATAGGCAAAAAGTGGGTTGTTTGGCTCTGGTAAATATCTAAGCACTTGAGAAATTGATTTTTTCCACTCCTTGAAATTTTTGGCATCATTAGGCCACTTCCATCCTCAACATGCTTCTGGCATGCATGGACACCACATTTAAAGCATGTTAGGATCAGTTACAAGTCCATTTCCTACAAAATTCCACAGAGCTAATTATTAGGGGGTTTGTACTAGTGGAATTTACCAAACATGGATAACAAAACCTTGGAGTTTATTTTTGTAGTGCGTGAAATAATTTTCTTCCCTTACATTCATGATATTTTTCAAATTTTTTTTGCATACATGACCTCTAAAATTTTCATTTTGTGCCGATCTACTTGCCTTATATCATTTTGTTTTACGAGAGAAATGGGAGAGTGAAAACTCAAGTTTGGATCTGAAAAAAAAAAATTGAACATCCAAAATGGGAAATGCACAAATGCTGAGAGAGATAATTCCAGAAAGTATCTGTGATTTCTAAGAATAGGCAAAAAGTGGGTTGTTTGGCTCTGGTAAATATCGACCCACTTGAGAATTTGATTTTTTCCACTCCTTGAAATTTTTGGCATCATTAGGCTACTTGCATCCTCAACATTCTTCTGGCATGCATGGACACCACATTTAAAGCATGTTAGGATCAGTTAGAAGCCCCTTTCCTACAAACTTCCACCAAGCTAATTATTAGGGCGTTTGAACTAGTGGAATTTCCCAAACATGGATAATAAAACCTTGGAGTTCATTTTTGTAGTGCGTGAAATAATTTTCTTCTCTTAAATTTATTATAGTTTTCAAAATTGTTTTTGCATACATGAACTCTAAACTTTTCATTTTGTTGCGATCTTCTTGCCTTATATCTTTTTCGTTTACGAGAGAAATGGCAGAGTGAAAACTCAACTTTGGATCTGAAAAAAAAAATTTGAACATCCAAAATGGGAAATGCACAAATGCTAAAGGAGATAATTCCAGAAAGTATCTCTGATTTCTAAGGATAGGCATAAAGTGGGTTGTTTGGCTCTGGTAAATATCCAACCACTTGAGAATTTGATTTTTGCCACTCCTTGAAATTTTTGGCATCATTATGCCACTTGCATCCTCAACATGCTTCTGGCATGCATGGACACCACATTTACAGCATGTTAGGATGAGTTAGAAGTCCCTTTCCTACAAAATTCCTCCAAGCTAATTATTAGGGAGCTGTACTAGTGAAATTTCCCAATCATATATAACAAAACCTTGGAGTTCATTTTTTTAGTGCGTGAAATAATTTTCATCACTTACATTTATTATAGTTTTCAAATTTTTTTTTGTATACGTGAATTCTATAATTTTCATTTTGTTGCGATCTACTTGCCTTATATCCTTTTTTTGTTTACGATAGAAATGGGAGAGTGAAAACTCAAATTTGGATCTGAAAAAAAAAATTTGAACATCCAAAATGGGAAATGCACAAAAGCTGAGAGAGATAATTCCAGAAAATATCTGTGATTTCTATGGATAGGCAAAAAGTGGGTTGTTTTGCTCTGGTAAATATCCGACCACTTGAGAAATTGATTTTTTCGTCTCCTTGAAATTTTTGGCATCATTTGGCCACTTGCATCCACAACATGCTTCTGGCATGCATGGACACCACATTTAAAGCATGTTAGGATTAGTTTGAACTCCCTTTCCTACAAAATTCCACCAAGCTAATTATCATAGGGTTTGGACTAGTGGAATTTCCCAAACATGGATAACAAAACCTTGGAATTCATTTTTGTAGTGCGTGAAATAATTTTCTTCACTTACATTTATTATAGTTTTCAAATTATTTTTTGCACACATGAACTCTTAAATTTTTATTTTTTTGTGATCTACGTGTCTTTATCTTTTTTGTTTACGAGAGAAATGGGAGAGTGAAAACACAAGTTTGGATCTGAAAAAAAAATTTGTACATCCAAAATGGGAAATGCACAAATGTTGAGAGAGATAATTCCAGAAAGTATATGTGATTTCTAAGCATAGGCAAAAAGTGAATTGTTTGGCTCTAGTAAATATCCAACCCCTTGAGAATTTGATTTTTTCCACTCCTCCAAATTTTTGGCATCATTAGGCCACTTGCATCCTACACATTCTTCTGGCATGCATGGACACCACATTTAAAGCATGTTAAGATCAGTTAGAAGTCCCTTTCCTACAAAATTCCACCAAGCTAATTATTAGGGGGTTTGTACTAGTAGAATTTCCAAAACATGGATAACAAATCCTTGGAGTTCATTTTTGTAGTGAGTGAAATAATTTTCTGCACTTACATTTATTATAGTTTTCAAATTTTTTTTTGCATATATGAACTCTAAAATTTTCATTTTGTTGCGATCTACTTGCATGATATCTTTTTTGTTTACTAGAGAAATGGGCGAATGAAAACTCAAGTTTGGATCTGAAAAAAAAATTTTAACATCCAAAATGGGAAATGCACAAATGATGAGAGAAATAATTCCAAAAAGTATCTGTGATTTCTAAGGATAGGCAAAAAGTGGGTTGTTTGGCTCTGGTTAATATCCAACCACTTGAGAATTTTTGGCATCATTAGGCCAGTTGCATCCTCAACATGCTTCTGGCATGCATGGACACCACATTTAAAGCATGTTAGGATCAGTTAGAAGTCCATTTCCTACAAAATTCCACCAAGCTAATTATTAGGGGGTTTGCACTAGTGGAATTTACTAAACAAGGATAACAAAACCTTGGAGTTCATTTTTGTAGTGCGTGAAATAATTTTCTTCCCTTACATTTATTATAGTTTTCAAAATTTATTTGCATACATGAGCTCTAAAATTTTCATTTTGTTCCGATCTACTTGCCTTATATCATTTTTATTTACGAGAGAATGGGAAAGCGAAAACTCAAGTTTGGATCTGAAAAAAAAAAATTTGAACATCCAAAATGGGAAATGCACAAATGCTGAGAGAGATAATTCCAGAAAGTATATGTGATTTCTAAGGATAGGCAAAAAGTGGGTGGTTTGGCTCTGGTAAATCTCCAACCACTTGAAAATTTTATTTTTTTCACTCTTTGAAATTTTTGGAATCATTAGGCCACTTGCATCCTCAACATGCTTCTGGCATGCATGGACACCACATTTAAAGCATGTTAGGATCAGTTAGAAGTCCCTTTCCAACAAAATTCCACCAAGCTAATTATGAGGGGGTTAGTACTTGTGGAATTTCCCAACAATGTATAACAAAACCTTGGAGTTCATTTTTGTAGTGCGTGAAATAAATTTCTTCACTTACATTTATTATATTTTTCAAATTTTTTTTTGCATACAAGAACTCTAAAATTTTCATTTTGTTGCGATATACTTGCCTTATATCTTTTTTTTTTTATGATAGAAATGTGAGAGTGAAAACTCAAGTTTGGATCTGAAAAAAAAAAATTTGAACATCCAAAATGGGAAATGCACAAATGCTGAGAGATATAATTCCAGAAAGTATCTGTGGTTTCTAAGGATAGGCAAAAAGTGGGTTGTTTTGCTCTAGTAAATATCCAACCACTTGAGAATTAGATTTTTTCCTCTCCTTGAAAGTTTTGGCATCATTAGGCCACTTGCATTGTAAACATGCTTCTTGCATGCATGGATACCACATGTAAAGCATGTTAGGATCAGTTAGAAGTCCCTTTCCAACAAAATTCCACCAAGCTAATTATTAGGGGGTTAGTGCTAGTGGAATTTCCCAAACATGTATAACAAAACCTTGGAGTTCATTTTTGTAGTGCGTGAAATAATTTTCTTCACTTACATTTATTATAGTTTTCAAATTTTTTTTTGCTTACATGATCTCTAAAATTTTCACTTTGTTGCGATCTACTTGCCTTATATCTTTTTTGTTTACGTGATAAATGGAAGAGTGAAAACTCATGTTTGGATCTGAAAAAAAAATTTGAACATCCAAAATGGGAAATGTGCAAATGCTGAGAGAGATAATTCCAGAAAGTATCTGTGATTTCTAAGGATAGGCAAAAAGTGGGTTGTTTTGCTCTGGTAAATATCCGACCACTTGAGAAATTGATTTTTTCGTCTCCTTGAAATTTTTGGCATCATTTGGCCACTTCCATCCACAACATGCTTCTGGCATGCATGGACACCATATTTAAAGCATGTTAGGATTAGTTAGAACTCCCATTCCTACAAAATTCCACCAAGCTAATTATCATAGGGTTTGGACTAGTGGAATTTCCCAAATATGGATAAAAAAACCTTGGAGTTCATTTTTGTAGTGCGTGAAATAATTTTCTTCACTTACATTTATTATAGTTTTCAAAATTTTTTTTGCATACATCAACTCTTAAATTTTTATTTTTTTGTGATATACTTGCCTTATATCTTTTTTGTTTTCGAGAGAAATGGGAGAGTGAAAACACAAGTTTGGATCTGAAAAAAAAAAATTGTACATCCAAAATGGGAAATGCACAAATGTTGAGAGAGATAATTCCAGAAAGTATCTGTGATTTCTATGCATAGGCAAAAAGTGAATTGTTTGGCTCTGGTAAATATCCAACCCATTGAGAATTTGATTTTTTCTACTCCTCCAAATTTTTGGCATCATTAGGCCACTTGTATCCTACACATTCTTCTGGCATCCATGGACACCACATTTAAAGCATGTTAAGATCAGTTAGAAGTCCCTTTCCTACAAAATTCCACCAAGCTAATTATTAGGGGGTTTGTACTAGTAGAATTTCCAAAACATGATAACAAATCCTTGGAGTTCATTTTTGTAGTGAGTGAAATAATTTTCTTCACTTTCATTTATTATAGTTTTCAAATTTTTTTTTGCATACATGATCTCTAACATTTTTATTTTGTTGCGATCTACTTGCATGATATCATTTTTGTTTACTAGAAAAATGGGAGAATGAAAACTCAAGTTTGGATCTGAAAAAAAAAAATTTAACATCCAAAATGGGAAGTGCACAAATGCTGAGAGAAATAATTCCAGAAAGTACCTGTGATTTCTAAGGATAGGCAAAAAGTGGGTTGTTTGGCTCTGGTAAATATCCAACCACTTGAGAAATTGATTTTTTCCACTCCTTGAATTTTTTGGCATCATTAGGCCACTTGCATCCTCAACATGCTTCTGGCATGCATGGACACCACATTTAAAGCATGTTAGGATCAGTTACAAGTCCATTTCCTACAAAATTCCACCAAGCTAATTATTAAGGGGTTTGTACTAGTGGAATTTACTAAACATGGATAACAAAACCTTGGAATTCATTTTTGTAGTGCATGAAATAATTTTCTTCCCTTACATTTATTATAGTTTTCAAATTTTATTTGCATACATGAGCTCTAAAATTTTCATTTTGTTCCGATCTACTTGCCTTATATCTTTTTATTTGTTTACGAGAGAAATGGGAGAGTGAAAACTCAAGTTTGGATCTGAAAAAAAAAATTTGAACATCCAAAATGCGAAATGAACAAATTCTGAGAGAGATAATTCCAGAAAGTATCTGTGATTTCTAAGGATAGGCAAAAAGTGGGTTGTTTGGATCTGGTAAATATCCAACAACTTGAGAATTTGATTTTTTCCAGTCCTTGAAATTTTTGGCATCATTAGGCCACTTGCATCCTCAACATGCTTCTGGCATGCATGGACACCACATTTAAAGCATGTTAGGATCAGTTAGAAGTCCCTTTCCTACGAAATTCCACCAAGCTAATCATGAGGCGGTTAGTACTTGTGGAATTTCCCAAACATGTATAACAAAACCTTGGAGTTCGTTTTTGTAGTGCGTGAAATAATTTTTTTCACTTACATTTATTATAGTTTTCAAAATTTTTTTTGCATACAAGAACTCTAAAATTTTCATTTTGTTGCGATCTACTTGCCTTATATCTTTTTTGTTTACGATAGAAATGCGAGAGTGAAAACTCAACTTTGGATATGAAAAAAAAAAATTTGAACATCCAAAATGGGAAATGCACAAATGTGAGAGATATATTTCCAGAAAGTATCTGTGGTTTCTAAGGATAGGCAAAACGTGGTTGTTTTGCTCTGGTAAATATCCAACCACTTGAGAATTTGATTTTTTCCTCTTCTTGAAAGTTTTGGCATCATTAGGCCACTTGCATTGTCAACATGCTTCTTGCATGCATGGACACCACATTTAAAGCATGTTAGGATCAGTTAGAAGTCCCTTTCCTACTAAATTCCACCAAGCTAGTTATTAGGGGGTTTGTACTAGTGGAATTTATGAAACATGGATAACAAAACCTTGGAATTCATTTTTGTAGTGTGTGAAATAATTTTCTTCACTTACATTTATTATAGTTTTCAAATTTTTTTTTGCATACATGAAATCTAAAATTTTCATTTTTTTGTGATCTACTCTCCTTATATCATTTTTGTTTACAAGAGAAATGGGAGAGTGAAAACAAAAGTTTGGATCTGAAAAAAAAAATTTGAACTTTCAAAATGGGAAATGCACAAATGCTGAGAGAGATAATTCCCGAAAGTATATGTGATTTCAAAGGATAGGCAAAAAGTTGGTTTTTTGGCTCTGCCAAATATCAAACCACTTGAGAATTTGGTTTTTTCCACTCCTTGAAATTATTGGCATCATTAGGCCACTTGCATCCTGAACATGCTTCTAGCATGCATGGACACCACATTTAAAACATGTTAGGATCAGTTAGAAGTCCCTTTCCTACAAAATTCCACCAAGCTAATTATTAGGGGGTTAGTACTAGTGGAATTTCCCAAACATGTATAACAAAACCTTGGAGTTCATTTTTGTAGTGCGTGAAATTATTTTCTTCACTTACATTTATTATAGTTTTCAAATTTTTTTTTGCATACAAGAATTTCTAAAATTTTCATTTTGCTGCGATCTACTTGGCTTATATCTTTTTTGTTTACGATAGAAATGGGAGATTGAAAACTCAAGTTTGGATCCGAAAAAAAAAAAATTTGAACAGCCAAAATGGGAAATGCACAAATGCTGAGAGAGATAATTCCAGAAAGTATCTGTGATTTCTAAGGATAGGCAAAAAGTGGGTTGTTTTGCTCTGGTAAATATCCAACCACTTGAGAGTTTGATTTTTTCCACTGGAAATTTTTGGCATCATGAGGCCACTTGCATTCTCAACATACTTCTTGCACGCATGGACACCACATTTAAAGCATGTTAGGATCAGTTAGAAGTCCCTTTCCTACAAAATTCCACCAAGCTAATTATTAGGGGGTTTGTACTAGTGGAATTTCCCAAACATGGATAACAAAACCTTGGAGTTCATTTTTGTAGTGCGTGAAATAATTTTCTTCACTTACATTTATTATAGTTTTCAATTTTTTTTTTGCATACATGAACTCTAAAATTTTCATTTTCATGCGATAAACTTGCCTTATATCTTTTTTGTTTACGAGAGAAATGGGAGAGTGAAAACTCAAGTTTGGATCTGAAAAAATAAAAATTTGAACATCCAAAATGGGTAATGCACAAATGCTGAGAGAGATAATTCCAGAAAGTATCTGTGATTTCTAAGGATAGGCAAAAACTGGTTATTTTGGCTCTGGTAGATATCCAACCACTTGAGAATTTGATTTTTTCCACTCCTTGAAATTTTTGGCATCATTAGGCCACTTGCATCCTCAACATGCTTTTGGCATGCATGGACACCACATTTAAAGCATGTTAGGATCAGTTAGTAGTCCCTTTCCTACAAAATTCCACCAAGCTAATTATTATGGGGTTTGTACTAGTGGTATTTCCCAAACATGGATAACAAAACCTTGGAGTTCATTTTTGTAGTGCGTGAAATAATTTTCTTCACTTACATTTAATATAGTTTTCAAATTTTTTTTGCATACATGAAGTCTTAAATTTTCATTTTGTTGCGATCTATGAGAAGAATGATTCAGACGCCTCCAGTAAAACTGGTTCCATAGGAAGTGGCGGTTATTCCCAAGATGAAGACGAAGACTTCGATTTTGACTCAGAAGCCATCCATAATTTGACAACACTTGATGGCAAATAGACAAAACACTAAGAATATTAATTTAGCAAAGAGAATGGATAGGAAAGAGTCTGGATAGAAAAGAAAAACCCTTAGAAAATTCAAGCAGTTGCAACACACGACTTTCAGAAATAGTTCAGTACATAGTTTTCCAAGAAGCAGTTCTCAGCACCTAGTTTCAGCACACGATTTTTCTAAAGTGATTTCTTAGCACTCAGTTTCAGTACAAGGTTTTGGGCCCATGGTTTTCAAGATAGAAGATGGTTTCAGCACAAGGTTTTAGGCCCATGGTTTTCAAGATAGAAGATAGATTTCAAGATTCTATTATGTACTTTTGACTTTTGTATAGTACTTTTTGTACAGATTATTTTGTAACCGCACACCTGGAAAGTATTATTAGGAATATCACTGATGATGGGGACCAATGCGCACCCGAGTGATTCTCATTGTCTACCAATGTCAACAACTCTTGGCTATAAATAGCCTTATGTATATATCAATTGATATGAATGAAAGAG
The DNA here is from genome assembly GCF_029961685.1 of Aristolochia californica. Lineage (NCBI taxonomy): Eukaryota > Viridiplantae > Streptophyta > Magnoliopsida > Piperales > Aristolochiaceae > Aristolochia > Aristolochia californica. Next base: position 25,134,617 of record NW_027181992.1, read on the forward strand.
CGCAGTTTGAGTATTCCTTGTTCTTCACACCTATGAACCCCTTCTCCTTCTTTCAATCCTGAGCAAACCCACGAACAACCCTTCTTTCCAAAGTAAGTGTTAATCTCAAGTATTTTATTTCAGTTTTTGGGACTTCCCCAAAGGGAAACTTTAGATCTCCGTCTTTTTGGATATGTACCTTCCTCCTCTAATCCGGGGTTAATCCAAAGCACAAAGTAAAAGCATTGTGATATTCCTCCAATGTTACGCGGTCCATGCATCCCTTGTCTCAACCTGTTTATACCCAAGAAGGTTTGAGGGCTTTCTTTCATCTTAGGAATAAAGGTTGGAGCCCGTGGTAGAAGCATGAAAATGCTAGGAAATTGCACACCTCTCTGTGTCTTGGGTTCCCTATACTTAAAGGAGTAAGAATAAAGGTCCAAACAACATTGATCTAAAGTGTACCTCTAGGGAACTTACACTCTGATTTGTTTTCCGAAACCATTTTAATACTTTTTCTTCTTATTATCCCAGGAGTTGTTATTACCTGTCTGATCCTTACTGCTTTTGTTGTGTGTTGAGTACAAATATTTCTTTTATTGTGTGTTTAATACATAAAAATGTATATTAGGCTGGAAACTACTGGGTGAGGGCTATGCCTTGACAGATGCCTCTATTGAGTCAAGCATCACTCTTGGAAGTCACAACGTCGCAATACCTTTTATGTTTATCTGGATTTTATATAACATAATTAAACAATTTCTTAGAATAGTCCTACTTTTCTTACCTATTTTCTATATCTACTTTGCCATGTTTTATAACTCCTTATATTACGGAAGAGGATTTAAATATAGGAACTTATTCTAGCATCCTGTTTTTAGGAATAATAATAGTAAAGTTATTTGGGTACTTTGTCTTTCTTCCAGAACAACTAGAAAATATTTTAGATTCTTATATATTTTTAACTGCTAATATTATAGCAAGAATCTTAGACGCATGATTTTTTTTATAGCTCTAGCAATAGTGATTAGCAACCTCTGCATATTTAGTTGTATCTGCTTTACTTTATCATTATATTCCTATAGAAGATTCATAGAAACCCCAAGACAGATATTAATTCCCAGAAGACAAAGACCATTAAGAGATTTAAATACTCTTGATTAAGTAGTACCACCTCCAAATTGGTATAAGAGCCCTAAGATCTGGAACCTTTTAAGAAATTTGACTACTTAGACCTTAGAATTCCTTCAAAAAGTGATATTAAATATATAGGTTCTAACTACCTCAAGTGTCATTTTAACAGTGAAGAGCATATTCTACACGAAAATAATCCTCAGCTAAATATCCTAGTAGATCTGATTGTAAGCTTAGGAAATAATTTACACAATAAAGTAACAGAAATAGACTTTATTTTAACTAAGATACAAGAAGAAATAAGAAATTTAAAAGTAAAAAAAAAAATTAGCGAAAAACTTAGATTATCTTAAAACTAGAAAAGGATCTCAACAGAATATTGATAAAGAGATAGATTTAATAACTCAAAAATTAAAAGCAGTTAAAATAGAAACAAAAAGACCAGTAGCCAAACAATCATTACAATTTCACAACAAGGTGAATGAATCACCTCAGAAATAGGAAGTTCTTCTTGAAATCTAAATATCATAGATAGAATAACAGGAAGAAGAAGTATAGATCAGCATCATATCCAGCTAGATGAAATAATAGACATAGATCAAGATATCACTTTATTCAGCAATAATCAATTAAACCTTCTTAACCCTGGAAAATTATATAGGACAGGACCTTTGAATTTCAATACTGGATTATTTAGACATCATAGAGAAATTCAAATTAGTTGTGTAGGACAAGACTCAGTAAATATCAACTTAATAGCAAAACAAGCTTTTAAATAAATTAATAAATTATATACTTTAATACATTTAGGTTTAATTGTCATAGGAGTTAAAGGATTAGGAAGAAAACATTTAGGAACAAAAACTCTTCTTATTATTTATGATAATAGATGGGTAGATCCTAAAAAGGCCATGTTAGGAATTACTAAAGTAGATATGAATCAAAACGGCGGAATATTTTATTTCTCCCCAGATTTCCTTATCGGACTACAAGATTTTAGAAAATATATTAAAATAGGCATCTAGACAAAAGGATATGAATCCTTTGTAGGAAATAATCTTTTCCTATGCATAGGATTTTTAGGAAGATGCACTTGCTCCAGTACAACAAGATTTAAAGTTAAGATAGACGACGTAGTTAATCTAATAGGCAACAAGGGAATTAAATTAATTAAGCCAATCAAATATTCCTCTGAAGTCTTAGCAGGATTAGAATGGAACCTAAAATTCAGAGAAGAAAAAATAATTAGTCCAGAAGAAAGTATAATGTATACTGAGACAAAAGGTAATATAAACATTAGTTTAATAGCTATGAACAAAAGATACGGAGTCAGTCTCTAGTGCAAATTATGACTTGGTCAATATAGAACTAGAAACAAATGAAATAATATACCCTAAAGAATTAGAATTAAGACTAAAAAAAAAAGGGAACTTCTTCATTCAGAAGAAGATTTAATAAAAAATGGAAAAATTCAAGAAGAAGAATATTTATATTATGTTCAAGAAGCCAATATTAGGATAGGAAAAATGCCCTTAGAACCTAAAGAAGAAAACGAGAAAATAGAAATAGAAGAAACTTTAAGTATCAATGAATATATGGACAAAGAAAGCTCTAACTCTATACCCCGCAATATACCTCTTACCCTAGAACTACTCCTAGAGAAGTATATTACTTAGAAAACATGCCAAGAATTCCTTATAGTGACCCTGTAAGCTCTAATTATAAGGTAAACCCTAAAGGGAAAAGAAAAGAGATAGAAAGACCCATAAAATTTCAAAAAATGGGTAAAGGAAAAATTCTTAATCTTTCAACCTATGATCCTCAAGAATGGAACCCGTCCTAGATCTTTGGAAAAACCAGGTAGTCTCAGACTATATCCAAAACTTTCAATCCCAAGATGTAGAAGAAATATACAGATATTTAGAAACATTTTTAGGAGAAAGTGATAGATAGATGGATAGAAAGATAGATAAATAGATAGATAGATAGATAGATAGATAAAGAGAGAGAGAGAGAGAGAGAAAGAGAGAGAGAGAGAGAGAGAGACAAAGGAATCACGCGGGTGCTCATTGGGCCCCATCGTCAGTGATGTTCTCTTTCCATGTGTTCGGTTACAAAAACAAACTGTACAAAAAAGTCAAAGTGTACAATAATGGAATCTTGAAAATTATTTTCTTGTCTTGAAACCATTGGTTGGAAATCATGGGCTGTTAAAACCATGTGCTGTACACCATCTTTAGTCTTGTCTTGAAACCATGGGCTGCTAAACCGTGTGCTGGAAAACCATGTGCTGCACACCATCTTTGGTCTTTGTACTGAATAATCCTAGAGAAACTTCTGGCAGAGCAGAGTATTCAGTTGAGAAGATTTTTTTTTTTTTTTTGTCTCTTTTCTATCTAGTCTTTTTTACACTTTGTCTTCTTTTCTATCAAGTCTTTATTTCCCATCTAAAGTAGTGAGGTTATGGATAGCCTCAGAGTCATAATCATAGTCTTCTTTGTCATCTTGAGAATAGCATTGAAGACTTTGTGTTGGAGTAGGTGTAGAGCCTTCCATGCTAGATGTTTTTGTCTTAGAATCTCCTTCATTCTTCATAAATTCTTCAAAATATTGTCTCATCATTTTCTTAACGTCTTCTGGATCTGTGTATTCCTTTTCTTTCTCTTTTTCTTTTTCTTTTTTTTTTTTGGCAAATGCCCAGCCATCAACGGACTTGATATGTCTTTACCGGCTGCTGTTTGAGCCGGACTAGCCACTGAAAAACCCTCACTGATAGGTATCTGGGTACATATAGTACCTATTTCCTTGGCTTTTAATCAACAATTCTCTTCTTCCAATTCTTTGATGTATGCTTTCTGGAAGTCATTCTTTTCTTCTAGAAGTCTTTTTTTCTCATTCAGTCTTTGAATAGTTCTGCCTAGGGTGTCACAATGGTCACAAGAAATAATTCTCTATATTATCTTTGGGTACCCCATAAGATACTTGATCTTCTCTCATATGTCTCAAGGAAGGGGCTATGTAGTAATTGGTTCCTACGGTTAACTTCGCTGTTTCCAATGCTTCTTGCAGATTATTAAAACCTTTTTAAATGGGACTTTTGAAATTGTTTACGAGAAAAATGGGAGAGAAAACTCAAGATTGGATTTGAAAAAAAAAATTTGAACATCCAAAATGGGAAATGCACAAATGCTGAGAGAGATAATTCCAGAAAATATCTGTGATTTCTAAGGATAGGCAAAAAGTGGGGTGTTTGGCTCTGGTAAAAATGCAACCACTTGAGAATTTGATTTTTTCCACTCCTTGAAATTTTTGGCATCATCAGGCCACTTGCATCCTCAACATGCTTTTGGCATGCATGGACACCACATTTAAAGCATGTTAGGATCAGTTAGAAATCCCTTTCCTACAAAACTCCACCAAGCTAATTATTAGGGGGTTTGTACTAGTGGAATTTCCCAAACATGGATAACGAAACCTTGGAGTTCATTTTTGTAGTGTGTGAAATAATTTTCCTCACAGACATTTATTATAGTTTTCAAATATTTTTTTGCATACATAAACTCTAAAATTATCATTTTGTTGCGATCTACTTGCCATATATCTTTTTTGTTTACGAGAGAAATGGGAGAGTGAAAACTCAAGTTTGGATCTGAAAAAAAAAAATTTGAACATCCAAAATGGGAAATGCACAAATGCTGAGAGAGATAATTCCAGAAAGTATCTGTGATTTCTAAGGATAGACAAAAAGTGGGTTGTTTGGCTCTGGTAAATATCCAACCACTTGAGAATTTGATTTTTTCGACTCCTTGAAATTTTTGGCATCATTAGGCCACTTGCATCCTCAACATGCTTCTGGCATGCATGGACACCACATTTAAAGCATGTAAGGATCAATTACAAGTCCCCTTCTTACAAAATTCCACCAAGCTAATTATTAGGGGGTTTGTACTAGTGGAATTTCCCAAACATGGATAACAAAACCTTGGAATTAATTTTTATAGTGCGTGAAATAATTTTCTTCACTTACATTTATTATAGTTTTCAAACTTTTTTTTGCATACATGAACTCTAAAATTTTCTTTTTGTTGCGATCTACTTGTCTCATATCTTTTTTGTTTACGAGAGAAATGGGAGAGTGAAAACTCAAGTTTGGATCTGAAAAAAAAAAATTGAACAACCAAAATGGGAAATGCACAAATGTTGAGAGAGATAATTCCAAAAAGTATTTGTGATTTCTAAGGATAGGCAAAAACTGGGTTGTTTGGCTCTGGTAAATATCCAACCACTTGAGAATTTTATTTTTTCCACTCCTTGAAATTTTTGGCATCATTAGGCCACTTGCATCCTCAACAAGCTTCTGGCATGCATGGACACCACATTTAAAGCATGTTAGGATCAGTTAGAAGTCCCTTTCCTACAAAATTCCACCAAGCTAATTATTAGGGGGTTTGTACCTGGAGAATTTCCCAAACCTAGATAACAAAACCTTGAAGTTCATTTTTGTAGTGCGTGAAATAATTTTCTTCACTTACATTTATTAAGTTTTTCAAAATTTTTTTGCATACTTGAACTCTAAAATTTTCATTTTTTTTGCGATCTACTTGCCTTATATCCTTTTTGTTTACCAGAGAAATGGGAGAGTGAAAACTCAAGTTTGTATCTGAAAAAAAAATTTGAACATCCAAAATGGGAAATGCACAAATGCTGAGAGAGATAATTCCAGAAAGTATCTGTGATTTCTTAGGATAGGCAAAAAGTGGTTTGTTTGGCTCTGGTAAATATCCAACCACTTGAGAAATTGATTTCTTCCACTCCTTGAAATTTTTGGCATCATTAGGCCACTTGCATCCTCAACATGCTCCTGGCATGCATGGACACCATATTTAAAGCATGTTAGGATCATTTAGAAGTTCCTTCCCTACAAAATTCCACCAAGCTAATTATTAGGGGGTTTGTACTAGTGGAATTTCCCAAACATGGATAACAAAACCTTGGAGTTCATTTTTGTAGTGCGTGAAATAATTTTCTTCACTTACATTTATTATAGTTTTAAAATTATTTTTTGCATACATGAACTCTAAAATTTTCATTTTGTGGCGATCTACTTGCCTTATATCCTTTTTGTTTACGAGAGAAATGGGAGAGTGAAAACTCAAGTTTGGATCTGAAAAAACAAATTTGAACATCCAAAATGGGAAATGCACAAATGCTGAGAGAGATAATTCCAGAAACTATCTATGATTTCTAAGGATTGGCAAAAAGAGGGTTGTTTGCCTCAGGTAAATTTCCAACCACTTGAGAATTTGATTTTTTCCACTCCTTGAAATTTTTGGCATCATTAGGCCACTTGCATCCTCAACATGCTTCTGGCATGCATGGACACCACATTTAAAGCATGTTAGGATCAGTTAGAAGTCCCCTTCCTACAAAATTTCACCAAGATAATTACTAGGGGGTTAGAACTAGTGGAATTTCCAAAACATGAATAACAAAACCTTGGAGTTCATTTTTGTAGTTCGTTAAATAATTTTCTTCACTTACATTTATTATTATTTTTAAATATTTTTTTGCATACATGAACTCTAAAATTTTCATTTTGTTGCGATCTACTTGCCCCATATCTTTTTTGTTTACGAGAGAAATGGGAGAGTGAAAACTCAAGTTTGGATCTGAAAAAAAAATTTGAACATCCAAAATGGGAAATGGACAAATGCTGAGAGAGTTAATTCCAGAAACTATCAGTGATTTCTAAGGATAGGGCAAAAAGTGGGTTGTTTGGCTCATATAAATATCCGACCACTTGAGAATTTGATTTTTTCCACTCCATGAAATTTTTTACATCATTAGGCAACTTGCATCGTCAACATTCTCCTAGCGTGCCTGGACACCACATTTAAAGCATGTTAGGATTAGTTAGAAGTCCCTTTCCTACAAAATTCCACCAAGCTAATTATTGAGGGGTTTGTACTAGTGGAATTTCCCAAACATGGATAACAAAACCTTGGAATTCATTTTTGTACTGCGTGAAATAATTTTCTCCACTTACATTTATTATAGTTTTCAAATTTTTTTTTGCATACACGAACTCTAAAATTTTCTTTTTGTTGCGATCTACTTGTCTCATATCTTTTTTATTTACGAGAGAAATGGGAGAGTGAAAACTCAAGTTTGGATCTGAAAAAAAAAATTGAACATCCAAAATGGGAAATGCACAAATGCTGACAGAGATAACTCCAGAAAGTATCTGTGTTTTCTAAGGATAGGCAAAAAGTGGGTTATTTGGCTCTGGTAACTATCCAAGCACTTGAGAATTTGATTTTTTCCACTCCTTGAAATTTTTGGCATCATTAGGCCACTTGCATCCTCCACATTCTTCTGGCATGCATGGACACCACATTTAAAGCATATTAGGATCAGTTAGAAGTCCCTTTCCTACAAAATTCCACCAAGCCAATTATTAGGGGGTTTGTACTAGTAGAATTTCCCAAACATGGATAAAAAAACCTTGGAGTTCATTTTTGTAGTGCGTGAAATAATTTTCTGCACTTACATTTATTATAGCTTTCAAATTTTTTTTTGCATAAATGAACTCTAAAAGTTTCATTTTGTTGCGATCTACTTGCCTAATATCTTTTTTGTTTATGAGAGAAATGGGAGAGAGAAAACAAGAGTTTGGAGCTGAAAAAAAAAATTTGAACATCCAAAATGGGAAATGCAAAAATGCTCAGAGAGATAATTCCAAAAAGTATATGTGATTTCTAAGGAGAGGAAAAAACTTGGTTGTTTGGCTCTGGTAAATATCCAACTACTTAAGAATTTGATTTTTTCCACTCCTTGAAATTTTTGGCATCACTAGGCCACTTGCATCCACAACACGCTTCTGGCATGCCTGGACACCACATTTAAAGCATGTTAGGATGAGTTAGAAGTCCCTTTCCTACAAAATTCCACCAAGCTAATTATTAGGGGGTATGTACTAGTGGAATTTTCCAAACATGCATAACAAAACTTTGGAGTTCATTTTTGTAGTGCGTAAAATAATTTTCTTCACTAACACTTATTGTACTTTTCAAAATTGTTTTTGCATACATGAACTCTAAAATTTTCATTTTGTTGCGATCTACTTGCCTTATATCTTTTTCTTGTTTACGAGAGAAATAGGAGAGTGAAAACTCAAGTTTGGATCTGAAAAAAAAATTTGAACATCCAAAATGGGAAATGCACAAATGCTGAGAGTGATAATTCCAGAAAGTATCTGTGATTTCTAAGGATGGGCAAAAAGTGGGTTGTTTGGATCTGGTAAATATCCAACCACTTGAGAATTTGAATTTTTCTAGTCCATGAAATTTTTCGCATCATTAGGCCACTTGCATCCTCAACATACTTCGAGCATGCATGGACACCACATTTGAAGCATGTTAGGATCAGTTAGAAGTCCCTTTCCTACAAAATTCCACCAAGCTATTTATTAGGGGGTATATGTACTAGAGGAATTTCCCAAACATGGATAACGTAACTTTGGAGTTCATTTTTGTAGTGCGTGAAATAATTTTCTTCACTAACAATTATTATAGTTTTCAAATTTTTTTTCGCATACATGTACTCTAAAATTTTTATTTTGTTGCGATCTACTTGCCTTATATCTTTTTTTTGTTTACGAGTGAAATGGGAGAGTGAAAACTCAAGTTTGGATCTGAAAAATAAAATTTGAACCTCCAAAATGGGAAATGCACAAATGCTGAGAGAGATAATTCCAGAAAGTATCTGTGATTTCTTAGGATGGGCAAAAAGTGGGTTGTTTGGATCTAGTAAATATCCAACCACTTGAGAAATTGATTTTTTCCAGTCCTTGAAATTTTTGGCATCATTATGCCACTTGCATCCTCAACATGCTTCTGGCATGCATGGACACCACATTTAAAGCATGTTAGGTTTAGTTAGAAGTCCCTTTCCTACAAAATTCCACCAAGCAAATTATTAGGGGGTTTGTACTAGTGGAATTTCCCAAACATGGATAACAAAACCTTTGGAATTTATTTTTGTAGTGCGTGAAATAATTTTCTACACTTACATTTATTATAATTTTCAAATTTTTTTTTGCATACATGAACTCTAAAATTTTCTTTTTGTTGCGATCTACTTGTCTCATATCTTTTTTGTTTACGAGAGAAATGGGAGAGTGAAAACTCAAGTTTGGATCTGAAAAAAAAAATTGAACATCCAAAATGGGAAATGCACAAATGCTGACAGAGATAACTCCAGAAAGTATCTGTGATTTCTATGGATTGGCAAAAAGTGGGTTGTTTGGCTCTGGTAAATATCCAACCACTTGAGAATTTGATTTTTTCCACTCCTTGAAATTTTTGGCATCATTAGGCCACTTGCATCCTCAACAATCTTTTGGCATGCATGGACACCATTTTTAAAGCATGTTAGGATCAGTTAGAAGTCCCTTTCCTACAAAATTCCACCATACAAATTATTACTGGGTTTGTACTAGTGGAATTTCCCAAACATGGATAACAAAACCTTGGAGTTCATTTTTGTAGTGCGTGAAATAATTTTCTGCACTTACATTTATTATAGTTTTCAAATTTTTTTTTGCATACTTGAACTCTAAAATTTTCATTTTGTTGCGATCTACTTGCCTTATATCTTTTTTATTTACAAGAGAAATGGGAGAGTGAAAACTCAAGTTTGGATCTGAAAAAAAAAATTTGAACATCCCAAATGGGAAATGCACAAATGCTGAGAGAGATACTTCCAAAAAATATCTTTGATTTCTAAGGACAGGCATAAAGTGGTTTGTTTGGCTCTTGTAAATATCCAACCGCTTGAGAATTTGGTTTTTTCCACTCCTTGAAATTTTTGGCATCATTAAGTCACTTGCATCCTCAACATGCTTCTGGCATGCATGGACACCACATTTAAAGCATGTTAGGATGAGTTAGAAGTCCCTTTCCTACAAAATTCCACCAAGCTAATTATTAGGGAGTTTGTACTAGTGGAATTTCCCAATCATGGATAGCAAAACGTTGGGGTTCATTTTTTTAGTGCGTGAAATAATTTTCTTCACTTACATTTATTATAGTTTTCAAAATTTGTTTTTGTAAACATGAACTCTATAATTTTCATTTTGTTGCGATCTACTTGCCTTATATCTTTTTTTTGTTTACGAGAGAAATGGGAGAGTGAATACTCAAGTTTGGATCTGAAAAAAAAAATTTGAACATCCAAAATGGGAAATGCACAAATTCTGAGAGAGATAATTCCAGAAAGTATCTGTGATTTCTAAGGATTGGCAAAAAGTGGTTGTTTGGATCTGGTAAATATCCAACAACTTGAGAATTTGATTTTTTCCCGTCCTTGAAATTTTTGGCATCATTAGGCCACTTGCATCCTCAACATGCTTCTGGCATGCATGGACACCACATTTAAAGTATGTTAGGATCAGTTAGAAGTCCCTTTCCTACAAAATTCCACCAAGCTAATTATTAGGGGGTTTGTAATAGTAGAGTTTCCCAAACATGGATAACAAAACCTTGGAGTTCATTATTTTAGTGCGTGAAATAATTTTATTCACTTACATTTATTATAGTTTTCAAATTTTTTTTTAAAGACTTGAACTCTAAATTTTTCATTTTGTTGCGATCTACTTGCCTTATATCTTTTTTGTTTACGAGAGAAATGGGAGAGTGAAAATTCAAGTTTGGATCTAAAAAAAAAAATTTGAACATCCAAAATGGGAAATGCACAAAACCTGAGAGAGATAATTCCAGAAACTATCTGTGATTTCTAAGGATAGGCAAAAAGTGGGTTGTTTGGCTCTGGTAAATATCCAACCACTTGTGATTTTGATTTTTTCCGCTCCTTGAAATTTTTGGCATCATTAGGCCACTTGCATCCACAACATGCTTCTGGCATGAATGGACACCACATTTAAAGCATGTTAGGATCAGTTAGAACTCCCTTTCCTACAAAATTCCACCAAGCTAATTATTAAGGGGTTAGTACTAGTTACATGAATAACAAAACCATGGAGTTCATTTTTGTAGTGCGTGAAATAATTTTCTTTACATACATTTATTATTGTTTTCAAACTTTTTTTTGCATACATAAACTCTAAAATTTTCATTTTGTTGCAATCTACTTGCCTTATATCTTTTTTGTTTACGAGAGAAATGCGAGAGTGAAAACTCATGTTTGGATCTGAAAAAAAAATATGAACAACCAAAATGGGAAATGCACAAAAGCTAAGAGAGATAATTCCAGAAAGTATCTGTGATTTCTAAGGATAGGGAAAAAGTGGGTTGTTTGGCTCATATAAATATCCGACCACTTGAAAATTTGATTTTTCCAACACCTTGAAATTTTTGGCATCATTAGGCCACTTGCATCATCAACATGCTTCTGGCATGCATGGACACCACATTTAAAGCATGTTAGGATTAGTTAGAAGTCCCTTTCCTACAAAATTCCACCAAGCTAATTATTAGGGGTTTGTACTAGTGGAATTTCCCAAACATGGATAACAAAACCTTGAAGTTCATTTTTGTAGTGCGTGAAATAATTTTCTTTACGTACATTTATTATAGTTTTCAAAATTTTTTTGCATACATAAACTCTAAAATTTTCATTTTGTTGCGATCTACTTGCCTTATATCTTTTTTGTTTACGAGAGAAATGGGAGAGTGAAAACTCAAGTTTCGATCAGAAAAAAAAATTTGAACATCCAAAATGGGAAATGCACAATAGGTGAGAGAGATAATTCCAGAAAGTATCTGTGATTTCTAAGGATAGGCAAAAAGTGGGTTGTTTGGCTCTGGTAAATATCCAACAACTTGAGAATTTGATTTTTTCCACTCCTTGAAATTTTTGGCATCATTAGGCCACTCTTATCCTCAACATGCTTCTGGCATGCATGGACACCACATTTAATGCATGTTAGGCTCAGTTAGAAGTCCCTTTCCTACAAAATTCCACCAAGCTAATTATTAGGGGGTTAGTATTAGTGGAATTTCCCAAACATGTATAACAAACCTTGGAGTTCATTTTTGTAGTGCGTGAAATAATTTTCTTCACTTACATTTATTTGAGTTTTCAATTTTTTTTTGCATACATGAACTCTAAAATTTTCATTTTGTTGCGATCTATCTGCCTTATATCTTTTTTGTTAACTAGAGAAAAGGGAGTGTGCAAACTCAAGTTTGGATCTGAAAAAAAAAACTGAACATCCAAAATGGGAAATGCACAAATGCTGACAGAGATAACTCCAGAAAGTATCTGTGATTTCTAAGGATAGGCAAAAAGTGGGTTGTTTGGCTCTGGTAAATATCCAACCACTTGAGATTTTGATTTTTTCCTCTCCTTGAAATTTTTGGCATCATTAGGCCTCTTGCACCCACAACATGCTTCTGGCATTAATGGACACCACATTTAAAGCATGTTAGGATCAGTTAGAAGTCCCTTTCCTACAAAATTCCACCAAGCTAATTATTAGGGGGTTAGTACTAGTGGAATTTCCCATACATGAATAACAAAACCTTGGAGTTCATTTTTGTAGTGCGTGAAATAATTTTCTTTACATATATTTATTATAATTTTCAAAATTTTTTTTGCATACATAAACTCTAAAATTTTCATTTTGTTGCAATCTACTTGCCTTATATCTTTTTTGTTTACGAGAGAAATGCGAGAGTGAAAACTCAGGTTTGCATCTGAAAAAAAAATTTGAACATCCAAAATGGGAAATGCACAAAAGCTGAGAGAGATAATTCCAGAAAGTATCTGTGATTTCTAAGGATAGGCAAAAAGTGGGTTGTTTGGCTCATATAAATATCCGACCACTTGAGAATTTGATTTTTTCAACTCCTTGAAATTTTTGGCATCATTAGGCCACTTGCATCATCAACATGCTTCTGGCATGCATGGACAACACATTTAAATCATGTTAGGATCAGTTAGAAGTTCCTTTCCAACAAAACTCCACCAAGGTAATTATTAGGGGGTTTGTACTTGTGGAATTTCCCAAACATGGATAATGAAACCTTGGAGTTCATTTTTGTAGTGCGTGAAATAATTTTCTTCACTTACATTTATTATAGTTTTCAAATTTTTTTTTGCATACATAAACTCTAAAATTTTCATTTAGTTGCGATCTTCTTGCCGTATATCTTTTTTGTTTACGAGACAAATGGGAGAGTGAAAACTCAAGTTTGGATCTGAAAAAAAAAATTTAATCATCCAAAATGGGAAATGCACAAATGCTGAGAGAGATAATTCCAGAAAGTATCTGTGATTTCTAAGGATTGGCAAAAGTGGGTTGTTTGGCTCTGGTAAATATCCAACCACTTGAGAATTTGATTTTTTCCACTCCTTGAAATTTTTGGCATCATTAGCCCACTTGCATCCTCAACATGTTTTCGGCATGCATGGACACCACATTTAAAGCATGTTAGGATCAGTTAGAAGTCCCTTTCCTACAAAAGTCCACCAAGCTAATTATTAGGGGGTTTGTACTAGCTGTGGACACCACATTTAAAGCATGTTAGGATCAGTTAGAAGTCCCTCTCCTACAAAATTCCACCAAGCAAATTGTTATGGGTTTGTACTAGAGGAATTTCCCAAACTTGGATAACAAAACCTTGGAGTTCATTTTTGTAGTGCGTGAAATAATGTTCTTCAGTTACATTTATTATAGTTTTCAAATTTTTTTTTTTATTATTGAACTCTAAAATTTTCATTTTGTTGCGATCTACTTGCCTTATATCTTTTTTTTCTTTACGAGAGAAATGGGAGAGTGAAAACTGAAGTTTGGATCTGAAAAAAAAAATTTGAACATCCAAAATGGGAAATGATTAAATATTGAGTGAGATAATTCCAGAAACTATCTGTGATTTCTAAGGATAGCCAAAAAAATGGGTTGTTTGGCTCTGGTAAATATCCAACCGCTTGAGAATTTGATTTTTTCCACTACCTGAAATTTTTGGCATCATTAGGCCACTTGCATCCTCAACATGCTTCTGGCATGCATGGACACCACATTTAAAGCATGTTAGGATAAGTTAGAAGTCCCTTTCCTACAAAATTCCACCAAGCTAATTATTAGGGGGTTTGTACTAGTAGAATTTCCCAAACCTGGATAACAAAACCTTGAAGTTCATTTTTGTATTGGTTGAAATAATTTTCTTCACTTACATTTATTATCTTTTTCAAATTTTTTTTGCTTACATGAACTCTAAAATTTTCAATTTTTTGCGCTCTACTTTCCTTCTATCTTTTTTCATTACGAGAGAAATGGGAGAGTGAAAACTCAAGTTTGTATCTGAAAAAAAAAATTTGAACATCCAAAATGGGAAATGCACAAATGCTGAGAGAGATAATTTAAAAAAGTATCTGTAATTTCTAAGGAGACGCAAAAAGTGGGTTGTTTGGCTATGGTAATTATCCAACCACTTGAGAAATTGATTTTTTCCACTCCTAGAAATTTTTGGCATCATTTGGCCACTTGCATGCTCAGCATGTTTCTGGCATGCATGGACACCACATTTAAAGCATGTTAGGATCAGTTAGAAGTCCCTTTCCTACAAAATTCCACCCAGCTAAATATTAGGGGGTTTGTACTAGTGGAATTACCCAAACATGGATAACAAAACCTCTGAGTTCATTTTTGTAGTGCGTGAAATAATTTTCTTCACTTATATTTATTATAGTTTTCAAATATTTTTTGCCTACATGAACTCTAAAATTTTCATTTTGTTGCGATCTACTTGCCTTATATCTTTTTTGTTTACGAGAGAAATGGGAGAGTGAAAACTCAAGTTTGGATCTGAAAAAAAAATTTCAACATCCAAAATGGGACATGCACAAATGCTGAGAGAGATAATTCCAGAAAGTATCAGTGATTTCTAAGGATAGGGAAAAAGTGGGTTGTTTGGCTCATTCAAATATCCGACCACTTGAGAATTTGATTTTTTCCACTCCTTGAAATTTTATGCATCATTAGGCAATTTGCATCCTTAACATTCTTTTGGCATGCAAGGACACCACATTTAATGCATGTTAGGATTAGTTAGAAGTCCCTTTCCTACAAAATTCCACCAAGCTAATTATTAGGGGGTTTGTACCAGTGGAATTTGCCAAACATGGATAACAAAACCATGGAGTTCATTTTTGTACTGCGTGAAATAATTTTCATTAGTTACATTTATTATAGTTTTCAAATTTTTTTTTGCATACATAAACTCTAAAATTTTCATTTAGTTGCGATTTTCTTGCCTTATATCTTTTTTGTTTACGAGACAAATGGGAGAGTGAAAACTCAAGTTTGGATCTGAAAAAAAAAATTTGATCATCCAAAATGGGAAATGCACAAATGTTGAGAGAGATAATTCCAGAAAGTATCTGTGATTTCTAAGGATTGGCAAAAAGTGGGTTGTTTGGCTCTGGTAAATATCCAACCACTTGAGAATTTGATTTTTTCCACTCCTTGAAATTTTTGGCATTATTATGTCACTTGCATTCTCAACATCCTTCTGGCATGCATGGACACCACATTTAAAGCATGTGAGGATGAGTTACAAGTCCCTTTCCTACAAAATTCCACCAAGCTAACTATTAGGGAGTTTGTACTAGTGGAATTTCCCAATCATGGATAACAAAACGTTCGGGTTCATTTTTTTAGTGCGTGAAATAATTTTCTTCACTTACATTTATTATAGTTTTCAAAATTTGTTTTTGTAAACATGAACACTATAATTTTCATTTTTTTGCGAGCTACTTGCCTTATATCTTTTTTTTGTTTACGAGAAAAATGGGAGAGTGAAAACTCAAGTTTGGATCTGAAAAAAAAAGATTTGAACATCCAAAATGCAAAATGCACAAATGCTGAGAGAAATAATTCCAGAAAGTATCTGTGATTTCTAAGGACAGGCAAAAAGTGGGTTGTTTGGCTCTGGTAAATATCCAACCACTTGAGAATTTGATTTTTTCCACTCCTTGAAATTTTTTGCATCATTATGCCACTTGCATCATCAACATGCTTCTGGCATGCATGGACACCACATTTAAAGTATGTTAGGATTAGTTAGAAGTCCCTTTCCTACAAAATTCCACCAAGCTAATTATTAGGGGGTTTGTACTAGTGGAATTTACGAAACATGGATAACAAAACCTTGGAGTTCATTTTTGTAGTGCGTGAAATAATTTTTTTTACGTACATTTATTGTAGTTTTCAAATATTTTTTTGCATACATAAACTCTAAAATTTTCATTTTGTTGCGATCTACTTACCTTATATCTTTTTAGTTTACGAGGGAAATGGGAGAGTGAAAACTCAAGTTTAGATCAGAAAAAAAAAATTTGAACATCCAAAATGGGAAATGCACAAAAGGTGAGAGAGATAATTCTAGAAAGTATCTGTGATTTCTAAGGATAGGCAAAAAGTGGGTTGTTTGGCTCTGGTAAATATCCAACCACTTGAGAATTTGATTTTTTCCACTCCTTGAAATTTTTGGCATCATTAGGCCACTTGCATCCTCAACATGTTTCTCGCATGCATGGACACCACATTTAAAGTATGTTAGGATCAGTTAGAAGTCCCTTTCCATAAAATTCCACCAAGCTAATTATTGGGGGGTTTTTACTAGTTGAGTTTCCCAAACATGGATAACAAAACCTTGGAGTTCATTTTTGTAGTGCGTGAAATAATTTTATTCACTTACATTTATTATAGTTTTCAAAATATTTTTTGCATACATAAACTCTAAAATTTTCATTTAGTTGCGGTCTTCTTGCCATTTATCTTTTTTGTTTACGAGAGAATTGGGAGAGTGAAAACTCAAGTTTGGATCTAAAAAAAATAAATTTGAACATCCAAAATGGGAAATGCACAAATGCTGAGAGAGATAATTCTAGAAAGTATCTGTGATTTCTAAGGATTGGCAAAAAGTGAGTTGTTTGGCTCTGGTAAATATCCAACCACTTGAGAATTTGATTTTTTCCACTCCTTGAAATTTTTGGCATCATTAGGCCGCTTGCATCCTCAACATGCTTCTGGCAGGCAAGGACACCACATTTACAAGCATGTTAGGATCAGTTAGAAGTACCTTTCCTACAAAATTCCACAAAGCTAATTATTAGGGGGTTTGTACTGGTGGAATTTCGGAAACATGGATAATAAAACCTTGGAG
The DNA here is from genome assembly GCF_029961685.1 of Aristolochia californica. Taxonomy (NCBI): domain Eukaryota; kingdom Viridiplantae; phylum Streptophyta; class Magnoliopsida; order Piperales; family Aristolochiaceae; genus Aristolochia; species Aristolochia californica. The sequence goes on from NW_027181992.1 coordinate 25,151,920, forward strand.
TTCATTTTTGTAGTACGTGATATAATTTTCTTCACTCGCATTTATTACAGTTTTCAAATTTGTTTTTTTGCATACATGAACTCTAAAATTTTCATTTTGTTGCGATCTACGTGCGTTATATCTTTTTTGTTTACGAGAGAAATGGGAGAGTGAAAACTCAAGGGTGGATCTGAAAAAAAAAAATTTGAACATCCACAAAGGGAAATGCACAAATGCTGAGAGAGATAATTCCAGAAAGTATCTGTGATTTCTAAGGATAGGCAAAAAGGGGGTTGTTTGGCTCTGGTAAATATCCAACCACTTGAGAATTTTATTTTTTCCAGTCCTTCAAATTATTGGCATCATTAGGCCACTTGCATCCTCAACATGCTTCTAGCATGCATGGCCACCACATTTAAAGCATGTTAGGATCAGTTAGAAGTCCCTTTCCTACAAAACTCCAGCAAGCTAATTATTAGAGGGTTTGTACTTGTGGAATTTCCCAAACATAGATAACTAAACCTTGGAGTTCATTTTTGAGTGCGTGAAATAATTTTCTTCACTTTCATTTATTATAGTTTTAAAATTGTTTTTTGCATACATGAACTCTAAAATTTTGATTTTGTTGCGATCAACTTGCCTTACATCTTTTTTGTTTACGAGAGAAATGGGAGAGTGAAAACTGAAGTTTGGATCTGAAAAAAAAAATTTGAACATCCAAAATGGGAAATGCATAAATGCTGAGAGAGATGATTCCAGAAAGTATCTGTGATTTCTGAGGAAAGGCAAAAAGTGGGTTGTTTGGCTCTGGTAAATATCCAACCACTTGAGAATTTTATTTTTTCCACTCCTTGAATTTTTTTGCATCATTTGGCCACTTGCATCCTCAACAAGCTTCTGGCATGCATGGACACCACACTTAAAGCATGTTAGGATCAGTTAGAAGTCCCTTTCCTACAAAATTCCACCATGCTATTTATTAGGGGGGTTTGTACTAGTGGAAATTCCGAAACAAGGATAACAAAACCTTGGAGTTCATTTTTGTAGTGCGTGAAATAATTGTCTTCACTTATATTTATTAAAGTTTTCAAATTTTTTTTTGCATACATGAACTCTAAAATTTTCATTTTGTTGCGATCTACTTTCCTTATATCTTTTTTTTACGATAGAAATGGGAGAGTGAAAACTCATGTTTGGATTTAAAAAAAAAAAATTGAACATCCAAAATGGGAATTGCACAAATGCTGAGAGAGATAATTCCAGAAAGTATCTGTGATTTCTAAGGACAGGCAAAAAGTGGGTTGTTTGGCTCTCGTAAATATCCAACCACTTGAGATTTTTATTTTTTCCAGTCATAGAAATTTTTGGCATCATTAGGCCACTTGCATCATAGACATGCTTCTGGCATGCATGGACACCGCATTTAAAGCATGTTAGGATCAGTTAGGAGTCCCTTTCCTACAAAACTCCACCAAGCAAAATATTAGAGGGTTTGTACTAGTGGAATTTCCCAAACATGGATAACAAAAAGTTGGAGTTCATTTTTTAGTGCGTGAAATAATTTTCTTCACTTTCATTTATTATAGTTTTAAAATTATTTTTGCATACATGAACTCTAAAACTTTGATTTTGTTGGGATAAACTTGCCTTACATCTTTTTCGTTTATGAGAGAAATGGGATTGTGAAAACTCAAGTTTGGATTTGAATAAAAAAAAAATTTGAACATCCAAAATGGGAAATGCACAAATGCTGAGAGAGATGATTCCCGAAAGTATCTGTGATTTCTAAGGATCGGCAAAATGTGGGTTGTTTGGCTCTGGTAAATATCCAACCACTTGAGAGTTTTATTTTTTCCACACCTTGAAATTTTTCGCATCGTTAGGCCACTTGCATCCTCAACATGCTTCTGGCATGCATGGACGCCACATTTAAAACTTGTTAGGATAAGTTAGAAGTCCCTTTCCTAAAAAATTCCACCAAGCTAATTATTAGGGGGGTTTGTACTAGTGTAATTTCCCAAACAAGGATAACAAAACCTTGAGTTCATTTTTGTAGTGCATGAAATAATTTTCTTCACATACATTTATTTTAGTTTTCAATTTTTTTTTTGCATACATGAACTCTAAAATTTTCATTTTGTTGCGATCTACTTGTCTCATATCTTTTTTGTTTACGAGAGAAATGGGAGAGTGAAAACTCAAGGGTGGATCTAAAAAACAAGAATTTGAACATCCATAAAGGGAAATGCACAAATGCTGAGAGAGATAATTCCAGAAAGTATCTGTGATTTCTAAGGATAGGCAAAAAGTGGGTTGTTTGGCTCCGGTAAATATCAAGCCACTTGAGAATTTTATTTTTTCCTGTCCTTCAAATTTTTGGCTTCATTAGGCCACTTGGATCCTCAACATGCTTCTAGCATGCATGGCCACCACATTTAAAGCATGTTAGGATCAGTTAGAAGTCCCTTTCCTACAAAACTCCCGCAAGCTAATTATTAGAGGATTTGTACTTGTGGAATTTCCCAAACATAGATAACAAAACCTTGGAGTTCATTTTTTCAGTGCGTGAAATAATTTTCTTCACTTATATTTATTATAGTTTTCAATTTTTTTTTTGCATATATGAACTCTAAAATTTTCATTTTGTTGCGATCTACTTGCCTTATAACTTTTTTCTTTACGAGAGAAATGGGAGAGTGAAAACTCAAGTTTAGATCCAATAAAAAAAAATTTCAACATCCAAAATGGGAAAAGCACAAATGCTGAGAGAGATAATTCCAGAAAGTATCTGTGATTTCAAAGGACAGGCAAAAAGTGGGTTGTTTGGCTCTGGTCAATATCCAGCCACTTGGGAATTTGATTTTTTCCACTCCTTGAAATTTTTGGCATCATTAGGCCACTTGCATCCTCAACTTTCTTTTTGCATGCATGGACACCACATTTAAAGCATGTTAGGATTAGTTAGAAGTTCCTTTCCCTCAAAATTCCACCAACCTAATTATTAGGGGGTTTGTACTAGTGGAATTTCCCAAACATGGATAACAAAACCTTGGAGTTCATTTTTGTTGTGCGTGAAATTATTTTCTTCACTTACATTTATTATAGTTTTAAAATTTTTTTTTGCATACATGAACTCTAAAATTTTCATTTTGTTGCGATCTACTTGCCTTATATCTTTTTTGTTTAGGAGAGCAATGGGAGAGTGAAAACTCAAGTTTGTATCTAAAAAAAAAAATTTGAACATCCAAAATGGGAAATGCACAAATGCTCAGAGAGATAATTCCAGAAAGTATCTGTGATTTCTAAGGACAGGCAAAAAGTGGGTTGTTTGGCTTTGGTAAATATCCAATCACTTGAGAATTTGACTTTTTCCACTCCTAGAAAATTTTAGCATCATTAGGCCACTTGCATCCTCAGCATGCTTCTGGCATGCATGGACACCACATTAAAGCATGTTAGGATCAGTTAGAAGTCCCTTTCCTACAAAATTCCACCAAGCTAATTATTAGGGGGGTTTGTACTAGTGGAATTTCCCTAACATGGATAACTAAACCGTGGAGTTCATTTTTGCAGTGCGTGAAATAATTTTCTTCAGGTAACATTTATCATAGTTTTCAAATTTTTTTTTGCATACATGAACTCTAAAATTTTGATTTTGTTGCGATCAACTTGCCTGACATCTTTTTTGTTTAGGAGAGCAATGGGAGAGTGAAAATTCAAGTTTGGATCTGAAAAAAAAAATTTAACATCCAATATGGGAAATGCACAAATGCTGAGAGAGATAATTCCGGAAAATATCTGTGATTTCAATGGATAGGGAAAAAGTGGGTTGTTTGGCTCTGGTAAATATCCAACCACTTGAGAATTTTATTTTTTCCACTCCTTGAAATTTTCCGCATCATTAGGCCACTTGCATCCTCAACGTGCTTCTGGCATGCATGGACAGCACATTTAAAGCATGTTAGGATCAATTAGAAGTCCCTTTCCTACAAAATTCCACCAAGCTAATTATTAGGGGGGTTTGTACTAGTGGAATTTCCCAAACATTGATAACAAAACCTTGTAGTTCATTTTTGTAGTGCGTGAAATGATTTTCTTCTCTTACATTTATTATAGTTTTCAAATATTTTTTGCATACATGAACTCTAAAATTTTTATTTTGTTGCGATCTACTTGCCTTATATCTTTTTTATTTACGAGAGAAATGGGAGAGTGAAAACTCAAGTTTGGATCTGAAGAAAAAAAATTTGAACATCAAAAATGGCAAATGCACAAATGCTCAGAGAGATAGTTCAAGAAAGTATGTGTGATTTCTAAGGATAGGCAAAAAGAGGGTTGTTTGGGTCTGGTAAATATCCAACCACTTGAGAATTTGACTTTTTCCACTCCATGAATTTTTTGGCATCATTAGGCCACTTGCATCCTCAATATGCTTCTGGCATGAATGGACACCACATTTAAAGATTGTTAGGATTAGTTAGAAGTCCCTTTCCAACAAAATTCCACCCAGCTATTTATTAGGGAGTTTGTACTAGTGGAATTTCCTAAACATGGATAATGAAACCTTGGAGTTCATTTTTGTAGTGCTTGAAATAATTTTCTTCACTCGCTTTTATTATAGTTTTCAAAATTTTTTTTGCATACATGAACTCAAATATTTTCATTTTGTTGCGATCTCCTTACCATATATCTTTTTTGTTTACGAGAAAAATGGGTGAGTGAAAACTCAAGTTTGGATTTGAAAAAAAAAATTTGAACATCCAAAATGGGAAATGCACAAATGCTGAGAGAGATAATTCCAGAAAGTATCTGTGATTTCTATGGATAGGCAAAAAGTGGGTTGTTTGGCTCTGGTAATTATCCAATGACTTAAGATTTTAATTTTTTCCCCTCCTTGAAATTTTTGGCATCATTAGGCCACTTGCATCCCAACATGCTTCCGGCATGCATGGACACCACATTTAAAGCATGTTAGGATCAGTTAGAAGTCCCTTTCCTAATAAATTCCACAAAGCTAATTATTACGGGGTTTGTACTTGTGGAATTTCCCAAACATGGATAACAAAACCATAGAGTTTATTTTTGTAGTGCGTGAAATAATTTTGAACAGTTACATTTATTATAGTTTTCAAATTTTTTTTTGCATACATGATCTCTAACATTTTCATTTTGTTGCGATCTACTTGCCTTCTATCTTTTTTTGTTTACGAGAGAAATGGGAGAGTGAAAACTCAAGTTTGGATCTAAAAAAAAAAATTTCAACATCTAAAATGGGAAATACACAAATGCTGAGAGAGATAATTCCATAAAGTATCTATGATTTCTCTGGATAGGCAAAAATTTGGTTGTTTGGCTCTGGTAAATATCCAACCACTTGAGAATTTGATTTTTTCCGCTCCTTGAAATTTTTGGCATCATTAGGCCACTTGCATCCTCAACATGCTTTTGGCATGCATGGGCACCACATTTAAAGCATGTTAGGATCAGTTACAAGTCCCTTTCCTACAAAATTCCAAAAAGCTAATTATTAGGGGGTTTGTAATAGTGGAATTTCCCAAACATGGATAACAAGACCTTGGAGTTCATTTTTGTTGTGCATGAAATAATTTTCTTCACTTGCATTTATTAGAGTTTTCAAAATTTTTTTTGCATACATGAACTCTAAAATTTTCATTATTTTTCGATCTACGTGCGTTATATCTTTTTTCTTTACGAGAGAAATGGGAGAGTGAAAACTCAAGTTTGGATCTAAAAAAAAAATTTGAACATCCAAAAAGGAAAATGCACAAATGCTGAGAGAGATAATTCCAGAAAGTATCTGTGATTCCTAAGGATAGGCAAAAAGTGGGTTGTGTCGCTCTGGTAAATATCCAACCACTTGAGAATTTAATTTTTTCCACTCCTTCAAATTTTTGGCATCATTAGACCACTTGCATCCTCAACATGCTTCTGGCATGCATGTACACCACATTTAAAGCATGTTAGGATCAGTTATAAGTCCCTTTCCTTCAAAATTCCACGAAGCTAATTATTAGGGGGGTTTGTACTAGTGGAATTTCCCAAACATGGATAACAAAACCTTGGAGTTCATTTTTGTAGTGCGTGAAATAATTTTCTTCACTTACATTTCTTATAGTTTTCAAATTTTTTTTGCATACATGAACTCTAAAATTTTCATTTTGTTGCAATCTACTTACCTTATATCTTTTTTGTTTATGAGAGAAATGGGAGAGTGTAAACTCAAGTTTGGATCGGAAAAAAATAAAATTTGGACTTCAAAAATGGGAAATCCACAAATGCTAAGAGAGATAATTCCAGAAACTATCTGTGATTTCTAAGGACATTCAAAAAGTGGGTTGTTTGGCTCTGGTAAATATCCAACCACTTGAGAATTTAACTTTTTGCACTCCTTGAAATTTTTGGCATCATTAGGCCACTGGCATCCTCAGCATTCTTGGACACCACATTTAAAGCATGTTAGCATCAGTTAGAAGTCCCTTTCCTACAAAATTCCAGCAAGCTAATTATTAGGGGTGTTTGTAGTAGTGGAATTTCCCAAACATGGATAACAAAACCTTGGAGTTCATTTTTGCAGTGCGTGAAATAATTTTATTCACTTACATTTATTAGAGTTTTCAATTTTTTTTTTGCATACATGAACTCTCAAAATTTTCATTTTGTTGCGATCTACTAGCCATATATCTTTTTTGTTTATGAGAGAAATGGGAGAATGAAAACTCAAGTTTGGATCTAAAAATAAAATTTGAACATCCAAATTGGGAAATGAACAAATGCTGAGAGTGATAATTCCAGAAAGTATCTGCGTATTCTAAGGATAGGCAAAAAGTGGGTTGTTTGGCTCTGGTAAATATCCAACCACTTGAGAAATTTTTTTTTCCACTCCTTGAAATTTTTGGCATCATTAGGCCACTTGCATCCTCAACATGCTTCTGGCATGCATGGTCACCACATTTAAAGCATGTTAGGATTAGTTAGAAGTCCCTTTCCTAAAAAATTCCACCAAGCTAATTATTACGGGGGTTTGTACTAGTTGAATTTGCCAAACCCGGATAACAAAACCTTGGAGTTCATTTTTGTAGCACGTGAAATAATCTTCTTCACTTACATTTATTGTAGTTTTCAAATTTTTTTTTGCATACAAGAACTCTAAAATTTTCATTTTGTTGCGAGCTACTTGCCTTATATCTTTTTTGTTTACGAAAGAAATGGGAGAGTGAAAACTCAAGTTCGGATCTGAAAAAAAAAATATGAACATCCAAAATGGGAAATGCACAAATGCTGAGAGAGATAATTCCAGAAAGTATCTGTGATTTCTAAGGATAGGCAAAAAGTGGGTTGTTTGGCTCTGGTAAATATCCAACCACTTGAGAATTTGATTTTTTCCACTCCATGAAATTTTTGGCATCATTAGGCCACTTGCATCCTCTACAGCCTTCTGGCATGCATGGACACCACATTTAAAGCAAGTTAGGCTCATTTAGAAGTCCCTTTCCTACAAAATTCCACCAAGCTAATTATTAGGGGGTTTGTACTAGTGAAATTTCCCAAACATGGATAACAAAACCGAGGAGTTCATTTTTGTAGTACTTGAAATAATTTTCTTCACTTACATTTATTAGAGTTTTCAAATTTTTTTTTGCATATATGAACTCTAAAATTTTCATTTTGTTGCGATCTACTTGCCTTATATCTTTTTTGTTTACCAGAGAAATGGGAGAGTGAAAACTCAAGTTTGGATCTGAAAAAAAAAATTTCAACATCCAAAATGGGAAATGCACAAATACTGAGAGAGATAATTCCATAAAGTATCTGTGATTTCTAAGGACAGGCAAAAAGTGGGTTGTTTGGCTCTGGTAAATATCCAACTACTTGAGAATTTGACTTTTTTCACTCCTTGAAATTTTTGGCATCATTAGGCCACTTGCATCCTCAACTTGCTTCTAGCATGCATGGACACCACATTTAAAGCTTGTTAGGATCAGTTCGTACTCCCTTTCCAACAAAATTCCACCAAGCTAATTATTAGGGGGTTTGTACTAGTGGAATTTCCCAAACATGGATAACAAAACCTTGGAGTTCATTTTTCTAGTGCGTGAAATAATTTTCTTCACTTACATTTACTATAGTTTTCAAATTTTTTTTTGCATACATGAACTCCAAAATTTTCATTTTTTTGCGATCTACATGCCTTATATCTTTTTTATTTACGAGAGCAATGGCAGGGTGAAAATATCCAACTACTAGAGATATTGATTTTTTCCAGTCCTTGAAATTTTTGGCATCATTAGGCCACTTGCATCCTCAACATGCTTCTGGCATGCATGGACACCACATTTAAAGCATGTTAGGATTAGTTAGAACTTTCTTTCCTTCAAAATTCCACCCAGCTAATTATTAGGGGGGTTTGTACTAGTGGAATTTCCCAAACATGGATAACAAAACCTTGGAGTTCATTTTTGCAGTGCGTGAAATAATTTTTTCACTTATATTTATTATAGTTTTCAAAATTTTTTTTGCATACATGATCTCTAAAATTTTCATTTTTTTGTGATCTACTTGCCTTATATCTTTTTTGTTTACGAGAGCAATGGTAGAGTGAAAACTCAAGTTTGGATCTCGAAAAAAAAAATTTGAACATCCAAAATGGGAATTGCACAAATGCTGAGAGAGATAATTCATGAAAGTATCTGTGATTTCTAAGGACAGGCAAAAAGTGGGTTGTTTGGCTCTGGTAAATATCCAACCACTTGAGAATTTGACTTTTTCCACTCGAAATTTTTGGCAACATTAGGCCACTTGCATCCTTAGCATGCTTTTGGCATGCATGGACACCACATTTAAAGCATGTTAGGATCACTTAGACGTCCCTTTCCTACAAAATTCCACCAAGCTAATTATTAGGGGGGTTTGTACAAGTGGAATTTCCCAAACAGGGATAACTAAACCCTGGAGTTCATTTTTGCAGTGCGTGAAATAATTTTCTTCACTTAACATTTATCATAGTTTTCAAATTTTGTTTTGCATACATGAACTCTAAAATTTTCATTTTGTTGCGATCTACTTGCCTTATATCTTTTTTGTTTACGAGAGAAATGGGAGAGTGAAATCTCAAGTTTGGATCTGAAAAAAAAAATTTGAACATCCAAACTAGGAAATGCACAAATGCTGAGAGAGACAATTCCAGAAAATAACTGTGATTTCTAAGGATAGGCAAAAAGTGGGTTGTTTGGCTTTGGTAAATATCCAACCACTTGTGAATTTGATTTTTTCCAACCCTTGAATTTTTTGGCATCATTAGGCCACTTGCATCCTAAACATGTTTTTGGCATGCATGGACACCACATTTAAAGCATGTTAGGATCAGTTAGAAGTCCCTTTCCTACAAAATTCCACCAAGCTAATTATTAGGGGGTTTGTACTAGTGGAATTTGCCAAACATGGATAACAAAACCTTGGAATTCATTTTTGTAGTGCATGAAAGAATTTTCTTCACTTACATTTATTATTGTTTTCAAATTTTTTTTTGCATACATGAACTCTTAAATTTTCATTTTGTTGCGATCTACTTGCCTTATATCTTTTTTGTTTACGATAGAAAAAGGAGAATGAAAACTCAAGTATGGATCTAAAAAAAAAAATTTGAACATCCAAAAAGGGAAAAGCACAAATGCTGAACGAGACAATTCCAGAAAGTATCTGTGATTTCAAAGAACAGGCAAAAAGTGGGTTGTTTGGCTCTGGTAAATATCCAACCACTTGAGAATTTGATTTTTATCACTCCTTGAAATTTTTGACATCATTAGGCCACTTGCATCCTCAACATGGTTCTGGCATGCATGGACACCACATTTAAAACATGTTAGGATCAGTTAGAAGTCCCTTTCCTACAAAATTCCACCAAGCTAATTATTACGGGGTTTGTACTAGTGGAATTTCCCAAACATGGATAACAAAACCTTGGAGTTAATTTTTGTGGTGCGTGAAATAATTTTCTTCACTTACATTTATTATAGTTTTCAAATTTTTTTTGCATACATGAACTCTAAAATTTTCGTTTTGTTGCAATCTACTTGCTTCATATCTTTTTTGTTTACAAGAGAAATGGGAGAGAGAAAACTCAAGTTTGGATCTGAAAAAAAAAAAATTTTGAACATCCAAAATGGGAAATCCACAAATGCTGAGAGAGATAATTCCAGAAAGTATCTGTGATTTCTAAGGACAGGCAAAAAGTGGGTTGTTTGGCTCTGGTAAATATCCAACCACTTGAGAATTTGACTTATTGCACTCCTTGAAATTTTTGGCATCATTAGGCTACTTGCATCCTCAACATGCTTCTGGCATGCTTGGACACCACATTTAAAGCATGTTAAGATCAGTTAGAAGTCTCTTTCCAACAAGATTCCACCAAGCTAATTATTAGGGGGGTTTGTAGTCGTGGAATTTCCCAAACATGGATAACAAAACCTTTGAGATCATTTTTGCAGTGCGAGAAATAATTTTCTTCACTTACATTTGATAGAGTTTTCAAATTTTTTTTGCCTACATGAACTCTAAAATTTTTATTTTGTTGCGATCTACTTGCCTTATATCTTTTTTTTTTACGAGAGAAATGGGAGAGCGAAAACACAAGTCAGGATCGGAAAAAAAAAATTTGGACATCCAAAATGGGAAATGCACAAATACTGAGAGAGATAATTCCAGAAAGTATCTGTGATTTCTTAGGATAGGCAAAAAGTGGGTTGTTTGGCTCTGGTAAATATCCAACAACTTGAGAATTTGACTTTTTCAACTCCTTAAAATTTTTGGCATCATTAGGCCAATTGCATCTTCAGAATGCTTCTTGCATGCATGGACACCACATTTAAAGCATGTTAGGATCAGTTAGAAGTTCCTTTCCTACAAAATTCCACCAAGCTAATTATTAGGGGGGTTTGTACTAGTGGAATTTCCCAAACATGGACAACAAAACCTTGGAGTTCATTTTGTAGTGCATGAAATAATTTTCTTCCCTCACATTTATTAGAGTTTTCAAATTTTTTTTTGCATACATGAACTCTAAAACTTTCATTTTGTTGCGATCTAGTTGCCTTATTTCTTTTTTTTTTCGACAGAAATGGGTGAGTGAAAACTCAAGTTTGGATTTGAAAAAAAAAATTTGAACATCCAAAATGTGAAATGCACAAATGCTGAGAGAGATAATTCCAAAAACTATCTGTGATTTCTAAGGACAGGCAAAAAGTGGGTTCTTTGGCTCTGGTAAATATCCAACCACTTGAGAATTTGACTTTTTCCACTCCTTGAAATTTTTGCCATCATTTGGCTACATGCATCCTCAACATGCTTCTGGCATGCATGGACACCACATTTAAAGCATGTTAGGATTAGTTAGAAGTCTCTTTCCTACAAATTCCACCAAGCTAATTATTAGTGAGGTTTGTACTAGTGGAATTTCCCAAACATGGATAACAACACCTTGGAGTTCATTTTTACAGTGCGTGAAATAATTTTCTTCACTTACATGTATTATAGTTTTCAAATTTTTTTTTGCATAAATGAACTCTAAAATTTTCATTTTGTTGCAATCTACTTGCCTTATCTCTTTTTTGTTTACGAGAGAAATGGGAGAGCGAAAAATCAAGTCTGGATCTGAAAAAAAAAATTTGAACATCCAAAATTGGAAATGCACAAATGCTGAGAGAGATAATTCCAGAAAGTATCTGTAATTTCTAAGGATAGGCAAAAAGTGGGTTGTTTGGCTTTGGTAAATATCCAACAACTTGAGAATTTGATTTTTTCCACCCCTTGAATTTTTTGGCATCTTTAGGCCACCTGCATCCTCAACATCTTCTAGCATGCATGGACACCACATTTAAAGCTTGTTAGGATCAGTTAGAAGTCCCTTTCCTAAAAAATTCCACCAAGCTAATTATTAGGGGGGTTTGTGCTAGTGGAATATCCCAAACATGGATAACAAAACGTTGTAGTTCATTTTTGTAGTGCGTGAAATAATTTTCTTCACTTACATTTCTTATAGTTTTCAAAAATGTTTTGCATACATGAACTCTAATATTTCATTTTCTTGTGATCTACTTGCCTTATATCTTTTTTTTTTTACGAGAGAAATGGGAGAATGAAAACTCTAGTCTGGATATGAAAAAAAAAAAATTGAACATCCAAAATGGGAAATGCACAAATGCATAGAGAGATAATTCCAGAAAGTATCTGTGATTTCTAAGGATAGGCAAAAAGTGGGATGTTTGGCTCTGGTAAATATCCAACCACTTGAGAATTTGACTTTTTCCACTCCTTGAAATTTTTGGCATCATTAGGCCACTTGCATCCTCAGCATGCTTCTCGCATGCATAGAGACCACATTTAAAGCATGTTAGGATCAGTTAGAAGTCCCTTTCCTACAAAATTCAACCAAGCTAATTATTAGGGGGGTTTGTACTAGTGGAATTTCCCAAACATAGATAACAAAACCTTCGAGTACATTTTTGTAGTGCGTGAAATAATTTTCTTCACTTACATTTATTATAGTTTTCAATTTTTTTTTGCATACATTAACTCTAAAATTTTCATTTTCTTGCGATCTACTTTGCCTTATTTCTTTTTTGTTTACGAGAGAATGGGAGAGTGAAAACTCAAGTCTAGATCTGAAAAAAAAAATTTGGACATCCAAAATGGGAAATGCACAAATGCTGAGAGTGATAATTCTAGAAAGTATCTGTGATTTCTAAGGATAGGCAAAAAGTGGGTTGTTTGGCTCTGGTAAATATCCAACCACTTGAGAATTTGATTTTTTCCACTCCTAGAAATTTTTGGCATCATTAGGCCACTTGCATCCTCAGCATGCTTCTGGCATGCATGGACACCACATTTAAAGCATGTTAGGATCAGTTAGAAGTCCCTTTCCTAAAAAATTCCACCAAGCTAATTATTAGGGGGGTTTGTACTAGTAGAATTTCCCAAACATGGATAGCTAAACCCTGGAGTTCATTTTTGTAGTGCGTGAAAAATTATCTTCACTTAACATTTATCATAGTTTTCAAATTTTTTTTTGCATACATGAATTCTAAAATTTTCATTTTGTTGCGAACTACATGCCTTAGATCTTTTTTGTTTACGAGAGAAATGGTAGAAGGAAAACTCAAGTTTGGATCAGAAAAAAAAAATTTGAACATCCAAAATGGGAAATCCACAAATGCTGAGAGAGATAATTCCAGAAAATATCTGTGATTTCTAAGGATAGGCAAAAATTGGGTTGTTTAGCTACGGTAAATATCCAACTACTTGAGAATTTGATTTTTTCCACTCCTTGAAATTTTGGCATCATTAGGCCACTTGCATCCTCAACATGCTTCTGGCATGCATGGACACCAGATTTAGAACATGTTAGGATTAGTTAGAAGTCCCTTTCCGACAAAATTTCACCAAGATAATTATTAGGGCGGTTTGTACTAGTGGAATTTCCCAGACATGGACAACAAAACCTTGGAGTTCATTTTTGTAGTGCGTGAAATAATTTTCTTCACTTACATTTATTATAGTTTTCAAATGTTTTTTTTGCATACATGAACTCTAAAATTTTTATTTTTCTGTGATCTACTTGCCTTATATCTTTTTTGTTTACGAGACAAATGGGAGAGTGAAAACTCAAGTATGGATCTGAAAAAAAAAATTTGAACATCCAAAATGGGAAATGCTCAAATGCTGAGAGAGATAATTCCAGAAAGTATCTGTGATTTCTAAGGATAGGCAAAAAGTGGGTTGTTTGGCTCTGGTAAATATCCAACCACTTGAGAATTTGACTTTTTCCATTCCTTGAAATTTTTGGCATCATTAGGCCACTTGCATCCTCAGCATGCTTCTCGCATGCATGGAGACCACATTTAAAGCATGTTAGGATCAGTTAGAAGTCCCTTTCCTACAAAATTCCACCAAGCTAATTATTTGGGGGGTTTGTACTAGTGGAATTTCCCAAACATGGATAGCTAAACCCTGGAGTTAATTTTTGTAGTGCGTGAAATAATTTTCTTCACTTAACATTTATCATAGTTTTCAAAATTTTTTTTGCATACATGAACTCTAAAATTTTCATTTTGTTGCGATCTACTTCCCTTATATCTTTTTTATTTACTATATCAATGGGAGAGTGAAATTTCAAGTTTGGATCTAAAAAAAAAAAATTTGAACATCCAAAATGGGAAATGCACAAATCCTGAGAGAGATAATTCCAGAAAATAGATGTGATTTCTAAGGATAGGTAAAAATGGGGTTGTTTGGCTCTGTTAAAATATCCAACCACTTGAGAATTTGATTTTTTCCACTCCTTGAAATTTTTGGCATCATTAGGCCACTTGCATCCTCAACAAGCTTCTGGCATGCATGAATACCACATTCAAAGCAAGTTAGGATAAGTTAGAAGTCCCTTTGCTACAAAATTCCACCAAGCTAATTTTTAAGGGGGTATGTACTACTGGAATTTCCCAAACATGGATACCAAAACCATGGAGTTCATTTTTGTAGTGCGTGAAATAATTTTCTTCACTTACATTTATTATAGTTTTCAAAATTTTTTTTGCATACATGAACTCTAAAATTTTCATTTCGTTGCGATCTACTTGCCTTATATCTTTTTTGTTTATGAGAGAAATGGGAGAGTGAAAACTCAAGTTTGCATTTGAAAAAAAAAAATTTGAACATCCAAAATGGGAAATGCACAAATGCTGAGAGAGATAATTCCAGAAAGTATCTGTGATTTCTAAGGGTAGGCAAAAAGTGGGTTGTTTGGCTCGGGCAAATATCCAACCATTTGTGAATTTGATTTTTTCCAAACCTTGAAATTTTTGGCATCATTAGGCCACTTGCATCCTCAACATGCTTCTGGCATGCATGGAGACCACATTTAAAGCATGTTAGGATCAGTTAGAAGTCCCTTTCCTACAAAATTCCACCAAGCTAATTATTAGGGGGGTTTGTACTAGTGGAATTTCCCAAACATAGATAACAAAACCTTCGAGTGAATTTTTGTAGTGCGTGAAATAATTTTCTTCACTTACATTTATTATAGTTTTCAAATTTTTGTTGCATACATGAACTCTAAAATTTTCATTTTGTTGCGTTCTACTTGCCTTATATCATTTTTGTTTACGAGACAATGGGAGAGTGAAAACTCAAGACTGGATCTAAAAAAAAAAAATTTGGACATCCAAAATGGGAAATGCCCAAATGCTGAGAGTGATAATTCTAGAAAGTATCTATGATTTCTAAGGATAAGCAAAAAGTGGGTTGTTTGGCTCTGTTAAATATCCAACCACTTGAGAATTTGACTTTTTCCACTCCTAGAAATTTTTGGCATCATTAGGCCACTTGCATCCTTAGCATGCTTCTGGCATGCATGGACACCACATTTAAAGCATGTTAGGATCAGTTAGAAGCCTCTTTCCTAAAAAATTCCACCAAGCTAATTATTAGCGGGGTTTGTACTAGTAGAATTTCCCAAACATGGATAGCTAAACCCTGGAGTTCATTTTTGTAGTGCG
This sequence comes from Aristolochia californica, assembly GCF_029961685.1. Lineage (NCBI taxonomy): Eukaryota > Viridiplantae > Streptophyta > Magnoliopsida > Piperales > Aristolochiaceae > Aristolochia > Aristolochia californica. The sequence goes on from NW_027181992.1 coordinate 25,167,465, forward strand.
TGAAAAAATTTCTTCACTTAACATTTATCATAGTTTTCAAATTTTTTTTTGCATACATGAACTCTAAAACTTTCATTTTGTTGGGATCTACATGCCTTATATGTTTTTTGTTTACGAGAGAAATGAGACAGTGAAAACTCAAGTTTGGATCTGAAAAAAAAAAAATTTGAACATCCAAAATGGGAAATGCACAAATGCTGAGAAAGATAATTCCAGAAAGTATCTGTGATTTCTAAGGTCAGGCAAAAAGTGGGTTGTTTGGCTCTGGTAAATATCCAACCACTTGAGAATTTGATTTTTTCCTCTCGAAATTTTTGGCATCATTAGGCCACTTGCATCCTCAACAAGCTTCTGGCATGATTGGACACCACATTTAAAACATGTTAGGATTTGTTAGAAGTCCCTTTCCGACAAAATTTCACCAAGATAATTATTAGGGGGGTTTGTACTAGTGGAATTTTCTAGACATGGATAACAAAACCTTGGAGTTCATTTTTGTAGTGCGTGAAATAATTTTCTTCACTTACATTTATTATAGTTTTCAATTTTTTTTTTGCGTACAGGAACTCTAAAATTTTTATTTTGTTGCGATCTATTTGCCTTATATCTTTTTTGTTTACGAGAGAAATGGGAGAGTGAAAACTCAAGTTTGGATCTGAAAAAAAAAATTTGAACATCCAAAATGGGAAATGCACAAATGCTGAGAGAGATAATTCCAGAAAGTATCTGTGATTTCTAAGGATAGGCAAAAAGTGGGTAGTTTGGCTTTGGTAAATATCCAACCACTTGAGAATTTGACTTTTTCCACTCCTTGAAATTTTTTGCATCATTAGGCCACTTGCATCCTCAGCATGCTTCTCGCATGCATGGACACCATATTTAAAGCATGTTAGGATCAGTTAGAAGTCCCTTTCCTACAAAATTCCACCAAGCTAATTATTAGGGGGGTTTGTACTAGTGGAATTTCCCAAACATAGATACCAAAACGTTCGAGTTCATTTTTGTAGTGAGTGAAATAATTTTGTTCACTTACATTTATTATAGTTTTCAAATTTTTTTTTGCGTACATAAACTCTAAAATTTTCATTTTGTTGCGATCTACTTGCCTTATATCTTTTTCGTTTACGAGAGAAATGGGAGAGTGAAAACTCAAGTTTGGATCTGAAAAAAAAAATTTGAACAACAATAACGGGAAATGCACAAATGCTGAGGGAGATAATTCCAGAAAATATATGTGATTTCTAAGGAGAGGCAAAAAGTGGGTTGTTTGGCTCTGGAAAATATCCAACCCCTTGAGGATTTGATTTTTTCCCTCCTTGAAATTTTTGGCATCATTCGGCCACTTGCAACCTCAACATGCTTCTTACATGCAAGGACACCACATTTCAAGCATGTTAAGATCAATTAGAAGTCCCTTTCCTATAAAATTCCACAGAGCTAATTATTAGGGGGGTTTGTACTAGTGGAATTTCCCAAACATGGCTAACAAAACCTTGGAGTTCATTTTTGTAGTGCGTGAAATAATTTTCTTCACGTACATTTATTATAGTTTTCAAATATTTTTTTGCATACATGAACTCTAAAATTTTCATTTTGTTGCGATCTACATGCCTTATATCTTTTTTGTTTACGAGAGAAATGAGACACTGAAAACTCAAGTTTGGATCTGAAAAAAAAAAAAATTTGAACATCCAAAATGGGAAATGCACAAATGCTGAGAAAGATAATTCCAGAAAGTATCTGTGATTTCTAAGGTCAGGCAAAAAGTGGGTTGTTTGGCTCTGGTAAATATCCAACCACATGAGAATTTGATTTTTTCCACTCGAAATTTTTGGCATCATTAGGCCACTTGCATCCTCAACATGCTTCTGGCATGCATGGGCACCACATTGAAAGCATGTTAGGATCAGTTAGAAGTCCCTTTCCTACTAAATGCCACCAAGCTAATTATTAGGGGGTTTGTACTAGTGGAATTTCCCAAACATGGATGACAAAACCTTGGAGTTCCTTTTTGTAATGCGTGAAATAATTTTCTTCACTTACGTTTATTATATTTTTCAATTTTTTTTTCATACATGAACTCTAAAATTTTCATTTTGTTGCGATCTACTTGCCTTATATCTTTTTTGTTTACGAGAGAAATGGGAGAGTGAAAACTCAAGTTTGGATCTGAAAAAAAAAATTTGAACATCCAAAATGGGAAATGCACAAATGCTGAGAGAGATAATTCCAGAAAGTATCTGTGATTTCTAAGGACAAGCAAAAAGTGGGTTGTTCGGCCCTGGTAAGTATCCAACCACATGAGAATTTGAATTTTTCCACTCCTTGAAATTTTTGGCATCATTAGGCCACTTGCATCCTAAGCTTGCTTCTAGCATGCATGGACACCACATTTAAAGCATGTTAGGATCTGTTAGAAGTCCCTTTCCAACAAAATTCCACCAAGCTAATTATCAGGGGGGTTTGTACTAGTGGAATTTCCCAAACATGGATAACAAAACCTTGGAGTTCATTTTTCTAGTGCGTAAAATAATTTTCTTCACTTACATTTATTATAGTTTTCAAATTTTTTTTTGCATACATGTACTCTAAAATTTTCATTTTGTTGCGATCTACTTGCCTTATATCTTTTTTGTTTACGAGAGAAATGGGAGAGTGAAAACTCAAGTTTGGATCTGACAAAAAAAATTTGAACATCCAAAATGGGAAATGCACAAATGTTGAGAGTGATAATTCCAGAAAGTATCTATGATTTCTAAGGGTGGGCAAAAAGTGGGTTGTTTGGCTCGGGCAAATATCCAACAACTTGTGAATTTGATTTTTTCCAACCCTTGAAATTTTTGGCATCATTAGTCCACTTGCATCCTCAACATGCTTCTGGCATGCATGGACACAACATTAAAAGCATGTTAGGATCAGTTGGAAATCCCTTTCCTACAAAATTCCTCCAAGCTAATTATTAGGGGGGTTTGTACTAGTGGAATTTCGCAAACATGGATAACAAAATCTTGGAGTTCAGCTTTGTAGTCCGTGAAATAATTTTCTTCACTTACATTAACTATAGTTTTCAAATTTTTTTTTGCGTACATGAACTCTAAATTTTTCATTTTGTTGCGATCTACTTGCCTTATATCTGTTTTGTTTACGAGAGAAATGGGAGAGTGAAAACTCAAGTCTGGATCTGAAAAAAAAAATTTGAACATCCAAAATGGGAAATGCGCAAATACTGAGAGAGATAATTCCAGAAAGTATCTGTGATTTCTAAGGGTAGGCAAAAAGTGGGTTGTTTGGCTCGGGCAAATATCCAACCACTTGAGAATTTAATTTTTTCCACTCCTTGAAATTTTTGGCATCATTAGGCCACTTGCATCCTCAACATGCTTCTGGGATGCTTGGACACCACATTTAAAACATGTTAGGATTAGTTAGAAGTCCCTTTCCGACAAAATTTCACCTAGATAATTATTAGGGGGGTTTGTACTAGTGGAATTTTCCAGACATGGATAACAAAACCTTGGAGTTCATTTTTGTAGTGCGTGAAATAATTTTCTTCACTTACAATTATTATAGTTTTCAAATTTTTTTTTGCATACATGAACTCTAAAATTTTTATTTTGTTGCGATCTACTTGCCTTATATCTTTTTTGTTTACGAGAGAAATGGGAGAGTGAAAACTCAAGTTTGGATCTGAAAAAAAAAAAATTTGAACTTCCAAAATGGGAAATGCACAAATGCTGAGAGAGATAATTCAAGAAAGTATCTGTGATTTCTAAGGATAGGCAAAAAGTGGGTTGTTTGGCTCTGGTAAATATCCAACCACTTGAGAATTTGACTTCTTCCACTCCTTGAAATTTTTTGCATCATTAGGCCACTTGCATCCTCAGCATGCTTCTCGCATGCATGGACACCACATTTAAAGCATGTTAGGGTCAGTTAGAAGTCCCTTTCCTACGAAATTCCTCCAAGCTAATTATTAGGGGGGTTTGTACTAGTGGAATTTCCCAAACATAGATAACAAAACCTTGGAGTTCATTTTTGTAGTGAGTGAAATAATTTTCTTCACTTACATTTATTATAGTTTTCAAATTTTTTTTTGCGTACATGAACTCTAAAATTTTCATTTTGTTGCGAGCTTCTTGCCTTATATCTTTTATGTTTACGAGAGAAATGGGAGAGTGAAAACTCAAGTTTGGATCTGAAAAAAAATAAATTTGAACAACAATAATGGGAAATGCACAAATGCTAAGAGAGATAATTCCAGAAAGTATCTGTGATTTCTAAGGAGAGGCAAAAAGTGGGTTGTTTGGCTCAAGCAAATATCCAACCCCTTGAGAATTTGATTTTTTCCCTCCTTGAAATTTTTGGCATCATTAGGCCACTCGCAACCTCAACATGCTTCTTACATGCATGGACACCACATTTAAAGCATGTTAGGATCAATTAGAAGTCCCTTTCCTATAAAATTCCACCAAGCTAATTATTAGGGGGGTTTGTACTAGTGGAATTTCCCAAACATGGATAACAAAACCTTGGAGTTCATTTTTGTAGTGCGTGAAATAATTTTCTTCACTTACATTTATTATAGTTTTCAAATATTTTTTTGCATACATGAACTCTAAAATTTTCATTTTGTTGCGATCTACATGCCTTATATCTTTTTTGTTTACGAGAGAAATGAGATAGTGAAAACTCAAGTTTGGATCTGAAAAAAAAAAAATTTGAACATCCAAAATGGGAAATGCACAAATGCTGAGAAAGATAATTCCAGAAAGTATCTGTGATTTCTAAGGTCAGGCAAAAAGTGGGTTGTTTGGCTCTGGTAAATATCCAACCACTTGAGAATTTGATTTTTTCCACTCGAAATTTTTGGCATCATTAGGCCACTTACATCCTCAACATGCTTCTGGCATGCATGGGCACCACATTGAAAGCATGTTAGGATCAGTTAGAAGTCCCTTTCCTACTAAATGCCACCAAGCTAATTATCAGGGGGGTTTGTACCAGTGGAATTTCCCAAACATGGATAACAAAATCTTGGAGTTCAGTTTTGTAATGCGTGAGATAATTTTCTTCACTTACATTAACTATAGTTTTCAAATTTTTTTTTGCGTACATGAACTCTAAATTTTTCATTTTGTGGCGATCTTCTTGCCTTATATCTTTTTTGTTTACGAGAGAAATGGGAGAGTGAAAACTCAAGTCTGGATCTGAAAAAAAAAATTTGAACATCCAAAATGGGAAATGCGCAAATGCTGAGAGAGATAATTCCAGAAAGTATCTTTGATTTCTAAGGGTAGGCAAAAAGTGGGTTGTTTGGCTCTCGCAAATATCCAACCACTTGTGAATTTGATTTTTTCCAACCCTTGAAATTTTTGGCATGATTAGGCCACTTGCATCCTCAACATGCTTCTGGCATGCATGGACACCACATTTAAAGCATGTTAGGATTAGTTAGAAGTTTCTTTCCTACAAAATTCCACCAAGCTAATTATTAGGGGGATTTGTACTAGTGGAATTTCCTAAACATGGATAACAAAACGTTGGAGTTCTTTTTTGCAGTGTGAGAAATTATTTTCTTCACGTACATTTATTATAGTTTTCAAATTTTTTTTTGCATACATAAACTCTAAAATTTTTATTTTGTTGCGATCTACTTGCCTTAAATCTTTTTTGTTTACGAGAGAAATGGGAGAGCGAAAACACAAGTCAGGATCGGAAAAAAAATTTTGACCATCCAAAATGGGAAATGCACAAATGCTGAGAGAGATAATTCCAAAAAGTATCTGTGATTTCTAAGGATAGGCAAAAAGTGGGTTGTTTGGCTCTGGTAAATATCCAACCTCTTGAGCATTAGAATTTTTCCACTCCTTGAAATTTTTGGCATCATTAGGCCACTTGCATTCTCAGCATGCTTCTTGCATGCATGGACACCACATTTAAAGCATGTTAGGATCAGTTAGAAGTCCCTTTCCTACAAAATTCCACCAAGCTAATTATTAGGGGGGTTTGTACTTGTGGAATTTCCCAAACATGGATAACAAAACCGTGGAGTTCATTTTTGTAGTGCATGAAATAATTTTCTTCACTTACATTTATTAGAGTTTTCAAATTTTTTTTTGCATACATGAACTCTAAAATTTTCATTTTGTTGCGATCTAGTTGCCTTATATCTTTTTTTTTTCGAGAGAAATGGGAGAGTGAAAACTCAATATTGGATTTGAAAAAAAAAATTTGAACATCCAAAATGTGAAATGCACAAATGCTAAGAGAGATAATTCCAAAAAGTATCTGTGATTTCTAAGGACAGGCAAAAAGTGGGTTGTTTGGCTCTGGTAAATATCCAACCACTTGAGAATTTGACTTTTTCCACACCTTGAAATTTTTGCCATCATTTGGCCACTTGCATCCTCAACATGCTTCTGGCATGCATGGACACCACATTTAAAGCATGTTAGGATTAGTTAGAAGTCTCTTTCCTACAAATTCCACCAAGCTAATTATTAGGGGGGTTTGTACTAGTGGAATTTCCCAAACATGGATAACAACACCTTGGAGTTCATTTTTGCAGTGCGTGAAATAATTTTCTTCACTTACATTTATTATAGTTTTCAAAATTTTTTTTGCATAAATGAACTCTTAAATTTTCATTTTGTTGCGATCTACTTGCCTTATATCTTTTTTGTTAACGAGAGAAATGGGAGAGCGAAAACTCCAGTCAGGATCTGAAAAAAAAAATTTGAACATCCAAAATGGGAAATGCACAAATGCTGAGAGAGATAATTCCAGAAAGTATCTGTGATTTCTAAGGATAGGCAAAAAGTGGGTTGTTTGGCTCTGGTAAATATCCAACAACTTGAGAATTTGATTTTTTCCACCCCTTGAATTTTTTGGCATCATTAGGCCACTTGCATCCTCAACATCTTCTAGCATGCATGGACACCACATTTAAAGCTTGTTAGGATCAGTTAGAAGTCCCTTTCCTAAAAAATTCCACCAAGCTAATTATTAGGGGGGTTTGTGCTAGTGGAACATCCCAAACATGGATAACAAAACCTTGGAGTTCATTTTTGTAGTGCATGAAATAATTTTCTTCACTTACATTTCTTATAGTTTTCAAAATTTTTTTTGCATACATGAACTCTAAAATTTTCATTTTGTTGCGATCTACTTGCCTTATATCTTTTTTTTACGAGAGAAATGGGAGAGTGAAAACTCTAGTCTAGATCTGAAAAAAAATATTTGAACATCCAAAATGGGAAATGCACAAATGCTGAGAGAGATAATTCCAGAAAGTATCTGTGATTTCTAAGGATAGGCAAAAAGTGGGTTGTTTGGCTCTGGTAAATATCCAACCACTTGAGAATTTGACTTTTTCCACTCCTTGAAATTTTTTGCATCATTAGGCCACTTGCATCCTCAGCATGCTTCTCGCATGCATGGACACCACATTTAAAGCATGTTAGGATCAGTTAGAAGTCCCTTTCCAACAAAATTCCACCAAGCTAATTATTAGGGGGGTTTGTACTAGTGGAATTTCCCAAACATAGATAACAAAACCTTCGAGTTCATTTTTGTAGTGCGTGAAATAATTTTCTTCACTTACATTTATTATAGTTTTCAAATTTTTGTTGCATACATGAACTCTAAAATTTCCATTTTGTTGCGATCTACTTGCCTTATATCTTTTTTGTTTACGAGAGAAGGGGAGAGTGAAAACTCAAGTCTGGATCTGAAAAAAAAAAATTTGGTCATCCAAAATGGGAAATGCCCAAATGCTGAGAGTGATAATTCCAGAAAGTATCTGTGATGTCTAAGGATCGGCAAAAAGTAGGTTGTTTGGGTCTGGTTAATATCCAACCACTTCAGAATTTGACTTTTTCCACTCCTAGAAATTTTTGGCATCATTAGGCCACTTGCATCCTTAGCATGCTTCTGGCATGCATGGACACCACATTTAAAGCATGTTAGGGTCAGTTAGAAGTCCCTTTCCTGCAAAATTCAACCAAGCTAATTATTAGGGGGCTTTGTACTTGTAGAATTTCCCAAACATGGATAGCTAAACCCTGGAGTTCATTTTTGTAGTGTGTGAAAAATTTTCTTCACTTAACATTTATCATAGTTTTCAAATTTTTTTTTGCATACATGAACTCTAAAATTTTCATTTTGTTGGGATCTACTTGCCTTATATCTTTTTTGTTTACGAGAGAAATGGGAGAGTGAAAACTCAAGTTTGGATCAGAAAAAAAAAATTTGAACATCCAAAATGGGAAATGCACAAATGCTGAGAGAGATCATTCCAGAAAATATATGTGATTTGTAAGGATAGGCAAAATGTGGGTTGTTTGGTTCTGGTAAATATCCAATCACTTGAGAATTTGATTTTTTCCACTCCTTCAAATTTTTGGCATCATTAGGCCACTTGCATCTTCAACATGCTTCTGGCATGCATGGACACCACATTTCAAACATGTTAGGATTAGTAAGAAGTCCCTTTCCGACAAAATTTCACCAAGATAATTATTAGGGGGGTTTGTACTAGTGGAATTTTCCAGACATGGATAACAAAACCTTGGAGTTCATTTTTGTAGTGCGAGAAATAATTTTCTTCACTTACATTTATTATAGTTTTCAATTTTTTTTTTGCATACATGAACTCTAAAATTTTTATTTTGTTGCGATCTACTGGCCTTATATCTTTTTTGTTTACGAGAGAAATGGGAGAGTGAAAACTCAAGTTTGGATCTGAAAAAAAAAATTTGAACATCCAAAATGGGAAATGCACAAATGCTGAGAGAGATAATTCCAGAAAGTTTCTGTGATTTCTAAGGATAGGCAAAAAGTGGGTTGTTTGGCTCTGGTAAATATCCAACCACTAGAGAATTTTACTTTTTCCAATCCTTGCAATTTTTTGCATCATTAGGCCACTTGCATCCTCAGCATACTTCGCGCATGCATGGACACCACATTTAAAGCATGTTAGGATCAGTTAGAAGTCCCTTTCCTACAAAATTCCACCAAGCTAATTATTAGGGGGGTTTGTACTAGTGGAATTTCCCAAACATAGATAACAAAACCTTCGAGTTCATTTTTGTAGTGAGTGAAATAATTTTGTTCACTTACATTTATTATAGTTTTCAAATTTATTTTTGCGTACTTGAACTCTTAAATTTTCAATTTGTTGCGATCTACTTGCCTTATATCTTTTTTGTTTACGAGAGAAATGGGAGAGTGAAAACTCAAGTTTGGATCGGAAAAAAAAAATTTGAACAGCGAAAATGGGAAATGCACAAATGCTGAGGGAGATAATTCCAGAAAGTATCTGTGATTTCTACGGAGAGGCAAAAAGTGGGTTGTTTGGCTCTGGAAAATATCCAACCCCTTGAGAATTTGATTTTTTCCCTCCTTGAAATTTTTGGCATCATTAGGCCACTTGCAACCTCAACATGCTTCTTACATGCATGGACACCACATTTAAAGCATGTTAGGATCAATTAGAAGTCCCTTCCTATAAAATTCCACCAAGCTAATTATTAGGGGGGTTTGTACTAGTGGAATTTCCCAAACATGGATAACAAAACTTTGGAGTTCATTTTTGTAGTGCGTGAAATAATTTTCTTCACTTACATTTATTATAGTTTTCAAATCTTTTTTTGCATACATGAACTCTAAAATTTTCATTTTGTTGCGATCTACATGCCTTATATCTTTTTTGTTTACGAGAGAAATGAGACAGTGAAAACTCAAGTTTGGATCTGAAAAAAAAAAAATTTGTACATCCAAAATGGGAAATGCACAAATGCTGAGAGAGATAATTCCAGAAAGTATCTGTGATTTCAAACGTCTGGCAAAAAGTGGGTTGTTTGGCTCTGGTAAATATCCAACCACTTGAGAATTTGATTTTTTCCACTCGAATTTTTTGGCATCATTAGGCCACTTGCATCCTCAACATGCTTCTGGCATGCATGGGCACCACATTTAAAGCATGTTAGGATCAGTTAGAAGTCCCTTTCCTACTAAATGCCACCAAGCTAATTATTAGGGGGTTTGTACTAGTGGAATTTCCCAAACATGGATAACAAAACCTTGGAGTTTCTTTTTGTAGTGCATGAGAAATGGGAGAGTGAAAACTCAAGTTAGGATCTGAAAAAAAAAATTTGAACATCCAAAATGGGAAATGCACAAATGCTGAGAGAGATAATTCCAGAAAGTATCGGTGATTTCTAAGGACAGGCAAAAAGTGGGTTGTTCGGCCCTAGTAAATATCCAACCACATCAGAATTTGAATTTTTCCACTCCTTGAAATTTTTGGCATCATTAGGCCACTTGCATCCTAAGCATGCTTCTGGCATGCATGGACACCACATTTAAAGCATGTTAGGATCTGTTAGAATTCCTTTCCTACAAAATTCCACCAAGCTAATTATCAGGGGGGTTTGTACTAGTGGAATTTCCCAAACATGGATAACAAAACCTTGGAGTTCATTTTTGTAGTGCGTGAAATAATTTTCTTCACTTACATTTATTATAGTTTTCAAATTTTTTTTTGCATACATGAACTCTAAAATTTTCATTTTGTTGCGATCTACTTGTCTTATATTTTTTTGTTTACGAGAGAAATGGGAGAGTGAAAACTCAAGTTTGGATCTGAAAAGAAAAAATTTGAACATCCAAAATGGGAAATGCACAAATGCTAAGAGAGATAATTCCAGAAAGTATCTATGATTTCTATGGGTAGGCAAAAAGTGGGTTGTTGGGCTCGGGCAAATATCCAACCACTTGTGAATTTGATTTTTTCCAACCCTTGAAATTTTTGGCATCATTTGTCCACTTGCATCCTCAACATGCTTCTGGCATGCATGGACACGACATTATGAGAATGTTAGGATCAGTTAGAAGTCCCTTTCCTACAAAATTCCTCAAAGCTAATTATTAGGGGGGTTTGTACCAGTGGAATTTCGCAAACATGGATAACAAAGTCTTGGAGTTCATTTTTGTAGTCCGTGAAATAATTTTCTTCACTTACATTAACTGTAGTTTTCAATTTTTTTTTTGCGTAAATGAACTCTAAAATTTTCATTTTGTTGCGATCTACTTGCCTTATATCTTTTTTGTTTACGAGAGAAATGGGAGAGTGAAAACTCAAGTTTGGATCTGAAAAAAAAAATTTGAACATCCAAAATGGGAAATGCACAAATGCTGAGAGAGATAATTCCAGAAAGTATCTGTGATTTCTAAGGATAGGCAAAAAGTGGGTTGTTTGGCTCTGGTAAATATTCAACCACTTGAGAATTTGACTTTTTCCACTCCTTGAAATTTTTTGCATCATTAGGCCACTTGCATCCTCAGCATGCTTCTCGCATGCATGGACACCACATTTAAAGCATGTTAGGATCAGTTAGAAGTCCCTTTCCTACAAAATTCCACCAAGCTAATTATTAGGGGGGTTTGTACTAGTGGAATTTCCCAAACATAGATAACAAAACCTTCGAGTTCATTTTTGTAGTGAGTGAAATAATTTTGTTCACTTACATTTATTATAGTTTTCAAAATTTTTTTTGCGTACATGAACTCTAAAATTTTCATTTTGTTGCGATCTACTTGCCTTATATCTTTTTTGTTTACGAGAGAAATGGGAGAGTGAAAACTGAAGTTTGGATCTGAAAAAAAAAATTTTGAACAACAAAAATGGGAAATGCTCTAATGCTGAGAGAGATAATTCCAGAAAGTATCTGTGATTTCTAGGGAGAGGCAAAAAGTGGGTTTTTTGGCTATGGCAAATATCCAACCCCTTGAGAATTGATTTTTTCCCTCCTTGAAATTTTTCGCATCATTAGGCCACTTGCATCCTCAACATGCTTCTTACATGCATGGACACCACATTTTAAGCATGTTACGATCAATTAGAAGTCCCTTTCGTATAAAATTCCACCAAGCTAATTATTAGGGGGGTTTGTACTAGTGGAATTTCCCAAACATGGATAACAAAACCGTGGAGTTCATTTTTGTAGTGCGTGAAATAATTTTCTTCACTTACATTTATTATAGTTTTCAAATATTTTTTTGCATACATGAACTCTAAAATTATCATTTTGTTGCGATCTACATGCCTTATATCTTTTTTGTTTACGAGAGAAATGAGACAGTGAAAACTCAAGTTTGGATCTGAAAAAAAAAAAATTTGAACATCCAAAATGGGAAATGCACAAATGCTGAGAAAGATAATTCCAGAAAGAATCTGTGATTTCTAAGGTCAGGCAAAAAGTGGGTTGTTTGGCTCTGGTAAATATCCAACCACTTGAGAATTTGATTTTTTCCACTCGAAATTTTTGGCATCATTAGGCCACTTGCATCCTCAACATGCTTTTGGCATGGATGGGCACCACATTTAATGCATGTTAGGATCAGTTAGAAGTCCCTTTACTACTAAATGCCACCAAGCTAATTTTTAGGGGGTTTGTACTAGTGGAATTTCCCAAACATGGATAACAAATCCTTGGAGTTCCTTTTTGTAGTGCGTGAAATAATTTTCTTCACTTACATTTATTATATTTTTCAAATTTTTTTTTCATACATGAACTCTCAAATTTTCATTTTGTTGCGATCTACTTGCCTTATATCTTTTTCGTTTACGAGAGAAATGGAAGAGTGGAAACTCAAGTTTGGATCTGAAAAAAAAAAAATTGAACATCCAAAATGGGGAATGCACAACTGCTAAGAGAGATAATTCCGGAAAGTATCTTTGATTTCTAAGGACAGGCAAAAAGTGGGTTGTTGGGCCCTGGTAAATATCCCACCACATGAGAATTTGAATTTTTTGGCATCATTAGGCCACTTGCATCCTCAACATGCTTCTGGCATGCATGGACACCACATTTAAAGCATGTTAGGATCTGTTAGAAGTCCCTTTCCTACAAAATTCCACCAAGCTAATTATCAGGGGGGTTTGTACTTTTGGAATTTCCCAAACATGGATAACAAAACCTTGGAGTTCATTTTTGTAGTGCGTGAAATAATTTTCTTCACTTACATTTATTATAGTTTTCAAATTTTTTTTTGCATACATGAACTCTAAAATTTTCATTTTGTTGCGATCTACTTGCCTTATATCTTTTTTGCTTACGAGAGAAATGGGAGAGTGAAAACTCAAGTTTGGATCTGAAAAAAAAAAATTTGAACAACAAAAATGGGAAATGCCCAATTGCTGAGAGAGATAATTCCAGAAAGTATCTGTGATTTCTAAGGACAGGCAAAAAGTGGGTTGTTCGGCCCTGGTAAATATCCAACCACATGAGAATTTGAACTTTTCCACTCCTTGAAAGTTTTGCCATCATTAGGCCACTTCCATCCTAAGCATGCTTCTGGCATGCATGGACACCACATATAAAGCATGTTAGGATCTGTTAGAAGTCCCTTTCCTACAAAATTCCACCAAGCTAATTATCAGGGGGGTTTGTACTAGTGGAATTTCCCAAACATGGATAACAAAACCTTGGAGTTCATTTTTGTAGTGCGTGAAATAATTTTCTTCACTTACATTTATTATAATTTTCAAATTTTTTTTTGCATACTTGAACTCTAAAATTTTCATTCCGTTGCGATCTACTTGCCTTATATCTTTTTTGTTTATGAGAGAAAGGGAGAGTAAAAACTCAAGTTTGGATCTGAATAAAAAAATTTGAACATCCAAAATGGGAAATGCACAAATGCTGAGAGAGATAATTCCAGAAAGTATCTATGATTTCTAAGGGTAGGCAAAAAGTGGGTTGTTGGGCTCGGGCAAATATCCAACCACATGAGAATTTGAATTTTTCCACTCCTTGAAATTTTTGGCATCATTAAGCCACTTGCATCCTCAGCATGCTTCTGGCATGCGGGGACACCACATTTAACGCATGTTAGGATCTATTAGAAGTCCCTTTCCTACAAAATTCGACCAAGCTAATTATCAGGGGGGTTTGTACTAGTGGAATTTCCAAAACATGGATAACAAAACCTTGGAGTTTATTTTTGTAGTGCGTGAAATAATTTTTTTCACTTACATTTATTATAGTTTTCCAATTTTTTTTTGCATACATGAACTCTAAAATTTTCATTTTGTTGCGATCTACTTTCCTTATATCTTTTTTGTTTACGAGAGAAATGGGAGAGTGAAAACTCAAGTTTGGATCTGAAAAAAAAAATTTGAACATCCAAAATGGGAAATGGACAAATGCTGAGAGAAATAATTCTAGAAAGTATCTGTGATTTCTAAGGGTAGGCAAAAAGTGGGTTGTTTGGCTCGGGAAAATATCCAACTACTTGTGAATTTGATTTTTTCCAACCCTTGAAATTTTTGGCAACATTGGGCCACTTGCATCCTCAACATGCTTCTGGCATGCATGGACACCACATTTAAAGCATGTTAGGATCAGTTCGAAGTCTCTTTCCTACAAAATTCCACCAAGCTAATTATTAGGGCGGTTTGTACCAGTGGAATTTCGCAAACATGGATAACACAATCTTGGAGTTCATTTTTGTAGTGCGTGAAATAATTTTCTGCACTTACATTAATTATAGTTTTCAAATTTTTTTTTGCGTACATGAACTCTAAAATTTTCATTTTGTTGCGATCTACTTGCCTTATATCTTTTTTGTTTACGAGAGAAATGGGAGAGTGAAAACTCAAGTCTAGATTTGAAAAAAAAAATTTGAACATCCAAAGTGGGAATTGCACAAATGCTGAGAAACATAATTCCAGAAAGTATCTTTGATTTCTAAGGGTAGGCAAAAAGTAGGTTGTTTGGCTCTGGCAAATTTCCAACCACTTGTGAATTTCATTTTTTCCAGCCCTTGAAATTTTTGGCATCATTAGGCCACTTGCATCCTCAACATGCTTCTGGCATGCATGGACACCACATTTAAAGCATGTTAGGATCAGTTGGAAGTCCCTTTCCTACAAAATTCTACCAAGCTAATTATTAGGGGGGTTTGTACCAGTGGAATTTTGCAAACATGTATAACAAAACCTTGGAGTTCATTTTTGTAGTGCGTGAAATAATTTTCTACACTTTCATTTATTATAGTTTTCAAATTTCTTTTTGCGTGCATGAACTCTAAAATTTTCATTTTGTTGCGATCTACTTGCCTTACATCTTTTTTGTTTACGAGAGAAATGGGAGAGTGAAAACTCAATTCTGGATCTGGAAAAAAAAATTTGAACATCCAAAATGGGAAATGCACAAATGCTGAGAGAGATAATTCCAGAAAGTATCTGTGATTTCTAAGGACAGGCAAAAATTGGGTTGTTTGGCTCAAGTAAATATCCAACCACTTGAGAGTTTGATTTTTTCCACTCCTCGAAATTTTTGGCATCATTAGGCCACTTGCATCCTCAGCATGCTTTTGGCATGCATGGACACCACATTTAAAGCATGTTAGGATCAATTAGAAGTCCCTTTCCTACAAAATTCCACCAAGCTAATTATTAGGGTGTTTGTACTAGGTGAATTTCCCAAACATGGATAACAAAACCTTGGAGTTCATTTTTGTAGTGTGTGAAATAATTTTCTACACTTACATTTATTATAATTTTCAATTTTTTTTGCATACATGAACTATGAAATTTTCATTTTGTTGCGTTCTACTTGCCTTATATCGTTTTTGTTTACGAGACAAATGGGGGAGTGAAAACTCAAGTTTGGATCTGAAAAAAAAAATTTGAACATCAAAAATGGGAAATGCACAAATGCTAAGAGAGATAATTCCAAAAAGTATCTTCGATTTCTAAGGACAGTCAAAAATTGGGTCGTTTTGCTCTGGTAAATATCCAACCACTTGAGCATTAGACTTTTTCCACTCCTTGAAATATTTCGCATCATTCGGCCACTTGCATCCTCAGCATGCTTCTGGCATGCATGGACAACACATTTAAAGCATGTTAGGATCAGTTAGAAGTCCCTTTCCTACAAAATTCCACCTAGCTACTTATTAGGGGGCTTGTACTAGTGGAATTTCCCAAACATGGAAAAACTAAACCTTGGAGTTCATTTTTGTAGTGCGTGAAATAATTTTCTTCACTTTAATTTATTATAGTTTTCAAATTTTTTTTGGCGTACATGAACTCTAAAATTTTTATTTTCTTGCGATCTTGTTCGTTATATCTTTTTTGTTTACGAGAGAAATGGGAGAGTGAAAACTCAAGTTTGGATAAAAAAAAAAAAAAATTTGAACATCAAAAATGGGAAATGAACAAATGCTGAGAGAGATAATTCCTGAAAGTATCTGTGATTTCTAAGGATAGGCAAAAAGTGGGTTGTTTGGCTTTGGTAAATATCCAGCCACTTGAGAATTTGATTTTTTCCACTCCTTGAAATATTTGGCATCATTAGGCCACTTGCATCCTCAACATGATTCTGACACTCATGCCCACCACATTTAAAGCATGTTAGGATCAGTTAGAAGTCCCTTTCCTACAAAATTCCACCAAGCTAATTATTAGGGGGGTTTGTACTAGTGGAATTTCCAAAACATAGATAACAAAACCTTCGAGTTCATTTTTGTAGTGCGTGAAATAATTTTCTTCACTTTCATTTATTATAGTTTTCAAATTTATTTTTGCATACATGAACTCTAAAATTTTCATTTTGTTGCGATCTACTTGCCTTGTATCTTTTTTGTTTACGAGAGAAATGAGACAGTGAAAACTTAAGTTTGGATCTGAAAAAAAAAAATTTGAACATCCAAAATGGGAAATGCACAAATGCTGAGAGAGATAATTCCGGAAAGTATATGTGATTTCTAAGGACAGGCAAAAAGTTGGTTGTTTGGCTCTGGTAAATATCCAACCACTTGAGAGTTTGACTTTTTCCACTCCTCGAAATTTTTGGCATCATTAGGCCACTAGCATCCTCAGCATGCTTCTGGCATTCATGGACACCACATTTAAAGCATGTTAGGATCTATTAGAAGTCCCTTTCCTACAAAATTCCACCAAGGTAATTATTAGGGGGGTTTGTACTAGTGGAATTTCCCAAACATGGATAACAAAACCTTGGAGTTCATTTTTGTAGTGCGTGAAATAATTTTCTTCACTTACATTTATTATAGTTTTGAAATGTTTTTTTGCATACATGAACTCTAAAATTTTCATTTTGTTGCAATCTACTTGCCTTTTATCTTTTTTGTTTACGAGAGAAATGGGAGAGTGAAAACTCAAGTTTGGATCTGAAAAAAAAAATTTGAACATCCAAAATGGGAAATGCACAAATGTTGAGAGAGATAATTCCTGAAAGTATCTGTGATTTCTAAGGATTGGAAAAAAGTGGGTTGTTTGGCTCTGGTAAATATGCAACAACTTGAGAATTTGATTTTTTCCACTCTTTGAAATTTTTTGCATCATTAGGCCACTTGCATCCTCAACATGCTTCTGACATGCATGGACACCACATTTAAAGCATGTTAGGATCAGTTAGAAGTCCCTTTCCTAAAAAATTCCACCTAGCTAATTATTAGGGGGGTTTGTACTAGTGGAATTTCCCAAACATAGATAACAAAACTTGGAGTTCATTTTTGTTGTGCGTGAAACAGTTTTCTTCACCTACAGTTATTATAGTTTTCAATTTTTTTTTGCGTACATGAACTCTAAAATTTTCATTTTATTGCGAACTTCTTGCCTTATATCTTTCTTGTTTACGAGAGAAAAGGAAGAGTGAAAACTCAAGTTTGGATCTAACAAAAAAAAATTTGAACATCCAAAATGGGAAATGCACAAATGTTGAGAGAGATAATTCCAGAAAGTATATGTGATTTCTAAGGATAGGTAAAAAGTGGGTTGTTTTGCTTTGGTAAATATCCAACCACTTGAGAATTTGATTTTTTCTACTCCTTGAAATTTTTGGCATCATTAGGCCACTTGCATCCTCAACATGCTTCTGGCATGCATGGACACCACATTTAAAGCATATTAGGATCAATTATACGTCCCTTTCCTACAAAATTCCACCACGCTAATTATTAGGGGGTTTGTACTAGTGGAATTTCCCAAACATGGATAACAAAACCATGGAGTTCATTTTTGTAGTGCGTGAAATAATTTTCTTCACTTACATTTATTATAGTTTTCAAATTTTTTTTTGCATATATGAACTCTAAAATTTTCATTTTGCTGCGATCTACTTGCCTGATATCTTTTTTGTTTATGAGAGAAATTGGAGAGTGAAAACTCACGTTTGGATCCGAAAAAAAGAAATTTGAACATCCAAAATGGGAAATGCACAAATGCTAAGAGAGATAATTTCAGAAAGTATCTATGATTTCTAAGGATAGGGAAAAAGTGGGTTGTTTTGCTCTGGTTAATATCCAACCACTTGTGAATTTGATTTTTTCTACTCCTTGAAATTTTTGGCATCATTGGGCCACTTGCATCCTCAACATGCTTCTGGCATGCATGGACACCACATTTAAAGCATATTAGGATCAGTTATAAGTCCATTTCCTACAAAATTCCACCACGCTAATTATTAGGGGGTTTCTACTGGTGGAATTTCCCAAACATGGATAACAAAACCTTGGAGTTCATTTTTGTAGTGCGTGAAATAATTTTCTTCACTTACATTTATCATAGTCTTCAATTTTTTTTTTGCACACATTAACTCTAAAATTTTCATTTTGTTGCGATCTACTTGCCTTGTATTTTTTTTGGTTTTGAGAGAAGTGGTAGAGTGAAAACTCAAGTTTGGATCTGAAAAAAAAAAATTTGTACATCCAAAATGGGAAATGCAAAAATGCTGAGATAGATAATTCCAGAAAGTATCTGTGATTTCTAAGGACGGCAAAAAGTGGGTTGTTTGGCTCTGGTAAATATCCAACCACTTCCGAATTTGATTTTTTGGACTCCTTGAAATTTTTGACATCATTACGCCACTTGCATTCTCAACATGCTTCTGGCTTGCATGGACACCACATTTAAAGCATGTTAGGATCAGTTAGAAGTCCCTTTCCTACAAAATTCCACCAAGCAAATTATTAGGGAGTTTGTACTAGTGGAATTTCCCAAACATGGATAACAAAACCTTGGAGTTCATTTTTGTAGAGCGTGAAATAATTTTCTTCACTTTCTTTTATTATAGTTTTCCAATTTTTTTTTGCATACATGAACTCTAAAATTTTCATTTTGTTGCGATCAACTTGCCTTATATCTTTTTTGTTTACGAGAGAAGTGGGAGAGTGATAACTCAAGTTTGGATCTGAAAAAAAAAATTTGTACATCCAAAATGGGAAACGCACAAATGCTGAGAGAGATAATTCCAGAAAGTATATGTGATTTCTAAGGACAGCCAAAAAGTTGGTTGTTTGGCTCTGGTAAATATCCAACAGTTTGAAAATTTGATTTTTTCTACTCCTTGAAATTTTTGGGATCATGAGGCCATTTGCATCCTCGACATGTTTCTGGCATGCATGGACACCACATTTAAAGCATGTTAGGATCAGTTAGAAGTCCCTTTCCTACAAAATTCCTCCAAGTTAATTATTAGGGGGTTTGTACTAGTGGAATTTCCCAAACATGGATAACAAAACCATGGAGTTCATTTTTGTAGTGCGTGAAATAATTTTATTCACTTACATTTATTATAGTTTTCAAATTTTTTTTGCATACATGAACTCTAAAATTTTCATTTTGTTGCGATCTACTTGCCTTATATCTTCCTCGTTTACGAGAGAAATGGGAGAGAGAAAACTCAAGTTTGGATCTGAAAGAAAAAAATTTTAACATCCAAAATGGGTAATGCACAAATGCTGAGAGAGATAATTCCTGAAAGTATCTGTGATCTAAGGACAGGCAAAAATGGGTTGTTTGGCTCTGGTAAATATCCAACCACTTGAGAATTTGATTTTTTCCACTCCTTCAAAATTTTGGCATCATTAGGCCACTTGCATCCTCAACATGCTTCTGGCATGCATGGACACCACATTTAAAGCATGTTAGGATCAGTTAGAAGTCCCTTTCCTACAAAATTCCACCGAGCTAATTATTTGGGGGTTTGTACTAGTGGAATTTCCCAAACAGGGATAACAAAACCAACGAGTTCATTTTTGTAGTGCGTGAAATAATTTTCTTGACTTACATTTATTATAGTTTTCAAATTTTGTTTTGCATACATGAACTCTAAAATTTTCTTTTTGTTGCGATCTACTTGCCTTATATCTTTTTTGTTTACGAGAGAAATGGGAGAGTGAAAATTCAAGTTTGGGTCGGCAAAATAAAAAATTTGAACACCCAAAATGGGAAATGCACAAATGCTGAGAGAGATAATTCCAGAAAGTATCTGTGATTTCTAAGCATAGGCAAAAAGTGGGTTGTTTGGCTCTGGTAAATTTCCAACCACTTGAGAATTTGATTTTTTTCACTCCTTGAAATTTTGGGCATCATTAGGCCACTTGCATCCTCAACATGCTTCTGGCATGCATGGATACCACATTTAAAGCATGTTTGGATCAGTTAGAAGTCCCTTTCCTACAAAATTCCACCAAGCTAATTATTAGGGAGTTTGTACTAGTGGAATTTCCTACACAAGGATAACAAAACCTTGGAGTTCATTTTTGTAGTGCGTGGGATAATTTTCTTCACTTACATTTATTATAGTTTTAAAAATTTTTTTTGCATACATGAACTCTAAAATTTTCATTTTGTTGCAATCTTCTTGCCTTATATCCTTTTTGTTTACGAGAGAAATGGGAGAGTGAAAATTCAAGTTTTGATCTGAAAAAAAAAAAATTGAACATCCAAAATGGGAAATGCACAAAAGCTGAGAGAGGTAATTCCAGAAAGTATCTGTGATTTCTAAGGACAGGCAAAAAGTGGGTTGTTTGGCTCTGGTAAATATCCAACCACTTGAGAATTTTATTTTTTCCACTCCCTAAAATTTTTAGCATCATTAGGCCACTTGCATCCTCAATATGCTTCTGGCATGCATGGACACCACATTTAAAGCATGTTAGGATTAGTTAGAAGTCCCTTTCCTACAAAATTCCACCAAGCTAATTATTAGGGGGTTTGTACTAGTGGAAATTCCTAAACATGGAAAACAAAAGCTTGGACTTCATTTTTGTAGTGCGTGGAATAATTTTCTTCACTTACATTTATTATAGTTTACAAATTTTGTTTTGCATAAATGAACTCTAAAATTTTCATTTTGTTGCAATCTACTTGCCTTATATCATATTTTATTACGAGAGAAATGGGAGAGTGAAAATTTAAGTTTGGATCAGGAAAAAAAATATTTGAACATCCAAATGGGAAATGCACAAATACTGAGAGAGGTAAATCCAGAAAGTATCTGTGATTTCTAAGGACAGGCAAAAAGTGGGTTATTTGGCTCTGGTAAATATCAAACCACTTGAGAATTTTATTTTTTCCACTCCCTAAAATTTTTAGCGTCATTAGGCCACTTGTATCCTCAACATGCTTCTGGCATGCATGGACACCACATTTAAAGCATGTTAGGATCAGTTAGAAGTCCCTTTCCTACAAAATTCCACCGAGCTAATTATTTGGGGGTTTGTACTAGTGGAATTTCCCAAACAGGGATAACAAAACCCCCGATTTCATTTTTGTAGTGCGTGAAATAATTTTCTTCACTTACATTTATCATAGTTTTCAAATTTTCTTTTGCATACATGAACTCTAAAATTTTCTTTTTGTTGCGATCTACTTGTCTTATATCTTTTTTGTTTACGAGAGAAATGGGAGAGTGAAAACTCAAGTTTGGGTCAGCAAAATAAAAAATTTGAACTTCCAAAATGGGAAATGCACAAATGCTGAGAGAGATAATTCCAGAAAGTAACTGTGATTTCTAAGCATAGGCAAAAAGTGGGTTGTTTGGCTCTGGTAAATATCCAACTACTGGAGAATTTGATTTTTTTCACTCCTTGAAATTTTTGGCATCATTAGGCCACTTGCATCCTGAACATGCTTCTGGCATGCATGGATACCACATTTAAAGCATGTTAGGATCAGTTAGAAGTCCCTTTCCTACAAAATTCCACCAAGCTAATTATTAGGGGGTTTGTACAAGTGAAATTTCCTAAACAAGGATAACAAAACCTTGGAGTTCTTTTTTGTAGTGCGTGGGATAATTTTCTTCACTTACATTTATTATAGTTTTCAAATTTTTTTTTGCATACATGAGCTCATAAATTTTCATTTTGTTGCAAACTACTTGCCTTTTATCCTTTTTGTTTACGAGAGAAATGGGAGAGTGAAAATTCAATTTTGGATCTGAAAAAAAAAATTTGAACATCCAAAATGGGAAATGCACAAAAGCTGAGAGAGGTAATTCCAGAAAATATCTGTGATTTCTAAGGACAGGCAAAAAGTGGGTTGTTTGGCTCTGGTAAATATCCAACCACTTGAGAATTTTATTTTTTCCACTCCCTAAAATTTTTAGCATCATTAGGCCACTTGCATCCTCAACATGTTTCTGGCTTGCATGGACACCACATTTAAAGCATGTTAGGATCAGTGAGAAGTCCCTTTCCTAGAAAATTCAACATGGCTAATTATTAGGGGGTTTGTACTAGTGGAATTTCAATAACATCGATAACAAAACCTTGGAGTTCATTTTTGTAGTGCATGAAATAATTTTCTTCACTTACATTTATTATAGTTTTCAAATTTTTTTTTGCATACATGAACTCTAACATTTTCATTTTGTTGCGATCTACTTGCCTTATATCTTTTTTCTTTACGAGAGAAATGGGAGAGTGAAAATTCAAGTTTGGGTCGGCAAAATAAAAAATTTGAACATCCAAAATGGGAAATGCACAAATGCTGAGAGAGATAATTCCAGAAAGTATCTGTGATTTCTAAGCATAGGCAAAAAGTGGGTTCTTTGGCTCTGGTAAATTTCCAGCGACTTGAGAATTTGATTTTTTTCACTCCTTGAAATTTTTGGCATCATTAGGCCACTTGCATCCTCAACATGCTTCTGGCATGCATGGACACCACATTTAAAGCATGTTAGGATCAGTTAGAAGTCCCTTTCCTTCAAAATTCCACCGAGCTAATTATTTGGGGGTTTGTACTAGTGGAATTTCCCAAACAGGGATAACAAAACCCGCGAGTTCATTTTTGTAGTGCGTGAAATAATTTTCTTCACATACATTTATTATAGTTTTCAAGTTTTGTTTTGCATACATGAACTCTAAAATTTTCTTTTTGTTGCGATCTACTTGCCTTATATCCTTTTTGTTTACGAGAGAAATGGGAGAGCGAAAACTCAAGTTTGGGTCGGCAAAATAAAAAATTTGAACTTCCAAAATGGGAAATGCACAAATGCTGAGAGAGATAATTCCAGAAAGTATCTGTGATTTCTAAGCATAGGCAAAAAGTGGGTTGTTTGGCTTTGGTAAATATCCAACCACTGGAGAATTTGATTTTTTTCACTCCTTGAAATTTTTGGCATCATTAGGCCACTTGCACCCTCAACAACCTTCTGGCATGCATGGACACCACATTTAACGCATGTTAGGATCAGTTTGAAGTCCCTTTCCTACAAAATTCCACCAAGATAATGATTAGGTGGTTTGTACTAGTGGAATTTCGCAAACATGGATAACAAAACCTTGGAGTTCATTTTTGTAGTGCGTGAAAGAATTTTCTTCACTTACCTTTATTATAGTTTTCAAATTCTATTTTGCATACATGAACTCTAAAATTTTAATTTTGTTGCGATCTACATGCCCTATATCTTTTTTGTTTACGAGAGAAATGGGAGAGTGAAAGCTCAAGTTTGGATCTGAAAAACAAAATTTGAACATCCAAAATGGGAAATGCACAAATGCTGAGAGAGATAATTCCGGAAAGTATCTGTGATTTCTAAGGATAGGCAAAAAGTGGGTTGTTTTGCTCTTGGAAATATCCAACCACTTGAGAATTTGATTTTTTCCACTCCTTGAAATTTTTGGCATCATTAGGCCACTTACATCCTCAACATGCTTCTGGCATGCATGGACATCACATTTAAAGCAGGTTAGGATCAGTTAGAAGTCTCTTTCCTAAAAAATTCCACCAAGCTAATTATTAGGGGGTTTGTAGTAGTTGAATTTCCCAAACATGGATAACAAAACCTTGGAGTTCATTTTTGTAGTATGTGAAATAATTTTCTTCACTTACATTTATTATAGTTTTCTAATTTTTTTTTTGCATACATGAACTCTACAATTTTTGATTTTGTTGCGATCTACTTGGCTTATATCTTTTTTTGTTTACGAGAGAAATGGGAGAGTAATAACTCAAGATTGGATTTGAAAAAAAAAAATTTTGAACATCCAAAATGTGAGATGCACAAATGCTGAGAGAGATAATTCCAGAAAGTATCTGTGATTTCTATGGATAGGCAAAAAGTGGGTTGTTTGGCTCTGGTAAAGATCCAACCACTTGAGAATTTGATTTTTTCCACTCCTTGAAATTTTTGGCATCATTAGGCCACTTGCATCCTCAACATGCTTCGGGCATGCATGGACACCACATTTAAAGCATGTTAGGATAAGTTAGAAGTTCCTTTCCTACAAATTTCCACCAAGCTAATTTTCTACAAGTGGAATTTCCTAAACATGGATAATAAAACCTTGGAGTTCAGTTTTTGTAGTGCGTGAAATAATTTTCTTCACTTACATTTATTATAGTTTTCAAAAGTTTTTTTGCATACATGAACTCTAAAATTTTCATTTTGTCGCGAGCTACTTGCCTTATATCTTTTTTGTTTACGAGAGAAATGGGAGAGTGAAAACTCAAGTTTGGATCTGAAAAAAAAATTTGAACATCCAAAATGGGAAATGCACAAATGCTGAGAGAGATAATTCCAGAAAGTATCTGTGATTTCTAAGGACAGGCAAAATGTGGGTTGTTTGGCTCTGGTAATTATCCAACCACTTGAGAATTTGACTTTTTCCACTCCTTGAAATTTTTGCCATCATTTGGCCACTTGCATCCTCAACAACCTTCTGGCATGCATGGACACCACATTTAAAGCATGTTAAAATCACTTAGAAGTCCCTTTCCTACAAAATTCCACCAAGCTAATTATTAGGGGGTTTGTATTAGTGGAATTTCCCAAACATGGATAACTAAACACTGGAGTTCATTTTTGCAGTGCGTGAAATAATTTTCTTCACTTAACATTTATCATTATTTTCAAATTTTTTTTGCATACATGAACTCAAAAATTTTCATTTTGTTACGATCTACTTGCCTTCTATCTTTTTTGTTTACGAGCGAAAAGGGAGAGTGAAATCTCAAGTTTGGATCTGAAAAAAAAAATTTGAACAGCAAAAATGGGAAAAGCACAAATGCTGTGAGAGATAATTGCAGAAAATATCTGTGATTTCTAAGGATAGCCAAAAAGTGGGTTCTTTGGCTCTGGTAAATATCCAACCACTTGAGAATTTTATTTTTTCCACTTCTTGAAATTTTTTGCATCATTAGGCCACTTGCATCCTCAACATGCTTCTGGCATGCATGGAAACCACATTTAAAGCATGTTAGGATCAGTTAGAAGTCCCTTTCCTACAAAATTCCACCAAGCTAATCATTAGGGGGGTTTGTACTAGTGGAATTTGCCAAACATGGATAACAAAACCTTGGAGTTCATTTTTGTAGTGCGTGAAATAATTTTATTCACTTACATTTATTAGAGTTTTCAAATTTTTTTTTGCATACTTGAACTCTAAAATTTTCATTTTGTTGAGATCTACTTGCCTTATATCTTTTTTTTTTTTACGAGAGAAATGGGAGAATGAAAACTCCAGTTTGGATCTGAAAAAAAAAATTTGAACATCCAAAATGGGAAATGCACAAATGCTGATAGTGATAATTCCAGAAAGTATCTGTGATTTCTAAGGATAGGAAAATTTTGGGTTGTTTGGCTCTGGTAAATATCCAACCACTTGAGAATTTGATTTTTTCCACTCCTTGAAATTTTTGGCATCATTGGGCCACTTGCATCCTCAACATGCTTCTGGCATGCATGGACACCACATTTAAAGCATGTTAGGATTAGTTAGAAGTCCCTTTCCTAAAAAATTCTACCAAGCTAATTATTAGGGGGGTTTGTACTAGTGGAATTTGCCAAACATGGATAACAAAACCTTGGAGTTCATTTTTGTAGTGCGTGAAATAATTTCCTTCACTTACATTTATTATAGTTTTCAATTTTTTTTTGCATACATGAACTCTAAAATTTTCATTTTGTTGCGATCTACTTGCCTTCTTTCTTTTTTGTTTACGAGAGAAATGAGAGAGTGAAAACTCAAGTCTGGATCTGAAAAAAAAAAAATTTGAACTTCCAAAATGGGAAATGCACAAATGCTGAGAGAGATAGTTCCAGAAAATATCTGTGATTTCTAAGGATAGGCAAAAAGTGGGTTGTTTGGCTCTGGTAAATATCCAACCACTTGAGAATTTGATTTTTTCCACTCCTTGAAACTTTTGGCATCATTAGGGCACTTGCATCCACTACAACCTTCTGGCATGCATGGACACCATATATAAAGCATGTTAGGATCAGTTAGAAGTCCCTTTCCTACAAAATTCCACCAAGATAATTATTAGGGGGTTTGTACTAGTGGAATTTCGCAAACATGGATAAATAAACCTTGGAGTTCATTTTTGTAGTGCGTGAAACAATTTTCTTCACTTACCTTTATTATAGTTTTCAAATTTTTTTTTGCATACATGAATTCTAAAATTTTAATTTTGTTGCGATCCACTTGCCCTATATCTTTTTTGTTTACGAGAGAAATGGGAGAGTGAAAACTCAAGTTTGGATCTGAACAAAAAAATTTTAACATCCAAAATGGAAAATGCACAAATGCTGAGAGAGATAATTCCAGAAAGTATCTGTGATTTCTAAGGATAGGCAAAAAGTGGGTTGTTTGGCTCTGGTAAATATCCAACCACTTGAGAATTTGATTTTTTCCACTCCTTGAAATTTTTGGCATCATTTGGCCACTTGCATCCTCAACAACCTTCTGGCATGCATGGACACCACATTTAAAGCATGTTAGGATCAGTTAGAAGTCTCTTTCCTACAAAATTCCTCCAAGATAATTATTAGGGGGTTTGTACTAGTGGAATTTCGCAAACATGGATAACAAAACCTTGGAGTTCATTTTTCTAGTGCGTTAAATAATTTTCTCCACTTACCTTTACTATAGTTTTCAAATTTTTTTTTGCATACATGAACTCTAAAATTTTAATTTTGTTGCGATCTACTTGCCCTATATCTTTTTTGTTTACGAGAGAAATGGGAGAGTGGAAACTCCAGTTTGGATCTGAAAAAAAAAAAATTTGAACATCCAAAATGGGAAATGCACAAATGCTGAGAGAGATAATTCTAGAAATTATATGTGATTTCTAAGGATAGGCAAAAAGTGGGTTGTTTGGCTTTGGTAAATATCCTACCACTTGAGAATTTGATTTTTTCCACTCCTAAAAATTTTTGGCATCATAAGGCCACTCGTATCCTCAACATGCTTCTGGCATGCATGGACACCACATTTAAAGCATGTTAGGATCAGTTAGAAATCCCTTTCCTAAAAAATTCCACCAAGATAATTATTAGGGGTTTTGTACTAGTGGAGTTTCCCAAACATGGATAACAAAACCTTGGAGTTGATTTTTGTAGTGCGTGAAATAATTTTCTTCACTTACATTTATTATAGTTTTCAAATGTTTTTTTGCATACATGAACTCTAAAATTTTTATTTTGTTGCGATATACTTGCCTTATATCTTTTTTGTTTACGAGATAAATGGGAGAGTGAAAACACAAGTTTGGATCTGAAAATAAATATTTGAACATCCAAAATGGGAAATGCACAAATGCTGAGAGAGACAATCCCAGAAAGTATCTGTGATTTCTAAGGATAGGCAAAAAGTGGGTTGTTTTGCTCTGGGAAATATCCAACCACTTGAGAATTTGATTTTTTCCACTCCTTGAAATTTTTGGCATCATTGGGCCACTTGCACCCTCAACAACCTTCTGGCATGCATGGACACCACATTTAACGCATGTTAGGATCAGTTAGAAGTCCATTTCCTACAAAATTCCACCAAGATAATTATTAGGTGGTTTGTACTAGTGGAATTTCGCAAACAAGGATAACAAAACCTTGGAGTTCATTTTTGTAGTGCGTGAAAGAATTTTCTTCACCTACCTTTATTATAGTTTTCAAATTCTTTTTTGCATACAGGAACTCTAAAATTTTAATTTTGTTGCGATCTATATGCCCTATATCTTTTTTGTTTACTAGAAAAATGGGAGAGTGAAAACTCAAGTTTGGATCTGAAAAACAAAATTTGAACAGCCAAAATCGGAAATGCACAAATGCTGAGAGAGATAATTCCGGAAAGTATCTGTGATTTCTAAGGATAGGAAAAAAGTGGGTTGTTTTGCTCTTGTAAATATCCAACCACTTGAGAATTTGATTTTTTCCACTCCTTGAAATTTTTGGCATCATTAGGCCACTTACATCCTCAACATGCTTCTGGCATGCATGGACACCATATTTAAAGCAAGTTGGGATCAGTTAGAAATCCATTTCCTACAAAATTCCACCAAGCTAATTATTAGGGGGTTTGTAGTAGTGGAATTTCCCAAACATGGATAACAAAACCTTGGAGTTCATTTTTGTAGTATGTGAAATAATTTTCTTCACTTACATTTATTATAGTTTTCTAATTTTTTTTTTTGCATACATGAACTCTGAATTTTTTATTTTGTTGCGATCTACTTGCCTTATATCTTTTTTGTTTACGAGAGAAATGGGAGAGTAATAACTCACGTTTGGATTTGAAAAGAAAAAAATTTGAACATCCAAAATGGGAGATGCACAAATGCTGAGAAGGTAATTCCAGAAAGAATCTGTGATTTCTATGGATAGGCAAAAAGTGGGTTGTTTGGCTCTGGTAAATATCCAACCACTTGAGAATTTGATTTTTTCCACTCCTTGAAATTTTTGGCATCATTAGGCCACTTGCATCCTCAACATGCTTCGGGCATGCATGGACACCACATTTAAAGCATGTTAGGATAAGTTAGAAGTTCCTTTCCTACAAATTTCCACCAAGCTAATTTTCTACTAGTGGAATTTCCTAAACATGGATAATAAAACCTTGGAGTTTATTTTTGTAGTGCGTGAAATAATTTTATTCACTTACATTGATTATAGTTTTCAAACTTTTTTTGCATACATGTACTCAAAAATTTTCATTTTGTCGCGATCTACTTGCCTTATATCTTTTTTGTTTACGAGAGAAATGGGAGAGTGAAAACTCATGTTTGGATCTGAAAAAAATTTTGAACATCCAAAACGGGAAATGCACAAATGCTGAGAGAGATAATTCCAGAAAGTATCTGTGATTTCTAAGGACAGGCAAAAAGTGGGTTGTTTGGCTCTAGTAAATATCCAACCACTTGAGAATTTGACTTTTTCCACTCCTTGAAATTTTTGCCATCATTTGGCCACTTGCATCCTCAACAACCTTCTGGCATGCATGGACACCACATTTAAAGCATGTTAAAATCACTTAGAAGTCCCTTTCCTACAAAATTCCACCAGGCTAATTATTAGGGGGGGTTTGTACTAGTAGAATTTCCCAAACATGGATAACTAAACACTGGAGTTCATTTTTGCAGTGCGTGAAATAATTTTCTTCACTTAACATTTATCGTTGTTTTCAAATTTTTTTTGCATACATGAACTCTAATATTTTCATTTTGTTACGATCTACTTGCTTTCTATCTTTTTTGTTTACGAGAGAAATGGGAGAGTGAAATCTCAAGTTTGGATCTGAAAAAAAAAAATATGAACATCAAAAATGGGAAAAGCACAAATGCTGTGAGAGATAATTCCAGAAAATATCTGTGATTTCTAAGGATAGCCAAAAAGTGGGTTGTTTGGCTCTGGTAAATATCCAACCACTTGAGAATTTTATTTTTTCCACTTCTTGAAATTTTTCGCATCATTAGGCCACTTGCATCCTCAACATGCTTCTGGCATGCATGGAGACCACATTTAAAGCATGTTAGGATCAGTTTGAAGTCCCTTTCCAACAAAATTCCACCAAGCTAATCATTAGGGGGGTTTGTATTATTGGAATTTTCCAAACATGGATAACAAAACCTTGGAGTTCATTTTTGTAGTACATGAAATAATTTTATTCACTTACATTTATTGGAGTTTTCAAATTTTTTTTGCATACATGAACTGTAAAATTTTCATTTTGTTGCGATCTACTTACCTTATGTCTTTTTTTTTTACGAGAGAAATGGGAGAATGAAAACTCAAGTATGGATCTGAAAAAAAAAATTTAAACATCCAAAATGGGAAATGCACAAATGTTGAGAGTGATAATTCCAGAAAGTATCTGTGATTTCTAAGGATAGGCAAAAGTTGGGTTGTTCGGCTCTGGTAAATATCCAACCACTTGAGAATTTGATTTTTTCCACTCCTTGAAATTTTTGGCATCATTAGGCCACTTGCATCCTCAACATGCTTCTGGCATGCATGGACACCACATTTAAAGCATGTTAGGATTAGTTAGAAGTCCCTTTCCTAAAAAATTCTACCAAGCTAATTATTAGGGGGGTTTGTACTAGTGGAATTTGCCAAACATGGATAACAAAACCTTGGAGTTCATTTTTGTAGTGCGTGAAATAATTTTCTTCACTTACATTTATTATAGTTTTCAAAATTTTTTTTGCATACATGAACTCTAAAATTTTCATTTTGTTGCGATCTACTTGCCTTCTTTCTTTTTTGTTTACGAGAGAAATGAGAGAGTGAAAACTCAAGTCTGAATCTGAAAAAAAAAATTTGAATATCCAAAATGGGAAATGCACAAATGCTGAGAGAGATAATTCCAGAAAATATCTGTGATTTCTAAGGATAGGCAAAAAGTGGGTTGTTTGGCTCGGGCAAATATCCAACCACTTGAGAATTTGCTTTTTTCTAGTCCTTGAAATATTTGGCATCGTTTGGCCACTTGCATCCTCAACATGCTTTTGGCATGCATGGACACCACATTTAAAGCATGTTAGGATAAGTTAGAAGTCCCTTTCCTACAAAATTCCACCAAGCTAATTATTAGGGGGTTTGTAGTAGTGGAATTTCCGAAACATGGATAACAAAACCTTGGAGTTCATTTTTGTAGTATGTGAAATAATTTTCTTCACTTACATTTATTATAGTTTTCTAATTTTTTTTTTTTGATTACATGAACTCTAAAATTTTTGATTTTGTTGCGATCTACTTGCCTTATATCTTTTTTTGTTTACCAGAGAAATGGGAGAGTGAAAACTCAAGTTTGGATCTGAAAAAAAAAATTTGAACATCCAAAATGGGAAATGCACAAATGCTGAGAGAGATAATTCCAAAAAGTATCTGTGATTTCTAAGGACAGGCAAAAAGTGGGTTGTTTGGCTGTAGTTAATATCCAACCACTTGAGAATTTGACTTTTTCCACTCGTTGAAATTTTTGGCATCATTAGGCCACTTGCATCCTCAACATGCTTGTGGTATGCATGGACACCACATTTAAAGCGTGTTAGGATTAGTTCGATGTCGCTTTCCTACAAAATTCCACCAAGCTAATTATTAGGGGGTTTGTACTAGTGGAATTTCCCAAACATGGATAACAAAACCTTGGAGTTCATTTTTGTAGTGCGTGAAATAATTTTCTTCACTTACGTTTATTATAGTTTTCAAGTTTTTTTTGCATACATGAACTCTCAAATTTTCATTTTTTTGTGGTCTACTTGCCTTACAGCTTTTCTGTTTACGATAGAAATGAGAGAGTGAAAACTCAAGTTTGGATCTAAAAAAAAAAATTTTAACATCCAAAATGCGAAATGCACAAATGTTGAGAGAGATAATTCCAGAAAGTATCTGTGATTTCTAAGGAAAGGAAAAATGTGGGTTGTTTGGCTCTGGTAAAAATATCAAACCACTTGAGAATTTGATTTTTTCCAGTCCTTGAAATTTTTGACATCATTAGGCCACTTGCATCCTCAACATGCTTCTGGCATGCATGGACACCACATTTAAAGCATGTTAGGATTAGTTAGAAGTTTCTTTCCTACAAAATTCCACCAAGCAAATTATTAGGGGGGTTTGTACTAGTGCAATTTCCCAAACATGGATAACAAAACCTTGGAGTTCATTTTTGCAGTGCCTGGAATAATTTTCTTCACTTACATTTATTATAGTTTTCAAATTTTTTTTTGCGTTCATGAACTCTAAAATTTTCATTTTTTTGCGATCTACTTGCTTTATATCTCTTTTGTTTACGAGAGAAATGGGAGAACGAAAACTCAAGTCAGGATCTGAAAAAAAAAAATTGAACATCCAAAATGGGAAATGCACAAATACTGAGAGAGATAATTCTAGAAAGTATCTGTGATTTCTAAGGATATGCAAAAAGTGGGTTATTTAGCTCTGGTAAATATCCAACCACTTGAGAATTTGATTTTTTCGACTCCTAGAAATTTTTGGTATCATTAGGCAACTTCCTTCCTCAACATTCTTCTAGCATGCATGGACACCACATTTAAAGCTTGTTAGGATCAGTTAGAAGTCCCTTTCCTAAAAAAATTCACCAAGCTAATTATTAGGGGGGTTTGTACTAATGGAATTTCCCAAACATGGATAACAAAACA
Organism: Aristolochia californica; assembly: GCF_029961685.1. Classification (NCBI taxonomy): domain Eukaryota; kingdom Viridiplantae; phylum Streptophyta; class Magnoliopsida; order Piperales; family Aristolochiaceae; genus Aristolochia; species Aristolochia californica. The sequence continues at coordinate 25,200,160 of NW_027181992.1, forward strand.
TTGGAGTTCATTTTTGTAGTGCGTGAAATAATTTTCTTCACTTACATTTATTATAGTTTTCAAATTTTTTTTTGCATACATGAACTCTAAAATTTTCATTTTGTTGCGATCTACTGGCCTTATATATTTTTTGTTTACGAGAGAAATGGGAGAGTGAAAAGTCAAGTTTCGATCTGAAAAAAAAAAAATTTGAACATCCAAAATGGGAAATCCACAAATGCTGAGAGAGATAATTCCAAAAAGTCTCTGTGATTTCTGTGGTCAAGCAAAAAGTGGGTTGTTTGGCTCTGGTAAATATCCAACCACTTGAGAATTTGACTTTTTCCACACCTTGAAATTTTTGGCATCATTAGGCCACTTGCATCCTCAACATGCTTCTGGCATGCTTGGACACCACATTTAAAGCATGTTAGGATCAGTTAGAAGTCCCTTTCCTACAAAATTCCACCAAGCTAATTATTAGGGTGGTTTGTAGTAGTGGAATTTCCCAAACATGGATAACAAAACCTTGGAGTTCATTTTTGCAGTGCGTGAAATAATTTTCTTCACTTACATTTATTATAGTTTTCAAATTTTTTTTGCATACGTGAACTCTAAAATTTTCATTTTTTGTGATCTACTTGCCTTATATCTTTTTTATTTACGAGAGAAAAGGGAGAATGAAAACTCAAGTCAGGATCTGAAAAAAAAAAATTTGAACATCCAAAATGGGAAATGCACAAATACTGAGAGAGATCATTCCAAAAATTATCTGTTATTTCTAAGATAGGCAAAAAGTGGGTTGTTTGACTCTGGTAAATATCCAACCACTTGAGAATTTGACTTTTTCCTCTCTTTGAAATTTTTGGCATCATTAGGCCACTTGCATCCTCAGCATGCTTCTGGCATGCATGGACACCACATTTAAAGCATGTTAGGATCAGTTAGAAGTCCCTTTCCTACAAAATTCCACCAAGCTAATTATTAGGGGGGTTTGTACTAGTGGAATTTCCCAAACATGGATAGCTAAACCCTGGAGTTCATTTTTGTAGTGCGTGAAATAATTTTCTGCACTTAACATATATCATAGTTTTCAAATTTTTTTTTGCATACAAGAACTCCAAAATTTTCATTTTGTTGCGATCTACTTGCCTTATATCTTTTTTATTTAAGAGAGAAATGGGAGAGTGAAAACTCAAGTTTGGATCTGAAAAAAAAAAATTTGAACATCCAAAATGGGAAATGCACAAACGCTGAGAGAGACAATTCCAGAATGTATCTGTGATTTCTAAGCGTAGGGAAAAAGTGGGTTGTTTGGCTCTGGGAAATATCCAACCCCTTGAGACTTTGATTTTTTCTACTCCTTGAAATTTTTGGCATCATTAGGCCTCTTGCATCCTCTACATGCTTCTGGCATGCATGGACTCCACATTTAACGCATGTTAGGATCAGTTAGAAGTTCCTTTCCTACAAAATTCCACCAAGCTAATTTTCTATTAGTGGAATTTCCTAAACATGGATAATAAAACATTGGAGTTCATTTTTGTAGTGCGTTAAATCATTTTCTTCACTAACATTTAATATAGTTTTCAAATGTTTTTTTGCATACATGAACTCTAAAATTTTCATTTTGTTGCGATCTACTTGCCTGATATCTTTTTTTTATAAGAGAGAAATGGGAGAGTGAAAACTCAAGTTTGGATCTGAAAAACAAAATTTGAACATCCAAAATGGCAAATGCACAAATGCTGAAAGATATAATTCCAGAAAGTATCTGTGATTTCTAAAGATAGGTAAAAAGTGGGTTGTTTGGCTCTGGTAAATATCCAACTACTTGAGAATTTGATTTTTTGCACTCCTTGAAATTTTTGGCATCATTAGGCCACTTGCATCCTCAACATGATTCTGGCGTGAATGGACACCACATTTAAAGCATGTTAGGATCAGTTAGAAGTCCCTTTTCTACAAAATTCTACCAAGCTAATTATTAGCGGGTTTGTACTAGTGGAATTTCCCAAACATGGATAACAAAACCTTGGAGTTCATTTTTGTAGTGCGTGAAATAATTTTCTTCACTTACATTTATTTCTGTTTTCAAATTTTTTTTTTCATACATGAACTATAAAATTTTGGTTTTGTTGCCATCTATTTGCCTTATATCTTTTTTGTTTACGAGAGAAATGGGAGAGTAAAAACTCAAGTTTGATCTGAAAAAAAAAATTTGAACATCCAAAATGGGAAATGCAGAAATGCTGAGAGAGATAATTCCAGAAAGTATCTGTGATTTCTAAGGATAGGACAAAAGTGGGTTGTTTGGCTCTGGTAATAATCCAACCACTTGAAAATTTGATTTTTTCCACTCCTTGAAATTTTTGGCATCAATAGGCCACTTGCATCCTCAACATGCTTCTGGCATGCATGGACACCACATTTAAAGCATGTTAGGATCAGTTAGAAGTCCCTTTCCTACAAATTTCCACCAAGCTAATTATTAGGGGTTTTGTACTAGTGGAATTTCCCAAACATAGATAACAAAACCACGGAGTTCATTTTAGTAGTGCGTGAAATAATTTTCTTCACTTGCATTTATTATAGTTTTCAAATTTTGTTTTGCATACATGAACTCAAAATTTTTATTTTGTTACGATCTACTTGCCTTATATCTTTTTTGTTTATGAGAGAAATGGGAGAGTGAAAGCTCAAGTTTTATCTGAAAAAAAAAATTTGAACATCCAAATGGGGAAATGCACAAATGCAGAGAGAGAAAATTCCAGAAAGTATCTGTAATTTCTAAGGATAGGCAAAAAGTGGGTTGTATGGCTCTGCTAAATATCCAACCACTTGAGAATTTGATTTTTTCCACTCTTTGAAATTTTTGGTATCATTAGGCCACTTGCATCCTCAACATGCCTCTAGCTTGCATGGACACCACATTTGAAGCAAGTTAGGATCAGTTAGAACAGCCTTTCGCACAAAATGCCCCCAAGCTAATTATTAGGCGGTTTGTACTAGTGGAATTTACCAAACATGGATAACAAAACCTTGGAGTACATTTTTGGAGTGCGTGAAATAATTTTCTTCTCCTACATATATTATAGTTTTCAAATTTTTTTTTGCTAACATGAACTCCAAAATTTTCATTTTGTTGCGATCTACTTGCCTTGTATCTTTTTTTCTTACAAGAGAAATGGCAGAGTGAAAACTCAAGTTTGGATCTGAAAAAATAAATTTGCACAACCAAAACGGGAATTCCACAAATAATGAGAGAGATAATTCCATGAAGTATCTGTGATTTCTATGGATAGGCAAAAAGTGGGTTGTTTGGCTCTGGTAAATATCCAACCACTTGAGACTTTTATTTTTTCCACTCCTTGAGATTTTTGGCATCATTAGGCCACTTGCATCCTAAACATGCTTCTGGCAAGCATGGATACCACATTTAAGGCATGTCAGGATCAATTAGAAGTCCCTTTCCTAATAAATTCCACCAAGCTAATTATTAGGGGGTTTGTACTAGTGGAATTTCCCAAACATGGATAACAAAACCTTGGAGTTCATTTTTGTAGTGCGTGAAATAATTTTCTTCACTTACATTTATAATAGTTTTCAAATTTTTTTTTGCATACATGAACTCTAAAATTTTCATTTTGTTGCGATCTACTTGCGTTATATCTTTTTTGTTTACGAGAGAAATGGGAGAGTGAAAACTCAAGTTTGGATCTGAAAAAAAAATTTGAACATCCAAAATGGGAAATGCACTAATGCTGAGAGAGACAATTCCATAAAGTATCTGTGATTTCGAAGGATAGGAAAAAAGTGGGTTGTTTGGCTCTTGTAAATATCCAACCACTTGAGAATTCGATTTTTTCCACTCCTTGAAATTTTTGGCATCATTAGGCCACTTGCATCCTCAACATGCTTCTGGCATGCATGGACACCACATTTAAAGCATGTTAGGATCAGTTAGAAGTCCCTCTCCTACAAAATTCCACCAAGCTAATTAGTAGGGGGTTTGTACTAGTGGAAATTCCCAAACATGGATAACAAAACCTTGGAGTTCATTTTTGTAGTGCATGAAATAATTTTGTTCACTTACATTTATTATAGTTTTTAAATTTTTTTTGCATACATGAACTCAAAATTTTCATTTTGTTGCGATCTACTTGCCTATTATCTATTTTGTTGACGTGAGAAATCGGAGAGTGAAAACTCATGTTTCGATCTGAAAAAAAAAATTTGAACATCCAAAATGGAAATGCATAAATGCAGAGCGAGACAATTTCACAAAGTATCTGTGATTTCTATGGATAGGCAAAAAGTGGGTTGTTTGACTACGGTAAATATCTAACCTCTTGAGAATTTGATTTTTTCCACTCATTGAAATTTTTGGCATCATTAGGCCACTTGCATCCTCAACATGCTTCTGGCATGCATGGACACCACTTTTTAGGGTAGTTAGGATCAGTTAGAAGTCCCTTTCCTAAAAAATTCCCCAAGCTAATTATTAGGGGGTTTGTCCTAGTGGAATTTACCAAACATGGATAACAAAACCTTGGAGTTCATTTTTGGAGTGCGTGAAATAATTTTCTTCACTTACATTTATTATAGTTTTCAAATTTTTTTTTGCATACATGAACTCTAAAATTTAAATTTTGTTGCGATCTACTTGCATTTTATCTTTTTTGTTAGCGAGAGAAATGGGAGAGTGAAAACTCAAGATTGGATTTGAAAAAAAAAAATTGAACATCCAAAATGGGAAATGCACAAATGCTGAGAGAGATAATTCCGGAAAGTATATGTGATTTCTAAGGATAGGCAAAAAGTGGCTTGTTTGGCTTTGGTAAATATCCAACCACTTGAGAATTTGATTTTCTCCACTCCATGAAATTTTTGGCATCATTAGGCCACTTGCATCCTCAACATGCTTCTGGCATGCATGGACACCACATTTAAAGCATGTTAGGATCAGTTAGAAGTCCGTTTCCTACAAAATTCCACCAAGCTAATTATTATGGGGTTTGTACAAGTCAAATTTCCAAAACATGGATAACAAAACCTTGGAGTTCATTTTTGTAGTGCTTGAAATAATTTTCTTTACTTACATTTATTATAGTTTTCAAATTCTTTTTTTGCATACATGAACTCTAAAATTTTCATTTTGTTGCTATCAACTTGCCTTATACCTTTTTTGTTTACGAGAGAAATGGCAGAGTGAAAACTCAATTTTGGATCTAAAAAAAAAAAATTTGAACTTCCAAAATGGGAAACGCACATATGCTGAGAGAGATAATGCCAGAAAGTATCTGTGATTTCTAAGGATAGGCAAAAAGTGTGTTGTTTGGCTCTGGTAAATATCCAACCATTTGAGAATTTGATTTTTTCCACTCCTTGAAATTTTTGGCATCATTAGGCCACTTGCATCCTCAACATGCTTCTGGCATGCATGGACACCACATTTAAAACGAGTTAGGATCAATTAGAAGTCCCTTTCCTACAAAATTCCCCCAAGCCAATTATTAGGGGGTTTGTACAAGTGGAATTTACCAAACATGGATAACAAAACCTTGGAGTTCATTTTTGGTGTGCGTGAAATAATTTTCTTCACCTACATTTATTATAGTTTTCAAATTTTTTTTGCATACATGAACTCTAAAATTTTCATTTTGTGGCGATCGACTTGCCTTATATCTTTTTTTTTTTACGAGAGAAATGGGAGAGTGAAAACTCAAGTTTGGATCTGAAAAAAAAAATTTGAACATCCAAAATGGGAATTGCACAAATGCTGAGAGAGATGATTCCAGAAAGTATCTGTGATTTCTAGGGATGGGCAAAAAGTGGGTTGTTTGGCTCTGGCAAATATCCAACCACTTGAGAATTTTATTTTTTCGACTCCTTAAGATTTTTGGCATCATTAGGCCACTTGCATCCTCAACATGCATCTGGCATGCATGGACACCACATTTAAAGCAGGTTAGCATCAGTTAGAAGTCCCTTTCCTCCAAAATTCCACCAAGCTAATTATTAGGGGGTTTGTACTAGTGGAATTTCCCAAACATGGATAACAAAACCTTGGAGTTCATTTTTGTAGTGCGTAAAATAATTTTCTTCACTTACAATTATTATAGTTTGAAATTGTTTTTTGCATACATGAACTCTAAAATTTTCATTTTGTTGCGATCTACTTGTTTTATATCTTTTTTGTTTACGAGAGAAATGGGAGAGTGAAAACTCAGGTTTGGATCTGAAAAAAAAATATGAACATCCAAGATGGGAAATGCACTAATGCTGAGAGAGACAATTCCATAAAGTATCTGTGATTTCGAAGGATAGGCAAAAAGTGGGTTGTTTGGCTCTGGTAAATATCCATCCACTTGTGAATTTGATTTTTTCCACTCCTTGAAATTTTTGGAATCATTAGGCCACTTGAATCCTCACCATGCTTCTGGCATGCATGGACACCACATTTAAAGCATGTTAGGATCAGTCAGAAGTCCCATTCCTACAAAATTCCACCAAGCTAATTATTAGGGGGTTTGTACTAGTGGAATTTCCCAAACATGGATAAAAAAACCTTGGAGATCATTTTTTTAGTGCGTGAAATAATTTTCTTCACTGATATTTGTTATAGTTTTCAAATTTTTTTTGCATACATGAACTCTAAAATTTTCATTTTGTTGCAATCGACTTGCCTTATATCTTTTTTGTTTACGAGAGAAAAACGAGAGTGAAAACTCAAGTTTGGATCTGAAGAAAAAAATTTGAACATCCAAAATGGGAAATGCACAAATACTGAGAGAGATAATTCCATAAAGTATCTGTGATTTCGAAGGACAGGCAAAAAGTGGGTGGTTTGGCTCTGGTAAATATCCAACCACTTGAGATTTTGATTTTTTCCACTCCTTGAAATTTTTGGCATCATTAAGGCACTTGCATCCGCAACAAGCTTCTGGCATGCATGGACACCACATTTAAAGCATGATAGGATCAGTTAGAAGTCCGTTTCCTACAAAATTCCACCAAGCTAATTATTAGGGGGTTTGTACTAGTGGAATTTCCAATACATGGATAGCAAAACCTTAGATTTCATTTTTGTAGTGCGTGAAGTAATTTTCTTCACTTACATTTATTATAGTTTTCAAATTTTTTTTTGCATACATAAACTCTAAAATTTTCATTTTGTTGCAATCTACTTGCCTTATATCTTTTTTGTTTACGAGAGAAATGGGAGAGTGAAAACCCATGTTTTGATCTAAAAAAAAACATTGAACATCCAAAATAGGAAATGCACAAATAATAAGAGTGCTAATTCCAGAACGTATCTGTGTTTTCTAAGGACAGGCAAAAAGTGGGTTGTTTGGCTCTGGTAAATATCCAACCACTTGAGAATTTGATTTTTTCCACTCCTTGAGATTTTTTGCATCATTACGCCACTTGCATCCTCAACATGGTTCTGGAATGCATGGACACCCCATTTAAAGCAAGTTAGGATCAGTTAGAAGTCCCTTTCCTACAAAATTCCACCAAGCTAATTAGTAGGGGGTTTGTACTAGTGGAATTTCCCAAACATGGATAACAAAACCTTGGAGTTCATTTTGTAGTGCGTGAAATAATTTTCGTCACTTACATTTATTATAGTTTTTAAATTTTTTTTTGCATACATGAACTCTTAAATTTTCATTTTGTTGCGATCTACTTCCCGGTTATCTGTTTTGTTTACGTGAGAAATAGGAGAGTGAAAACTCAAGTTTGGATCTGAAAAATAAAATTTGAACATCCAAAATGGAAAATGCATAAATGCAGAGAGAGACAATTTCAGAAAGTATCTATGATTTCTAAGGATAGGCAAAAAGTGGGTTGTTTGACTATGGTAAATATCCAACCACTTGAGAATTTGATTTTTTCCACTCCTTCAAATTTTTGGCATCATTAGGCGACTTGCATCCTCAACATGCTTCTGGCATGCATGGACACCACATTTAAAGCATGTTAGGATTAGTTAGAAGTCCCTTTCCTACAAAATTCCACCAAGCTAATTATTAGGGGGTTTGTACTAGCGGAAATTCCCAAACATGGATAACCAAACCTTAGAGTTCATTTTTGTAGTGCTTGAAATAATTTTCTTCACTTACATTTATTATAGTTTTCAAATTTCTTTTTGCATCCATTAACTCTAAAATTTTCATTTTGTTGCGATCTACTTGCCTTATATCTTTTTTGTTTACTAGAGAAATGGTAGAGTGAAAACTCAAGTTTGGATAATAAAAAAAAAATTGAACATCCAAAATGGGAAATGCACAAATGCTGAGAGAGATAATTCCGGAAAGTATCTGTGATTTCTAAGGATAGCCAAAAAGTGGGTTGTTTGGATCTGGTAAATATCCAACCACTTGAGAAATTCATTTTTTCCACTCCTTGAAATTTTTGGCATCATTAGGCCGCTTGCATCCTCAACATGCTTCTGGCATACATGGACACCACATTTAAAGCATGTTAGGATCAGTTACAAGTCCCTATCCTACAAAATTCCACCAAGCTAATTATTAGGGTGTTTGTACTAGTGGAATTTCCCAAACATGGACAACAAAACCTTGGCGTTCATTTTGTTGTGCGTGAAATAATTTTCTTCACTTACATTTATTATAGTTTTCTAATGTTTTTTTTGCATCCATGAACTCTAAAATTTCATTTTGTTGCGATCTACTTGCCTTATATCATTTTTGTTTATGAGAGAAATGGGAGAGTGAAAACTCAAGTTTGGATGTGAAAAAAAAAATTTGAACATCCAAAATGGGAAATGCCCAAATGCTGAGAGAGATAATTCCAGAAAGTATCTTTGATTTTTTAGGATAGGCAAAAGTGGGTTTTTTGGCTCTAGTAAATATCCAACCACTTCAGAATTTGATTTTTTCCACTCCTTGAAATATTTGGCATCATTAGGTCACTTGCATCCTCAACATGCTTCTGGCATGCATGGACACCACATTTAAAGCATGTTAGGATTAGTTAGAAGTGCCTTTCCTACAAAATTCCACTAAAGTAATTATTAGGGGGTTTGTACTAGTGGAATTTCCCAAACATGGATAACAAAACCTTGGAGTTCATTTTTGTAGTGCGTGAAATAATTTTCTTCACTTACATTTATTATACTTTTCAAATTTTTTTTTGCATACATGAACTCTAAAATTTTCATTTTGTTGGGATCTACTTGCCTTATATCTTTTTTTTTTTACAAGAGAAATGGGTGAGTGAAAACTCAAGTTTGGATCTGAAAAAAAAATTTGAACATCCAAAATGGGAAATGCACAAATGCTGAGAGAGATAATTCCAGAAAGTATCTGTGATTTCTATGGATAGGCAAAATGTGTGTTGTATGGCTCTGGTAATTTCCAACCACTTGAGAACTTGATTTTTTCTACTCCTTGAAATTTTTGGCATCATTAGGCCACTTGCATCCTCAACATGCTTCTGGCATGCATGGACACCACGTTTAGAGCATGTTAGGATCAGTTAGAAGTCCCTTTCCTACAAAATTCCACCAAACTAATTATTAAGGCGATTTGTACTAGTGCAATTTCCCAAACTTGGATAAAAAAACCAAGGAGTTCATTTTTGTAGTGCGTGAAATAATTTTCTTCGCTAACATTTATTATAGTTTTCAAATTTTTTTTTTGCATACATGAACTCTAAAATTTTCATTTTCTTGCGATCTACTTGCCTTCTATCTTTTTTGTTTACGAGAGAAATGGGAGAGTGAAAACTCAAGTTCGGATCTAAAAAAAAAAAATTTGAATATCCAAAATGGGAAATGCACAAATGCTGAGAGAGATAATTCCAGAAAGGATCTGTGATTTCTAAGGATTGGCAAAAAGTGGTTGTATGGCTCTGGTAAATTTCCAACCACTTGAGAATTTGATTTTTTTCACTCCTTGAAATTTTTGGCATCATTAGGCCACTTGCATCTTCATAATGCTTCTGGCATGCATGGACACCACGTTTAAAGCTTGTTAGGATCAGTTAGAAGTCCCTTTCCTTTAAAATTCCGCCAATCTAATTATTAGGGGGGGGTTTGTACTAGTGGAATTTCCCAAACATGGATAACAAAACGTTGGAATTCATTTTTGTAGTGCGTGAAATAATTTTCTTCGCTTATATTTATTATAGTTTTCAAATTTTTTTTTGCTTACATAAATTCTAAAATTTTCATTTTCTTGCGATCTACTTGCCTTATATCCTTTTTGTTTACGAGAGAAATGGGAGAGTGAAAACTCAAGTTTGGATATGAAAAAAATAAATTAGAACATCCAAAATGGGAAATGCACAAATGCTGAGAGAGATAATTCCAGAAAGTATCTGTGATTTCTAAGGATAGGCCAAAAGTGGGTTGTTTGGCTCTGGTAAATATCCAACCTCTAGAGAATTTGATTTTTTCCACTCATTGAAATTTTTGGCATCATTAGGCCACTTGCATCCTCAGCATGATTCTGGCATGCATGGACCCCACATTTAAAGCATTTTTGGATCAGTTAGAAGTCCCTTTCCTACAAAATTCCACCAAGCTAATTATTAAGGGGGTTTGTACTGGTGGAATTTCCCAAACATGGATAACAAAACCTTGGAGTTCATTTTTGTAGTGCGTGAAATAATTTTCTTCCCTTACATTTATTATAGTTTTCAAATTTTTTTTTGCATACACGAACTGTAAAATTTTCATTTTGTTGCGATCTACTTGCCTTATATCTTTTTTGTTTACGAGAGAAATGGGAGAGTGAAAAGTCAAGTTTGGATCTGAAAAAAAATAAAAATTGAACATCCAAAATGGGAAATGCACAAATGCTGAGAGAGGTAATTCCAGAAAGTATCTGTGATTTCTAAGGACAGGCAAAAAGTCGGTTGTTTGTCTCAGGTAAATATCCAACCACTTGAGAATTTGATTTTTTTCAATCCTTTAAATTTTTGGCATCATTAGGCCACTTGCATCCTCAACATACTTCTGGCATGCATGGACACAACATTTAAAGCATGTTAGGATCAGTTAGAAGTCCCTTTCCTACAAAATTCCACCAATTTAATTAATAGGGGGTTTGTACTAGTGGAATTTCCTAAACATGGATAAGAAAACCTTGGAGTTCATTTTTGTAGTGCGTGAAATAATTTTCTTCACTTACATTTCTAATGGTTTTCAAAATTTTTTTTGCATACATGAACTCTAAAATTTTTATTTTGTTGCGATCTACCTGCCTTATATCTTTTATTTTACGAGAGAAAAGGGAGAGTGAAAACTCAAGTTTGGATATGAAAAAAAAAATTTGAACATCCAAAATGGGAAATGCACAAATGCTGAGAGAGATAATTCCAGAAAGTATCTGTAATTTCTAAGGACAGGCAAAAAGTGGGTTGTTTGGCTCTGGTAAATATCCCACCACTTGAGAATTTGATTTTTTTCCACTCCTTGAATATCCAACCACTTGAGAATTTGATTTTTTTCACTCAAAATTTTTGGCATCATTAGGCCACATGAATCCTCAACATGCTTCTGACATGCGTGGACACCACATTTGAAAGCATGTTAGGAACAGTTAGAAGTCCCTTTCCTACAAAATTCCACCAAGCTAATTATTAGGGGTTTTGTACTAGTGGAATTTCCCAAACGTGGATCACAAAACCTTGGAGTTCATTTTTGTAGTGCGTGAAATAATTTTCTTACTTACATTTATTATAGTTTTAAAATTTTGTTTTGCATACATCAACTCTAAAAATTTTATTTTGTTTCGATCTACGTCCCTTATATATTTTTTGTTTACGAGAGAAATGGGAGAGTGAAAACTCTAATTTCGATCTGAAAAAAAAAAAATTTGAACATCCAAAATGGGAAATGCACAAATGCTGAGAGATATAATTCCAGAAAGTATCTGTGATCTCTAAGGGCACGAAATAAGTGGGTTGTTTGGTTTTGGTAAATATCCAACCACTTGAGAATTTGATTTTTTCCACTCCTTGAAATTTTTGGCATCATTTGGCGACTTGCATCCTCAACATTCTTCTGGCATGCATGGACACCACATTTAAAGCATGTCAGGATCAGTTACAAGTCCATTTCCTAAAAAATTCCCCCAAGCTAATTATTAGGGGGTTTGTACTAGTGGAATTTTCCAAACAAGGATAACAAAACCTTGGAGTTCATTTTTGTAGTGCGTGAAATAATTTTCTTCACTTACATTTATTATAGTTTTGAAATTTGTTTTTGCATACATGAACTCTGGAATTTTCATTCTGTTGTGATGTATGTGCCTTATATCTATTTTGTTTACGAGAGAAATGGGGGAGCAAAAACTCAAGTTTTGATCTGAAAAAAAAAAATTTGAACATCCAAAATGGGAAAAGCACAAATGTTGAGAGAGATTATTCCAGAAAGTATCTGTGATTTCTATGGACTGGCAAAAACTGGGTTGTTTGGCTCTGGTAAGTATCCAACCACTTGATAATTTGATTTTTTCCACTCCTTGAAATTTTTGGCATCTTTAGGCCACTTGCGTTCTCAACATGCTTATGGCATGCATGGACACCACATTTAAAGCATGTTAGGATCAGTTAGAAGTCCCTTTCCTACAAAATTCCACCAAGCTAATTATTAGGGGGTCTGTACTAGTGGAATTTCCCAAACATGGATAACAAAACCTTGGAGTTCGTTTTTGTAGTGCGTGAAATAATTATCTTCTCTAACATTTATTATAGTTTTGAAAATTTTTTTTGCATACATGAACTCTAAAATTTTCATTTTGTTGCAATCTACATGCCTTATATCTTTTTTGTTTACGAGAGCAATGGGAGCGTTAAAACTCAAGTTTGGGTCTGAAAAAAAATAAAAATTGAACATCCAAAATTGGAAATGCACAAATGCTGAGAGAGATAATTCCAGAGAGTATCTGTGATTTCTAAGGACAGGTAAAATGTGGGTTCTTTGGCTCTAGTAAAATATCCAACCACTTGAGAATTTGATTTTTTCCACTCCTTGAAATTTTTGGCATCATTAGGCCACTTGCATCCTCAACATGCTTCTGGCATGCATGGACACCACATTTAACGCATGTAAAGATCAGTTAGAAGTCCCTTTCCTACAAAATTCCACAGGGCTAATTATTAGGGGCTTTGTACTAGTGGAATTTCCCAAACATGGATAAGAAAACCTTGGAGTTCATTTTTGTAGCGCATGAAATAATTTTCTTCACTTACATTTTTTATAGTTTTCAAATTTTTTTTTGCATACATGAAGTCTAAAATTTTCATTTTGTTGCAATCTACTTGCCTTATATCTTTTTTGCTTGCGAGAGAAATTGGAGAGTGAAAACTCAAGTTCCGATCTGAAAAAAAAAATGATCATCCAAAATGGGAAATGCACAAATGCTGAGAGAGATAATTCCAGAAAGTGTCTGTGATTTCTAAGGATAGGCAAAAAGTGGGTTGTTTGTCTCTGGTAAATATCCAACCACTTGAGAATTTGATTTTTTCCACTCCTTAAAATTTTTGGCATCTTTAGGCCACTTGCATCCTCAACATGCTTCTGGCATGCATGGACACCACATTTAAAGCATGTTAGGATCAGTTAGATGTCCCTTTCCTAAATAATTCCACCATGCTAGTTATTAGGGGGTTTGTACTAGTGGAATTTCCCAAACATGGATAAATAAACCTTAGAGTTCATTTTTGTTGCACGTGAAATAATTTTCTTCACTTTCATTTATTATAGTATTCAAATTTTTTTTTGCATACATGAGCTCTAACATTTTCATTTTGTTGTGATCAACGTGCCTTATATCTTTTTTGTTTACGAGAGAAAAGGGATCGAGAAAACTAGAGTTTGGATTTGAAAAAATAAAAAATTGAACATCCAAAATGGGAAATGCACAAATGCTGAGAGAGATAATTCCAGAAAGGATCTGTGATTTCTAAGGACAGGCAAAAAAGTGGGTTGTTTAGCTCTGGAAAAATTTCCAACCACTTGAGAATTTGATTTTTTCCACTCCTTGAAATTTTTGGCATCATTAGGCCACTTGTATCCTCAACATGCTTCTGGCATGCATGGACACCACATTTAAAGCATGTTAGGATTAGTTAGAAGACCCTTTCCTACAAAATTCCACCAAGCTAATTTTTTGGGGGTTTGTACTAGTGGAATTTCCCAAACGTAGATAACAAAACCTTGGAGTTCATTTTTGTAGTGCGTGAAATAATTTTCTTCACTTACATTTATTATAGTTTTCAAAATTTTTTTTGCATACATGAACTCTAAAATTTTCATTTTGTTGCGATCTGCGTGCCTTATATCTTTTTTGTTTACGATAGCAATGGGAGAGTTAAAACTCAAGTTTGGATCTGAAAAAAAAAAATTTGAACAACAAAAATGGGAAATGCACAAATGCTGAGAGAGATAATTCCAGAAAGTATCTGTGATTTCTAAGGACAGGCAAAAAGTTGGTTGTTTGGCTCTGGTAAAATATCCAACCACTTGAGAATTTGATTTTTTCCACTCCTTGAAATTTTTGGCATCATTAGGCCACTTGCATCCTAAACATGCTTCTGGCATGCATGGACCCACATTTAACGCATCTTAGGCTCAGTTAGAAGTCCCTTTCCTACAAAATTCCACCAAGCTAATTATGAGGGGGTTTGTACTAGTGGAATTTCCCAAACGTGGATAACAAGACCTTGGAGTTCATTTTTGTAGTGCGTGAAATAATTTTCTTCACTTACATTTATTATAGTTTTCAAATTTTTGTTGCAACCATGAACTCTGAAATTTTCATTTTGTTGCGATCTACGTACCTTATATCTTTTTTGTTTACGAGAGCAATGGGAGCGTTAAAACTCATGTTTGGATCTGAAAAAAAAAATTGAACATCCAAAATTGGAAATGCACAAATGCTGAGAGAGATAATTCCAGAAAGTATCTGTGATTTCTAAGGACAGGCAAAAAGTGGGTTGTTGTGCTCTGGTAAAACATCCAATCACTTGAGAATATGATTTTTTCCACTCCATGAAATTTTTGGCATCATTAGGCCACTAGCATCCTCAACATGCTTCTGGCATGCATGGACACCACATTTAAAGCATGTTAGGATCAGTTAGAAGTCCCATTCCTAAAAAAATCCACCAAGCTAATTATTAGGGGGTTTGTACTAGTGGAATTTCCCATACGTGGATAACAAAACCTTGGAGTTCATTTGTGTTGTGCGTGAAATAATTTTCTTCACTTACATTTATTATAGTATTCAAATTTTTTTTGCATACATGAACTCTAAAATTTTCATTTTGTTGCGATCTACGTGTCTTATATCTTTTTTGTTTACGAGAGAAATAGGTGAGTGAAAACACAAGTTTG
This sequence comes from Aristolochia californica, assembly GCF_029961685.1. NCBI lineage: Eukaryota > Viridiplantae > Streptophyta > Magnoliopsida > Piperales > Aristolochiaceae > Aristolochia > Aristolochia californica. Next base: position 25,215,515 of record NW_027181992.1, read on the forward strand.
GATCTGAAAAAAAAAAAGTTGAACATCCAAAATGGGAAATGCACAAATGCTGAGAGAGATAATTCCAGAAAGGATCTGTGATTTCTAAGCACAGGCAAAAAAGTGGGTTGTTTGGCTCTGGTAAAATATCCAACCACTTGAGAATTCTATTTTTTCGACTCCTTGAAATTTTTGGCATCCTTAGGCCACTTGCATCCTCAACATGCTTCTGGCATGCATGGACACCACATTTAAAGCATGTTAGACTAGTTAGAAGACCCTTTCCTACAAAATTCCACCAAGCTAATTTTTTGGGGTTTTGTACTAGTGGAATTTCCCAAACGTGGATAAAAAAACCTTGGAGTTCATTTTTGTAGTGCGTGAAATAATTTTCTTCACTTACATTTATTATAGTTTTCAAATTTTTTTTTGCATACATGAACTCTAAAATTTTCATTTTGTTGCGATCTACGTGCCTTATATCTTTTTTGTTTACGAGAGCAATGGGAGAGTTAAAACTGAAGTTTGGATCTGAAAAAAAAAAATTTGAACAACAAAAATGGGAAATGCACAAATGATGAGAGAGATAATTCCAGAAAGTATCTTTGATTTCTAAGGATAGGCAAAAATTTGGTTGTTTGGCTCTGGTAAAATATCCAACCACTTGAGAATTTGATTTTTTCCACTCTTTGAAATTTTTGGCATCATTAGGCCACTTGCAACCTCAACATGCTTTTGGCATGCATGGACACCACATTTAACGCATCTTAGGCTCAGTTAGAAGTCCCTTTCCTACAAAATTCCACCAAGCTAATTATGAGGGGGTTTGTACTAGTGGAATTTCCCAAACATGGATAACAAGACCTTGGAGTTCGTTTTTGTAGTGCATGAAATAATTTTCTTCACTTACATTTATTATAGTTTTCAAATTTTTTTTGCATACATGAACTCTAAAATTTTCATTTTGTTGCAATCTACGTGCTTTATATCTTTTTTGTTTAAGAGAGCAATGGGAGCGTAAAAACTCATGTTTGGATCTGAAAAAAAAAATTGAACATCCAAAATTTGAATTGCACAAATGCTGAGAGAGATAATTCCAGAAAGTATCTGTGATTTCTAAGCACAGGAAAAAAGTAGGTAGTTGTGCTCTGGTAAAATATCCAATCGCTTGAGAATATGATTTTTTCCACTCCATGAAATTTTTGGCATCATTAGGCCACTAGCATCCTCAACATGCTTCTGGCATGCATGGACACCACATTTAAAGCGTGTTAGGATCAGTTAGAAGTCCCTTTCCTACAAAATTCCACCAAGCTAATTATTAGGGGGTTTGTACTAGTGGAATTTCCCAAACGTGGATAACAAAACCTAGGAGTTCTTTTTTGTTGTGCGTGAAATAATTTTCTTCACTTACATTTATTATAGTATTCAAATTTTTTTTTGCATACATGAACTCTAAAATTTTCATTTTGTTGCGATCTACGTGTCTTATATCTTTTTTGTTTACAAGAGAAATGGGAGAGTGAAAAGTCAAGTTTGGATCTGAAAAAAAAAAAGTTGAACATCCAAAATGGGAAATGCACAAATGCTGAGAGAGATAATTCCAGAAAGTATCTGTGATTTCTAAGGACAGGCAAAAAGTGGGTTGTTTGGCTCTGGTAAATATCCAACCACTTGAGAATCTGATTTTTTCCACTCCTTGAAATTTTTGGCATCATTTCGCCACTTACATCCTCAACATGCTTCTGGCATGCATGGACACCACATTTAAAGAATGTTAGGATCAGTTAGAAGTCCTTTTCCTACAAAATTCCACCAAGCTAATTATTAGGGGGTTTGAACTAGTGGAATTTCCCAAACATGGAAAACAAAACCTTGGAGTTCATTTTTGTAGTACGTGAAATAATTTTCTTCACTTACATTTATTATAGTTTTCAAATTTTTTTTTGCATACATGAACTCTAAAATTTTCATTTTGTTGCGATCTACGTGCCTTATATCTTTTTTGTTTACGACAGAAATGGGAGAGTGAAAACTCAAGTTTCGTTTTGAAAAAAAAAAATTGAACATCCAAAATGGGAAATGCACAAATGCTGAGGGAGATAATTCCAGAAAGTATATGTGATTTCTAAGGACAGGCAAAAAGTGGGTTGTATGGCTCTGGTAAATATCCAACAACTTGAGAATTTGATTTTTTCCACTCCTTGAAATTTTTGGCATCATTAGGCCACTTGCATCCTCAACATGCTTCTGGCATGCATGGACACCACATTTAAAGCATGTTAGGATTAGGTAGAAGTCCCTTTCCTAAAAAATTCCACCAAGCTAGTTATTTGGGGGTTTGTACTAGTGGAATTTCCCGAACTTGGATAACAAAACCTTAGAGTTCATTTTTGTTGTGCGTGAAATAAATTTCTTCACTTTCATTTATTGTAGTATTCAAATTTTTTTTTGCATACATGAACCCTAACTTTTTCATTTTGTTGTGATCTACGTGCCTTATATCTTTTTTGTTTACGAGAGAAAAGGGATCCTGAAAACTAGAGTTTGGATCTGAAAAAAAAAATTTGAACATCCAAAATGGGAAATGCACAAATGGTGAGAGAGATAATTCCAGAAAGGATCTGTGATTTCTAAGGACAGGAAAAAAAGTGGGTTGTTTGGCTCTGGTAAAATATCCAACCACTTGAGAATTTGATTTTTTCCACTCCTTGAAATTTTTGGCATCATTAGGCCACTTGCATCCTCAACATGCTTCTGGCATGCATGGACACCACATTTAAAGAATGTTAGGATTAGTTAGAAGACCCTTTCCTACAAAATTCCACCAAGTTAACTTTTTGGGGGTTTGTACTAGTGGAATTTCCCAAAAGTGGATAACAAAACCTTGGAGTTCATTTTTGTAGTGTGTGAAATAATTTTCTTCCCTTGCATTTATTATATTTTTCAATTTTTTTTTTTGCATACATGAACTCTAATATTTTCATTCAGTTACGATCTACGTGCCTTATATCATTTTTGTTTACGAGAGAAATGGGAGAGTGAAAACTCAAGGTTGGATCGAAAAAAAAAAATTTGAACATCCAAAATGGGAAATGCATAATTGCTGGGAGAGATAATTCCAGAAAGTATCTGTGATTTCTAAGGATAGGCAAAAAGTGGGTTGTTTGGCTCTTGTAAATATCCAACCACTTGAGAATTTGATTTTTTCCACTCCTTGAAATTTTTGGAATCATTAGGTCACTTGTATCCTCAACATGCTTCTAGCATGCGTGGACACCACATTTAAAGCATGTTAGGATCAGTTAGCAGTCCCTTTCCTACAAAATTCCACCAAGCAAATTATTAGGGGGATTGTACTAGTGGAATTTCCCAAAATGGATAACAAAACCTTCGAGTTCATTTTTGTAGTGCGTGAAATAATTTTCTTCACTTACATTTATTTTAGTTTTCAAATTTTTTTTTGCATTCAAGAACTCTCAAATTTTCATTTTTTTGCGATCTACGTGCCTTATATCTTTTTTATTTACGAGAGCAATGGGAGCGTTAAAACTCAAGTTTGGATCTGAAAAAAAAAATTGAACATCCAAAATTGGAAATGCACAAATTCTGAGAGAGATAATTCCAGAAAGTATCTGTGATTTCTAAGGACAGGCAAAAAGTTGGTTGTTTGGCTATGGTAAAATATCCAACCACTTGAGAATTTGATTTTTTCCACTCCTTGAAATTTTTGGCATCATTAGGCCACTTGCATCCTCAACATGCTTATGGCATGCATGGACACCACATTTAACGCATCTTAGGCTCAGTTAGAAGTCCCTTTCCTACAAAATTCCACCAAGCTAATTATGAGGGGGTTTGTACTAGTGGAATTTCCCAAACGTGGATAACAAAACCTTGGAGTTCATTTTTGTAGTGCGTGAAATAATTTTCTTCACATACATTTATTCTAGTTTTCAAATTTTTTTTGCTCACATGAACTCTAAAATTTTAATTCTGTTGCGATCTACGTGCCATATATCTTTTTTGTTTACGGGAGAATTGGGAGAGTGAAAACTCAAGTTTGGATCTGAAAAAAATAAATTTGAACATCCAAAATCGGAAATGCACAAATGCTGAGAGAGATAATTCCAGAAAGTATCTGTGGTTGGCTCTGGTAAATATCCAACCACTTGAGAATTTGATTTTTTCCACTCCTAGAAATTTTTGGCATCATTTTGCCTCTTGCATCCTCAACATGCTTCTGGCATGCATGGACACCACATTGAAAGCATGTTAGGATCAGTTAGAAGTCCCTTTCCTAAAAAATTCCACCAAGCTAATTATTAGGGGGTTTGTACTAGAGGAATTTCCCAAACATGGATAACAAAACCTTGGAGTTCATTTTTGTAGTGCATGAAACAATTTTCTTCACTTACATTTATTTTAGTTTTAAAATTTTTTTTTGCATACATGACCTCTTATATTTTCATTCTGTTGTGATCTACGTGCCTTATATCTTTTTTGTTTACGAGAGAAATGGGGGAGCAAAAACTCAAGTTTGGATCTGAAAAAAAAAAATTTGAACATCCAAAATGGGAAAAGCACAAATGCTGAGAGAGATTATTCCAGAAAGTATCTGTGATTTCTATGGACTGGCAAAAACTGGGTTGTTTGGCTCTGGTAAGTATCCAACCACTTGATAATTTGATTTTTTCCACTCCTTGAAATTTTTGGCATCATTAGGCCACTTGCATCCTCAACATGCTTCTGGCATGCATGGACACCACATTTAAAGCATGTTAGGATCAGTTAGAGGTCCGTTTCCTATAAAATTCCACCAAGCTAATTATTAGGGGGTTTGTACTAGTGGAATTTCCCAAACACGGATAACAAAACCTTGAAATTCATTTTTGTTGTGCGTGAAATACTTATCTTCACATACATTTATTATAGTTTTGAAATTTTTTTTTGCATATATGAACTTTGAAATTTTCATTCTGTTGTGATCTACGTACCTTATATCTTTTTTGTTTACGAGAGAAATGGGAGAGTGAAAACTCAAGTTTGGATCTGAAAAAAACAAATTGAGCATCCAAATGGGAAATGCACAAATGCTGAGAGAGATAATTCAAGAAAGTATCTGTGATTTCTAAGGACAGGCAAAAAGTGGGTTGTTTGGCTTTGGTAAATATCCAACCACTTGAGAATTTGATTTTTTCCACTCCTTGAAATTTTTGGCATCATTAGGCCACTTGCATCCTCAACATGCTTCTGGCATGCATGGACACCACATTTAAAGCATGTTAGGATCAGTTAGTAGTAACTTCCCTACAAAATTCCACCAAGCTAATTATTAAGGGGTTTGTACTAGTGGAATTTCCCAAACATGGATAACAAAACCTTGGAGTTCATTTTTGTAGTGCGTGAAATAATTTTCTTCACTTACATTTATTATAGTTTTGAAATTTTTTTTGCATACATGAACTCTAAAATTTTCATTATGTTGCGATCTACGTGCCATATATCTTTTTTGTTTACGAGAGAAATGGGAGAGTGAAAACTCAAGTTTGGGTATGAAAAAAAATAATTTGAACATCCAAAATGGGAAATGCACAAATGCTAAGAGATATAATTCCAGAAAGTATCTGTATTTCTAAGGACCGGCAAAAAGTCGGTTGTTTGGCTCTGGTAAATATCCAACCACTTGAGAACTTGATTTTTTCCACTCCTTGAAATTTTTTGCGTCGTTTGGCCACTTGCATCCTCAACATGCTTCTGGCATGCATGGACACCACATTTAAAGCCTGTTAGGATCAGTAAGAAGTCCCTTTCCTACAAAATTCCACCAAGCTAATTATTAGGGGGTTTGTACTAGTGGAATTTCCCAAACATGGATAACAAAACCTTGGAGTTCATTTTTGAAGTGCATGAAATAATTCTCTTCACTTACATTTGTTATAGTTTTCAAATTTGTTTTTGCATACATGAACTCTAAAATTTTCATTTTGTTGTGATGTACTTGCCTTATATCATTTTTGTTTACGAGAGAAATGGGAGAGTGAAAACTCAAGTTTGGATCTGAAAAAAAAATTTGAACATCCAAAATGGAAAATGCACAAAATGCAGAGAAAGATAATTCCAGAAAGTATATGTAATTTCTATGGACAGGCAGAAAGTGGGTTGTTTGGCTCTGGAAAATATCCAATCTCTTGAGAATTTCATTTTTTCCACTCCTTGAAATTTTTGGCATCATTAGGCCACTTGCATCCTCAACATACTTCTGGCATGCATGGACACCACATTTAAAGCATGTTAGGATCAGTTAGAAGTCCCTTTCCTACAAAATTCCACCAAACTAATTATTAGGGGGTTTGTACTAGTGGAATTTCCCAAACATGGATTACAACACCTTGGTGTTCATTTTGGTGGTGCGTGAAATAACTTTCTTCACATACATTTATTATAGTTTTCAAATTTTTTTTGGCATACTTGAACTCTAAAATTTTCATTCTGTTGCGATCTACGTGCCTTATATCTTTTTTCTTTACAAGAGAAATGGGAGAGTAAAAACTCAAGTTTGGACCTGAAAAAAAAAAATTGAACATCCAAAATGGGAAATGCACAAATGTTGAGGGGGATAATTCCAGAAAGTATCTATGATTTCTAAGCATAGGCAAAAAGTGGGTTGTTTGGCTCTGGTAAATCTCCAACCACTTGAGAATTTGATTTTTTCCACTCCTTGAAATTTTTGACATCATTAGGCTACTTGCATCCTCAACATGCTTCTGGCATGCATGGACACCACATTTAAAGCATGTTAGGATCAGTTAGAAGTCCCTTTCCTACAAAATTCCACCAAGCTAATTATTAGCGGGTTTGTACTTGTGGAATTTCCCAAACGTGGATAACAAAACCTTGGAGTTCATTTTTGTAGTGTGTGAAATAATTTTCTTCCCTTGCATTTATTATATTTTTCAATTTTTTTTTTTGCATACATGAACTCTAATATTTTCATTCAGTTACGATCTACGTGCCTTATATCATTTTTGTTTACGAGAGAAATGGGAGAGTGAAAACTCAAGGTTGGATCGAAAAAAAAAAATTTGAACATCCAAAATGGGAAATGCATAATTGCTGGGAGAGATAATTCCAGAAAGTATCTGTGATTTCTAAGGATAGGCAAAAAGTGGGTTGTTTGGCTCTTGTAAATATCCAACCACTTGAGAATTTGATTTTTTCCACTCCTTGAAATTTTTGGCATCATTAGGTCACTTGTATCCTCAACATGCTTCTAGCATGCATGGACACCACATTTAAAGCATGTTAGGATCAGTTAGCAGTCCCTTTCCTACAAAATTCCACCAAGCAAATTATTAGGGGGTTTGTACTAGTGGAATTTCCCAAAATGGATAACAAAACCTTCGAGTTCATTTTTGTAGTGCGTGAAATAATTTTCTTCACTTACATTTATTTTAGTTTTCAAATTTTTTTTTGCATTCAAGAACTCTCAAATTTTCATTTTTTTGCGATCTACGTGCCTTATATCTTTTTTATTTACGAGAGAAATGGGAAAGTGAAAACTCAAGTTTGGATCTGAAAAAAAAATTTTAACATCCATAATGGGAAATGCACAAATGCTGAGAGAGATAATTCCAGAAAGTCTCTGTGATTTCTAAGGACCGGCAAAAAGTGGGTTGTTTGGCTCCGGTAAAATATCCAACCACTTGAGAATTTCATTTTTTCCACTCCTTGAAATTTTTGGAATCATTAGGCCACTTGCATCCTCAACATGCTTCTTGCATGCATGGACACCACATTTAAAGCATGTTAGGATCAGTTAGAAGTCCCTTACCTACAAAATTCCGCCAAGCAAATTATTAGGGGGTTTGAACTAGTGGAATTTCCCAAACATGGATAACAAAACCTTGGAGTTCATTTTTGTAGTGCATGAAATAATTTTCTTCACTTACATTTATTATAGTTTTGAAATTGTTTTTTGCATACATGTACTCTAAAATTTTCATTCTGGTGCGATCTACGTTCCTTATATCTTTTTTGTTTACGAAAGAAATGGGAGAGTGAAAACTCAAGTTTGGATCTGAAAAAAAAAAAATTTGAACATCCAAAAAGGGAAATGCACAAATGATGAGAGAGATAATTCCAGAAAGTATCTGTGATTTCTAAGGACAGGCAAAAAGTGGGTTCTTTGGCTCTGGTAAATATCCAACCACTTGAGAATTTGATTTTTTCCTCTCCTTCAAATTTTTGGCATCATTAGGTCACTTGCGTCCTCAACATGCTTCTGACATGCATGGACACCACATTTGAAGCATGTTAGGATCAGTTAGAAGTCCCTTTCCTACAAAATTCCACCAAGCTAAATATTAGGGGGTTTGTACTAGTGGAATTTCCCAAACGTGGATAACAAAACCTTGGAGTTCATTTTTTTAGTGCCTGAAATAATTTTCGTCACTTACATTTATTGTAGTTTCCAAATTTTTTTTTGCATACATGAACTCTAATATTTTCATTCTTTTTACGATCTACGTTCCTTATATATCTTTTTTCTTTACGAGAGAAATGGGAGAGTGAAAACTCATGTTTGGATCGAAAAAAAAAAATTTGACAATCCAAAATGGGAAATGCATAATTTTCTGAGAGAGATAATTCCAAAAAGTATCTGTGATTTCTAAGGATAGGCAAAAAGTGGGTTGTTTGGCTCTGGTAAATATCCAACCACTTGAGAATTTGATTTTTTCCACTTCTTGAAATTTTTGGCATCGTTAGGCCACTTGTATCCTCAACATGCTTCTGGCATGCATGGACACCACATTTAAAGCATGTTAGGATCAGTTAGCATTCCCTTTCCTGCAAAATTCCACCGAGCTAATTATTAGGGGGTTTGTACTAGTGGAATTTCCCAAAATGGATAAGAAAACCTTCGAGTTCATTTTTGTAGTGCGTGAAATAATTTTCTTCACTTACATTTATTTTAGTTTTCAAATATTTTTTTGCATACATGAACTCTCAAATTATCATTTTGTTGCGATCTACGTGCCTTATATCTTTTTTATTTACGAGAGAAATGGGAAAGTGAAAACTCAAGTTTGGATCTGAAAAAAAAAATTTGAACATCCAAAACAGGAAATGCACAAATGCTGAGAGAGATAATTCCAGAAAGTATCTGTGATTTCTAGGGCAGGCAAAAAGTGGGTTGTTTGGCTCTGGTAAAATATCCAACCACTTGAAAATTTGATTTTTTCCACTCCTTGAAATTTTTGACATCATTACGCAACTTGCATCCTCAACATGCTTCTGGCATGCATGGACACCACATTTAAATCATGTTAGGATCGGTTAGAAGTCCCTGTCCCACAAAATTCCACCAAGCAAATTATTAGGGGGTTTGTACTTGTGGAATTTCCCAAACACTGATAACAAAACCTTGGAGTTCATTTTTGTAGTGCGTGAAATAATTTTCTTCACTTACATTTATTATAGTTTTCAAATTTTGTTTTGCATACATGAACTCTAAAATTTTCATTGTGGTGCGATCTACATGCCTGATATCTTTTTTGTTTACGAGAGAAATGGGAGAGTGAAAACCCAAGTTTGGATCTGAAAAAAAAAAAATTTGAACATCCGAAAAGGGAAATGCACAAATGCTGAGAGAGATAATTCCAGAAAGTATCTGTGATTTCTAAGGACAGGCAAAAAGTGGGTTCTTTGGCTCTGGTAAATATCCAACCACTTGAGAATTTGATTTTTTCCTGTCCATGAAATTTTTGGCATCATTAGGCCACTAGCATCCTCAACATGCTTCTGGCATGCATGGACACCACATTAAAGCGTGTTAGGATCAGTTAGAAGTCCCTTTCCTACAAAATTCCACCAAGCTAATTATTAGGGGGTTTGTACTAGTGGAATTTCCCAAACAAGGATAACAAAATCTTGGAGTTCATTTTTTTAGTGCGTGAAATAATTTTCTTCACTTACATTTATTATAGTTTACAAATTTTTTTTTCTTAAATGAACTCTAAAAGATTCATTTTGTTGCGATCTACTTGCCTTATATATTTTTTGTTTACGAGACAAATGGGAGAGTGAAAACTCTTGTTTGGATCTGAAAAAAAAAATTGAACATCCAAAATGGGAAATGCACAAATGCTGAGAGAGATAATTCCATACAGTATCTGTGATTTCTAAGGATAGGCAAAAATTGGGTTGTTTGGCTCTGGTAAATATCCAACCACTTGAGAATTTGATTTTTCCACTCCTTGAAATTTTTGGCATCATTAGGCCACTTGCATCCTCAACACGCTTCTGGCATGCATGGACACCACATTTAAAGCCTGCTAAGAGGAGTTAGAAATCCCTTTCCTACAAAATTTGACCAAGCTAATTATTAGGGGGTTTGTACCAGTGGAATTTCCCAAACATTGCATCCTCAACATCCTTCCGACATGCATGGACACTACATTTAAAGCATGTTAGGATCAGTTAGAAGTCCATTTCCTACAAAATTCCACCGAGATAATTATTAGGGGGTTTGTACTAGTGGAATTTCCAAAACATGGATAACGAAACCTTGGTGTTCATTTTTGTAGTGCTTGAAATAATTTTCTTCACTCGCATTTATGATAGTTTTCAAATTTTTTTTTTCATACATGGATTCTAAAATTTTCATTTTGTTGCGATCTACTTGCCTTATATCTTTTTTGTATATGAGAGAAATGGGAGAGTGAAAACTCAAGTTTGGATCTGAAAAAAAAAATTTGAACATCTAAAATGGGAAATGCACAAATGCTGAGAGAGATAATTCCAGAAAGTATCTGTGATTTCTAAGGAAAGGCAAAATGTGAGTTGTTTGGCTCCGGTAAATATCCAACCACTTGAGAATTATATTTTTTCCTCTCCTTGAAATTTTTGGCATCATTAGGCCACTTGTATCCTCAACATGCTTCTGGCATTCATGGACACCACATTTAAAGCATGTTAGGATCAGTTAGAAGTCCCTTTCCAACAAAATTCCACTAGGCTTATTATTAGGGGTTTTGTACTAGTGGAATTTCCCAAACATTGATAACAAAACCCTGGAGTTCATTTTTGTAGTACGTGAAATAATTTTCTTCACTTAATATTTATCATAGTTTTCAAATTTTTTTTGCATACATGAACTCTAAAATTTTCATTTCGTTGCGATCTACTTGCCTTATATCGTTTTTGTTTACGAGAGAAATGGGAGAGTGAAAACACAAGTTTGGATCTGAAACACAAAAAATTGAACATCCAAAATGGGAAATGCACAAATGCTGAGAGTGATAATTCCAGAAAGTATCTGTGATTTCTAAGGATAGGCAAAAAGTGGGTTGTTTGGCTCTGGTAAATATCCAACCACTTGAGAAATTGGTTTTTTCCACTCCTTGAAATTTTGGCATCATTAGGCCACTTGCATCCTCAACATGCTTCTGGCATGCATGGACACCACATTTAAAGCATGTTAGGATTAGTTAGAAGTTTCTTTCCTACAAAATTCCCCCAAGCTAATTATTAGGGGGGTTTGTACTAGTGGAATTTCCCGAACATGGATAAGAAAACCTTGGAGTTCATTTTTGCAGTGCGTGAAATAATTTTCTTGACTTACATTTATTATAGTTTTCAAATTTTCTTTTGCAAACATGAACTCTAAAATTTTTATTTTGTTGCGATCTACTTGCCTTATATATTTTTTGTTCACGAGAGAAATGGGAGAGCGAAAACTCAAGTCAGGATCTGAAAAAAAAAATTTGCACATCCAAAATGGGAAATGCAAAAATGCAGATAGTGATAATTCCAGAATGTATCTGTGATTTCTAAGGATAGGCAAAAAGTGGGTGGTTTAGCTTTGGTAAATATCCAATCACTTGAGAATTTGATTTTTTCGACTCCTTGAATTTTTTGGCATCATTAGGCCACTTGCATCCTCTACAAGCTTCTGGCATGCATGCACACCACATTTAATGCTTGTTAGGATCAGTTAGAAGTCCCTTTCCTAAAAAAATCCAACAAGCTAATTATTTGGGGGGTTTGTACTAGTGGAATTTCCCAAACATGGAAAACAAAACCTTGGAGTTCATTTTTGTAGTGCGTGAAATAATTTTCTTCACATACATTTATTATAGTTTTCAAATTTTCTTTTTGCATACATGAACTCTAAAATTTTCATTTTGTTGGAATCTACTTGCCTAATATCTTTTTTTTTTTATGAGAGAAATGGGAGAGTGAAAACTCATGTTTGGATTTGAAAAAAAAATTTGAACATCCAAAATGGGAAATACACAAATGCTGAGAGAGATAATTCCAGAAAGTATCGGCGATTTCTAAGGATATGTAAAAAGTGGGTTGTTTGGCTCTGGTAAATATCCAACCACTTAAGAATTTGATTTTTTCCACTCCTTGATATTTTTGGCATCATTAGGCCACTTGCATCCACAACATCCTTCTGGCATGCATGGACACCACATTTAAAGCATGTTAGGATCAGTTAGAAGTCCCTTTCCTAAAAAAATCCACCAAGCTAATTATTAGAGGGTTTGTACTAGTGGAATTTCCCAAACATGGATAACAACAAAGCTTGGAGTTCATTTTTGTAGTTCGTGAAATAATTTTCTTCACTTACATTTATTATTGTTTTCAAATTTTTTTTTTCATACATGAACTTTTAAATTTTCTTTTTGTTGCGATCTACTTGCCTTATATCTTTTTCTTTTACGTGAGAAATGGGAGAGTGAAAACCCAAGTTTCGATCTGAAAAAAAAAAATTTGAACATCCAAAATTGGAAATGCACAAAGCCTGAGAGAGATAATTCCAGAAAATATCTGTGATTTCTAAGGATAGGCAAAAAGTGAGATGTTTGGCTTTGGTAAATATCCAACCACTTGAGAATTTGATTTTTTCCACTCCTTGAAATTTTTGGCATCATTAGGCCACTTGCAACCTCAACATGTTTCTGGCATGCATGGACACCTCATTTAAAGCATGTTAGGATCAGTTAGAAGTCCCTTTCCTACAAAATTCCACCAAGCTAATTAGTAGGTGGTTCGTACTATTGGAATTTCCCAAACATGGATAACAAAACCTTGGAGTTCATTTTTGTAGTACTCGAAACAATTTTCGTCACTTACATTTATTATAGTTTTCAAATTTATTTTTGATTACATGAACTCTAAAATTTTCATTTTGTTGCGATCTACTTGCCTTATATCTTTTATGTTTACGAGAGAAATGGGAGAGTGAAAACCCCAGATTGGATCTGAAAAAAAAAAAAATTTGAACATCCAAAATGGGAAATGCATAAATGCTGAGAGAGATAATTCCAGAAAGTATCTGTGATTTCTAAGGATAGGCAAAAAGTGGGTTGTTTGGCTCGGGTAAATATCCAACCACTTGAGAATTTGATTTTTTCCTCTCCAAATTTTTGGCATCATTAGGCCACTTGCATCCTCAACATGCTTCTGGCATGCATGGACACCACATTTTAAAGCATGTTAGGATCATTTAGTACTCCCATTCCTACAAAATGCCACCAAGCTAATTATTAGGTGGTTCGAATTAGTGGAATTTCCCAAACATAGATAACAAAACCTTGGAGTTCATTTTTGTAGTGCTCGAAATAATTTTTGTCACTTACATTTATTATAGTTTTCGAATATTTTTTTGCATACATGAACTCTATAATTTTCATTTTGTTGCGATCTACTTCCCTTATTTCTTTTTTGTTTACGAGAGAAATGGGAGAGTGAAAACTCAAGTTTGGATCTGAAAAAAAAAATTTGAACATCCAAAATGGGAAATGCACAAATGCTGAGAGGGATAATTCCTGAAAGTATCTATGAATTCTAAGGATAGGAAAAACATGGTTTGTTTGGCTCTGGTAAATATCCAACCACTTGAGAATTTTATTTTTTCCACTCCTTGAAATTTTTGGCATCATGAGGCCACTTTCATCCTCAACATGCTTCTGGCATGCATGGACACCACATTTAAAGCATGTTAGGATCAGTTAGAAGTCCCGTGCCTACAAAATTCCACCAAGCTAATTATTTGGGAGGTTTTACTAGTGGAATTTCCCAAACATGGATAACAAAACCTTGGACTTCATTTTTGAAGTGCGTGAAATAATTTTCTTCACTTACATTTATTATAGTTTTAAAATTTCTTTTTGCATACATGACCTCAAAAATTTTCATTTTGTTGCGATGTACTTGCCTTATATCTTTTTTTTTTACGAGAGAAATGGGAGAGTGAAAACTCAAGTTTGGATCTGAAAAAAAAAAAATTTGAACATCCAATATGGGAAATGCACAAATGCTGAGAGAGATAATTCCAGAAAGTATCGGTGATTTCTAAGGATAGGCAAAAAGTGAGATGTTTGGCTTTGGTAAATATCCAACCACTTGAGAATTTGATTTTTTCCACTCCTTGAAATTTTTGGCATCATTAGGCCACATGCAACCTCAACATGTTTCTGGCATGCATGGACACCTCATTTAAAGCATGTTAGGATCAGTTAGAAGTCCCTTTCCTACAAAATTCCACCAAGCTAATTAGTAGGTGGTTCGTACTATTGGAATTTCCCAAACATGGATAACAAAACCTTGGAGTTCATTTTTGTAGTACTCGAAACAATTTTCGTCACTTACATTTAGTATAGTTTTCAAATTTATTTTTGAATACATGAACTCTAAAATTTTCATTTTGTTGCGATCTACTTGCCTTATATCTTTTATGTTTACGAGAGAAATGGGAGAGTGAAAACCCCAGTTTGGATCTGAAAAAAAAAAAAATTTGAACATCCAAAATGGGAAATGCATAAATGCTGAGAGAGATAATTCCAGAAAGTATCTGTGATTTCTAAGGATAGGCAAAAAGTGGGTTGTTTGGCTCGGGTAAATATCCAACCACTTGAGAATTTGATTTTTTCCTCTCCAAATTTTTGGCATCATTAGGCCACTTGCATCCTCAACATGCTTCTGGCATGCATGGACACCACATTTTAAAGCATGTTAGGATCATTTAGTACTCCCATTCCTACAAAATGCCACCAAGCTAATTATTAGGTGGTTCGAACTAGTGGAATTTCCCAAACATAGATAACAAAACCTTGGAGTTCATTTTTGTAGTGCTCGAAATAATTTTTGTCACTTACATTTATTATAGTTTTCGAATATTTTTTTGCATACATGAACTCTATAATTTTCATTTTGTTGCGATCTACTTCCCTTATTTCTTTTTTGTTTACGAGAGAAATGGGAGAGTGAAAACTCAAGTTTGGATCTGAAAAAAAAAATTTGAACATCCAAAATGGGAAATGCACAAATGCTGAGAGGGATAATTCCTGAAAGTATCTATGAATTCTAAGGATAGGAAAAACATGGTTTGTTTGGCTCTGGTAAATATCCAACCACTTGAGAATTTTATTTTTTCCACTCCTTGAAATTTTTGGCATCATGAGGCCACTTTCATCCTCAACATGCTTCTGGCATGCATGGACACCACATTTAAAGCATGTTAGGATCAGTTAGAAGTCCCGTGCCTACAAAATTCCACCAAGCTAATTATTTGGGAGGTTTTACTAGTGGAATTTCCCAAACATGGATAACAAAACCTTGGACTTCATTTTTGAAGTGCGTGAAATAATTTTCTTCACTTACATTTATTATATTTTTAAAATTTCTTTTTGCATACATGACCTCAAAAATTTTCATTTTGTTGCGATGTACTTGCCTTATATCTTTTTTGTTTACGAGATAAATGGGAGAGTGAAAACTCAAGTTTGGATCTGAAAAAAAAAAAATTTGAACATCCAATATGGGAAATGCACAAATGCTGAGAGAGATAATTCCAGAAAGTATCGGTGATTTCTAAGGATAGGCAAAAAGTGGGTTGTTTACTCTGATAAATATCCAATCACTTGAGAATTTGATTTTTTGCACTGCTTGAAATTTTTTGCAACATTAGGCCACACTCATCCTCAACATGCTTCCGGCATGCATGGACACCAGATTTAAAGCATGTTAGGATCAGTTAGAAGTCCCTTTCCAACAAAATTCCACCAGGCTTATTATTAGGTGTTTTGTACTAGTGGAATTTCCCAAACATGGATAACAAAACCCTGGAGTTCATTTTTGTAGTACGTGAAATAATTTTCTTCACTTAATATTTATCATAGTTTTCAAATTTTTTTTTGCATACATGAACTCTAAAATTTTCATTTCGTTGCGATCTACTTGCCTTATTTCTTTTTTGTTTACGAGATAAAAGGGAGAGTGAAAACTCAAGTTTGGATCTGAAAAAAAAAATTTAACATCCAAAATGGGAAATGCACAAATGCTGAGAGAGATAATTCCAGAAAGTATCTGTGATTTCTAAGGATAGGCAAAAAGTGGGTTGTTTGGCTCTGGTAAATATACAACCACTTGGGAATTTGATTTTTTCCACTCCTTGAAATTTTTGGCATCGTTAGGCCACTTGCGTCCACAGCATGTTTCTGGCATGCATGCACACCACATTTAAAAGCATGTTAGGATCAGTTAGAAGTTGTTTTCTTACAAAATTCCACCGCACTAATTATTAGGGGGTTTGTACTAGTGGAATTTCCCAAACATGGATAACAAAACCTTGGAGTTCATTTTTGTAGTGTGTGAAATAAATTTCTCCACTTACATTTATTATAGTTTTCAAATTTTTTCTTGCATACATGAACTCTAAAATTTTCATTTTTTTGCGATCTACTTGCCTTATTTCTTTTTTGTTTACGAGAGAAATGGGAGAGTTAAAACTCAAGTTTGGATCTGAAAAAAAAAAATGTGAACATCCAAAATGGGAAATGCACAAATGCTAAGAGAGGAAATTCAAGAAAGTATCTGTGATTTCTAAGGATAGGCAAAAAGTGGGTTGTTTGGCTCAGGTAAATATCCCACCACATGAGAATTTGATTTTTTCCACTCCTTGAAATTTTTGGCATCATTAGGCCGCTTGCATCCTCAACATGTTTCTGGTATGCATGGACACCACATTTAAAAGCTTGTTAGGATCAGTTAGAAGTCCCTTTCCTAAAAAATTCCACCAAGCTAATTATTAGGGGGTTTGTACTAGTGGAATTTCCCAAACAAGGATAACAAAACCTTGCACTTCATTTTTGTAGTGTGTGAAATAATTTTATTCACTTACATTTATTATAGTTTTCAAATTTTTTTTTGCATACATGAACTCTAAAATTTTCATTTTGTTGCGATCTACTTGCCTTATATCTTTATCGTTTACGAGAGAAATGGGAGAGTGAAAACTCAAGTTTGGATCTGAAAAAAAAAATTTGAACATCCAAAATGGGAAATGCACAAATGCGGAGAGGGATAATTCCTGAAAGTATCTGTGATTTCTAAGGATAGGCAAAAAGTGGGGTATTTTGCTCTGGTAAATATCCAACCACTTGAGAATTTGATTTTTTCGACTCATTGGTATTTTTGGCATCATGAGGCCACTTGCATCCTCAACATGCTTCTGGCATGCGTGGACACCACATTTAAAGCATGTTAGGATTAGTTAGAAGTCCCTCTCCTACAAAATTCCACCTAGCCAATTATTCGGGAGTTTGTACTAGTTGAATTTCCCAAACAAGGATAACAAAACCTTGGACTTCATTTTTGAAGTGCGTGAAATAATTTTCTTCACTTACATTTATTATAGTTTTCAAATTTTTTTTTGCATACATGAACTGTAAAATTTTCATTTTGTTGCGATCTACTTGCGTTATAACTTTTTTGTTTAGGAGAGAAATGGGAGAGTGAAAACTCAAGTTTGGATCTCACAAAAAGAAATTTGAACTTCCAAAATGGGAAATGCACAAATGCTGAGAGAGATAATTCCAGAAAGTATATGTGATTACTAAGGATGGCAAAAAGTGGGTTGTTTGGCTCTGGTAAATATCCAACCACTTGAGAATTTTAATTTTTCCACTCCTTGAAATTTTTTGCATCATTAGGCCGCTTGCATCCTCAACATGCTTCTGGCATGCATGGATACCACATTTAAATGCATGTTAGGATCAGTTAGAAGTCCCTTTCCTACAAAATTCCACCAAGCTAATTATTAGGGGGTTTGTACAAGTGGAATTTCCCAAACGATGGATAACAAAACCTTGGAATTCATTTTTGTAGTGTGTGAAATAATTTTCTTCACTTACATTTATTATTATTTTCAAATTTTTTTTTGCATACATGAACTCTTAAATTTTCATTTTGTTGCGATCTACTTGCCTTATATCTTTTTTGTTTACGAGAGAAATGGGAGAGTGAAAACTCAAGTTTGGATCTGAAAAAAAAATTTTGAACATCCAAAATGGGAAATGCACAAATGCTGAGAGAGATAATTCCAGAAAGTACCTTTGATTTCAAAGGATAGGCAAAAAGTGGGTTGTTTGGCTCTGGTAAATATCCGACCACTTGAGAATTTGATTTTTTTCACTCCTTGAAATTTTTGGCATCATAAGGCCACTTGCATCCTCAACATGCTTCTGGCATGCATGGACATCACATTTAAAGCATGTTAGGATCAATTAGAAGTCTCTTTCCTACAAAATTCCACCAAGCCAATTATTAGGGGGTTTGTACTAGTGGAATTTCCCAAACATGGATAACAAAACCTTGGACTTCATTTTTGTTGTGCGTGAAATAATTTTCTTCACTTACATTGATTATAGTTTTCAAATTTTTTTTCGCATACATGAACTGTAAAATTTTCATTTTGTTAAGATCTACTTGACTTATATCTTTTTTGTTTACGAGAGAAATGGGTGAGTGAAAACTCAAGTTTGGATCTGAAAATAAAAAATTCGAACATCCAAAATGGGAAATGCCCAAATGCTGAGAGTGATAATTCCAGAAAGTATATGTGATTTCTAAGGATAGGCAAAAAGTTGGTTGTTCGGCTCTGGTAATTATCCAACAACTTGAGAATTTTATTTTGTCCACTCGAAATTCTTTGCATCATTCGGCCACTTGCATCCTAAACATGCTTTTGGCAAGCATGGACACCACATTTAAAAGCATGTTAGGATCAGTTAGAAGTTCCTTTCCTACAAAATTCCACCAAGCTAATTATTAGGGGGTTTGTACTAGTAGAATTTCCCAAACATGGATAACAAAACCTTGGAGTTCATTTTTGTAGTACGTGAAATAATTTTTCTCACTTACATTTATTATAGTTTTCAAATTTTTTTTTGCATACATGAACTCTAAAATTTTCATTTTGTTGCGATCTACTTCCCTTATATCTTTTTTGTTTACGAGAGAAATGGGAGAGTGAAAACTCAAGTTTGGATCTGAAAAAAAAAATTTGAACATGCATAATGGGAAATGCACAAAGGCTGAGAGTGATAATTCCAGAAAGTATCTCTAATTTGTATGGATAGGCAAAAAGTGGGTTGTTTGGCTCTGGTAAATATCCAACCACTTGTGAATTTGATTTTTTCCACTCGAAATTTTTGGCATCATTAGGCCACTTGCATTCTCAACATGGTTCTAGCATGCATGGACACCACATTTAAAAGCATGTTAGGATCTGTTAGAAGTCCCTTGTCTACAAAATTCCACCAAGCTAATTATTAGGGGGTTTGTACTAGTGGAATTTCCCAAACATGGATAACAAAACCTTGGAGTTCATTCTTGTAGTGCGTGAAATAATTTTCTTCACATTCATTTATAATAGTTTTCAAATATTTTTTTGCATCCATGAACTCTAAAATTTTCATTTTTTTGCGATCTACTTGCCTCACATCTTTTTTGTTTACGATAGAAATGGGAGAGTGAAAACTCAAGTTTGGAAATGAAAAAAAAAATTTGAACATCCAAAATGGGAAATGCACAAATGCTGAGAGAAATAATTCAAGAAAGTATCTGTGATTTTTAAGGATAGGCAAAAAGTGGGTTGTTTGGCTCTAGTAAAATCCAACCACTTGAGAATTTGATTTTTTCCTCTCCTTAAAATTTTTGGTATCATTAGGCCACTTGCATCCTCAACATGCTTCTGGCATGCATGGACACCACATTTAAAAGCATGTTAGGATCAGTTAGAAGTCCCTTTCCCACAAAATTCCACCAAGCTAATTATTAGGGGGTTTGTACTATTGGAATTTCCCAAACATGGATAACAAAACCTTGAGTTCATTTTTGTACTGCGTGAAATAATTTTCTTCACTTACATTTATTATAGTTTTCAAATTTTTTTTTTGCATCCATGAACTCTAAAATTTTCATTTTGTTGCGATCTACTTGCCTCACATCTTTTTTGTTTACGAGAGAAATGGGAGAGTGAAAACTCATGTTTGGATCTGAAAAAAAAAATTTCAACATCCAAAATGGGAAATGCACAAATGATGAGAGAAATAATTCCAAAAAGTATCTGTGATTTTTAAGGATCGGCAAAAAGTGGGTTGTTTATCTCTGGCAAATATCCAACCACTTGACAATTTGATTTTTTCCACTCCTTGAAATTTTTGGCATCATTAGGCCACTTGCATCCTCAACATGCATCAGGCATGCATGGACACCACATTTAAAGCATGTTAGGATCATTTAGAAGTCCCTTTCCTAGAAAATTCCACCAAGCTAATTATTAGGGGGTTTGTACTAGTGGAATTTCCCAAATATGGATAACAAAACCTTGGAGTTCATTTGTGTAGTGCATGAAATAATTTTCTTCACTTACATTTATTATAGTTTTCAAATTTTTTTTTTTGCATACATGAACTCTAAAATTTTCATTTTATTGCGATGTACTTGCCTTATATCTTTTTTGTTTACGAGAGAAAAGGCAGGGTGAAAACTCAAGTTCGGATTTGAAAAAAAAAAAATTTGAACATCCATAATGGGGAATGCACAAATGCTGAGAGATAATTCTAGAAACTATCTGTGATTTCTAAGGATAGGCAAAAAGTGGGTTGCATGGCTCTGGTAAATGTCCAACCACTTGAGAATTTGATTTTTTCCACTCCTTGAAATTTTTGGCATCATTAGGCCACTTGCATCCTCAACATGCTTCTGGCATGCATGGACACCACATTTAAAAGCATGTTAGGATCAGTTAGAAGTCCCTTTCCTACAAAATTCCACCAAGCAAATTATTAGGGGTTTGTACTAGTGGAATTTCCCAAACATGGATAACAAAACCTTGGAGCTCATTTTTGTAGTGTGTGAAACAATTTTCTTCACTTACATTTATTATGGTTTTCAACTTTATTTTTGCATGCATAAACTCTAAAATTTTGATTTTGTTGCGATCTACTTGCCTTATATCTACTTTTTTCACGAGAGAAAATGGAGAGTGAAAACTCTAGTTTTGAACATCCAAAATGGGAAACGCACAAATGCTGACAGAGATAAATCTAGAAAGTATCTGTGATTTCTACGGATAGGCAAAAATTGGGTTGTATGGCTCTGGTAAATATCCAACCACTTGAGATTTTGATTTTTTCCACTCCTTGAAATTTTTAGCATCATTAGGCCACTTGCATCCTCAACAAGCTTCTGGCATGCATGGACACCACATTTAAACGCATGTTAGGATCTGTTAGATGTCCCTTGTCTACAAAATACCACCAAGCTAATTATTAGGGGGTTTGTACTAGTGGAATTTCCCAAACATGGATAACAAAACCTTGGAGTTCATTTTTTTAGTTCATGAAATAATTTTCTTCACTTACATTTATTAAAGTTTTCAAATTTTTTTTTGCATACATGAACTGTAAAATTTTCATTTTGTTGCGATCTACTTGCCTTATATCTTTTTTGTTTATGAGAGAAATGGCAGGGTGAAAACTCAAGTTTGGATCTGAAAAAAAAAAATTTAAACATCCAAAATGGGAAATGCACAAATGCTGAGTGATAATTCTAGAAACTATCTGTGAGTTCTAAGGATAGGCAAAAAGTGGGTTGCATGGCTCTGGTAAATATCCAACCACTTCAGAATTTGATTTTTTCCACTCCTTGAAATTTTTGGCATCATTAGGCCGCTTGCATCCTCAACATGCTTCTAGCATGCATGGACACCACATTTAAAAGCATGTTAGGATCAGTTAGAAGTCCCTTTCCTACAAAATTCCACCAAGCTAATTATTAGGGGTTTGTACTAGTGGAATTTCCCAAACAAGGATAACAAAACCTTGGAGTTCATTTTTGTAGTGCGTGAAACAATTTTCTTCACTTACATTTATTATAGTTTTTAACTTTATTTTGGCATGCATGAACTATAAAATTTTGATTTTGTTGCGATCTACTTGCCTTATATCTATTTTTTTTACGAGAGAAATGGGAGAGTGAAAACTCAAGTTTGGATCTGAAAAAAAAAAATTTGAACATCCAAAATGGGAAATGCAGAAATGCTGAGGGAGATAAATCAAGAAAGTATCTGTGATTTCTAAGGATAGGCAAAAAGTGGGTTGTTTTGCTCTGGTAAATATCCAACCTCTTGAGAATTTGATTTTTTCCACTCCTTGAAATTTTTGTCATCATTAGGCCACTTGCATCCACAACATGCTTCTGGCATGCATGGACACCACATTTAAAAGCATGTTAGGATCTATTAGATGTCCCTTTCCTACAAAATTCCACAAAGCTAATTATTAGGGGGTTTGTACTAGTGGAATTTCCCAAACATGGATAACAAAACCTTGGAGTTCATTTGTGTAGTGCATGAAATAATTTTCTTCACTTATATTTATTATAGTTTTCAAATTTTTTTTGGGCATACATGAACTCTAAAATTTTTATTTTGTTGCGATGTACTTGCCTTATATGTTTTTTGTTTACGAGAGAAATGGTAGGGTGAAAACTCTGGTTTGGATCTGAAAAAAAGAAATTGAACATCCAAAATGGGAAATGCACAAATGCTGAGAGATAATTCTAGAAACTATCTGTGATTTCTGAGGATAGGCAAAAAGTGGGTTGCATGGCTCTGGTAAATATCCAACCACTTGAGAATTTGATTTTTTCCACTCCTTGAAATTTTTGGCATCATTAGGCCACTTGCATCCTCAACATGCTTCTGGCATGCATGCACACCACATTTAAATGCATGTTAGGATCAGTTAGAAGTCCCTTTCCTACAAAATTCCACCAAGCTAATTATTAGGGGTTTGTACTAGTGGAATTTCCCAAACATGGATAACAAAACCTTGGAGTTCATTTTTGTAGTGCGTGAAACAATTTTCTTCACTTACATTTATTATAGTTTTCAACTTTATTTTTGCATGCATAAACTCTAAAATTTTGATTTTGTTGCGATCTACTTGCCTTATATCAACTTTTTTTACGAGAGAAAATGGATAGTGAAAACTCAAGTTTGGATCTGAACAAAAAAAATTTGAACATCCAAAATGGGAAATGCACAAATGCTGAGAGAGATAAATCCAGAAAGTATCTGTGATTTCAAAGGATAGGCAAAAATTGGGTTGTATGGCTCTGGTAAATATCCAACCACTTGAGAATTTGATTTTTTCCACTCCTTGAAATTTTTGGCATCATTAGGCCACTTGCATCCTCAACATGCTTCTGGCATGCATGGACACCACATTTAAAAGCATGTTAGGATCTGTTAGAAGTCCCTTGTCTACAAAATTCCACCAAGCTAATTATTAGGGGGTTTCTACCAGTGGAATTTCCCAAACATGGATAACAAAACCTTGGAGTTCATTTTTGTAGTGCATGAAATAATTTTCATCACTTACATTTATTATAGTTTTCAAATTTTTTTTTGCATACATGAACTTTAAAATTTTCATTTTGTTGCGATCTACTTGCCTCACATCTTTTTTTTTTACGAGAGAAATGGGAGAGTGAAAACTCAAGTTTGGATCTAAAAAAAAAATTTGAACATCCAAAATGGGAAATGCTCAAATGCTGAGAGAAATAATTCCAGAAAGTATATGTGATTTTTAAGGATAGGCAAAAAGTGGGTTGTTTGGCTCTAGTAAAATCCAACCACTTGAGAATTTGATTTTTTCAACTCCTTGAAATTTTTGGCATCATTAGGCCACTTGCATCTTGAACATGGTTTTGGCATGCATGGACACCACATTTAAAAGCATGTTAGGATCAGTTAGAAGTCCCTTTCCTACAAAATTCCACCAAGCTAATTATTAGGGGGTTTGTACTAGTGGAATTTCCCAAACATGGATAAAAAACCTTGGAGTTCATTTTTGTAGTGCGTGAAATAACTTTCTTCACTTACATTTATTATAGTTTTCAAATTTTTTTTGCATGCAAGAACTCTAAAATTTTCATTTTGTTGCGATCTACTTGCCTTATATCTTTTTTGTTTACGAGAGAAATGGGAGAGTGAAAACTCAAGTTTGGATCTGAAAAAAAAAATTTGAACATCCAAAATGGGAAATGCAGAAATGCTAAGAGAGATAAATCCAGAAAGTATCTGTGATTTCTAAGGATAGGCAAAAAGTGGGTTGTATGGCTCTGGTAAATATCCAACCTCTTGAGAATTTGATTTTTTCCACTCCTTGAAATTTTTGTCATCATTAGGCCACTTGGATCCTCAACATGCTTCTGGCATTCTTAGACACCACATTTAAAAGCATGTTAGGATCTGTTAGTTGTCCCTTTCCTACAAAATTCCACCAAGCTAATTATTAGGGGGTTTGTACTAGTGAAATTTCCCAAACGTGGATAACAAAACCTTGGAGTTCATTTGTGTAGTGCATGAAATAATTTTCTTCACTTACATTTATTATAGTTTTCAAATTTTTTTTTGCATACATGAACTCTAAAATTTTCATTTTGTTGCGATGTACTTGCCTTATATCTTCTTTGTTTACGAGAGAAATGGCAGGGAGAAAACTCAAGTATGGATCTGAAAAAAAAAAATTGAACATCCAAAATGGGAAATGCACAAATGCTGAGAGATAATTCTAGAAACTATCTGTGATTTTTAAGGATAGGCAAAAAGTGGGTTGCATGGCTATGGTAAATATCCAACCACTTGAGAATTTGTTTTTTTCCACTCGAAATTTTTGGCATCATTAGGCCACTTGCATCCTCAACATGCTTTTGGCATGCATGGACACCACATTTAAAAGCATGTTAGGATCAGTTAGAAGTCCCTTTCCTACAAAATTCCACCAAGCTAATTATTAGGGGTTTGTACTAGTGGAATTTCCCAAACATGGATAACAAAACCTTGGAGTTGATTTTTGTAGTTCGTGAAACAATTTTCTTCACTTACATTTATTATAGTTTTCAACTTTATTTTTGCATGCATAAACTCTAAAATTTTGATTTTGTTGCGATCTACTTGCCTTATATCTATTTCTTTTACGAGAGAAATGGGAGAGTGAAAACTCAAGTTTGGATCTGAACAAAAAAAATTTGAGCATCCAAAATGGGAAACGCACAAATGCTGAGAGAGATAAATCCAGAAAGTATCTGTGATTTCTAAGGATAGGCAAAAATTGGGTTGTATGGCTCTAGTAAATATCCAACCACTTGAGAATTTGAATTTTTCCACTCCTTGAAATTTTTGGCATCATTAGGCCACTTGCATCCTCAACATGCTTCAGGCATGCATGGACACCACATTTAAAAGAATGTTAGGATCTGTTAGAAGTCCCTTGTCTGCAAAATTCCACCAAGCTCATTATTAGGGGGTTTGTACTAGTGGAATTTCCCAAACATGGATAACAAAACCTTGGAGTTCATTTTTGTAGTGCCTGAAATAATTTTCTTCACTTACATTTATTATAGTTTTCAAATTTTTTTTTGCATACATGAACTATAAAATTTTCATTTTGTTCCGATCTACTTGCCTTATATCTTTTTTGTTTACGAGAGAAATGGCAGAGTGAAAACTCTACTTTGGATATGAAAAAAAAAAATTTTAACAACCAAAATGGGAAATGCACAAATGCTGAGAGAAATAATTCAAGAAAGTATCTGTGATTTTTAAGGATCGGCAAAAAGTGGGTTGTTTGGCTCTAGTAAAATCCAACCACTTGAGAATTTGATTTTTCCACTCCTTGAAATTTTTGGCATCATTAGGCCACTTGCATCCTCAACATGCTTCTGGCATGCATGGACAAAACATTTAAAAGCATGTTAGGATCAGTTAGAAGTCCCTTTCCTACAAAGTTCCACCAAGCTAATTATTAGGGGGTTTGTACTAGTGGAATTTCCCAAACATGGATAACAAAACCTTGGAGTTCATTTTTGTAGTGCGTGAAATAATTTTCTTCGCTTACATTTATTATAGTTTTAAAATTTTTTTGCATACATGAACTGTAAAATTTACATTTTGTTGCGATGTACTTGACTTATATCTTTTTTGTTTACGAGAGAAATGGGAGAGTGAAAACTCAAGTTTGGATCTGAAAAAAAAAAATTTTGAACATTTAAAATGGGAAATGCACAAATGCTGAGAGATAATTCCAGAAAGTATCTGTGATTTCTAAGGATAGGCAAAAAGTGGTTGCATGGCTCTGGTAAATATCCAACCACTTGAGAATTTGATTTTTTCCACTCCTTGAAATTTTTGGCATCATTAGGCCACTTGCATCCTCAACATGCTTCTGGCATGCATGGACCCACATTTAACGCATCTTAGGCTCAGTTAGAAGTCCCTTTCCTACAAAATTCCACCAAGCTAATTATGAGGGGGTTTGTACTAGTGGAATTTCCCAAACGTGGATAACAAGACCTTGGAGTGCATTTTTGTAGTGCGTGAAATAATTTTCTTCACTTACATTTATTATAGTTTTCAAATTTTTGTTGCAACCATGAACTCTGAAATTTTCATTTTGTTGCGATCTACGTACCTTATATCTTTTTTGTTTACGAGAGAAATGGGAGAGTGAAAACTCAAGTTTGGATCTGAAAAAAAAAAATTTTGAACATCCAAAATGGGAAATGCACAAATGCTGAGAGATAATTCCAGAAAGTATCTGTGATTTCTAAGGATAGGCAAAAAGTGGTTGTATAGCTCTGGTAAATATCCAACCACTTGAGAATTTGATTTTTTCCTCTCCTTGAAATTTTTGGCATCAATAGGCCACTTGCATCCGCAAAATGCTTCAGGCATGCATTGACACCACATTTAAAAGCATGTTAGGATATGTTAGATGTCCCTTTCCTACAAAATTCCACCAAGGTAATTATTAGGGGGTTTGTACTAGCGGAATTTCCCAAAAATGGATAACAAAACCTTGGAGTTCATTTTTGTAGTGCATGAAATAATTTTCATCACTTACATTTATTATAGTTTTCAAATTTTTTTTTGCATACATGAACTCTAAAATTTTCATTTTGTTGCGATGTACTTGCCTTATATCTTTTTCGTTTATGAGAGAAATGGGAGAGAGAAAACTCAAGTTTGGATCCGACAAAAAAAAATTTTAACATCCAAAAAGGGAAATGCACAAATGCTGAGAGACATAATTCCAGAAAGTATCTGTGGTTTCTAAGGATAGGCAAAAAGTGGGTTGTTTGGCTTTGGGAAATGTCCAACAACTTGAGAATTTGATTTTTTCCACTCCTTGAAATTTTTGGCATCGTTAGGCCACTTGCATCCTCAACATGCTTCTGGCATGCATGGACACCACATTTAAAAGCATGTTAGGATCGGTTAGAAGTTCCATTCCTACAAAATTCCACCAAGCTAGTTATTAGGGGGTTATTACTAGTGGAATTTCCAAACATGGATAGCAAAACCTTGGAGTTTATTTTTGTGGTGCCTGAAATAATTTACTTCACTTACATTTATTATAGTTTTCAAATTTTTTTCTGCATACATGAACTCTAAAATTTTCATTTTGTTGCGATGTACTTGCCTTATATCTTTTTTGTTAACGAGAGAAATGGGAGAGTGAAAACTCAAGTTTGGATCTGAAAAAAAAAATTTGAACATCCAAAATGGCAAATGCACAAATGCTGAGAGATAATTCTAAAAAGTATTTGTGATTTCTAAGGATAGGCAAAAAGTGGGTTGTATGGCTCTGGTAAATATCCAACCACTTGAGAATTTGATTTTTTCCACTCCTTGAAATTTTTGGCATCGTTAGGCCACTTGCATCCTCAACATGCTTCTAGCATGCATGGACACCACATTTAAAAGTATGTTAGGATCAATTAGAAGTCCCATTCCTACAAAATTCCACCAAGCTAGTTATTTGGGGGTTTGTACTAGTGGAATTTCCCAAACATGGATAACAAAACCTTGGAGTTCATTTTTGTGGTGCGTGAAATAATTTTCTTCACTTACATTTATTATAGTTTTCAAATTTTTTTTTGCATACATGAACTCTAAAAGTTTCATTTCGTTGCAATGTACTTGGCTTATATCTTTTTTGTTTACGAGAGAAATGGGAGAGTGAAAACTAAAGTTTGGTTCTGAAAAAAAAAATTTGAACATCCAAAATGGGAAATGCACAAATGCTGAGAGAGATAATTCCAGAAAGTATTTGTGATTTCTAAGGATAGGCAAAAATTGGGTTGTATGGCTCAGGTAAATATCCAACCACATGAGAATTTGATTTTTTCCACTCCTTGAAATTTTTGGCATCGTTAGGCCACTTGCATCCTCAACATGCTTCTACCATGCATGGACACCACATTTAAAAGCATGTTAGGATCAGTTAGAAGTCCCATTCCTACAAAATTTCACCAAGCTAGTTATTAGGGGGTTTGTACTAGTGGAATTTCCCTAACATGGATAACAAAACCTTGGAGTTCATTTTTGTGGTGCGTGAAATAATTTTCTTCACTTACATTTATTATAGTTTTCAAATTTTTGTTTGAATACATGAACTCTAAAATTTTCATTTTGTTGCGATCTACTTGCCTTATATCTTTTTTTTTTATGAGAGAAATGGGAGAGTGAAAACTAAAGTTTGGTTCTGAAAAAAAAAATTTGAACATCCAAAATGGAAATGCACAAATGCTGAGAGAGATAATTCCAGAAAGTATTTGTGATTTCTAAGGATAGACAAAAAGTGGGTTGTATGGCTCTGGTAAATATCCAACCACTTGAGAATTTGATTTTTTCCACTCCTTGAAATTTTTGGCATCGTTAGGCCACTTGCATCCTCAACATGCTTCTAGCATGCATGGACACCACATTTAAAAGCATGTTTGGATCAGTTAGAAGACCCATTCCTACAAAATTCCACCAAGCTAGTTATTAGGGGGTTTGTACTAGTGAAATTTCCCAAACATGGATAACAAAACCTTGGAGTTCATTTTTGTGGTGCGTGAAATAATTTTCTTCACTTACATTTATTATAGTTTACAATTTTTTTTTTGCATACATGAACTCTAAAATTTTCATTTTGTTGCGATCTACTTGCCTTATATCTTTTTTTTTACGAGAGAAATGGGAGAGTGAAAACTCAAGTTTGGATCTGAAAAAAAACATTTGAACATCGAAAATGGGAAATGCACAAATGCTGAGAGAGATGAATCCAGAAAGTAACTGTGATTTCTAAGGATAGGCAAAAATTGGGTTGTATGGCTCTGGTAAATATCCAACCACTTGAGAATTTGATTTTTTCCACTCCTTGAAATTTTTGGCATCATTAGGCCACTTGCATCCTCAACATGCTTCTGGCATGCATGGACACCACATTTAAAAGCATGTTAGGATCTGTTAGAAGTCCCTTGTCTACAAAATTCCACCAAGCTAATTATTAGGGGGTTCATACTAGTGGAATTTCCCAAACATGGATAACAAAACCTTGGAGTTCATTTTTTTGGTGCGTGAAATAATTTTCTTCACTTACATTTATTATAGTTTTAAAATTTTTTTTTGCATACATGAACTGTAAAATTTTCATTTTGTTGCGATGTACTTGCCTTATATATTTTTTTTTACGAGAGAAATGGGAGAGTGAAAACTAAAGTTTGGATCTAACAACAAAAAATTTGAACCTCCAAAATGGGAAATGCACAAATGCTGAGAGAGATAATTCCAGAAAGTATATGTGATTTCAAAGGATAGGCAAAACGTGGGTTGTTTGGCTCTGGTAAATATCCAACCACTTGCATGCTCAACATGCTTCTGGCATGCGTGGACATCACATTTAACGCATGTTAGGATCAGTTAGAAGTCCCTTTCATACAAAATTCCACCAAGCTAATTATTAGGGAGTTTGTACTAGTGGAATTTCCCAAACATCGATAACAAAACCTTGGACTTCATTTTTGTAGTGCATGAAATAATTTTCTTCACTTACATTTATTATAGTTTTCAAATTTTTTCTTGCATAAATGAATTGTAAAATTTTCATTTTGTTGCGATCTACTTGCCTTATATCTTTTTTGTTTACGAGAGCAATGGGTGAGTGAAAGCACTAGTTTAGATCTGAAAATAAAAAATTCGAACATCCAAAATGGGAAATGCACAAATGCTGAGAGACGTAATTTTAGAAAGTATATGTGATTTCTAAGGATAGGCAAAAAGTTGGTTGTTTAGCTCTGGTAAATATCCAACCACTTGAGAATTTTATTTTTTCCACTCCTTGAATTTCTTCGCATCATTAGGCCTCATGCGTCCTAAACATGCTTCTGGCATGCATGGACACCACATTTAAAAGCATGTTAGGATCAGTTAGAAGTCCCTTTCCTACAAAATTCCACCAAGCTAATTATTAGGGGGTTTGTACTAGTGGAATTTCCCAAACATGGATAACAAAACCTTGGAGTTAATTTTTGTAGTACGTGAAATAATTTTCTTCACTTACATTTATTATAGTTTTCAAATTATTTTTTGCATACATGAACTCTAAAATTTTCATTTTGTTGCGATCTACTTCACTTATATCTTTTTTGTTTACGAGAGAAAAGGGAGAGTGAAAACTCAAATTTGGATCTGAAAAAAAAAATTTGAACATGCAAATTGGGAAATGCACAAATGCTGAGAGAGATAATTCCAGAAAGTATATGTGATTTCTAAGGATAGGCAAAACGTGGGTTGTATGGCTCTGGTAAATATCCAGCCATTTGAGAATTTAATTTTTTCCACTCCTTGAAATTTTTGGCATCATTAGGCCACTTGCATCCTCAACATGCTTCTGGCATGCATGGACACCACATTTAAAAGCATGTTAGGATCAGTTAGAAGTCCCTTTCCCACAAAATTCCAGCAAGCTAATTATTAGGGGGTTTGTACTATTGAAATTTCCCAAACATGGATAACAAAACCTTGGAGTTCATTTTTGTACCGCGTGAAATAATTTTCTTCACTTACATTTATTATAGTTTTCAAATTTTTTTTTGCATCCATGAACTCTAAAATTTTCATTTTGTTGCGATCTACTTGCCTCACATCTTTTTTGTTTACGAGAGAAATGGGAGAATGAAAACTCAAGTTAGGAACTGAAAAAAAAAATTTGAACATCCAAAATGGGAAATGCACAAATGACGAGAGAAATAATTCCAAAAAGTATCTGTGATTTTTAAGGATAGGCAAAAAGTGGGTTGTTTATCTCTGGTAAATATCCAACCTCTTAACAATTTGATTTTTTCCACTCCTTGAAATTTTTGGCATCATTAGGCCACTTGCATCCTCAACATGCTTGTGGCGTGCGTGGACACCACATTTAAAAGCATGTTAGGATCAGTTAGAAGTCCCTTTCCTACAAAATTCCACCAAGCTAATTATTAGGGGGTTTGTACTAGTGGAATTTCCCAAACATAGATAACAAAACCTTGGAATTCATTTTTGTGGTGCGTGAAATAATTTTCTTCACTTACATTTATTATAGTTTTCAAATTTTTTTTTGCATACATGAACTCTAAAATTTTCATTTTGTTGCGATGTACTTGCCTTATATCTTTTTTTTTTACGAGAGAAATGGGAGAGAGAAAACTCAAGTTTGGATCTGAAAAAAAAAATTTGAACATCCAAAATGGGAAATGCACAAATGCTGAGAGAGATAATTCCTGAAAGTATCTGTGATTTCTAAGGACAGACAAAAAGTGGGTTGTTTGGCTCTGGTAAATATCCAACCACTTGAGAATTTGATTTTTTCCCCTCCTTGAAAATTTTGGCATCATTAGGCCACTTGTATCCTCAACATGCTTCTGGCATGCATGAACACCACATTTCAAGCATGTTAGCATCAGTTAGAAGTCCCTTTCCCAGAAAATTCCACCAAGCTAATTATTGGGGAGTTTGTACAAGTGGAATTTCCCAAACATGGCAAACAAAACCTTGGAGTTCATTTTTGTAGTGCGTGAAATAATTTTTTCACTTACATTTATTATAGTTTTCAAATTTTTTTTTGCATACATGAAGTCTAAAATTTTCATTTTGTTGCGATCTACTTGCCTTATATGTGTTTTGTTTACGAGAGAACTGGGAGAGTGAAAACTGAAGTTTGGATCTGAAAAAAAAAAAATTTGAACATCCAAAATGGGAAATGCACAAATGTAGAGAGAGATAATTCCAGAAAGTATCTGTGATTCCTAAGGACAGGCAAAAAAGAGGGTTGTTTGGCTCTAGTAAATATTCAACCACTTGACAATTTGATTTTTTCCACTCCTTGAAATTTTAGGCATCATTAGGGCACTTGCATCCTCAGCATGCTTCTGGCATGCCTAAAGCATGTTAGGATCAAGTAGAAGTCCCTTTCCTACAAAATTCCTCCAAGCTAATTATAATTGGGTTTGTACTAGTGGAATTTCCCAAACATGGATAACAAAACCTTGGAGTTCATTTTTATAGTGCGTGAAATAATTTTCTTCACTTACATTTATTATAGTTTTCAATTTTTTTTAGCATACATGAACTCTAAAATTTTCATTTTGTTGCGATCTACATGCCTAATATCATTTTTGTTTATGAGAGAAATGGGAGGGTGAAAACTCAAGTTTGGATCTGAAAAAAAAAATTGAACATCCAAAATGGGAAATGCACAAATGTTGAGAGAAATAATTCCAGAAAGTATCTGTGATTTCTAAGGACAGGCAAAAAGTGGGTTGTTTGGCTTTGGTAAATATCCAACCACTTGAGAATTTGATTTTTTCCACTCCTTGAAATTTTTGGCATCATTAGGCCACTTGCATCCTCAACATGGTTCTTGCATGCATGGACACCACATTTAAAGCATGTTTGGATCAGTTAGAAGTCCCTTTCCTACAAAATTCCACCAAGCTAAATTTATTAGGGGGTTTGTACTAGTGGAATTTCCCAAACATGGATAACAAAACCTTGGAGTATATTTTTGTAGTGCGTGAAATAATTTTCTTCACTTACATTTATTATAGTTTTCAAATTTTTTTTGGATTATTGAACTCTAAAATTTTCATTTTGTTGCGATCTACTTGCCATACATCTTTTTTGTTTACGAGAGAAATTGAAGAGTGAAAACTCAAGTTTGGATCTGAAAAAAAAAATTTCAACTTCCAAAATTGGAAATGCACAAATGTTGAGAGAGATAATTCCAGAAAGTATATGTGATTTCTAAGGTTAGGTAAAAAGTGGGTTGTATGGCTTTGGTAAATATCCAACCACTTGCGAATTTGATTTTTTCCACTCCTTGAAATTTTTGGCATCATTAGGCCACTTGCATCCTTAACATCCTTCTGGCATGCATGGACACCACTTTTAAAAGCATGTTAGGATCAGTTAGAAGTCCCTTTCCTACAAAATTCCACCAAGCTAATTATTAGGAGGTTTGTACTAGTGGAATTTCCTAAACATGGATAACAAAACCTTGGAGTTCATTTTCGTAGTGCGTGAAATAATATTCTTCACTTACATTTAGTACAGTTTTTAAAATATTTTTTGTATACATAAACTCTAAAATTTTCATTTTGTTGCGATCTACTTGCCTTATATCTTTTTTGTTTATGAGAGAAATGGGAGAGTGAAAACACAAGTTTGGATCTGAAAAAAAAAAAATTTGAACATCCAAAATGGGAAATGCACAAATGCTGAGAGAGATAATTCCAGAAAGTATCTGTGATTTCTAAGGATAGGCAAAAAGTGGGTTGTTTGGCTATGGTAAATATCCAACCACTTGAGAATTTGATTTTTTCCACTCCTTGAAATTTTTGGCATCATTAGGCCACTTGCATCCTCAACATGCTTCTGGCATGCATGGACACCACATTTAAAAGGATGTTAGGATAAGTTAAAAGTCCCTTTCCTACAAAATTCCACCAAGCTAATTATTAGGGGGTTTCTACAAGTGAAATTTCCCAAATATGGATAATAAAACCTTGGAGTTCATTTTTGTAGTGTGTGAAATAATTTTGCTTCACATACATTTATTATAGTTTTCAATTTTATTTTTGCATTCATGAACTCTAAATTTTCATTTTGTTGCGATCTACTTGCCTTATAAGTTTTTTCTTTACGAGAGAAATGGGAGAGTGAAAACTCAAGTTTGGATGTGAAAAAAAAAAATTTGAACATCAAAAATGGGAAATGCACAAATGCTGAGAGAGATAATTCCAGAAAGTATCTGTGATTTATAAGGATAGGCAAAAAGTGGGTTGTTTGGCTCTGGCAAATATCCAACCACTTGAGAATTTGATTTTTTCCACTCCTTGAAATTTTTTACATCATTAGGCCACTTGCATCCTCAACATGCTTCTGGCATGCATGGACACCACATTTAAAAGTATGTCAGGATCAGTTAGAAGTCCCTTTCCTACAAAATTCCGCAAAGCTAATTATTAGGGGGTTTGTACTAGTGGAATTTCCCAAACATGGATAACAAAACCGTGGGGTTCATTTTTGTAGTGTGTGAAATAATTTTCTTCACTTACATTTATTATAGTTTTCAAATTTTTTTTTGCATACATGAAGTCTAAAATTTTCATTTTGTTACAATCTACTTGCCTTATATCTTTTTTGTTTACGAGAGAAATGGGAGAGTGAAAACTAAAGTTTGGATCTGAAAAAAAAAAATTTGAACATCCAAAATGGGAAATGCACAAATGCTGAGAGAGATAATTCCAGAAAGTATCTGTGATTTATAAGGATAGGCAAAAAGTGGGTTGTTTGGCTCTGGCATATATCCAACCACTTGAAAATTTGATTTTTTCCACTCCTTGAAATTTTTTACATCATTAGGCCACTTGCATCCTCAGCATGCTTCTGGCATGCAAGGACACCACATTTAAAGCATGTTAGGATCAGTTAGAAGTCCCTTTCCTACAAAATTCCACCAAGCTAATTATTAGGGGGTTTGTACTAGTGGAATTTCCAAAACATGGATAACAAAACCATGGAGTTCATTTTTGTACTGTGTGAAATAATTTTCTTCACTTACATTTATTATAGTTTTCAAATTTTTTTTTGCATACATGAAGTCTAAAATTTTCATTTTGTTGCAATCTACTTGCCTTATATCCTTTTTGTTTACGAGAGAAATGGGAGAGTGAAAACTAAAGTTTGGATCTGAAAAAAAAAATTTGGACATCCAAAATGGGAAATGCACAATTGCTGAGAGAGGTAATTCCAGAAAGTACCTGTGATTTCTAAGGACAGGCAAAAAGTGGGTTGTTTGGCTCTGGTAAAAAACCAACCACTTGAGAATTTTATTTTTTCCACTCAGTAAAATTTTTAGCATCATTAGGCCACTTGCATCCTCAACCTGTTTCTGGCATGCTTGGACACCACATTTGAAGCATGTTAGGATCAGGTAGAAGTCCCTTTCCTAGAAAATTCCACCAAGCTAATTATTAGTGCGTTTGTACTAGTGGAATTTCCCAAACATGGATAACAAAACCTTGGAGTTCATTTTTGTAGTGCGTGAAATAATTTTCTTCAGTTACATTTATTATAGTTTTCAAATTTTGTTTTGCATACATGAACTCTTAAATTTTCATTTTGTTGCGATCTACTTTCTTTATATCTTTTTTGTTTACAAGAGAAATTGGAGAGTGAAAACTCAAGTTTGGGTCGGAAAATAAAAATTTTGAACATCCAAAATGGGAAATGCACAAATGCTGAGAGAGATAATTCCAAAAAGTATCTGTGACTTCTAAGCATAGGCAAAAAGTGGGTTGTTTGGCTCTGGTAAATATCCAACGACTTGAGAATTTGATTTTTTTCACTCCTTGAAATTTTTGGCATCATTAGGCCACTTGCATCCTCAACATTCTTCTGGCATGCATGGATACCACATTTAAAGCATGTTAGGATCTGTTAGAAGTCCCTTTCCTACAAAATTCCACCAAGCTAATTATTAGGGGGTTTCTACTAGTGGAATTTCCTAAACATGGATAACAAAACCTTGGAGTTCATTTTTGTAGTACGTGGAATAATTTTCTTCACTTACATTTATTACAGTTTTCAAATTTTGTTTTTTCATACATGAACTTTAAAATTTTCCTTTTTTTCAATCGACTTGCCTTATATCCTTTTTGTTTTCGAGAGAAATGGGAGAGTGAAAATTCAAGTTTGGATCTGAAAAAAAAAATTTGAACATCCAAAATGGAAAATGCACAAATGCTGAGAGAGGTAATTCCAGAAAGTATCTGTGATTTCTAAGGACAGGCAAAAAGTTGGTTGTTTGGCTCTGGGTAATATCCAACCACTTGAGAATTTTATTTTTTCCACTCCCTAAAATTTTTCGCAACATTAGGCCACTTGCATCCTCAACAGGTTTCTGGCATGCATGGTAAGCACATTTACAGCATGTTAGGATCAGTTAGAAGTCCCTTTCCTAGAAAATTCCACCAAGCTAATTATTAGGCGGTTTGTACTAGTGGAATTTCCCAAACATGGATAACAAAACCTTGGAGTTCATTTTTGTAGTGCGTGAAATAATTTTTTTCACTTACATTTAATATTGTTTTCAAATTTTGTTTTGTATACATGAACTCTAAAATTTTCATTTTGTTGCGATCTACTTGCCTTATGTCTTTTTTGTTTACGAGAGAAATGGGAGAGTGAAAACTCAAGTTTGGGTCGGAAAATATAAAATTTGAACATCCAAATTGGGAAATACACAAATGCTGAGGAAGATAATTCCAAAAAGCATCTGTGATTTCAAAGCATAGGCAAAAAGTGGGTTGTTTGGCTCTGGTAAATATTCAACGACTTGAGAATTTGATTTTTTTCACTCCATGAAATTTTTGGCATCATTAGGCCACTTGCATCCTCAACATTCTTCTGGCATGCATGGATACCACATTTAAAGCATGTTAGGATCAGTTAGAAGTCCTTTTCCTACAAAATTCCACCAAGCTAATTATTAGGGGGTTTGTACTAGTGAAATTTCCTAAACATGGATAACAAAACCTTGGAGTTCATTTTTGTAGTGCGTGGAATAATTTTCTTTACTTACATTTATTATAGTTTTCAAATTTTTTTTTGCATACAGGAACTCTAAAATTTTCATTTTGTTGCAATCTACTTGCCTTATATCCTTTATGTTTACGAGAGAAATGGGAGAGTGAAAATTCAAGTTTGGATCTGAAAAAAAAAAAATTTGAACATCCAAAATGGGAAATGCACAAATGCTGAGAGAGGTAATTCCAGAAAGTATTTGTGATTCTAAGGACAGGCAAAAAGTGGGTTGTTTGGCTCTGGTAAATATCCAACCACTTGAGAATTTTATATTTTCCACTCCCTAAAATTTTTAGCGTCATTAGGCCACTTGCATCCTCAACATGTTTCTGGCATGCATGGACACCACGTTTAAAGCATGTTACGATCAGTTCGAAGTCCCTTTCCTAGAAAATTCCACTAAGCTAATTATTAAGGGGTTTGTACTAGTGGAATTTCCCAAACATGGATAACAAAACCAAGGAGTTCATTTTTGTAGTGCGTGAAATAAATTTCTTCACTTACATTAATTATACTTTTCAATTTTTTTTTTCATACATGAACTCTAAAATTTTCATTTTGTTGCGATCTACTTGATTTATATCTTTTTTGTTTACAAGAGAAATGGGAGAGTGAAAACTCAAGTTTGGATCTGAAAAAAAAATTTGAACATCGAAAATGGGAAATGAACAAATGCTGAGAGAGATAATTCCAGAAAATATCTGTGATTTCTAAGGATAGGCAAAAAGTGGGTTGTTTGGCTCTGGTAAATATCCAACCACTTGAGAATTTTTTTTTTTCCACTCCTTCAAATTTTTGGCATCATTAAGCCACTTGCATCCTCAACATGCTTCTAGGACGCATGGACACCACATTTAAAACATGTTAGGATCAGTTAGAAGTCCCTTTCCTAGAAAATTCCATTAAGCTAATTATTAGGGGGTTTGTACGAGTGGAATTTCCCAAACATGGATAACCAAACCTTGGAGTTCATTTTTGTAGTGCGTGAAATAATTTTCTTCACTTACATTTATTATAGTTTTCAAAATTTTTTTTGCATTCATGAACTCTAAAATTTTCACTTTATTGCGATCTACTTGCCTTATATCATTTTTGTTTACGAGAGAAATGGGAGAGTGAAAACTCAAGTTTGGATCTGAAAAAAAAAAATTTGAACATCCAAATTGGCAAATGCACAAATGCTGAGAGTGATAATTCCAGAAAGTATCTGTGATTTCTAAGGATAGGCAAAAAGTGGGTTGTATGGCTGTGGTAAATTTCCAACCACTTACGAATTTGATTTTTTCCACTCCTTGAAATTTTTGGCATCATTAGGCCATTTGCATCCTCAACATGCTTCTGGCATGCATGGACACCACATTTAAAAGCATGTTAGGATCAGTTAGAAGTCCCTTTCCTACAAAATTCCACCAAGCTAATTATTAGGGGGTTTGTACTAGTGGAATTTCCTAAACATGGATAACAAAACCTTGGAGTTCATTTTCGTAGTGAGTGAAATAATTTTTTTCACTTACATTTAGTATAGTTTTCAAAATATATTTTTGCATACATAAAGTCTAAAATTTTCATTTTGTTGCGATCTACTTGCCTTGTATCTTTTACTTTTACGAGAGAAAAGGGAGAGTGAAAACTCAAGTTTGAATCTGAAAAAAAAAAATTTGAACATCCAAAATGGGAAATGCACAAATGCTGAGAGAGATAATTCCAGAAAGTATCTGTGATTTCTAAGGATAGGCAAAAAGTGGGTTGTTTGGCTCTAGTAAATATCTAAACACTTGAGAATTTGATTTTTTCCACTCCTTGAAATTTTTGGCATCATTAAGCCACTTGCGTCCTCAACATGCTTCAGGCATGCATGGACACCACATTTACAAGCATGTTAGGATCAGTTAGAAGTCCCTTTCCTACAAAATTCCACCAAGCTAATTATTAGGGGGTTTGTACTAGTGGAATTTCCCAAACATGGATAACAAAACCTTGGAGTTTAGTTTTGTAGTGCGTGAAATAATTTTCTTCACTTACATTTATTATAGTTTTCTAATTTTTTTTTGCGTACATGAACTCCAAAATTTTGATTTTGATGCAATCTACTTGCCTTATATCCTTTTGGTTTATGAGAGAAATGGGAGACTGAAAATTTGGATCTAAAACAAAAATTTGAACATCCAAAATGGGAAATGCACAAATGCTGAGAGAGGTAATTCCAAAATTTTGATTTTGATGCAATCTACTTGCCTTATATCCTTTTGGTTTATGAGAGAAATGGGAGAGTGAAAATTTGGATCTAAAACAAAAATTTGAACATCCAAAATGGGAAATGCACAAATGCTGAGAGAGGTAATTCCAGAAAGTACCTGTGATTTCTAAGGACAGGCAAAAAGTGGGTTGTTTGGCTCTAGTAAATATCCAACCTTATGAGAATTTTATTTTTTCCACTCCCTAGAATTTTTTGCATCATTAGGCCACTTGCATCCTCTACATGTTTCTGGCATACATGGACACCACATTTAAAGCATGTTAGGATCAGTTAGAAGTCCCTTTCCTAGAAAATTCTACCAAGCTAATTATTAGTGGGTTTGAACTAGTGGAATTTCCCAAACATCGATAACAAAACCTTGCAGTTCATTTTTTTAGTGCGTGAAATAATTTTCTTCACTTACATTTATTATAGTTTTCTAATTTTTTTTTGCATACATGAACTCTAAAATTTTCATTTTGTTGCGATCTACTTGCCTTATATCTTTTTTGTTTACGAGAGAAATGGGAGAGTGAAAACTCAAGTTTGGGTCGGAAAATTAAAAATTTCAACATCCAAAATGGGAAATGCACAAATGCTAAGAGAGATAATGCAAGAAAGTATATGTGATTTCTAAGCATAGGCAAAAAGTGGGTTGTTTGGCTCTGGGAAATATCCAACGACTTGACAATTTGATTTTTTTCACTCCTTGAAATTTTTGGCATCTTTAGGCCACTTGCATCCTCAACATTCTTCTTGCATGCATGGATACCACATTTAAAGCATGTTAGGATCAGTTAGAAGTCCCTTTCCAACAAAATTCCACCAAGCTAATTATTAGGGGGTTTGTACTAGTGGAATTTCCTAAACATGGATAACAAAACCTTGGAGTTCATTTTCGTAGTACGTGAAATAATTTTCTTCACTTCCATTTAGTATTGTTTTCAAAATATTTTT
Source organism: Aristolochia californica (assembly GCF_029961685.1). Taxonomy (NCBI): domain Eukaryota; kingdom Viridiplantae; phylum Streptophyta; class Magnoliopsida; order Piperales; family Aristolochiaceae; genus Aristolochia; species Aristolochia californica. The sequence goes on from NW_027181992.1 coordinate 25,256,008, forward strand.
TGCATACATAAACTCTAAAACATTCATTTCGTTGCGATGTACTTGCCTTATATCTTTTTTGTTGACGAGAGAAATGGGAGAGTGAAAACTCAAGTTTGGATCTGAAAAAAAAAAATTTGAACATCCAAAATGGGAAATGCACAAATGCTGAGAGAGATAATTCCAGAAAGTATCTGTGATTTCTAAGGATAGGCAAAAAGTAGGTTGTTTGGTATGGTTAATATCCTACCACTTGAGAATTTGATTTTTTCCACTCCTTGAAATTTTGGGCATCATTAGGCCACTTGCATCTGATGTAGAATTTTAGTTACATCGACTTTTATACCTCGCAAGCGTACGAATCGTTCATGTAATCTAGCAGTAAGCGAGGGTCATATCCACAGGGAGGATTGAACGTTGTGTATTCTTCAGTCAACTAGCCTAACCAAATATGATGAATTAATTTGAACTAAACACTAATTATATCCTAAATTATCAAGCAATAATTTAATTAACTACTTCCTAAATTATCAAGCAATAATTTAATTAACTACGTGCACAATAGGAAACGTCAACTTTGGATTTTACCGTGATTCGTGCCTCTCTCGAGCGCCACGTAACCACGAATCCGGATTCTCAATCCTTGAGTCTAGCCCCTCTCGGGCGCGTAGAGTTAAAGACAGAAATCGGATTAAAATACCAAAATCCAACCTCAATTATAATCTTACCCTAATTAACTAATTTAATCAAATATCAAGAAAACAAATCTTAAATAAACCTTAATTATCAAATCAGATTCAATTAACATTCAAAACCTAAGTTCAAACCATACAAAAAATCAATTTCAATAATGACGAATTACTCCCCTTCTTCCTCCTCTCGCTCGGGCAGCAACTCGTTCTCACGGGTGCTGCGATTTCCGGAAATTGGTGGCGTCGGGTAGCAATAGTGAGTGGCCGGAGGTAGAGATGACGCCGGCGACGACGGTTAGAAGCCGACGGACGGAGGTAACGTCCGGCGAAGAGCGAAACAGAGCTGACGTTCTCTAACCGGCTCTCTCGAGTCTCGGTTGGAGTCGGAATGGCTCCGGGACTGGTCGGAATATGTAAACGACGCCGGAGGATGGTCAGAAAGAAGAAGTGGCGCCGGAGAAGCCCTCTCGGATCCCCTCCCGGCCTGGCGAGCAAAGAATGGCAGCGTCGAACTCGCCGCGATGGAGACTCTCTCGAGCTCTCCTCGGGTCTGTTCTCGGTTGCCTGATGGTGGTGGACGACGGTGGCGAAAGGTCTTGGCCGGCGAACAGCGGTGGGGAACTCCTCTCGGGTCCTCCCCTGTTTCCGGTCAAAGTCCTCCCTTTTGGTCTCTCCCCTTCTTCTCTTTACGCTCTCCCCCTCTTCACGCCCCTCTTCTTCTTTAAATATGATTTTCTTATTTTAAAACGATTTGCCCTAGAAATTACCTCCATTTCACTAAGGGCATTTTGGTAAATATCTTCTTCTCCACCCAAATTCTCCTGAAATTCCATAATTGAATCTATAAAAAGCATTTCAGGAAGAAATAAGACTAAAAAATAATGAAATATAATTCAGGAGAGAGAAATATGCAATATCGACAGTGATTAATGCCAAATTCAATAAATGCTCATTTCATTTGAAAACCGATAAGTAACTACCCATAATACAATTATAAAGGTTATTCTATTATAATTAACCTAGTTCTCATGTCAAAATATGGCATCTATCACACCCCCAAACCTAAATCTTTGCTAGTCCCTAGCAAAACAACAATCGAACCAAAATTAAGCCTAGGAAAACAAAATGCCACTTTCGTAGGGAGCACGATTGCATTTAGCGTATGCAACAAGCCGTTAAACCCCTACTCTGCAGTAGTGGACGAGTTATGTCTCGTGAGGGTTTGCATGGAATTTACCCACAAAATTCATCTAAATCAATATTATAAAAAGAAAAAAAAAACTGAAGAAAATTTACTCCTCATTAGCATATGACTAACACTTAGAATCGTAAAATATCTGAAATTCATATGAGATCTTGCGAAATATTAAAACCTGTGTAAAAGATAGCCTATTTTCAATCCAAATACACTCATTGTTACTCCACCTGAACCAATGTGACCCATAAGCTATTACTTCAACAGAACAAAGAGGCAGCAAATAACAATAAAATCCTGGTCACATCACAATTAAGAGAAAATAGTAAAGTAAGCCTGTTGTCTTACAATCTCACCAAAGAAATATACCAATTTCAATCTTGACTTGTAACTTCTTTCAAATTACAATTCATCATCAAAGTTAAGGAAACTCATTGCTTCCAGATTTAAAACCATTTTTCGCTATTACTAGCGCACTTTTGCTATTACCAGCGTAATTTTTGTTTTTTTTGTTTTCTTCACTGAATACTTTTGGTATTACCACCATTTTGTATTCGTCTTCACTGCACATGCACTTATTTTTAAGTAACCCACTGTACCGGTGCATGTCCCTGGGTTTGCCCAGGCTGTTTCTGAAGTTATTTGTCTTTTGCAAGCAAGAGCATTTCCATTTGCATTTATACATTACAACAAGGAATTTTACTGAGGTATGAGTTCAAACAGGCATACAAGACTATTCAGACTAACATAGATCAACACTAGATTTACATGTTCTCTTTTGCAACTAAGTTCCAAGTCTAATGCAATAGGAAGCTATCCCACTGAATTCTCATGAATCACAACAAATGATATCGGATTTCTAATAGGCATATTCTACACAAATTTACGAAAATTTTTGAAAAACATTTGAGCAACTTATTTTAACTCTACTAATGTTAACCACATACTAAGAGGAGTAATTTGAAAACCACGAACAAAAATCGAACGAAAATTATTGCTAAGACATAAAAGAGTCGTTCCCCCCCCCCCCCCAAACCTAAACCTGACATTGTCCTCAATGGGGAAAAGTTAAAACACTATAACGACTACAAAAAAATAATAATAAAGACCCCCAGGAATGATACATAGTCTCCCTCGAAGAAGGTTTACTCGTATCAGCCGTACCCGTAGGTAATCATCCGTAGATGAAACCGCTATCCCACATCACACTTTGAAGAAATCTCCGTGTGACTGGCCACTGAAGGCAGCAGGAATCACGCGCTGAACACAAGTCCTTAAGTTACTCACCATAAGGTTTTCATTCAATACTTCAAGATCGAACTGGTCAATCCCAGAACGGTTGTTTGAGTACAGACCTCTCAAACTAGGGACCAAAAGTCTGGTCATCGACTATCGGAACCATTTATGCTCTCAGCCGGTAAGAGAGTATGAATAAACCAAAAAAATAAAATAAAAATAAAAATAAAAATAAAACTGTAATGTACAAAGGGATAGAAACGTGGGGATTGCCCACAATGTGCTAAGTTTATAGTCGTAAGCAAGACTCTGACGCATTCAAGATGAAATGACAGGTTCCTCCAAGAAAATCACCATCACCTCCTCTGGTGTGGGGACATTCTCAAGATACGGTTTGAGCCTCTGACCATTAACTTTGAAGATCGACCCGTCTCCGTGATTGCGGATCTCAATAGCGCCATGAGGAAACACCTATGTAACTTCAAATGGACCGGACCACCTGGATCTTAGCTTCCCTGGAAACAAATGCAATCGTGAGTTATAAAGTAAAACATTCTGCCCAACAGTAAAAGACTTGCGAAAAATAGATTTATCATGTAAAAGCTTTGTTCGCTCCTTATACAGTTTGGCATTCTCATAAGCATCATGACGTATCTCTTCCAACTCATTCAATTGCAACTTTCTCTCCTCACCCGCTTGAGTTAAATCAAAATTTAAAGCCTTAATGGCCCAATAAGCTCTATGCTCAAGCTCAACAGGTAGATGACATGCTTTGCCGAATACTAGGCGAAATGGAGACATCCCAATAGGAGTCTTATAAGCGGTTCGATAGGCCCATAAGGCATCATCCAATCGAGTGGACCAATCTTTCCTATCAAAGCGAATCGTCTTCTCCAAAATCCGTTTGATCTCTCTATTAGAGATTTCCACTTGACCACAAGTTTGCGGGTGGTATGGAGTGGACACCCGATGAGTGATGGAATATTTCTTCAATAAGGCCTCAAATGCTCTGTTACAAAAATGAGATCCCCCATCACTGATGATCGCTCTCGGGGTACCAAATCGATTAAAGATATTTTCTTTTAAAAACTTTACCACCACTTTGTGATCGTTTGTCTTACATGATATAGCTTCAATCCATTTAGAGACATATTCAACAGCAACAAGGATGTATTGATAGCCGAACGAGACAGGAAAAGGACCCATGAAGTCAATACCCCACACATCAAACAATTCAACAATAAGGATGGGGTTAAGAGGCATCATGTTCTTCCTAGACAAACAACCAGTTCGTTGGCATTTATCACACACCTGACAAAACTCATGGGCATCTCTAAATAATGAAGGCCAATAGAAACCACATTGCAAGACTTTAGCCGCGGTCTTTCTAGCACCAAAATGTCCACCACATGCGTGGGAATGACAAAATTCAAGAATGTTGGCAAAGTCTTGCTCATGTACACAACGCCTAATGACTTGGTCAGAACACACCTTGAACAAATAAGGGTCATCCCAAAAAAAATGTTTGACTTGGGAAAAGAATTTCAATCTATCTTGTTTACTCCAATAATCAGGAATCTTATGAGTTACAAGATAGTTGACTATATCAGCAAACCAAGGCAACTGGGATACTTGGAGAAGTTGTTCATCAGGGAAGGAATCGTTTAAAGGAAGGAATCCTTCCTGAGGTACTACACATATCCTAGATAGATGATCAGCAACAACATTCTCACAACCCTTCTTATCTCGAATCTCAAGGTCAAATTCTTGCAATTGCAAGATCCATCTAATCAAGCGAGGTTTAGTGTCCTTGATGGATAATAAATACTTCAAAGCAGAATGATCAGTGAACACTATAACCTTTGACCCTAACAGATATGATCTGAATTTGTTCAAGGCAAACACAACAGCTAGCAACTCCTTCTCAGTGGTAGTATAATTCAATTGAGCATCATGAAGAGTTCGGCTAGCATATTGAATGACACAGGGCATTTTATCTGTCTTTTGCCCCAAAACAGCCCCCAATGCATAGTCAGAGGCATCACACATCAACTCAAAAGGCAAAGACCAAATAGGGGGTTGGACAATGGGTGCAGTGGACAAACATTTCTTCAGTGTCTCAAAAGCATGAATACAGGCATCATCAAAGGCAAAAGCAACATCTTGAGCAAGTAAATTCGTCAAAGGACGAGAAATTTTGCTAAAGTCTTTAATGAAACGCCTATAGAACCCAGCATGGCCAAGGAAAGAACGCACTCCCTTCACAGAAGTAGGTGGTGGCAGATTGGTAATTAGGTCAACCTTGGCTTTGTCCACTTCTACACCCCTCTCAGACACTACATGTCCTAACACAATTCCTTCTTTCACCATGAAGTGGCATTTCTCCCAATTCAAGACTAAATTGGACTTAATGCAACGGGACAATACGAGTGAAAGATTGTACAGACATGTATCAAAACTAGAGCCAAACACAGAAAAGTCATCCATAAAGACCTCTAAAAATTCACCAATCATGTCAGAAAAAATACTCATCATGCACCGTTGGAAAGTGGCGGGTGCATTGCATAAACCAAAAGGCATGCGTCTGTAAGCATAGGTGCCAAACGGACACATGAATGTGGTCTTTTCCTGGTCTTCTGGAGCAATGGGAATTTGATTGTAGCCGGAGTATCCATCTAAGAAGCAATAAAAATTGTGGCCGGCCAATCGCTCTAGTACCTGATCAATGAAAGGTAGTGGGAAGTGATCCTTCCTAGTGACGGAATTAAGTTTTCTATAGTCAATGCAGACACGCCACTTGGTGGTAGTTCTTGTGGGAATCAATTCACCACTCTCATTTTTCATTATTGTTATCCCCCCTTTCTTAGGGACAACTTGAATTGGACTCACCCAGGTGCTATCGGAAATAGGGTAAATGATTCCTGTCACAAGTAACCTAATGACTTCTTCTCTCACAACCTCCAGCATATGGGGATTTAACCTACGTTGCATCTCACGTGAGGCTTTAGTCCCCTCCTCCAAATGAATACTATGCATGCATATGGAGGGGCTAATCCCTTTTAAGGCATCAAGAGTCCACCTCAATGCCTCTCTGTGTGCTTGTAAAACTTCAGTCAATTGTTCCTCCTGCTCAATACTCAAATCAGAGGAAATAATGACTGGTAATGAGTTCATGGGTCCCAAGAACGCATACTTCAACGTGGGAGGAAGTGGCTTAAGATCTAGCTTGGAAGTTTCGAGAGGTTTGTCTAAGTCAAGAGGAAGATCCTGTGGATGATTAGTTGTGATAACCTCATAAGCTTCCTCCAACAGAGGTACAGAATTGAGTAAAGAATTAACCTCTCGGAAATATGTTTCCTCATCAAAATAGTCCATGTCTAAAGATGTTATGCAAGACTCAAAAGATTCAAGAGTGGATTCGTTATCAAGCATAACAGTTTCTATATTAAATGCAGGACTCAGATCATCAGACTCAAGTGGGTGGTGCCCGGCATTAAATACATTCAATGAGACCTTAAAATTTCCAAAAGACAACTCCAACTCACCACTTTTACAATGAATGATAGCATTAGATGTGGCTAAGAAGGGACGTCCTAGGATGACAGGAATTTGGTTGGTCACATTGAATACTGGTTCTATATCAAGAACAATGAAATCAACCGGGAACAAAAATTTGTCCACTTTTATCAAAACATCTTCAACTATTCCTCGTGGTATCTTGACAGAACGGTCAGCTAGTTGAAGTGTGATGGGGGTAGGCTTCAATTCCCCCAAACCTAATTGCTGGTACACAAAGAAAGGAAGCAAATTCACACTTGCTCCTAAGTCAAGAAGAGCTCTCTGGATGGTATGTTCACCAATGACACATGAAATTGTGGGACATCCAGGATCTTTAACTTTAGGAGGAGTGTTGTGCTTCAGAATTGAGCTTACATTCTCAGTAAGAAAGACCTTTTTGTTAACATGTTGTTTTCTCTTCTGTGTACAAAGGTCTTTCAAAAATCGGGCATAGGCAGGGACTTGCCTAATAGCATCAAGAAGTGGAATGTTAATGTGAACCTTACTAAACAGTTCCAACGTTTCATGCATGCTATCTCCTTTCCTAGGTGGGCCCGATAACCTCTGCGGATAAGGAGCTAGTGGGACTTGGTTAGGGATCTGCTTGGTTGTTGGTGGAGAACTTGGAGGTTCGTCACTCAATGATGTGTCCCCATTGTCATCCTTTGACTCCTTAGACTTAGTGGTCCCTACCCCATTGTTCAACTCACGACCACTCCTAAGGGTGGTTATGGCTTTTGCTTGCTCATGGTGGGGTTTGGAACTCAACTCACTCTCATGTGTGATTTTGGGGTTAGGAATGGTTTGACTCAGGAGTCTATTTTGTGCTTGTTCACTCATGTGGCTGGCCAACTGACTCACTTGCATTTCAAGTTTGGCAATGGAGGACTGTGTATTCTGCATGAATAATTGAAGTGTATCCTCAAGTGAAGGTTTTTGTGGAATCAATGGTTGTTGGGTGAAGTGTGGGCGCGGAGCTTGGGGTTGAGTAAACCCTGGAGGACCCCCAACCTGTGGGCCCTTGGACCATGAGAAATTTGGGTGCCTAGCCCAACCCGGATTATATGTTTCTGAAAAAGGATCGTTCCGGTTTGGTCTATGAAAATTCTGGACTGCATTCAAGTCCTCAATGAGCTCTGGGTAGGATGAACTAGATGGACACATTTGTGTGGGATGAGATGAACCAGAGCATATGGCACAGACAGTAGATGGGTTAGGAGCAGGTGAACTCTTGGACACCATAAGGGCATCAATTTTTCTAGTCAACCCCTCAATCTTGGCCATGAGCATAGGTGTTTCACTAACCTCGTAGAGACCCCCTCTTTTGGTTTCGTGGGATCTCCTATCAACATTAAATGACGAACCCCATTGCTGAGATTGATCACTCAACGTTTCAAAGAAGTCCCACGCCTCACTAGCACTCTTACCCATCAAACTCCCACCACTCGTTGCGTCTACCATGGATCTAACCTGGGGTGTAAGACCTTGATAAAAGTATTGCACTAAATGCCATTTCTCAAACCCATGATGCGGACACCTACGAATCAAATCCTTCCATTTCTCCCAAGCCTCATAAAAGGGTTCACCCTCCTGCTGCATAAAGTTGGAGATTTCTCTCCTGAGGGCTGTAGTTCTCTGAATGGGAAAGTACTTGGACAAAAATTTTTTGACTAACGTGTCCCATGAAGTAATGCTGCCCACCTCCAAGGAATTAAGCCAAGACTTGGCCTTATCCTTAAGTGAAAATGGAAAAAGTCTTAACCGGATAGAGTCATCTGAGAAATTCTGGAATTTAAAAGTTGCACAAATATCTAAGAATTCCTTGATGTGGTAATATGGGTCCTCCTTATCCAACCCATAGAATGTAGGGAGGAGTTGGATCACACCCGGTTTCAACTCATAACTGGCGGCAGTAGTGGGTGGCAATATAATGCAAGAAGGTGATGTGAAGTGGGATGGGATAGAATAATCCCTCAGGGCTCTACGGTCACCTGCTGCAGGTAACTGTAATGGTTCGCCCTGATTGGCCATGGTTGCTCCTAACTTGACTTCGGGTGTTTTCCTACAAATATGTTCTACCTCTTCAACAAAGGGAGCTAATGGTCCACCTAGGGAGCGGCGCCCGTGCATAAAAAAACAAAAAGAAACAAAATGAACTATCAAATTAAGCTAACAAACTCGCTACTAAAAATATGAACTAACTAGAAGAAATAAAAATAATTTCATAAAAAATACCAAACTAAAATTATGAAAGCAAAAAAAATAAAAATAATAAAAATAAAAACAAAAATAAAATAAAATAAAATCTAACCTAAGACTATGGAGAACAAAGATATACGCTTAATACGTGCCTCCCCGGCAACGGCGCCAAAAACTTGATGTAGAATTTTAGTTACATCGACTTTTATACCTCGCAAGCGTACGAATCGTTCATGTAATCTAGCAGTAAGCGAGGGTCATATCCACAGGGAGGATTGAATGTTGTGTATTCTTCAGTCAACTAGCCTAACCAAATATGATGAATTAATTTGAACTAAACACTAATTATATCCTAAATTATCAAGCAATAATTTAATTAACTACTTCCTAAATTATCAAGCAATAATTTAATTAACTACGTGCACAACAGGAAACGTCAACTTTGGATTTTACCGTGATTCGTGCCTCTCTCGAGCGCCACGTAACCACGAATCCAGATTCTCAATCCTTGAGTCTAGCCCCTCTCGGGCGCGTAGAGTTAAAGATAGAAATCGGATTAAAATACCAAAATCCAACCTCAATTATAATCTTACCCTAATTAACTAATTTAATCAAATATCAAGAAAACAAATCTTAAATAAACCTTAATTATCAAATCAGATTCAATTAACATTCAAAACCTAAGTTCAAACCATATAAAAAATCAATTTCAATAATGACGAATTACTCCCCTTCTTCCTCCTCTCGCTCGGGCAGCAACTCGTTCTCACGGGTGCTGCGATTTCCGGAAATTGGTGGCGTCAGGTAGCAATAGTGAGTGGCCGGAGGTAGAGACGACGCCGGCGACGATGGTTAGAAGCCGACGGACGGAGGTAACGTCCGGCGAAGAGCGAAATAGAGCTGACGTTCTCTAACCGGCTCTCTCGAGTCTCGGTTGGAGTCGGAATGGCTCCGGGACTGGTCGGAATATGTAAACGACGCCGGAGGATGGTCAGAAAGAAGAAGTGGCGCCGGAGAAGCCCTCTCGGATCCCCTCCCGGCCTGGCGAGCAAAGAATGGCAGCGTCGAACTCGCTGCGATGGAGACTCTCTCGAGCTCTCCTCGGGTCTGTTCTCGGTTGCCTGATGGTGGTGGACGACGGTGGACGACGGTGGCGAAAGGTCTTGGCCGGCGAACAGCGGTGGGGAACTCCTCTCGGGTCCTCCCCTGTTTCCGGTCAAAGTCCTCCCTTTTGGTCTCTCCCCTTCTTCTCTTTACGCTCCCCCCCTCTTCACGCCCCTCTTCTTCTTTAAATATGATTTTCTTATTTTAAAACGATTTGCCCTAGAAATTACCTCCATTTCACTAAGGGCATTTTGGTAAATATCTTCTTCTCCACCCAAATTCTCCTGAAATTCCATAATTGAATCTATAAAAAGCATTTCAGGAAGAAATAAGACTAAAAAATAATGAAATATAATTCAGGAGAGAGAAATATGCAATATCGACAGTGATTAATGCCAAATTCAATAAATGCTCATTTCATTTGAAAACCGATAAGTAACTACCCATAATACAATTATAAAGGTTATTCTATTATAATTAACCTAGTTCTCATGTCAAAATATGGCTGTCCACAACATGCTTCTGGCATGCATGGACACCACATTTAAAAGCATCTTAGGATAAGTTAGAAGTCCCTTTCCTACAAAATTTCACCAAGCTAATTATTAGGGGGTTTCTACTAGTGAAATTTCCCAAACATGGATAACAAAACCTTGGAGTTCATTTTTGTAGTGTGTGAAATAGTTTTATTCACTTACAGTTATTATAGCTTTCATATTTTTTTTTTGCATACATGAACTATTTTGTTGCGATCTACTTGCCTTATATATTTTTTGTTTACGATAGAAATGGGAGAGTGAAAACTCAAGTTTGGATCTGAAAAAAACAAATTTGCACATCAAAAATGGGAAATACACAAATGCAGAGAGAGATAATTCCAGAAAGTATCTATGATTTATAAGGATAGGCAAAAAGTGGGTTGTTTGGCTCTGGTAAATATCCAACCACATGAGAATTTGATTTTTTCCACTCCTTGAAATTTTTGGCATCATTAGGCCACTTGCATCCTCAACATGCTTCTAGCATGCATGGACACCACATTTAAATACATGTTAGGATCAGTTAGAAGTCCCTTTCCTAGAAAATTCCACCAAGCTAATTATTAGGGGGTTTGCAATAGAGGAATTTCCCAAACATGGGTAACAAAACCTCGGAGTTCATTTTTGTAGTGTGTGAAATAATTTTCTTCACTTACATTTTTTATAGTTTCAAATTTTTTTTTGCATACATGAACTCTAAATTTTCATTTTGTTGCGATCTACTTGCCTTATATCTTTTTTGTTTACGAGAGAAATGGGAGAGTGAAAACTCAAGTTTGGGTCTGAAAATAAAAAATTTGAACATCCAAAATGGGAAATGCACAAATGCTGAGAGAGATAATTCCATAATGTATCTGTGATTTCTAAGCATAGGCAAAAAGTGGGTTGTTTGGCTCATGTAAAAATCCAACGACTTGAGAATTTGATTTTTTTCACTCCTTGAAATTTTTGGCATCATTAGGCCACTTGCTTCCTCAACATGCTTCTAGCATGCATGGATACCACATTTAAAGTTTGTTAGGATTAGTTAGAAATCCCTTTCCTACAAAATTCCACCGAGCTAATTATTAGGGGGTTTGTAGTAGTGGAATTTCCTAAATATGGATAACAAAACTTTGGAGTTCATTTTTGTAGTGCGTGGAATAATTTTCTTCACTTACATTTATTATAGTTTTCATATTTTTTTTTGGCATACATGAACTCTCAAATTTTCATTTTGTTGCAATCCACTTGCCTTATATCCTTTTTGTTTACGAGAGAAATGGGAGAGTGAAAATTCAAGTTTGGATGTGAAAAAAAAAAAATTGAACATCCAAAATGGGAAATGCACAAATGCTGAGAGAGGTAATTCCACAAAGTATCTTTGATTTCTAAGGACAGGCAAAAAGTGGGTTGTTTGGCTCTGGTAAATATCCAACCCCTTGAGAATTTTATTTTTTCCAATCCCTAAAATTTTTAGCATAATTAGTCCACTTGCATCCTCAACATGTTTCTGGCATGCATCGACACCACATTTAAAGCATGTTAGGATCAGTCAGAAGTCCCTTTCCTACAAAATTCCACCAAGCAAAATATTAGGGGGTTTGTATAAGTGGAATTTCCAAAACATGGATCACAAAACCTTGGAGTTCATTTTTGAAGTGCGTGAAATAATTTTCTTCACTTACATTTATTATAGTTTTCAAAATTTTTTTTGCAAACATGAACTCTAAAATTTTCATTTTGTTGTGATCTAATTGCCTTATATCTTTTTTGTTTACGAGAGAAATGGGCGAGTGAAAACTCAAGTTTGGACCTGAAAAAAAAAAATTGAACATCCAAAATGGGAAATGCACAAATACTGAGAGAGATAATTCCAGAAAGTATCTGTGATTTCTAAGGACAGGCAAAAAGTGGGTTGTTTGGCTCTGGTAAATATACAACCACTTGAGAATTTGATTTTTTCCACTACTTGAAATTTTTGGCATCATTAGGCCACTTGCATCCTCAACATGCTTCTGGCATGCTTGGACACCACATTTAAAGCATGTTAGGATCAGTTAGAAGTCCCTTTCCTACAAAATTCCACCAAGCTAATTATTAGGGGGTTTGTACTAGTGGAATTACCCAAACATGGATAACAAAACCTTGGAATTCATTTTTGTAGTGCGTGAAATAATTTTCTTCACTTACATTTATTATAGTTTTCATAGTTTTTATTGCATACATGAACTTTAAAATTTTTATTTTGTTGCGATCTACATGCCTTATATCTTTTTTTTTACACGAGAAATGGGAGTGCAAAAACTCAAGTTTGGATCTGAAAAAAGAAATTTGAACATCCAAAATGGGAAATGCACAAATTCTGAGAAGAGATAATTCCAGAAGGTATCTGTGATTTCTAAGGACAGGCAAAAAGTGGGTTGTTTGGCTCTGGTAAATATCCAACCACTTGACAATTTGATTTTTCCACTCCTTCAAATTTTTGGCATCATTAGGCCTCTTTCATCCTCATCATGCTTCTGCCTGGCATGGACACCACATTTAAAGCATGTTAGGATCAGTTAGAAGTCCCTTTCCAGCAAAATTCCACCAAGCTAATTATTAGGGGGTTTGTACAAGTGGAATTTCCCAAACATGGATAACAAAACCTTGGAATTTAGTTTTGTAGTGCGTGAAATAATTTTCTTCACTTACATTTATTATAGTTTTCAAAATTTTTTTTGCATATAGGAACTCTATAATTTTCATTTTGTTGCGATCTACTTGGCTTATATCTTTTTTGTTTACGAGAGAAATGGGAGAGTGAAAACTCAAGTTTGGATCTGACACAAAAAAAATTTGAATATCCAAAATGGGAAATGAACAATTGCTGAGAGAGATAACTCCAGAAAGTATCTGTGATTTCTAAGGATAGGAAAAAAGAGGGTTGTTTGGCTCTGGTAAATATCCAACCACTTGAGAATTGAATTTTTTCAACTCCTTGAAATTTTTGGCATCATTAGGCCACTTGCATACTCAACATGCTTCTGGCATGCTTGGACACCATATTTAAAAGCATGTTGGGATCAGTTAAAAGTCCCTTTCCTACAAAATTCCACCAAGCTAATTATTAGGGTGTTTTTACTAGTGGAATTTCCCAAACATGGATAACAAAACCTGGGAGTTCATTTTTGTAGTGCGTGAAATAATTTTCTTCACTTACATTTATTATAGTTTTCAAATTTTTTTTTGCATACATGCACTCTAAAATTTTCATTTTGTTGCGATCTACTTGCCTTATATCTTTTTTGTTTACGAGTGAAATGGGAGAGTGAAAACTCAAGTTTGGATCTGAAAAAAAAAATTTGATCATCCAAAATAGGAAATACACAAATGCTGAGAGAGATAATTCCAGAAAGTATCCGTGATTTCTAAGGATAGGCAAAAAGTGGGTTGTTTGGCTCTGGTAAATATCCAACCACTTGAGAATTTGAATTTTTTCTCTCCTTGAAAATTTTGGAATCATTAGGCCACTTGCATCCTCAACATTCTTCTGGCATGCATGGACACCACATTTAAAGCATGTTAGGATCAGTTAGAAGTCCCTTTCCTACAAAATTCCACCAAGCTAATTTTTAGGGGGTTTGTACTAGTGGAATTTCCCAAACATGGATAACAAAACCTTGGAATTGATTTTTGTAGTGCGTGAAATAATTGTCTTCACTTACATTTATTATAGTTTTCAAATTTTTTTTTGCATACATGAACTCTAAAATTTTCATTTTGTTGCGATCTACTTGCCTTATATCTTTTTTGTTTAGGAGAGAAATGGGATAGTGAAAAATCAAGTTTGGATCTGAAAGACAAAATTTTAACATCCAAAATGGGAAACGCAGAAATGCTGAGAGAGGTAATTCCAGAAAGTATCTGTGATTTCTAAGGATAGGCAAAAAGTGGGTTGTTTGGCTCTGGTAAATATCCAACCACTTGAGAAATTTATTTTTTCCACTCCTTCAAATTTTTGGCATCATAAGGCCACTTGCATCCTCAACATGCTTTTGGCATGCATGGACACCACATTTAAAGAATGTTAGGATCAGTTAGAAGTCCCTTTCCTACAAAATTCCACCAAGTTAATTATTAGGGGGTTTGTACTAGTGGAATTTCCCAAACATGAATAACAAAACCTTGGACTTCATTTTTGTAGTGCGTGAAATAATTTTCTTCACTTACATTTATTATAGTTTTCAAAATTTTTTTTTCATACTTGAACTCTAAAATTCTCATTTTGTTGCGATCTACTTGCCTGATATCTTTTTTGTTTACGAGAGAAATGGGAGAGTGAAAACTCAAGTTTGGATCTGAAAAAAAAATATGAACATCCAAAATGGGAAATGCACAAATGCTGAGAGAGACAATTCCAGAAAGTATCTGTGATTTCTAAGGATAGGCAAAAAGTGGGTTGTTTGGCTATGGTAAATATCCAACCACTTGAGAATTTGATTTTTTCCACTCCTTGAAATTTTTGGCATCATTAGGCCACTTGCATCCTCAACATGCTTCAGGCATGCATGGACACCACATTTAAAGCATGTTAGGATCATTTAGAAGTCCCTTTCCTAGAAAATTCCACCAAGCTAATTATTAGGGGTTTTGTACTAGTGGAATTTCCCAAACAAGGATAACAAAATCTTGGAGTTCATTTTTATAGTACGTGAAATAATTTTCTTCATTTACATTTATTATAGTTTTCAAATTTTTTTTGCATACATGAACTCTAAAATTTTCATTTTGTTGCGATCTACGTACTTTATATCTTTTTTGTTTACGAGAGAAATGGGAGAGTGAAAACTAAAGTTTGGATCTGAAAAAAAAAATTTGAACATCCAAAATGGGAAATGTACAAATGCTGAGAGAGACAATTCCAAAAAGTATCTGTGATTTCTAAGGACAGGCAAAACATGGGTTGTTTGACTCTGGTAAATATCCAACCACTTGAGAATTTGATTTTTTCCACTCCTTGAAATTTTTGGCATCAATAGGGCACTTGCATCCTCAACATGCTATAGGCATGCATGGACACCACATTTAAAGCATGTTAGGATCAATTAGAAGTCCCTTTCCTACAAAATTCCACCAAGATAATTATTAGGGGGTTTCTACTAGTGAAATTTCCCAAACCATGATAAAAAAACCTTGGAGTTCATTTTTATAGTGCGTGAAATAAATTTTCTTCACTTTGATTTATTATTGTTTTCAAATTTTTTTTTGCATACATGAACTCTAAAATATTCATTTTGTTGCGATGTACTTACCTTATATCTTTTTTTTTACAAGAGAATAAGAGAGCGAAAACTCAAGTTTGGATCTGAAAAAAAAAAATTTGAACATCCAAAATGGGAATTGCACAAATGCTGAGAGAGATAATTCCAGAAAGTATCTGTGATTTCTACGGATTGGCAAAAATTGGGTGGTTTGTCTCTGGTAAATATCCAACCACTTGAGAATATGATTTTTTCCACTCCTTGTGATTTTTGGCATCATTAGGCCACTTGCCTCCTCAACATGCTTCTGGCATGCATGGACACCACATTTAAAGCATGTTAGGATCAGTTAGAAGTCCCTTTCCTACAAAATTCCACCAAGCTAATTATAAAGGTTTGTACTACTGGAATTTCCCAAACACGGATAAAAAAACATTGGAGTTCATTTTTGTAGTGCGTGAAATAATTTTTTTCACTTGCATTTATTATAGTTTTCAAATTTTTTTTTGCACACATGAACTCTAAAATTTTCATTTTGTTGCGATCTACTTGACTTATATCTTTTTTGTTTACGAGAGAAATGGGAGAGTGAAAAGTCAAGTTTGGATCTGAAAAAAAAAATTTGAACATCCAAAATGCGAAATGCACAAATGCTGAGAGTGATAAATCCAGAAAGTATCTGTGATTTCTAAGGATAGGCAAAAAGTGGGTTGTTTGGCTCTGGTAAATATCCAACCACATGAGAATTTGATTTTTTTCACTCCTTTAAATTTTTGGCATCAATAGGCCACTTGCATACTCAACTTGCTTCTGGCATGCATGGACACCACATTTAAAGCATGTTTGGATCAGTTAGAAGTCCCTTTCCTAAAAAATTCCACCAAGATAATTATTTGGGAGTTTGTACAAGTGGAATTTCCCAAACCTGGATAACAAAACCTTGGTGTTCATTTTTGTAGTGCGTGAAATAATTTTCTTCACTTTCATTTATTATAGTTTTCAAATTTTTTTTGCATACATGAACTCTAAAATTTTCTTTTTGTTGCGATCCACTTGCCTTATATCTTTTTTGTTTACGAGAGAAATGGGAGTGTGAAAACTAAACTTTGGATCTGAAAAAAAAAAAAATTTGAACATCCAAAATGGGAAATGCACAAATGCTAAGAGAGATAATTCCAGAAAGTATCTGTGATTTATAAGGATAGGCAAAAAGTGGGTTGTTTGGCTCTGGTAATTATCCAACCACTTGAGAATTTGATTTTTTCCACTCATTGAAATTTTTGGTATCAATAGGCCACTTGCATCCTCAACATGCTACAGGCATGCATGGACACCACATTTAAAGCATGTTAGGATCAATTAGAAGTCTCTTTCCTACAAAATTCCACCAAGATAATTATTATGGGGTTTGTACTAGTTAAATTTCCCAAACCTTGATAAGAAAACCTTGGAGTTCATTTTTATAGTGCGTGAAATAAATTTTCTTCACTTTCATTTATTATTGTTTTCATATTTTTTTTTGCATACATGAACTCTAAAATATTCATTTTGTTGCGATGTACTTACCTTATATCTTTTTTTTTTACGAGAGAATAAGAGAGCAAAAACTCAAGTTTGGATCTGAAAAAAAAAAATTTGGACATCCAAAATGGGAATTGCACAAATGCTGAGAGAGATAATTCCAGAAAGTATCTGTGATTTCTACGGATAGGCAAAAATTGGGTGGTTTGACTCTGGTAAATATCCAACCACTTGAGAATATGATTTTTTCCACTCCTTGTGATTTTTGGCATCATTAGGCTACTTGTCTCCTCAACATGCTTCTGGCATGCATGGACACCACATTTAAAGCATGTTAGGATCAGTTTGAAGTCCCTTTCCTACAAAATTCCACCAAGCTAATTATTAAGGTTTGTACTACTAGAATTTTCCAAACTAGGATAAAAAAACCTTGGAGTTCATTTTTGTAGTGCGTGAAATAATTTTCTTCACTAACATTTATTATAGTTTTCAATTTTTTTTTTTGCACACATGAACTCTAAAATTTTCATTTTGTTGCGATCTACTTGCCTTATATCCTTTTTGTTTACGAGAGAAATGGGAGAGTGAAAACTCAAGTTTGGATCTGAAAAAAAAAATTTGAACATCCAAAATGGGAAATGCACAATTGCTGAGAGAGGTAATTCCAGAAAGTATCTGTGATTTCTAAGGACAGGCAAAAAGTGGGTTGTTTGGCTCTGGTAAAAAACCAACCACTTGAGAATTTTATTTTTTCCACTCCCTAAATTTTTTAGCATCATTAGGCCACTTGCATCCTCAACATGTTTCTGGCATGCATGGACACCACATTTGAAGCATGTTACGATCAGGTAGAAGTCCCTTTCCTAGAAAATTCCACCAAGCTAATTATTAGTGCGTTTGTACTTGTGGAATTTCCCAAACATGGATAACAAAACCTTGGAGTTCATTTTTGTAGTGCGTGAAATAATTTTCTTCAGTTACATTTATTATAGTTTTCAAATTTTGTTTTGCATACATGAACTCTAAAATTTTCATTTTGTTGCGATCTACTTGCCTTATATCTTTTTTGTTTACAAGAGAAATTGGAGAGTGAAAACTCAAGTTTGGGTCGGAAAATAAAAATTTTGAACATCTAAAATGGGAAATGCACAAATGCTGAGAGAGATAATTCCAGAAAGTATCTGTGACTTCTAAGCATAGGCAAAAAGTGGGTTGTTTGGCTCTGGTAAATATCCAACGACTTGAGAATTTGATTTTTTTCACTCCTTGAAATTTTTGGCATCATTAGGCCACTTGCATCCTCAACATTCTTCTGGCATGCATGGATACCACATTTAAAGCATGTTAGGATCTGTTAGAAGTCCCTTTCCTACAAAATTCCACCAAGCTAATTATTAGGGGGTTTGTACTAGTGGAATTTCCTAAACATGGATAACAAAACCTTGGAGTTCATTTTTGTAGTGCGTGGAATAATTTTCTTCACTTACATTTATTACAGTTTTCAAATTTTGTTTTTTCATACATGAACTTTAAAATTTTCCTTTTTTGCAATCTTCTTGCCTTATATCCTTTTTGTTTTCGAGAGAAATGGGAGAGTGAAAATTCAAGTTTGGATCTGAAAAAAAAAATTTGAACATCCAAAATGGAAAATGCACAAATGCTGAGAGAGGTAATTCCAGAAAGTATCTGTGATTTCTAAGGACAGGCAAAAAGTGGGTTGTTTGGCTCTGGTTAATATCCAACCACTTGAGAATTTTATTTTTTCCACTCCCTAAAATTTTTCGCATCATTAGGCCACTTGCATCCTCAACAGGTTTCTGGCATGCATGGTAACCACATTTACAGCATTTTAGGATCAGTTAGAAGTCCCTTTCCTAGAAAATTCCACCAAGCTAATTATTAGGCAGTTTGTACTAGTGGAATTTCCCAAACATGGATAACAAAACCATGGAGTTCATTTTTGTAGTGCGTGAAATAATTTTTTTCACTTACATTTAATATTGTTTTCAAATTTTGTTTTGCATACATGAACTCTAAAATTTTCATTTTGTTGCGATCTACTTGCCTTACGTCTTTTTGGTTTACGAGAGAAATGGGAGAGAGAAAACTCAAGTTTGGGTCGGAAAATATAAAATTTGAACATCCAAATTGGGAAATACACAAATGCTGAGGAAGATAATTCCAAAAAGCATCTGTGATTTCTAAGCATAGGCAAAAAGTGGGTTGTTTGGCTCTGGTAAATATCCAACGACTTAAGAATTTGATTTTTTTCACTCCATGAAATTTTTGGCATCATTAGGCCACTTGCATCCTCAACATTCTTCTGGCATGCATAGATACCACATTTAAAGCATGTTAGGATCAGTTAGAAGTCCCTTTCCTACAAAATTCCACCAAGCTAATTATTAGGGGGTTTGTACTAGTGAAATTTCCTAAACATGGATAACAAAACCTTGGAGTTCATTTTTGTAGTGCGTGGAATAATTTTCTTCACTTACATTTATTATAGTTTTCAATTTTTTTTTTCTATACAGGAACTCTAAAATTTTCATTTTGTTGCAATCTACTTGCCTTACATCCTTTTTGTTAACAAGAGAAATTGGAGAGTGAAAATTCAAGTTTGGATCTGAAAAAAAAAAATTTGAACATCCAAAATGGGAAATGCACAAATGCTGAGAGAGGTAATTCCAGAAAGTATTTGTGATTTCTAAGGACAGGCAAAAAGTGGGTTGTTTGGCTCTGGTAAATATCCAACCACTTGAGAATTTTATATTTTCCACTCCCTAAAATTTTTAGCATCATTAGGCCACTTGCATCCTCAACATGTTTCTGGCATGCATGGACACCACATTTAAAGCATGTTACGATCAGTTCAAAGTCCCTTTCCTAGAAAATTCCACTAAGATAATTATTAAGGGGTTTGTACTAGTGGAGTTTCCCAAACATGGATAACAAAACCTAGGAGTTCATTTTTGTAGTGCGTGAAATAATTTTCTTCACTTACATTTATTATAGTTTTCAAATTTTTTTTTTTGCATACATGAACTCCAAAATTTTCATTTTGTTGCAATCTACTTGCCTTATATCCTTTTGGTTTACGAGTGAAATGGGAGAGTGAAAACTCAAGTTTGGATCTGAAAAAAAAAATTTGAACATCGAAAATGGGAAATGAACAAATGCTGAGAGAGATAATTCCAGAAAATATCTGTGATTTCTAAGGACAGGCAAAAAGTGGGTTGTTTGGCTCTGGTAAATATCCAACCACTTGAGAATTTTTTTTTTCCACTCCTTGAAATTTTTGGCATCATTAAGCCACTTGCATCCTCAACATGCTTCTGGCATGCATGGACGCCACATTTAAAACATGTTAGGATCAGTTAGAAGTCCCTTTCCTAGAAAATTCCATTAAGCTAATTATTAGGGGGTTTGTACGAGTGGAATTTCCCAAACATGGATAACCAAACCTTGGAGTTCATTTTTGTAGTGCGTGAAATAATTTTCTTCACTTACATTTATTATAGTTTTCAAATTTTTTTTTGCATTCATGAACTCTAAAATTTTCACTTTGTTGCGATCTACTTGCCTTATATCATTTTTGTTTACGAGAGAAATGGGAGAGTGAAAACTCAAGTTTGGATCTGAAAAAAAAAAATTTGGACATCCAAATTGGCAAATGCACAAATGCTGAGAGAGATAATTCCAGAAAGTATCTGTGATTTCTAAGGATAGGCAAAAAGTGGGTTGTATGGCTGTGGTAAATTTCCAACCACTTACGAATTTGATTTTTTCCACTCCTTGAAATTTTTGGCATCATTAGGCCATTTGCTTCCTCAACATGCTTCTGGCATGCATGGACACCACATTTAAAAGCATGTTAGGATCAGTTAGAAGTCCCTTTCCTACAAAATTCCACCAAGCTAATTATTAGGGGGTTTGTACTAGTGGAATTTCCTAAACATGGATAACAAAACCTTGGAGTTCATTTTCGTAGTGAGTGAAATAATTTTTTTCACTTACATTTAGTATAGTTTTCAAAATATGTTTTTGCATACATAAACTCTAAAATTTTCATTTTGTTGCAATTTACTTGCCTTGTATCTTTTTCTTTTACGAGAGAAAAGGGAGAGTGAAAACTCAAGTTTGGATTTGAAAAAAAAATTTGAACATCCAAAATGGGAAATGCACAAATGCTGAGAGAGATAATTCTAGAAAGTATCTGTGATTTCTAAGGATAGGCAAAAAGTGGGTTGTTTGGCTCTAGTAAATATCCAAACACTTGAGAATTTGATTTTTTCCACTCCTTGAAATTTTTGGCATCATTAAGCCACTTGCGTCCTCAACATGCTTCTGGCATGCATGGACACCACATTTACAAGCATGTTAGGATCAGCTAGAAGTCCCTTTCCTACAAAATTCCACCAAGCTAATTATTAGGGGGTTTGTACTAGTGGAATTTCCCAAACATGGATAACAAAACCTTGGAGTTTAGTTTTGTAGTGCGTGAAATAATTTTCTTCACTTACATTTATTATAGTTTTCAAATTTTTTTTTTGCATACATGAACTCCAAAATTTTCATTTTGTTGCAATCTACTTGCCTTATATCCTTTTGGTTTACGAGAGAAATGGGAGAGTGAAAACTCAAGTTTGGATCTAAAACTAAAATTCGAACATCCAAAATAGGAAATGCACAAATGCTGAGAGAGGTAATTCCAGAAAGTACCTGTGATTTCTAAGGACCGGCAAAAAGTGGGTTGTTTGGCTCTAGAAAATATCCAACCACTTGAGAATTTTATTTTTTCCACTCCCTAGAATTTTTTGCATCATTAGGCCACTTGCATCCTCTACATGTTTCTGGCATACATGGACACCACATTTAAAGCATGTTAGGATCAGTTAGAAGTCCCTTTCCTAGAAAATTCTACCAAGCTAATTATTAGTGGGTTTGAACTAGTGGAATTTCCCAAACATCGATAACAAAAGCTTGCAGTTCATTTTTGTAGTGCGTGAAATAATTTTCTTCACTTACATTTATTATAGTTTTCTAATTTTGTTTTGCATACATGAACTCTAAAATTTTCATTTTGTTGCGATCTACTTGCCTTATATCTTTTTTGTTTACGAGAGAAATGGGAGAGTGAAAACTCAAGTTTGGGTCGGAAAATAAAAAATTTGAACATCCAAAATTGGAAATGCACAAATGCTAAGAGAGATAATGCAAGAAAGTATATGTGATTTCTAAGCATAGGCAAAAAGTGGGTTGTTTGGCTCTGGAAAATATCCAATGACTTGACAATTTGATTTTTTTCACTCCTTGAAATTTTTGGCATCATTAGGCCACTTGCATCCTCAACATTCTTCTTGCATGCATGGATACCACATTTAAAGCATGTTTGGATCAGTTTGAAGTCCCTTTCCAACAAAATTCCACCAAGCTAATTATTAGGGGGTTTGTACTAGTGGAATTTCCTAAACATGGATAACAAAACCTTGGAGTTCATTTTCGTAGTGTGTGAAATAATTTTCTTCACTTCCATTTAGTATTGTTTTCAAAATATTTTTTGCATACATAAACTCTAAAATTTTCATTTTGTTGCGATGTACTTGCCTTTTATCTTTTTTGTTGACGAGAGAAATGGGACAGTGAAAACACAAGTTTGGATCTGAAAAAAAAAAATTTGAACATCCAAAATGGGAAATGCACAAATGCTGAGAGATATAATTCCAGAAAGTATCTGTGATTTCTAAGGATAGGCAAAAAGTAGGTTGTTTGGCTATGGTTAATATCCTACCACTTGAGAATTTGATTTTTTCCACTCCTTGAAATTTTTGGCATCATTAGGCCACTTGCATCCTGAACATGCTTCTGGCATGCATGGACACCACATTTAAAAGCATCTTAGGATAAGTTAGAAGTCCCTTTCCTACAAAATTCCACCAAGCTAATTATTAGGGGGTTTCTACTAGTGAAATTTCCCAAAGATGGATAACAAAACCTTGGAGTTCATTTTTGTAGTGTGTGAAATAGTTTTATTCACTTACAGTTATTATAGCTTTCATATTTTTTTTTTGCATACATGAACTATTTTGTTGCGATCTACTTGCCTTATATTTTTTGTTTACGATAGAAATGGGAGAGTGAAAACTCAAGTTTGGATCTGAAAAAAACATATTTGTACATCAAAAATGGGAAATGCACAAATGCAGAGAGAGATAATTCCAAAAAGTATGTATGATTTATAAGGATAGGCAAAAAGTGGGTTGTTTGGCTCTGGTAAATATCCAACCACATGAGAATTTGATTTTTTCCACTCCTTGAAATTTTTGGCATCATTAGGCCACTTGCATCCTCAACATGCTTCTAGCATGCATGGACACCACATTTAAATACATGTTAGGGTCAGTTAGAAGTCCCTTTCCTAGAAAATTCCACCAAGCTAATTATTAGGGGGTTTGTACTAGTGGAATTTCCCAAACATGGAAAACAAAACCTTGGAGTTCATTTTTGTAGTGTGTGAAATAATTTTCTTCACTTACATTTTTTATAGTTTCAAATTTTTTTTTGCATACATGAACTCTAAATTTTCATTTTGTTGCTATCTACTTGCCTTATATCTTTTTTGTTTACGAGAGAAATGGGAGAGTGAAAACTCAAGTTTGGGTCTGAAAATAAAAAATTTGAACATCCAAAATGGTAAATGCACAAATGCTGAGAGAGATAATTTCATAATGTATCTGTGATTTCTAAGCATAGGCAAAAAGTGGGTTGTTTGGCTCATGTAAAAATCCAACGACTTGAGAATTTGATTTTTTTCACTCCTTGAAATTTTTGGCATCATTAGGCCACTTGCTTCCTCAACATGCTTCTAGCATGCATGGATACCACATTTAAAGTTTGTTAGGATTAGTTAGAAATCCCTTTCCTACATAATTCCACCGAGCTAATTATTAGGGGGTTTGTAGTAGTGGAATTTCCTAAACATGGATAACAAAACCTTGGAGTTCATTTTTGTAGTGCGTGGAATAATTTTCTTCACTTACATTTATTATAGTTTTCATATTTTTTTTTGGCATACATGAACTCTCAAATTTTCATTTTGTTGCAATCTACTTGCCTTATATCCTTTTTGTTTACGAGAGAAATGGGAGAGTGAAAATTCAAGTTTGGATGTGAAAAAAAAAAATTGAACATCCAAAATGGGAAATGCACAAATGCTGAGAGAGGTAATTCCACAAAGTATCTTTGATTTCTAAGGACAGGCAAAAAGTGGGTTGTTTGGCTCTGGTAAATATCCAACCACTTGAGAATTTTATTTTTTCCATTCCCTAAAATTTTTAGCATAATTAGTCCACTTGCATCCTCAACATGTTTCTGGCATGCATCGACACCACATTTAAAGCATGTTAAGATCAGTCAGAAGTCCCTTTCCTACAAAATTCCACCAAGCAAAATATTAGGGGGTTTGTACAAGTGGAATTTCCAAAACATGGATAACAAAACCTTGGAGTTCATTTTTGAAGTGCGTGAAATAATTTTCTTCACTTACATTTATTATAGTTTTCAAAATTTTTTTTGTATACATGAACTCTAAAATTTTCATTTTGTTGTGATCTAATTGCCTTATATCTTTTTTGTTTACGAGAGAAATGGGCGAGTGAAAACTCAAGTTTGGACCTGAAAAAAAAAATTGAACATCCAAAATGGGAAATGCACAAATACTGAGAGAGATAATTCCAGAAAGTATCTGTGATGTCTAAGGACAGGCAAAAAGTGGGTTGTTTGGCTCTGGTAAATATCCAACGACTTGAGAATTTGATTTTTTCCACTACTTGAAATTTTTGGCATCATTAGGCCACTTGCATCCTCAACATGCTTCTGCCATGCTTGGACACCACATTTAAAGCATGTTAGGATCAGTTAGAAGTCCTTTTCCTACCAAATTCCACCAAGCTAATTATTAGGGGGTTTGTACTAGTGGAATTTCCCAAACATGGATAACAAAACCTTGGAGTTCATTTTTGTAGTGCGTGAAATAATTTTCTTCACTTACATTTATTATAGTTTTTAAAGTTTTTATTGGATACATGAACTTTAAAATTTTCATTTTGTTGCGATCTACATGCCTTATATCTTTTTTTTTACAAGAGAAATGGGAGTGCGAAAACTCAAGTTTGGATCTGAAAAAAAAAATTTGAACATCCAAAATGGGAAATGCACAAATTTTGAGAAGAGATAATTCCAGAAGGTATCTGTGATTTCTAAGGACAGGCAAAAAGTGGGTTGTTTGGCTCTGGTAAATATCCAACCACTTGACAATTTGATTTTTCCACTCCTTCAAAATTTTCGCATCATTAGGCCTCTTTCATCCTCATCATGCTTCTGCCTGGCATGGACACCACATTTAAAGCATGTTAGGATCAGTTAGAAGTCCCTTTCCAACAAAATTCCACCAAGCTAATTATTAGGGGGTTTGTACAAGTGGAATTTCCCAAACATGGATAACAAAACCTTGGAGTTTAGTTTTGTAGTGCGTGAAATAATTTTCTTCACTTACATTTATTATAGTTTTCAAAATTTTTTTTGCATACAGGAACTCTAAAATTTTCATTTTGTTGCGATCTACTTGGCTTATATCTTTTTTGTTTACGAGAGAAATGGGAGAGTGAAAACTCAAGTTTGGATCTGACACAAAAAAAATTTTAACATCCAAAATGGGAAATGAACAATTGCTGAGAGAGATAACTCCAGAAAGTATCTGTGATTTCTAAGGATAGGAAAAAAGAAGGTTGTTTGGCTCTGGTAAATATCCAACCACTTGAGAATTGAATTTTTTCAACTCCTTGAAATTTTTGGCATCATTAGGCCACTTGCATCCTCAACATGCTTCTGGCATGCATGGACACCATATTTAAATGCATGTTAGGATCAGTTAGAAGTCCCTTTCCAACAAAATTCCACCAAGCTAATTATTAGGGTGTTTGTACTAGTGGAATTTCCCAAACATGGATAACAAAACCTGGGAGTTCATTTTTGTAGTGCGTGAAATAATTTTCTTCACTTACATTTATTATAGTTTTCAAATTTTTTTTTGCATACATGCACTCTAAAATTTTCATTTTGTTGCGATCTACTTGCCTTATATCTTTTTTGTTTACAAGAGAAATGGGAGAGTGAAAACTCAAGTTTGGATCTGTAAAAAAAAATTTGATCATCCAAAATAGGAAATACACAAATGCTGAGAGAGATAATTCCAGAAAGTATCCGTGATTTCTAAGGATAGGCAAAAAGTGGGTTGTTTGGATCTGGTAAATATCCAACCACTTGAGAAATATATTTTTTCTACTCCTTCAAATTTTTGGCATCATAAGGCCACTTGCATCCTCAACATGCTTCTGGCATGCAAGGACACCACATTTAAAGAATGTTAGGATCAGTTAGAAGTCCCTTTCCTACAAAATTCCACCAAGTTAATTATTAGGGGGTTTGTACTAGTGGAATTTCCCAAACATGAATAACAAAACCTTGGACTTCATTTTTGTAGTGCGTGAAACAATTTTCTTCACTTACATTTATTATAGTTTTCAAATTTTTTTTTTCATACTTGAACTCTAAAATTCTCATTTTGTTGCGATCTACTTGCCTTATATCTTTTTTGTTTACGAGAGAAATGGGAGAGTGAAAACTCAAGTTTGGATCTGAAAAAAAAATATGAACATCCAAAATGGGAAATGCACAAATGCTGAGAGAGACAATTCCAGAAAGTATCTGTGATTTCTAAGGATAGGCAAAAAGTGGGTTGTTTGGCTCTGGTAAATATCCAACCACTTGAGAATTTGATTTTTTCCACTCCTTGAAATTTTTGGCATCATTAGGCCACTTGCATCCTCAACATGCTTCAGGCATGCATGGACACCACATTTAAAGCATGTTAGGATCATTTAGAAGTCCCTTTCCTTGAAAATTCCACCAAGCTAATTATTAGGGGTTTTGTACTAGTGGAATTTCCCAAACAAGGATAACAAAATCTTGGTGTTCATTTTTATAGTGCGTGAAATAATTTTCTTCATTTACATTTATTATAGTTTTCAAATTTTTTTTGCATACATGAACTCTAAAATTTTCATTTTGTTGCGATCTACGTACTTTATATCTTTTTTGTTTACGAGAGAAATGGGAGAGTGAAAACTCAAGTTTGGATCTGAAAAAAGAAATTTGAACATCCAAAATGGGAAATGTACAAATGCTGAGAGAGACAATTCCAGAAAGTATCTGTGATTTCTAAGGACAGGAAAAAAGCGGATTGTTTGGCTCTGGTAAATATCCAACCACTTGAGAATTTGATTTTTTCCACTCCTTGAAATTTTTGGCATCAATAGGCCACTTGCATCCTCAACATGCTACAGGCATGCATGGACACCACATTTAAAGCATGTTAGGATCAATTAGAAGTCCCTTTCCTACAAAATTCCACCAAGATAATTATTAGGGGGTTTGTACTAGTGAAATTTCCCAAACCATGATAAAAAAACCTTGGAGTTCATTTTTATAGTGCGTGAAATAAATTTTCTTCACTTTGATTTATTTTTGTTTTCAAATTTTTTTTTGCATACATGAACTCTAAAATATTCATTTTGTTGCGATGTACTTACCTTATATATTTTTTTTGACAAGAGAATAAAAGAGCGAAAACTCAAGTTTGGATCTGAAAAAAAATAATTTGAACATCCAAAATGGGAATTGCACAAATGCTGAGAGAGATAAATCCAGAAAGTATCTGTGATTTCTACGGATTGGCAAAAATAGGGTGGTTTGGCTCTGGTAAATATCCAACCACTTGAGAATATGATTTTTTCCACTCCTTGTGATTTTTGGCATCATTAGGCCACTTGCCTCCTCAACATGCTTCTTGCATGCATGGACACCACATTTAAAGCATGTTAGGATCAGTTAGAAGTCCCTTTCCTACAAAATTCCACCAAGCTAATTATTTGGGGGTTTGTATAAGTGGAATTTCCCAAACCTGGATAACAAAACCTTGGTGTTCATTTTTGTAGTGCGTGAAATAATTTTCTTCACTTTCATTTATTATAGTTTTCAAATTTTTTTTGCATACATGAACTCTAAAATTTTCTTTTTGTTGCGATCCACTTGCCTTATATCTTTTTTGTTTATGAGAGAAATGGGAGTGTGAAAACTAAAGTTTGGATCTGAAAAAAAAAAATTTGAACATCCATAATGGGAAATGCACAAATGCTAAGAGAGATAATTCCAGAAAGTATCTGTGATTTCTAAGGATAGGCAAAAAGTGGGTTGTTTGGCTCTGGTAATTATCCAACCACTTGAGAATTTGATTTTTTCCACTCCTTGAAATTTTTGGTATCAATAGGCCACTTGCATCCTCAACATGCTACAGGCATGCATGGACACCACATTTAAAGCATGTTAGGATCAATTAGAAGTCTCTTTCCTACAAAATTCCACCAAGATAATTATTAGGGGGTTTCTACTAGTTAAATTTCCCAAACCTTGATAAAAAAACCTTGGAGTTCATTTTTATAGTGCGTGAAATAAATTTTCTTCACTTTCATTTATTATTGTTTTCAAATTTTTTTTTACATACATGAACTCTAAAATATTCATTTTGTTGCCATGTACTTACCTTATATCTTTTTTTTTACGAGAGAATAAGAGAGCGAAAACTCAAGTTTGGATATGAAAAAAAAAATTTGGACATCCAAAATGGGAATTGCACAAATGCTGAGAGAGATAATTCCAGAAAGTATCTGTGATTTCTACGGATAGGCAAAAATTGGGTGGTTTGGCTCTGGTAAATATCCAACCACTTGAGAATATGATTTTTTCCACTCCTTGTGATTTTTGGCATCATTAGGCCACTTGCCTCCTCAACATGCTTCTGGCATGCATGGACACCACATTTAAAGCATGTTAGGATCAGTTTGAAGTCCCTTTCCTACAAAATTACACCAAGCTAATTATTAAGGTTTGTACTACTGGAATTTCCCAAACAAGGATAAAAAAACCTTGGAGTTCATTTTTGTAGTGCGTGAAATAATTTTCTTCACTTACATTTATTATAGTTTTCAATTTTGTTTTGCACACATGAACTCTAAAATTTTCATTTTGTTGCGATCTACTTGCCTTATATCTTTTTTGTTTACGAGAGAATTGGGAGAGTGAAAACTCAAGTTTGGATCTGAAAAACAAAATTTGAACATCCAAAATGGGAAGTGCACAAATTCTGAGAGAGATAAATCCAGAAAGTATCAGTGATTTCTAAGGATAGGCAAAAAGTGGGTTGTTTGGCTCTGGTAAATATCCAACGACATGAGAATTTGAATTTTTCCACTCCTTTAAATTTTTGGCATCAATAGGCCACTTGCATCCTCAACTTGCTTCTGGCATGCATCGATACCACATTTAAAGCATGTTAGGATCAGTTAGAAGTCCCGTTCCTACAAAATTCCACCAAGATAATTATTTGGGGGTTTGTACAAGTGGAATTTCCCAAACCTGGATAACAAAACCTTGGAGTTCATTTTTGTAGTGCGTGAAATAATTTTCTTCACTTTCATTTATTATAGTTTTCAAATTTTGTTTTGCATACATGAAGTCTAAAATTTTCTTTTTGTTGCGATCTACTTGCCTTATATCTTTTTTGTTTACGAGAGAAATGGGTGTGTGAAAACTAAAGTTTGGATCTGAAAAAAAAAATATGAACATCCAAAATGGGAAATGCACAAATGCCGAGAGAGATAATTCCGGAAAGTATCTGTGATTTCTAAGGATAGGCAAAAAGTGGGTTGTTTGGCTCTGGTTAATATCCAACCACTTGAGAATATGATTTTTTCCACTCCTTGAAAGTTTTGGCATTATTAGGCAACTTGCATCCTTAACATGCTTAAGGCATGCATGGACACCACATTTAAAGCATGTTAGGATCAGTTAGAAGTCCCTTTCCTACAAAATTCCACCAAGCTAATTATTAGGGGGTTTGTACTAGTGGAATTTCCCAAACATGGAAAACAAAACCTTGGAGTTCATTTTTGTAGTGCATGAAATAATTTTCTTCACTTACATTTATTATAGTTTTGAAATTTTTTTTTTGCATACAAGAACTCAAAATTTTCATTTTGTTGCGATCTACTTGCCTTATATCTTTTTTGTTTATGAGAGAAATGGGAGAGTGAAAAATCAAATTTGGATCTGAAAAAATAAATTTGAACATCCAAAATGGGAAATGCACAAATGCTGAGAGAGACATTTACAGAAAGTATCTGTGATTTCTAAGGATAGGCAAAAAGTGGGTTGTTTGGCTCTGGTAAATATCCAACCACTTGAGAATTTGTTTTTTTCCAATCCTTGAAATTTTTGGCATCATTTGGCCACTTGAATCCTATACATGGTTCTGGCATGCATGGACACCACATTTAAAGCATGTTTGGATCAGTTAGAAGTCTCTTTCCTTCAATATTCCATCAAGTTAATTATCAGGGGTTTTTTACTAGTGGAATTTCCCTAACATGGATAACAAAACCTTGGAGTTCATTTTTATAGGGCGTGAAATAATTTTCTTCACTTACATTTATTATAGTTTTCAAATTTTTTTTTGCATACATGAACTCAAAAATTTTCATTTTGTTGCGATCTATTTGCGTTATATCTTTTTTGTTTGCAAGAGAAATGGGAGAGTGAAAATTCAACTTTGGATCTGAAAAAAATAATTTGAACTTCCAAAATGGGAAATGAACATATGCTAAGAGATATAATTCCAGAAAGTATCTGTTATTTCTAAGGACAGGCAAAAAGTGGGTTTTTTGGCTCTAGTAAATATTCAACCACTTGAGAATTCGATTTTTTCCACTCCTTGAAATTTTTGGCATCATTAGGCCTCTTGCATCCTCAGCATGCTTCTGGCATGCATGGACACCACATTTAAAGCATGATAGGATCAGTTAGAAGTCCCTTTCCGACAAAAATCCACCAAGCTAATTAATAGGGGGTTTGTACTAGTGGAATTTCCCAAACATGGATAACAAAACCTTGGAGATCATTTTTGTAGGGCGTGAAATAATTTTCTTCACTTACATTTATTCTAGTTTTCAAAATTTTTTTTGGATACATGAACTCTTAAGTTTTTATTTTGTTGCGATCTACTTGCCTTAAATCTGTTTTGTTTATGAGAGAAATGGGAGAGTGAAAAATCAAGTTTGGATCTGAAAAAAAAAATGAACTTCCAAATTGGGAAATGCACAAATGCCGAGAGAGATAATTCCAGAAAGTATCTATGATATCTAAGGACAGGCTAAAAGTGGGTTGTTTGGCTATGGTAAATATCCAACCACGTGAGAATTTGATTTTTTCCACTCCTTGAAATTTATGGCATCATTAGGCCACTTGCATCTTCAGCATGCTTCTGGCATGCATGGAAATAACATTTAAAGCATGTAAGGATCAGTTAGAAGTCCCTTTCCTATAAAATTCCACAGAGCTAATTATTAGGGGGTTGTACTAGTGGAATTTCCCAAACATGGATAAAAAAACCTTGGAGTTTATTTTTTTAGTGCGTGAAATAATTTTCTTCACTTACATTTATTATACTTTTTAATCTTTTTTTTGCATACATGAACTCTAAAATTTTCATTTTGTTGCGATCTACTTGGCTTATATCTTTTTTGTTTACGAGAGAAATGGGAGAGTGAAAACTCATGTTTGGATCTGAAAAAAAAAAATTTGAACATCCAAAATGGGAAATGCACAAAGGCTGAGGGAGATAATTCCAGAAAGTATCTATGATTTCTAAGGACAGGCAAAAAGTGGGTTGTTTGGCTCTGGTAAATATCCAACCACTTGAGAATTTGATTTTTTCCACTCCATGAAATTTTTGGAATCATTAGGCCACTTGCATCCTCAACATTCTTCTGGCATGCATGGACACCACATTTAAAGCATGTTAGGATCAGTTAGAAGTCCCTTTCCTAAAAAATTCCACCAAGCCAATTATTAGGGGGTTTGTACTAGTGGAATTTCCCAAACATGGATAACAAAACCTTGAAGTTGATTTTGTAGTGCGTGAAATAATTTTCTTCACTTACATTTATTATAGTTTTCAAAATTTTTTTTCCATACATGAACTCTAAAATTTTCATTTGGTTGCGATCTACTTTCCTTATATCTTTTTTGTTTACGAGAGAAACGGGCGAGTGAAAACTCAGGTTTGGATCTAAAAAAAATAATTTGAGCATCGAAAATGAGAAATGCACAAATGCTGAGAGAGATAATTCCAGAAAGTATCTGTGATTTCTAAGGACTGGAAAAAAGTGGGTTGTTTTGCTCAGGTAAATATCCAACCACTTGAGAATTTCATTTTTTCCACTCCTTGGAATTTTTGGCATCATTTGGCCACTTGCATCCTCAACATGCTTCTGGCATGCATGGACACAACATTTAAAGCATGTTAGGATGAGGTAGAAGTCCCTTTCCTACAAAATTCCACCGAGCTAATTATTAGGGGGTTTGTACTAGTGGAATTTCCCAAACATGGATAACAAAATCTTGGAGTTAATTTTTTTAGTGCGTGAAATAATTTTCTTCACTTACATTTATTATACTTTTTTTTTTTTTTGCATACATGAACTCTAAAATTTTCATTTTGTTGCGATCTACTCGCCTTATATCTTTTTTGTTTATGATAGAAATGTGAGAGTAAAAACTCAAGTTTGGATCTGAAAAAAAAAATTTGAACACCCAAAATGGCAAATGCTCAAATGCTGAGAGAGATAATTCCAGAAAGTATTTGTGATTTCTAATGGCAGGCAAAAAGTGGGTTGTTTGGCTCTGGTAAATATCCAACCACTTGAGAATTTGATTTTTTCAACTCCTTGAAATTTTTGGCATCATTAGGCCACTTGCATCCTCAGCAATGCTTCTGGCATGCATGGACACCACATTTAAAGCATGTTAGGATCAGTTAGAAGTCCCTTTCCTAAAAAATTCCACCAAGCTAATTATAAGGGGGTTGGTACTAGTGGAATTTCCCAAACATGGATAACAAAACCTTGGAGATCATTTTTGTAGTGCGTGAAACAGTTTTCTTCACTTACATTTTTTCTAGTTTTCAAATTTTTTTTTGATACACGAACTCTAACATTTCCATTTTGTTGCGAACTACTTGCCTTATATCTTTTGTGTTTACAAGAGAAATGGGAGAGTGAAAAGTCATGTTTGGATCTGAAAAAAAAAATTGAACATCCAAAACGGGAAATGCACAAATGCTGAGAAAGATAATTCCAGAAAGTATCTGTGATTTCTAAGGATAGGCAAAAAGGGGTTGTTTGGCACTGGTAAATATCCAACCACTTGAGAATTTGATTTTTTCCACTCCATGAAATTTATGGCATCAGTAGGCCACTTGCATCCTCAACATGCTTCTGGAATGCATGGAGACCACATTTAAAGCATGTTAGGATCAGTTTGAAGTCCCTTTCCTACAAAATTCCACCAAGCTAATTATTAGGGGGTTTGTACTAGTGGAATTTCCCAAACATGGATAACAAAACCATGGAGTTCATTTTTGTAGTGCATGAAATAATTTTCTACATTTACATTTATGATAGTTTTCAAATTTCTTTTAGCAAACATGAACTCTATAATTTTCATTTTGTTGCGATCTACTTGCCTTATATCTTTTTTGTTTAGGAGAGAAATGGGAGAGTGAAAACTAAAGTTTGGATCTGAAAAAAAAAAAATTTGAACATCTATAATGGGAAATGTACAAATGCTGAGAGAGATAATTCAAGAAAGTATCTGTGATTTCTAAGTATAGGCAAAAAGTGGGTTGTTTGGCTCTGGTAGATATCCAACCACTTGAGAATTTGAGTTTTTCCACTCCTTGAAATTTATAGCATCATGAGGCCACTTGCATCCTCAGCGTGCTTCTGGCATGCATGGACACCACATTTAAAGCATGTTAGGATAAGTTGGAAGTCCCTTTCCTACAAAATTCCACCAAGCTAATTATTAGGGGATTTGTACCAGTGGAATTTCCCAAACATGGATAGCAAAACCTTAGAGTTCATTTTTGTAGTGCGTTAAATAATTTTCTTCTCTTACATTTATGGTAATTTTCATTTTGTTGCAATCTACTTGCCTTATATCTTTTTTTTTTTATGAGAGAAATGGGAGAGTGAAAACTCATGTTTGGATTTGAAAAAAAAAATTTGAACATCCAAAATGGGAAATGCACAAATGCTGAGAGAGATAATTCTAGAAAGTATCGGCGATTTCTAAGGATATGTCAAAAGTGGGTTGTTTGGCTCTGGTAAATATCCATCCACATAAGAATTTGATTTTTCCACTCCTTGATATTTTTGGCATCATTAGGCCACTTGCATCCTCAACATCCTTCTGGCATGCATGGACACCACATTTAAAGCATGATAGGATCAGTTAGAAGTCCCTTTCCTAAAAAATTCCACCAAGCTAATTATTAGGGGGTTTGTACCAGTGGAATTTCCCAAACATGGATGACAAAACCATGGAGTTCATTTTTGTAGTGCGTGAAATAATTTTCTTCACTTACATTTATTATACTTTTCAATTTTTTTTTGCATCCATGAACTCTAAAATTTTCATTTTGTTGCAATCTACTTGCCTTATATCTTTTTTATTACAAGAGAAATGGGAGAGTGAAAACTCAAGTTTGGATTTGAAAAAAAAAAACTTGAACATCCAAAACGGGAAATGCACAAAAGCTGAGAGAGATAATTCAAGAAAGTATCTGTGATTTCAAAGGACAGGCAAAAAGTGGGTTGTTTAACTCTGGTAAATATCCAACCACTTGAGAATTTGCTTTTTTCCACTCCTTGAAATTTTTGGCATCATTAGGCCTCTTGCATCCTCAGAATGCTTCTGGCATGCATGGACACCACATTTAAAGCATGTTAGGATCACTAAGAAGTCCCTTTCCTTCAAATTTCCACCAAGCTAATTATTAGAGGGTTTGTACTAGTGGAATTTCCCAAACAAGGATAACAAAACCTTGGAGTTCATTTTTGTAGTGCGTGAAATAATTTTCTTCACTTACATTTATTATAGTTTTCAATTTTTTTTTTGCATACATAAACTCTTAAATTTTGATTTGTTGTGATCTACTGGCCTTCTATCTTTTTTGTTTACGAGAGAAATGGGAGAGTGAAAACTCAAGTTTAGATCTGAAAAAAAAAATTGAACATTCAAAACGGGAAATGCACAAATGCTGAGAGAGATAATTCCAGAAAGTATCTCTGATTTCTAAGGATTGGCAAAAAATGGGTTGTTTGGCTCTGGTAAATATCCAACCACTTGAGAATTTGATTTTTTCCACTCCTTGAAATTTTTGGCATCATT
This sequence comes from Aristolochia californica, assembly GCF_029961685.1. Taxonomy (NCBI): domain Eukaryota; kingdom Viridiplantae; phylum Streptophyta; class Magnoliopsida; order Piperales; family Aristolochiaceae; genus Aristolochia; species Aristolochia californica. Next base: position 25,291,661 of record NW_027181992.1, read on the forward strand.
AGGCCACTTGCATCCTCAAAATACTTCTGGCATGCATGGACACCACATTTAAAGCATGTTAGGCTCACCCAGAAGTCCCTTTCGTATAAAATTTCACCAAGCTAATTATTAGGGGGTTTGTACTAGTGGAATTTCCCAAACATGGATAACAAAATCTTTGGAGTTCTTTTTTGTAGTGCGTGAAATAATTTTCTTCACTTACATTTATTATAGTTTTCAAATTTTTTTTTGCATACATGAACTCTAAAATTTTCATTTTGTTGCAATCTACTTGCCTTATATCTTTTTTGTTTATGAGAGAAATGGGAGAGTGAAAACTCAAGTTTGGATATGAAAAAAAAAATTTGAACATCCAAAATGGGTAAAGCTAAAATGCTGAGAGAGATAATTCCAGAAAGTATCTGTGATTTCAAACGATAGGCAAAAATTGCGTTGTTTGGCTCTAGTAAATATCCAACCCCTTGAGAATTTTATTTTTTCCACTCCTTGAAATTTTTGGCATCATTAAGCCACTTGCATCCTCAACAAGCTTCTGGCATGCATGGACTCCACATTTAAAGCATGTTAGGATCAGTTAGAAGTCCATTTCCGACAAAATTCCACCAAGCTAATTATTAAGGGGGTTTGTACTAGTGTAATTTTCCAAACATGGATAACAAAACCTTGGAGTTCATTTTTTTCTTGCGTGAAATAATTTTCTTCACTTACATTTATTATAGTTTTCAAAATTTTTTTGCATACATGAACTCTAAAATTTTCATTTTGTTGCAATCTACTTGCCTTATATCTTTTTTGTTTACGAGAGAAATGGGAGAGTGAAAACTCAACTTTGGATCTGAAAAAATAAAATTTGAACATCCAAAATGGGAAATGAACATATACTGAGAGTGATAATTCCAGAAAGTATCAGAGATTTCTAAGGACAGGCAAAAAGTGGGTTGTTTGGCTCTCGTAAATATCCAACCACTTGAGAATTTGATTTTTTCCACTCCTTGAAATTTATGGCATCATTAGGCCATTTGCATCCTCAGCGTGGTTCTGGCATGCATGGACTCCACATTTAAAGCATGTTAGGATCAGTTAGAAGTTCCTTTCCTACAAAATTCCACCAAACTAATTATTAGGGGGTTTGGACTAGTGGAATTTCCCAAACATGGATAACAAAACCTTGGAGATCATTTTTGTAGTGCGTGAAATAATTTTCTTCTCTTACATTTATTCTAGTTTTCAAATTTTTTTTGGATACAGGAACTCTAAAATTTTCATTTTGTTGCGATCTACTTGCCTTATATTTTTTTTTTTACGAGAGAAATGGGAGAGTGAAAACTCAAGTTTGGATCTGAAAAAAAAAATTGAACATCCAAAATGGGAAATGCACAAATGCTGAGAGAGATAATTCCAGAAAGTATCTGTGATTTCTAAGGACATGCAAAAAGTGGGTTGTTTGGCTCTGGTAAATATCCAACTACTTGAGAATTTGATTTTTTCAACTCCTTGAAATTTATGGCATCATTAGGCCACTTGCATCCTCAGCGTGCTTCTGGCATGCATCGACACCACATTTAAAGCATGTAAGGATCAGTTAGAAGTCCCTTTCCTACAAAATTCCAACAAGCTAATTATTAGGGGTTTTTTACTAGTGGAATTTCCCAAATATGGATAAAAAAACCATGGAGTTCATTTTCGTAGTGCATGAAATAATTTTCTACACTTACATTTATGATAGTTTTCAAATTTTTTTTAGCAAACATGAACTCTATAATTTTCATTTTGTTGCGATCTACTTGCCTTATATCTTTTTTGTTTACGAGAGAAATGGGAGAGTGAAAACTAAAGTTTGGATCTGAAAAAAAAAATTTGAACATCCATAATGGGAAATGTAGAAATGCTGAGAGAGATAATTCAAGAAAGTATCTGTGATTTCTAAGGATAGGCAAAAAGTGGGTTGTTTGGCTCTGGTAGAAATCCAACCACTTGAGAATTTGAGTTTTTCCACTCCTTGAAATTTATGGCATCATGAGGCCACTTGCATCCTCAGCGTGCTTCTGGCATGCATGGACACCACATTTAAAGCATGTTAGGATAAGTTGGAAGTCCCTTTCCTACAAAATTCCACCAAGCTAATTATTAGGGGATTTGTACTAGTGGAATTTCCCAAACATGGATAGCAAAACCTTAGAGTTCATTTTTGTAGTGCGTTAAATAATTTTCTTCTTATACATTTATGGTAGTTTTCAAATGTTTTTTAGCAAACATGAACTCTATAATTTTTATTTTGTTGTGATCTACTTGCCTTATATCTTTTTTGTTTACGAGAGAAATGGGAGAGTGAAATCTAGAGTTTGGATCTGAAAAAAAATATTATATCATCCAAAATGGGAATTGCACAAACGCTGAGAGAGATAATTCAAGAAAGTATTTGTGATTTCTAAGGACAGGAAAAAAGTGGGTTGTTTGGCTCTGGTATATATCCAACCACTTGAGAATTTCAGTTTTTCCACTCCTTGAAATTTATGCCATCATTAGGCCACTTGCATCCTCTGCGTGCTTCTGGCATGCATGGACACCACATTTAAAGCATGATAGGATCAGTTAGAAGTCTCTTTCCTAAAAAATTCCACCAAGCTAATTATTAGGGGGTTTGTACCAGTGGAATTTCCCAAACATGGATGACAAAACCATGGAGTTCATTTTTGTAGTGCGTGAAATAATTTTCTTCACTTACATTTATTATACTTTTCAATTTTTTTTTGCATCCATGAACTCGAAAATTTTCATTTTGTTGCAATCTACTTGCCTTATATCTTTTTTATTACAAGAGAAATGGGAGAGTGGAAACTCAAGTTTGGATCTGAAAAAAAAAAATTGAACATCCAAAACGGGAAATGCACAAAAGCTGAGAGAGATAATTCAAGAAAGTATCTGTGATTTCAAAGGACAGGCAAAAGGTGGGTTGTTTAACTCTGGTAAATATCCAACCACTTGAGAATTTGATTTTTTCCACTCCTTGAAATTTATGGCATCATTAGGCCACTTGCATCCTCAGCGTGCTTCTGGCATGCATCGACACCACATTTAAAGCATGTAAGGATCAGTTAGAAGTCCCTTTCCTACAAAATTCCAACAAGCTAATTATTAGGGGTTTTTTACTAGTGGAATTTCCCAAACATGGATAAAAAAACCATGGAGTTCATTTTTGTAGTGCATGAAATAATTTTCTACACTTACATTTATGATAGTTTTCAAATTTTTTTTAGCAAACATGAACTCTATAATTTTCATTTTGTTGCGATCTACTTGCCTTATATCTTTTTTGTTGACGAGAGAAATGGGAGACTGAAAACTAAAGTTTGGATCTGAAAAAAAAAAATTTGAACATCCATAATGGGAAATGTGCAAATGCTGAGAGAGATAATTCAAGAAAGTATCTGTGGTTTCTAAGGATAGGCAAAAAGTGGGTTGTTTGGCTCTGGTAGATATCCAACCACTTGAGAATTTGAGTTTTTCCACTCCTTGAAATTTATGGCATCATGAGGCCACTTGCATCCTCAGCGTGCTTCTGGCATGCATGGACACCACATTTAAAGCATGTTAGGATAAGTTGGAAGTCCCTTTCCTACAAAATTCCACCAAGCTAATTATTAGGGGATCTGTACTAGTGGAATTTCCCAAACATGGATAGCAAAACCTTAGAGTTCATTTTTGTAGTGCGTTAAATAATTTTCTTCTCTTACATTTATGGTAGTTTTCAAATTTTTTTTTGCATACATGAACTCTAAAATTTTCATTTTGTTGCGATCTACTTGCCTTATATCTTTTTTGTTTACGATAGAAATGGGAGAGTGAAAACTCAAGTTTGGATTTGAAAAACAAAAATTTGAACATCCAAAATGGGAAAAGCTAAAATGCTGAGAGAGATAATTCCAGAAAGTATCTATGATTTCTATGGACAGGCAAAAATTGCGTTGTTTGGCTCTAGTAAATATCCAACCCCTTGAGAATTTTATTTTTTCCACTCCTTGAAATTTTTGGCATCATTAGGCCATTTGCATCCTCAACAAGCTGCTGGCATGCATGGACTCCACATTTAAAGCATGTTAGGATCAGTTAGAAGTCCATTTCTGACAAAATTCCACCAAGCTAATTATTAAGGGGGTTTGTACTAGTGGAATTTCCCAAACATGGATGACAAAACCTTGGAGTTCATTTTTTTCATGCGTGAAATAATTTTCTTCACTTACATTTATTATAGTTTTCAAAAATTTTTTTCATACATGAACTCTAAAATTTTCATTTTGTTGCAATGTACTTGCCTTATATCTTTTTTGTTTACGAGAGAAATGGGAGAGTGAAAACTCAAATTTGGATCTGAAAAAAAAAAAATTGAACATCCAAAATGGGAAATGAACAAATACTGAGAGTGATAATTCCAGAAAGTATCAGAGATTTCTAAGGACAGGCAAAAAGTGGGTTGTTTGGCTCTCGTAAATATCCAACCACTTGAGAATTTGATTTTTTCCACTCCTTGAAATTTATGGCATCATTTGGCCATTTGCATCCTCAGCGTGGTTCTGGCATGCATGGACTCCACATTTAAAGCATGTTAGGATCAGTTAGAAGTTCCTTTCCTACAAAATTCCACCAGACTAATTATTAGGGGGTTGTACTAGTGGAATTTCCCAAACATGGATAACAAAACCTTGGAGATCATTTTTGTAGTGCGTGAAATAATTTTCTTCTCTTACATTTATTCTAGTTTTCAAATTTTTTTTGGATGCAGGAACTCCAAAATTTTCATTTTGTTGTTATCTACTTACCTTATATCTTTTTTTTTACGAGAGAAATGGGAGAGTGAAAACTCAAGTTTGGATCTGAAAAAAAAAATTGAACATCCAAAATGGGAAATGCACAAATGCTGAGAGAGATAATTCCAGAAAGTATCTGTGATTTCTAAGGACATGCAAAAAGTGGGTTGTTTGGCTCTGGTAAATATCCAACCACTTGAGAATTTGATTTTTTCCACTCCTTGAAATTTATGGCATCATTAGGCCACTTGCATCCTCAGCGTGCTTCTGGCATGCATCGACACTTCGTTTAAAGCATGTAAGGATCTGTTAGAAGTCCCTTTCCTACAAAATTCCAACAAGCTAATTATTAGGGGTTTTTTACTAGTGGACTTTCCCAAACATGGATAAAAAAACCTTGGAGTTCATTTTTGTAGTGTGTGAAATAATTTTCTTCACTTACATTTATTATAGTTTTCAAATTTTTTTTTGCGTACATGAACTTTATAGGTTTCATTTTGCTGCGATCTACTTGCCTTATATCTTTTTTGTTTACGAGAGAAAGGGGGAGAGAAAACTCAAGTTTGGATCTAAAAAAAAAAAATTGAACATCCAAAATGGGACATGCGGAAATGCTGAGAGAGATAATTCCAGAAAGTATCTGTGATTTCTAAGGACATGCAAAAAGTGGGTTGTTTGGCGTTGGTAAATATCCAACCACTTGAGAATATGATTTTTTCCACTCCTTGAAATTTTTGGCATCATTAGGCCACTTGCATCCTCAGCATGCTTCTGGCATGCATGGACACCACATTTAAAGCATGTTTGGATCAGTTAGAAGTCTGTCTCCTACAAAATTCCACCAAGCTAATTATTAGGGGGTTTGTACAAGTGGAATTTCCCAAATGTATATAACAAAACCTTGGAGTTCATTTTTGTAGTGCGTGAAATAATTTTCTTCACTTACATTTATTATAGTTTTCAATTTTTTTTTTGCATACATGACCATCTATAATTTTCATTTTGTTGCGATCTACTTGCCTTATATCTTTTTTGTTTACGAGAGAAATGGGAGAGTGAAAACTCAAGTTTAGATCTGAAAAAAAAAATTGAACATCCAAAACGGGAAATGCACAAATGCTGAGAGAGATAATTCCAGAAAGTATCTGTGATTTCTAAGGACAGGCAAAAAGTGGGTTGTTTGGCTCTAGTAAATATCAAACCACTTGAGAATTTGATTTTTTCCACTCCTTGAAATTTTTGGCATCATTAGGCCACTTGGATCCTCAGCAATGTTCTGGCATGCATGGACACCACATTTAAAGCATGTTAGGATCAGTTAGAAGTCCCTTTCCAACAAAATTCCACCAAGCCAATTATTAGGGGGTTTGTACTAGTAGAATTTCCCAAACATGGATAACAAAACCTTGGAGATCATTTTTGTAGTGCGTGAAATAATTTTCTTCACTTACATTTTTTCTAGTTTTCAAATTTTTTTTTTATACACGAACTCTAAAATTTTCATTTTGTTGCGATCTACTTTCCTTATAACTTTTTTGTTTACGAGAGAAATGGAAGAGTGAAAACTCAAGTTTGGATCTGAAAAAAAAAATTGTACATCCAAAACGGGAAATGCATAAATGCTGAGATAGATAATTCCATAATGTATCTGTGATTTCTAAGGACAGGCAAAAAGGGGTTGTTTGGCTCTGGTAAATATCCAACCACTTGAGAATTTGATTTTTTCCACTCCTTGAAATTTATGGCATCATTAGGCCACTTGCATCCTCAGTGTGCTTCTGGCATGCATGGACACCACATTTAAAGCATGTTAGGATCAGTTAGAAGTCCCTTTCCTACAAAATTCCACCAAGCTAATTATTAGGCGGTTTGTACTAGTGGAATTTCCGAAACATGGATAACAAAACCTTGGAGTTCATTTTTGTTGTGCGTGAAATAATTTTCTACACTTATATTTATGATAGTTTTCAAATTTGTTTTAGCAAACATGAACTCTATAGTTTTCATTTTGTTGCGATCTACTTGCCTTATATGTTTTTTGTTTATGAGGGAAATGGGAGAGTGAAAACTCAAGTTTGGATATGAAAAAAATATATTTGAACATCCAAAATGCGAAATGCACAAATGCTGAGAGAGATAATTCAAAAAAGTATCTGTGATTTCTAAGGACGGAAAAAAGTGGGTTGTTTGGCTCTGGTAAATATCCAACCACTTGAGAATTTCAGTTTTTCCACTCCTTGAAATTTATGGCATCATTAGGCCAATTTCATCCTCAGCGTGCTTCTGGCATGCATGGACACCACATTTAAAGCATGATAGGATCAGTTAGAAGTCCCTTTCCTAAAAAATTCCATCAAGCTAATTATTAGGGGGTTTGTACCAGTGGAATTTCCCAAACATGGATAACAAAACCTTGGAGTTCATTTTTGTAGTGCGTGAAATAATTTTCTTCACTTACATTTATGATAGTTTTCAAATTTTTTTTTGCATACATGAACTCTAAAATTTTCATTTTGTTGAGATCTACTGGCCTTATATATTTTCTGTGTACAAGAGAAATGGGAGAGTGAAAACTCAAGTTTGGATCTGAAAAAAAAAATTTAACATCCAAAACGGGAAATGCACAAATGCTGAGAGAGATAATTCTAGAAAGTATCTGTGATTTCTAAGGATAGGCAAAAAGTGGGTTGTTTGGCTCCGGTAAATATCCAACCACTTGAGAATTTGATTTTTTCCACTCCTTGAAATTTTTGGCATCATTAGGCCACTTGAATCCTCAGCACGCTTCTGGCATGCATGGACGCCACAATTAAAGCATGTTAGGATCAGTTAGAAGTCCTTTTTCCTAAAAAATTCCACGAAGCTAACTAGTAGGGGGTTTGTACTAGTGGAATTTCCCAAACATGGATAACAAAATCTTAGAGTTCATTTTTGTGGTGCGTGAAATAATTTTCTTCAATTACATTTATTCTAGTTTTCATATTTTTTTGTTTGGATACATGAACTCTAAAATTTTCATTTAGTTGCGATCTACTTGTCTTATATCTTTTTTGTTTACGAGAGAAATGGGAGAGCGAAAACTCAAGTTTGGATCTTAAAAAAAAAAAATTTGAACATCCTAAATGGGAAATGCACAAATGCTGAGAGAGATAATTGAAAAAAGTATCTGTGATTTCTAAGGACTGGCAAAAAGTGGGTTGTTTGGCCCTGGTAAATATCCAACCACTTGAGAATTTGATTTTTTCCACTCGAAATTTTTCGCATCAATAGGCCACTTGCATCCTCAGCATTCTTGGACACCACATTTAAAGCATGTTAGGATCAGTTCGAAGTCCCTTTCCTAAAAAATTCCACCAAGCTAGTTATTAGGGGGTTTGTACTAGAGGAATTTGAACATCCAAAATGGGAAATGCACAAATGCTGAGAGAGATAATTCCATACAGTATCTGTGATTTCTTAGGATAGGCAAAAAGTGGGTTGTTTGGCTCTGGTAAATATCCAACCACTTGAGAATTTGATTTTTTCCACTCATTGAAAATTTTGGCATCATTAGGCCACTAGCATCCTCAGCATGCTTCTGGCATGCATGGACACCACATTTAAAGCATGTTAGGATCTGTTAGAAGTACCTTACCTAAAAAATTTCACCAAGCTAATTATTAGGGGGTTTGTACTAGTGGAATTTCCCAAACGTGGATAACAAAACCTTGGGGTTCATTTTTGTAGAGCGTGAAATAATTTTCTTCACTAACATTTATTATAGTTTTCAAATTTATTTTTGCATACATGAACTCTAAAATTTTCACTTTGTTGCTGTCTACTTGCCTTATATCTTTTTTGTTTACGAGAGAAATGCAAGAGTAAAAACTCAAGTTTGGATCTGAAAAAAAAAATTGAACATCCAAAACGGGAAATGCACAAAAGCTGAGAGAGATAATCCCAGAAAGTATCTGTGAGTTCTAAGGACAGGCAAAAAGTGGGTTGTTTGGCTTTTGTAAATATTGAACCACTTGAGAATTTGATTTTTTCCACTCCTTGAAATTTTTGGCATCATTAGGCCACTTGCATCCTCAGCATGCTTCTGGAATGCATAGACACCACATTTAAAGCTTGTTAGGATCAGTTAGAAGTCCCTTTCCTATAAAACTCCACCAAGCTAATTATTTGGGGGTTTGTACTAGTGGAATTTCCCAGACATGGATAACAAAACCTTGGAGTTCATTTTTGTAGTGCATGAAATAATTCTCTTCACATACATTTGTTATAGTTTCCAAATTTCTTTTTGCATACATGATCTCTAAAATTTTCATTTTGTTGCGATCTACTTGCCTTATATCTTTTTTGTTTACAAGGGAAATTGGAGAGTGAAAACTCAAGTTTGGATCTTAAACAAAAAAAAATTGAACATCCTAAATGGGAAATGCACAAATGCTGAGAGAGATAATTCAAGAATCTATCTGTGATTTCTAAGGACAGGCAAGAAGTGGGTTGTTTGGCTCTAGTAAATATCCAACCACTTGAGAATTTGATTTTTTCCACTCCATGAAATTTTTGGCATCATTAGGCCACTTGCATCCTCAGCATGCTTGGATACCACATTTAAAGCATGTTAGGATCAGTTCGAAGTCCCTTTCCTACAAAATTCCACCAAGCTAATTATTAGGGGGTTTGTACTAGAGGAATTTCCCAAACATGGATAACAAAACCTTGGCGTTCATTTTTTTAGTGCGTGAAATAATTTTCTTCACTTACATTTATTATAGTTTTCAATTTTTTTTTTCCATACATGAACTCAAAAATTTTCATTTGGTTGCGATCTACTTGCCTTATATCTTTTTTGTTTACGAAAGAAATTGGAGAGTGAAAACTCAAGTTTAGATCTGAAAAAAAAAAATTTGAACATCCAAAACGGGAAGTGCACAAATGCTGAGAAAGATAATTCCAGAAAGTATCTGTGATTTCTAAGGACAGGCAAAAAATGGATTGTTTGGCTCTGGTAAATATCCAACCACGTTAGAATTTGATTTTTTCCACTCCTCGAAATTTTTGGCATCATTAGGCCACTTGCATTCTTAGCATGCTTTTGGCACGCATGGACCCCACATTTAAAGCATGTTAGGATCAGTTAGAAGTCCCTTTCCTACAAAATTTCACCAAGCTAATTATTAGGGGGTTTGTACTAGTGGATTTTCCCAAACGTGGATAACAAAACCTTGGGGTTCATTTTTGTAGTGTGCGAAATAATTTTTTTCACTTACATTTATGATAGTTTTCAAATTTTTTTTTGCATACATGAACTCTAAAATTTTCATTTTGTTGCAATCTACTTCCCTTATATATTTTTTGTGTACGAGAGAAATGGGAGAGTGAAAACTAGAGTTTGGATCTGAAAAAAAAACATAGAACATCCACAACGGGAAATACACAAATGCTGAAAGAGATAATTCTAGAAAGTATCTGTGATTTCTAAGGACAGTCAAAAAGTGGGTTATTTGGATCTGGAAAATATCCAACCACTTGAGAATTTGATTTTTTCCACTCCTTGAAATTTTTGGCATCATTAGGCCTCTTGCATCCTCAGCATGCTTCTGGCTTGCATGGACACCACATTTAAAGCATGTTAGGATCAGTTAAAAGTCCCTTTCCAACAAAATTCCACCAAGCTAATTATTAGGGGGTTTGTACTAGTGGAATTTCCCAAACATGGATAACAAAACCACTGAGTTCATTTTTTGCGTGCTTGAACTCTAAAATTTTCATTTTGTTGCGATGTACTTGCCATATATCTTTTTTTTTAAGGAGAGAAATGGGAGAGAGAAAACTCAAGTTTGGATCTGAAAAAAAAATTTGAACATCCAAAACGGGAAATGCACAAATGCCGAGAGAGATAAATCCAGAAAGTATCTGTGATTTCTAAGGACAAGCAAAAAGTAGGTTGTTTGGCTCTGGTAAATATCCAACCACTTCAGAATTGATTTTTTTCCACTCCTTGAAATTTTTGGCATCATTAACCCACTTGCATCCTCAACATGCTTCTAGCATGCATGGACACCGCATTTAAAGCATGTTAGGATCAGTTAGAAGTCCCTACCCTACAAAATTAGACCAATCTAATTATTAGGTGATTTGTACTAGTGGAATTATCCAAACGTGGATAACAAAACCTTGGAGTTCATTTCTATAGTGCGTCAAATAATTTTCTTCACTTACATTTATTATAGTTTTCAAATTTTTTTTTGGATACATGAACTCTAAAATTTTCATTTTGTTGCGATCTACTTGCCTTATATCTTTTTCTTTTACGAGAGAAAAGGGAGAGTGAAAACTCAAGTTTGAATCTGAAAGAAAAAAAAAACTTCCAAAACGGGAAATGCACAAATGCTAAGAAAGATTATTCCAGAAAGTATCTGTGATTTCTAACGACAGGCAAAAACTGGGTTGTTTGGCTCTGGTAAATATCCAACCACTTGAGAATTTGATTTTTTCCACTCCTTGAAATTTTTGGCATCATTAGGCCACTTGCATCCTCAACTTGCTTCTGGCATGCATGGACACCACATTTAAAGCATGTTAGGATCAGTTAGAAGTCCCTTTCCTACAAAATTCCACCAAGCTAATTATTAGGGGGTTTGTACTAGTGGAATTTCCCAAACATGGATAGCAAAACCTTGGAGTTCATTCCTGTATTGCGAGAAATAATTTTCTTCACTTAAATTTATTATAGTTTTCAATTTTTTTTGTATACATGAACTCTAAAATTTTCATTTTGTTGCGATCTACTTGCCTTATATCTTTTCTGTTTACGAGAGAAATGGGAGAGAGAAAATTCATGTTTGGATCTAAAAAAAGAAATTGAACATCCAAAATGGGAAATGCACAAATGCAGAGAGAGAATATTCCAGAAAATATCTGTGATTTTTAAGGACAGGCAAAAAGTAGGTTGTTTGGCTCTGGTAAATATCCAACCACTTGAGAATTTGATTTTTTCCACTCCTTGAAATTTTTTGCATCATTAGGCCACTTGCATCCTCAGCATGCTTCAGGCATGCATGGACACCAAATTTAAAGAATGTTAGGATCAGTAAGAAGTCCCTTCCAACAAAATCCACCAAGCTAATTATTAGGGGGTTTGTACAGGTGGAATTTCCCAAACATGGATAACAAAACCTTTGAGTTCATTGTTGTAGTGCGTGAAATAATTTTTATCTCTTACATTTATTGTAGTTTTCAAATTTTTTTTTGCATGCATGAACTCTTAAATTTTCATTTTGTTGCGATCTACTTGCCATATATCTTTTTTGTTAACGAGAGAAAGGGAGAGAGAAAACTCAATTTTGGATCTGAAAAAAAAATTGAACATCCAAAACGGGAAATGCACAAATGCTGAGAGAGATAATTCCAGAAAGTATCTGTGATTTCTTAGGACAGGCAAAAAGTGGGTTGTTTGGCTCTGGTAAACATAAAACCACTTGAGAATTTGATTTTTTCCACTCCTTGAAATATTTGGCATCATTGGGCGACTTGCATCCTTAGCAAGCTTATGGCATGCATGGACACCACATTTAAAGCATGTTAGGATCAGTTAGAAGTTCCTTTCCAACAAAATTCCACCAAGCTAATTATTCGGGGGTTTCTACTAGTAGAATTTCCCAAACATGGGTAACAAAACCTTGGAGTTCATTTTTGTAGTGCATGAAATAATTTTCTTCACTTACATTTATTCTAGTTTTCAAATTTTTTTTTGGATACATGAAATCTAAAATTTTCATTTTGTTGCGATCTACTTGCTTGATATCTTTTTTGTTGACGAGAGAAATGGGAGAGTGAAAACTCAAGTTTGGATCTGAAAAAAAAAAAAATTAAAAATCCAAAATGGGAAATGCGGAAATGCTGAGAGAGATAATTCCAGAAAGTATCTGTGATTTCTAAGGACAGGGAAAAAGTGGGTTGTTTGGCGCTAGTAAATATCCAACCACTTCAGAATTTTATTTTTTCCACTCCTTGAAATTTTTGGCATCATTAGGCCACTTGCATCCTCAGCATGGTTCTGGCATGCATGGACACCACAGTAAAAGCATGTTTGGATCAGTTAGAAGTCCCTTTCCTACAAAATTCCACCAAGCTAATTATTAGGGGGTTTGTACTAGTGGAATTTCCTAAACGTACATAACAAAACCTTGGAATTCATTTTTGTAGTGCGTGAAATAATTTTCTTCACTTACATTTATTATAGTTTTCAAAAAAAATTTCCATACATGACCTCTAAAATTTTCATTTTGTTGCGATCTACTTGCCTTATATCTTTTTTGTTTACGAGAGAAATGGGAGAGTGAAAACTCAAGTTTGGATCTGAAAAAAAAAAAATTGAACATCCAAAACGGGAAATGCACAAATGCTGAGACAGATAATTCCAGAAAGTATCTGTGATTTCTAAGGATAGGTGAAAAGTGGGTTGTTTGGCTCTGGTAAATATCCAACCACTTGAGAATTTGATTTTTTCCACTCCTTGAAATATTTAGAATCATTAGGCCACTTGCATCCACATCATGCTCCTGTCATGCATGGACACCACATTTAAATCATGCTAGGATCAGTTAGAACTCCCTTTCCGACAAAATTCCACCAAGGAAATTATTATTGTACTAGTGGAATTTCCCAATCGAGGATAACAAAACCTTGGAGTTCATTTTTGTATTGCGTGAAATAATTTTCTTCACTTACATTTATTAGAGTTTTCAAATTTTTTTGCATACATGAACTCTAAAATTTTCATTTTGTTCCGATCTACTTGCCTTATATCTTTTTTGTTTACGAGAGAAATGGGAGAGTGAAAACTGAAGTTTGGATCTGAAAAAAAAAAAAATTGAACATCCAAAATGAGAAATGCACCAATGTTGAGAGAGATAATTCTTGAAAGTATCTGTGATTTCTAAGGACAGACAAAAAGTGGGTTGTTGGCTGTGGTAAATATCCAACCACTAGAAAATTTGATTTTTTCCACTCCTTGAAATTTTTGGCATCGTTAGGCCACTTGCATCCTGAACATTCTTCTGGCATGCATGGACACCACATTTAAAGCATGTTAGGATCAGTTAGAAGTCCCTTTCCTGCAAAATTCCACCAAGCTAATTATTAGGGGGTTTGTACTAGTGGAATTTCCCAAACATGGATAACAAAACCTTGGAGTTCATTTTTGTAGTGCGTGAAATAAATTTCTTCACTTACATTTATTCTACTTTTCAAATTTTTTTTGGATACATGACTCTAAACTTTTCATTTTGTTAGGATCTACTTGCCATATATCTTTTTTGTTTACGAGAGAAATGGGAGAGTGAAAACTCAAGTTTGGATTTGAAAAAAAAAAATTGAACATCCAAAGTAAGAAATGCAAAAATGCTGAGAGAGATAATTCCAGATAGTATCTGTGATTTCTAAGGACAGGCAAAAATTGGGTTGTTTGGCACTGGTAAATATCCAACCACTAGAGAATTTGAATTTTTCCACTCCTTGAAATATTTGGCATCATTAGGCCACTTGCGTTCTCAACATGCTTCTGGCATGCATGGACATCACATTTAAAGCATGTTAGGATTAGTCAAAAGTCACTTTCCTACAAAATTCCACCAAGCTATTTATTAGGGGATTTGTACTAGTGGAATTTCCCAAACGCGCATAACAAAACCTTGGAGATCATTTGTTTAGTGTGTGAAATAATTTTCTTCACTTACATTTATTATAGTTTTCAAAATTTTTTTGCATACATGAACTCTAAAATTTTCATTTTGTTGCGATCTACTTGCCTTATATCTTTTTTGTTTACGAGAGAAATGGGAGGCTGAAAACTCAAGTTCGGATCTAAAAAAAAAAGAATTGAACATTCAAAATGGGAAATGCACAAAAGCTGAGAGAGATAATTCCAGAAAGTATCTGTGATTTCTAAGGACAGGCAAAAAGTGGGTTGTTTGGCTCTGGTAAATATCCAACAACTTGAGAATTTGATTTTTTCCACTCCTTGAAATTTTTGGCATCATTAGGTCACTTGCATCCTCAACATGCTTCTGGCACGCATGGACACCACATTTAAAGCATGTTAGGATCAGTTAGAAGTCCCTTTGCTACAAAATTCCACCAAGCTAATTATTGGGGGGTTTGTATTAGTGGAATTTCCCAAACATGGATAACAAAACCTTGGAGTTCATTTTTGTAGTGCGTGAAATAATTTTCTTCACTTACACTTATTATAGTTTTCAAATTTTTTTTTGCATACATGAACTCTAAAATTTTCATTTTGTTATGATGTACTTCCCACTTATCTTTTTTGTTTACAAGAGAAATGGGAGAGTGAAAACTCAAGTTTGGATCTGAAAAAAATAATTTGAACATCCAAAATGGAAAATGCACAAAAAGATTTTGAACATCCAAAATGTTAGGATCAGTTAGATGTCCCTTTCCTACAAAATTCCACCAAGCTAATTATTAGGCGGTTTGTACTAGTAGAATTTCGCAAACATGGATAACAAAACCTTGGAGTTCATTTTTGTAGTGCGTGAAATAATTTTCTTCACTTACATTTATTATAGTTTTCAAATTTTTTTTTGCATACTTGACCACTATAATTTTCATTTTGTTCCGATCTACTTGCCTTATATCTTTTTTATTACAAGAGAAATGGGAGTGTGAAAACTCAAGTTTGGATCTGAAAAAAAAAATTGAACATCCAAAATGGGAAACTCACAAATGCTGAGAGATATAATTCCAGAAAGTATCTGTGGTTTCTAAGGACAGGCAAAAAGTGGGTTACTGGCTCTGGTAAAAATCCAACCACTTGAGAATTTATTTTTTCCACTCCTTGAAATTTTTGGCATCATTAGGCCACTTGCATCCTTAGCATGCTTCTGGCATGCATGGACACCACTTTTAAAGCATGTTATGATTAGTTAGAAGTCCCTTTCCTACAAAATTCCACCAAGCTAATTACTAGGGGGTTTGTACTAGTGGAATTTCCCAAACATGGATAACAAAACGTTGGAGTTCATTTTTGTAGTGCGTGAAATAATTTTCTTCACTTACATTTATTATAGTTTTCAAATTTTTTTTCCATACATGAACTCAAAAATTTTCATTTTGTTGCAATCTACTTGCCTTATATCTTTCTTGCTTATGAGAGAAATGGGAGAGTGAAAACTCAAGTTTGGATTTGAAAAAAAAAAAAATTTGAACATCCAAAATTGGAAATGCACAAATGCTGAGAGAGATAATTCCTGAAAGTATCTGTGATTTCTAAGGACAGGCAAAAAGCGGGTTGTTTGGCTCTGGTAAATATCCAACCACTTGAGAATTTGATTATTTCCACTTCTTGAAATTTTTGGCACAGTTAGGCTACTTGCATCCTCAACATGCTTCTGGCACGCATGGACACCACATTTAAAGCATGTTAGGATTAGTTAGAAGTCCCTTTCCTACTAAATTCCACCAAGCTAATTATTAGGGGGTTTGTACTAGTGGAATTTCGCAAACATGGATAACAAATCCTTGGAGTTCATTTTTACAGGGCGTGAAATAATTTTCTTCATTTACATTTATTATAGTTTTCAAATTTCTTTTTGCATACATGAACTCTAAAATTTTCATTTTGTTGCGATCTTCTTGCCTTATATCTTTTTTGTTTACGATGAGAAATGGGAAAGAGAAAACTCGAGTTTGGATCTGAAAAGAAAACATTTGAACATCCAAAATGAGAAATGCACTAATGCTGAGAAAGATAATTCCAGAAAGGATCTGTGATTTCTAAGGACTGGCAAAAAGTGGGTTGTTTGCCTCAGGTAAATATCCAACCACTTGAGAATTTGATTTTTTCCACTCCTTGAAATTTTTGGCATCATTACGCCACTTGCATCCTCAACATTGTTCTGGCATCCATAGACACCACATTTAAAGCATGTTATGATCAGTTAGAAGTCCCTTTCCTACAAAATTCCACCAAGCTAATTATTAGGGGGTTTGGACTAAGGGAATTTCCCAAATGTGGATAAAAAAACCTTGGAGTTCATTTTTGTCGTGGGTGAAATAATTTTTTTCTCTTAGATTTATTAAAGTTTTCAAATTTTTTTTTGCATACATGAACTCTAAAATTTTCATTTTGTTGCGATCTACTTGCCTTATAACTATTTTGTTTACGAGAGAAAAGGGAGAGAGAAAATTCAAGTTTGGATCTGAAAAAAAAATTTCAACTTCCAAAATGGGAAATGCACAATTGCTGAGAGAGATAATTCCAGAAAGTATCTGTGATTTCTAAGGATAGGAAAAAAGCAGGTTGTTTGGCTCTGGTAAATATCCAACCACTTGAGAATTTGAATTTTTCCAGTCCTTGAAATTTTTGGCATCATTAGGCCACTTGCATCCTCAGCATGCTTCTAGCATGAATGGACACCACATTTAAAGCATGTTAAGATCAGTTAGAAGTCCATTTCATACAAAATTCCACCAAGCTAATTATTAGGGGGGTTGTACTAGTGGAATTTTCCAAACATGGATAACAAAACCTTGGACTTCATTTTTGTAGTGCGTGAAATAATTTTCTTCTCTTACATTTATTATAGTGTTCAAATTTTTTTTTGCATACATGAACTCTAAAATTATCATTTTGTTGCGATCTACTAGCCTTATATCTTTTTTGTTTACAAGAGAAATGGGAGAGTGAAAAGTCAAGTTTGGATCTGAAAAAAAAAAATTTGAAAATCCAAAATGGGAAATGCACAAATGCTAATAGAGATAATTCCAGAAAGTATCTGTGATTTCTAAGGACAGGCAAAAAGTGGGTTGTTTGGCTCTAGTAAATATCCAACCACTTGAGAATTTGATTTTTTCCACTCCTTGAAATTTTTGGCATCATTAGGCCACTTGCATCCTCAACATGCTTCGGGCATCCATGGACACCACATTTAAAGCATTTTATGATCAGTTAGAAGTCCCTTTCCTACAAAATTCCACCAAGCTAATTATTAGGGGGTTTGGACTAGTGGAATTTCCCAAAGATGGATAAAAAAACCTTGGAGTTCATTTTTGTAGTGCGTGAAATAATTTTTTTCACTTACATTTATTATAGTTTTCAAATTTTTTTTTGCATACATTAACTCTAAAATTTTCATTTTGTTGCGATCAACTTGCCTTATATCTATTTTTTTTACGAGAGAAAAGGGAGAGAGAAAATTCAAGTTTGGATCTGAAAAAAAAAAATTACAAGATCCAAAATGGGAAATGCACAAATGCTGAGAGAGATAATTCCAGAAAGTATCTGTGATTTCTAAGGACAGGAAAAAAGCGGGTTGTTTGGCTCTGGTAAATATCCAACCACTTGAGAATTTGAATTTTTCCACTCCTTGAAATTTTTGGCATCATTAGGCCACTTGCATCCTCAGCATGCTTCTGGCATGAATGGACACCACATTTAAAACATGTTAGGATCATTTAGAAGTCCCTTTCCTACAAAATTCTACCAAGCTAATTATTTGGGGGTTTGTACTAGTGGAATTTCCCAAACATGGATAACAAAACCTTGGAGTTCATTTTTGTAGTGCGTGAAATAATTTTTTTCACTTACATTTATTATAGCTTTCAAATTTTTTTTTTGCATACATGAACTCTAAAATTTTCATTTTGTTGCGATCTACTTGCTTTATATCTTTTTTGTTTACGAGAGAAATGTGACAGTGAAAACTCAAATTTGGATCTGAAAAAAAAAATTTGAACATCCAAAATGGGAAATGCACAAATGTTGAGAGAGATTATTCCTGAAAGTATTTGTGATTTCTATGGACAGGCAAAAAGTGGGTTGTCTGGCTCTGGTAAATATCCAACCACTTGAGAATTTGATTTTTTCCACTCCTTGAAATTTTTGGCATCATTAGGCCACTTGCATCCTCAACATGCTTCTGGCATGCATGGACACCACATTTAAAGCATGTTAGGATCAGTTAGAAGTCCCTTTCCTACAAAATTCCACGAGGCTAATTATTAGGGGGTTTGTACAAGTGGAATTTCCCATACAAGGATAAGAAATCCTTGGAGTTCATTTTTGTAGTGCGTGAAATAATTTTCTTTACGTACATTTATTTGGTTTTCAAATTTTTTTTTTGCATACGATGAGAAATTGGAGATTGGAAACTCAATTTTGGATCTGAAAAAAAAAAAATTTGAACATCCAAAATGGGAAATACACAAATGCTGAGAGAGATAATTCCAGAAAGTATCTGTGATTTCTAAGGACAGGCAAAAAGGGGGTTGTTTGGCTCTGGTAAATATCCAACCACTTGAGAATTTGGTTTTTTCCACTCCTTGAAATTTTTGGCATCATTAGGCCACTTGCATCCTCAACATACTTCTGGGATACATGGACACCACATTTAAAGCATGTTAGGATCAGTGAGAAGTCCCTTTCCTACAAAATTCTACCCAGCAAATTATTAGGGGGTTTGTACTAGTGGAATTTCCCAAACATGAATTAAAAAACCTTGGAATTCATTTTTGTAGTGCGTGAAATAATTTTCTTCACTAGCATTTATTATAGTTTTCAAATTTTTTTTTGCATACATGAACTCTAAAATTTTCATTTTGTTGCGATCTACTTGCCTTATACCTTTTTTGTTTACGAGAGAAATGGGAGAGTGAAAACTCAAGTTTGGATCAGAAAAAAAAAATTTGAACATACAAAATGGGAAATGCACAAATGATGAGAGAGATAATTCCAAAAAATATCTGGGATTTCTAGGGACAGGCAAAAAATGGGTTGTTTGGCTCTGGTAAATATCCAACCACTTGAGAATTTGCATTTTTCCACTCCTAGAAATTTTTGGCATCATTAGGCCACTTGGATCCTCAACACGCTTCTGGCACGCATGGACACCACATTTAAAGCATGTTAGGGTCAGTTAGAAGTCCCTTTCCTACAAAATTCGACCAAGCTAATTATTAGGAGGTTTGTACTAGTGGAATTTCCCAAACATGGACACCAAAACCTTGGAGTTCATTATTGTAGTGCATGAAATAATTTTCTTCACTTACATTTATTATAGGTTTCAAATTTTTTTTTGTAAACATGAACTCTAAAATTTTGATTTTGTCGCGATCTACTTGCATTATATCTTTTTTGTTTACAATAGAAATGGGAGAATGAAGACTCAAGTTTGGATCTGAAAAAAAAAAATTGAACATACAAAATGGGAAATGTACAAATGCTGAGAGAGATAATGCCAGAAAGTATCGGTGATTTCTAAGGCCAGCAAAAAGCCGATTGTTTGGCTCTGGTAAATATCCAACCACTTGAGAATTTGGTTTTTTCCACTCCTTGAAATTTTTTGCATCATTAGGCCACTTGCATCCTCAACATGCTTCTGGCATAAATGGACACCACATTTAAAGCATGTTAGGATCAGTGAGAAGTCCCTTTCCTACAAAATTCCACCCAACTAATTATTAGGGGGTTTGTACTAGTGGAATTTCCCAAACATAGATAAGAAAACCTTGGAATTCATTTTTGTAGTGCGTGAAATAATTTTCTTCACTAACATTTATTATAGGTTTCAAATTTTTTTTGTATACATGAACTCTAAAATTTTCATTTTGTTGCTATCTGCTTGCCTTATATCTTTTTTGTTTACGATAGAAATGGGAGAGTGAAAACTCAACTTTGGATCTGAAAAAAAAAAAATTTGAACATCCAAAATGGGAAATGTACAAGTGCTGAGAGAGATAATTCTAGAAAGTATCTATGATTTCTAAGGACAGGCAAAAAGTGGGTTGTTTGGCTCTGGTAAATATCCAACCACTTGAGAATTTGATATTTTCCACTCCTTGAAATTTTAGGCGTCATTAGGCCACATGTATCCTCAACACGCTTCTGGCTTGCATGGACGCCACATTTAAAGCATGTTAGGATCTGTTAGAAGTCCCTTTCCTACAAAATTCCACCAAGCTAATTATTAAGGGGTTTGTACTAGTGGAATTTCCCAAACATGGATAACTAAACCTTGGAGTTCATTTTTGTAGTGCGCGAAATAATTTTCTTCACTTACATTTTTTATAGTTTTCAATTTTTTTTTTGCATACAAGTACCCTAAAATTTTTATTTTGTTGCAATCTACCTTCATTATATCTTTTTTGTTTACGATGAGAAATGGGAGATTGAAAACTAAATTTTGGATCTGAAAAAATAAAAATTTGAACATCCAAAATGGAAAATGCACATATGCTGAGAGAGATAATTCCAGAAAGTATCTGTGATTTCTAAGGACAGGCAAAAAGTGGGTTGTTTGGCTCTGGTAAATATCCAACCACTTGAGAATTTGGTTTTTTCCACTCCTTGAAATTTTTTGCATCATTAGGCCACTTGCATCCTCAACAAGCTTCTGGCATACGTGGAAACCACTTTTAAAGCATGTTAGGATCAGTGAGAAGTCCCTTTCCTACAAAATTCCACCCAGCGAATTATTAGGGGGTATGTACTAGTGGAATTTCCCAAACATGGATAACAAAACCTTGGAATTCATTTTTGTAGTGTGTGAAATAATTTTCTTCACTAACATTTATTATAGGTTTCAAATTTTTTTTGTATACATGAACTCTAAAATTTTCATTTTGTAGCTATCTACTTGCCTTATATCTTTTTTGTTTACGATAGAAATGGGAGAGTGACAACTCAACTTTGGATCTGAAAAACAAAAAATTTGAACATCCAAAACGGGAAATGTACAAATGCTGAGAGAGATAATTCCAGAAAGTATCTATGATTTCTAAGGACAGGCAAAAAGTGGGTTGTTTGGCTCTCGTAAATATCCAACCACTTGAGAATTTGATTTTTTCCACTCCTTGAAATTTTTAGCATCATTAGGGCACTTGCAACCTCAACATGCTTCTGGCATGCATGGACACCACATTTAAAGCATGTTAGGATCAGTTAGAAGTCCCTTTGCTACAAAATTCCACCAAGCTAATTATTGGGGGGTTTCTGTTAGTGGAATTTCCCAAACATGGATAACAAAACCTTGGAGTTCATTTTTGTAGTGCGTGAAATAATTTTCTTCACTTACACTTATTATAGTTTTCAAATTTTTTTTTGCATATATGAACTCTAAAATTTTCATTTTGTTGCTATCAACTTGCCTTATATCTTTTTTTTTATGAGAGAAAAGGGAGAGTGAAAACTCAAGTTTGGATCTGAAAAAAAAAAAATTGAACATCCAAAATGGGAAATGCAAAAATGCTGAGAGAGATAATTCCAGAAAGTATCTGTGATTTCTAAGGACTGGCAAAAAGTGGGTTGTTTGGCTCTGCTAATATCTAACCACTTGAGAATTGGTTTTTTCCACTCGTTCAAGTTTTTGGCATCATTAAGCCACTTGCATCCTCAACATGCTTCTGGCATGCATGGACACCACATTTAAAGCATGTTAGGATCAGTTAGAAGTCCCTTTCCTACAAAATTCCACCAAGCTAATTATTAGGGGGTTTGTACTAGTGGAATTTTCCAAACATGGATAACAAAACCTTGGAGTTCATTTTTGTAGTGCGTGAAATAATTTTCTTCACTTACATTAATTATAGTTTTCAAAATATTTTTTCATAAATGAACTCTAAAATTTTCATTTTGTTGCTATCTACTTTCCTTATATCTTTTTTGTGTACGAGAGAAATGGGAGAGTGAAAAATCAAGTTTGGAACTGAAAAAAAAAAAATTTCACATCCAAAATGGGAAATGGAAAAATGCTGAGAGACATAATTCCAGAAAGTATCTGTGATTTCGAAGGACAGGCAAAAAGCGGGTTGTTTGGCTCTTGTAAATATCGACCCACTAGAGAATTTGATTTTTTCCTCTCCTTGAAATCTTTGGCACAATTAGGCCACTTGCATCCCCAACATGCTTCTGGCATGCGTGCACACCACATTTAAAGCATGTTAGGATCAGTTAGAAGTCCCTTTCCTACAAAATTCCACCAAGCTAATTATTAGGGGGTTTGTACTAGTGGAATTTCCCAAACATGGATAACAAAACCTTGGAGTTCATTTTTGTAGTGCGTGAAATAATTTTCTTCACTTACATTTATTATAGTTTTCAAAATTTTTTGCATACATGAACTCTTAAATTTTCATTTTGTTGCGATCTACTTGCCTTATATCTTTTTTGTTTACGATGAGAAATGAGAGAGTGAAAACTCAAGTTTGGATCTGAAAAAAAAAATTTGAGCATCCAAAATGGGGAATGCACAAATGCTGAGAGAGATAATTCCATAAAGTATCTGCGATTTCTAAGGACAGGAAAAAAGCGGATTGTTTGGCTCTGGTAAATATCCAACCACTTGAGAATTTGATTTTTTCCACTCCTTGAAATTTTACGCACAATTAAACCACTTGCATCCTCAACATGCTTCTGGAATGCATGGATGCCACATTTAAAACATGTTAGGATCAGTTGGAAGTCCATTTCCTACAAAATTCCACCATGCTAATTATTAGGGGGTTTATACTAGTGGAATTTCCCAAACATGGATAACAAAACCTTGGAGTTCATTTTTTAGTGCGTGAAAAACATTTCTTCACTTACATTTGTTATAGTTTTCAATTTTTTTTTGCATACATGAACTCTAAAATTTTCATTTTGTTGCGATCTAGTTGCCTTATATCTTTTTTGTTTACGAGAGAAATGGGAGTGTGAAAACTCAAGTTTGGATATGAAAGAAAATAAATTTGAACTTCCAAAATGGGAAATGCACAAATGCAGAGAGAGATAATTCTAGAAAGTATCTGTGATTTCTAAGGACAGGCAAAAAGTGGGTTGTTTGGTTCTGGTAAATATCCAACCACTTGAGAATTTGATTTTTTCCACTCCTTGAAATTTTTGACATCATTAGGCCACTTGCATCCTCATCATGCTTGTGGCATGCATGAACACCACATTTAAAGCATGTTAGGATCAGTTAGAAGTCCCTTTCCAACAAAATTCCACCAAGCTAATTATTAGGGGGTTTGTACTAGTGGAATTTCCCAAACGTGGATAACAAAACCTTGGAGTTAATTTTTGTAGTGCGTGAAATAATTTTCTTCACTTATATTTATTGTAGTTTCCAAATTTTTTTTCCATACATGAACTCTAAAATTTTCATTTTACTGCGATCTATTTGCCTTATATCTTTTTTGTTTACGATAAGAAATGGGAGAGTGAAGACTCAAGTTTGGATCGAAAAAGAAAAAATTTGAACATCCAAAATGGGAAATGCACAAATGCTGAGAGAGATAATTCCATAAAGTATCTGTGATTTCTAAGGGCAGGCAAAAAGTGGGTTGTTTGGCTCTGGTAATATATCCAACCACTTGAGAATTTGATTTTTTCCACTCCTTGAAATTTTTGGCATCATTAGGCCACTTGGATCCTCAACATGCTTCTGGCATGCATGGACACCACATTTAAAGCATGTTAGGATCAGTTAGAAGTCCCTTTCCTAAAAAATTCCACCAGCCTAATTATTAGGGGGTTTGTACTAGTGGAATTTCCCAAACATGGATAACAAAACTTTGGAGTTCATTTTTGTAGTGCGTGAAATAATTTTCTTCACTTATTTCAATTTTTTTTTGCATACATGAGCTGTAAAATTTTCATTTTGTTGCTATCTACTTGCCTTATATCTTTTTTTTTTTACGAGGGAAATGGGAGAGTGAAAACTCAAGTTTGGATCGGAAAAAAAAATTGAACATCCAACGCGGGAAATGCATAAATGCTGAGAGAGATAATTCCAGAAACTATCTGTGATTTCTAAGGATAGGCAAAAAGTGGGTTGTTTCGCTCTGGTAAATATCCAACCACTTGAGAATTTGATTTTTTCCACACCTTGAAATTTTTGGCATCATTAGGCCACTTGCATCCTCAACATGCTTCTGGCATGCATGGACACCACATTTAAAAGCATGTTAGGATCAGTTAGAAGTCCCTTTCCTACAAAATTCCACCAAGCTAATTATTAGGGGGTTTCTACTAGTGGAATTTCCCAAACATGGATAACAAAACCTTGGAGTTCATTTTTGTAGTGCGTGAAATGATTGTCTTCACTTACATTTATTATAGTTTTCAAATTTTTTTTTGCATACATGAACTCTAAAATTTTCATTTTGTTGCGATCTACTAGCCTTATACCTTTTTTGTTTACGAGAGAAATGGGAGAGTGAAAACTCACGTTTGGATCAGAAAAAAAAAATTTGAACATACAAAATGGGAAATGCACAAATGATGAGAGAGATAATTCCAAAAAATATCTGGGATTTCTAGGGGCAGGCAAAAAATGGGTTGTTTGGCTCTAGTAAATATCCAACCACTTGAGAATTTGCATTTTTCCACTCCTAGAAATTTTTGGCATCATTAGGCCACTTGGATCCTCAACATGCTTCTAGCACGCATGGACACCACATTTAAAGCATGTTAGGATCAGTTAGAAGTCCCTTTCCTACAAAATTCGACCAAGCTAATTATTAGGAGGTTTGTACTAGTGGAATTTCCCAAACATGGACACCAAAACCTTGGAGTTCATTATTGTAGTGGATGAAATAATTTTCTTCACTTACATTTATTATAGGTTTCAAATTTTTTTTTGTAAACATGAACTCTAAAATTTTGATTTTGTCGCGATCTACTTGCATTATATCTTTTTTGTTTACAATAGAAATGGGAGAATGAAGACTCAAGTTTGGATCTGAAAAAAAAAAATTGAACATACAAAATGGGAAATGTACAAATGCTGAGAGAGATAATGCCAGAAAGTATCGGTGATTTCTAAGGCCAGCAAAAAGCCGATTGTTTGGCTCTGGTAAATATCCAACCACTTGAGAATTTGGTTTTTTCCACTCCTTGAAATTTTTTGCATCATTAGGCCACTTGCATCCTCAACATGCTTCTGGCATAAATGGACACCACATTTAAAGCATGTTAGGATCAGTGAGAAGTCCCTTTCCTACAAAATTCCACCCAACTAATTATTAGGGGGTTTGTACTAGTGGAATTTCCCAAACATAGATAAGAAAACCTTGGAATTCATTTTTGTAGTGCGTGAAATAATTTTCTTCACTAACATTTATTATAGGTTTCAAATTTTTTTTGTATACATGAACTCTAAAATTTTCATTTTGTTGCTATCTACTTGCCTTATATCTTTTTTGTTTACGATAGAAATGGGAGAGTGAAAACTCAACTTTGGATCTGAAAAAAAAAAAATTTGAACATCCAAAATGGGAAATGTACAAATGCTGAGAGAGATAATTCCAGAAAGTATCTATGATTTCTAAGGACAGGCAAAAAGTGGGTTGTTTGGCTCTGGTAAATATCCAACCACTTGAGAATTTGATATTTTCCACTCCTTGAAATTTTAGGCGTCATTAAGCCACTTGTATCCTCAACACACTTTTGGCTTGCATGGACGCCACATTTAAAGCATGTTAGGATCTGTTAGAAGTCCCTTTCCTACAAAATTCCACCAAGCTAATTATTAAGGGGTTTGTACTAGTGGAATTTCCCAAACATGGATAACAAAACCTTGGGGTTCATTTTTGTAGTGCGCGAAATAATTTTCTTCACTTACATTTTTTATAGTTTTCAATTTTTTTTTTGCATACAAGTACCCTAAAATTTTTATGTTGTTGCAATCTACCTTCATTATATCTTTTTTGTTTACGATGAGAAATGGGAGATTGAAAACTAAATTTTGGATCTGAAAAAATAAAAATTTGAACATCCAAAATGGGAAATGCACATATGCTGAGAGAGATAATTCCAGAAAGTATCTGTGATTTCTAAGGACAGGCAAAAAGTGGGTTGTTTGGCTCTGGTAAATATCCAACCACTTGAGAATTTGGTTTTTTCCACTCCTTGAAATTTTTTACATCATTAGGCCACTTGCATCCTCAACAAGCTTCTGGCATACATGGAAACCACATTTAAAGCATGTTAGGATCAGTGAGAAGTCCCTTTCCTACAAAATTCCACCCAGCTAATTATTAGGGGGTATGTACTAGTGGAATTTCCCAAACATGGATAACAAAACCTTGGAATTCATTTTTGTAGTGTGTGAAATAATTTTCTTCTCTAACATTTATTATAGGTTTCAAATTTTTTTTGTATACATGAACTCTAAAATTTTCATTTTGTTGCTATCTACTTGCCTTATATCTTTTTTGTTTACGATAGAAATGGGAGAGTGAAAACTCAAGTTTGGATATGAAAAAAAAAAAATTTAACGTCCAAAATGGGAAATGCAAAAATGCTGAGAGAGATAATTCCAGAAAGTATCTGTGATTTCTAAGGACTGGCAAAAAGTGGGTTGTTTGGCTCTGCTAATATCTAACCACTTGAGAATTGGTTTTTTCCACTCGTTCAAGTTTTTGGCATCATTAAGCCACTTGCATCCTCAACATGCTTCTGGCATGCATGGACACCACATTTAAAGCATGTTAGGATCAGTTAGAAGTCCCTTTCCTACAAAATTCCACCAAGCTAATTATTAGGGGGTTTGTACTAGTGGAATTTCCCAAACATGGATAACAAAACCTTGGAGTTCATTTTTGTAGTGCGTGAAATAATTTTCTTCACTTACATTAATTATAGTTTTCAAAATTTTTTTTCATAAATGAACTCTAAAATTTTCATTTTGTTGCTATCTACTTTCCTTATATCTTTTTTGTGTACGAGAGAAATGGGAGAGTGAAAAATCAAGTTTGGAACTGAAAAAAAAAAAATTTCACATCCAAAATGGGAAATGGAAAAATGCTGAGAGACATAATTCCAGAAAGTATCTGTGATTTCGAAGGACAGGCAAAAAGCGGGTTGTTTGGCTCTTGTAAATATCGACCCACTAGAGAATTTGATTTTTTCCTCTCCTTGAAATCTTTGGCACAATTAGGCCACTTGCATCCCCAACATGCTTCTGGCATGCGTGCACACCACATTTAAAGCATGTTAGGATCAGTTAGAAGTCCCTTTCCTACAAAATTCCACCAAGCTAATTATTAGGGGGTTTGTACAAGTGGAATTACCCAAACATGGATACAAAACCTTGGAGTTCATTTTTGTAGTGCGTGAAATAATTTTCTTCACTTACATTTATTATAGTTTTCAAAATTTTTTGCATACATGAACTCTTAAATTTTCATTTTGTTGTGATCTACTTGCCTTATATCTTTTTTGTTTACGATGAGAAATGAGAGTGTGAAAACTCAAGTTTGGATCTGAAAAAAAAAATTTGAGCATCCAAAATGGGGAATGCACAAATGCTGAGAGAGATAATTCCAGAAAGTATCTGTGATTTCTAAGGACAGGAAAAAAGCGGATTGTTTGGCTCTGGTAAATATCCAACCACTTGAGAATTTGATTTTTTCCACTCCTTGAAATTTTACGCACAATTAAACCACTTGCATCCTCAACATGCTTCTGGAATGCGTGGATGCCACATTTAAAACATGTTAGGATCAATTGGAAGTCCCTTTCCTACAAAATTCCACCAAGCTAATTATTAGGGGATTTGTACTAGTGGAATTACCCAAACATGGATAACAAAACCTTGGAGTTCATTTTTGTAGTGCGTGAAATGATTGTCTTCACTTACATTTATTATAGTTTTCAAATTTCTTTTTGCATACATGAATTCTAAAATTTTCATTTTGTTGCTATCTACTTTCCTTATATCTTTTTTGTTTACGAGAGAAATGGGAGAGAGAAAACTCATGTTTGGATCTGAAAAAAAAAATTTGAACATCCAAAATGGGAAATGTACAAATGCTGAGAGAGATAATTCAAGAAAGTATCTGTGATTTCTAAGGACAGGCAAAAAGTGGGTTGTTTGGCTCTGGTAAATATCCAACCACTTGAGAATTTGAATTTTTCCACTCCTTGAAATTTTTGGCAACACTAGGCGACTTGCATCCTCAACATGCTTCTGGCATGCAAGGACACCACATTTAAAGCATGTCAGGATCAGTTAGAAGTCCCTTTCCTACAAAATTCCACCAAGCTAATTATTAGGGGTTTGTACTTGTGGAATTTCCCAGACATGGATAACAAAACCTTGGAGTGCATTTTTGTAGTGCGTGAAATAATTTTCTTCACTTACATTTATTATTGTTTTCAAATTTTTTTTTTGCATACATGAACTCTTAAATTTTCATTTTGTTGCGATCTACTTGTCTTATATCTTTTTTGTTTATGATGAGAAATGGGAGAGTGAAAACTCAAGTTTGGATCTGAAAAAAAAAATTTGAACATCCAAAATGGGGAATGCACAAATGCTGAGAGAGATAATTCCAGAAAGTATCTGTGATTTCTAAGGACTAGCAAAAAAAGGATTGTTTGGCTCTGGTAAATGTCCAACCACTTGAGAATTTGATTTTTTCGACTCCTTGAAATTTTTGGCACAATTAGGCCACTTGCAACCTCAACATGCTTCTGGCATGCATGGACCCCACATTTAAAGTATGTTAGGATCAGTTGGAAGTCCCTTTCCTACAAAATTCCACCAAGCTAATTATTAGGGGGTTTGTACTAGTGGAATTTTCCAAACATGGATAACAAAACCTTGGAGTTCATTTTTGCAGTGCGTGACATAATTTTCTTCACATACATTTATTATAGTTTTCAAATTTTTTTTTGCATACATGAACTCTAAAATTATCAGTTTGTTGCGATCTACTAGCCTTATATCTTTTTTGTTTACAAGAGAAATGGGAGAGTGAAAACTCAAGTTTGGATCAGAAAAAAAAAAATTTGAACATCCAAAATGGGAAATGCACAAATGCTGAGAGAGATAATTCCAGAAAGTATCTGTGATATATAAGGACAGGCAAAAAGTGGGCTGTTTGACTCTGGTAAAATATCCAACCACTTGAGAATTTGATTTTCTCCACTCCTAGAAATTTTTGGCATCATTAGGCCACTTGCATCCTCAACATGCTTCTGGTGTGCATGGACACCACATTTAAAGCATGTTATGATCAGTTAGAAGTCCCTTTCCTACAAAATTCCACCAAGCTAATTATTAGGGGTTTTGTTCTAGTGGAATTTCCCATACATGGATAACGAAACCTTGGAGTTCATTTTTGTAGTGCGTGAAATAATTTTCTTCACTTACATTTATTGTTGTTTTCAAATATTTTTTTTCATATATGAACTCTAAAATTTTCATTTTGTTGCTATCTACTTTCCTTATATCTTTTTTGTTTACGATGAGAAATGGAAGAGAGTGAAAACTCAAGTTTGGATCAGAAAAGAAAAAATTTGAACATCCAAAATGGGGAATGCACAAATGCTGAGAGAGATAATTCCAGAAAGTATCTGTGATTTCTAAGGACTGGCAAAAAAAGGATTGTTTGTCTCTGGTAAATATCCAACCACTTGAGAATTTGATTTTTTCGACTCCTTGAAATTTTTGGCACAATTAGGCCACTTGCAACCTCAACATGCTTCTGGCATGCATGGACCCCACATTTAAAGTATGTTAGGATCAGTTGGAAGTCCCTTTCCTACAAAATTCCACCAAGCTAATTATTAGGGGGTTTGTACTAGTGGAATTTCCTAAACATGGATAACAAAACCTTGGAGTTCATTTTTGCAGTGCGTGACATAATTTTCTTCACTTACATTGATTATAGTTTTCAAATTTTTTTTTGCATACATGAACTCTAAAATTATCAGTTTGTTGCGATCTACTAGCCTTATATCTTTTTTGTTTACAAGAGAAATGGGAGAGTGAACACTCAAGTTTGGATCAGAAAAAAAAAAATTTGAACATCCAAAATGGGAAATGCGCAAATGCTGAGAGAGATAATTCCAGAAAGTATCTGTGATTTCTAAGGACAGGCAAAAAGTGGGCTGTTTGACTCTGGTAAAATATCCAACCACTTGAGAATTTGATTTTCTCCACTCCATGAAATTTATGGCATCATTTGGCCACTTGCATCCTCAACATGCTTCTGCTTGCATGGACACCACATTTAAAGCATGTTAGGATCAGTTAGAAGTCCCTTTCCTAAAAAATTCCTCCAAGCTAATTATTAGGGGGTTTGTACTAGTGCAATTTCCCTAACATGGATAACAAAACCTTGGAGTTCATTTTTGTAGTGCGTGAAATAATTTTCTACACTTACATTTATTATAGTTTTGAAATTTTTTTTTGCATACATGAACTCTAAAATTTTCATTTTGTTGCGATCTACTTGCCTTATATCTTTTTTTTTTACGAGAGAAATGGGAGAGTGAAAACTCAAATTTAGATCTTAAAAAAAAAATTTGAACATCCAAAATGGGAAATGCACAAATGCTGAGAGAGATAATTCCTGAAAGTATCTGTGATTTCTAAGGACAGGCAAAAAGTGGGTTGTTTGGCTCTGGTAAATATCCAACCACTTGAGAATTTAATTTTTTCCACTCCTAGAAATTTTTGGCATCATTAGGCCACTTGCATCCTCAACATGCTTCTGGTGTGCATGGACACCACATTAAAAGCATGTTAGGATCAGTTAGAAATCCCTTTCCTACTAAATTCCACCAAGCTAGTTATTAGGGGTTTTGTACTAGTGGAATTTCCCAAACATGGATAACGAAACCTTGGAGTTCATTTTTGTAGTGCGTGAAATAATTTTCTTCACTTACATTTATTGTAGTTTTCAATTTTTTTCTTTCATATATGGACTCTAAAATTTTCATTTTGTAGCTATCTACTTTCCTTATATCTTTTTTGTTTACGAGAGAAATGGGTGAGTGGAAACTCAAGTTCAGATCTGAAAAAAAAAAATTTGAACATCCAAAGTGGGAAATGCACAAATACTGAGAGAGATAATTCCAGAAAGTACCTGTGATTTCTAAGGACAGGCCAAAAGATGGTTGTTTGGCTCATTTAAATATCCAACCACTTGAGAATTTGATTTTTTCCACTCCTTGAAATTTTTGGCATCTTTACGCCACTTGCATCCTCAACATGCTTCTGGCGTCCATGGACACCACATTTAAAGCATGTTAGGATCAGTTAGAAGTCCCTTTCCTTCAAAATTTTACCAAGCTAATTATTAGGGGGTATGTACTAGTGGAATTTCCCTAACATGGATAAACCTTCGAGTTCATTTTTGTAGTGCGTGAAATGATTGTCTTCACTTACATTTATTATAGTTTTCAAATTTCTTTTTGCATACATGAATTCTAAAATTTTCATTTTGTTGCTATCTACTTTCCTTATATCTTTTTTGTTTACGAGAGAAATGGGAGAGAGAAAACTCATGTTTGGATCTGAAAAAAAAAAATTTGAACATCCAAAATGGGAAATGTACAAATGCTGAGAGAGATAATTCAAGAAAGTATCTGTGATTTCTAAGGACAGGCAAAAAGTGGGTTGTTTGGCTCTGGTAAATATCCAACCACTTGAGAATTTGATTTTTTCCACTCGAAATTTTTGGCGTCATTAGGCCACTTGTATCCTCAACATGCTTCTGGCATGCAAGGACACCACATTTAAAGCAAGTCAGGATCAGTTAGAAGTCCCTTTCCTACAAAATTCCACCAAGCTAATTATTAGGGGTTTGTACTTGTGGAATTTCCCAGACATGGATAACAAAACCTTGGAGTGCATTTTTGTAGTGCGTGAAATAATTTTCTTCACTTACATTTATTATTGTTTTCAAATTTTTTTTTTGCATACATGAACTCTTAAATTTTCATTTTGTTGCGATCTACTTGTCTTATATCTTTTTTGTTTACGATGAGAAATGGGAGAGTGAAAACTCAAGTTTGGATCTGAAAAAAAAAAATTTGAACATCCAAAATGGGGAATGCACAAATGCTGAGAGAGATAATTCCAGAAAGTATCTGTGATTTCTAAGGACTGGCAAAAAAAGGATTGTTTGGCTCTGGTAAATGTCCAACCACTTGAGAATTTGATTTTTTCGACTCCTTGAAATTTTTGGCACAATTAGGCCACTTGCAACCTCAACATGCTTCTGGCATGCATGGACCCCACATTTAAAGTATGTTAGGATCAGTTGGAAGTCCCTTTCCTACAAAATTCCACCAAGCTAATTATTAGGGGGTTTGTACTAGTGGAATTTCCCAAACATGGATAACAAAACCTTGGAGTTCATTTTTGCAGTGCGTGACATAATTTTCTTCACTTACATTTATTATAGTTTTCAAATTTTTTCTTGCATACATGAACTCTAAAATTATCAGTTTGTTGCGATCTACTAGCCTTATATCTTTTTTGTTTACAAGAGAAATGGGAGAGTGAAAACTCAAGTTTGGATCAGAAAAAAAAAAATTTGAACATCCAAAATGGGAAATGCAC
The DNA here is from genome assembly GCF_029961685.1 of Aristolochia californica. Lineage (NCBI taxonomy): Eukaryota > Viridiplantae > Streptophyta > Magnoliopsida > Piperales > Aristolochiaceae > Aristolochia > Aristolochia californica. The sequence goes on from NW_027181992.1 coordinate 25,324,818, forward strand.
AAATGCTGAGAGAGATAATTCCAGAAAGTATCTGTGATTTATAAGGACAGGCAAAAAGTGGGCTGTTTGACTCTGGCAAAATATCCAACCACTTGAGAATTTGATTTTCTCCACTCCTTGAAATTAATGGCATCATTTGGCCACTTGCATCCTCAACATGCTTCTGCTTGCATGGACACCACATCTAAAGCATGTTAGGATCAGTTAGAAGTCCCTTTCCTAAAAAATTCCTCCAAGCTAATTATTAGGGGGTTTGTACTAGTGGAATTTCCCTAACATGGATAACAAAACCTTGGAGTTCATTTTTGTAGTGCGTGAAATAATTTTCTTCACTTACATTTATTGTAGTTTTCAAATTTTTTTTTGCATACATGAACTCTAAAATTTTCATTTTGTTGCGATCTACTTGCCTTATATCTTTTTTTTTTACGAGAGAAATGGGAGAGTTAAAACTCAAATTTGGATCTTAAAAAAAAAATTTGAACATCCAAAATGGGAAATGCAGAAATGCTGAGAGAGATAATTCTTGAAAGTATCTGTGATTTCTAAGGACAGGCAAAAAGTGGGTTGTTTGGCTCTGGTAAATATCCAACCACTTGAGAATTTGATTTTTTCCACTCCTAGAAATTTTTGGCATCATTGGGCCACTTGCATCCTCAACATGCTTCTGGTGTGCATAGACACCACATTTAAAGCATGTTAGGATCAGTTAGAAGTCCCTTTCCTACAAAATTCCACCAAGCTAATTATTAGGGGTTTTGAACTAGTGGAATTTCCCAGACATGGATAACGAAACCTTGGAGTTCATTTTTGTAGTGCATGAAATAATTTTCTTCACATACATTTATTATAGTTTTCAAATTTTTTTTTTCATATATGAACTCTAAAATTTTCATTTTGTTGCTATCTACTTTCCTTATATCTTTTTTGTTTACGATGAGAAATGGAAGAGAGTGAAAACTCAAGTTTGGATCTGAAAAAAAAAAATTTGAACATCCAAAATGTTGAATGCACAAATGCTGAGAGAGATAATTCCAGAAAGTATCTGTGATTTCTAAGGACTGGCAAAAAAAGGATTGTTTGTCTCTGGTAAATACCCAACCACTTGAGAATTTGATTTTTCGACTCCTTGAAATTTTTGGCACAATTAGGCCACTTGCAACCTCAACATGCTTCTGGCATGCATGGACCCCACATTTAAAGTATGTTAGGATCAGTTGGAAGTCCCTTTCCTACAAAATTCCACCAAGCTAATTATTAGGGGGTTTGTACTAGTGGAATTTCCTAAACATGGATAACAAAACCTTGGAGTTCATTTTTGCAGTGCGTGACATAATTTTCTTCACTTACATTTATTATAGTTTTCAAAAATTTTTTTGCATACATGAACTCTAAAATTATCAGTTTGTTGCGATCTACTAGCCTTATATCTTTTTTGTTTACAAGAGAAATGGGAGAGTGAACACTCAAGTTTGGATCAGAAAAAAAAAATTTGAACATCCAAAATGGGAAATGCGCAAATGCTGAGAGAGATAATTCCAGAAAGTATCTGTGATTTCTAAGGACAGGCAAAAAGTGGGCTGTTTGACTCTGGTAAAATATCCAACCACTTGAGAATTTGATTTTCTCCACTCCATGAAATTTATGGCATCATTTGGCCACTTGCATCCTCAACATGCTTCTGCTTGCATGGACACCACATTTAAAGCATGTTAGGATCAGTTAGAAGTCCCTTTCCTAAAAAATTCCTCCAAGCTAATTATTAGGGGGTTTGTACTAGTGGAATTTCCCTAACATGGATAACAAAACCTTGGAGTTTATTTTTGTAGTGCGTGAAATAATTTTCTTCACTTACATTTATTATAGTTTTCAAATTTTTTTTTGCATACATGAACTCTAAAATTTGCATTTTGTTGAGATCTACTTGCATTATATCTTTTTTTTTTACGAGAGAAATGGGAGAGTGAAAACTCAAATTTGGATCTTAAAAAAAAATTTGAACATCCAAAATGGGAAATGCAAAAATGCTGAGAGAGATAATTCCTGAAAGTATCTGTGATTTCTAAGGACAGGCAAAAAGTGGGTTGTTTGGCTCTGGTAAATATCCAACCACTTGAGAATTTGATTTTTTCCACTCCTAGAAATTTTTGGCATCATTAGGCCACTTGCATCCTCAACATGCTTCTGGTGTGCATGGACACCACATTAAAAGCATGCTAGGATCAGTTAGAAGTCCCTTTCCTACAAAATTCCTCCAAGCTAATTATTAGGGGTTTTGTACTAGTGGAATTTCCCAAACATGGATAACGAAACCTTGGAGTTCATTTTTGTAGTGCGTGAAATAATTTTCTTCACTTACATTTATTGTAGTTTTCAAATTTTTTTTTTCATATATGAACTCTAAAATTTTCATTTTGTTGCTATCTACTTTCCTTATATCTTTTTTTTTTACGAGAGAAATGGGTGAGTGGAAACTCAAGTTCAGATCTGAAAAAAAAAAATTTGAACATCCAAAATAGGAAATGCACAAATACTGAGAGAGATAATTCCAGAAAGTACCTGTGATTTCTAAGGACAGGCAAAAAGTTGGTTGTTTGGCTCATTTAAATATCCAACCACTTGAGAATTTGATTTTTTCCACTCCTTGAAATTTTTGGCATCTTTAGGCCACTTGCATCCTCAACATGCTTCTGGCGTCCATGGACACCACATTTAAAGCATGTTACGATCAGTTTGAAGTCCCTTTCCTTCAAAATTTTACCAAGCTAATTATTAGGGGGTATGTACTAGTGGAATTTCCCTAACATGGATAAACCTTCGAGTTCATTTTTGTAGTGCTTGAAATAATTTTCTTCACTTACCTTTATTATAGTTTTCAAATTTTTTTTTGCATACATGAACTCTAAAATTTTGATTTTGTTGAGATCTACTTGCCTTATTTCTTTTTTGTTTACGAGAGAATTGGGAGAGTGAAAGATCAAGTTTGGATCTGAAAAAAATAATTTGAACATCCAAAATGGGAAATGCACAAATGCCGAGAGAGACAATTCCAGAAAGTACCTGTGATTTCTAAGGATAGGCAAAAAGTGGGTTGTTTGGCTCTGGTAAATATGTAACCACTTGAGAATTTGATTTTTTCCACTCCTTGAAATTTTTGGCATCATTAGGCCACTTGCATCCTCAAAATGCTTTTGGCATGCATGGACACCACATTTAAAACAAGTTAGGATCAGTTAGAAGTCCCTTTCCTAAAAAATTCCACCAAGCTAATTATTAGGGGGTTTGTACTAGTGGAATTTCCCAAACATGGATAAACCTTGGAGTTCATTTTTGTAGTGCATGAAATAATTTTCTTCACTTACATTTAATATAATTTTCAAATTTTTTTTTGCATACATGGACTCTAAAATTTTCATTTTTTTTGCAATCTACTTGCCTTATTTCTTTCTTGTTTACGAGAGAAATGGGAGAGTGAAAAATCTAGTTTGGATTTGAAAAAAAAAATTTGAACGGCCAAAAAGGGAAATGCACAAATGCTGAGAGAGACAATTCTAGAAAGTATCTGTGATATCTACGGATAGGCAAAAAGTGGGTTGTTTGCCTCTCGTAATTATGCAACCACTTTGGAATTTGATTTTTTCCACTCCTTGAAATTTTTGGCATCATTAGGCTACTTGCATCCTCAACATGCTTCTGGCATGCATGGACACCACATTTAAAGCATGTTAGGATCAGTTAGAAGTCCCTTTCCTACCAAATTCCACCAAGTTAATTATTAGGGGGTTTGTACTAGAGGAATTTCCCAAACATGGATAACAAAACCTTGGAGTTCATTTTTGTAGTGCGTGAAATAATTTTCTCCACTTACATTTATGATAGTTTTCAAATTTTTTTTTCTATACATGAACTCTAAAATTTTAATTTTGTTGCGATTTACTTGCCTTATATCTTTTTTGTTTACGAGAGAAATGGGAGAGTGAAAACTCAAGTTTGGATCTGAAAAAAAAATTTAAATATCCAAAATGGGAATTGCACAAATGCTTAGAGAGATAATTCCAGAAAGTATCTATGATTTATAAGGACAGGCAAAAAGTGGGTTGTTTGGCTGAGGTAAATATCCAACCACTTGAGAATTTGGTTTTTTCCACTCCTTGAAATTTTTGGCTTCATTAGGACACTTGCATCCTCAACATGCTTCTGGCATGCACGGACACCACATTTAAAGCATGTTAGGATCAGTTAGAAGTCCCTTTCCTACAAAATTCCACCAAGCTAATTATTAGGGGTTTTGTACTAGTGGAATTTCCCAAACATGGATAACAAAACCTTGCAGTTCATTTTTGTAGTGCGTGAAATAATTTCCTTCACTTACATTTATCATAGTTTTCAAAACTTTTTTTGCATACATGAACTCTAAAATTTTCATGTTGTTGCGATCTACTTGCCTTATATCTTTTTTGTTTACGAGAGAAAAGGGAGAGTGAAAACACAAGTTTGGATCTGAGCAAAAAAATTTGAACATCCAAAATGGGAAATGCATAAATGCTGAGAGAGATAATTCCAGAAAGTATCTCTGATTTCTAAGGACAGGCAAAAAGTGGGTTGTTTGGCTCTGGTAAATATCCAAACACATGAGAATTTGGTTTTTTCGACTCCTTGAAATTTTTGGCATCATAAGGCCACTTGCATCCTCATCATGCTTCTGGCTTGCATGGACACCACATTTAAAGCATGTTAGGATCTGTTAGAAGTCCCTTTCCTTCAAAATTCTACCAAGCTAATTATTAAAGGGGTTTGTACTAGTGGAATTTCCCAAACATGGATAACAAAACCTTGGAGTTCATTTTTGTAGTGTGTGAAATAATTTTGTCAACTTACATTTATTATAGTATTCAATTTTTTTTTGCATACATGAACTCTAAAATTTTCATTTTGTTGCGATCTACGTGCCTTATATCTTTTTTTTTTATGAGAGAAATGGGAGAGTGAAAACTCAAGTTTGGATTTGAAAAAAAAAATTTCAACATCCAAAAAGCAAAATGCACAAATGCTGAGAGAGATAATTCCAGAAAATATCTGTGATTTCTAAGGACAGGCAAAAATTGGGTTGTCTCGCTCTGGTAAAAATCCAACCACTTGACAATTTGATTTTTTTCACTCCTTGAAATTTTTGGCATCATTAGGCCACTTGCATCCTCAACATGCTTCTGGCATGCATGGACACCACATTTAAAGCATGTTAGGATCAGTTAGAAGTCCCTTTCCTAAACAATTCCACCAAGCTAATTAATAGGGGGTTAGTACTAGTCGAATTTCCCAAACATGGATAAGAAAACCTTTGAGTACATTTTTGTTGTGCATGAAATAATATTCGTCAGTTACTTTTATTATAGTTTTCAAATTTTTTTTTGCATACATGAACTCTAAAATTTTCATTTTGTTGCGATCTACGTGCCTTATATGTTTTTTGTTTACGAAAGAAATGTGAGCATGAAAACTCATCTTTGGATCTGAAAAAAAAAATTGAACATCAAAAATGGGAAATGCACAAATGCTGAGAGAGATAATTCCAGAAAGTATGTGTGATTTCTAAGGACAGGCAAAAAGTGGGTTGTTTGGCTCTGGTAAAATATCCAACCACTTGAGAATTTGATTTTTCCACTCCTTGAAATTTTTGGCATCATTAGGCCACTTGCATCCTCGACATGCTTCTGGCATGCATGGACACCACATTTAAAGCATGTTAGGATCAGTTAGAAGTCCCTTTCCTACAAAATTCCACCAAGCTAATTATTAGGGGTTTTGTACTAGTGGAATTTCCCAAACATGGATAACAAAACCTTGGAGTTCATTTTTGTAGTGCGTGAAATAATTTCCTTCACTTACATTTATCATAGTTTTCAAAACTTTTTTTGCATACATGAACTCTAAAATTTTCATGTTGTTGCGATCTACTTGCCTTATATCTTTTTTGTTTACGAGAGAAAAGGGAGAGTGAAAACACAAGTTTGGATCTGAGCAAAAAAATTTGAACATCTAAAATGGGAAATGCATAAATGCTGAGAGAGATAATTCCAGAAAGTATCTCTGATTTCTAAGGACAGGCAAAAAGTGGGTTGTTTGGCTCTGGTAAATATCCAACCACATGAGAATTTGGTTTTTTCGACTCCTTGAAATTTTTGGCATCATAAGGCCACTTGCATCCTCATCATGCTTCTGGCTTGCATGGACACCACATTTAAAGCATGTTAGGATCTGTTAGAAGTCCCTTTCCTTTAAAATTCTACCAAGCTAATTATTAAAGGGGTTTGTACTAGTGGAATTTCCCAAACATAGATAACAAAACCTTGGAGTTCATTTTTGTAGTGTGTGAAATAATTTTGTCAACTTACATTTATTATAGTATTCAAATTTTTTTTGCATACATGAATTCTAAAATTTTCATTTTGTTGCGATCTACTTGCCTTATATCTTTTTTGTATACGACAGAAATGGGAGAGTGAAAACTCAAGTTTGGATCTGAAAAAAAAATTTGAACATCCAAAATGGGAAATGCACAAATGCTGAGAGTGATAATTCCAGAAAGTATCTGTGATTACTATGGACAGGCAAAAATTGGGTTGTCTCGCTCTGGTAAAAATCCAACCACTTGACAATTTGATTTTTTTCACTCCTTGAAATTTTTGGCATCATTAGGCCACTTGCATCCTCAACATGCTTCTGGCATGCATGGACACCACATTTAAAGCATGTTAGGATTAGTTAGAAGTCCCTTTCCTACAAAATTCAACCAAGCTCATTATTAGGGGGTTTGTACTAGTGGAATTTCCCAAACTTGGATAACAAAACCTTGGAGTTCATTTTTGTAGTGCGTGAAATAATTTTCGTCAGTTACTTTTATTATAGTTTTCAAATTTTTTTTTGCATACATGAACTCTAAAATTTTCATTTTGTTGCGATCTACGTGCCTTATATCTTTTTTGTTTACGAGAGAAATGGGAGCGTGAAAACTCAAGTTTGGATCTGAAAAAAAAGAAAATTGAATATCCAAATTGGGAAATGCCCAAATACTGAGAGAGATAATTCCAAAAAGTATTTGTGATTTCTAAGGACATGCTAAAAGTGGGTTTTTTGGCTTTGGTAAAATATCCAACCACTTGAGAATTTGATTTTTTCCACTCCATGAAATTTTTGGCATCATTGGGCCACTCTCATCCTCAACATGCTTCTGGCATACATGGACACCAAATTTAAAACATGTTAGGATCAGTTAGAAGTCCCTTTCCTACAAAATTCCACCAAGCTAATTATTAGAGGGTTTGTACTAGTGGAATTTCCCAAACGTGGATAACAAAACCTTGGAGTTCATTTTTGTAGTGCGTGAAATAATTTTCTTCACTTACATTTATTATAGTTTTCAATTTTTTTTTTTGCATACATGAACTATAAAATTTTCATTTTGTTGCGATCAACGTGCCTTATATCATTTTTGTTTATGAGAGAAATGGGAGAGTGAAAACTGAAGTTTGGATCTGAATAAAAAGAAAATTGAACATCCAAAATGGGAAATGCACAAATGCTGAGAGAGATAATTCCAGAAAGTATCTGTGATTTCTATGGACAGGCAAAACGTGGGTTGTTTGGCACTGGTAAATATCCAACCACTTGAGAATTTGAATTTTTCCACTCCTTGAAATTTTTGGCAACACTAGGCGACTTGCATCCTCAACATGCTTCTGGCATGCATGGACACCACATTTAAAGCAGGTTAGGATCAGTTAGAAGTCCCTTTTCCTACAAAATTTCACCAAGCTAATTTTTAGGGGGTTTATACTAGTGGAATTTCCCAAACGTGGGAAACAAAACCTTGGAGTTCATTTTTGTAGTGCATGAAATAATTTTCTTCACTTACATTTATTATAGTTTTCAATTTTTTTTTGCATACATGAAATCTAAAATTTTCAATGTGTTGCGATCTATGTGCCTTACATCTTTTTTGTTTACGAGAGAAATGGGAGAGTGAAAACTCAATTTTAGATCTGAAAAAAATTAAATTTGAACACCCAAAATGGGAAATTAACAAATGCTGAGAGATATAATTCCAGAAAGTATCTGTGATTTCTAAGGACAGGCAATAAGTGGGTTGTTTGGCTCTGGTAAATATCCAACCACTTGAGAATTTGATTTTTTCCACTCCTCAAAATTTTTGGCATCATTAGGCCACTTGCGTCCTCAACATGCTTTTGGCATGCATGGGCAGGACATTTAAAGCATGTTAGGATCAGTTAGAAGTCCCTTTCCTACAAAATTCCACCAAGCTAATTATTAGAGGGTTTGTACTAGTGGAATTTCCCAAACGTGGATAACAAAACCTTGGAGTTCATTTTTGTAGTGCGTGAAATAATTTTCTTCACTTATATTTATTATAGTTTTCAAATTTTTTTTTGCATACATGAACTCTAAAATTTTCATTTTGTTGCGATCAACGTGCCTTATATCTTTTTGGTTTACGAGAGAAATGGGAGAGTGAAAACTGAAGTTTGGATCTGAGTAAAAAAAAAATTGAACATCCAAAATGGGAAATGCACAAATGCTGAGAGAGATAATTCCAGAAAGTATCTGTGATTTCTAAGGACTGGCAAAACGTAGGTTGTTTGGCTCTGGTAAATATCCAACCACTTGAGAATTTGATTTTTTCCACTCCTTGAAATTTTTGGCAACATTAGGCCACATGCATCCTCAACATGCTTCTGGCATGCATGGACACCACATCTAAAGCATGTTAGGGTCAGTTAGAAGTCCCTTTCCTACAAAATTCCACCAAGCTAATTATTAGGGGGTTTATACTAGTGGAATTTCCCAAACGTGGGTAACAAAACCTTGGAGTTCATTTTTGTAGTGCATGAAATAATTTTCTTCACTTACATTTATTATAGTTTTCAAATTTTTTTTTGCATACATGAACTCCAAAATTTTCATTGTGTTGCGATCTACGTGCCTTACATATTTTTTGTTTACGAGAGAAATGGGAGAGTGAAAACTCTAGTTTAGATCTGAAAAAAATAAAATTTGAACATCCAAAATGGGAAATTAACAAATGCTGAGAGATATAATTCCAGAAAGTATCTGTGATTTCTAAGGACACGCAATAAGTGGTTTGTTTGGCTCTGGTAAATATCCAACCACTTGAGAATTTGATTTTTTCCACTCCTCGAAATTTTTGGCATCATTAGGCTACTTGCATCCTCAACATGCTTCTGGCATGGATGGACACGACATTTAAAGCATGTTAGGATCAATTAGAAGTTAATTTCATACAAAATTCCACCAAGCTAATTATTAGGGGTTTGTACTAGTGGAATTTCCCAAACTTGGATAACAAAACCTTGGAGTTCATTTTTGTAGTGCGTGAAATAATTTTCGTCAGTTACTTTTATTATAGTTTTAAAATTTTTTTTTTGCATACATGAACTCTAAAATTTTCATTTTTTTGCGATCTACGTGCCTTATATCTTTTTTGTTTATGAGAGAAATGGGAGCGTGAAAACTCAAGTTTGGATCTGAAAAAAAAGAAAATTGAATATCCAAAATGGGAAATGCACAAATACTGAGAGAGATAATTCCAGAAAGCATTTGTGATTTCTAAGGACAGGCTAAAAGTGGGTTTTTTGGCTCTGGTAAAATATCCAACTACTTGAGAATTTGATTTTTTCCACTCCATGAAATTTTTTGCATCATTGGGCCACTTGCATCCTCAACATGCTTCTGGCATGCATGGACACCAAATTTAAAACATGTTAGGATCAGTTAGAAGTCCCTTTCCTTCAAAATTTAACCAAGCTAATTATTAGGGGGTTTGTACTAGAGGAATTTCCCAAACGTGGATAAAAAAACCTTGGAGTTCATTTTTGTAGTGCGTGAAATAATTTTTTTCACCTACATTTATTATAGTTTTCAATTTTTTTTTTGCATACATGAACTCTAAAATTTTCATTTTGTTGCGATCTACGTGCCTTATATCTTTTTTGTTTACGAGAGAAATGGGAGAGTTAAAACTGAAGTTTGGATCTGAATAAAAAAAAAATTCAACATCCAAAATGGGAAATGCACAAATGCGGAGGGAGATAATTCCAGAAAGTATCTGTGATTTCCAAGGACAAGCAAAACGTGGGTTGTTTGGCTCTGGTAAATATCCAACCACTTGAGAATTTGATTTTTTCCACTCCTTGAAATTTTTGGCAACATTAGGCCTCTTGCATCCTCAACATGCTTCTGGCATGCATGGACACCACATTTAAAGCATGTTAGGATCAGTTAGAAGTCCCTTTCCTACAAAATTCCACCAAGCTAATTTTTAGGGGGTTTATACTAGTGGAATTTCCCAAACGTGGGTAACAAAACCTTGGAGTTCATTTTTGTAGTGCATGAAATAATTTTCTTCACTTACATTTATTATAGTTTTCAAAATTTTTTTTGCATACATGAAGTCTAAAATTTTCATTGTGTTGCGATCTACGTGCCTTACATCTTTTTTGTTTACGAGTGAAATGGGAGAGTGAAAACTGAAGTTTAGATCTGAAAAAAATAAAATTTGAACATCCAAAATGGGAAATTAACAAATGCTGAGAGATATAATTCCAGAAAGTATCTGTGATTTCTAAGGACAGGCAATAAGTTGGTTGTTTGGCTCTGGTAAATATCCACCCACTTGAGAATTTGATTTTTTCCACTCCTCGAAGTTTTTGGCATCATTAGGCCACTTGCATCCTCAACATGCTTCTGGCATGCATGGACACGACATTTAAAGCATGTTAGAATCAGTTAGAAGTCCCTTTCCTACAAAATTCCACCAAGCTAATTATTAGAGGGTTTGTACTAGTGGAATTTCCCAAACGTGGATAACAAAACCTTGGAGTTCATTTTTGTAGTGCGTGAAATAATTTTGTTCACTTACATTTATTATAGTTTTCAAATTTTTTTTTGCATACATGAACTCTAAAATTTTCATTTTGTTGCGATCAACGTGCCTTATATCTTTTTTGTTTACAAGAGAAATGGGAGAGTGAAAACTGAAGTTTGGATCTGAGTAAAAAAAAAATTGAACATCCAAAATGGGAAATGCACAAATGGTGAGAGAGATAATTCTAGAAAGTATCTGTGATTTCTAAGGATAGGCAAAACGTGGGTTGTTTGGCTGTGGTAAATATCCAACCACTTGAGAATTTGATTTTTTCCACTCCTTGAACTTTTTGGCAACATTAGGCCACATGCATCCTCAACATGCTTCTGACATGCATGGACACCACATTTAAAGCATGTTAGGATCAGTTAGAAGTCCCGTTCCTACAAAATTCCACCAAGCTAATTATTAGGGGGTTTATACTAGTGGAATTTCCCAAACGTGGGTGACAAAACCTTGGAGTTCATTTTTGTAGTGCATGAAATAATTTTCTTCACTTACATTTGTTATAGTTTTCAAATTTTTTTTTGCATACATGAAGTCCAAAATTTTCATTGTGTTGCGATCTACGTGGCTTACATCTTTTTTGTTTACGAGAGAAATGGGAGAGTGAAAACTCAAGTTTAGATATAAAAAAAATAAAATTTGAACATCCAAAATGGGAAATTAACAAATGCTGAGAGATATAATTCCAGAAAGTATATGTGATTTCTAAGGACAGGCAATAAGTGGGTTGTTTGGCTCTGGTAAATATCCAACCACTTGAGAATTTGATTTTTTCCACTCCTCAAAATTTTTGGCATCATTAGGCCAGTTGCATCCTCAACATGCTTCTGGCATGCATGGACACGACATTTAAAGCATGTTAGGATCAGTTAGAAGTCCCTTTCCTGCAAAATTCCACCAAGCTAATTATTAGGGGGCTTGTACTAGTGGAGTTTGCCAAACATGGATAACAAAACCTTGGATTTCATTTTTGTAGTGCGTGAAATAATTTTCTTCACTTACATTTATTATAGTTTTCAAATTTTTTTTTGCATGCATGAACTCTAAAATTTTCATTTTGTTGCGATCTACATGCCTTATATCTTTTTTGTTTACGAGAGAAATGGGAGAGTGAAAACTCAAGTTTTGATCTGAAAAAAAAAAAATTTGAACACCCAAAATGGGAAATGCACAAATGCTGAGAGTGATAATTCATGACAGTATCTGTTATTTCAAACGACAGGAAAAAAGTGGGTTTTTTGGTTCTTGTAAAATATCCAACCACTTCAGAATTTGATTTTTTCCACTCCTTGAAAGTTTTGGCATCATTAGGCCACTTGCATTCTCAACATGCTTCTGTCATGCATGGACACCACATTTAAAGCATGTTCGGATCAGTTAGAAGTCGCTTTCCGACAAAATTCCACCAAGCTAATTATTAGGGGGTTTGTACTAGTGGAATTTCAGAAACATGGATAACAAAACCTTGGAGTTCATTTTTGTAGTGGGCGAAATAATTTTCTTCAGTTACATTTGTTATAGTTTTCAAATTTTTTTTCTGTTGCGATCTAAGTGACTTATATGTTTTTTGTTTACGAGACAAATGGGAGACTGAAAACTCAAGTTTGGATTTGAAAAAGAAAAATTTGAACATATAAAATGGGAAATGCACAAATGCTAAGAGATATAATTCCAGAAAGGATATGTGATTTCTAAGGACATGCAAAAAGTGGGTTGTTTGGCTCTGGTAAATATCCAACCACTTGAGAATTTGATTTTTTCCAATCCTTGAAATTTTTGGCATCATTAGGCCACTTGCATCCTCAACATGCTTCTGGCATGCATGGACACCACATTTAAAGCATGTTAGGATCAGTTAGAAGTCCCTTTCCTACAAAATTCAACCAAGGTCATTATAAGGGGGTTTGTACTAGTGGAATTTCCCAAACTTGGATAACAAAACCTTGGAGTTCATTTTTGTAGTGCGTGAAATAATTTTCGTCAGTTACTTTTATTATAGTTTTCAAATTTTTTTTTCACACATGAACTCTAAAAATTTCATTTTGTTGCGATGTACGTGCCTTATATCTTTTTTGTTTATGAGAGAAATGGGAGAGTGAAAACTCAAGTTTGGATCTGAAAAAAAAAAAATTGAACATCCAAAATGGGAAATGCACAAATGCTGAGAGAGATAATTCCAGAAAGTATCTGTGATTTCTAAGGACTGGAAAAAAGTGGGTTGTTTGGCTCTGGTAAATATCCAACCACATGAGAATTTGATTTTTTCCACTCCTTGAAATTTTTGGCATCATTAGGCCACTTGCATCCTCAACATGCTTCTGGCATGCATTGGACACCACATTTAAAGCATGTTAGGATCAGTTAGAAGTCCCTTTCCTACAAAATTCCACCAAGCTAATTATTAGGGGGTTTGTACTAGTGGAATTTCCCAAACATGGATAACAAAACCATGGAGTTCATTTTTGTAGTGCGTGAAATAATTTTCTTCACTTACAAATTTTATAGTTTTCAAATTTTTTTTTGCTTACATGAACTCCAAATTTTTCATTTTGTTGCGATCTACTTGCCATATATCTTTTTTGTATACGAGAGATATGGGAGAGAGAAAAATGATGTTTTGATCTGAAAAAAAAAAATTTGAACATCCAAAATGGGAAATGCACAAATGCTGAGAGAGATAATTCTAGAAAGTATCTGTGATTTCTAAGGACTGGCAAAAAGTGGGTTGTTTGGCTCTGGAAAATATCCAACCACTTGAGAATTTGATTTTTCCACTCCTTGAAATTTTTGACATCATTAGGCAACTTGCATTCTCAACATGATTCTGGCATGCCTGGACACCACATTTAAAGCATGTTAGGATCAGTTAGAAGTCCATTTCCTACAAAATTCCACCAAGCAAATTATTAGGGGGTTTGTACTAATGGAATTTCCCAAACGTGGACAACAAAACCTTGGAGTTCATTTTTGTCGTGCGTGAAATAATTTCCTTCACTTACATTTATTATAGTTTTCAAATTTTTTTTTGCATTCATGAACTCTAAAATTTTCATTTTGTTGCGATCTACGTGCCTTATATCTTTTTTTTTACGAGAAAAATGGGAGAGTGAAAACTCAAGTTTGGATCTGAAAAAAAAAATTTGAGCATCCAAAATGGGAAATGCACAAATGCTGAGACAGATAATTCTAGAAAGTGTCTGTGATTTCTAAGGGCAAGCAAAAAATGGGTTGTTTGGCTGTGGTAAAATATCCAACCACTTGAGAATTTCATTTTTTCCATTCCTTGAAATTTTTGGCATCTTTAGGCCACTTGCATCCTCAACATGCTTCTAGCAGGCATGGACACCATATTTAAAGCATGTTAGGTTCAGTTAGAAGTCCCTTTCCTACAAAATTCCACCAAGCTAATTAATAGGGGGTTTGTACTAGTGGAATTTCCCAAACATGGATAACGAAATCTTGGAGTTCATTTTTGTAGTGTGTGAAATAATTTTCTTCACTTAAATTTATTATAGTTTTCAAATTTTTTTTCCATACATGAACTCTGGACTTTTCATTCTGTTGCGATCTACGTGCCTTATATATTTTTTGTTTACGAGAGAAATGGGAGAGTGAAAACTCAAGTTTGGATCAGAAAAAAAAAAAATTGAACATCCAAAATGGGAAATGCACAAATGCTGATTGAGATAATTCCAGAAAGAATCTGTGATTTCCAAGGACAGGCAAAAAGTGGGTTGTTTGGCTCTGGTAAAATATCCAACCACTTGAGGATTTGATTTTTTCCACTCCTTGAAATTTTTGGCATCATTAGGCCACTTCCACCCTCAACATGCTTCTGGCATGCATGGACACCACATTTAAAGCATGTTAGGGTCAGTTAGAAGTCCCTTCCCAACAAAATTACCCCAAGCTAATTATTAGGGGCTTTGTACTAGTGAAATTTCCCAAGCATGGATAACAAAACCTTGGAGTTCATTTTTGTATAGCGTGAAATAATTTTCTTCACTTACATTTATTATAGTTTTCAAATTTTTTTTTGCATACATGATCTCTAAAATTTTCATTTTGTTGCGATCTACTTGCCTTATATGTTTTTTCTTTACGAGAGCAACGGGAGAGTGGAAACTCAAGATTGGATCTGAAAAAAAAAAATTGAACATCCAAAATGGGAAATGCACAAATGCTGAGAGAGATAATTCCAGAAAGTATCTGTGATTTCTAAGGACAGGCAAAAAGTGGGTTGTTCGGCTCTGGTAAATATCCAACCACTTGAGAATTTGATTTTTTCCTCTCCTTGAAATTTTTGGCATCATTAGGCCACTTGCATCCTCAACATGCTTCTGGCATGCATGGACACCACATTTAAAGCATGTTAGGATCAGTAAGAAGTCCCTTTCGTACAAAATTCCACCAAGCTAATTATTAGGGGGTTTGTACTAGTGGAATTTCCCAAACATGGATAAGAAAACCTTGGAGTTCATTTTTGTTGTGCGTGAAATAATTTTCTTCTCTTACATTTATTATAGTTTTCAGTTTTTTTTTGCATACATGAACTCTAAAATTTTCATTTTGTTGCGATCTACTTGCCTTATATCTTTTATGTTTACGAGAGAAATGGGAGAGTGAAAACTGAAGTTTCGATCTGAAAAAAAAAATTTGAACTTCCAAAATGGGAAATGCACAAATGCAAAAGTGGGTTGTTTGGCTCTGGTAAATATCCAACCACTTCAGAATTTGATTTTTTCCATTCCTAGAAATATTTTGCATCTTTAGGCCACTTGCATCCTCAACATGTATCTGGCATGCATGGACAACACATTTAAAGCATGTTAGGATCAGTAAGAAGTCCCTTTCCTACAAAATTCCACCAAGCTAATTATTATGGGGTTTGTACTAGTGGAATTTCCCAAACGTGGATAACTAATCCTTGTAGTTCATTTTTTTAGTGCGTGAAATAATTTTCTTCACTTACATTTATTATAGTTTTGAAATTTTTTTTTTTTTCATACATGAACTCTAAAATTTTTATTTTGTTGCGATGTACGTGCATTATATCTTTTTTGTTTACGAGAGAAATGGGAGAGTGAAAACTCAAGTTTTGATCTGAAAAAAAAAATTTGAACATCCAAAATGGGAAATGCATCAATGCTGAGAGAGATAATTCCAGAAAGTATCTGTGATTTCTAAGGACAGGCAAAAAGTGGGTTGTTTGGCTCTGGTAAATATCTAACTACTTGAGAATTTGATTTTTTCCACTCCTTGAAATTTTTGGCATCATTAGGCCACTTGCATCCTCAACATGCTTCTGGAATGCATGGACACCACATTTAAAGCATGTTAGGATCAGTTAGAAGTTCCTTTCCTACAAAATTCCACAAAGCTAATTATTAGGGGGTTTCTACTAGTGGAATTTCCCAAACAAGGATAACAAAACCTTGGAGTTCATTTTTGTAGTGCGTGAAATAATTTCCTTCTCTTACATTTATTATAGTTTTCAAATTTTTTTTTGCATACATGAACTCTAAAATTTTCATTCTACTGCTATCTACTTGCCTTATATCTTTTTTGATTACAAGAGAAATGGGAGAGTGAAAAACCAAGTTTGGATTTGAAAAAAAAAAAATTTGAACATCCAAAATGGGAAATGCACAAATTCTGAGAGACAATACCAGAAATTATCTATGATTTCTAAGGACAGGCAAAAAGTGGTTTGTTTGGCTCTGGTAATTGTCCAACCACATGAGAATTTGATTTTTTCCACTCCTTGAAATTTTTGGCATCATTAGGCCACTTGCAACCTCAACATGCTTCTGGCATTCATGGACACCACATTTAAAGCATGTTAGGATCAATTAGAAGTCCCTTTCCTACAAAATTCTACAAAGCTAATTATTAGAGGGTTTGTACTACTGGAATTTACCAAATATGGATAGCAAAACCTTGGAGTTTATTTTTGTAGTGCGTGAAATAATTTTCTTCACTTACATTTATCATAGTTTTCAAAATTTTGTTTGCATACATGAACGCTAAAATATTCATTTTGTTACGATCTAGATGTCTTATATCTTTTTTATTTACAAGAGAAATGGGAGAGTGAAAACTCAAGTTTGGATCTGAAAAAAAAATTTGAACATCCAAAATGGGAAATGCACAAATGCTGAGAGAGATAATTCCAGAAAGTATCTGTGATTTCTAAGGACTGGCAAAAAGTGGGTTATTTGGCTCAGGGAAATATCCAACCACTTGAGAATTTGATTTTTTCCACTCCTTGAAATTTTAGGCTTCATTAGGCCACTTGCATCCCCAACATGCTTCTAGCATGCATGGACACCACATTTAAAGCTTGTTAGGATCAGTTAGAAGTCCCTTTCCTACAAAATTCCACCAAGCTAATTATTAGGGGGTTTGTACTAGTGGAATTTCCCAAACATGGATAACGAAACCTTGGAGTTCATTTTTGTAGTGCGTGAAATAATTTTCTTCACTAACATTTATTATAGTTTTCAAATATTTTTTTGCATACATGAACTCTAAAATTTTCATTCTATTGCGATCTACTTGCCTTATATCTTTTTTGTTTACGAGAGAAATGGGAGAGTGAAAACTCAAGTTTGGATCTGAAAAAAAAATTTGAACATCCAAAATGGGAAATGCACAAATGGTGAGAGAGATAATTCCCGAAAGTATCTGTGATTTCTAAGGAGAGGCAAAAAGTAGGTTGTTTGGCTCTGGGAAATATCCAACCACTTGAGAATTTGATTTTTTCTACTCCTTGAAATTTTTGGCATCATTAGGCCACTTCCATCCTCAACATGCTTCTGGCATGCATGGACACCGCATTTAAAGCATGTTTGGATCAGTTAGAAGTCCCTTTCCTACAAAATTCCACCAAGCGAATTATTAGGGGGTTTGTACTAGTGGAATTTCCTTTACATGGATAACAAAACCTTGGAGTTCATTTTTGTAGTGCGTGAAATAATTTCCTTGATTTACATTTATTATAGTTTTCAAATTTTTTTTTTTCATACATGATCTCTAAAATTTTCATTCTGTTGCGATTTACTGGCCTTATATCTTTTTTGTTTATGAGAGAAATGGGAGAGTGAAAACTCAAGTTTGTATCTGAAAAAAAAAATTTGTACATCCAAAACGGGAAATGCACAAATGCTGAGAGAGACAATTCCAGAAAGTATCTGTGATTTCTAAGGAGAGGCAAAAAGTGGGTTGTTTTGCTCTGGTAAGTATCCAACCATTTGAGAATTTTATCTTTTCCACTCCATGAAATTTTTGGCATCATTAGGCCACTTGCATCCTCAACATGCTTTTGCATGCATGGACACCACATTTAAAGCATGTTACGATCAGTTAGAAGTCCCTTTCCTACAAAATTTCACCAAGCTAATTATTAGGGGGTATGTACTAGTGGAATTTACAAAACATGGACAACAAAGCCTTGGAGTTAATTTTTGTAGTGCGTGAAATAATTTTCTTCACTTACATTTATTATAGTTTTGAAATTTTTTTTTGCATACATGAACTCTAAAAGTTTCATTTTGTTGCGATCTACGTGCCTTATATCTTTTTTGTTTACGAGAGGAATGGGAGAGTGAAAACTCAAGTTTGGATCTGAAAAAAAAAATTTGAACATCCAAAATGGGAAATGCACAAATGCTGAGAGAGATAATTCGAGAAAGTATCTGTGATTTCTAACGACAGGCAAAAAGAGGGTTGTTTGGCACTGGGAAATATCCAACCACTTGAGAATTTGATTTTTTCCACTCCTTGAAATTTTTGGTATCATTATGCCACTTGCATCCCCAACATGCTTCTGGCATGCATGGACACCACATTTAAAGCATGTTACGATCAGTTAGAAGTCCCTTTCCTACAAAATTCTACCAAGCAAATTATGAGAGGGTTTGTACTAGTGGAATTTCCCAAACATGGATAACAAAACCTTTGAATCCATTTTTGTAGTGCAGGAAATAATTTTCCTCACTTACATTTCTTATAGTTTTCAAATTATTTTTTGTTTCATTTTGTTGCGATATACGTGGCTTATATCTTTTTTGTTTACGAGAAAAATGGCAGAGTGAAAACTCAACTTTGGATCTGAAAAAAAAAATTTTGAACATCCAAAATGGGAAATGCACAAATGCTGAGAGAGATAATTCCATAAAGTATCTGTGATTTCTAAAGACAAGCAAAAAGTGGGTTGTCTACCTCTGGTAAATATCCAACCACTTGAGAATTTGATTTTTTCCACTCCTCTAAATTTTTGGCATCATTAGGCCACTTGCCTCCTCAACATGCTTCTGGCTTGCATGGACACCACATTTAAAGCATGTTAGGATCAGTTAGAAGTCCCTTTCCTTCAAAATTCCATGAACCTAATTATTAGGGGTTAGTACTTGTGGAATTTCCCAAACATGGATAAAAAAACCGTGGTGTTCATTTTTGTAGTGCATGAAATAATTTTCTTCACTTACATTTATTATAGTTTTCATATTTTTTTTTGCATACTGAACGCTAAAATTTTCATTCTGTTGCGATCTACGTGCCTTATATCTTTTTGGTTTACGAGAGAAATGGGAGAGTGAAAACTCAAGTTTGGATCTGAAAAAAATAATTTGAACATCCAAAATGGGAAATGCACAAATGCTGAGAGAGATAATTCCATAAAGTATCTGTGATTTCTAAGGACAGGCAAAAAGTGGGTTGTTTGGCTCTGGTAAAATATCCAACCACTTGAGAATTTGATTTTTTCCACACCTTGAAATTTTTTGCATCATTAGGCCACTTGCATCCCTAACATATTTCTTGCATGCCATCACACCATATTTAAAGCATGTTAGGATCAGTTAGAAGTCCCTTTCCTACAAAATTCCACCAAGCAAATTATTATTGAATTTGTCTTAGTGGAATTTCCCAAACATGGATAACAAAACCTTGGAGTTCTTTTTTGTAGTGTGTGAAAGAATTTTCTTCACTTACATTTATTATAGTTTTAATATTTTTTTTTGCATACATGAACTCTAAAATTTTCATTTTGTTGCGATCTATGTGCCATATATCTTTTTTGTTTACGAGAGAAATGGGAGAGTGAAAACTCAAGTTTGGATCTGAAAAAAAAAAAAAATTGAACATCCAAAATGTGAAATGCACAAAATTGCTGAGTGAGATAATTCCAGAAAGTATTTGTGATTTCTAAGGACAGGCAAAAAGTTGGTTGTTTGGCTCTGGTAAATATCCAACCACTTGAGAATTTGATTTTTTCCACTCCTTGAAATTTTTGGCATCATTAGGCCACTTGCATCCTCAACATGCTTCTGCCATGCATGGACACCACATTTAAAGCATGTTAGGATCAGTTAGATGTCCCTTTACTACAAAATTCCAGCAAGCTAATTACTAGGGGTTTTATAATAGTGGAATTTCCCAAACATGGATAACAAAACCTTGGAGTTCATTTTTGTAGTGCATGAAATAATTTTTTTCACTTACATTTATTATAGTTTTCAAATTTTTTTTTTGCATACATGAACTCTAAAATTTTCATTCTGTTGCGATATACGTGCCTTATATCTTTTTTTTTGACGAGAGAAATGGGAGAGTGAAAACACAAGTTTGGATCCGAAAAAATAAAATTTGAACATCCAAAATGGGAAATGCACAAATGCTGAGAGAGATAATTCCAGAAAGTATCTGTGATTTCTAAGGACAGGCAAAAAGTGGGTTGTTTGGCTCTGATAAATATCCAACCTCTTGAGAATTTGATTCTTTCCACAACTTGAAATTTTTTTCATCATTACGCCACTTGCATCCTCAACATGCTTCTGGCATGCATGGACACCACATTTAAACCATGTTTGGATCAGTTAGAAGTCCCTTTCCGACAAAATTCCACCAAGCTAACTATTAGGGGGTTTGTACTGGTGGAATTTCCCAAACATGCATAACAAAACCTTGGAGTTCATTTTTGTAGTGCATGAAATAATTTTCTTCACTTACATTTATTATAGTTTTCAATATTTTTTTTTGCATACATGAACTCTGGAATTTTCATTCTGTTGCGATCTATGTGCCTTATATCTTTTTTGTTAACAAGAGAAATGGGAGAGTGAAAATTCAAGTTTGGATCTGAAAAGAATAAAATTTGAACCTCCAAAATGGGAAATGCACCAATGCTGAGAGAGATAATTCCAGAAACTATCTGTGATTTCTAAGGACAGGCAAAAAGTGGGTTGTTTGGCTCTGGTAAATATCCAACCTCTTGAGAATATGATTTTTTCCTCTCCTTGAAATATTTGGCATCATTAGGCCACTTGCATCCTCAACATGCTTCTGGCCTGCATGGACACCACTTTTAAAGCATGTTAGGATCAGTTAGAAGTCCCTTTCCTAAACAATTCCACCAAGCTAATTAATACGGGGTTTGTACTAGTGGAATTTCCCAAACATGGACAACAAAACCTTGGAGTTCATTTTTGTAGTGCGGGAAATAATTTTCTTCACTTACATTTATTATAGTTTTCAAATTTTTTTTTGCATACATGAACTCTAAAATTTCCATTCTGTTGCGATCTACGTGCCTTATATCTTTTTTGTTTACAAGAGAAATGGGAGAGTGAAAACATAAGTTTGGATTTGAAAAAAAAAAATTTGAACATCCAAAATGGGAAATGCACAAATGCAGAGAGAGATAATTCCAAAAAGTATCTGTGATTTATAAGGACAGGCAAAAAGTGGGTTGTTTGGCTCTTGTAAATATCCAACCACTTGAGAATTTGATTTTTTCCACACCTTGAAATTTTTGGCATCATTAGGCCACTTACATCCTTAACATGCTTGTGGCATGCATGGACACCACATTTAAAGCATATTAGGATCAGTTAGAAGTCCCTTTCCTACAAAATTCCACAGGGCTAATTATTAGGGGGTTTGTACTAGTGGAATTTCCCAAACATGAATAACAAAACCATGGAGTTCATTTTTGTAGTGCGTGAAATAATTTTCTTCACTTACATTTATTATAGTTTTTAACTTTTTTTGGCATACATGAACTATAAAATTTTCATTCTGTTGCGTTCTACTTGCCTTATATCTTGTTTATTTACGAGAGAAATGGGAGAGTGAAACTCAAGTTTGGATCTGAAAAAAAAAATTTGAACATCCAAAATGGGTAATGCACAAATGCTAAGAGAGATAATTCCAGAAAGTATCTGTGATTTATAAGGACAGGCAAAAAGTGGGTTAATTGGCTCTAGGAATTATCCAACCACTTGAGAATTACATTTTTTCCATTCCTTGAAATTTTTGGCATCATTAGGCCACTTGCTTCTCCAACATGCTTCTGGCATGCATGGACACCACATTTAAAGCATGTTAGGATCAGTTAGAAGTCCCTTTCCTTCAAAATTCCACCAAGCTAATTATTAGGGGGTTTGTACTAGTGGAATTTCCCAAACATGGATAACAGAGTTCATTTTTGTAGTGCGTGAAATAATTTTCTTCACTTACATTTATTATAGTTTTCAAATTTTTTTTTGCATACATGAACTCTAAAATTTTCATTCTATTGCGATCTACGTGCCTTATATCTTTTTTGTTTATGAGAGAAATGGGAGAGTGAAAACTCAAGTTTGGATCTGAAAAAAAAAAATTTGAACATCCAAAATTGGAAATGCACAAATACTGAGAGAGATAATTCCATAAAGTATCTGTGATTTCTAAGGACAGGCAAAAAATGGGTTGTTTGGCTCTGGGAAAATATCCAACCACTTGAGAATTTGATTTTTTCCACACCTTGAAATTTTTTGCATCATAAGGCCACTTGCATCCTTAACATGCTTCTGGCATGCCATGACACCACATTTAAAGCATGTTAGGATCAGTTAGAAGTCCCTTTCCTACAAAATTCCACCAAGCTAATTATTAGGGGGTTTGCACTAGTGGAATTTCCCAAACATGGATAACAAAACCTAGGAGTTCATTTTTGTAGTGCGTGAAATAATTTTCGTCACTTACATTTATTATAGTTTTCAAATTTTTTTTTGCATACATGAGCTTTAAAATTTTCATTCTATTGCGATCTACGTGCCTTATATTTTTTTTTTTTACGAGAGAAATGGAGAGTGAAAACTCAAGTTTGGATCTGAAAAAATAAAAATTGAACATCCAAAATGGGAAATGCACAAATGCTGAGAGAGATAATTCCAGAAAGTAACTGTGATTTCAAAGGACAGGCAAAAAGTGGGTTGTTTGGCTCTGGTAAATATCCAACCACTTCAGAATTTGATTTTTTCCACTCCTTGAAATTTTTGGCATCATTAGGCCACTTGCATCCTCAACATGCTTCTGGCATGCACGGACACGACATTTAAAGCATGTTAAGATCAGTTAGAAGTCCCTTTCCTACAAAATTCCACCAAACTAATTATTAGGGGTTTTGTACTAGTGGAATTTCCCAAACATGGATAACAAAACCTTGGAGTTCATTTTTGTAGTGCGTGAAATATTTTTCTTCACTTACATTTATTAAAGATTTCAAAATTTTTTTTGCATACTTGAACTCTAAAATTTTCATTTTATTGTGATCTACGTGCCTTATATCTTTTTTGTTTACGAGTGAAATGGGAGAGTGGCAGAAAGTGGGTTGTTTGGCTCGGGGAAATATCCAACCACTTGAGAATTTGATTTTTTCCACTCCTTGAAATTTTTGGCATCATTAGGCCACTTGCATCCTCAACATGCTTCTAGCATGCTTGGACACCCCATTTAAAGCATGTTAGGATCAGTTAGAAGTCCCTTCGCTACAAAATTCCAACAATCTATTTATTAGGAGGTTTGTACTAGTGGAATTTCCCTAACATGAATAACAAAACCTTGGAGTTCATTTTTGTAGTGCGTGAAATAATTTCCATCTCTTACATTGATTATAGTTTTCAAATTTTTTTTTTGCATACATGAACTCTAAAATTTTCATTCTGTAGCGATCTACTTCCCATATATCTTCTTTGTTTACGAGAGAAATGGGAGAGAGAAAACTCAAGTTTGGATCTGAAAAAAAAAATTTGAACATCCAAAATGGGAAATGCACAAATTCTCAGAGACACAATTTCAGAAAGTATCTGTGATTTCTAAGGACAGGCAAAAAGTGGTTTGTTTGGCTCTGGTAAAGTCCAACCACTTGAGAATTTTATTTTTTCCACTCCTTGAAATTTTTTGCATCATTAGGCCACTTGCATCCTCAACATGCCTCTGGCCTGCATGGACACCACATTTAAAGCATGTTAGGATCAGTTAGAAGTCCCTTTCATACAAAATTCTACAAAGCTAATTATTTGGGGGTTTGTACTAGTGGAATTTAACAAACATGGATAGCAAAACTTTGGAGTTCATTTTTGTAGTGCGTGAAATAATTTTCTTCACTTACATTTAATATAGTTTTCAAAAAAAATTTTGCATACATGAACTCTAAAATATTCATTTTGTTGCGATCTACATGCCTTATATCTTTTTTGTTTACGAGAGAAATGGGAGAGTGAAAACTCAAGTTTGGATCTGAAAAAAAAAATTTGAACATCCAAAATGGGAAATGCACAAATGCTGAGAGAGATAATTCCAGAAACTATCTGTGATTTCTAAGGACTGGCAAAAAGTGGGTTGTTTGGCTCTGGGAAATATCCAACCACTTGAGAATTTGATTTTTTCCACTCCTTGAAATTTTTGGCTTCATTAGGCCACTTGCATCCCCAACATGCTTCTGGCATGCATGGACACCACATTTAAAGCATGTTAGGATCAGTTAGAAGTCCCTTTCCTACAAAATTCCACCAAGCTAATTATTAGGGTGTTTGTACTAGTGGAATTTCCCAAACATGGATAACCAAACCATGGAGTTCATTTTTGTAGTGCGTGTAATAATTTTCTTCACTTACATTTATGATAGTTTTCAAAAAAATTTTTGCATACATGAACTCTCAAATTTTTATTTTGTTGCGATCTACTTACCTTATTTCTTTTTGGTTTACGAGAGAAAAGGGAGAGTGAAAACTCAAGTTTGGATCTGAAAAAAAAAATTTGAACATTCAAAATGGGAAGTGCACAAATGCTGAGAGAGATG
Source organism: Aristolochia californica (assembly GCF_029961685.1). Classification (NCBI taxonomy): domain Eukaryota; kingdom Viridiplantae; phylum Streptophyta; class Magnoliopsida; order Piperales; family Aristolochiaceae; genus Aristolochia; species Aristolochia californica. Next base: position 25,349,909 of record NW_027181992.1, read on the forward strand.
ATTCCAGAAAGTATCTGTGATTTCTAAGGAGAGGCAAAAAGTGGGTTGTTTGGCTTTGGTAAGTATCCAACCACTAGAGCATTCGATTTTTTCCACTCCTAGAAAATTTGGCATCATTTGGCCACTTGCATCCTCAACATGCTTCTGGCATGCATGGACACCACATTTAAAGCATGTTAGGATCAGTTGCAAGTCCATTTCCTACAAAATTCCACAAAGCTAATTATTAGGGGGTTTGTACGAGTGGAATTTCCCAAACATGGATAACAAAACCTTGGAGTTCATTTTTGTAGTGCGTGAAATAATTTTCTTCACTTACATTTATTATAGTTTTCAAATTTTTTTTTGCATACATGAACTCTAAAATTTTTATTTTGATGCGATCTACTTGCCTTATTTCTTTTTTGTTTACGAGGGAAATGGGAGAGTGAAAACACAAGTTTGGATCTGAAAAAAAATTTGAACATCCAAAATGGGAAATGCACAAATGCTGAGAGAGATAATTCCAGAAAGTATCTGTGGTTTCTACGGACTTGAAAAAGTGGGTTTTTTGGCTCTGGGAAATATCCAACCACTTGAGAATTTGACTCTTTCCACTCCTAGAAATTTTTGGCATCATTAGGCAACTGGCATCTTCAACATGCTTCTGACAAGCATGGACACCACATTTAAAGCATGTTAGGATCAGTTAGAAGTCCCTTTCCGACAAAATTCCACCAAGCTAATTATTAGGGGGTTTGTGCTAATGGAATTTCCCTAACATCGATAACAAAACCTTGAAGTTCATTTTTGTAGTGCGTGAAATCATTTGCTTCACTTACGTTTATTATGGTTTTCAATTTTTTGTTAGCATACATGAACCCAAAATTTTTCATTCGGTTGCAATCTACTTGCCTTATATCTTTATTGTTCACGAGAGAAATGGGAGAATGAAAACACAAGTTTGTACCTGAAAAAAAAAAATTGAACATCCAAAATGGGAAATGCACAAATGCTGAGAGAGACAATTCCAGAAAGTATCTGCGATTTCTATGGAGAGGCAAAAAGTGGATTGTTTGGCTTTGGTAAGTATCTAACCACTTGAGAATTTGATTTTTTCCACTCCTTGAAATTTTTGGCATCATTAGGCCACTTGCATCCTCAACATGCTTCTGGCATGCATGGACACCACATTTAAAGCATGTTAGGATCAGTTAGAAGTGCCTTTCCTACAAAATTCCACCAAGCTAATTATTAGGGGGTTTGTACTAGTGGAATTTAACAAACATGGATAGCAAAACTTTGGAGTTCATTTTTGTAGTACGTGAAATAATTTTCTTCACTTACATTTAATATAGTTTTCAAAAAAAATTTTGCATACATGAACTCTAAAATATTCATTTTGTTGCGATCTACATCCCTTATATCTTTTTTGTTTACGAGAGAAATGGGAGAGTGAAAACTCAAGTTTGGATCTGAAAAAAAAAATTTGAACATCCAAAATGGGAAATGCACAAATGCTGAGAGAGATAATTCCAGAAACTATCTGTGATTTCTAAGGACTGGCAAAAAGTGGGTTGTTTGGCTCTGGGAAATATCCAACCACTTGAGAATTTGATTTTTTCCACTCCTTGAAATTTTTGGCATCATTAGGCCACTTGCATCCACAACATGCTTCTGGCATGCATGGACACCACATTTAAAGCATGTTAGGATCAGTTAGAAGTGCCTTTCCTACAAAATTCCACCAAGCTAATTATTAGGGGGTTTGTACTAGTGGAATTTACCAAACATGGATAACCAAACCATGGAGTTCATTTTTTTAGTGCGTGAAATTATTTTCTTTACTTACATTTATTATAGTTTCCAAATTTTTTTTTGCATACATGAACTCTATAATTTTTATTTTGTTGCGATCTTCTTGCCTTATTTCTTTTTTGTTTACGAGAGAAATGGGAGAGTGAAAACTCAAGTTTGGATCTCAAAAAAAAAATTTGAACATCCAAAATGGGAAATGCACAAATGCTGAAAGAGATAATTCCAGAAGTATCTCTGATTTCAATAGATAGGCAAAAAGTGGGTTGTTTGGCTCTTGTAAATATCGAACCACTTTAGAATTTGATTTTTTCCACTCCTTGAAATTTTTGGCATCATTAGGCCACTCGCATCCTCAACAAGCTTCTGGCATGCACGGACACCACATTTAAAGCATGTTGGGATTAGTAAGAAGTCCCTTTCCTACAAAATTCCACCATGCTAATTATTAGGGGGTTTGTACTAGTGGAATTTCCCAAGCATGGATAACAAAACCTTGGAGTTCATTTTAGTAGTGCGTGAAATAATTTTCTTCACTTACATTTATTATGGTTTTCAAATTTTTTTTTGCATACATGAACTCTAAAATTTCCATTTTGTTGCGATCTTCTTGGCTTATATCTTTTTTGTTTACGAAAGAAATGGGAGAGCGAAAAGTCAAGTTTGGATCTGAAAAAAAAAAATTTGAACATCCAAAATGGGAAATGCACAAATGCTGAGAGAGACAATTCCAGAAAGTATCTATGATTTCTAGGGATAGGCAAAAAGTGGATTGTTTGGCTCTGGTAAATATCCAACCACTTGAGAATTTGATTTTTTCCACTCATTGAAATTTTATGCATCATTTGGCCACTTGCATCCTCAACATGCTTCTGGAATGCATGGAGACCACATTTAAAGCATGTTAGGATCAGTTTGAAGTTCCTTTCCTACAAAATTCCACCAAGCTAATTATTAGAGGGTTTGTACTAGTGGAATTTCCCAAACATGGATAACAAAACCTTGGAGTTCATTTTTGTAGTGCGTGAAATAATTTTCTTCACTAACATTTATTATAGTTTTCAAATTTTTTTTGCATACATGTACTCTAAGATTTTCATTTTGTTGCGATCTACTTGCCTTATATCTTTTTTGTTTACGAGAGAAATGGGAGAGTGAAAACTCAAGTTTGGATCTGAAAAAAAAAAATTGGAACATCCAAAATGGGAAATGCACAAATGCTGAGAGAGACAATTCCAGAAAGTATTTGTGATTTCAAAGGATAGGCAAAAAGTGGGTTGTTTGGCTCTGGTAAATATCCAACCACTCTAGAATTTGATTTTTTCCACTCCTTGAAATTTTTGGCACCATTAGGCCACTTGCATCCTCAACATGCTTCTGGCATACATAGACACCACATTTAAAGGATGTTAGGATCAGTTAGAAGTCCCTTTCCTACAAAATTCCACCTAGCTAATTATTAGGGGGTTCCTACTAGTGGAATTTACCAAACAAGGATAACAAAACCTTGGAGTTCATTTTTGTAGTGCGTGAAATAATTTTCTTCACTTACATTTATTATAGTTTTCAATTTTTTTTTTTTGCATACATGAACTCTAAAATTTTTATTTTGTTGTGATCTTCCTGCCTTATATCTTTTTTGTTTACGAGAGAAAAGGGAGAGTAAAAACTCAAGTTTGGATCTCAAAAAAAAAAATTTGAACATCCAAAATGGGAAATGCACAAATGCTAAAAGAGATAATTCCAGAAGTATCTCTGATTTCAATAGATAGGCAAAAAGTGGTTGTTTGGCTCTTGTAAATATCGAACCACTTTAGAATTTTATTTTTCCACTCCTTGAAATTTTAGGCATCATTAGGCCACTCGCATCCTCAACAAGCTTCTCGCATGCACGAACACCACATTTAAAGCATGTTGGGATTAGTAAGAAGTCCCTTTCCTGCAAAATTCCACCAAGCTAATTATTAGGGGGTTTGTACTAGTAGAATTTCCCAAACATGGATAAAAAAACCTTGGAGTTCATTTTTGTAGTACGTGAAATAATTTTCTTCACTTACATTTATTTTGGTTTTCAATTTTTTTTTTTTGCATACATGAACTCTAAAATTTTCATTTTGTTGCGATCTACTTGCCTTATATCTTTTTTGTTTACGAGAGAAATGGGAGAGTGAAAACTCAGGTTTGGATCTGAAAAAAAAAAAATTTGAACATCCAAAATGGGAAATGCAGAAATGCTGAAAGAGTTGATTCCAGAAAGTATCTGTGATTTCTAAGGATAGGCAAAAAGTGGGTTGTTTGGCTTTGGTAAATATGCAACCACTTGAGAATTTGATTTTTTCCACTCCTCGAAATTTTTTGCATCATTAGGCAACTTGCTTCCTCAACATTCTTCTGGGAAGCATGGACACCACATTTAAAGCATGTTAGGATTAGTTAGAAGTCCCTTTCCTACAAAATTCCACCAAGCTAATTATTAGGGGGTTTGTACTAGTGAAATTTCCCTAACATGGATAACAAAACCTTGGAGTTCATTTTTGTAGTGCGTGAAATAATTACCTTCACTTACGTTTATAATAGTTTTCAATTTTTTTTTTGCTTATATGAAAACTAAAATTTTCATTCGGTTGCGATCTACTTGCCTTATACATTTATTGTTCACGAGAGAAATGGGAGAGTGAAAACTCAAGTTTATACCTGCAAAAAAAATTTGAACATCCGAAATGGGAAATGCACAAATGCTGAGAGAGATAATTCCAGAAAGTATCTGTGATTTCTAAGGAGAGACAAAAAGTGGGTTGTTTGGCTCTGGTAAGTATCCAACCACTTGAGAATTTGATTTTTTCCACTCCTTGAATTTTTTGGCATCATTAGGCCGCTTCTATCCTCAACATGCTTCTGGCATGCATGGACACCACATTTAAAGCTTGTTAGGATCAGTTAGAAGTCCCTTACCTAAAAAAATCCACCAAGCTAATTATTAGGGGGTTTGTACTAGAGGAATTTACCAAACATCGATCACCAAACCATGGAGTTCATTTTTCTAGTGCGTGAAATAATTTTCTTCACTTACATTTATTATAGTTTTCAAATTTTTTTTTGCATACATGAACTCTAAAATTTCTATTTTGTTACAATCTTCTTGCCATATTTCTTTTTTGTTTACGAGACAAATGGGAGAGTGAAAACTCAAGTTTGGATCTGAAAAAAAAATTAAAACATCCAAACTGGGAAATGCACAAATGCTGAGAGAGATAATTCCAGAAAGTATCTGTGATTTCTATAGATAGGAAAAAGTGGGTTTTTTGGTTCTGGGAAATATCCAACTACTTGATAATTTGATTTTTTCCACTACTAGAAATTTTTGGCATCATTAGGCAACTTGCATCCTCAACATGCTTCTGGCAAGCATGGACACCACATTTAAAGCTTGTTAGGATCAGTTAGAAGTCCGTTTCTACAAAATTCCACAAAGCTAATTATTAGGGGGTTTGTACTAGCGGAATTTCCCAAACAAGGATAACAAAACCTTGGATTTCATTTTTGTAGTGCATGAAATAATTTCCTTCACTTACATTTATTATAGTTTTGAATATTTTTTTTGCATACATGAAGTCTAAAATTTTTACTCTCTTGCGATCGACTTGCCTTATATCTTTTTTGTTTACGAGAGAAATGCGAGAGTGAAAACTCAAGTTTAGATCTGAAAAAAAAAATTTGAACATCCAAAATGGGAAATGCACAAATGCTAAGAGAAACAATTCCAGAAAGTATCTGTGATTTCTAAGGAGCGGCAAAAAGCGGGTTGTTTGGCTCTGGTAAATATCCAACCACTTGAGAATTTGATTTTTTCCACTCCTTGAAATTTTTAGCATCATCAGGCCACTTCCATCCTCAACATGCATCTGGCATGCATGGACACCACATTTAAAGCATGTTAGGATCAGTTAGAAATCCCTTTCCAACAAAATTCTACAAAGCTAATTATTAGCGGGTTTGTACTAGTGGAATTTCCCTAACATGGATAACAAAACCTTGGAGTTCATTTTTGTAGTACGTGAAATAATTTTCTTCACTTACATTTATTATAGTTTCCAATTTTTTTTTGCATACATGAACTCTAAAATTTTCATTATGTTGCGATATACTTGCCTTATATCTTTTTTGTTTACGAGAGAAATGGGAGAGCGAATACTAAAGTTTGGATCTGAAAAAAAATATTTGAACATCCAAAATGGGAAATGCACAAATGCTGAGAGAGATAATTCCAGAATGTATCTGTGATTTCTAAGGAAAGGCAAAAAGTGGGTTGTTTGGCTCTGGGAAATATCCAACCACTTGAGAATTTGATTTTTTCCACTTGAAATTTTTGGCATCATTAGGCCACTTGCATCCTCAACATGCTTCTGGCATGCATGGACACCACATTTAAAGCATGTTAGGATCAGTTAGAAGTCCCTTTCCTACAAAATTCCACCAAGCTAAGTATTAGGGGGTTTATACTAGAAGAATTTCCAAAACATGGATAACAAAACCATGGAGTTAATTTTTGTTGTGCGTGAAATAATATCCTTCACTTACATTTATTATAGTTTTCAAATATTTTTCTGCATACATGAACACTAAAATTTTCATTCTGTTGCGATCTACTTGCCGTATATCTTTTTTGTTTACGAGAGAAATGGGAGTGAGAAAACTCAAGTTTGGATCTGAAAAAAAAAAATTTGAACATCCAAAATGGGAAATGCACAAATGCTGAGAGTGACAATTCCAGAAAGTATCTGTGATTTCTAAGGACAGGCAAAAAGTCAGTTGTTTGGCTCATGTAAATATCCAACCACTTGAGAATTTGATTTTTTCCACTCCTTGAAATTTTTGGCATCATTAGGCAACTTGCATCCTCAACATGCTTCTGGCATGCATGGATACCACATTTAAAGCATGTTAGAATCAGTTAGAAGTCCCTTTCCTACAAAATTCGATCAAGCTAATTGTTAGGGGGTTTGTATTAGCGGAATTTACCAAACAAGGATAACAAAACCTTGGAGTTCATTTTTGTAGTGCGTGATATAATTTTCTTCACTTACATTTATTATAGTTTTCAAAATTTTTTTTGCATACATGAACTCTAAAATTTTCATTTCGTTGCGATCTACTTGCCTTATATCTTTTTTGTTTACAAGAGAAATGGAAGAGTGAAAACTCAAGTTTGGATCTGAAAAAAAAAAAATTGAACATCCAAAATGGGAAATGCACAAAAGCTGAACGAGATAATTCCAGAAAGTATCTGTGATTCTAAGGATAGGCAAAAAGTGGGTTGTTTGGTTCTGGTAAATATCCAACCTCTTGAGAATTTGATTTTATCCACTCCTTGAAATTTTTGGCATCATTAGGCCACTTGCATCCTTAACATGCTTCTTTCATGCATGGACACCACATTTAAAGCATGTTAGGATCACTTAGATGTCTCTTTCCTACAAAATTCCACCAAGCTAATTATTTGGGGGTTTGTACTAGTGGAATTTCCCAAACACCGATAACAACACCCTGGAGTTCATTTTTGTAGTGTATGAAATAATTTTCTTCACTTAGATTTATTATAGTTTTCAAGTTTTTTTTTTGCTTACATGAACTCTAAAATTTTCATTTCTTTGCGATCTACTTCCCTTATATCTTTTTTGTTAATGAGAGAAATGGGAGAGTGAAAACTCAAGTTTGGTTTTAAAAAAAAAATTGAACATCCACAATGGGAAATGCACAAATGCTGAAAGAGATAATTCCAGAAAGTATCTGTGATTTCTAAGGATAGGCAAAAAGTGGGTTGTTTGGCTCTGGTAAATATCCAACCACTTGAGAATTAGATTTTTTCCACTCCTTGAAATTTTTGGCATCATTAGGCCACATGCATCCTCAACATGCTTCTGGCATGCATGGACACCACATTTAAACCATGTTAGGATAAGTTGGAAGTCCCTTTCCTACAAAATTCCACCAAGCTAATTATTAGGGGGTTTGTACTAGTGGAATTTCCAAAACATGGATAACAAAAACGTTGGAGTTCATTTTTTTAGTGCGTGAAATATTTTTCTTCATTTACATTTATTATAGTTTTCAATTTTTTTTTTTTGCATACATGAACTCTAAAATTTCCATTTTGTTGAGATCTACTTGCCTTATATCTTTTTTGTTTAAGTGAGAAATGGGAGAGTGAAAACTCAAGTTTGGATCTGAAAAAAAAAAATTTGAACATCCAAAATGGGAAATGCTCAACTGCTGAGAGAGATAATTCCAGAAAGTATCTGTGATTTCTAAGGATAGGCAGAAAGTGGGTTGTTTGGCTCCGGGAAATATCCAACCACTTGAGAATTTGATTTTTTCTGCTCCTCAAATATTTTGGCATCATTAGGCCACTTGCATCCTCAACATGCTTCTGGCATTCATGGTCACCACATTTAAGGAATGTTTGGATCAATTAGAAGTCCCTTTCCTACAAAATTCCACCAAGCTAATTATTAGGGGGTTTGTACTAGTGGAATTTACCAAACATGGATAACAAAACCTTGGAGTTCATTTTTGTCGTGCGTGAAATAATTTTCTTCCCTTACATTTATTATAGTTTCAATTTTTTTCTTGCATACATCAACTCTAAAATTTTCATCTTGTTGCGATCTGCTTGCCTTATATCTTTTTTGTTTACGAGAGAAATGGGAGAGTGAAAACTCAAGTTTGGATCTGAAAAAAAAAAATTTAACTTCCAAAATGGGAAATGCACAAATGCAGAGAGAGATAATTCTGAAAAGTATCTGTGATTTCTAAGGATAGGCAAAAAGTGGGTTGTTTGGCTCTGGTAAATATCCAACCACTTGAGAATTTGATTTTTTACACTCCTTGAAATTTTTTGCATCATTAGGCCACTTGCATCCTCAACATGCTTCTGGCATGCATGGACACCACATTGAAAGCAGGTTAGGATCAGTTAGAAGTCCCTTTCCTACAAAATTCCACCAAGCTAATTATTAAGGGGTTTGTACTAGTGGAATTTCCCCAACATGGATAACAAAACCTTGGAGTTCATTTTTGTAGTGCGTGAAATAATTTTCTTCATATATATTTTTTATCGTTTTCAAATATTTTTTTGCATACATGAGCTCTAAAATTTTCATTTTGGTGCGATCTACTTACCTTATATCTTTTTTGTTTACGAGAGAAATGGGAGAGTGAAAACTGAAGTTTGGATCTGAAAAAAAAAATTTACCATCCAAAATTAGAAATGCACAAATGGTGAGAGAGATAATTCCAGAAGGTATCTGTGATTTTTAAGGATAGGCAAATAGTGGGTTGTGTGGCTCTCGTAAATATCCAATCACTTGAGAATTTGATTTTTTCCACTCCTTGAAATTTTTGGCTTCATTAGGCCACTTGCATCCTGTACATGCTTTTGGCATGCATGGACACCACATTTTAAGCATGTTAGGATCAGTTAGAAGTCCCTTTCCTATGAAATTCCACCAAGCTAATTATTAGGGGTTTGTACTAGTGGAATTTCCCAAACATGGATAACAAAACCTTGGAGTTCATTTTTTTAGTGCGCGAAATAATTTTCTTCACTTACATTTATTATAGTTTTGAAATTTTTTTTTGCATACATGAACTCTAAAATTTTCATTTCGTTGTGATCTACTTACCTTATATCTTTTTTGTTTACGAGAGAAATGGGAGAGTGAAAGCTCAAGTTTGGATCTGAAAAAAAAAAATTTGAACATCCAAAATGAGAAATGCCCAAATGTAGAGAGAGATAATTCCAGAAAGTATCTGTGATTTGTAAGGATAGGCAAAAAGTGGGTTGTTTGGCTCTGGTAAATATCCAATTACTAGAGAATTTGATTTTTTCCACTCTTTGAAATTTTTGGCATCATTAGGCCAATTGCATCCTCAACATGCTTCTGGCATGCATGGACACCACATTTAAAGCATGTTAGGATCAGTTAGAAGTCCCTTTCCTACAAAATTTCACCACGCTAATTATTAGGGGTTTTAGTACTAGTGGAATTTCCCAAACAAGGATAACAAAACCTTGGAGTTCATTTTTGTAGTACGTTGTATACTTTTCTTCACTTACATTTATTATAATTTTCAAATTTGTTTTTGCATACATGAACTCTAAAATTTTCATTTTGTTGCGATCTACCTGCCTTATATCTTTTTCGTTTACGAGAGAAATGGGAGAGTGAAAACTCAAGTTTGGATCTGAAAAAAAAAAATTTGAACATCCAAAATGGGAAATGCACAAGTGCTGACAGAGATAATTCCAGAAACTATCAGTGATTTCTAAGGATACGCAAAAAGTGGGTTGTTTGGCTCTGGGAAATATCCTACCACTTGAGAATTTGATTTTTTCCACTCTAAATTTTTGGCATCATTAGGCCACTTGATTCCTCAACATGCTTCTGACATGCATGGACACCACTTTTAAAGTATGTTAGGATCAGTTAGAAGTCCCGTTCCTCCAAAATTCCACCAAGCTAATTATTAGGGGGTTATTACTAGTGGATTTTCCCAAACAAGGATAACAAAACCTTGGAGTTAATTTTTGTAGTGCGTGAAATAATTTTCTTCACTTACATTTATTATAATTTTCAAATCTTTTTTTGCATACATGAACTCTTAAATTTTCATTTTGTTGCGATCTACTTGCCTTATATCTTTTATGTTTACGAGAGAAATGGGAGTGAGAAACATCAAGTTTGGATCTGAAAAAAAAAATTTGAACATCCAAAATAGGAAATGCACAAATGCTGAGAGAGACAATTCCAGAAAGTATCTCTGATTTCTAAGGAAAGGCAAAAAGTGGGTTGTTTGGCTCTGGTAAATATCCAACCACTTGAGACTTTGATTTTTTCCACTCCTTGAAATTTTTGGCATCATTAGGCTACTTGCATCCTCAACATGCTTCTGGCATGCATAGACACCACATTTAAAGCATGTTAGGATCAGTTAGAAGTACCTTTCCTACAAAATTCCACCAAGCTAATTATTAGGGTGTTTGTACTAGTGGAATTTACCAAACATGGATAACAAAACCTTGAAGTTCATTTTTGTAGTGCGTGAAATAATTTTCTTCACTTACATTTATTATAGTTTTCAAATTTATTTTTGCATACTTGAACTCTAAAATTTTCATTTTGTTGCGATCTGCTTGCCTTATATCGTTTTTGTTTACGAGAGAAATGGGAAAGGGAAATCTCAAGTTTGGATCTGAAAAAAAAAATTTGAACAACAAAAATGGGAAATGCACAAATGTTGAGAGAGATAATTCAAGAAACTATCTGTGATTTCTAAGGACAGGCAAAAAGTGGGTTATTTGGCTCTGGGAAATATCCTACCACTTGAGAATTTGATTTTTTCCACTCAAAATTTTTGGCATCATTAGGCCACTTGCATCCTCAACATGCTTCTGGCATGCATGAACACCACATTTAAAGCATGTTAGGATCATTGAGAAGTCCCTTTCCTACAAAATTCCACCAAGCTAATTATTAGGGCGTTTGTACTAGTCGAATTTCGCAAACAAGGATAACAAAACCTTGGACTTCATTTTTGTAGTGGATTGAATAATTTTCTTCACTTACATTTATTATAATTTTCAAATTTGTTTTTGCATACATGAACTCTAAAATTTTCATTTTGATGCGATCTACTTGCCTTATATCTTTTTTCTCGATGAGAAAAATGGGATACGGAAAACTAAAGTTTGGATCTGAAAAATAAATTTTGAAGATCCAAAATGGGAAATGCATAAATGCTGAGAGAGATAATTCTAGAAAGTATCTATGATTTCTTAGGATAGGCAAAAAGTGGGCTGTTATGCTCTGGTAAATATCCAACCACTTGAGACTTTGATTTTTTCCACTGCGTGAAATTTTGGCATCATTAGGCTACTTGCATCCTCAACATGCTTCTGGCATGCATGGACACCACATTTAAAGAATGTTAGGATCAATTAGAAGTCCCTTTCCTACAAAATTCCACCAAGCTAATTATTAGGGGGTTTGTACTAGTGGAATTTACCAAACATAGATAACAAAACCTTGGAGTTCATTTTTGTAGTGCGTGAAATAATTTTCTTCACTTACATTTTTTGTAGTTTTCAATTTTTTTTTTGCATACATGAACTCTAAAATTTTCATTTTGTTGCGATCTACATGCCTTATATCTTATTTGTTTACGAGAGAAATGGGAGAGTGAAAACTCAAGTTCGGATCTGAAAAAAAAAATTTGAACATCCAGAATGGGTAATGCACAAATGCTGAGAGAGATAATTCTAGAAAGTATATGTGATTTCTAAGGATAGGCAACTAGTGGGTTGTTTGGCTCTGGTAAATATCCAACCACTTGAGAATTTGATTTTTTCAACTCCTTGAAATTTTTGGCATCATTAGGCCACTTGCATCCTCAACATGCTTCTGGCATGCATGGACACCACATTTAAAGCATGTTAGGATCAGTTAGAAGTCCCTTTCCTACAAAATTCCACCAAGCTAATTATTAGGGGGTTTGTACTAGTGGAATTTCCAAAACATGGATAACAAAACCTTGGAGTTCATTTTTGTTGTGCGTGAAATAATTTTCTTAACTTAAATTTATTATAGTTTTCAAAAGAAAATTTCCATATGAACTCCTAAATTTTCATTTCGTTGCGGTCTACTTGCCTTATATCTTTTTTCTTTACGAGAGAAATGGGAGAGTGAAAACTCAAGTTTGGATCTGAAAAAAAAACATTTGAACATCAAAAAAGGGAAATGCACAAATGCTGAAAGCGATTATTCCAGAAAGTATCTCTGATTTCTAAGGATAGGCAAAAAGTGGGTTGTTTGGCTCTGGTAAATATCCAACGACTTGAGAATTTGATTTTTTCCACTCCTTGAAATTTTTGGCTTCATGAGGCCACTTGCATCCTCAACATGTTTCTGGTATGCATGAACACGACATTTAAAGCTTGTTAGGATCAGTTAGAAGTCCCTTTCCTACGAAATTCCGCCAAGCAAATTATTAGGGGGTTTGTACTAGTGGAATTTCCCAAACATGGATAACAAAACCTTGCAGTTCATTTTTTTAGTGCGTGAAATAATTTTCTTTACTTACATTTATTATAGTTTTCAAATTTTTTTTGCATACATGAACTCTAAAATTTTCATTTCGTTGGCATCTACTTGCCTTATATCTTTTTTGTTTACGAGAGAAATGGGAGAGTGAAAACTCAAGTTTGGATCTGAAAAAAAAATTTTAACATCCAAAATGCGAAATGCACAAATGCGTAGAGAGATTATTCCAGAAAGTATCTGTGATTTCTAAGGATAGGCAAAAAGTGGGTTGTTTGGCTCTGGGAAATATCCAACCACTAGAGAATTTGATTTTTTCCACTCCTTGAAATTTTTGGCATCATTAGGCCGCTTGCATCCTCAACATGCTTCTGGCATGCATGGACACCACATTTAAAGCATCTTAGGATCAGTTAGAAGTCCCTTTCCTACAAAGTTCCACCAAGATAATTATTAGGGGGTTTGTACTAGTGGAATTCCCCAAACATGGATAACAAAACCTTGGAGTTCATTTTTGTAGTGCGTGAAATAATTTTCTTCACTTACATTTATTATAGTTTTAAAATTTTTTTTGTATACATGAACTCTAAAATTGTCATTTTGTTGCGATCTACTTGCCTTATATCTTTTTTGTTTACGAGAGAAATGGGAGAGAGAAAACTCAAGTTTGCATTTGAAAAAAAAAAAATTTAACATCCAAAATGGGAAATGCACAAATGCTGATAGAGATAATTCCAGAAAGTATATGTGATTTCTAAGGATAGGCAAAAAGTGGGTTGTTTGGCTCTGGTAAGTATCCAATCACTTCAGAATTTGATTTTTTCCACTCTTTGAAATTTTTGGCATCATTAGGCCATTTGCATCCTCAACATGGTTCTGGCATGCATGGACACCACATTTAAAGCATGTTATGATCAGTTAGAAGTCCCTTTCCTAAAAATATCCACCAAGCTAAATATTAGGGGGTTTGTACAAGTGGAATTTCCCAAACATGGAAAACAAAACCTTATAGTTCATTTTTGTAGTGCGTGAAATAATTTTCTGCACTTACATTTATTATAATTTTCAAATTTTGTTTTGCATACATGAACTCTAAAACTTCATTTTGTTGCAATCTACTTGCCTTATATCTTTTTTGTTTACGAGAGAAATGGGAGAGTGAAAACTCAAGTTTGGATATGAAAAAAAAAATTTGAACATCCAAAATGGGAAATGCACAAATGCCGAAAGAGATAATTCCAGAATGTATCTCTAATTTCTAAGGATAGGCGAAAAGTGGGTTGTTTGGCTCTGGTAAATATCCAACCACTTGAGAATTTGATTTTTTCCACTCCTTGAAATTTTTGGCATCATTAGGCCACTTGCATCCTCACCATGCTTCTGGCATGCATGGACACAACATTGAAAGCATGTTAGGATCAGTTAGAAGTCCCTTTCCTTCAAAATTCCACCAAGCTAATTATTAGGGGGTTTGTACTAGTGGAATTCCCCAAACATGGATAACAAAACCTGGAAGTTCATTTTTGTAGTGCGTGAAATAATTTTCTTTACATACATTTATTATAGTTTTCAAATTTTTTTTTGCATACATGAAGTCCAAAATTTTCATTTCGTTGCGATCTACTTGCCTTATATCTTTTTTCTTTACGAGAGAAATGGGAGAGTGAAAACTCAAGTTTGGATCTGAACAAAAAAATTTTGAACATCCAAAATGGGAAATGCACAAATGCTGAAGTAGATAATTCCAGAAAGTATCTTGGATTTTTAAGGAAAGGCAAAAAGTGGGTTGTTTGGCTCTGGTAATTATCCAACCACTTGAGAATTTGATTTTTTCCACTCCTTGAAATTTTTGGCATCATTAGGCCACTTCAATCCTCAACATGCTTCTGGCATGCATGGACACCACACTTAAAGCATGTTAGGATCGGTGAGACGTCCCTTTCGTACAAAATTCCACCAAGCTAATTATTAGGGTGGTTGTACTAGTGGAATTCCCCAAACAAAGATAACGAAACCTTGGAGTTCATTTGTGTAGTGCGTGAAATAATTTTCTTCACTTATATTTATTATAATTTTCAAATTTGTTTTTGCATACAAGAACTCTAAAATTTTCATTTTGTTGCGATCTACCTGCCATATATCTTTTTTGTTTACGAGAGAAATGGGAGAGTGAAAACTCAAGTTTGGATCTGAAAAAAAAAAATTTGAACATCCAAAATGAGAAATGCACAAATGTAGAGAGAGATAATTCCAGAAAGTATCTGTGATTTCAAAGGATAGGCAAAAAGTGGGTTGTTTGGCTCTGGTAAATATCCAATCACTTGAGAATTTGATTTTTTCCACTCTTTGAAATTTTTGGCATCATTAGGCCAATTGCATCCTCAACATGTTTCTGGCATGCATGGACACCACATTTAAAGCATGTTAGGATCAGTTAGAAGTCCCTATCCTACAAAATTCCACCACGCTAATTATTAGGGGGTTTAGTACTAGTGGAATTTCCCAAACAAGGATAACAAAACCTTGGAGTTCATTTTTGTAGTGCGTTGAATACTTTTCTTCACTTACATTTATTATAATTTTCAAATTTGTTTTTGCATACATGAACTCTAAAATTTTCATTTTGTTGCGATCTACCTGCCTTATATCTTTTTCGTTTACGAGAGAAATGGGAGAGTGAAAACTCAAGTTTGGATCTGAAAAAAAAAAATTTGAACATCCAAAATGAGAAATGCCCAAATGTAGAGAGAGATAATTCCAGAAAGTATCTGTGATTTCTAAGGATAGGCAAAAAGTGGGTTGTTTGGCTCTGCTAAATATCCAATCACTTGAGAATTTGATTATTTCCACTCTTTGAAATTTTTGGCATCATTAGGCCAATTGCATCCTCAACATGCTTCTGGCATGCATGGACACCACATTTAAAGCATGTTAGGATCAGTTAGAAGTCCCTTTCCTACAAAATTTCACCACGCTAATTATTAGGGGTTTTAGTACTAGTGGAATTTCCCAAACAAGGATAACAAAACCTTGGAGTTCATTTTTGTAGTGCGTTGAATACTTTTCTTCACTTACATTTATTATAATTTTCAAATCTTTTTTTGCATACATGAACTCTAAAATTTTCATTTTGTTGCGATCTACTTGCCTTATATCTTTTATGTTTACGAGAGAAATGGGAGAGAGAAACATCAAGTTTGGATCTGAAAAAAAAAATTTGAACATCCAAAATAGGAAATGCACAAATGCTGAGAGAGACAATTCCAGAAAGTATCTCTGATTTCTAAGGAAAGGCAAAAAGTGGGTTGTTTGGCTCTGGTAAATATCCAACCACTTGAGACTTTGAATTTTTCCACTCCTTGAAATTTTTGGCATCATTAGGCCACTTGCATCCACAACATGCTTCTGGCATGCATAGACACCACATTTAAAGCATGTTAGGATCAGTTAGAAGTACCTTTCCTACAAAATTCCACCAAGCTAATTATTAGGGGGTTTGTACTAGTGGAATTTACCAAACGTGGATAACAAAACCTGGAAGTTCATTTTTGTAGTGCGTGACATAATTTTCTTCACTTACAATTATTATAGTTTTCAAATTTCTTTTTGCATACTTGAACTCTAAAATTTTCATTTTGTGGCGATCTACTTGCCTTATATCGTTTTTGTTTACGAGAGAAATGGGAAAGGGAAATCTCAAGTTTGGATCTGAAAAAAAAAATTTGAACATCAAAAATGGGAAATGCACAAATGCTGAGAGAGATAATTCCAGAAACTATCTGTGATTTCTAAGGACAGGCAAAAAGTGGGTTGTTTGGCTCTGGGAAATATCCTACCACTTGAGAATTTGATTTTTTCACTCAAAATTTTTGGCATCATTAGGCCACTTGCATCCTCAACATGCTTCTGGCATGCAAGAACACCACATTTAAAGCATGTTAGGATCATTTAGAAGTCTCTTTCCTACAAAATTCCTCCAAGCTAATTATTAGGGGGTTTGTACTAGTCGAATTTCGCAAACAAGGATAACAAAACCTTGGAGTTCATTTTTGTAGTGGATTGAATAATTTTCTTCACTTACATTTATTATAATTTTCAAATTTGTTTTTGCATACATGAACTCTAAAATTTTCATTTGGTTGCTATCTACCTGCCTTATATCTTTTTTGTTTACGAGAGAAATGGGAGAGTGAAAACTCAAGTTTGGATCTGAAAGAAAAAAATTTGAACATCTAGAAGGGGAAATGCACAAATGCAGAGAGAGATACCCCCAGAAAGTATCTGTGATTTCTTAGGATAGGCAAAAAGTTGGTTGTTTAGCTCTGGTAAATATCCAATCACTTGAGAATTTGATTTTTTCCACTCTTTGAAATTTTTGGCATCATTAGGCCACTTGCATCCTCAACATGCTTCTGGCATGCATGGACACCACATTTAAAGCATGTTAGGATCAGTTAGAAGTCCCTTTCCTACAAAATTCCACCTAGCTAATTATTAGGGGGTTTGTACAAGTGGAATTTACCAAACATGGATAACAAAACCTTGGAGTTCATTTTTTTAGTGTATTGAATAATTTTCTTCACTTACATTTATTATAATTTTCAAATTTGTTTTTGCATACATGAACTCTAAAATTTTCATTTTGTTGCGATCTACCTGCCTTATATCTTTTTTGTTTACGAGAGAAATGGGAGAGTGAAAACTCAAGTTTGGATCTGAAAAAAAAAAATTTGAACATCCAAAATGAGAAATGCACAAATGCAGAGAGAGATAATTCCTAAAAGTATCTGTGATTTCTAAGGACAGGCAAAAAGTGGGTTGTTTCGCACTGGTAAATATCCAATCACTTGAGAATTTAATTTTTTCCACTCTTTGAAATTTTTGGCATCATTAGGCCACTCTCATCCTCAACATGCTTCTGGCATGCATGGACACCACATTTAAAGCATGTTAGGATCAGTTAGAAGTCCCTTTCCAACAAAATTCCACCAAGCTAATTATTAGGGGGTTTGTACTAGTGGAATTTACCAAACATGGATAACAAAACCTTGGAGTTCATTTTTGTAGTGCGTGAAATCATTTTCTTCACTTACATTTATTATTGTTTTCAAATTTTTTTTTGCATATATGAACTCTAAAATTTTCATTTCGTTGTGATCTACTTGCCTTATATCTATATTGTTTACGAAAGAAATGGAAGAGCGAAAACTCAAGTTTGGATCTGAAGAAAAAAATTTTGAACATCCAAAATGGCAAATGCCCAAATGCTGAAAGAGATAATTCCAGAAAGTATCTGTGATTTCAAAGGATAGGCAAAAAGTGGGTTGTTTGGCTCTGGTAAATATCCAACCACTTGAGAATTTGATTTTTTCCACTACATGTAATTTTTGGCATCATTAGGCCACTTGCATCCTCAACATGCTTCTGACATGCATGGACACCACATTTAAAGCATGTTAGGATCAGTTAGAAGTCCCTTGCCTACAAAATTCCACCAAGCTAATTATTATGGGGTTATTACTAGTGGAATTTCCCAAACACGGATAACAAAACCTTGGAGTTCATTTTTGTAGTGCGTGAAATAATTTTCTTCACTTTATAGTTTTCAAATTTGTTTTTGCATACATGAACTCTAAAATTTTCATTTTGTTGCGATCTACTTGCCTTATATCTTTTATGTTTACGAGAGAAATGGGAGTGTGAAAACTCAAGTTTGGATCTGAAAAAAAAAATTTTAACATCCAAAATGGGAAATGCACAAATGCTGAGAGAGACAATTCCTGAAAGTATCTCGGATTTCTAAGGAAAGGAAAAAAGTGGGTTGTTTGGCTCTGGTAAATATCCAACCACTTGAGGATTTGATTTTTTCCACTCCTTGAAATTTTTGGCATCATTAGGCCACTTGCATCCTCAACATGCTTCTGGCATGCATGGACAACACATTTAAAGCTTGTTAGGATCAGTTAGAAGTCCCTTTCCTACAAAATTCCACCAAACTAATTATTAGTTGGGTTGTACTAGTGGAATTCCCCAAACAAGGATAACAAAACCTTGGAGTTCATTTTTGTAGTGCGTGAAATAATTTTCTTCACTTACATTTATTATAGTTTTCAATTTTTTTTTGTATGCATGAACTCTAAAATTTTCATTTTGGTGCGATCTACTTGCCTTATATCTTTTTTTTTTTTACGAGAGAAATGGGAGAGTGAAAACTCAAGTTTGGATTTGAAAAAAAAAAATTTGAACATCCAAATTGGGAAATGCACAAATGCTGAGAGAGATAATTCCAGAAAGTATCTGTGATTTCTAAGGATAGGCAAAAAGTGGGTTGTTTAGTTCTGGTAAATATCCAATCACTTGAGAATTTGATTTTTCCACTCTTTGAAATTTTTGGCATCATTAGGCCACTTGCGTCCTCAATATGCTTCTGGCATGCATGGACACCACATTTAAAGCATGTTAGGATCAATTAGAAGTCCCTTTCCTACAAAATTCCACCAAGCTAATTATTAGGGGGTTTTTACTAGTGGAATTTACCAAACATGGAGAACAAAACCTTGGAGTTCATTTTTGTAGTGCGTGAAATAATTTTCTTCACTTACATTTATTATTGTTTTCAATTTTTTTTTTTTTTTGCATACATGAACTCTAAAATTTTCATTTCGTTGTGATCTACTTGCCTTATATTTTTTTCTTTACGAGAGAAATGGGAGATTGAAAATTCAAGTTTGGATCTGAAAAAAAAAAAATTTTGAACATCCAAAATGGGAAATGCACAAATGGTGAAAGAGATAATTCTAGAAAGTATCTGTGATTTCTAAGGATAGGCAAAAAGTGGGTTGTTTGGCTCTGGTAAATATCCAACCACTTGAGAATTTCATTTTTTTCCACTGCTTGAATTTTTTGGCATCATTAGGCCACTTGCATCCTCAACATGCTTCTGACATGCATGGACACCACATTTAAAGCATGTTAGGATCAGTTAGAAGTCCCTTTCCTACAAAATTTTACCAAGCTAATTATTAGAGGGTTATTACTAGTGGAATTTCCCAAACATGGATAACAAAACCTTGGAGTTCATTTTTTTAGTGCGTGAAATAATTTTCTTCAGTTACATTTATTATAGTTTTCAAATTTTTTTTTGCATACATGAACTCTAAAATTTTTTGCGATCTACTTGCCTTATATCTTTTTTGTTTACGAGAGAAATGGGAGAGTGAAAACTCAAATTTGGATCTGAAAAAAAAAATTTGAACATCCAAAATGGGAAATGTACAAATGCTGAAAGAGATAATTCCCGAAAGTATCTCTGATTTCTAAGGATAGGCGAAAAGTGGGTTGTTTGGCTCTGGTAAATATCCAACCACTTGAGAATTTCATTTTTTCCACTCCTTGAAATTTTTGGCATCATAAGGCCACTTGCATCCTCAACATGCTTCTGGCATGCATGGACACCACATTTAAAGCATGTTAGGATCAGTTAGAAGTCCCTTTCCTACAAAATTCTACCAAGGTAATTATTAGGGGGTTTGTACTAGTGAAATTTACCAAACGTGGATGACAAAACCTTGGAGTTTATTTTTGTAGTGCGTGAAATAATTTTCTTCACTTGCATTTATTATAGTTTTCAAATTTTTTTTGCATACTTGAACTCTAAAATTTTCATTTTGTTGCGATCTACTTGCCTTATACCTTTTTTGTTTACGAGAGAAATGGGAGAGGGAAATCTCAAGTTTGGATCTGAAAAAAAAAATTTGAACATCCAAAATGGGAAATGCACAAATGCTGAGAGAGATAATTCCATAAACTATCTGTGATTTCTAAGGATAGGCAAAAAGTGGGTTGTTTGGCTCTGGGAAAAAAATGGGTTGTTTGGCTCTGGAAAACAACAACAAATGTAAGTTAAAAAAATTTATTCACACACCACAAATGAACCCAAAAGTTTTGCCATCCAAGTTTGGGAAATTCCACTAGTACAACCCCAACAGCTAGGAATTTTATAAGAAAGACATTTCTTCCACACATGCTTTAAAAATTGATATGCATGCTTGAAGCGTGTTAAAGATGCAAATCACCTATGGATCCAAACATTTTAAAGAGAATGACAAACGCTCATTAAATTC
Organism: Aristolochia californica; assembly: GCF_029961685.1. Taxonomy (NCBI): domain Eukaryota; kingdom Viridiplantae; phylum Streptophyta; class Magnoliopsida; order Piperales; family Aristolochiaceae; genus Aristolochia; species Aristolochia californica. The sequence goes on from NW_027181992.1 coordinate 25,370,922, forward strand.
TCAAGTGAACGTGCAGTGGGATATTTACCTGAGTCAAACGAGCCATTATTTTGCCCACTTAAAAAAAGCTGACCTAACAATCATAGATGAGTGTAAAGTAATTTATCATGCGTAACGGGCTATATTACCCTAAGAAATGTCTTATGGATTGGGAGTCAACACTCAGTTAAAAAATCCCCCGCCTCCCCCTTTTCCCGACGATTGCAAAACCTGATATATAAAAACTAAAAAGAGCTTCCAATCCCTAAAGATTACAAAGACTCTTTGGAATTACTTCTCTTTAATTTTGTGCATTGTGCATTTCCATTTTAGATGTACTCTTTTTTCTTAAATTGAAACTTTGTGTCTTCGGTCTCCCTTCATTTCGTAAACCAAAATGGCAAATAGATCACTACAAAATGAAAATTTTAGATTTTATGTTTGGAAAATATTTTAAACAATAACAAATGTAAGTAAATAAAATTTATTCACACACCACAAATGAACCCAAAATTTTTGCTGTGCAAGTTTGGGAAATTCCACTAGTTCAACCCTAACAGCTTGGAATTTTATAAGAAAGAGATTTCGTCCACACATGCTTTAAAAATGGATATGCATTCTTGAAATGTGTTAAAGATGCAAATCACCTAAAGATCCAAACCTTATAAAGAGAATGACAAACGCTCATTAAATTCTCAAGTGAACGTGCGGTGGGATATTTACCAGAGTCAAATGAGCCATTATTTTTCACACTTAATAAAAGCTGACCAGACGATCATTGATGATTGTAAAGTGATTTATCATGCGTAACGGGCTATATTACCCTAAGAAATGACTTATACATTGGGAGTCAACAATCAGTTAAAAATACCCCGCCTCCCCCTTTTCCCAACCATTGTAAAACCTGATATAAAAAAATTAAAAAGAGCTTACAATCCCTAAAAATTACAGACACTCTTTGGAACTATCTCTCTCTACATTTTTGCATAGTGCATTTCCTTTTTAGATGTACTATTTTTTACTAAATCAAAACTTTGAGTTTTCGCTTTCCCTTCATCCCTTAAACCAAAAAGGTCAATAGATCACAACAAAATGAAAATTTTAGAGTTGATGTTTGGAAAAAATATTAAAAAATAACAAATATAAGTAAAGAAAATTTATTCACACCACAAATGATCCCAAAAGTTTTGCTATCCAAGTTTGGGAAATTCTCCTAATTGAACCCTAATAGCTTGGAATTATTATAAGATAGATTTCTTACACACATGCTTTAAAAATGGATATGCATGCTTAAAATGTGTTAAAGATGCAAATCACCTATGGATCCAAACATTTTAAAGAGAGTGGCAAATGCTCATTAAATTCTCAAGTGAAATGTCCGGTGGATATTTACCTGAGTCAAATGAGCCATTATTTTGCCCACTTACAAAAAGCTGACCAAACGATCATAGATGATTTTAAAGTGATTTATCATGCGTAATGGGCTATATTACCCTAAGAAATGACTTATGCATTGGGAGTCAACACTCAGTTAAAAATCCCCCGCCTCCCCCTTTTCCCGATGATTGCAAAACCTGGTATTTAAAAACTAAAAGAGCTTACAATCCCTAAAGATTATAGAGACTCTTTGGAATTATATCTCTCTACATTTGTGCATTGTGCATTTTCATTTTAGATGTACTCTTTTTTCTTAAATCAAAACTTAGTCTTTTCGGTCTCCCTTCATCCCGTAAACCAAAAAGGCAAATAGATCACTACAAAATGAAAATTTTAGAGTTTATGTTTCAGAAAAATTTAAAACAAAAACAAATGTAAGTAAAGAAAATTTATTCACACACCACAAATGAACCCAAAAGTTTTGCTGTGCAAGTTTGGGAAATTCCACTCGTTCAACCCTAACAGCGTGGAATTTAATAAGAAAGAGATTTCTTCCACACATGTTTTAAAAATGGATATGCATGCTTGAAATGTGTTAAAGATGCAAATAACCTATGGATCCAAACCTTTTAAAGAGAATGACAAACGCTCATTAAATTCTCAAGTGAACGTGCGCTGGGATATTAACCTGAGTCAAATGAGCCATTATTTTTCACACTTACAAAAAGCTTACCTAACGAGCATAGATGATTGTAAAGTGATTTATCATGCATAAAGGGCTATATTACCCTAAGAAATGACTTATGGATTGGGAGTCAACACTCAATTAAAAATCCCCTGCCTCCCCCTTTTTCCCGACGATTGCAAAACTAAAAAGGGTTTACAATCCCTAAAAATTACAGAGACTTTTTAAAATTATCTCTCTCTACATTTGTGCATTGTGCATTTCCATTTTAGATGTACTCTTTTTTCTTAAATCAAAACTTTGTGTTTTCGGTCTCCCTTCATGCCGTAAACCAAAAAGGCAAATAGATCACCACAAATTGAAAATTTTAGATTTATGTTTGGAAAAAAATTTATAACAATAAAAAATGTAAGTAAAGAAAATTTATTCACACACCACAAATGAACCCAAAAGTTTTGTTGTCCAAGTTTGGGAAATTCCACTTGTTCAACCCTAACAGCTTGGAATTTTATAAGAAAGAGATATTTTCCACACATGCTTTAAAAATGGATATGCATGCTTGAAACGTGTTAAAGATGCAAATCACCTATTGATCCAAACCTTTTAAAGGCAATGACAAACGCTCATTAAATTCTCAAGTGAAAGTGCGGTGGGATATTTACCTGAGTCAAACGATCTATTATTTTTCCCTCTTACAAAAAGCTGACCAAACGATCATAGATAATTGTAAAGTGATTTATCATGCGTAACAGGCTATATTACCCTAAGAAATCACTTATGGATTGGGATTCAACACTCAGTTAAAAATCCCCCGCCTCCCCCTTTTCCCGACAATTGAAAAACCTAATATATAAAAATTAAAAAGAGCTTACAATCCCTAAAAATTAAGATACACTATGGAACTATCTCGTTCTACATTTTTGCATTGTGCATTTCCATTTTAGATGTACCCTTTTTTCAAAAATCAAAATTTTGAGTTTTCGGTTTCCCTTCATCCCGTTAACTAAAAATGCAAATAGATCACCACAAAATGAAAATTTTACAGTTTATGTTCAGTAAATTTTTTAAACATTAACAAATGTAACTAAAGAAAATTTATTCACACACCACAAATGAACCCAAAAGTTTTGTTGTCCATGTTTGGGAAATTCCACTAGTTCAACCCAAACAGCTTGGAATTTTATAAGAAAGAGATTTCTTCCACACTAGCTTCAAAAATGGATATGCATGCTTGAAAGGTGTTAAAGATGCAAATCACCTATGGATCGAAACCTTTTAAAGAGAATGACAAATGCTCAATAAATTCTCAAGTGAAAGAGCGGTGGGATATTCACCCGAGTGAAACGAGCTATTATTTTTCACACTTACAAAAGCTGACCTAACGATCGTAGATGATTGTAAAGTGTTTTATCATGCGTAACGGGCTATATTACCCTAAGAAATGAGTTATGGATGGGGAGTCAACACTCAGTTAAAAATCCCCCGCCTCCCCCTTCTCCCGACGAATGTAAAACCTAATATATAAAAACTAAAGAGAGCTTACAATCCCTAAAGAATACAGAGACTCTTTGGAATTATCTCTCTCTACATTTGTGCATTGTGCATTTCCATTTTAGATGTACACTTTTTTTGTAAATCAAAACTTTGTGTTTTCGGTCTCCCTTCATCCCGTAAACCAAAAAGGCAAATAGATCACTACAAAATGAAAATTTTAGAGTTTATGTTTGGAAAAAATTTAAAACAATAACAAATGTAAGTAAAGAAAATTTATTCACACACCACAAATGAACCCAAAAGTTTTGCTGTGCATGTTTGGTAAATTCCACTAGTTCAACCCTAACAGCTTGAAATTTTATAAGAAAGAGATTTCTTCCACAAATGCTTTAAAAATGGATATGCATGCTTGAAACGTGTTAAAGATGGAAATCACCTATGGATCCAAACCTTAAAAAGAGAATGACAAACGGTCATTAAATTCTCAAGTGAACGTGCGGTAGGATATTTACCTGAGTCAAATGAGCCATTATTTTTCACACTTACAAAAAGCTGACCTAACGATATAGATGATTTTAAAGTGGTTTCCCATGTGTATTGGAATATATTACCCTAATAAATGACTTATGTATTGGGAGTCAACACTCAATTAAAAATCCCCCACCTCCCCCTTTTCCCGACAATTGCAAAACCTGTTGTATAAAAACTAAAAAGAGCTTACAATCCCTAAACATTACATACACTCTTTGGAACTATCTCTCTCTACATTTTTGCATTGCATTTCCCCTTGAGATGTACTCTTTTTTCTTATATCAAAACATTGAGTTTTTAGTCTCCCTTCATTCTGTAAACCAAAAAGGCAAATAGATCACCACAAAATGAAAATTTTAGATTGTATGCTTGGAAAAAATTTAAAACAATAACAAATTTAAATAAAGAAAATTTATTCACACACCACAAATGAACCTAAAAGTTTTGCAGTCCAAGTTTGGGATTTTCCACTAGTACATCCCTAACAGCTTGGAATTTTTAAAGAAAGAGATTTCTTCCACACTAGCTTTAAAATTGGATTTGCATGCTTGAACGTGTTAAAGATGCAAATCACCTATGGATCCAAAACTTTTAAAGAGAATAACAAACACTCATTAAATTCTGAAGTGAACGTGTGCTGGGATATTTACCCGAGTCAAACGAGCCATTATTTTTCCCACATACAAAAAGCTGACCTAACGATCATAGATGACTGTAAAGTGATTTATCGTGCGTAACAGGCTATATTACCCTATGAAATGACTAAAGGATTGGGGGTCAACACTCCGTTAAAAATCCCCCGCCTCCCCCTTTTCCCGAAGATTGCAAAGCCAAATATAAAAAAACTAAAAAGAGCTTACAATCCCTAAAGATTACAGAGACTCTTTGGAATTATCTCTCTCTACATTTGTGCATTGTGCATTTCCATTTTAGATGTACTCTTTTTTCTTAAATCAAAACTTTGTGTTTTCGGTCTCCCTTCATCCCGTAAACCAAAAAGGCAAATAGATCACCACAAATTGAAAATTTAAGATTTATGTTTGGAAAAAAATTTATAACAATAACAAATGTAAGTAAAGAAAATTTATTCACACACCACAAATGAACACAAAATTTTTCCTTTCCAAGTTTCGGAAATTCCACTAGTTCAAACTTAACAGATTGGAATTTTATAAGAAAGAGATTTCTTCCACACTTGCTTTAAAATTGGATATTCATGCTTGAAACATGTTAAAGATGCAAATCACCTATGGATCCAAACCTTTTAAAGAGAATAACAAACACTCATTAAAATCTCAAGTGAACGTGCGTTGGGATATTTACCCGAGTCAAACGAGCCATTATTTTGCCACAATACAAAAAGCTTACCTAACAATCATAAATGATTGTAAAGTGATTTATCTTGCGTAACGGGCTATCTTACACTAAGAAATGACTTATGGATTGGGAGTCAACACTCAGTTAAAAATCCCCCACCTCCCCCTTTTCCCGACTATTGGAAAACCTGATATATAAAAACTAAAAAGAGCTTAAAATCCCTAAAAGTTACAGAGACTCTTTGGATTTATCTCTCTCTACATTTGTGCATTGTGCATTTCCATTTTAGATGTACTCTTTTTTCTTAAATAAAAACTTTGAGTTTTCTCGTTACCTTCATCCCGTACACCAAAAAGGCAAATAGATCACCACAAAATGAAATTCCCAAGTGAAAGTGCGGTGGGATATTTACCTGAGTCAAACGATCTATTATTTTTTCCACTTAAAAAAAGCTGACCTAACGATAATAGATAATTGTAAAGTGATTTATCATGCGTAACGGGCTATATTACCCTAAGAAATGACTTATGGATTGGGAGTCAACACTCAGTTAAAAATCCCCCGCCTCCCCCTTTTACCCACAATTGCAAAACCTGATATATAAAAACTAAAAAGATCTTACAATCCCTAAAAATTACAAACACTCTTTGGAATTATCTCTCTCTACATTTTTGCATTGTGCATTTCCATTTTAGATGTACTCTTTTTCCTTAAATCAAAACATTGAGTTTTTAGTCTCCCTTCAACCCGTAAACCAAAAAGGCAAATAGATCACCACAAAATGAAAATTTTTGATTTTATGGATGAAAAAATTTTTAAAAAATAACAAATTTAAGTAAAGAAAATTTATTCACACACCACAAATGAACCCTAAAGTTTTGTTGTGCATGTTTGGAAAATTCCACTAGTACAACCCTAACAGCTTGGAATTTTAAAAGAAAGAGATTTCTTCCACACTAACTATAAAATTGGATATGCATGCCCTAAACATGTTGAAGAAGCAAATCACCTGTGGATCCAAACCTTATCAAGAGAATGACAAACACTCATTAAATTCTCAAGTGAACGTGCGGTGGGATATTTAACTGAGTCAAACGAGCCATTATTTTTCCCACGTACAAAAAGTTGACCAAACGATCATAGATGACTGCAAAATGATTTATCATGCGTAACGGGCTATATTACCCTAAGAAATGACTTATGGATTGGGAGTCAACACTCAGTTAGAAATCCCCCGCCTCCCCCTTTTCCCGACGATTGCAAAACCTAATATATAAAGACTAAAAATAGCTTACAATCCCTAAAGAATACAAAGACTCTTTGGAATTATCTCTCTCTACATTTGTGCATTGTGCATTTCCATCTTAGATGTACTCTTTTTTCGTAAATCAAAACTTTGTGTTTTCGGTCTCCCTTCATCCCGTAAACCAAAAAGTCAAATAGATCACTACTAAATGAAAATTTTAGAGTTTATGTTTGGAAAAAATTTAAAACAATAACTAATTTAAGTAAAGAAAATTTATTCACACACGTCAAATGAACCCAAAAGTTTTGAAATCCAAGTTGTGGAAATCCCACTAGTTCAACTCTAATAGCTTGGAATTTTATAAGAAAGAGATTTCTTCCACACAAGCTTTAAAAATGGATATCCATGCTTGAAACGTGTTAAAGATGCAAATCACCTATTGATGCAAATCTTTTAAAGAGAATGACAAACGTCATTAAATTCTCAAGTGAAGGTGCGGTGGGATATTAACCTGAGTCAAAAGAGCCATTATTTTGCCCACTTACAAAAAGCTGACCAAACGATCATCGATGCTTGTAAAGTGACTTATCATGCATAACTGGCTATATTATCCGAATAAATGACTTATGGATTGGGAGTCAACACTCAGTTAAAAATCCCCCGCCTCCCCCTTTTCATGACAATTGCAAAACCTGATATATAAAAACTAAAAAGCACTTACAATCCCTAAAAATTAAAGACACTCTTTGGAATTATCTCTCTCTACATTTGTGCATTGTGCATTTCCATTTTAGATGTACTCTTTTTTTTGAAATCAAAAGTTTGAGTTTTTGTCTCCCTTCATCCCGTAAACCAAAAAGGCAAATAGATCACCACAAATTGAAAATTTTATATTTATGTTTGGAAAAAAATTTAAAACAATAACAAATGTAAGTAAAGAAAATTTATTCACACACCACAAATGAACCCAAAAGTTTTGTTGTCCATGTTTGGGAAATTCCACTAGTTCAACCCTAACAGCTTGGAATTTTATAAGAACGAGATATTTTCCACACATGCATTAAAAATGGATATGCATGCTTGAAACGTGTTAAAGATGCAAATCACCTATGGATCCAAACCTTTTAAAGGGAATGACAAATGGTCATTAAATTCTCAAGTGAAAGTGCGGTGGGATATTTACCTGAGTCAAACGAGCTATTATTTTTCCCACTTACAAAAAGCTGACCTAACGATCATAGATGATTGTAAAGTGATTTATCAAGCGTAACGGGCTATATTACCCTAACAAATGACATATGGATTGGGAGTCAACATTCAGTTGAAAAACCCCCGCCTCCCCCTTTTCCCGACAATTGTAAAACCTGATATATAAAAACTAAAAAGAGCTTACAATCCCTAAAAATTATAGAAACTCTTTGGAATTATCTCTCTCTACATTTGTGCATTGTGCATTTCCATTTTAGTTGTACTCTTTTTTCTAAAATAAAAACTTTGAGTTTTTAGTCTCCCTTCATCCCGTAAACCAAAAAGGCAAATAGATCACCACAAATTGAAAATTTGTGAGTTTATGATTGGAAAAATTTTAAACCAATAACAAATGTAAGTATAGAAAATTTATTCACACACTACAAATGAACACAAAAGTTTTGCTTTCCAAGTTTTTGAAATTCCACTAGTTCAAACATAACAACTTGGAATTTTATAAGATAGAGATTTCTTCCACACTAGCTTTAAAATTGGATATGCATCCTCTAAACGTGTTAAAGATGCAAATCACCTATGGACCCAAACCTTTTAAAGAGAATAACAAACACTCATTAAATTCTCAAGTGAACGTGTGGTGGGATATTTACCCGAGTCAAACAAGCCATTATTTTGCCCACATACAAAAAGCTGACCTAACGATCATAAATGATTGTAAATTGATTTATCATGCGTAACGGGCTATATTAGCCTAAGAAATGACTTATGGATTGGGAGTCAACACTTAGTTTAAAATCCCCCACTTCCCCCTATTCCTCACGATTGCAATACTTGATATATAAAAACTAAAAAGAGCTGACAATCCCAAAATATTACAGAGACTCTTTGGAATTATCTTTCTCTACATTTGTGCATTGTGCATTTCCATTTTAGATGTACTCTTTTTTCTTCAATCAAATCTTTGAGTTTTCGCTTTCCCTTCATCCCGTAAACCAAAAAGGCAAATAGATCACAACAAAATGAAAATTTTAGAGTTTATGTTTGGAAAAAATTTAAGACAATAACAAATATAAGTAAAGAAAATATATTCACACACGACAAATGAACCCAAAAGTTTTGCAGTCCAAGTTTGGGAAATTCCACTAGTACAACCCTAATAGCTTGGAATTTTAAAAGAAAGAGATTTCTTCAACTCTAGCTTTAAAATTGGACATACAAGCTTGAAACGTGTTAAAGATGCAAATCACCTATGGATCCAAACCTTTTATAGAGAATAAAAAATACTCATTAAATTCTCAAGTGAACGTGCGGTGGGATAGTTACCCGAGTCAAACGAGCCATTATTTTTCCCACATACAAAAAGCTGACCTAACGATCATAGATGACTGTAAGGTGATTTATCATGCGTAACGGGCTATATTACCATAAGAAATCACTTATGCATTGGGAGTCAGCACTCAGTTAAAAATCCCACGCCTCCCCCTTTTCCCGACAATTACAAAACCTGATATATAAAAACTAAAAACAGCTTACAATCCCTAAAGATTAAAATTTTAGATTTTATGTTTGGAAAAAATTTAGAACAATAACAAATGTAAGTAAAGATAATTTATTCACACACCACAAATGAACCCAAAAGTTTTGCAGTCCAAGTTAGGGAAATTCCATTACTACATCCCTAACAGCTTGGAATTTTAAAAGAAAGAGATTTCTTCCACACTAGCTTTAAAATTGGATATGCATGCTTGAAACGTGTTAAAGATGCAAATCACCTATGGATCCAAACCTTTTAAAGAGAATAACAAACACTCATTAAATTCTCATGTGAACGTGCGGTGGGATATTTACCCGAGTCAAACGAGCCATTATTTTTCCCACATACAAAAAGCTGACCTAATGATCATATATGACTGTAAGGTGATTTATAATGCGTAACGGGCTATATCAGCTTAAGAAATGACTTATGGATGGGGAGTCAACACTCAGTTAAAAATCCCCCGCCTCCCCCTTTACCTGACGATTGCAAAACCTGATATATAAAAACTAAAAAGACCTTACAATCCCTAAAGATTACTGAGACTCCTCGGAATTATCTCTCTCAACATTTGAGCATTGTGCATTTCCATTTTAGATGTACTCTTTTTTCTTAAATCAAAAGTTTGTGTTTTCGGTCTCCCTTCATCCCGTAAACCAAAAAGGCAAATAGATCACTACAAAAGAAAATTTTAGAGTTTATGTTTGGGAAAAAATTTAAAACAATAAAAAATGTAAGTAAAGAAATTTTATTCACACACCACAAATGAACCCAAAAGTTTTGCTGTGCAAGTTTGGGAAATTCCACTTGTTCTACCCTAACAGCTTGAAATTTTATAAGAAAGAGATTTCTTCCACACGTGCTTTAAAAATGGATATGCATGCTTGAAATGTGTTAAAGATGCAAATCACCTATGGATCTAAACCTTTTAAAGAGAATGACAAACGCTCATTAAATTTTCAAGTGAACGTGCGGTGGGATATTTACCTGAGTCGAACGAGCCATTATTTTTCACACTTACAAAAAAGTTGACCTAACAATCATAGATGATTGTAAAGTGATTTATCATGCGTAACGGGCTATATTACCCTAAGAAATTACTTATGGATTGGGAGTCAACACTTAGTTAAAAATCCCCTGCCTCCCCCTTTTCCCGACAATTGCAAACACTGATATATAAAAACTAAAAAGAGGTTAAAACCCCTAAAAATTACAGACACTCTTTGGAATTATCTCTCTCTACATTTGTGCATTGTGCATTTCCATTTTTTATGTACTCTTTTTTCTTAAATCAAAACTTTGAGTTTTTAGTCTCCCTTCATCCCGTATACCAAAAAGGCAAATAGATCACCACAAAATGAAAACTTTAGGGTTTATGCAAGGAAAAAATTTAAACCAATAACTAATGTAAGTAAAGAAAATTTATTGACACACCACAAATGAACACAAAAGTTTTGCTTACCAAGTTTGGGAAATTCTCCTAGTTCAAACCTAACAGCTTGGAATTGTATAAGAAAGAGATTTCTTCCACACTAGCTTTAAAATTGGATATGCATGCTTGAAACGTGTTAAAGATGCATATCACCTATGGATCCAAATCTTTTAAAGAGAATGATAAACGCTCATTAAATTCTCAAGTGAACGTGCGGTGGGATATTTACCCGAGTCAAACGAGCCATTATTTTGCCCACTAACAAAAAGCTGACGTAACGATCAAAGATGATTTTAAAGTGATTTATCATGCGTAACGGGCTATATTACCCTAAGAAATGAGTTATGGATTGGGAGTCAACACTCAGTTAAAAATGCTCCGCCTCCCCCTTTTCCCGACAATTGCAAAACCTGATATATAAAAACTAAAAAGAGCTTACAATTCCTAACAATTACAAACACTCTTTGGAATTATATCTCTCTACATTTGTGTATTGTGCATTTCCATTTTAGACGTACTCTTTTTTCTTAAATTAAAACATAGAGTTTTCGCTCTCCCTTCATCCCGTAAACCAAAAAGCCAAATAAATCGCCACAAAATGAAAATTTTATAGTTTAAGTTTGGATAAAATTTAAAACAACAACAAATGTAAGTAAAGAAAATTGATTCACAAACTACAAATGAACCCAAAAGTTTTGCAGTCCAAGTTTGGGAAATTCCACTAGTACAACCCTAACAGCTTGGAATTTTATATGAAAAATTTTCCTCCACACATGCTTTACAAATTGATATGCTTGCTTGGAACGTGTTAAAGATGCTTATCACCTTTGGATCCAAACATTTTAAAGAGAATCACAAACGCTCATTATATTCTCAAGTGAACGTGCAGTGCGATATTTACCTGAGTCAATCGAGCCATTATTTTACCCACTTAAAAAAAGCCGACCTAACGATCATAGATGACTGTCAAGTGATTTATCATGCGTAACGGGCTATATTACCCTAAGAAATGACTTATGGATTGGGAGTCAACACTCAGTTAAAAATCCCCCGCCTCCCCCATTTCTCGACGATTGCAAAACCTAATATATAAAAACTAAAAAGAGCTTACAATCCCTAAAGATTACATCGACTCTTTGGAATTATCTCTCTCTACATTTGTGCATTGTGCATTTCCATTTTAGATGTACTCGTTTTTCTTAAATCAATACTTTGCGTTGTCTGTCTCCCTTCATCCCGTAAACCAAAAAGGCAAATAGATCACTCCAAAATGAAAATTTTAGAGTTTAAGTTTGGAAAAAATTTAAAACAATAACAAATGTAAGTAAAGAAAATTTATTCACACACCACAAATCAACCCAAAAGTTTTGCTGTGCAAGTTTGGGAAATTCCACTAGTTCAACCCTAACAGCTTGGAAGTTTATAAGAAAGAGATTTCTTCCACACTTGCTTTAAAAATGGATATGCATGCTTGAAACGTGTTAAAGATGCAAATCACCTATGGATCCAAACCTTATAAAGAGAATGACAAACGCTCATTAAATTCTCAAGTGAACGTGCAGTGGGATATTTACCTGACTAAAACGAGCCATTATTTTTCACACTTACAAAAAGCACAGCTAACGATCATACATGATTTTAAATTTATTTGTCAAGGGTAACGGACTATTTTACCCTAAGAAATGACTTATGCATTGGGAGTCAACACTCAATTAAAAATCCCCCGCCTCCCCCTTTTCTTGACAATTGCAAAACCTTATATATAAAAACTAAAAAGAGCTTACAATCCCTAAAAATTACAGACACACTTTGAAACTATCTCTCTCTACATTTTTGCATTGTGCATTTCCATTTTAGATGTACTCTTTTTTCTTAAATCAAAACTTTGAGTTTTCACTTTCCCTTCATCCCTTAAACCAAAAAGGCCAATAGATCACCACAAAATGAAAATTTTAGAGTTTATGTTTGGAAAAAATTTAAAACAATAACAAATGTGAGTAAAGAAAATTTATTCACACACCACAAATGAACACAAATGTTTTGTTGTCCATGTTTGGGAAATTCCACTAGTTCAACCCTAACAGCTTGGAATTTTATAAAAAAGATATTTCTTCCACACATGCTTTACAAATGGATATGCATGCTTGAAAAGGTATAAAGATGCAAATCACCTATGGATCCAAACCTTTTAAAGAGAATAACAAATGCTCATTAAATTCTCAAGTGAACATGCGGTGCGATATTTACACGAGTCAAACAAGCCATTATTTTGCCTACTTACAAAAAGCTGACCTAACGATCAAAGATGATTGTAAAGTGATTTATCATGCGTAATGGGCTATATTACCCTAAGAAATGACTTATGGATTGGGATTCAACACTCAGTTAAAAATCCCCCACCTCCCCCTTTTCCCGATGTTTGCAAAACCTGATAGATAAAAACTTAAAAGAGCTTACAATCCCTAAAAATTATAGAGACTCTCATGAATTATCTCTCTCTACATTTGTGCATTGTGCTTTTCGATTTTAGATGTACTCTTTTTTCTTGAATCAAAACTTTGAGTTTTCGCTTTCCCTTCATCTCGTAAAACAAAAAGGCAAATAGATCACCACAAAATGAAAATTTTTGAGTTTATGTTTGGAAAAAATTTAAAACAATAACAAATGTAATTAAAGAAAATTTATTCACACACCACAAATGAACCCAGAAGTTTTGCAGTCCAAGTTTGGGAAATTCCACTAGTACAACCCTAACAACTTGAAATTTTATAAGAAAGAGATTTCTTCCACACATGCTTCAAAAATGGATATGCATGCGTGAAACGTGTTAAAGATGCAAATCACCTATGGATCCAAACCTTTTAAAGAGAATGACAAACGCTCATTAAATTCTCAAGTAAACGTGCGGTGGGATATTTACCTGAGTCAAACGAGCCATTATTTTTCACTCTTAAAAAAAGGTGACCTAACGATCATAGATGATTTTAAAGTGATTTATCATGTGTAATGGGCTATATTACCCTAAGAAATGACTTATGCATTGGGAGTCAACACTCAGTTAAAATCCCCCGCCTCCCCCTTTTCTCGACAATTACAAAACCTGTTATGTAAAAACTCAAAAGAGATTAAAATCCTTAAACATTACAGACACTCTTTGGAACTATCTCTCTCTACATTTTTGCATTGTACATTTCCATTTTAGTTGTACTCTTTTTTCTTAAATAAAAACTTTGAGTTTTCGCTTTCCCTTCATCCCGTAAACCAAAAAGGCCAATAAATCACCACAAAATGAAAATTTTAGAGTTGATGTTTGGAAAAAATTAAAAACAATAACAAATATGAGTAAAGAAAATTTATTCACATACCACAAATGAACCCAAAATTTTTTCTGTCCAAGTTTGGGAAATTCTCCTAGTTCAACCCTAATAGCTTGGAAATTTATAAGAAAGAGATTTCTTCTACACATGCTTTAAAAATGGATATACATGCTTGAAACGTGTTAAAGATGCAAATCACCTACGGATGCAAATCTTTTAAAGAGAATGACAAACGCTAATTAAATTCTCAAGTGAACGTGCGGTGGGATATTTACCCGACTCAAACGAGCCATTATTTTGCCCACTTACAAAAAGCTGACGTAACGATCAAAGTTGATTTTAAAGTGATTTATCATGCGTAATGGGCTATATTACCCTAAGAAATGAGTTATGCATTGGGAGTCAACACTCTGTTAAAAATCCCCAGCCTCCCCCTTTTCCCCACAATTGCAAAACCTGAGATATAAAAACTAGAAAGTGCTTACAATCCCTAAAAATTACAAACACTCTTTGGAATTATATCTCTCTATATTAGTGGATTGTGCATTTCCATTTTAGATGTACTCTTTTCTCTTAAATCAAAACATTGAGTTTTCGCTCTCCCTTCATCCCGTAAACCAAAAAGCCAAATAAATCACCACAAAATGAAAATTTTAGAGTTTAAGTTTGGATAAAATTTAAAACAACAACAAATATAAATAAAGAAAATTGATTCACACACCAAAAATGAACCCAAAAGTTTTCCAGTCCAAGTTTGGGAAATTCCACTAGTACAACCCTAACAGCTTGGAATTTTATATGAAAAAGATTTCTTCGACACATGCTTTAAAAATTGATATGCTTGCTTGAAACGTGTTAAAGATGCAAATCACCTATGGATCCAAACATTTTAAAGAGAATGACAAACGCTCATTATATTCTCAAGTGAACGTGCGGTGGGATATTTACCTGAGTCAAACGAGCCATTATTTTACCCATTTACAAAAAGCTGACCTAACGATCATAGATGACTGTAAAGTGATTTATCATGCATAACCGGCTATATTACCCTAAGAAATGACTTATGGATTGGGAGTCAACACTTAGTTAAAATTCCCCCGCCTCCCCCTTTTCTCGACGATTGCAAAACCTGATATATAAAAACTAAAAAGAGCTTACAACCCCTAAAGATTACAGAGACTATTTGGAATTATCTCTCTCTACATTTTTGCATTGTGCATTTCCATTTTAGATGAACTCTTTTTTCTTAAATCAATACTTTGTGTTTTCGGTCTCCCTTTCTCCCGTTAACCAAAAAGGCAAATAGATCACTAAAAATTGAAAATTTTAGAGTTTATGTTTGGAAAAAATTTAAAACAATAACAAATGTAAGTAAAGAAAATTTATTCACACACCGCAAATGAACCCAAAAATTTTGCTGTGCAAGTTTGGGAAATTCCACTAGTTCAACCCTAACAGCTTGGAATTTTATAAGAAAGAGATTTCTTCCACACATGCTTTAAAAATGGATATGCATGCTTGAAACGTGTTAAAGATGAAAATTACCTATGGATCCAAACCTTATAAAGAGAATGACAAACGCTCATTAAATTCTCAAGTGAATGTGCGGTGGGATATTTACCTGAGTCAAACAAGCCATTATTTTTCATTCTTACAAAAAGCTCACCTAACGATCATAGATGATTTTAAATTTATTTATCATGCGTAACGGGCTATATTACCCTAAGAAATGACTTATGCATTGGGATTCAACACTCAGTTAAAAATCCCCCGCCCCGCCCTTTTCCCGACGTTTGCAAAACCCGATATATAAAAACTAAAAAGAGCTTACTATCCCTAAAAATTATAGACTCTCATGAATTATCTCTCTCTACATTTGTGCATTGTGCATTTCCATTTTAGATGTACTCTTTTTTCTTGAATCAAAACTTTGAGTTTTCACTTTCCCTTCATCACGTAAACCAAAAAGGTAAATAGATCACCACAAAATGAAAATTTTTGAGCTTATGTTTGGAAAAAATTTAAAACAATAATAAATGTTAGTAAAGAAAATTTATTCACAGACCACAAATGAACCAAGAAGGTTTGCAGTCCAAGTTTGTTAATTCCACTAGTACAACCCTAACAGCTTGGATTTTTATAAGAAAGAGATTTCTTCCACACATGCTTCAAAAATGGATATGCATGCGTGAAACGTGTTAAGGATGCAAATCACCTATGGATCCAAACCTTTTAAAGAGAATGAGAAACGCTCGTTAAATTCTCAAGTGAACGTGTCGTGGGATATTTACCTTAGTCAAACGTGCCAATATTTTGCCCACTTACAAAAAGCTGACCTAACGATCATAGATGATTGTAATGTTATTTATCATACGTAACAGGCTATATTACCCTAAGAAATGACTTATGGATTGCGAGTAAACACTCAGTTAAAAATCCCCCACCTCCCCCTTTTCCCGACAATTGTAAAACCTGATATATAAAAATTAAAAAGAGCTTACAATCCCTAAAAATTACACACACACTTTCGAATTATCTCCCCCTGTATTTTAGATGTACTCTTTTTCCTTAAATCAAAACATTGAGTTTTCGTTCTGCCTTCATCCCGTAAACCAAAAAGGAAAATAGATCACCACAAAATGAAAATTTTAGAGTTTATGCATGGAAAAAATTTAAACCAATAACAAATTTAAGTAAAGAAAATTTATTGACACACCACAAATGAACACAAAAGTTTTGCTTTCCAAGTTTAGGAAATTTCACTAGCTCAACCCTAACAGCTTGGAATTTTATAAGAAAGACATTTCTTCCACACTAGCTTTAAAATTGGATATCCATGCTTGAAACGTGTTAAAGATGCAAATAACCTATGGATCCAAACCTTTTAAAGAGAATGACAAAAGCTCATTAAATTCTCAAGTGAACGTGCGGTGGGACATTTACCCGAGTCAAACGAGCCATTATTTTGCCCACTTACGAAAAGCTGACCTAACTGTCATAGATGATTGTAAAGTGATTTATCATGCGTAACGGGCTATATTACCCTAAGAAATTACTTATGCATTGGGAGTCAACACTCAGTTAAAATTCCCACGCCTCCCCCTTTTCCCGATGATTGCGAAACCTGATATATAAAAACTAAAAAGAGCTTTCAATCCCTAATAATTACAGACACTATTTGGAATTATCTCTCTCTACATTTGTGCATTGTGCATTTCCTTTTTAGATGTAATTTTTTTTTAAATCAAAACTTTGAGTTTTCGGTCTCCCTTCATCCCGTAAACCGAAAAGGCAAATAGATCACGACAAAATAAAAATATTATAGTTTTTGTTTGGAAAAATTTAAAACAATAACAAATGTAAGTAAAGAAAATTTATTCACACACCACAAATGAACCCAAAAGTTTTGCTATTCAAGTTTGGGAAATTCCACTAGTTCAACCCTAACAGCTTGGAATTTTATAAGAAAGAGTTTTCTTCTACACATGCTTTAAAAATGGATATGCATGCTTGAAACGTGTTAAAGATGCAAATCACCTTTGGATCCAAACCTTTTAAAGAGAATGACAAACGCTCATTAAATTATCAAGTGAACGTGCAGTGGGATATTTACCTGAGTCAAATGAGCCATTATTTTGCCCACTTACAAAAAGTTGACCTAACAATCTTAGATGATAGTAAAGTGATTTATCATGTGTAACGGGCTATATTACCCTAAAAAATGACTTATGGATTGGGAGTCAACACTATGTTAAAAATCCCTTGCCCCCAACTTTTCCCGACGATTTCAAAACCTAATATAAAAACTAAAGAGCTTACAATCCCTAAAAATTACATATACTCTTAGGAATTATCTCTCTCTACATTTGTGCATTGTGCATTTCCATTTTAGATGTACTCTTTTTTCTTTAATCAAAACTTTGAGTTTTCCCTGTCCCTTCATCCCGTAAACCAAAAAGGCAAATAGATCACCACAAAATGAAAATTTAGAGTTTATGTTTTGAAAAAATTTAAAACAATAAAAAATGTAAGTAAATAAAATTTCTTCACACACCAAAAATGAACCCAAAAGTTTTGCTGTCCAATTTTGGGAAATTCCTCTAGTTCAACCCTAATAGCTTGGAATTTTATAAGAAAGAGATTTCTTCCACACATGCATTAAAAATGGATATGCATGCTTAAAACGTGTTCAAGATGCAAATAACCTATGGATCCAAATGTTTTAAAGTGAATGACAAAAGCTCATTAAATTCTCAAGTGAACGTGCGGTGGGATATTTACCCGAGTCAAACGAGCCATTATTTTGCCCACCTACAAAAAGCTGACCTAACGATCATAGATGATTGTAAAGTGATTTATCTTGCGTAATGGGCTATATTATCCTAAGAAATGACTTTTGGATTTGGAGTCAACACTCAATTAAAAATCCCCCGCCTCCCCCTTTTCCCCACCATTCCAAAAACTAAAATATAAAACTTAAAAAGAGCTTACAATCCCTAAAAATTGTACACACTCTTTGGCATTATCTCTCTCTACATTCGTGCATTGTTCATTTACATTTTAGATGTACTCCTTTTTATTAAATCAAAAGTTTTAGTTTTCGGTCTCCCTTCATCCCGTAAACAAAAAAGGCAAATACATCACGACAAATTGAAAATTTTAGAGTTTTTGTTTGGAAAAAATTTAAAACAATAACCAATGTAAGTAAAGAAAATTTATTTGCACACCAAAAATGAACCCAAATGTTTTGCTGTCCAAGTCTGGAACATTCCACTAGTTCAACCCTAACAGCTTGGAATTTTATAAGAAAGAGATTTCTTCCACACATGCTTAAAAAATGGATATGCATGATTGAAACGTGTTAAAGATGCAAATCACCTATGGATCCAAACCTTTTAAAGCGAATGACAAACGCTCATTAAATACTCAAGTGAACGTGCGGTGGGGTATTTACCTGAGCCAAATGAGGTATTATTTTTCCCACTTACAAAAAGCTGACCTAACTATAGTAGATGATTGTAAAGTGATTGATCATGCGTAACAGGATATCTTACCCTAAGAAATGACTTATGGATTGGGCGACAAGACTCAGTTAAAATTCCCTTGCCAGCCACTTTTCCCAACGATTGCAAAACCTAATATATAAAAACTAAAAAGAGCTTACAATCCCTAAAACTTACAGAGACTCTTTGGAATTATCTCTCTCTACATTTGTGCATTGTGCATTTTCATTTTAGATGTACTCTTTTTTCTTAAATCAAAACTTTGAGTTTTCGGTCTCCCTTCATCCCATAAACCGAAAAGGCAAATAGATTACCACAAAATGAAAATTTTAGAGTTTATGTTTGGAAAAAATTTAAAACAATAAAAAATGTAAGTAAAGAAAATTTATTCACACACCACAAATGAACTCAAAAGTTTTGTTGTCCAACTTTGGGAAATTCCACTAGTTCAACCCTAACAGCTTGGAATTTTATAAGAAAGAGATTTCTTCCACACTAGCTTGAAAGATGAATATGCATGCTTGAAACGTGTTAAAGATGCAAATCACCTATGGATCCAAACCTTTTCAAGAGAATAACAAACACTCATTAAATTCTCAAGTGAACCAGTGGTGGGATATTTACCCGTGTCAAATGGGCCATTATTTTGCCGACTTACAAAAAGCTGACCTAACGATCATAGATGATAGTAAAGTGATTTATCATGCGTAATGGGCTATATTACCTTAAGAAAAGACTTATGGATTGGGAGTCAATACTCAGTAAAAAATCCCCCGCCCACCACTTTTCCCGATGATTACAAAACCTGACATAAAAACTAAAGAGCTTACAATCCCTAAAAATTACAGACACTCTTTGGAGTTATCTCTCTCTAGATTTTTGCATTGTGCATTTCCATTTTAGATGTACTCTTTTTTCTTTAATCAAAACTTTGAGCTTTCGCTTTCCCTTCATCCCGTAAACCAAAAAGGCAAATAAATACCACAAATTGAAAATTTTAGAGTTTTTGTTTGGAAAAAAATTAAAACAATAACAAGTGTAATTAAAAAAAATTTATTCACACACCACAAATGAACCCAAATGTTTTGCAGTCCAGGAATGGGAAATTCCACTAGTTCAACCGTAACCGCTAGGAATTTTATAAGAAAGACATTTCTTTCACACAGGCTTTTAAAATGGATATGCATGCTTGAAACGTGTTAAAGATGCAAATCACCTATGGATCCAAACCTTTTAAAGAGAATGACAAATGCTCATTAAATTCTTAAGTGAACGTGCGGTGGGATAAATACCTGAGTCAAAAGAGCCATTATTTTTCCCACCTACAAAAAGATGACCCAACGATCATAGATCATTGTAAAGTGAGTTATCATGCGTAATGGGCTATATTCGCCTAAGAAATGACTTATGGATTGGGAGTCAACACTCAGTTAAAATCTCCTGCCTCCCCCTTTTCCCGACGATTGCAAAACCTGATATATAAAAACTAAAAGGAGCTTACAATCCCTGAAAATTACAGAGACACTTTGGAATTATCTCTCTCTACATTTGTGCATTGTGCATTTCCATTTTAGATATACTCTTTTTTCTTAAATAGAAACATTGAGTTTTCACTTTCCCTTCATCCCATAAACCAAAAAGGCAAATAGATAACGACAAAATGAAAATTTTAGAGTTTATGTTTGGAAAATTTTGTAAAAAATAAAAAAATATAAGTTAAGAAAATTTATTGACACACCACAAATGAACCCAAAAGTTTTGAAGTCCAAGTTTGGGAAATTCCACTTGTTCAACCCTAACAACTTGGAATTTTATAGGAAAGAGATTTCTTCCTCACATTGTTTAAAAATGGATATGCATCCTTGCTATGTGTTAAAGATGCAAATCCCCTATTGATCCAAATCTTTTAAAGAGAATAACAAACACTCATTAAATTCTCAAGTGAACGTGCGGTAGGATATATACCTGAGTCAAACGAGCCATTATTTTGCCCACTTACAAAAAGCTGACCTAACGATCATAGATGGTTGTAAAATGATTTACCTTGCGTAACAGGCTATATTACCCAAAGAAACGACTTATGGATTGGTAGTTAACACTCAGTTAAAAATCCCTCGCCTCCCCCTTTTCCCTACAATTGCAAAACCTGATATATAAAAATAAAAAAGAGCTTACAATCCCTAAAGATTACAGACACTCTTTGGAATTATCTCTCTCTACATTTGTGCATTGTGCATTTCTATTTTAGATGTACTATTTTTCCTAAATAAAAACATTGAGTTTTCGGTCTCCCTTCATCCCGTAAACAAAAAAAGGCAAATAGATCACCACAAAATGAAAATTTTAGAGTTTATGTTTGGAAAAAAATTAAAACAATAACAAATGTAAGTAAAGAAAATTTATTCACACACCACAAATGAACCCAAAAGTTTTGTTGTTCAAGTTTGGGAAATTCCACTAGTTCAACTCTAACAGCTTGGAATTTTATAAGAAAGAGATTTCTTCCACACATGCTTTAAAAATGGATATGCATGTTTGAAACGTGTTAAAGATGCAAATCACCTATGGATCCAAACCTTTTGAAGAGAATGACAAAAGCTCATTAAATTCTCAAGTGAACGTGTGGTGGTATATTTACCAGAGTGAAACTAACATTTATTTTGGCCACTTACAAAAAGCTGACCTAATAATCATAAATGATTGCAAATTGATTTATCATGCGTAACGGGCTATATTGTCCTAAGAAATGACTTATGGACTGGGAGTCAACACTCAGTTAAAAATCCCCCGCCTCCCCCTTTTCCCGATAACGGAAAAACCTGATATATAAAAGTTAGAAAGAGCTTACAATCCCAAAAAATTACAGACACTCTTTGGAATTATCTCTCTCTACATTTGTGCATTGTACATTTCAAATTTAGATGTACTTTTTTTTCTTAAATCAAAACTTTGAGTTTTTGGTCTCCCTTCATCCCGTAAACCAAAAAAGCAATTAGATCACCACAAAATGAAAATTTTAGAGTTTATGTTTGGAAAAAATTTAAAACAATAACTAATGTAAGTAAAGAAAATTTATTCACACACCACAAAAGAACCCAAAAGTTTTGCTTTCCATGTTTGGGAAATTCCACTAGTTCAACCCTAACAGCTTGGAATTTTATAAGAAAGAGATTTCTTCCACACTAGCTTGAAAGATGAATATGCATGCTTGAAACGTGTTAAAGATGCAAATCACCTATGGATCCAAACCTTTTCAAGAGAATAACAAACACTCATTAAATTCTCAAGTGAACCTGTGGTGGGATATTTACCCGTGTCAAACGAGCCATTACTTTGCCCACATACAAAAAGCTGACCAAACGATCATAGATGATTGTAAAGTGATTTATCATGCGTAACGGGCTATATTACCCTAAGAAATGACTTATGGATTGGAAGTCAACACTCAGTTAAAAATCCCCCGCCTCCCCCTTTTCTTGACAATTGCAAAATCTGATATATAAATATTAAAAAGAGCTTACAATCCCTAAAAATTACACACACTCTTTGGAATTATCTCTCTCTACATTTCTGCATTGTGCATTTCCATTTTAGATATAGTCTTTTTTCTTCAATAAATACTTTGATTTTTCGGTCTCCCTTCATCCCGTAAACCAAAAAGGCAAATAGATCACCGCAAAATGCAAATTTTAGAGTTTAAGTTTGGAAAAAATTTAAAACAATAACAGATGTAAGTAAAGAAAATTTATTCACACACCACAAATGAACCCAAAAGTTTTATTGTCCAAGTTTAGGAAACTCCACTAGCTCAACCCTAACAGCTAGGAATTTTATAAGAAAGATATTTCTTCCACACTAGCTTTAAAAATGGATATGCCTGCTTGCAACGTGTTAAAGATGCAAATCGCCTATTGATCGAAACCATTTAAAGAGAATGACAAATGCTCCTTAAATTCTCAAGTGAAAGTGCGGTAGGATATTTAGCTGAGTCAAACGAGCTATTACTTTTCCCACTTACAGAAACCTGATCTAACGATCATCGATGATTGTAAAGTGATTTATCCTGCGTAACGGGCTATATTACCCTAAGAAATGATTTATGGATTGAGAGTCAACACTCAGTTAAAAATCCCTTGCCTCTCCCTTTTCCCGACTACTGCAAAACCTGATATATAAAAACTAAAAAGAGCTTACAATCCCAAAAAATTACAGACACACTTTGGAATTATCTCTCTCTACATTAGTGCATTGTGCATTTCCATTTTAGATGTACTCTTTTTTCTTAAAATAAAACTTTGAGTTTTCGTTCTCCCTTCATCCCGTAAACAAAAAAGGCAAATAGATCACCACAAAATGAAAATTATAGTAGAAAATGTAAGTAAAATAAAATTTATTCACACACCACAAATGAACACAAAAGTTTCGCTTTCCAAGTTTGGGAAATTCCGCTAGTTCAACCCAAACTGCTTGGAATTTTATAAGAAACAGATTTCTTCCACACAAGCTTTAAAATTGGATATGCATGCTTGAAACGTGTTAAAGATGCAAATCACATATGGATCCAAACCTTTTAAAGAGAATAACAAACACTCATTAAATTCTCAAGTGAACGTGTGGTGGGATATTTACCCGAGTCAAACGAGCCCTTATTTTGCCACAATACAAAAAGCTTACCTAACGATCATAGATGATTGTAAATTGATTTATCTTGCGTAACGGGCTATCTTACACTAAGAAATGACTTATGGATTGGCAGTCAACACTCAGTTAAAAATCCCCCGCCTCCCCCTTTTCCCGACGATTGGAAAAATTGATATATAAAAACTAAAAAGAGCTTACAATCCCTAAAAGTTACAGAGACTCTTTGGAATTATCTCTCTCTACATTTGTGCATTGTGCATTTCCATTTTAGATGTACACTTTTTTCTTAAATCAAAACATTGAGTTTTCTCTTTCCCTTCACCGTATACAAAACAGGCAAATAGATCACCACAAAATGAAATTTTAGAGTTTATGTTTGGAAAAAATTTTAAACAATAAAAAAATATAAGTAATGAAAATTTATTCACACACAACAAATGAACCCAAAACTTTTGCAGTCCATCTTTGGGAAATTTCACTAGTTCAACCCTAACATCTTGGAATTTTATAAGAAAGAGATTTCTTCCACATATGCTTTAAAAATGGATATGCTTGCTTGAAACGTGTTAAAGATGCAAATCACCTATGGATCCAAATATTTTAAAGAGGATGACTAACGCCCATTAAATTCTCAAGTGAACGTGCGGTGGGATATTTACCTGAGTAAACGAGCCATTATTTTTCCCACTTACAAAAAGTTGACCTAACGATCATAGATGATTGTAAAGTGATTTATCAGGCGTAATGGGCTATATTACCCTAAGAAATGACTTATGGATTGGGTGCCAACACTCAGTTAAAAATCCCCCGCCTCCCCCTTTTCCCGACGATTGCAAAACCTGATATATAACAACTAAAAAGAGCTTACAATCCCTAAAAAATACAGACAGTCTGTTGAATTATCTCTCTCTACATTTGTGCATTGTGCATTTCCATTTTAGATGTACTCTGTTTTCTTAAAATAAAACTTTGAGTTTTCGTTCTCCCTTCATCCCGTAAACCAAAAAGGCAAATAGATCACCAAAAAATAAAAATTTTAGAGTTTATGCATGGAAAAAATTTAAACCAATAACAAATGTAAGTAAATAGAATTAATTCACACACCACAAATGAACACAAAGTTTTTGCTTTCCTTCTTTGGGAAATTCCACTAGTTCTACCCTAACAACTTGGAATTTTAGAAGAAAGAGATTTCTTCCACACTAGGTTTAAAATTGGATATGCATGCTTGAAACGTGTTAAAGATGCAAATCAGCTATGGATCCAAACCTTTTAAAGAGAATAACAAACACTCATTAAATTCTCAAGTGAACGTGCGGTGGGATATTTACCCCAGTCAAACGAGCCATTATTTTCCCCATATACAAAAAGCTGACCTAACGATCATAGATGATTGTAAAGTGATTTACCATGCGTAACGGGCTATATTACCCTAAGAAATGACTTATGGATTGGGAGTCAACACTCAGGTAAAAATCCCCCGCCTCCCCCTTTTCCCGACGATTGCAAAACCTGATATATAAAAACTAAAAAGAGCTTACAATCGCAAAAAATTACAGAGACTCTTTGGAATTATCCCTCTCTACATTTGTGCATTGTGCTTTTCTGTTTTAGATGTAGTTTTTTTTCTGAAATCAAAACTTTGAGTTTTCGCTTTCCCTTCATCCCGTAAACCAAAAAGGCCAATAGATCACCACAAAATGAAAATTTTAGAGTTTATGTTTGGAAAAAATTTAATACAATAAAAAAGTATAAGTAAAGAAAATTCATTCACACACCACAAATGAACCCAAAAGTTTTGCAGTCCAAGTTTTGGGAAATTCCACTAGTTCAACCCTAACAGCTTGAAATTTTATAAGAAAGAGATTTCTTCCTCAGATGCTTTAAAAATGGATATGCATCCTTGCAAAGTGTTCAAGATGCAAATCACCTATCGATCCAAATCTTTTAAAGCGAATGACAAACGCTCATTAAATTCTCAAGTGAACATGCAGTGGGATATTTACCCGAGTCAAACGAGCCATTACTTTGCCCACATACAAAAGCTGACCAAACGATCATAGATGATTGTAAAATGATTTATCATGCGTAACGGGCTATATTACCTTAAGAAATGACTTATGGATTGGAAGTCAACACTCAGTTAAAAATCCCCCGCCTCCCCCTTTTCTCGACAATTGCAAAATCTGATATATAAAAATTAAAAAGAGCTTACAATCCCTAAAAATTACACACACTCTTTGGAATTTTCTCTCTCTACATTTCTGGATTGTGCATTTCCATTTTAGATGTACTCTTTTTTCTTCAATAAATACTTTGAGTTTTCGGTCTCCCTTCATCCCGTAAACCAAAAAGGCAAGTAGATCACCACAAAATGAAAATTTTAGAGTTTATGTTTGGAAAAAATTTAAAACAACAACAGATGTAAGTAAAGAAAATTTAGTCACTCACCACAAATGAACCCAAAAGTTTTGTTGTCCAAGTTTTGCAAATTCCACAAGCTCAACCCTAACAGCTAGGAATTTTGTAAGAAAGAGATTTCTTGCACACTACCTTTAAAAATGGATATGCAATCTTGAAATGTGTAAAAGATGCAAATCACCTATTGATTCAAACCTTTTAAAGAGAATGACAAATGCACCTTAAATTCTCAAGTGGAAGTGCGGTGGGATATTTACCTAAGTCAAACGAGCTATTATTTTTCCCACTTACAAAAAGCTTATCTAACGATCATAGATGATTGTAATGTGATTTATCCTGCATAACGGGCTCTATTACCCTAAGAAATGACATATGGATTGGGAGTCAACACTCAGTTAAAAATCCCCCGCCTCCCCCTTTTCCCGACAATTGCAAAACCTGATATATAAAAACTAAAAAGAACTTACAATCCCAAAAAATTACAGACACTCTTTGGAATTATCTCTCTCTACATTAGTGCATTGTGCATTTCCATTTTAGATGTACTCTTTTTTCTTAAAACAAAACTTTGAGTGTTCGTTCTCCCTTCATCCCGTAAACAAAAACGGCAAATAGATCACCACAAAATGAAAATTTTAGAGTTTTTGCATGGAAAAAATTTAAACCAATAGCAAATGTAAGTAAAGAAAATTTATTCACACACCACAAATGAACACAAAAGTTTCGCTTTCCAAGTTTGGGAAATCCTCTAGTTCAACCCTAACAGCTTGGAATTTTATAAGAAACAGATTTCTTCCACACTAGCTTTAAAATTGGATATGGATGCTTGAAACGTGTTAAAGATGCAAATCACCTATGGATCCAAACCTTTTAAAGAGAATAACAAACACTCATTAAATTCTCAAGTGAACGTGCGGTGGGATATTTACCCGAGTCAAATGAGCCATTATTTTGCCACAATTCAAAAAGCTTACCTAACAATCATGGATGATTGTAAAGTGATTTATCTTCCGTAATGGGCTATCTTACATTAAGAAATGATTTATGGATTGGTAGTCAACACTCAGTTAAAAATCCCCCGCCGCCCCCTTTTCCTGACGATTGGAAAACCTGATATATAAAAACTAAAAAGAGCTTACAGTCCGTAAAAATTACAGAGACTCTTTGGAATTATCTCTCTCTAAATTTGTGCATTGTGCATTTCCATTTTAGATGTACTCTTTTTTCTTAAATCAAAACTTTGAGTTTTCTCTTTCCCTTCATCCCGTATACCAAAAAGGCAAATAGCTCACCACAAAATGAAATTTTAGAGTTTATGTTTGGAAAAAATTTAAAACAATAAAAAAATATAAGTAATGAAGATTTATTCACACACAACAAATGAACCCAAAACTTTTGCAGTCCATGTTTGGGAAATTCCACTAGTTCAACCCTAACATCTTGGAATTTTATAAGAAAGAGATTTCTTCCACATATGCTTTAAAAATAGATATGCTTGCTTGAAACGTTTTAAAGATACAAATCATCTATGGATCCAAACATTTTAAAGAGAATGACTAACGCTCATTAAATTCTCAAGTGGACGTGCGGTGGGATATTTAACCGAGTAAACGAGCCATTATTTTTCCCACTTACAAAAAGCTGACCTAACAATCATAGATGATTGTAAAGTGATTTATCATGCGTAACATGCTATATTAACCTAAGAAATGACTTATGCATTCGGAGTCAACACTCAGTTAAAAATCCCCCGCCTCCCCCTTTTCCCGACGATTGCAAAACCTGATATATAAAAACTAAAAAGAGCTTACAATCCCTAAAAATCACAGACACCCTTTTGAATTAGCTCTCACTACATTTGTGCATTGTGCATTTCCATTTTAGATGTACTCTTTTTTCTTAAAATAAAACTTTGAGTTTTCGTTCTCCCTTCATCCCGTAAACCAAAAAGGCAAATAGATCACCACAAAATGAAAATTTTAGAGTTTATGCATGGAAAAAATTTAAACCAATTAAAAATGTAAGTAAATAAAATTTATTCACACACCACAAATGAACACAAAATTTTTTCTTTCCAAGTTTGGGAAATTCCACTAGTTCTACCCTAACAGCTTGGAATTTTAAAAGAAAGATATTTCTTCCACACGAGGTTTAAAATTGGATATGCATGCTTGAAACGTGTTCAAGATGCAAATCAGCTATGGATCCAAACCTTTTAAAGAGAATAAAAAACACTCATTAAATTCTCAAGTGAACGTGCGGTGGGATATTTACCCCAGTCAAATGAGCCATTATTTTGCCCACATACAAAAAGCTGACCTAACGATCATAGATGAATGTAAAGTGATTTATCATGCGTAACGGGCTATATTACCCTAAGAAATGACTTATGGATTGGGAGTCAACACTCAGTTAAAAATCCCCCGCCTCCCCCTTTTCCCGACGATTGCAAAACCTGATATATAAAAACTAAAAAGAGCTTACAATCCCTAAAAATTACAGAGAATCTTTGGAATTATCTCTCTCTACATTAGTGCATTGTGCATGTAAATTTTAGATGTACTCTTTTTTCTTAAATCAAAACATTGAGTTTTCGGTCTCCCTTCATCGCGTAAACCAAAAAGGCAAATAGATCACCACAAAATGAAAATTTTAGAGTTTATGCTTGGAAAAAATTTAAATCATTAACAAATGAAAGTAAAAAAAATTTATTCACACACCACAAATAAACACAAAAGTTTTGCTTTCCAAGTTTGGGAAATTCCACTAGTACAAACTTAACAGCTTGGAATTTTATAAGAAAGAGATTTCTTCCAAACTTGCTTTAAAATTGGTTAGGCATGCTTGAAATGAATTAAAGATCAAAATCAGCTATCGATCCAAATATTTTAAAGAGAAAAACAAACACTCATTAAATTTTAAAGTGAACATGCGGTGGGATATTTAGCCGAGTCAAACGAGTGATTACTTTGCCCACATACAAAAAGCTGACCAAACGATCATAGATGATTGTAAAGTGATTTATCATGCGTATCAGACTATAATACCCTAAGAAATGACTTATGGATTGGGAATCAGCACTCAGTTAAAAATCCCCCGCCTCCCTCTTTTCCCGACAATTGCAAAACCTGATGTATAATGAAAAAGAGCTAAAAATCCCTAAAGATTAGAGAGACTCTTTAGAATTATCTCTCTCTACATTTGTGCATTGTGCATTTCCATTTTAGATGTACTCTTTTTTCTTAAATCAAAACATTTAGTTTTCGGTCTCCCTTCATCCCGTAAACCAAAAAGGCAAATAGATATCCACAAAATGAAAAGTTTAGAGTTTATGCATGGAAAAAATTTAAACCAATAAAAAATGTAAGTAAAGAAAATTTATTCACACACAAATGAACACAAAAGTTTTGCTTTCCAAGTTTCGGAAATTCCACTAGTTCAAACATAATAGATTGGAATTTTATAAGAAAGAGATTTCTTCCACACTTGTTTTAAAATTGGATATGCATGCTTGAAATGTGTTAAAGATGCAAATCACCTATGGATCCAAACCTTTTAAAGAGAATTAAAAACACTCATTTAATTCTCAAGTGAACGTACGGGGGGATATTTACCCAAGTCAAATGAGCCATAATTTTTCCCACATATAAAAGCAGACCTAACGATCATAGATGACTGTAAAGTGATTTATCTTGTGTAACGTGCTATATTACCCTAAGAAATGACATATGGTTTGGGAGTCAGCACTCAGTTAAAAATCCCCCGCCTCCCCCTTTTCCCGACAATTACAAAACCTGATATATAATAATTAAAAAGAGCTAAAAATCCCTAAAGATTACAGTGACTCTTTAGAATTATCTCTCTCTACATTTGTACATTGTGCATTTCCATTTTATATGTACTCTTTTTTCTTAAATCAAAACATTTAGTTTTCGGTCTCCCTTCATCCCGTAAACCAAAAAGGCAAATAGATATCCACAAAATGAAAATTTTAGAGTTTATGCATGGAAAAAATTTAAACCAATAACAAATTTAAGTAAAGAAAATTTATTCACACACCACAAATGAACACAAAAGTTTTGCTTTCCAAGTTTGGGAAATTCCACTAGTTCAAACTTAACAGATTGCAAATTTATAAGAAAGAGATTTCTTCCACACTTGCTTTAAAATTGGGCATGCAAGCTTGAAACGTGTTAAAGATGCAAATCACCTATGGATCCAAACCGTTTAAAGAGAATAACAAAAACTCATTAAATTCTCAAGTGAACGAGTGGTGGGATATTTACCCGTGTCAAACGAGCCATTATTTTGCCGACATACAAAAAGCTGACATAACGATCATAGATAATTGTAAAGTTATTTTTCATATGTAACGGGCTATATTACCCTAAGAAATGACTTATGGATTTGGAGTCAACACTCAGTTAAAAATCCCCCGCCTCCCCCTTTTCCCTACGATTGCAAAACCAAATATATAAAAACTAAAAGGAGCTTACAATCCCTAAAAATTACAGAGACTCTTTGAAATTATCTCTCTCTACATTCGTGCATTGTGCTTTTCTATTTTAGATGTACTCTTTTTTCTTAAATCAAAACTTTGAGTTTTCGCTTTCCCTTCATCCCGTAAACCAAAAAGGTAAATAGATCACCACAAAATGAAACTTTTAGAGTTTATGTTTAGAAAAAATTTAAAACAATAAAAAAATAAAAGTAAAGAAAATTTATTCACACACCACAAATGAACCCAAAAGTTTTGCAGTCCTAGTTTGGGAAATTCCACTAGTTCAACCCTAACAGCTTGAAATTTTATAAGAAAGAGATTTCTTCCTGACATGCTTTAAAAATGGATATGCATCCTTGCAAAGTGTTCAAGATGCAGATCACCTAT
This sequence comes from Aristolochia californica, assembly GCF_029961685.1. Classification (NCBI taxonomy): domain Eukaryota; kingdom Viridiplantae; phylum Streptophyta; class Magnoliopsida; order Piperales; family Aristolochiaceae; genus Aristolochia; species Aristolochia californica. The sequence continues at coordinate 25,401,993 of NW_027181992.1, forward strand.
GGATCCAAATCTTTTAAAGCGAATGACAAACGCTCATTAAATTCTCAAGTGAACATGCGGTGGGATATTTACCCGAGTCAAACGAGCCATTACTTTGCCCACATACAAAAAGTTGACCAAACGATCATAGATTATTGTAAAGTGATTTATCAAGTGTAACGGGCTATATTACCCTAAGAAATGACTTATGGATTGGAAGTCAACACTCAGTTAAAAATCCCCCGCCTCCCCCTTTTCTCGACAATTGCAAAATCTGATATATAAAAATTAAAAGGAGCTTACAATCCATAAAAAATACACACACTCTTTGGAATTATCTCTCTCTACATTTCTACAATGTGCATTTCCATTTTAGATGTACTCTTTTTTCTTCAATAAATATTTTGAGTTTTCGGTCTCCCTTCATCCCGTAAACCAAAAAAGCAAATAGATCACCACAAAATGAAAATTTTAGAGTTTATGTTTGGAAAAAATTTAAAACAATAACAGATGTAAGTAAAGAAAATTTAGTCACACACCACAAATGAACCCAAAAGTTTTGCAGTCCAAGTTTTGGAAATTCCACTAGCTCAACCCTAATAGCTAGGAATTTTATAAGAAAGAGATTTCTTCCACACTAGCTTTAAAAATGGATATGCATGCCTGAAACGTGTTAAAGATGCAAATCACCTATTGATCCAAACCTTTTAAAGAGAATGACAAATGCTCCTTAAATTCTCAATTGCAAGAGTGGTGGGATATTTACCTGAGTCAAATGAGCTATTATTTTTCCCACTTACAAAAAGCTGATCTAACGATCATAGATGATTGTAAAGTGATTTATCCTGCGTAACGGGCTATATTACCCTAAGAAATTACTTATGGATTGGGAGTCAACACTCAGTTAAAAATCCCTCGCCTCCCCCTTTTACTGACAATTGCAAAACTTGATATATAAAAACTAAAAAGAGCTTACAATCCCTAAAAATTATAGACACTCTTTGGAATTATCTCTCTCTACATGCGTGCATTGTGCATTTCCATTTTAGATGTACTCTTTTTCCTTAAAATAAAACTTTGAGTTTTTGTTCTCCCTTCATCCCCTAAACAAAAAAGGCAAATAGATCACCTCAAAATGAAAATTTTAGATTTATGCATGGAAAAAATTTACACCAATACCAAATGTAAGTAAAGAAAATTTATTCACCCACCACAAATGAACAAAAAAGTTTTGCTTTCCAAGTTTGGGAAATTCCGCTAGTTCAACCCTAACTGCTTGGAATTTTATAAGAAACAAATTTCTTCCACACTAACTTTAAAATTGGATATGCATGCTTGAAACATGTTAAAGATGCAAATCACCTATGGATCCAAACCTATTAAAGAGAATAAAAAACACTCATTAAATTCTCAAGTGAACGTGCGTTGGGATATTTACCCGAGTCAAACGAGCCGTTATTTTGCTACAATACAAAAAGCTTACGTACAAATCATAGATGATTGTAAAGTGATTTATCTTGCGTAACGGGCTATTTTACACTAAGAAATGACATATGGATTGGGAGTCAACACTGAGTTAAAAATCCCCCACCTCCCCCTTTTCTCGACGATTGGAAAACCTGATATATAAAAACTAAAAAGAGCTTACATGCCCTAAAAATTACAGAGACTCTTTGGAATTATCTCTCTCTACATTTGTGCATTGTGCATTTCCATTTTAGATGTACTCTTTTTCCTTAAATCAAAACTTTGAGTTTTCTCTTTCCCTTCATCCCGTATACCAAAAAGGCAAATAGATAACCACAAAATGAAATTTTAGAGTTTATGTTTGGAAAAAATTTAAAACAATAAAAAAATATAAGTAATAAAAATTTATTCACGCACAACAAATGAACCCAAAACTTTTGCAGTCCATGTTTGGGAAATTCCACTAGTTCAACCCTAACATCTTGGAATTTTATAAGAAACAGATTTCTTCCACATATGCTTTAAAAATGGATATGCTTGCTTGAAGCGTGCTAAAGATGCAAATCACCTATGGATCCAAACATTTTAAAGAGAATTACTAACGCTCATTAAATTCTCAAGTGAACGCTCTGTGGGATATTTACCTGAGTAAACGATCCATTATTTTTCCCACTTACAAAAAGCTGACCTAACGATCGTAGATGATTGTAAAGTGATTTATCATGCATAACGGGTTATATTACCCTGAGAAATGACTTATGGATTAGGAGTCAACACTCAGTTAAAAATCCCCCGCTTCCCCCTTTTCTCGATGATTGCAAAACCTGATATATCAAAACTAAAAAGAGCTTACAATCCCTAAAAATTACAGACACTCTTTTGAATTATCTTTCTCTACATTTGTGCATTGTGCATTTCCGTTTTAGATGTGCTCTTTTTTCTTAAAATAAAACTTTGAGTTTTCGTTCTCCCTTCATCCCGTAAACCAAAAAGGCAAATAGATCACCACAAAATGAAAATTTTAAAGTTTATGCATGGAAAAAATTTCAACCAATAACAAATGTAAGTAAATAAAATTTATTCACACACCACAAATGAACACAAAATTTTATGCTTTCCAAGTTTGGGAAATTCCACTAGTTCTACCCTAACAACTTGGAATTTTATAAGAAAGAGATTTCTTCCACCCTAGGTTTAAAATTGGATATGCATGTTTGAAACGTGTTAAAGATGCAAATCAGCTATGGATCCAAACCTTTTAAAGAGAATAAAAAACACTCATTAAATTCTCAAGTGAACGTGCGGTGGGATATTTACCCCAGTCAAACGAGCCATTATTTTGCCCACATACAAAAAGTTGACCTAATGATCATAGATGATTGTAAAGTGATTTATCATGCGTAACGGGCTATATTACCCTTAGAAATGACCTATGGATTGGGAGTCAACACTCAGTTAAAAATCCCCCGCTTCCCTCTTTTCCCGTCGATTGCAAAACCTGATATATAAAAACTAAAAAGATCTTACAATCCCTAAAAATTACAGAGACTCTTTGGAATTATCTCTCTCCACATTTGTGCATTTTGCATTTCCTTTTTAGAAGTACTCTTTTTTCTTAAATCAAAACATTGAGTTTTCAGTCTCCCTTCATCGCGTAAACCAAAATGGCAAATAGATCACCACGGAATGAAAATTTTAGAGTTGATGCATGGAAAAAATTTACACCATTAACAAATGAAAGTAAAGAAAATTTATTCACACACCACAAATAAACACAAAAGTTTTGCTTTCCTAGTTTGGGAAATTCCACTAGGACAAACCTTTTAATGAGAATTAAAAACACTCATTTAATTCTCAAGTGAACGTGCAGGGGGATATTTACCCAAGTCAAATGAGCCATTATTTTTCCCACATATAAAAAGCTGACCTAACGATCATAGATGACTGTAAAGTGATTTATCTTGTGTAACATGCTATATTACCCTAAGAAATGACTTATAGTTTGGGAGTCAGCACTCGGTTAAAAATCCCCCGCCACCCTATTTCCCGACAATTGCAAAACCTGATATATAATAATTAAAAAGAGCTAAAAATCCCCAAAGATTACAGAGACTCTTTGGAATTATCTCTCTCTACATTTGTGCATTGTGCTTTTCCATTTTGGATGTACTCTTTTTTCTTAAATCAAAACATTTAGTTTTCGGTCTCCCTTCATCCCGTAAACCAAAAAGGCAAAAAGATATCCACAAAATGAAAATTTCAGAGTTTATGCATGGAAAAAATTTAAACCAATAACAAATGTGCGTAAAGAAAATTTATTCACACACCAAAAATAAAAACAAAAGTTTTGCTTTCCAAGTTTCGAAAATTCCACTAGTTCAAACTTAACAGATTGGAATTTTATAAGAAAGAGATTTCTTACACACTTGCTTTAAAATTGGATATGCATGCTTGAAACGTGTTAAAGATTCAAATCACCTATGGATCCAAACCTTTAAAAGAGAATAAGAAACACTCATTAAATTCTCAAGTGAACAAGCGGTGGGATATTTACCCGAGTCAAACGAGCCATTATTTTGCCGACATACAAAAAGCTGACATAACGATCATAGATAATTGTAAAGTGATTTATCATACGTAACGGGCTATATTACCCTAAGAAATTACTTATGGATTGGGAGTCAACACTCAGTTAAAAAGCCCCCGCCTCCCCCTTTTCCCGACGATTGCAAAACCTGATATATAAAAACTAAAAAGAGCTTACAATCCCTAAAAATTACAAACACTCTTTGGAATTATCTCTCTCTACATTTGTGCATTGTTGATTTCCATTTTAGATGTATTCTTTTTTCTTAAAACAAAACTTTGAGTGTTCGTTCTCCCTTCATCCCGTAAACAAAAACGGCAAATAGATCACCACAAAATGAAAATTTTAGAGTTTATGCTTGGAAAAAATTTAAAACAATAACAGATGTAAGTAAAGAAAATTTATTCACACACCACAAATGAACCCAAAAGTTTTGCTATCAAAGTTTTTGAAATTCCACTAGCTCAACCCTAACTGCTAGAAATTTTATAAGGAAGAGATTTCTTCCACACTAGCTTTAAAAATGGATATGCATGCTTGAAACGTGTTAAAGATGCAAATCAACTATGGATCCAAACCTTTGAAAGAGAATAACAAACACTCATTAAATTCTCAAGTGAACGTTCGGTGGGATATTTACCCGAGTCCAACGAGCCATTATTTTGCCACAATACAAAAAGCTTAGCTAACGATCATTGATGATTGTAAAGTGATTTATCTTGCATAACGGGCTATATTACACTAAGAAATGACTTATGGATTGGGAGTCAACACTCGGTTAAAAATCCCCCGCCTCCCCCTTTTCCCGACGATTGGAAAACCTGATATATAAAAACTAAAAAGAGCTTACAATCCCTAAAAATTACAGAGACTCTTTGGAATTATCTCTCTCTACATTTGTGCATTGTGCATTTTCATTTTAGATGTACTCTTTTTTCTTAAATCAAAACTTTGAGTTTTCTCTTTCCCTTCATCCCGTGCACCAAAAAGGCAAATTGATCACCACAAAATGAAATTTTAGAGTTTATGTTTGGAAAAAATTTAAAACAATAACAAAATATAAGTACTGAATATTTAGTCACACACAACAAATGAACCCAAAACTTTTGAAATCCTTGTTTGGGAAATTCCACTAGTTCAACCCTAAAATCTTGGAATTTTATAAGAAAGAGATTTCTTCCACATATGCTTTAAAAATGGATATGCTTGCATGAAACGTGTTAAAGATGCAAATCACCAATGGATCCATACCTTTTAAAGAGAATGACTAACGCTCATTAAATTCTCAAGTGAACGTTCGGTGGGATATTTACCTCAGTGAACGAGCCACCATTTTCCCCACTTACAAAAAGCTTACCTAACGATCGTAGATGATGGTAAAGTGATTTATCATGCGTAACGGGCTATATGACCCTAAGAAATGACTTATGGATTGGGAGGCAACACTCAGTTAAAAATCCCCCGCCTCCCCCTTTTCTGGACGATTGCAAAACCTGATATATAAAAACTAAAAAGAGCTTACAATCCCTAAAAATTACAGACACTCTTTTGAATTATCTCCCCCTATATTTGTGCATTGTGCATTTCCATTTTAGATGTACTCTTTTTTCATAAAATAAAACTATGAGTTTTCGTTCTCCCTTCATCCCGTAAACCAAAAAGGCAAATAGATCACCACAAAATGAAAATTTTAGAGTTTATGCATGGAAACAATTTAAACCAATAACAAATGTAAGTAAATAAAATTTATTCACACACCACAAATGGACACAAAATTTTTGCTTTCCAAGTTTGGGAAATTCCACGAGTTCTACCCTAACAACTTGGAATTTTATAAGAAAGAGATTTCTTCCACACTAGGTTTAAAATTGCTTATGCATGCTTGAAACATTTTAAAGATGCAAATCAGCGCTTGATTCAAACCTTTTAAAGATAATAACAAACACTCATTAATTTCTCAAATGAACGTACGGTGGGATATTTACCCGAGTCAAATGAGCCATTATTTCACCCACATAAAAAAAGCTGACCTAACGATCATAGATGATTGTAAAGTGATTTATCATGCGTAACGGGCTATATTACCCTAAGAAATGACTTATGGATTGGGAGTCAACACTCAGTTAAAAATCCCCCGCCTCCCCCTTTTCCCGACAATTGCAAAACCTGATATATAATAGTTAAAAAGAGCTAAAAATCCCTGAAGATTACAGAGACTCTTTGGAACCATCTCTCTCTACATTTGTGCATTTGGCATTTCCATTTTAGATGTACTCTTTTTTCTTAAATCAAAACATTTAGTTTTCGGTCTCCCTTCATCCCGTAAACCAAAAAGGCAAAAAGATATCCACAAAATGAAAATTTTAGAGTTTATGCATGGAAAAAATTTAAACCAATAACAAATGTAAGTAAAGAAAATTTATTCACACACCACAAATGAACACAAAAGTTGTGCTTTCCATGTTTCAAAAATTCCACTAGTTCAAACTTAACAGATTGGAATTTTATAAGAAAGAGATTTCTTCCACACTTGCTTTAAAATTGGATATGCTTGGAACTTGTTAAAGATGCAAATCACCTATGGATCCAAACCTTTTAAAGAGAATTAAAAATACTCATTAAATTCTCAAGTGAACGTGCGGGGGGATATTTTCCCAAGTGAAATGAGCCATTATTTTTCCCACATATAAAAAGCTGACCTAACGATCATAGATGATTGTAAAGTGATTTAGCTTGTGTAACGTGATATATTACCCTAAGAAATGACTTATAGTTTGGGAGTCAGCACTCAGTTAAAAATCCCCCGCCTCCCCCTTTTCCCGAAAATTGTAAAACCTGATATATAATAATTAAAAAGAGCTAAAAATCCCTAAAGATTACAGAGACTCTTTGGAATTATCTCTCTCTACATTTGTGCATTGTGCATTTTCATTTTAGATGTACTCTTTTTTCATAAATCACAACATTTAGTTTTCGGTCTCCCTTCATCCCGTAGACCAAAAAGGGAAATAGATATCCACAAAATGAAAATTTTAGAGTTTATGCATGGAAAAAATTTAAACCAATAACAAATGTAAGTAAAGAAAATGTATTCACACACCACAAATGAAAACAAAAGTTTTGCTTTCCAAGTTTCGGAAATTCCTCTAGTTCAAACTTAACAGATTGGAATTTTATAAGAAAGAGATTTCTTCCACACTTGCTTTAAAATTGGATATGCATGCTTGAAACGTGTTAAATATGCAAAGCACCTATGGATCCAAACCTTTTAAAGTGAATAATAAACACTCATTAAATTCTCAAGTGAACGTGCGGTGGGATATTTATCAGAGTCAAACGAGCCATTATTTTGCCACAATACAAAAAGCTTATCTAACGATCATAGATGATTGTAAAGTGATTTATCTTGCGTAACGGGCTATCTTACACTAAGAAATGACTTATGGATTGGGAGTCAACACTCAGTTAAAAATCCCCAGCCTCCCCCTTTTCCCGACGATTAGAACACCAGATATATAAAAACTAAAAAGAGCTTACAATCCCTAAAAAATACATTGACTCTTTGGAATTATCTCTCTCTACATTTGTGCATTGTGCATTTCCATTTTAGATGTACTCCTTTTTCTTAAATCAAAACTTTGAGTTTTCTCTTTCCCTTCATCCCGTACACCAAAAAGGCAAATAGATCACAACAAAATGAAATTTTGGAGTTTATGTTTGGAAAAAATTTAAAAAAATAAAAAAATGTAAGTAATGAAAATTTATTCACACATAACAAATGAACCCAAAACTTTTGTAGTCCATCTTTGGGAAATTCCACTAGTTCAACCCTAACATCTTGGAATTTTATAAGAAAGAGATTTCTTCCACATATGCTTTAAAAATGGATATGCTTGCATGAAACGTGTAAAAGATGCAAATCACCTATGGATCCAAACCTTTTAAAGAGAATGACTAACGCTCATTAAATTTTCAAGTGAACTTGCGGTAGGATATTTACCTGAGTAAACGAGCCATTATTTTTCCCACTTACAAAAAGCTGACCTAACGATCATAGATGATTGTAAAGTGATTTATCATTCGTAACAGGCTATATTACCCTAAGAAATGACTTATGGATTGGGGGTCAACACTCAGTTAAAAATCCCCCGCCTCCCCCTTTTCCCGACAATTGCAAAACCTGATATATAAAAACTAAAAAGAGCTTACAAACCCTAAAAATTACAGACACTCTTTGGAATTATCTCTCTCTACATTTGTGCATTGTGCATTTCCATTTTAGATGTACTCTTTTTTCTTAAAACAAAACATTTAGTTTTCGGTCTCCCTTCGTCTCGTAAACCAAAAAGGCAAAAAGATATCCACAAAATGAAAATTTTAGAGTTTATGCATGGAAAAAATTTAAACCAATAACAAATGTAAGTAAAGAAAATTTATTCACACACCACAAATGAACACAAAAGTTTGGCTTTCCAAGTTTCGGAAATTCCACTAGCTAAAACTGAACAGATTGGAATTTTAGAAGAAAGAGATTTCTTCCACAATAGGTTTAAAATTGGATATGCATGCTTGAAACGTGTTAAAGATGCAAATCAACTATGGATCGAAACCTTTTAAAGAGAATTAAAAACACTCATTAAATTCTCAAGTGAACGTGCGCGGGGATATTTACCCAAGTCAAATGAGCCATAATTTTTCCCACATAAAAAAAGCTAACCTAACGATGATAGATGACAATAAAGTGATTTATCTTGTGTAACGTGCTATATTACCCTAAGAAATGACTTATAGTTTGGGAGTCAGCACTCAGTTAAAAATCCCCCGCCTCCCCCTTTTCCCGACAATTGCAAAACCTGATATATAATAAATAAAAAGAGCTAAAAATCCCTAAAAATTACAGAGACTCTTTGGAATTATCGCTCTCTACATTTGTGCATTGTGCATTTCCATTTTAGATGTACTCTTTTTTCTTAAATCAAAACATTTAGTTTTCGGTCTCCCTTCATCTCGTAAACCAAAAAGGGAAATAGATATCCACAAAATGAAAATTTTAGAGTTTATGCATGGAAAAAACTTAAACCAATAACAAATGTAAGTAAAGAAAATTTATTCACACACCACAAATGAAAACAAAAGTTTTGCTTTCCAAGTTTGGGAAATTCCACTAGTTCAAACTTAACAGATTGGAATTTTATAAGAAAGAGATTTCTTCCACACTTGCTTTAAAATTGGATATGCATGCTTGAAACGTGTTAAAGATGCAAATCACCTATGGATCCAAACCTTTTAAAGAGAATAACAAACACTCATTAAATTCTCAAGTGAATGTGCGATGGGATATTTACCTGAGTCAAATGAGCCATTATTTTACCACAATACAAAAAGCTTAGCTAACGATCATAGATGATTGTAAAGTGATTTATCTTGCGTAACGGGCTATCCTACACTAAGAAATGACTTATTAATTGGGAGTCAACACTCAGTTAAAAATCCCCCGCCTCCCCCTTTTCCCGACGATTGGAAAACCAAATATATAAAAACTAAAAAGAGCTTAAAATCCCTAAAAATTACAGAGACTCTTTGGAATTATCTCTCTCTACATTTGTGTATTGTGCATTTCTATTTTAGATGTACTCTTTTTTCTTAAATCAAAACTTTGAGTTTTCTCTTTCCCTTCATCCCGTACACCAAAAAGGCAAAGAAATCACCACAAAATAAAATTTTAGAGTTTATGTTTGGAAAAAATTTAAAACAATAAAAAAATATAAGTAATGAAAATTTATTCACAAACAACAAATGAACCCCTAACTTTTGCAGTCCGTGTTTGGGAAATTCCACTAGTTCAACCCTAACATCTTGGAATTATATAAGAAAGAGATTTCTTCCACATATGCTTTAAAAATGGATATGCTTGCTTGAAACGTGTTAAAGATACAAATCACCTATGGATTCAAACAGTTTAGAGAGACTGACTAACGCTCATTAAATTCTCAAGTGAACGTGCGGTGGGATATTTACCTGAGTAAACGAGCCATTATTTTTCCCACGTACAAAAAGCTGACCTAACGATCATAGATGATTGTAAAGTGATTTATCATGCGTAACGGGCAATATTACCCTAAGAAATGACTTATGGATTGGGAGTCAACACTCAGTTAAAAATCCCCCGCCTCCCCCTTTTCCCGACGATTGCAATACCTGATATATAAAAACAAAAAAGAGCTTACAATCCCTAAAAATTACATACACTCTTTTGAATTATCTCTCTCTACATTTCTGCATTGTGCATTTCCATTTTAGATGTACTCTTTGATTTTTCGTTCTCCCTTCATCCCGTCAACAAAAAAGGCAAATAGATCACCACAAAATGAAAATATAAGAGTTTATGCATGGAAAAAATTTAAACCAATAACAAATGTAAGTAAATAAAATTTATTCACACACCACAAATGAACACAAAACTTTTGGTTTCCAAGTTTGGGAAATTCCACGAGTTCTACCCTAACAGCTTGGAATTTTATAAGAAAGAGATTTCTTCCACACTACGTTTAAAATTCGAAATGCTTGCTTGAAACGTGTTAAAGATGCAAATCAGCTATGGATCCAAACCTTTTAAAGAGAATAAGAAACACTCATTAAATTCTCAAGTGAACGTGCGGTGGGATATTTACCCTAGTCAAACGAGCCATTATTTTGTCCACATACAAAAAGTTGACCTAACGATCATAGATGATTGTAAAGTGATTTATCATGTGTAACGGGCTATATTACCCTAAGAAATGACTTATGGATTGGGAGTCAACACTCAGTTAAAAATCCACCGCCTCCCCTTTTTGCCGACGATTGCAAAACCTGATATATAGAAACTAAAAAGAGCTTACAATCCCTAAAAATTACGTAGACTCTTTGAAATTATCTCTCTCTACATTTGTGCATTGTGCATTTCCATTTTAGATGTACTCTTTTTTCTTATTTTTTCTTAAATCAAAACATTGAGTTTTCGGTCTCCCTTCATCGCGTAAACCAAAAAGGAAAATAGATCACCACAAAATGAAAATATTAGAGTTTATGCATGGAAAAAATTTAAACCATTAACAAATGAAAGTATAGAAAATTTATTCACACACCACAAATAAACACAAAAGTTTTGCTTTCCAAGTTTGGGAAATTCCCCTAGTACAAACTTAACAGCTTGGAATTTTATAAGAAAGAAATTTCTTCCACACTTGCTTTAAAATTGGTTATGCATGCTTGAAACGTGTTAAAGATGCAAATCAGCTATGGATCCAAACCTTTTGAAGAGAATAACAAACACTCATTAAATTTTCAAGTGAACATGCGATGAGATATTTAGCCGAGTCAAACGAGCGATTACTTTGCCCACATACAAAAAGCTGACCTAACGATCATAGATGATTGTAAAGTGATTTATCATGCGTAACGGGCTATAATACCCTAAGAAATGACTTATGGATTGGGAGTCAGCACTCAGTTAAAAATCCCCCTCCACCCCCTTTTCCCGACAATTGCAAAACCTGATATATAATAATTAAAAAGAGCTAAAAATCCCTAAAGATTACAGAGACTCTGTGGAATTATCTCTCTCTACATTTGTGCATTGTGCATTTCCATTTTAGATGTACTCTTTTTTCTTAAATCAAAACATTTAGTTTTCGGTCTCCCTTCATCCCGTAAACCAAAAAGGCAAATAGATATCCACAAAATGAAAATTTAGAGTTTATGCGTGGAAATAATTTAAATCAATAAAGTATGTAAGTAAAGAAAATTTATTAACACACCACAAATGAACACAAAAGGTTTGCTTTCCAAGTTTCGGAAATTCCACTAGTTCAAACTTAACAGATTGGAATTTTATAAGAAAGAGATTTCTTCCACATTTGCTTTAAAATTGGATATGCATGCTTGAAACGTGTTAAAGATGCAAATCACAAATGGATCCAAACCTTTTAAAGAGAATAAGAAACACTCATTAAATTCTCAAGTGAACGTGCGGTGGGATATTTACCCTAGTCAAACGAGCCATTATTTTATCCACATACAAAAAGCTGACCTAACGATCATAGATGATTGTAAAGTGATTTATCATGTGTAACGGGCTATATTACCCTAAGAAATGACTTATGGATTGGGAGTCAACACTCAGTTAAAAATCCACCGCCTCCCCTTTTTCCCGACGATTGCAAAACCTGATATATAGAAACTAAAAAGAGCTTGCAATCCCTAAAAATTACATAGACTCTTTGGAATTATCTCTCTCTACATTTGTGCATTGTGCTTTTCCATTTTAGATGTACTCTTTTTTCTTATTTTTTCTTAAATCAAAACATTGAGTTTTCGGTCTCCCTTCATCGCGTAAACCAAAAAGGAAAATAGATCACCACAAAATGAAAATTTTAGAGTTTATGCATGGAAAAAATTTAAACCATTCACAAATGAAAGTAAATAAAATTTATTCACACACCACAAATAAACACAAAAGTTTTGCTTTCCAAGTTTGGGAAATTCCCCTAGTACAAACTTAACAGCTTGGAATTTTATAAGAAAGAAATTTCTTCTACACTTGCCTTAAAATTGGTTATGCATGCTTGAAACGTGTTAAAGATGCAAATCAGCTATGGATCCAAACCTTTTGAAGAGAATAACAAACACTCATTAAATTCTCAAATGAACGTACGGTGGGATATTTACCCGAGTCAAATGAGCCACTATTTCACCCACATAAAAAAAGCTGACCTAACGATCATAGATGATTGTAAAGTGATTTATCATGCGTAATGGGCTATAATACCCTAAGAAATGACTTATGGATTGGGAGTCAGCACTCAGTTAAAAATCCCCCTCCACCCCCTTTTCCCGACAATTGCAAAACCTGATATATAATAATTAAAAAGAGCTAAAAATCCCTAAAGATTACAGAGACTCTGTGGAATTATCTCTCTCTACATTTGTGCATTGTGCATTTCCATTTTAGATGTACTCTTTTTTCTTAAATCAAAACATTTAGTTTTCGGTCTCCCTTCATCCCGTAAACCAAAAAGGCAAATAGATATCCACAAAATGAAAATTTAGAGTTTATGCGTGGAAATAATTTAAATCAATAAAGTATGTAAGTAAAGAAAATTTATTAACACACCACAAATGAACACAAAAGGTTTGCTTTCCAAGTTTCAGAAATTCCACTAGTTCAAACTTAACAGATTGGAATTTTATATGAAAGAGATTTCTTCCACATTTGCTTTAAAATTGGATATGCATGCTTGAAACGTGTTAAAGATGCAAATCACAAATGGATCCAAACCTTTTAAAGAGAATAAGAAACACTCATTAAATTCTCAAGTGAACGAGCGGTGGGATATTTACCCGAGTCAAACGAGCCATTATTTTTCCGACATACAAGAAGCTGACATAACGATCATAGATAATTGTAAAGTGATTTATCATGCGTATCAGGCTATATTACCCTAAGAAATGACTTATGGATTGGGAGTCAACACTCAGTTAAAAATCCCCCGCCTCCCCCTTTTCCCGACAATTGCAAAACCTGATATATAATAATTAAAAAGAGCTTACAATCCTTAAAAATTACACACTCTTATGAATTATCTCTCTCTACATTTCTGCAATGTGCATTTCCATTTTAGATGTACTCTTTTTTCTTCAATAAATACTTTGAGTTTTTGGTCTCCTTTCATCCCGTAAACCAAAAAGGAAAATAGATCACCACAAAATGAAAATTTTAGAGTTTATGTTTGGAAAAAATTTAAAACAATAACAAATGTAAGTAAAGAAAATTTATTCACACACCACAAATGAACCCAAAAGTTTAGTTGTCCAAGTTTTTGAAATTCCACTATCTCAACCCTAACAGCTAGGAATTTTATAAGAAAGAGATTTCTTCCACACTAGCTTTAAAAATGGATATTGAAATGTGTTAAAGATACAAATCACCTATTCATCCAAACCTTTTAAAGAGAATGACAAATGCTCCTTAAATTCTCAAGTGAAAGTGCGGTGGGATATTTACCTGAGTCAAACGAGCTATTATTTTTCCCACTTACAAAAAGCTGATCTAACGATCATAGATGATTGTAAAGTGATTTATCCTGCGTAACGGGCTATATTACCCTAAGAAATGACTTATGGATTGGAAGTCAACACTTAGTTAAAAATCCCTCACCTACCCCTTTTCCCAACAATTGCAAAACCTGATATATAAAAACTAAGAAGTGCTTACAATCTCTAAACATTACAGACACTCTTTGGAATTATATCTCTCCACATTTGTGCATTCTGCATTTCCATTTTATATGTACTCTTTTTTCTTAAATCAAAAATTTGAGTTTTCGGTCTCCCTACATCCCATAAACCTAAAACGCAAATATATCACCAAAAAATTAAACATTTAGAGTTTATGCATGGAAAAAATTTAAAACAATGACAAATGTAAGTAAAGAAAATTTATTCACACACCACAAATGAACCCAAAAGTTTTGCAGTCCAAGTTTGCGAAATTCCACTAGTTCAACCCTAACAGCTTGGAATTTTTTAAGAAAGAGATTTCATCCACACATGATTTAAAAATGGATATGCATGCTTGAAACATGTTAAAGATGCAAATCACTTATGGATAAAAACCTTTTAAAGAGAATGACAAATTCACATTAAATTCTCAAGAGAACGTGCGGTACGATAATTACCAAAGTCAAACGAGCCATTATTTTGCCCACTTACAAAAAGCTGACCTAACGATCATAGATGATTGTAAAGTGATTTATCATGCGTAACGGGCTATATTACCCTAGGAAATGACTTATGGATTGGGTGTCGACACTAAGTTAAAAATCCCCCACCTCCCCCTTTTCCCGACAATTGCAAAACCTGATATATAAAAACTAAAAAGAGTTTACAATTCCTAAAAATCACAGACTCTCTTTGGAATTATCTCTCTCTAAATTTGTGCAATGTGCATTTCCATTTTAGATGTACTCCTTTTTCTTCAATCAAAACTTTGAGTTTTCGGTCTCCCTTCATCCCGTAAACCATAAAGGCCAATAGATCACCACAAAATGAAAATTTTAGAGCTTATGTTTGGAAAAAATTTTAAAAAATAAAAAATGTAAATAAAGAAAATTTAATCACACACCACAAATGAACACAAAATTTTTGCTATCCAAGTTCTGGAAATTCCACTAGTTCAACCCTAATAGCTTGGAATTTTATAAGAAAGAGATTTCTTCCACACATGCTTTAAAAATGGATATGCATGCTTGAACGTGTTAAAGAGGCAAATCACCTATGGATCCAAACCTTTTAAAGAGACTAAAAAATGCTCATTAAATTCTCAAGTGAACGTGTAGTCAGATATTTACCCGAGTCAAACAAGCCATTATTTTACCCACATACAAAAAGCTGACCTAACTATCATAGATGACTGTAAAGTTATTTATCATGCGTAATGGGCTATATTACCCTAAGAAATGACTTATGGATTGGGAGTCAACACTCAGTTAAAAGTCCCCTGCCTCCCCCTCTTCCCGACGATTGCAAAACCTGATATATAAAAATTGAAAAGAGCTTACAATCCCTAAAAATTACAGACACTCTTTGGAATTATCTCTCTCTACATTTGTACATTGTGCATTTCCTTTTTAGATGTACTCTTTTTTCCTAAATCAAGACTTTGAGTTTTTGCTTTGCCTTCATCCCGTAAACAAAAAAGGCAAGTAGATCACCACAAAATGAAAATTTTAGAGTTTATGCATGGAAAAAATTTAAACCAATAACAAATATGAGTAAAGAAAATTTATATAAACACCACATATGAACCCAAAATTTTGAAGTCCAAGTTTCGGAAATTCCACTCGTTCAACCCTAACTGCTTGGAATTTTATAAGAAGACATTTTTTCCACACTAGCTTTAAAATTGGATATGCATGCTTGAACCGTGTTAAAGATGCAAATCACCTATGGATCTAAAACTTTTAAAGCGAATAACAAATGCTCATTAAATTCTCAAGTGAATGTGCGGTGGGATACTTACCCGAGTCAAACGAGCCATTATTTTTCCCACATACAAAAAGCTGACCTAATGATGATAGATGACTGTAAAGTGATTTATCATGCGTAATGGGCTATATTACCCTAAGAAATGACTTATGGATTGGGAGTCAACACTCAGTTAAAAATCCCCCGCGTCCCCCTATTCCTGATGATTGCAAAACCTGATATATAAAAACTAAAAAGAGCTTAAAATATCTAAAGATTATAGAGACTCTTTGGAATTATCTCTCTCTACATTTGTGCATTGTGCATTTCCTTTTTAGGTGTACTCTTTTTTCTTATATCAAAACCTTGAGTTTTCGCTCTCCCTTCATCCCGTAAACCAAAAAGGCAAATTGATCACCACAAAATGAAAATTTTAGAGTTTATGTTTGGAAAAAATTTAAAAAGATAACAAATATAAGTAAAGAAAATTTATTCAAATACCACAAATGAACCCAAACGTTTTGCTGTCCAAGTATGGGAAATTCCACTAGTTCAACCTTAACGGCTTGGAATTTTAAAGAAAGAGATTTCTTCCACACATGCTTTTAAAATGGATATGCATGCTTGAAACGTGTTCAAGATGCAAATCACCTATGCATCCAAACCTTTTAATGAGAATGACAAACGCTCATTAAATTCTAAAGTGAACGTGCCGTGGGATATTTACCGGAGTCAAACGAGCCATTATTTTTCCCACATACAAAAAGCTGACCTAATGATCATAGATGAATGTAAAGAGATTTACCTTGCGTAACGGGCTATATTACCCTGAGAAAAGAGTTAATGATTAGGAGTCAACACTCAGTTAAAAATCCCCCGCCTCCCCCTTTTCCCGACGATTGCAAAACCTGATATATAAAAACTAAAAAGGGATTACAATCCCTAAAAATTATAGAGACTCTTAGGAATTATCTCTCTCTACATTTGTGCATTGTGCATTTCAATTTTAGATGTAATCGTTTTTCTTAAATCAAAACTTTGAGTTTTCGCTTTGCCTTCATCCCGTAAACCAAAAAGGCAAGTAGATCACCACAAAATGAAAATTTTAGAGTTTATGTTTGAAAAAAATTTAAAAAAATAACAAATATAAGTAAACAAAATTTACTCACACACCACATATGAACCAAAAAGTTTTGCAGTCCAAGTTTGGGAAATTCCACTAATTCAACCTTAATAGCTTGGAATTCTTTCAGAAAGACATTTCTTCCACACATGATTTAAAAATGGATATGTATGCTTGAAATGTGTTAAAGATGCAAATCACCTATGCATCCAAACGTTTTAAAGAGAATGACAAACACTCATTAAATTCTCAAGTGAACGTGAGGTGGGATATTTACAGGAGTCAAACGAGCCATTATTTTGCCCACATAGAAAAAAAGCTGACCTAACGATCATAGATGATTTTAAAGAGATTTACCATGCTTAATGGGCTATATTACCCAGAGAAATGAGTTATAGATTAGGAGTCAACACTCAGTTAAAAATCCCCCGCCTCTCCCTTTTCCCGACAATTGCAAAACCTCATATATAAAAACTAAAAAGAGCTTACAATACCTTAAAATTACAGAGACTCTTTGGAATCATCTCTCTCTACATTTGTGCATTGTGCATTTCCATTTTAGATGTACTCATTTTTCTTAAATCAAAATTTAAAGTTTTCGCTCTCCCTGCATCCCGTAAACCAAAAAGGCAAATAGATCACCTCAAAATGAAAATTTTTGAGTTTATGTTTGGAAAAAATTTAAAAAAATAACAAATGTAAGAAAAGAAAATTTATTCACACACCACATAAGAACCCAAATTTTTTGTTGTCCAAGTTTTGGAAATTCCACTAGTTCAACCCTAACAGCTTGGAAGTTTATAAGAAAGGGATTTCTTCCACACATGCTTCAAAAATGGATATGCATTCTTGAAATGTGTTTAATATGCAAATTACCTATGGATCATAACATTTTAAAGAGAACAACAAACACTCATTAAATTCTCAAGTGAACGTGCGGTGGGATATTTACCTGAGTCAAATGAGCCATTATTTTTCCCTCATACAAAAAGCTGACATAACGATCATAGATGATAGTAAGGTGATTTATGATGCGTAACGGGCTATATTACCGTAAGAAATGACTTTTGGATTGGGAGTCAACACTCAGTTAAAAATCCCCCACCTCCCCCTTTTCTCGACAATTGCAAAACCTGATATATAAAAACTAAAAAGAGCTTACAATCCCTAAAAATTATAGACACTCTTTAGAATTATCTCTCTCCACATTTGTTCATTGTGCATTTCCATTTTAGATGAACTCTTTTTTCTTAAATCAAAACATTGAGTTTTCGGTCTCCCTTCATCCCGTAAACCAAAAAGGCAACTAGATCACCACAAAATGAAAATTTTAGAGTTTATGCATGGAAAAAATTTAAGCCAATAACAAATTTATGTAAAGAAGATTTATTCACACACCACAAATGAACCCAAAAGTTTTGCTATCCAAGTTTGGAAAATTCCACTAGTTCAACCCTAACAGCTTGGAATTTTATAAGAAAGTGATTTCTTCCACACATGCTTTAAAAAAGGATATGCATGCTTGAAACGTGTTAAAGATACAAATCACCTACGGATCCAAACCTTTTAAAGAGAATGACAAACGCTCATTAAATTCTAAGGTCAACGTGCGGGGGGATATTTACCTGAGTCAAACGAGCCATTATTTTACCCACTTACAAAAAGCTGACCTAACTATCATAGATGACTGTAAAGTGATTTATCATGCATAATGGGCTATATTTCCCTGAGAAATGACGTATGGATTGGGAGTCAACACTCAGTTAAAAATCCCCCGCCTCCCCCTTTTCCCGACCATTGCAAAACCTGATATATAAAAACTTAAAAGAGCTTACAATCCCTAAAAATTACAGACAAACTTTGGAATTATCTCTCTCTACATTTGTGCATTGTGAATTTCCATTTTAGGTGTACTCTTTTTTCTTAAAATAAAACTTTGAGTTTTCGTTCTCCCTTCATCCCGTAAACCAAAAAGGCAAATAGATCACCACAAAATGAAAATTTTAGAGCTTATGTTTGGAAAAAATTTAAAAAAATGACAAATGTAAGTGAAGAAAATTTATTCACGCACCACAAATTAACCCAAAAGTTTGGCAGTTCAAGTTAGGGAAACTCCACTAATTCAACCCTAACAGCTTGGAATTTTATAAGAAAGAGATTTCTTCCACACATGCTTTAAAAATGGATATGCATGCTTGAAATGTGTTAAAGATGCAAATCTCCTATGGATCCAAACCATTTAAAGAGAATGACAAACGCTCATTAAATTCTCAAGTGAACATGGGGTTGGATATTTATCCGAGTCTAACGTGCAATTATTTTGCCCATTTACAAAAAGCTCACCTAACGATCATAGATAATTGTAAAGTGATTTATCATGCGTAACGGGCTATATTACCGTTAGAAATGACTTATGGATTGGGAATCAACACTCAGTTAAAAATCCCCTGCCTCCCCCTTTTCCCAACAATTGCAAAACCTGATATATAAAAATTAAAAGAACTTACAATCCCCAAAAATTACAGACACTTTTTTGAATTATCTCTCTCTACATTTTTGCATTGTGCTTTTCCATTTTAGATGTACTCTTTTTTCTTAAATCAAAAGTTTGAGTTTTCGGTGTCCCTTCATCCCGTAAACCAAAAAGGCAAATAGATCACCACAAAATGAAAATTTTAGAGTTTATGTTTGGAAAAAATTTAAAACAATAGAAAATGTAAGAAAAGAAAATTTATTCACACACCACAAATGAACCCAAAAGTTTTGCAGTTCAAGTTTGGGAAATTCCACAAGTTCAACCTAAACATCTTGGAATTTTGTAAGTAAGAGATTTCTTCCACACATTCTTTAAAAATGGATATGCATGCTTGAAACGTGTTAAAGATGCAAATCACCTATGGATCCAACCCTTTTAAAGAGAATGACAAACGCTCATTAAATTCTCAAGTGAACGTGCGGTAGGATATTTACCCGAGTCAAACGAGCCATTATGTAGCCCATTTACAAAAAGATGACCTAACGATCATAGATGATTGTAAAGTGATATATCATGCGTAACGGGCTATATTACCTTAAGAAATGAATTATGGATTGGGAGTCAACACTCAGTTAAAAATTCCCCGCCTTCCCCTTTTCCCAACAATTGCAAAACCTGATATATAAAAATTAAAAGAACTTACAATCCCCAAAAATTACAGACACTTTTTTGAATTATCTCTCTCTACATTTGTGCATTGTGCTTTTCCATTTTAGATGTACTCTTTTTTCTAAAATAAAAACTTTGAGGTTTCGTTCTCCCTTCATCCCGCAATCCAAAAAGGCAAATAAATCACCAGAAATTGAAAATTTTAGAGTTTATGTTTGGAAAAAAAATTTAAACAATAACAAATGTAAGTAAAGAAAATTTATTCACACACCACAAATGAACCCAAACGTTTTGTTGTCCAAGTTTTGGAAATTCCACTAGTTCAACCCTAACAGCTTGGAATTTTAGAAGACAGAGATTTCTTCCACACATTCTTTAAAAATGGATATGCATGCTTGAAACGTGTTAAAGATGCAAATCACCTATGGATCCAAACCATTTAAAGAGAATGACAAACGCTCATTAAATTCTGAAGTGAACGTGCGGTGGGATATTTACCCGAGTCAAACGAGCCATTGTTTTGTCCATTTACAAAAAGCTGACCTAACGATCATAGATGATTGTAAAGTGCTTTATCATGCGTAACGAGGTATATTACCCTAAGAAATGACTTATTGAATGGGAATCAACACTCAGTAAAAAATCCCCCGCCACACATTTTCCCGACAATTGCAAAATCTGATATATAAAAATTAAAAAGAGCTTACAATCCCTAAAAATTACAGACACTTTTTTGAATTATCTCTCTCTACATTTGTGCATTGTGCATTTCCATTTTAGATGAACTCTTTTTTCTTAAATAAAAACTTTGAGTTTTCAGTCTCCCTTCATCCCGCAAACCAAAAGGGCAAATAAATCACCACAAAATAAAAATTTTAGAGTTTATGTTTGGAAAAAAATTTTAAACAATAATAACTATAAGTAAAGAAAATTTATTCACACACCACAAATGAAGCAAAAAGTTTTGCTGTCCAAGTTTATGAAATTCCACTAGTTCAACCTAACAGCTTGGAATTTTATAAGAAAGAGATTTCTTCCACACATGCTTTAAAAATGGATATGCATGCTTGAAATGTGTTAAAGATGCAAATCACCAATTGATCCAAACCTTTAAAAGAGAATGACAAATGCACATTAAATTGTCAAGTGAAACTGCGGTGGGATATTTACCTGAGTCAAACAAGCCATTATTTTGTCCGCTTACAAAAAGTTGACCTAACGATCATAGATTATTGTAAAGCAATTTATCTTGCATAACGGGCTATCTTACACTAAGAAATGACTTATGGATTGGGAGTCAACACTCAGTTAAAAATCCTCCGCCTCCCCCTTTTCCCGACCATTGCAAAACCTGATTTATAAAAACTAAAAAGAGCTTACAATCCCTAAAAATTACAGACACACTTTGGAATTATCTCTCTCTACATTTGTGCATTGTGCATTTCCATTTTAGATGTACTCATTTTTCTTAAAATAAAACTTTGAGTTTTCGTTCTCCCTTCATCCCGCTAACCAAAAAGGCAAATAAATCACCACAAAATGAAAATTTTAGAGTTTATGTTTGGAAAAAATTTAAAACAATAACAAATGTAAGTAAAGAAAATTTATTCACACACCACAAATTAACCCAAAAGTTTGGCAGTTCAAGTTTGGGAAAATCCACTAGTTCAACCCTAATAGCTTGGAATTTTATAAGAAAGAGATTTCTTCCACACATGCTTTAAAAATGGATATGCATGCTTGAAATGTGTTAAACTTGCAAATCACCTATGGATCCAAACCATTTAAAGAGAATGACAAACGCTCATTAAATTCTCAAGTGAACATGGGGTTGGATATTTATCCGAGTCTAACGTGCAATTATTTTGCCCATTTACAAAAATCTCACCTAATGATCATAGATAATTGTAAAGTGATTTATCATGCGTAACGGGCTATATTACCGTTAGAAATGACTTATGGATTGGGAATCAACACTCAGTTAAAAATCCCCCGCCTCCCCCTTTTCCCAACAATTGCAAAACCTGATATATAAAAGAACTTACAATCCCCAAAAATTACAGACACTTTTTTGAATTATCTCTCTGTACATTTTTGCATTGTGCTTTTCCATTTTAGATATACTCTTTTTTCTTAAATCAAAAGTTTGAGTTTTCGGTGTCCCTTCGTCCCGTAAACCAAAAAGGCAAATAGATCACCACAAAATGAAAATTTTAGAGTTTATGTTTGGAAAAAATTTAAAACAATAGCAAATGTAAGAAAAGAAAATTTATTGACACACCACAAATGAACCCAAAAGTTTTGCAGTCCAAGTTTGGGAAATTCCACAAGTTCAACCTAAACAGCTTGGAATTTTGTAAGTAAGAGATTTCTTCCACACATTCTTTAAAAATGGATATGCATGCTTGAAACGTGTTAAAGATCCAAATCACCTATGGATCCAAACCTTTTAAAGAGAATGACAAACGCTCATTTAATTCTCAAGTGAACGTGCGGTAGGATATTTACCCGAGTCAAACCAGCCATTATTTAGCCCATTTACAAAAAGATGTCCTAATGATCATAGATGATTGTAAAGTGATATATCATGCGTAACGGGCTATATTACCTTAAGAAATGAATTATGGATTGGGAGTCAACACTCAGTTAAAAATTCTCCGCCTTCCCCATTTCCCAACAAGTGCAAAACCTGATATATAAAAATTAAAAGAACTTACAATTCCCAAAAATTACAGACACTTTTTTGAATTATCTCTCTCTACATTTGTGCATTGTGCTTTTCCATTTTAGATGTACTCTTTTTTATAAAATAAAAACTTTGAGGTTTCGTTCTCCCTTCATCCCGCAATCCAAAAAGGCAAATAAATCGCCAGAAATTGAAAATTTTAGAGTTTATGTTTGGAAAAAAATTTTAAACAATAACAAATGTAAGTAAAGAAAATTTATTCACACACCACAAATGAACCCAAACGTTTTGTTGTCCAAGTTTTGGAAATTCCACTAGTTCAACCCTAACAGCTTGGAATTTTAGAAGACAGAGATTTCTTCCACACATTCTTTAAAAATGGATATGCATTCTTGAAACGTGTTAAAGATGCAAATCACCTATGGATCCAAACCATTTAAAGAGAATGACAAACGCTCATTAAATTCTGAAGTGAACGTGCAGTGGGATATTTACCCGAGTCAAACGAGCCATTGTTTTGCCCACTTACAAAAAGCTGACCTAACGATCATAGATGATTGTAAAGTGCTTTATCATGCGTAACGAGGTATATTACCCTAAGAAATGAATTATTGAATGGGAATCAACACTCAGTAAAAAATCCCCCGCCACACCTTTTCCCGATAATTGCAAAATCTGATATATAAAAATTAAAAAGAGCTTACAATCCCTAAAAATTACAGACACTTTTTTGAATTTTCTCTCTCTACATTTGTGCATTGTGCATTTCCATTTTAGATGAACTCTTTTTTCTTAAATAAAAAGTTTGAGTTTTTAGTCTCCCTTCATCCCGCAAACCAAAAGGGCAAATAAATCACCACAAAATAAAAATTTTAGAGTTTATGTTTGGAAAAAAAATTTAAAAAATAACAACTATAAGTAAAGAAAATTTATTCACACACCACAAATGAAGCAAAAAGTTTTGCTGTCCAAGTTTATGAAATTCCACTAGTTCAACCTAACAGCTTGGAATTTTATAAGAAAGAGATTTCTTCCACACATGCTTTAAAAATGGATATGCATGCTTGAAACGTGTTAAAGATGCAAATCACCAATTGATCCAAACCTTTAAAAGAGAATGACAAATGCACATTAAATTGTCAAGTGAAACTGCGGTGGGATATTTACCTGAGTCAAACAAGCCATTATTTTGCCCACTTACAAAAAGTTGACCTAACGATCATAGATTATTGTAAAGAAATTTATCTTGCATAATGGGCTATCTTACACTAAGAAATGACTTATGGATTGGGAGTCAACACTCAGTTAAAAATCCCCCGCCTCCCCCTTTTCCCGACCATTGCAAAACCTGATATATAAAAACTAAAAAGAGCTTACAATCCCTAAAAATTACAGACACACTTTGGAATTATCTCTCTCTACATTTGTGCATTGTGCATTTCCATTTTAGATGTACTCTTTTTTCTTAAAATAAAACTTTGAGTTTTCGTTCTCCCTTCATCCCGCTAACCAAAAAGGCAAATAA
Organism: Aristolochia californica; assembly: GCF_029961685.1. NCBI lineage: Eukaryota > Viridiplantae > Streptophyta > Magnoliopsida > Piperales > Aristolochiaceae > Aristolochia > Aristolochia californica. The sequence continues at coordinate 25,426,511 of NW_027181992.1, forward strand.
ATCACCACAAAATGAAAATTTTAGAGTTTATGTTTGGAAAAAATTTAAAACAATAACAAATGTAAGTAAAGAAAATTTATTCACACACCACAAATTAATCCAAAAGTTTGGCAGTTCAAGTTTGGGAAAATCCACTAGTTCAACCCTAATAGCTTGGATTTTTATAAGAAAGAGATTTCTTCCACACATGCTTTAAAAATGGATATGCATGCTTGAAATGTGTTAAACTTGCAAATCACCTATGGATCCAAACCATTTAAAGAGAATGACAAACGCTCATTAAATTCTCAAGTGAACGTGGGGTTAGATATTTATCCGAGTCAAACGAGCCATTATTTTTCCCACTTACAAAAAGCTCACCTAAGGATCATAGATGATTGTAAAGTGATTTATCATACGTAACGGGCTATATTACCGTTAGAAATGACTTATGGATTGGGAGTCAACACTCAGTTAAAAATCCCCCGCCTCCCCCTTTTCCTGACAAATGTAAAACCTGATATATATAAAAATTAAACAGAGCTTACAGTCCCTAAAAATTACAGACACTCTTTGGAATTATCTCTCTCTATATTGGTGTATTGTGCATTTCCATTTTAGATGTACTCTTTTTTCTAAAATCAAAACTTTGAGTTTTCGGTCTCCCTTAATCCCGTAAACCAAAAAACCAATTGGATCACCACAAAATGAAAATTTTAGAGTTTATGTTTGGAAAAAAATTTTAAAAAATAACAAATGTAAGTAAAGAAAAGTTATTCACACACCACAAATGAACCCAAATGTTTTGCTGTCCAGGTTTGGGAAATTCCACTAGTTCAACCCTAACAGCTAGGAATTTTTTAAGAAAGTGATTTCTTCCACACATGCTTTGAAAATGGATATTCATGTTTGAAACATGTTAAAGATGCAAATCACCTACGGATCCAAACCATTTAAAGAGAATGACAAACGCTCATTAAATTCTGAAGTGAACGTGCGATGGGATATCTACCTGAGTAAACGAGCGATTATTTTTCCCACTTACAAAAAGTTGACCTAACGATCATTGATGATTGTAAAGTGATTTATCATGCGTAAGAGGCTATATTACCCTAAGAAATGACTTATGGATTGTGAGTCAACACTCAGTTAAAAATCCCTCGCCTCCCCTTTTTCCCGACAATTGCAAAACCTGATATATAAAAACTAAAAAGAGCTTACAATCCTTAAAAATTACAGGCACTCTTTGGAATTATCTCTCTCTACATTTGTGCATTTTGCATTTCTATTTTAGATGTACTCTTTTTTCTTAAAATAAAACATTGAGTCTTCGTTCTCCCTTCATCCTGTAAACCAAAAAGGCAAATAGATCACCACAAAATGAAAATTTTAGAGTTTATGCATGGAAAAAATTTAAACCAATAACAAATGTAAGTAATGAAAATTTATTCACACACCACAAATGAACACAAAAGTTTTGCTTTCCAAGTTTGGGAAATTGCACAAGTTCAACCCTAACAGCTTGGAATTTTATAAAAAAGAGATTTCATCCACAAATGCTTTAAAATATGCATGCTTGAAATGTGTTAAAGATGCAAATCACCTATGTATCCAAATCTTTTAAAGAGAACGACAAACGCTAATTAAATTCTCAAGTGAAAGTGCGGTGGGATATTTACTCGACTTAAACGAGCCATTATTTTGCCCACTTACAAAAAGCGGACCTAACGATCATAGATAATTCTAACATGATTTATTATGTGTAACGGGCTATATTACCCTAAGCAATGACTTTTGGAAGGGGACTCAACACTCAGTTAAAAATCCCTCGCCTCCCCCTTTTCCTGACAAATGCAAAACCTGATATATAAAAATTAAAAAGAGCTTACAATCCTCAAAAATTATAGACACTCTTTGGAAGTGTCTCTGTCTAAATTTGTGCATTGTGCATTCCATTTTAGATGTACTCTTTTTGCTTAAATCAAAACTTTGAGTTTTCGGTCTCCCTTCATCTCGTAAACCAAAAAGGCAAATAGATCACCACAAAATGAAAATTTTAGAGTTTATGTTTGGAAAATTTTTTTAAAAAAAAGCAAATGTAACTAAAGAAAATTTATTCACACACCACAAATGAACCTAAAAGTTTTGCAGTCCAAGTTTTTGAAATTCCACGAGTTCAACCTAAACAGCTTGGAATTTTGTAAGTAAGAGATTTGTTCCACACATTCTTTAAAAATGGATATGCATGCTGGAAACGTGTTAAAGATGCAAATCACCTATGGATCCAAACCTTTTAAAAAGAATGACAAACGCTCATTAAATTCTCAAGTGAACGTGCGGTGAGATATTTACCCGAGTCAAACGAGCCATTATTTTGCCCACTTACAAAAATCTGACCTAACGATCATAGATGATTGTAAAGTGATATATCATGCGTAACTGGCTATATTACCCTAAGAAAAGACTTATGGATTGGGATTCAAGACTCAGTTAAAAATCCCCCGCTACCCCTTTTCCCAACAATTGCAAAACTTGATATATAAAAATTGAAAAGAGCTTACAATCCCTACAAATTACAGACACTTTTTGGAACTATCTCTCTCTGCATTTGTGCATTGTGCATTTCCATTTTAGATGTACTCTTTTTTCTTAAATAAAAACTTTGAGGTTTCGTTCTCCCTTCATCCTGCAATCCAAAAAGGCAAATAAATCACCACAAAATGAAATTTTTATAGTTTATGTTTGGAAAAAAATTTTAAACAATAACATATGTAAGTAAAGAAAATTTATTCACACACCACAAATGAAGCCAAAACTTTTGTTGTCCAAGTTTCGGAAATTCCACTAGTTCAACCCTAACAGCTTGGAATTTTATAAGAAAGAGATTTCTTCCACATTCTTTAAAAATGGTATGCATGCTTGAAACGTGTTAAAGATGCAAATCACCTATGGATCCAAACCTTTTAAAGAGAATGACAAACGCTTATTAAATTCTCAAGTGAACGTACGGTGGGATATTTACCCGAGTCAAACGAGCCATTATTTTGCCCACTTACAAAAAGCTGACCTAACGATCATAGATGGTTTTAAAGTGATTTATCATGCGTAACGGGCTATATTACCCTAAGAAATGACTTATGGATTGGGAGTCAACCCTCAGTTAAAAATCCCCTGCCTTCCCCTATTCCCAACAATTGCAAAAACTGATACATAAAAATTAGAAAGAGCTTACAATCCCTAAAAATAACCGACACTTTTCTGAATTATCTCTTTCTACATTTTTGCATTGTGCATTTCCATTTTAGATGTAGTCATTTTTCATAAATCAAAACTTTGAGTTTTCGGTCTCCCTTCATCCCGTAAAGCAAAAAGCCAAATAGATCACAACAAAATGAAAATTTTAGAGTTTATGTTTGGAAAAAATTTAAAACAATTACAAATATAAGTAAAGAAAATTTATTCACACACAACAAATGAACCCAAATGTTTTGCTGTCAAAGTATGGGAAATTCTACTAGTTCAACCCTAATAGCTTGGAATTTTATAAGAAAGAGATTTCTTCCACACTAGCTTTAAAATTGGATATGCATGCTTGAAACGTGTTAAAGATGCAAATCACCTATGGATCTAAACCTTTTAAAGAGAATAACAAATGCTCATTAAATTCTCAAGTGAATGTGCGGTGGGATATTTACCCGAGTCAAACGAGCCATTATTTTTCCCACATACAAAAAGCTGACCTAACTATCATAGATGACTGTAAAGTGATTTATCATGCGTAATGGGCTATATTACCCTAAGAAATAACTTATGGATTAGGAGTCAACACTCACTTAATAATCCCCCGCCTCCCCCTATTCCCGACGATTGCAAAACCTGATATATAAAAACTAAAAAGAGCTTAAAATCCCTAAAGATTACAAGACTCTTTGGAATTATCTCTCTCTACATTTGTGCATTGTGCATTTCCTTTTTACATGTACTCTTTTTTCTTATATCAAAAATTTGAGTTTTCGCTCTCCTTTCATTCCGTAAACCGAAAAGGCAAATTGATCACAACAAAATGAAAATTTTAGAGTTTATCTTTGGAAAAAAATTAAAACAATAACAAATGTATGTAAGGAAAATTTATTAAAACACCACAAATGAACCCAAAAGTTTTGTTGTCCAAGTATGGGAAATTCCACTAGTTCAACCCTAACAACTTGGAATTTTATAAGAAAGAGATTTCTTCCACACATGCTTTTAAAATGGATATGCATGCATGAAACGTGTTAAAGATGCAAATCACCTATGGATCCAAACATTTTAAAGAGAATGACAAACACTCATTAAATTTTCAAGTGAATGTGTGGCGGGATATTTACCTGAGTCATACGAGCCATGATTTTTCCCACTTACAAAAAGCTGACCTAACAATCATAGATGACTGTAAAGTGATTTATCATGCATAACGAGCTATATTACCCTAAGAAATGACTTATGGATTGGGAGTCAACACTCAGTTAAAAATCCCCCGCCTCCCCCTTTTTCCCGACGATAGCAAAACCTGATAGATAAAAACTAAAAAGAGCTTAAAATCCGTCAAGATTACAAAGACTCTTTGGAATTATCTCTCTCTACATTTTTGCATTGTGCATTTACATTGTAGATGTACTCTTTTTTCTTAAATCAAAACTTTGAGTTTTCGGTCTCCTTTCATCCCGTAAACCAAAAAGGCAAATAGATCACCAGAAAAAGAAAATTTTAGAGTTTATGTTTGGAAAAAATTTAAAACAATAACAAATATAAGTAAAGAAAATTTATTCACACTCCACAAATGAACCCAAATGTTTTGCTGTCCAAGTATGGGAAATTCCACTAGTTCAACCCTAACAGCTTGGAATTTTATAAGAAAGAGATTTCTTCCACACTAGCTTTAAAATTGGATATGCAGGCTTGAAACGTGTTAAAGATGCAAATCACCTATGGATCTAAACCTTTGAAAGAGAATAACAAACGCTCATTAAATTCTCAAGTGAATATACGGTAGGATATTTACCCGAGTCAAACGAGCCATTATTTTTCCCACATACAAAAAGCTGACCTAACGATCATAGATGACTGTAAAGTGATTTATCATCCGTAATGGGCTATATTACCCTAAGATATGACTTATGGATTGGGAGTCAACACTCAATTACAAATCCCCCGCCTCCCCCTATTCCCGACAATTGCAAAACCTGATATAAAAAAACTAAAAAGAGCTTAAAATCCGTAAAGATTACAGAGACTCTTTGGAATTATCTCTCTCTACATTTGTGCTTTGTGCATTTCCTTTGTAGATGTACTCTTTTTTCTTAAATCAAAACTTTGAGTTTTCGCCCTTCTTTCATTCCGTAAACCGAAAAGGCAAATTGGTCACAACAAAATGAAAATTTTAGAGTTTATCTTTGGAAAAAAATTAAAACAGTAACAAATGTAAGTAAAGAAAATTTATTAAAACACCACAAATGAACCCTAACGTTTTACTGTCCATGTATGGGAAATTCCACTAATTCAACCCTAACAGCTTGGAATTTTAAAAGAAAGAGATTTCTTCCACACATGCTTTTAAAATGGATATGCATGCATGAAACGTGTTAAAGATGCAAATCACCTATGGATCCAAACATTTTAAATAGAATGACAAACGCTCATTAAATTCTCAAGTGAACGTGTGGCGGGGTATTTACCTGAGTCAGACGAGCCATTATTTTTCCCACTTACAAAAAGCTGACCTAACAATCATAGATGATTGTAAAGTGATTTATCATGCGTAACGGACTATATTATCCTAAGAAATGACTTATGGATTGGGAGTCAACACTCAGTTAAAAATCCCCTGCCTCCGCCTTTTCCCGACCATTGCAAAACCTGATATATAAAAACTAAAACGAGCTTACAATCCCTAAAAATTATAGAGACTTCTTGGAATTATCTCTCTCTACATTTGTGCATTGTGCATTTCCATTTTAGATGTACTCATTTTTATTAAATCAAAACTTTAAGTTTTCGCTCTCCCTTCATCCCGTCAACCAAAAAGGCAAATTGATCACCACAAAATGAAAATTTTAGCGTTTATGTTTGGAAAAAATTTAAAACAATAATAAATGTAAGAAAAGAAAATTTATTCACACACCACTAAAGAACCCAAAAGTTTTGCTGTCCAAGTTTGGGAAATTCTAGTTCAACCCTAACAACTTGGAATTTTATAAGAAAGGGATTTCCTCCACACATTGTTTAAAAATGGATATGCATGCTTGAAAAGTGTTAAATATCCAAATCACCAACAGATCCAAACATTTTAAAGAGAATAACAAACGCTCATTAAATTCTCAAGTGAACATGCGGTGGGATATTTACCTGATTCAAATGAGCCATTATTTTGCCCACTTACAAAAAGCTGACCTAATGATCATAGATGATAGTAAAGTGATTTATCATGCGTAATGGGCTATATTACCCTAAGAAATGACTTATGGATTGGGAGTCAACACTCAGTTAAAAATTCCTCGCCTCCCCCTTTTCCCGAGAATTGCAAAATCTGATATATAAAAACAAAAAAGAACATACAATCCCTAAAAAATACAGACACTCTTTGGAATTATCAGTCTCTACGTTTGTGCATCGTGCATTTCCATTTTAGTTGTACTCTATTTTCTTCAATCAAAACATTGAGTTTTCGGTCTCCCTTCATCCCGTAATCCAAAAAGGCAATTAGAACACCACAAAATGAATATTTTAGAGTTTATACATGGAAAAAATTTAAACCATTAACAATTGTACGTAAAGAAAATTTTTTCAAACACCACAAATCAACACAAAAGTTTTGCTTTCCAAGTTTGGGAAATCCCACTAGTTCAAGCCTAACAGCTTGGAATTTTATAAGAAAGAGATTTCTTCCACACTAGCTTTAAAAATGGATATGCATGCTTAAAACGTGTTAAATATGCAATTCACGTACGGATTCAAACCTTTTAAAGAGAATGACAAACGCTCATTAAATTCTCATGTGAACGTGCAGTGGGATATTTACCCGAGTCAAACGAGCCATTATTTTGCCCACTTAAATTAAGCTAACCGAATGATCACAAATAATTGTAAAGTGATTTATCATGCGTAACGGGCTATATTACCCTAAGAAATGGCTTATGGATTGGGAGTCAACACTCAGTTAAAACTCCCCCGCCTCCCCCTTTTCTCGACAATTGCAAAACCTGATATATAAAAACTAAAAAGAGCTAACAATCCCTGAAAATTACAGACACTCATTGGAATTATGTCTCTCTACATTTGTGCATTGTGCATTTCCATTTTAGATGTACTCCTTTTTTTCAATCAAAACTTTGAGTTTTCGGTCTCCCTTCATCCCGTAAACTAAAAAGGCAATTAGATCACCACAAAATGAATATTTTAGAGTTTATGCCTTGAAAAAATTAAAACCAATTACAAATGTAGGTAAAGAAAATTTATTCACACACAACAAATGAACACAAAAGTTTTGCTTTCCAAGTTTTGGAAATTCCACTAGTTCAACCCTAACAGCTTGGAATTTTATAAGAAAGAGATTTCTTCCACACCAGCTTTAAAATTGGATATGCATGCTTGAAACGTGTAAAATATGAAAATCACCTAAGGATCCAAACCTTTTAAAGAGAATGACAAACGCTCATTAAATTCTCAAGTGAACGTGCGGTGGGATATTTACCCGAGTCAAACGAGCCATTATTTTGCCCACTTACAAAAAGCTGACCTAACGATCATAGATGATTTTAAAGTGATTTATCATGCGTAACGGGCTATATTACCCTAAGCAATGACTTATGGATTGGGAGTCAACACTCAGTTAAAAATCCCCCACCTCCATTTTTCCCGACAATTGCAAAACCTGATATATATAAACTAAATAACAAAGATCTTACAATCCCTAAAACTTGCAGACACTCTTTGGAATTATCTCTCTCTACATTTGTGCATTATGAATCTCCATTTTAGATGTACTCTTTTTTCTTAAATAAAAACTTTGAGTTTTCGGACTCCCTTAAGACCGTAAACCAAAAAGGCAAATGGATCAGCACAAAATGAAAATTTTAGAGTTTATGTTTGGAAAAAATTTTAAAAAATAACAAATATAAGTCAAGAAAATTTATTCACACACCACAAATGAAACTAAAAATTTTGCTTTCCATGTTTGGGAAATTCCACTTGTTCAACCCTAACAGCTTGGAACTTTATAAGAAAGTGATTTCTTCTACACATGCTTTAAAAATGGATATGCATCCTTGAAACGTGTTAAAGTTGAAAATCGCCTACGGATCCAAACCTTTAAAAGAGAATGACAAACGCTCATTAAATTCTCAAGTGAACGTGCGGTGAGATATTTACCTGAGTCAAACAAGCCAATATTTTTCCCACTTACAAAAAGCTGACCTAACGATCATAGATGATTGTAAAGTGATTTATCATACGTAACGGGCTATATTAGCCTAAGAAATGACTTATGGATTGGGAGTCAACACTCAGCTAAAAATCCCCCGCCTCCCCCTTTACCGACAATTGCAAAACCTGATATTTAAAAACTAAAAAGAGCTTACAATCCCTAAAAATTACAGACACTCTTTGGTATTATCTCTCTCTACATTTGTTCATTGTGCATTTCCATTTTAGATGTACTCTTTTTTCTTAAATCAAAACATTGAGTTTTCGGTCTCCCTTCATCCCGTAAACCAAAAAGGCAAATAGATCACCACAAAATGAAAATTTTAGAGTTCAAGGATGGAAAAAATTTAAACCAATAACAAATTTAAGGAAAGAAAATTTATACACACACCACAAATGAACACAAAAGTTTTGCTTTCCATGTTTGGGAAAATCCACTGGTTGAAACCTAACAGCTTGGCATTTATAACAATGAGATTCCTTCCACACTAGCTTTAAAATTGGATATGCATGCTTGAAATGTGTTAAAGATTCAAATCACCTTTGGATCCAAACCTTTTAAAGAGAATGACAAACGCTCATTAAATTCTCAAGTGAACGTGCGGTGGGATATTTACCCGAGTCAAATGAGCCATTATTTTGCCCACTTACAAAAAGTTGACCTAACGATCATAGATGATTGTAAAGTGATTTAACATGCGTAACGGGCTATATTACCCACAGAAATGACTTATGAATTGGGAGTCAACACTCAGTTAAAAATCCCCCACCTCCCCCATTTCATGACAATTGCAAAACCTGATATATAAAAACTAAAAAGATCTTACAATCCTTAAAAATTATAGACACTCTGTGGAATTATCTCTCTCTACATTTGTGCATTGTGCATTTACATTTTAGATGTACTCTTTTTCTTTAATTAAAGACTTTGAGTTTTCGGTCTCCCGTCATCCCGTAAACCAAAAAGGCAAATAGATCACCACAAAATGAAAATTTTAGAGTTTACGCATGGAAAAAATTTAAACCAACAACAAATGTAGGTAAATAAAATTTATTCACACACCACAAATGAACACAAAAGTTTTGCTTTCCAATTTTGGTAAATTCCACTAGCTCAACCCTAACAGATTGGAATTTTATAAGAAATAGATTTCTTCCACACTAGCTTTAAAAATGGATACGCATGCTTGAAACGTGTTAAATATGCAAATCACCTATGGATCAAAACCTTTTAAAGAGAATGACAAATGCTCATTAAATTCTCAAGTGAACCTGCGGTGGGATATTTACCCGAGTGAAACGAACCATTATTTTGCCCACTTACAAAAAGCAGACCTACCGATCATAGATGATTTTAAAGTGATTTATAATGCATAACGGGCTATATTACCCTACGAAATGACTAATGGATTGGGAGTCAACACTCAGTTAAAAATCCCACACCTCCCCCTTTTCCCGATGATTGCAAAACCTGATATATAAAAACTAAACTACAAAGAGCTTACAATCTGTAAAACTTATAAACACTCTTTGGAATTATCTCTCTCTAAATTTGTGCATTGTACATTTCCATTTTAGATGTACTCCTTTTTTTCAATCAAAACTTTGAGTTTTCGGTCTCCCTTCATCCAGTAAACCAAAAAGGCAAATAGATCCCCAAAAAATGAAAATTTTAGAGTTTATGCATGGAAAAAATTTAAACCAATAACAAATGTATGTAAAGAAAATTTATTCACACACCACAAATGAACACCAAAGTTTTGCTTTCCAAGTTTGGGAAATTCCACTAGCTCAACCCTAACAGCTTGGAATTTTATAAGAAAGAGATTTCTTCCACACTAGCTTTAAAAATGGATATGCATGCTTGAAACGTGTTAAATATGCAATTCACCTACGGATCCAAACCTTTTAAAGAGAATGAAAAACGCTCATTAAATTCTCAAGTGAACGTGCAGTGGGATATTTACCCGAGTCAAACGAGCCATTATTTTGCCCACTTACATTAATCTGACTAAACGATCATAGATGATTGCTAAGTGATTTATCATGCGTAACGGGCTATATTACCCTAAGAAATGACTTATGGATTGGGAGTAAACACTCAGTTAAAAATCCCCCACCTCCCACTTTTCCTAACAATTGCAAAACCTGATATATAAAAACTAAAAAGTGCTTACAATCCCTAAAAATTACAGACACAATTTGGAATTATCTCTCTCTACATTTGTGCATTGTGCATTTCCATTTTAGATGTACTCTTTTTTCTTAATTAAAAACATTGAGTTTTTGGTCTCCCTTCATCCCGTAAAGCAAAATGGCAAATAGATCACCACAAAATGAAAATTTTAGAGTTTACGGATCGAAAAAATTTAAAGCAATGACAAATTTAAGTAAACAAAATTTATTCACACACCACAAATGAACACAAAAATTTTGCTTTCCAATTTTGGTAAATTCCACTAGTTCAACCCCAACAGCTTGGAATTTTATAAGAAAGAGATTTCTTCCACACTAGCTTTAAAATTGAAAATGCATGCTTGAAACGTGTTAAAGATGCAAATAACCTAAGTATCCAAACCTTTTAAAGAGAATGACAAACGCTCATTAAATTTTCAAATGAATGTGCGGTGAGATATTTACCTGAGTCAAATCAGCCAATATTTTTCCCACTTACAAAAAGCTGACCTAACGATCATAGATGATTTAAAGTGATTTATCATGCGTAACGGGATATATTAGCCTAAGAAATGACTTTTGGATTTGGAGTCAACACTCAGTGAAAAATCCCCCACCTCCCTCTTTACCGACAATTGCAAAACCTGATATTTAAAAACTAAAAAGAGCTTACAAACCCTAAAAATTACAAACACTCTTTGGTATTATCTCTCTCTATATTTTTTCATTGTGCATTTCTATTTTAGATGTACACTTTTTTCTTAAATCAAAACATTGAGTTTTCGGTCTCCCTTCATCCCGTAAACCAAAAAGGCAAATAGATCACCACAAAATGAAAATTTTAGAGTTTAAGCATGGAAAAAATTTTAACCAATAATCAATTTAAGGAGAGAAAATTTATTCACACACCACAAATCAACACAAAAGTTTTGATTTCCATGTTTGGGAAATTCCACTAGTTCAAACCTAATTTCTTGGGATTTTATAACAATGAGATTTCTTCCACACTAGCTTTAAAATTGGATATGCATGCTTGAAACGTGTTAAAGATTCAAATCACCTTTGGATCCAAACCTTTTAAAGAGAATGACAAACGCTCATTAAATTCTCAAGTGAACGTGTGGTGGGATATTTACCCGAGTCAAACGAGCCATTATTTTGCCCACTTAGAAAAAGTTGACCAAACGATCATAGATGATTGCAAAGTCATTTATCATGCGTAACGGGCTATATTACCCAAAGAAATGACTTATGGATTGGGAGTCAACACTCAGTTAAAAATATTTTCCCGACGATTGCAAAACCTAATATATAAAAATTAAAAGGAGCTTACAATCCCTAAAAATTACAGACACTCTTTGGAATTATCTCTCTCTACATTTGTGCATAGTGCATTTCCATTTTAGATGTACTCTTTTTTTTCAATCAAAACTTTGAGTTTTCGGTCTCCCTTCATCCTGTAAACCAAAAAGGCAATTAGATCACCACAAAATGAATATTTTGGAGTTTATGCATTGAAAAATTAAGACCAATTACAAATGTAGCTAACGAAAATTTATTCACACACAACAAATGAACACAAAAGTTTTGCTTTCCAAGTTTGGGAAATTCCACTAGTTCAACCCCAACAGCTTGGAATTTTATAAGAAAGAGATTTCTTCCACACTAGCTTTAAGAATGGATATGCATGCTTGAAACATGTTAAATATGCAAATCAGCTACGGATCCAAACCTTTTAAAGAGAATGACAAACACTTATTAAATTCTCAAGTGAACGTGCTGTGGGATATTTACACGAGTCAAACGAGCCATTATTTTTCCCACTTACAAAAAGCTGACCTAACGATCATAGATGATTGTAATGTGATTTATCATACGTAATGGGCTATATTACCCTAAGAAATGACTTATGGATTGGGAGTCAACACTCAGTTAAAAATCCCCACCTCCATTTTTCTCGACAATTGCAAAACCTGATATCTAAAAACTAAATTACAAAGATCTTACAATCCCTAAAACTTATAGACACTCTTTGGAATTATATCTCTCTACATTTGTGCATTGTGCATATCCATTTGAGATGTACTCTTTTTTCTTAAATCAAAACTTTGAGTTTTCGGTCTCCCTTCATACCGTAAACCAAAAAGGCAAATAGATCACCACAAAATGAAAATTTTAGAGATTATGTTTGGAAAAAATTTTAAAAAATAACTAATGTAAGTCAAGAAAATTTATTCACACACCACAAATGAACCTAAAATTTTTGCTTTCCAAGTTTGGGAAATTCCACTTGTTCAACCCTAACAGCTTGGAATTTTATAAGAAAGTGATTTCTTCCACACATGCTTTGAAAATGGATATGCATCCTTGAAACGTGTTAAAGATGCAAATCACCTATGGATCCAAACCTTTTAAAGAGAATGACAAACACTCATTAAATTCTCAAGTGAACATGCGGTGAGATATTTACCAGAGTCAAACGAGCCATTATTTTTGCCCACTTACAAAAAGCTGACCTAACAATCATAGATGATAGTAAAGTGATTTATCATGCGTAACGGGCTACATTACCCTAAGAAATGACTTATGGATTAGGAGTCAACACTCAGTTAAAAATCCCCCGCCTCCCCCTTTTCCGGACAATTGCAAAACCTAATATATAAAAACTAAAAAGAACTTACAATCCCTAAAACAAATAGACACTCTTTGGAAATATCTGTCTCTATATTAGTGCATTGTGCATTTCCATTTTAGATGTACTCTTTTTTCTTCAATCAAAACTTTGAGTTTTCGATCTCCCTTCATCCCGTAAACCAAAAAGGCGATTTGATCACCACAAAATGAATATTTTAGAGTTTATGCCTGGAAAAAATTTAAACCCATAACAAATGTAAGTAAAGAAAATTTATTCACACACCACAAATGAACACCAAAGTTTTGCTTTCCAAGTTTGGGAAATTCCACTAGTTCAACCCTAACAGCTTGGAATTTTATAAGAAAGAGATTTCTTCCACACTAGCTTGAAAAAGGATATGCAACCTTGAAACGTGTTAAATATACAAATCACCTACGGATCCAATCCTTTAAAAGAGAATGACAAACGCTCATTAAATTCACAAGTGAACGTGCAGTGGGATATTTACCCGAGTCAAACGAGCCATTATTTTGCCCACTTACATTAAGCTGACCTAACGATCATAGATAATTTTAAAGTGATTTATCATGCATAACGGGCTTTATTACCCTAAAAAATGACTTATGGATTGGGAGTCAACACTCAGTTAAAAATCCCCCACCTCCTCCTTTTCCTGACAATTGCAAAACCTGATTCATAAAAACTAAAAAGAGCTTACAATCCCTAAAAATTACAGACACTCTGTTGAATTATCTCTCTCTACATTTGTGAATTGTGTATTTACATTTTAGATGTACTCTTTTTTCTTAATTATAAACTTTGAGTTTTCGGTCTCCGTTCATCGCGTAAAGGCAAATAGATCACCACAAAATGAAAATTTTAGAGTTTACACATGGAAAAAATTTCAAAAAATAAGAAATGTAGGTAAATAAAATTTATTCACACACCACAAATGAACACAAAAGTTTTGCTTTTCAATTTTGGTAAATTCCACTAGCTCAACCCTAACAGATTGGAATTTTATAAGAAATAGATTTCTTCCACACTAGCTTTAAAATTGGATATGAATGCTTGAAACGTGTTAAATATGCAAATCACCTATGGATCAAAACCATTTAAAGAGAATGACAAACGCTCATTAAATTCTCAAGTGAACCAGAGGTGGGATATTTACCTGAGTCAAACGAACCATTATTTTGCCCACTTACAAAAAGCTGACCTACAGAGCATACATGATTGTAAAGTGATTTATCATGCATAATGGCCTATATTACCCTAAGAAATGACTTATGGATTGGGAGTCAACACTCAGTTAAAAATCCCACGCCTCCCCCTTTTCTCGATCATTGCAAAACCTGATATATAAAAACTAAACTACAAAGAGCTTACAATCCGTAAAACTTATAGACACTCTTTGGAATTATTTCTCTCTACATTTGTGCATTGTACATTTCCATTTTAGATGTACTCTTTTTTCTTAAAACAAAACTTTGAGTTTTCGTTCTCCCTTCATCCCGTAAACCAAAAAGGCAAATACATCACCACAAAATGAAAATTTTAGAGTTTATGCATGGAAAAAATTTAAACCAATAACAAATTTATGTAAAGAAAATTTATTCACACACCACAAATAAACCCAAAAGTTTTTCTTTCCAAGTTTTGGAAATTCCACTAGTTCAACCCTAACAGCTTGGAATTTTATAAGAAAGAGATTTCTTCCACACTAGCTTGAAAAATGGATATGCATGCTTGAAACGTGTTAAATATGCAATTCACCTACGGATCCAAACCTTTTAAAGAGAATGACAAACGCTCATTAAATTCTCAAGTGAATGTGCAGTGGGATATTTACCCGAGTCAAACGAGCCATTATTTTACCCACTTACATTAAGCTGACCGAACGATCATAGATGATTGTAAAGTGATTTATCAGGCGTAACGGGCTATATTACCCTAAGAAATGACTTATGGATTGGGAGTCAACACTCAATTAAAAATCCCCCGCCTCCCCCTTTTCCTGACAATTGCAAAACCTGATATATAAATACTAAAAAGTGCTTACAATCCCTAAAAATTACAGACACAATTTGGAATTATCTCTCTCTACTTTTGTGCATTGTGCATTTCCATTTTAGATGTACTCTTTTTTCTTAATTAAAAACTTTGAGTTTTCGGTCTCCGTTCATCCCGTAAACCAAAAAGGCAAATTGATCACCACAAAATGAAAATTTTAGAGTTTACACATGGAAAAAATTTCAACCAATAAGAAATGTAGGTAAAAAAAATTTATTCACACGCCACAAATGAACACAAAAGTTTTGCTTTCCAATTTTGGTAAATTCCACTTGCTCAACCCTAACAGATTGGAATTTTATAAGAAATAGATTTCTTCCACACTAGCTTTAAAATTGGATATGCATGCTTGAAACGTGTTAAATATGCAAATCACCTATGGATCAAAACCTTTTAAAGAGAATGACAAACGCTCATTAAATTCTCACGTGAACCAGAGGTGGGATATTTACCCGAGTCAAACGAACCATTATTTTGCCCACTTACAAAAAGCTGACCTACCGAGCATAGATGATGGTAAAGTGATTTATCATGCATAACGGGCTATATTACCCTAAGAAATGACTTATGGATTGGGAGTCAACACTCAGTTAAAAATCCCACGCCTCCCCCTTTTCTCGATCATTGCAAAACCTGATATATAAAAACTAAACTACAAAGAGCTTACAATCCGTAAAACTTATAGACACTCTTTGGAATTATTTCTCTCTACATTTGTGCATTGTACATTTCCATTTTAGATGTACTCTTTTTTCTTAAAACAAAACTTTGAGTTTTCGTTCTCCCTTCATCCCGTAAACCAAAAAGGCAAATACATCACCACAAAATGAAAATTTTAGAGTGTATGCATGGAAAAAATTTAAACCAATAAAAAATGTATGTAAATAAAATTTATTCACACACCACAAATAAACACCAAAGTTTTTCTTTCCAAGTTTGGGAAATTCCACTAGTTCAACCCTAACAGCTTGGAATTTTATAAAAAAGAGATTTCTTCCACACTAGCTTGAAAAAAGGACATGCATGCTTGAAACGTGTTACGTATGCAATTCACCTACGGATCCAAACCTTTTAAAGAGAATGACAAACGCTCATTAAATTCCCAAGTGAATGTGCAGTGGGATATTTACCCGAGTCAAACGAGCCATTATTTTGCCCACTTACATTAAGCTGACCGAACGATCTTAGATGATTGTAAAGTGATTTATCATGCGTAACGGGCTATATTACACTAAGAAATGACTTATGGATTGGGAGTCAACACTCAGTTAAAAATCCCCCGCCTCCCCCTTTTCCCGACAATTGCAAAACCTGATATATAAATACTAAAAAGTTCTTACAATCCCTAAAAATTACAAACACAATTTGGAATTATCTCTCTCTACTTTTGTGCATTGTGCATTTCCATTTTAGATGTACTCTTTTTTCTTAATTAAAAACTTTGAATTTTCGGTCTCCCTTCATCCCGTAAAGCAAAAAGGCAAACAGATCACCACAAAATGAAAATTTTAGAGTTTACGGATGGAAAAAATTTGAAGCAATAACAAATTTAAGTAAAGAAAATTTATTCACACACAACAAATCAACACAAAACTTTTGCTTTCCAATTTTGTTAAATTCGACTAGTTCAACCCCAACAGCTTGGAATTTTATAAGAAAGAGATTTCTTCCACACTAGCTTTAAAATTGAAAATGCATGCTTGAAACGTGTTAAAGATGCAAATCACCTATGTATCCAAACCGTTTAAAGAGAATAACAAAAACTCATTAAATTCTCAAGTGAACGAGTGGTGGGATATTTACCCGTGTCAAACGAGCCATTATTTTGCCGACATACAAAAAGCTGACATAACGATCATAGATAATTGTAAAGTTATTTTTCATATGTAACGGGATATATTATCCTAAGAAATGACTTTTGGATTGGGAGTCAACACTCAGTTAAAAATCCCCCACCTCCCCCTTTACCGACAATTGCAAAACCTGATATTTAAAAACTAAAAAGAGCTTAAAATCCCTAAAAATTATAGACACTCTTTGGTATTATCTCTCTCTACATTTTTCATTTTGCATTTCCATTTTAGATGTACACTTTTTTCTTAAATCAAAACATTTAGTTTTCGGTCTCCCTTCATCCCGTAAACCAAAAAGGCAAATAGAACATCACAAAATAAAAATTTTAGAGTTTAAGCATGGAAAAAGTTTAAACCAATAACAAATTTAAAAAAAGAAAATTTATTCACACACCATAAATGAACACAAAAGTTTTGCTTTCCAAGTTTGGGAAATTCCACTAGTTCAAACCTAACTGCTTGGGATTTTATAACAATGAGATTTCTTCCACACTAGTTTTAAAATTGGATATGCATATTTGAAACGTGTTAAAGATTCAAATCACCTTTGGATCCAAACCTTTTAAAGAGAATGACAAACGCTCATTAAATTCTCAAGTGAATGTGCGGTGGGATATTTACCCGAGTCAAATGAGCCATTATTTTGCCCACTTACAAAAAGTTCACCTAACGATCATAGATGATTGCAAAGTGATTTATCATGCGTAATGGGCTATATTACAATAAGAAATGACTTATGGATTGGGAGTCAACACTCAGTTAAAAATCCCCCGCCTGCCCCTTTTCCCGACGATTGCAAAACCTAATATATAAAAATTAAAAGGAGCTTACAATCCCCAAAAATTACAGACACTCTTTGGAATAATCTCTCTCTACATTTGTGCATTGTGCATTTCCATTTTAGATGTACTCTTTTTTTTCAATCAAAAGTTTGAGTTTTCGGTCTCCCTTCATCCCGTAAACCAAAAAGGCAATTAGATCACCAGAAAATGAATATTTTGGAGTTTATGCATTGAAAAAATTAAAACCAATTAAAAATGTAGGTAAATAAAATTTATTCACACACAACAAATGAACACAAAAGTTTTGCTTTCCAAGTTTGAGAAATTCCACTAGTTCAACCCCAACAGCTTGGAATTTTATAAAAAAGAGATTTCTTCCACACTAGCTTTAAAAATGGATCTGCATGTTTGAAACTTGTTCAATATGCAAATCACCTACGGATCAAACCTTTTAAAGAGAATGACAAACGCTCATTAAATTCTCAAGTGAACGTGCGGTGGGATATTTGCACGAGTCAAAAGAGCCATTATTTTGCCCACTTACAAAAAGCTGACCTAATGATCATAGATGATTGTAATGTGATTCATCATGCGTAACGGGCTATATTACCCTAAGAAATGACTTATGGATTGGGAGTCAACACTCAGTTAAAAATCCCCCACCTCCATTTTTCTCGACAATTGCAAATCCTGATATATAAAAACTAAATTACACAGATCTTACAATCCCTAAAACTTACAGACACTCTTTGGAATTATCTCTCTCTACATTTGGGCATTGTGCATCTCCATTTGAAATGTATACTTTTTTCTTAAATCAAAACTTTGAGTTTTCGGTCTCCCTTCATACCGTAAACCAAAAAGGCAAATAGATCACCACAAAATGAAAATTTTAGAGATTATGTTTGGAATTTTTTTAAAAAAATAACAAATGTAAGTCAAGAAAATTTATTCACACACCACAAATGAACCTAAAAGTTTTGCTTTCCAAGTTTGGGAAATTCCTCTTGTTCAACCCTAACAGCTTGGAATTTTATAAGAAAGTGATTTCTTCCACGCATGCTTTGAAAATGGATATGCATCCTTGAAACGTGTTAAAGATGCAAAGCACCTACGGATCCAATCCTTTTAAAGAGAATAACAAACGCTCGTTAAATTCTCAAGTGAACGTGCGATGAGATATTTACCTGAGTCAAATGAGCCATTACTTTTGCCCACATACAAAAAGCTGACAATCATAGATGATAGTAAAGTGATTTATCATGCGTAACGGGCTATATTACCCTAAGAAATGACTTATGGATTGGGAGTCAACACTCAGTTAAAAATCCCCCGCCTCCCCCTTTTCCCTACAATTGCAAAACCTGATATATAAAAACTAAAAAGAGCTTACAATCCCTAAAAATTACAGACACTCTTTGGAATTATCTGTCTCTATATTACTGCATTGTGCATTTCCATTTTAGATGTACTCTTTTTTCTTCAATCAAAACTTTGAGTTTGCGGTCTCCCTTCGTCCCGTAAACCAAAAAGGCAATTTGATCACCACAAAATGAATATTTTAGAGTTTATGCATGGAAAAAATTTAAACCAATAACAAATGTAAGTAGAGAAAATTTATTCACACACCACAAATGAACACCAAAGTTTTGCTTTCCAAGTTTGGAAAATTCCACTAGTTCAACCCTAACAGCTTGGAATTTTATAAGAAAGAGATTTCTTCCACACTAGCTTGAAAAATGGATATGCAAGCTTGAAACGTGTTAAATATACAAATCACCTACGGATCCAAACCTTTTAAAGAGAATGACAAACGATCATTAAATTCACAAGTGAACGTGCAATGAGATATTTACTCGAGTCAAACGAGCCATTATTTTGCCCACTTACATTAAGCTGACCTAACGATCATAGATGATTTTAAAGTGATTTATCATGCATAACGGGCTTTATTACCCTTAGAAATGACTTATGGATTGGGAGTCAACACACAGTTAAAAATTTCCCACCTCCCCCTTTTCCCGACAATTGCAAAACCTGATATATAAAAACTAAAAAGAGCTTACAATCCCTAAAAATTACAGACACTCTGTGGAATTATTTCTCTGTACATTTGTGCATTGTGCATTTACATTTTAGATGTCATCCTGTCCAAGTTTGGGAAATTCCACTAGTTCAACCCTTACAGCTTGGAATTTTATAAGAAAGAGATTTCTTCCTCACATTCTTTAAAAATGGATGTGCATACTTGAAACGTGTTAAAGATGCAAATCACCTTTGGATCCAAACCTGTTAAAGAGAATGACAAACACTCATTAAATTCTCAGGTGAACGTGCGGCGGGATATTTACCTGAGTCAAATGAGCCAATATTTTTCCCACTTACAAAAAGCTGACCTATCGATCATAGATGATTGTAAAGTGATTTATCATGCGTAACGGGCTATATTAGCCTAAGAAATGATTTATGGATTGGGAGTCAACACTCAGTTAAAAATCCCCCGCCTCCCCCTTTACCGACAATTGCAAAACCTGATATTTAAAAACTAAAAAGAGCTTACAATCCCTAAAAATTACAGAAACTCTTGGGTATTATCTCTCTCTACATTTGTTCATTGTGCATTTCCATTTTAGATGTCCTCTTTTTTCTTAAATCAAAAGATTGAGTTTTCGGTCTCCCTTCATCCCGTAAACCAAAAAGACAAATAGATCACCACAAAATGAAAATTTTAGAGTTTAAGCATGGAAAAAATTTTAAAAAATAACAAATTTAAGGAAATAAAATTTATTCACACACCACAAATGAACACAAAAGTTTTGCTTTCCAAGTTTGGGAAATTCCACTAGTTCAAACCTAACAGCTTGGGATTTTATAATAATGAGATTTCTTCCACACTAGCTTTAAAATAGGATATGCATGCTTGAAACGTGTTAAAGATTCAAATCACCTTTGGATCCAAAACTTTTAAAGAGTATGACAAATGTCATTAAATTCTCAAGTGAATGTGCGGTGGGATATTTACCCGAGTCAAATGAGCTATTATTTTGCCCACTTACAATAAGTTGACCTAACGATCATAGATGATTGTAAAGTGATTTATCATGCGTAACGGGCTATATTACCCAAAGAAATGACTTATGGATTGGGAGTCAACACTCAGTTAAAAATCCCCCGCCTGCCCCTTTTCCCGACGATTGCAAAACCTAATATATAAAAATTAAAAGGAGCTTACAATTCCTAAAAATTACAGAAACTCTTTGGAATTATCTCTCTCTACATTTGTGCATTGTGCATTTCCATTTTAGATGTACTCATTTTTTTCAATCAAAAGTTTGAGTTTTCGGTCTCTCTTCATCCCGTAAACCAAAAAGGCAATTACATCACCACAAAATGAATATTTTGGAGTTTATGCATTGAAAAAATTAAAACCAATTAAAAATGTAGGTAAAGAAAATTTATTCACACAACAAATGAACACAAAAGTTTTGCTTTCCAAGTTTGGGAAATTCCACTAAAAACCCTAACAGCTTGGAATTTTATAAGAAAGAGATTTCTTCCACACTAGCTTTAAAAATGGATATGCATGCTTGAAACGTGTTAAATATGCAAATCACCTACGGATCCAAACCTTTTAAAGAGAATGACAAACGATCATTAAATTCTCGAGTGAGCGTGCGGTGGGATATTTACACGAGTCAAACGAGCCATTATTTTGCCAACTTACAAAAAGCTGGCCTAACGATCATAGATGATTGTAATGTGATTTATCATGCGTAATGGGCTATATTACCCTAAGAAATGACTTATGGATTGGGAGTCAACACTCAGTTAAAAAACCCCCACCTCCATTTTTCCCGACAATTGCAAAACCTGATATATAAAAACTAAATTACAAAGTTCTTACAATCCCTAAAACTTATAGACACTCTTTTTAATTATCTCTCTCTACATTTGTGCATTCCACATCTCCATTTTAGTTGTACTCTTTTTTCTTAAATCAAAACTTTGAGTTTTCGGTCTCCCTTCTTACCGTAAACCAAAAAGGCAAATAGAACACCACAAAATGAAAATTTTAGAGTTTATGTTTGGAAAAATTTTAAACAAATAAAAAATTTAAGTCAAGAAAATTTATTCACACACCACAGATGAACCTAAAAGTTTTGCTTTCCAAGTTTGGGAAATTCCACTTGTTCAACCGTTAAGCTTGGAATTTTATAAGAAACTGATTTCTTCCACACATGCTTTGAAAATGGATATGCATCCTTGAAATGTGTTATAGTGAAAATCACCTATGGATCCAAACCTTTTAAAGAGAATGACAAATGCTCATTAAATTTTCAAGTGAACGTGCGGTGAGATATTTACCTGTGTCAAATGAGCCAATATTTTTCCCACTTACAAAAAGCTGACCTAACGATCATAGATGATTGTAAAGTGATTTATCATACGTAATGGGCTATATTAGCCTAAGAAATGACTTATGGATTGGGAGTCAACACTCAGCTAAAAATCCCCCGCCTCCCCCTTTACCGACAATTGCAAAACCTGATATTTAAAAACTAAAAAGGGCTTACAATCCCTAAAAATTACAGACACTCTTTGGTATTATCTCTCCCTACATTTGTTCATTGTGCATTTCCATTTTAGATGTACTCTTTTTTCTTAAATCAAAACATTGAGTTTTCGGTCTCCCTTCATCCCGTAAACCAAAAAGGCAAATAGATCACCACAAAATGAAAATTTTAGAGTTCAAGGATGGAAAAAATTTAAACCAATAACAAATTTAAGGAAAGAAAATTTATACACACACCACAAATGAACTCAAAAGTTTTGCTTTCCATGTTTGGGAAAATCCACTGGTTGAAACCTAACAGCTTGGCATTTATAACAATGAGATTCCTTCCACACTAGCTTTAAAATTGGATATGCATGCTTGAAATGTGTTAAAGATTCAAATCACATTTGGATCCAAACCTTTTAAAGAGAATGACAAACGCTCATTAAATTCTCAAGTGAACGTACGGTGGGATATTTACCCGAGTCAAACGAGCCATTATTTTGCCCACTTACAAAAAGTTGACCTAATGATCATAGATGATTGTAAAGTGATTTAACATGCGTAACGGGCTATATTACCCACAGAAATGACTTATGAATTGGGAGTCAACACTCAGTTAAATATCCCCCTCCTGCCCCTTTTCCCGATGATTGCAAAACCTAATATATAAAAATTAAAAGGAGCTTTAAATCCCTAAAAATTACAAACACTCTTTGGTATTATCTCTCTCTAAATTTGTGCATTGTGCATTTTCATTTTAGATGTACTCTTATTTTTCAATCAAAACTTTGAGTTTTCGGTCTCCCTTCATCCCGTAAACCAAAAAGGCAATTAGATCACCACAAAATGAATATTTTGGAGTTTATGCATTGAAAAATTAAAACCAATTACAAATGTAGGTAAAGAAAATTTATTCACACACAACAAATGAACATAAAAGTTTTGCTTTCCAAGTTTGGGAAATTCCACTAGCTCAACCCTAATAGCTTGGAATTTTATAAGAAAGAGATTTCTCCCACACTTGCTTTAAAAATGGATATGCATGCTTGAAACATGTTAAATATGGAAATCACCTACGGATTCAAACCTTTTAAAGAGAATGACAAACGCTCATTAAATTCTCAAGTGAACATGCAGTGGGATATTTACACGAGTTAAACGAGCCATTATTTTGCCCACTTACAAAAAGCTAACCAAACGATAATAGATGATTGTAATGTGATTTATCATGCGTAAAGAGCTATATTACCCTAAAAAAGGACTTATGGATTGGGAGTCAACACTCAGTTAAAAATCCCCCACCTCCATTTTTCTCGGCAATTGCAAAACCTGATATATAAAAACTAAATTACAAAGATCTTACAATCCCTAAAACTTACAGACACTCTTTGGAATTATCTCTCTCTACATTTGTGCATTGTGCATCACCATTTGAGATGTACTCTTTTTTCTTAAATCAAAACTTTGAGTTTTCATTCTCTCTTCATACCGTAAACCAAAAAGGCAAATAGATCACCACAAAATGAAAATTTTAGAGATTATGTTTGGAAAAATTTTTTAAAAATAAAAAATGTAAGTCAAGAAAATTTATTCACACGACACAAATGAACCTAAAATTTTTGCTTTCCAAGTTTGGGAAATTCTAATTGTTCAACCCTAACAGCTTGGAATTTTATAAGAAAGTGATTTCTTCCACACATGCTTTGAAAATGGATATGCATCCTTGAAACGTGTTAAAGATGCAAATCACCTAAGGATGCTAACCTTTTAAAGAGAATGACAAACGCTCATTAAATTCTCAAGTGAACGTGCGGTGAGATATTTACCTCAGTCGAATGAGCCATTATTTTTGCCCACTTACAAAAAGCTGACCAAACGATCATAGATGATAGTAAAGTTATTTATCATGCGTAACGGGCTATATTACCCTAAGAGATGATTTATGGATTGGGAGTCAACACTCAGTTAAAAATCCCCCGCCTCCCCCTTTTCCCGACAATTGCAAAAACTGATATATAAAAACTAAAAAGAACTTACAATCCCTAAAAAAAACAGACACTCTTTGGAATTATCTGTCTCTATATTAGTGCATTGTGCATTTCCATTTTAGATGTACTCTTTTTTCTTCAATCAAAACTTTGAGCTTTCGGTCTCCCTTCATCCCGTAAACCAAAAAGGCAATTAGATCACCACAAAATGAATATTTTAGAGTTTATGCATGGAAAAAATTTAAACAAATAACAAATGTAAGTAAAGAAAATTTATTCACACACCACAAATGAACACAAAAGTTTTGTTTTCCAAGTTTGGGAAATTCCACTAGTTCAACCCTAACTGCTTGGAATTTTATAAGAAAGAGATTTCTTCCACACTAGATTTAAAAATGGATATGCATGCTTGAAACGTGTTAAATATGCAAATCACCTATGGATCCAAACCTTTTAAAGAGAATGACAAACGTTCATTAAATTCACAAATGAACGTGCAGTGGGATATTTACCCGAGTCAAACGAGCCATTATTTTGCCCAATTACATTAAGCTGACCTAACGATCATTGATGATTTTAAAGTGATTTATCATGCGTAACGGGCTTTATTACCCTAAGAAATGACTTATGGATATGGAGTCAACACTCAGTTAAAAATCCCCCGCCTCCCCCTTTTCGAAAATTGCAAAACCTGATATATAAAAATTAAGAAGCGCTTACAATCCCTAAAAATTACAGACACTCTGTGGAATTATCTCTCTCTACATTTGTGCATTGTGCATTTACATTTTAGATGTACTCCTGTCCAAGTTTGGGAAATTCCAAAAGTTCAACCCTAACAGCTTGGAATTTTATAAGAAAGAGATTTCTTCCACACATTCTTTAAAAATGGATGTGCATGCTTGAAACGTGTTAAAGTTGCAAATCACCTACGGATCCAAACCTGTTAAAGAAAATGACAAACGCTCAATAAATTCTCAGGTGAACGTGCGGCATGATATTTACCTGAGTCCAATGAGCCATTATTTTTCCCACTTAAAAAAAGGTGATCTAACTATCATTGATGACTGTAAAGTGATTTATCATGTGTAACGGGCTATATTACCCTAAGAAATGACTTATGGATTGGGAGTCAACACTCAGGTAAAAATCTCCCGCCTCCCCCTTTTCCCGACGTTTGTAAAACCTGATATATAATAACTAAAAAGAGCTTACAATCCCTAAAAATTACAGACACACTTTGGAATTATCTCTCTCTACATTTGTGCATTGTGCATTTCTATTTTAGATGTACTCTTTTTTATTAAAATAAAACTTTGATTTTTCGTTCTTCCTTCATCCCGTAATCCAAAAAGGCAAATAGATCACCACAAAATGAAATTTTAGAGTTGATGCATGGAAAAGGGGGAGGCGGGGGATTTTTACCTGAGTGTTGACTCCCAATCCATAAGTCATTTCTTACAAAAATTTAGCCCGTTACGCATGATAAATCACTTTACAATCATCTATGATTGTTAGGTAAGCTTTTTGTAAATGGGAAAAATAATGGCTTATTTGAGTCGGGTAAATATCCCACCGCACGTTCACTTGAGAATTTAATGAGCGTTTGTTATTCTCTTTAAAATGTTAGGATCCATAGGTGATTTGCATCTTTAACATGTTTCAAGCATACATTTCCATTTTTAAACCATATGTGGAAGAAATCTCTTTCTTATAAAATTTCAAGCTATTAGGGTTGAACTAATGAAATTTCCCAAACTTGGACAACAAAACTTTAAATAAATTTTATTTACTTACATTCATTATTGTTTTAAATTTTTTTCATACATAAACTCTAAAATTTTCATTTACATTCACTATTTTTTTAAATTTTTTCCATACATAAACTCTAAAATTTTAATTTTTCTCTTTGCCTTTTTGGTTTGCAGGATGAAAGGAAAACCAAAACTCAATGTTTTGATTTAATAAAAAAGAGTACATCTAAAATGGAAATGAAGAATGCACAAATGTAGAGAGAGATAATTCCAAAGAGTGTCTATAATTTTTAGGGATTGTAAGCTCTTTTTAGTTTTTATATATCAGGTTTTGCAATCGTCGGGAAAAGAGGGGGGGGGGGGGGGGATTTTTAACTGAGTGTTGACTCCAAAATCCATAAGTTTTTTTTTAAAAAATTATAGCCCGTTACACATGATAAATCACTTTCCAAACATCTATAAATGTTAGGTCAGCTTTTTGTAAATTGGCAAAATAATGGCTTGTTTGACTCGGGTAAATATCCCATCGCACGTTCACTTGAGAATTGATTGGGCATTTGTTATTCTCTTTAAGAGGTTTGGATCCATAGGTGATTTGCATCTTTAACATGTTTCAAGCATGCATATCAATTTTTAAAGCATGTGGGGAAGAAATCTATTTCTTATAAAATTCCAAGCTGATAGGGTTGAACTAGTGAAATTTCCCAAACTTGGAAAACAAAACTTTTGTGTTCATTTGTGGTGTGTGAATAAATTATATTTAATTACATTTTTTGTTGTTTTATATTTTTTCTATACATAAACTCTAAAATTTTCATTTTGTTGTGATCTACTTGCCTTTTTAGTTTATAGCATGAAGGCACAGCGAAAACTCAAAGTTTCGATTTAATAAAAAAAAGTACATCTAAAATGGAAATGCACAATGCACAAATTTATAGAGTGTCTATAATTTTTAGGGATTGTAAGCTCTTTTAAGTTTTTATATATTAGGTTTTGCAAGCGTCAGGAAAAGGCGGAGGTGGGGGATTTTTAACTGAGTGTTGACTCCAAAATCCATAAGTCGTTTCTTAAAAAAATATAGTCCGTTACACATGATAAATCACTTTACAATCATATATGATTGTTAGATCTGATTTTTTTTAATGGGCAAAATAATAGCTTGTTTGACTCGGGTAAATATCCCACCGCACGTTCACTTGAGAATTTAATGAGCGTTTGTTATTCTCTTTAAAAGGTTTGGATCCATAGGTGATTTGCATCTTTAACATGTTTCAAGCATGTATATCCATTTTTAAAGTATGTGTGGAAGAAATCTCTTTCCTATAAAATACCAAGCTGTTAGGGTTGAACTGATGGAATTTCCCAAACTTGAACAACAAAACTTTTGTGTTCATTTGTGGTGTGTGAATAAATTTTCTTTACTTAAAATTGTTATATTTTTAAATTTTTTACATACATAAACTCTAAAACTATCATTTTGTTGAGATCTCTTTGCCTTTTAGGTTTACTGGATGAAGGGGAGAGCGAAAACTCAAAGTTTTGATTTAAGAAAAGAGTGAACATCTAAAATCGAAATGGACAATGTACAAATGTACAAAGATATAATTCCAAAGTGTGTTTGTTATTTTTAGAAATTGTAAGCTCCTTTAGTTTTTATATATCATGTTTTGCAATCGTCGGGAAGAGGGGGACGTGGGGGATTTTTAACTGAGTGTTGACTCCCAATCAATAAGTCATTTCTTAAAAAAAATATAGCCTGTTATGCATGATAAATCACTTTACAATCATCTATGATTGTTAGGTCAGCTTTTTGTAAATGGGCAAAATAATGGCTTGTTTGACTCAGGTAAATATCCCACCGCAAGTTCACTCTAGAATTTAATGAGCGTTTGTTATTCTCTTTAAAAGGTTTGGACCCATAGGTGATTTGAGTCCTTAACATGTTTCTAGCATGGATATCCATTTTTAAAGCATGTGTGGAAGAAATCTCTTTCTAAAAAAATTCCATGCTGTTAGGGTTGAACTGGTGGAATTTCCAAAATTTGGAAAACATAACCTTTGTGTTTAATTGTGGTGTGTGAATACATTTTCCTTACTTACATTTTTTATTGTTATAAATTTTTTCCATACATAAATTCTAAAATTTTCATTTTGTTGTGATCTATTTGCCTTTTTGGTTTATGGGATGATGGGAGAGCAAAAACTCAAAGTTTTGATTTAATAAAAAAGAGTGCATCTAAAAAGGAAATTCACAATGCACACATGTGGAGAGAGATAATTCCAAAGAGTATATGTAATTTTTAGGGATTGTAAGCTCTTTTTAGTTTTTATATATATGGTTTTCAATCGTCGGGAAAAGGGGGAGGCAGAGGATTTTTTACTAAGTGTTGAGTCCCAATCCATAAGTCACTTCTATCAAAAGTACAGACCGTTATGCATGATAAATCACTTTTCAATCATCTATGATTGTTAAGACAGTCTTTTTGTAAATGAGCAAAATAATGGTTGGTTTGACTCGGGTAAATATCCCACCGCACGTTCACTTGAGAATTTAATGAGAATTTGTTATTCTCTTTAAACGGTTTGGATCCATAGGTGATTTGCATCGTTAACATGTCTCAAGCATGCATATCCATTTTTAAAGCATGTGTGTAAGAAATCTCTTTCTTTTAAAATTCCAAGCTTTTAGGGTTGAACTAGTGGAATTTCCCAAACTTAGACAACAAAACTTTTGTGTTCATTTGTGGTGTGTGAATAAATTTTCTTTAATTACATTTTTTATTGTTTTAAATTTTTTCCACACATAAACTCTAAAATTTTCATTTTGTTGTGATCAGTTTGCCTTTTTGGCTTACAGGATGAAGGGAGAGCGAAAACTCAAAGTTTTGATATAAGAAAAAAGTGTACATCTAAAATGGAAATGTACAATGCACAAATGTAGAGAGAGATAATTCAAAGAGTGTCTCTAATTTTATGGGATTGTAAGCTATTTTTAGTTTTTAGATATCAGGTTTTGCAATCGTCAGGAAAAGGGGGAGGCAGTAGATTTTTAACTGAGTGTTGACTCCCAATCCATAAGTCATTTCTTACAAAAATATAGCCTTTTACGCGTGAAAAATCATTTTACAATCATCTATGATTGTTAGGTCAACTTTTTGTAAATGGGCAAAGTAATGGCTTATTTGACACAGGTAAATTTCCCACCGCACGTTCACTTGATAATTTAATGAGCGTTTGTTATTGTATTAAAAGATTTGGATCCATAGGTGATTTGCGTCTTTGACATGTTTCAAGCAATCATATCCATTTTTAAAACGTGTGTCGAGGAAATTTCTTTCTTATAGAATTCCAAGCTGTTAGGGTTGAACTAGTGGAATTTCCAAAACTTAGACAACAAAACTTCTATGTTCATTTGTGGTGTGTGAATAAATTTTCTTTACTTACATTTGAAATTGTTTTAAATTTTTTCCATACATAAACTCTAAAATTTTCATTTTGTTGTGATCTGTTTGCCTTTATGGTATACGGGATGAAGGGAGAGCGAAAACTCAATGTTTTGATATAATAAAAAGGATTACATCTAAAATAAAAATGCACAATGCAAAAATGTAGAGAGAGATAATTCCAAAGAGTGTCAGTAATTTTTTGGGATTGTAAGCTCTTTTTAGTTTTTATACATCAGGTTTTGCAATCGTCGGGAAAAAGTGGAGGCGGGGGATTTTTAACTGAGTGTTGACTCCCAATCGATAAGTCATTTCTTACAAAATATAGCTTGTTACTCGTGATAAATCACTTTACAAACATCTAGGATTGTTTTGTCAGCTTTTTGTAAATAGGCAAAATAATGTCTTGTTTGACTCGGGCAAATATCCCACCGCACGTTCACTTGAGAATTTAATGAGCGTTTGTTATTCTCTTTAAAAGGTTTGGACTCATAGGTGATTTGCATCTTTAACATGTTTCAAGCATGCATACCCATTTTTAAAGCATGTGTTGAAAAAATCTCTTTCTTATAAAATTCCAAGCTGTTAGGGTTGAACTGGTGGAATTTCCCAAACTTGTAGAACAAAACTTTTCTGTTCATTTGTGGTGTGTGAATAAATTTTATTTACTTACTTTTTTTGTTGTTTGAAATTTTTTCCATACATAAAGTCTAAAATTATAATTTTGTTAAGATCTATTTGCCTTTTTTGTTTATGGGATGACGGGATAGCAAAAACTCAAAATTTTGAATTAAGATAAAAGGGTACATCTAAAATTGAAATTCACAATGCACAAATGTGGAGAGAGATAATTCCAAAGAGTGTATGTAATTTTTAGGGATTGTAAGCTCTTTTAGTATTTATATATTAGGTTTTGCAATCGTCGGGAAAAGGAGGAGGCGGGGGATTTTTACCTGAGTGTTGAATCCCAATCCATAAGTCATTTCTTACAAAGATATTGCCCGTTACGTATGATAAATCACTTTACAATCATCTATGATTGTTAGGTCAGCGTTTTGTAAATGAGCAAAATAACGACTTGTTTGACTCGGGTAGATATCCCACCGCACGTTCACTTGAGAATTTAATGAGCTTTTGTTATTCTCTTTAAATGGTTAGGATCCATAGGTGATTTGCTTCTTTAACATGTTTCAAGCATGCATATCCATTTTTAAAGTAAGTGTGGAAGAAATCTATTTCTTATAAATTCCAAGTTGTTAGGGTTGTGCTAGTGGAATTTCCCAAATTTGGACAACAAAACTTTTGTGTGCATTTGTGGTGTGTGAATAAATTTTCTTTAATTAGATTTGTTATTATTTTAAATTTTTTCCACACATAAACTCCAAAATTTTCATTTTTTTTTGTGATCTATTTGCCTTTTTGGTTTATGGGATGAAGGGAGAGCAAAAACTCAAAGTTTTGATTTAAGAAAAAAGAGTACATAAAAAATGGAAATGCACAATGCACAAATTCGGAGAGAGATAATTCCAAAGAGTGTATGTAATTTGTAGGGATTGTAAGCTCTTTTTAGTTTTTATGGATCAGGTTTCGCAATCGTTGGGAAGAGGGGGAGGCGGGGGATTTTTAACTAAGTGTTGACTCCCAATCCATAAGTCATTTATTTCAAAAGTATAACCCGTTATGCATGATAAATCACTTTTCAATCATCTATGATTGTAAGGGCAACTTTTTGTAAATGAGCAAAATAATGGCTTGTTTGACTCGGGTAAATATTGCACCGCACGTGTACTTGAGAATTTAATGAGTGTTTGTTATTCTCTTTAAAAGGTTTGGATCCATAGGCGATTTACATCTTTAACATGTTTCAAGCATGTATATCCAGATTTAATGCATGTGTGTAAGAAATCTCTTTCTTATAAAATATCAAACTATTAGGGTTGAACTGGTGAAATTTCCAAAACTTGGACAACAAATTTTTTGTGTTCATTTGTGGTGTGTGAATAAATTTTCTTTACTTTCAATTGTTATATTTTTTAATTTTTTCCAAACATAAACTCTAAAATTTTCATTTCTTTGAGATCTCTTTGCCTTTTTGCTTTACGGGATGAAGGGAGAGCGAAAACTCAAAGTTTTGATTTAAGAAAAAAGTGAACATCTAAAATGGAAACGCACAATGCACAAATGTAGAGTGATATAATTCCGAAGAGTGTCAGTTAGTTTTAGGAATTTGAAGCACTTTTAGTTTTTATATATCATACTTTGCAATCATCGGGAAGAGGGGGAGGCGGGGGATTTTTAACTGAGTGTTGACTCCCAATCGATAAGTCATTTCTTACAAAAATATAGCCCGTTATGCAGGATAAATCACTTTACAATCATCTATGATTGTTAGGTCAGCTTTTTGTAAATGGGCAAAATAATGGCTTGTTTGACTCGGGTTAATATCCCACCGTACGTTCACTTGAGAATTTAATGAGCGTTTGTTATTCGCTTTAAAAGGTTTGGACCCATAGGTGATTTGCATCTTTCATATAAAATTCCAAGCTGTTAGGGTTGAACTGGTGGAATTTCCCAAACATGGACAACATAAATTTTGTGTTCACTTGTGGTGTGTGAATAATTTTTTTACTTACATTTGTTATTGTTTTAAATTTTTTCCATACATAAATTCTAAAATTTTCATTTTGTTGTGATCTATTTGCCGTTTAGGTTTATGGGATGAAAGGAGATAAAAAAATGAAAGTTTTGATTTAATAAAAAAGAGTACATCTAAAATGGAAATGCACAATGCACAAATGTGGAGAGAGATAATTCCAAAATGTAATTTTTAGGGATTGTAAGCTCGTTTTAGTTTTTCTATATCTAGTTTTGAATCGTCGGGAAAAGGGGGAGGCGGGGGATTTTTGACTAAGTGTTGACTCCCAATCCATAAGTCATTTCTTACAAAAGTATAGCCCGTTCTACATGATAAATCACTTTTCAATCAGCTATGATTGTTAGGGCAATCTTTTGTAAATGAGAAAAATAATGGCTGGTTTGACTTGGGTAAATATCCCACTGCATGTTCACTTGAGAATTTAAAGAGCGTTTCTTATTCTCTGTAAAACGTTTGGACCCATAGGTGATTTGCATATTTAACATGTTTCAAGCATGCATATCCATTTTTAACTGAGTGTTGACTCCTAATCCATAAATCATTTCTTACAAAAAAAATTTCCACAAATAAACTCTAAAATTTTCATTTTGTTGTGATGTTTTTGCCTTTTTGGTTTACGAGATGAAGGGAGAGCGAAAACTCAAAGTTTTGATTTAAGAAAAAAGAGTAAATCTAAAATGGAAATGCACAATGCATAAATGTAGAGACTGATAATTCCAAAGAGTGTCTGTAATTTTTAGGGATTGTATGCTCTTTTTAGTTTTTATATATCAGGTTTTCCAATCTCGTGAAAAGGGGGAGGCGGGGGACATTTAACTAAGTGTTGAATCCCAATCCATAAGTCATTTCTTACAACGATATAGCCCGTTACGCATGACAAATCACTTGACAAACATCTATGATTGTTAGGTCAGCGTTTTATAAATGGGCAAAATAATGGCTTGTTTGACTCAGGTAAATATCCCACCGCACGTTCACTTGAGAATTAAATGAGCGTTTGAAAGGTTTGGATACATAGGTGATTTGCATCTTTAAGATATTTCAATCATGCTTGTCAATTTTTAAAGCATGTGTGGAAGAAATCACTTTCTTATAAAATTCCAAGCTGTTAGGGTTGAAATGGTGGAATTTCCCAAACTTGGACAACAAAAATTTTGTGTTCATTTGTGGTGTGTGAATAAATTTTATTTACTTACATTTGTTATTGTTTTAAATTTTTTCCATACATAAAGTCTAAACTTTTCATTTTGTTGTGTTTTATTTGCCTTTTTGGTTTACGGGATGAAGGGATAGCGAAAACTCAAAGTTTTGATTTAAAAAAAAAGAGTACATCTAAAATTGAAAAGCACAATGTGAAAATGTGGAGAGAGATAATTCCAAAGAGTGTCTGTAATTTTTAGGGATTTTAAGCTCTTTTTAGTTTTTATATATCAGGTTTTGCAATCATCGGGAAGAGGGGGAGGTGGAGGATTTTTAACTGAGTGTTGACTCCCAATCGATAAGTCATTTCTTACAAAAATATAGCCTGTTATCCATGATAAATCACTTTACAATCATGTATGATTGTTAGGTCAACTTTTTGTAAAAGGGCAAAATAATGACTGGCTTGACCGGGGTAAATATCCCACCGCACGTTCACTTGAGAATTTAATGAGCGTTTGTTATTCTCTTTAAAAGGTGTGGACCCATAGGTGATTTGCATGTTTAACATGTTTCAGACATGCATATCCATTTTTAACTGAGTGTTGACTACTAATCCATAAGTAAATTCTTGCAAAACAAAAAATTCCATACATAAACTCTAAAATTTTCATTTTGTTGTAATGTTTTTGCCTTTTTGGTTTACGGGATGAAAGGAGAGCGAAAACTCAAAGTTTTGATTTTAGAAAAAAGAATAAATCTAAAATGGAAATGCACAATGCAGAAATGTAGAGAGTGATAATTCCAAAGAGTGTCTGTAATTTTTAGGGATTGTATGCTCTTTTTAGTTTTTTTATATCAGGTTTTGCAATTGTCGCGAAAAGGGAGAGGCGGGGGACTTTTAACTGAGTGTTGAATCCCAATCCATAAGTCATTTCTTACAATTATATTGCCCATTACGCATGACAAATCACTTTACAATCATCTATTATTATTAGGTTAGCTTTTTGTAAATAGGCAAAATAATGGCTTGTTTGACTCGTGTAAATATCCCACCGCACGTTAACTTGAGAATTTAATGAGCGTTTGTTGTTCTCTTTAAAAGCTTTGGATCCATAGGTGATTTGAATCTTTATCATGTTTCAAGAATGCATATCCATTATTAAAGCATGTGTGAAAGAAATCTCTTTCTTATAAAATTCCATGCTGTTAAGGTTGAACTAGTGAAATTTCCCAAACTTGGACAACAAAACTTTTGTGTTCATTTGTGGTGTGTGAATAAATTTTATTTACTTACATTTGTTATTGTTTAAAATTTTTTCCATACATAATCTGTAAAATTTTCATTTTGTTGTGATCTTTTTGCCTTTTTGGTTTACGGGATGAAGGGAGAGCAAAAACTCAAAGTTTTGATTTAAGGAAAAAGAGTACATCTAAAATGGAAATGCAGAATGAAAAAATGTAGAGAGAGATAATTCCTAAGTGTGTCTGTAATTTTTCGGGATTGAAAGCTCTTTTTATTTTTTATATATCAGGTTTTGCAATCGTCGGGAAGAGGGGTATGCAGGGAACTTTTAATTGAGTGTTGAATCCCAATCCATAAGTTATTTCTTATAAAGATATAGCCCATTACGCATGATAAATCAGTTTACAATCATCTATGATGGTTAGGTCAGCTTTTTGTAAATGGTCAAAATAATAGTTTTTTTGACTCGGGTAAATATCCCACTGCACGTTCACTTGAGAATTTAATGAGTGTTTGTTATTCTCTTTAAAAGGTTTGGATCCGTAGGTGATTTGCATCTTTAACATGTTTCAAGCATGCATATCCATTTTAAAAACATGTGTGGAAGAAATCTCTTTCTTATAAAATTCCAAGCTGATAGGGTTGAACTAGTGGAATTTCCCAAACTTGGACACCAAAACATTTGTGTTCATTTGTGGTGTGTGAATAAATTTTATTTACTTACATTTGTTATTGTTGTAAAAATTTCCTATACATAAACTCTAAAATTTTTATTTTGTTGTGATCTATTTGCCTTTTTAGATTACGGGATGAAGGGAGAGCGAAAACTCAAAGTTGTGATTTTAGAAAAAAGGGTACATCTAAAATGGAAATGCAGAATGTAGAAATGTAGAGAGAGGTAATTCCAAAGAGTGTCTGTAATTTTTAGGGATTGTAAGCTCTTTTTAGTTTTTATATATAAGTATTTGCAATCGTTGGAAAAAAGGGGAGGCGGGGGATTTTTAACTGAGTGTTGATTGCCAATCTATAAGTCATTTCTTATAAAAATATAGCCCGTTATGCATGACAAATCACTTTACAATCATCTATGATTGTTAGGTCAGCTTTATGTAAATTGGCAAAATAATGGCTTGTTTGACTTGGGTAAAAATCCCACTGCACGTTCACTTGAGAATTTAAAGAGCGTTTGTTATTCTCTTTAAAAGGTTTGGATCCATAGGTGAAGTGCATATTTAACATGTTTCAAGCATGCATATCCATTTTTAAAGCATGTGTGGAAGAAATATCTTTCTTATAAAATTCCAAGATGTTAGTATTGAACTAGTGGAATTTCATAAACTATGACATCAAAATTTTTGTGTTCATTTGTGGTGTGTGAATAAATTTTCTTCACTTACATTTGTTATGGTTTTAAATTTTTTAAATACATAAACTCGAAAATTTTCAATTTGTTATGATCTTTTTGCCTTTTTGGTTTTCAAAAACTCAATGTTTTGATTTAAGAAAAAAGAGTACATCTAAAATGGAAATGCACAATGCACAAATGTAGAGACAGATAATTCGAAAGAGTGTCTCTAATTGTGAGGGATTGTAAGCCCTTTTTAGTTTCTATATGTCAGGTTCTGCGATCGTCGGGAAAAGTAGGCGGCGGTGGATTTTTAACTGAGTCTTGACTCCCAATCCATAAGTCATTTCTTTAAAAAATATAGCCCATTATGCATAATAAATCACTTTACAATCATCTATGATTGTTAGGTCAGATTTTTGTAAATTGGCAAAATAATGGCTTGTTTAACTCGGGAAATATCCCACCGCACTTTCACTTGAGAATTTAATGGGTGTATGTTATACTCTTTAAATGGTTTGGATCCATAGGTGATTTGAAACTTTAACATGTTTCAAGCATGCATATCAATTTTTAACGCATGTGGGGAAGGAATCTCTTTCTTATAAAATTCATAGATGTTGGGGTTGAACAAGTGGAATTTCCTAAGCTTGGACAACAAAACTTTTGTGTTCATTTGTGGAGTGTGAATAAATTTTATTTTCTTACATTTGTTATTGTTTTAAATTTTTTTCGTACATAAAGTCTAAATTTTTTATTTTGTTGTGATCTATTTGCCTTTTTGGTTTCCATGACGAAGGGAGAGCGAAAAACTCAAAGTTTTGATACAAGAAAAAAGAGTTCATCTAAAATGGAAATGCACAACGCACAAATGTAGAGAGAGATAATTCCAAAGAGTGTCTGTAATTTTTAGGGATAGTAAGCTCTTTTTAGTTTTTATATATCACGTTTTGCAATCGCCGGGAAGAGGGGGAGGCGGGGGCTTTTTAACTGAGTGTTGACTCCTAATCCATAAGTCATTTCTTACAAAAAAAATTTCCATTCATAATATTTAAAATTTTCATTTTTTTGCCTTTTTGGTTTACGGGATGAAGGGAGAACGAAAACTCA
Organism: Aristolochia californica; assembly: GCF_029961685.1. Lineage (NCBI taxonomy): Eukaryota > Viridiplantae > Streptophyta > Magnoliopsida > Piperales > Aristolochiaceae > Aristolochia > Aristolochia californica. Next base: position 25,463,708 of record NW_027181992.1, read on the forward strand.
AAGTTTTGATTTAAGAAAAAATGAGTAAATCTAAAATGGAAATGCACAATGCAAAAATGTAGAGAGAGATATTTCCAAATAGTGTCTATAATTTTTAGGATTGTAAGCGCTTTTTAGTTTTGATATATCAGGTTTTACAGTCGTTGCCAAAACGGGGAGGCGGGGATTTTTAACTGACTGTTGACTCCCAATCCATAAGTCATTTCTTACAAAAATATAGCCCATTATGCATGATAAATAACGTTAGTATCATCCATGATTGTTAGGTCAGCTTATTTTAAATGGGCAAAATAATGGCTTGTTTGACTCGAGTAAATATGCCACTGTACGTTCACTTTGAAATTTAATGAGCGTTTTTTATTCCCTTTAAAAGGTTTGGATCCATAGGTGATTTGCATCTTTAACATTTTTCAAGCATTCATATCCATTTTTAAAGCATGTGTGGAAGAAATCCCTTTCTTATAAAATTCCAAGCATTTAGGGTTGAACGTGTGGAATTTCCCAAACTTGGACGGCAAAACTTTTGTGTTCATTTGTGGTGTGTGAATAAATTTTATTTATTTACATTGTTTTTTTTTAAAATTTTTCCACACATAAACTCTGAAATTTTCATTTTTTTGTGATCTATTTGCCGTTTTAGATTACGGGATGAAGGGAGAGCGAAAACTCAAAGTTTTGATTTAAGAGAAAAGGGTACATATAAAATGGAAATGCAGAATGCACAAATGTAGAGAGAGGTAATTCCAAAGAGTGTCTGTAAATTTTAGGGATTGTAAGCTCTTTTAAGTTTTTATATATCAAGTTTTGCCATCGTTGGGAATAAGGGGGAGGCGAGGGATTTTTTACTGAGTCTTGATTCCCAATCCATAAGTCATTTCTTAGGGTAATATAGCCCGTTACGCATGATAAATCACTTTACAATCATCGATGATTGTTAGGTCAGCTTTTTGTAAATAGGTAAAATAATGGCTTGTTTGACTCGGGTAAATAGTTGAGAATTTAATGTACATTTGTTATTCTCTTTAAAAGGTTTGGATCCATAGGTGATTTGCATCTTTAACATGTTTAAAGCATGCATATCCATTTTTAAAGCATGTGTGGAAGAAATCTCTTTCTTATAAATTCCAAGTTGTTAGAGTTGAACTAGTGGAATTTCCTAAACTTGGACAACAAAACTTTTGTGTTCATTTGTGGTGTGTGAATAAATTTTATTTACTTACATTTTTTTTTAAAAAAAAATTTCTACACATAAACTCTGAAATTTTCATTTTGTTGTGATCTATTTGCCGTTTTGGATTACGGGATGAAGGGAGAGCGAAAACTCAAAGTTTTGATTTATAAGAAAAAGGTACATCTAAAATGGAAATTCAGAATGCACAAATGTAGAGAGAGGTAATTCCAAAGAGTTTCTGTAAATTTTAGGGATTGTAAGCTCTTTTTAGTTTTTATATATAAAATTTTGTAATCATTAGAAAAAGAGGGAGGCGGGGGATTTTTAACTGAGTGTTGACTCCCAATCCGTCATTTCTTACAAAAATATAACCCGTTACGCATGATATATCACTTTAATATCATCTATCATTGTTATGTCAGCTTTATGTAAATGGGCAAAATAATGGCTTGTTTTACTTGGGTAAATATCCCACCGCATGTTCACTTGAGAATTTAATGAGCGTTTTTTATTCTCTTTAAAAGGTTTGGATCCATAGGTGATTTGCATATTTAACATGTTTCAAGCATGCATATCCATTTTTAAAGCATGTGTGGAAGAAATCTCTTTCTTATAAAATCCTAGCTGTTAAGATTGAACTAGTGGAATTTCCCAAATTTGGACATCAAACATTTTCTGTTCATTTGTGGTGTCTGAATAAATTTTCTTTACTTACATTTGTTATTTTTTTAAAAATTTTCTACACATAAACTTTGAAATTATCATTTTGTTGTGATCTATTTGCCGTTTTGGATTACGGGATGAAGGGAGAGCGAAAACTCAATGTTTTGATTTAAGAGAAAAGGGTACATCTAAAATAGAAATGCAGAATGCACAAATGTAGAGAGAGGTAATTCCAAAGAGTGTCTATAAATTTTAGGGATTGTAAGCTCTTTTTAGTTTTTATATATAAATTTTTGTAATCATTGGAAAAAGGGGGAGGCGGGGGATTTTAAACTGAGTATTGACTCCCAATCCATAAGTCATTTCTTACATAAATATAGCCCGTTACACATGATAAATCACTTTAATATCGTCTATCATTGTTAGGTTAGCTTTATATAAATGGGCAAAATAATGGCTTGTTTGACTTGGGTAAATATCCCACCGCAAGTTCACTTGAGAATTTAATGAGCATTTTTTATTCTCTTTAAAATATTTTGATCCATAGGTGATTTGCATATTTAACATGTTTCAAGCATGCATATCTATTTTTAAAGTATGTGTGGAAGAAATCTCTTTCTTATAAAATCCTAGCTGTTAAGATTGAACTAGTGGAATTTCCCAAACTTGGACATCAAAAATTTTGTGTTCATTTGTGGTGTGTGAATAAATTTTATTTACTTACATTTGTTATGGTTTTAAATTTTTTCCATACATAAACTCTAAAATTTTCATTTTGTTCTGATCTATTTGCCTTTTTGGTTGACGAGATGAAGGGAGAGTGAAAACTCAATGTTTTGATTTAAGAAAAAAGAGTACATCTAAACAGGAAATGCACAATGCACAAATGTAGAGAGAGATAATTCGAAAGAGTGTCTGTAATTTTTAGGAATTGTAAGCTCTTTTTAGTTTCTATATGTCAGGTTTTGCGATCATCGGGAAAAGGGGGTTCGCGGGGGATTTTTAACTGAGTGTTGACTCTTTATGGATAAGTCATTTTAGTCATTTCTTTAAAAAATATAGCTTGTTAAGCATGATAAATCACTTTACAAGCATATATTATTTTTAGGTCAGATATTTGTAAATGGGCAAAATAATGGCTAGTTTGACTCGGGTAAATATCGCACGGCACGTTCACTTGAGAATTTAATGAGTGTTTGTTAGTCTCTTTAAAAGGTTTGGATCATTAGGTGATTTGCTTCTTTAGAATTATTCAAGCATGCATATCCATTTTTAGAGAATGTGTGGAAAAAATCTCTTTCTTATAAAATTCCAAGCGATTAGGGTTGAACTAGTGTAATTTCGTAAACTTGGACAACAAAACTTTTGTGTTCATTGGTGGTGTGTGAATAAATTTTATTTACTTAGATTTGTTATTGTTTTAAATTTTTTCTATACATAAACTCTAAAATTTACATTTTGTTGTGATCTTTTTGCCTTTTTAATTTACAGGATGAAGGGAGAGCGAAAACTCAAAGTTTTGATTTAAGAATAAAGACTGCATCTAAAATGGAAATGTACAATGCAAAAATATAGAGATATAATTCCAAAGAGTGTCTGTAATTTTTAAGGATTGTAAGCTCTTTTTAGTTTTTATATATCAGGTTTAGCAATCGTTGGGAAAAGGGGGAGGCGTAAGATTTTTAATTGAGTGTTGACTCCCAATCCATAAGTCATTTCATAGGGTAATATAGCCCATTACGCATGATAAATAAGTTTACAATCATGTATGATTGATAGGTCAGCTTTATATAAATGGGCTATAAAATGGCATGTTTGACTTGGGTAAATATCCCACTGCACATTCACTTGAGAATTTAATGAGTGTTTGTTATTCTCTTTAAAAGGTTTGGATCCATAGGTGATTTGCATATTTAACATGTTTCAAGCATGCATATCCATTTTTAAAGCATGTGTGGAAGAAATCTCTTTCATATAAAATTTCAAGCTGTAAGGGTTGAACAAGTGGAATTTCCCAAAACTTGGACAACGAAACTTTTGTGTTCATTTGTGGTATGTGAATAAATTTTCTTTACTTACATTTGTTATTGTTTTAATTTTTTTCCTTACATAAACTCTAAAATTTTCATTTTGTTGTGATCTATTTGCCTTTTTGATTTACGGGATGTTGGGAGAGAGAAAACTCAAAGTTTTGATTTAAGAAAAAAGAGTACATCTGAAATAGAAATGCTCAATGCACAAAGGTAGAGAGACATAATTCGAAATAGTGTCTGTAATTTTTAGGGATTGTAATCTCTTTTTAGTTTTTATATATCAGGTTTTGCAATCGTCGGGAAAAGGGGAAGGCGGGGGATTTTTAACTGACCGTTGACTCCGAATCCGTAAATCATTTCTTAACAAAATATAGCCCGTAAAACTCTTCAATCATCTATGATTGTTATGTCAGCTTTTTGTACATGGGCAAAATAATAACTTGTTTGACTCGGGTAAATATCCCAACGCACGTTCACTTGAGAATTTAATGAGTGTTTGTTATTCTCTTTCAATGGTTTGGATCGGTAGGTGATTTGCATCTTTAACATGTTTCAAGCATGCATATCCATTTTTAAAGCATGTGAGGAAGAAATCTCTTTCTAATAAAATTCCAAGTTTTTAGCATTGAACTAGTGGAATTTCCAAAACTTGAATAACAAAACTTGTGTTCATTTGTTGTGTGTGAATAAATTTTCTTTACTTAAATTTGATTTTTTAAAATGTTTTCCACTCATAAACTCTAAAATTTTCATTTTGTTGTGATCTATTTGCCTTTTTGGTTTACGGGATGAAGGGAGAGCGAAAAGTCATACTTTTTAATTATTAAAAAAGAGTACATCTAAAATGGAAATGCACAATGAAAAAATATAAAGAGAGATAATTCCAAAGAGTGTCTGTAATTTTTTGGGATTGTAAGCTATTTTTAGTTTTTATATATTAGGTTTTGCAATCGTTGGGATAAGGGGGAGGCAGGGCATTTTTAACTGAGTGTTGACTCCCAATCCATAAGTCATTTCTTACCATAATATAGCCCGTTACGCATGATAAATTGCTTTAGTATCATCTATGATTGTCTGGTCAGCATTTTGTAAATGGGCAAAATAATGGCTTGTTTGACTCGAGTAAATATGCCACCGCACGTTCACTTGAGAATTTAGTGAGCGTTTTTTATTATCTTTAAGAGGTTTGGATCCATAGGTGATTTGCATCTTTAACATGTTTCAAGCATGCATATCCATTTTCAAAGCTTGTGTGGAAGAAATGTCTTTCTTATAAAATTCCAAGCATTTAGGGTTGAACTTGTAAAATTTCCCAAACTTGGACAACAAAACTTTTGTGTTCATTTGTGGTGTGTCAATAAATTTTCTTTATTTACATTTTTTATTTTTTAAAATATTTTCCATAGATAAACTCTAAAATTTTCATTTTGTTGTCATCTATTTACCTTTTTGCTTTACGGGATGAAGGGAGAGCGAAAACTCAAAGTTTTTATTTAAGAAAAAAGTGTACATATAAAATGGAAATGTACAATGCACAAATGTAGAGAGAGATAATTCCAAAGAGTGTCTGTAATTTTTAGGGATTGTAAGCTCTTTTTAGTTTTTATATATCAGGTTTTGCAATAGTCGGGGAAGGGGGAGGTGGGTAATTTTTAACTGAGTGTTGCCTCCGAATCCATAAGTCATTTCTTACAAAAATATAGCTTGTACACATTATTAAACACTTTACAATCATCTATGATTGTTAGGTCAGTTTTTTGTAAATAGGCAAAATAATCGCTTGTTTGACTCGGGTAAATATCCCACCGCACGTTCACTTGAGAATTTAATGAGCGTTGGTTATTCTCTTTAAAAGGTTTGGATCCATAGGTTATTTACGTCTTTAACATGATTCAAGCATGCATATCCATTTTTAAAGCATGTGTGGAAGAAATCTCTTTCTTATAAAATTCCAAGTTGTTAGGGTTGAACTAGTGGAATTTCCAAAACTTGGATAAAAAAACTTTTGTGTTCATTAGTGGTGTGTGAATAAATTTTCTTTACTTACATTTTTTATTGTTTTCAATTTTTTCCTTCCATAAACCCTAAAATTTTCATTTGTAGTGATCTATTTGACTTTTTGGTTTACCAGGATGAAGGGAGAGCGAAAACTCAATGTTTTTATTTAAGAAAAAAGTGTATATCTAAAATGGAAATGCCCAATGATCAAATTTTGAGAGAAATAACTCCAAAGAGTGACTGTAATTTTTAGGGATTGTAAGCTCTTTTTAGTTTTTACATATCAGGTTTTTCAATCGTCGGTAAAAGGGGGAGGCGGGGGATTTTTAACTGAGTGTTGACTCCCAAACCATAGGTCATTTCTTAAAAATATATAGCCCGTTACGCATGATAAATCACTTTACAATCATCTAGGAATTTTAGGTCAGCTCTTTCTAAATGGGCAAAATAATGGCTTGTTTGACACGTGTAAATATCCCACCGCACGTTGACTTGAAAATTTAATGAGCATTTGTTATTCTCTTTAAAAGGTTTGGATCCATAGGTGATTTGCATCTTTAACATGTTTCAAGCATGCATATCCATTTTTAATGCATGTGTGGAAGAAATCTCTTTCTTTTAAAATTCCAACCTGTAAGGGTTGAACTCGTGGAATTTCCCAAACTTGGACAACAAATCTTTTGTGTTCATTTGTGGTGAGTGAATAAATTTTCTTTACATAAATTTTTTATAGTTTTAAATTTTTTCCAGACTTAAAACTCTTAAAATTGGATTTTGTTGGGATATATTTGTTTTTTGGTTTACAGGATGAAGGGAGAGCGAAAAGTCATACTTTTTAATTATTAAAATAGAGTACATCTAAAATGGAAATGCACAATGAAAAAATATAAAGAGAGATAATTCCAAAGAGTGTCTGTAATTTTTTGGGATTGTAAGCTATTTTTAGTTTTTATATATTAGGTTTTGCAATCGTTGGGATAAGGGGGAGGTAGGGGATTTTTAACTGAGTGTTGACTCCCAATCCATAAGTCATTTCTTACCATAATATAGCCCGTTACGCATGATAAATTGCTTTAGTATCATCTATGATTGTCTGGTCAGCATTTTGTAAATGGGCAAAATAATGGCTTGTTTGACTCGAGTAAATATGCCACCGCACGTTCACTTGAGAATTTAGTGAGCGTTTTTTATTATCTTTAAGAGGTTTGGATCCATAGGTGATTTGCATCTTTAACATGTTTCAAGCATGCATATCCATTTTCAAAGCTTGTGTGGAAGAAATGTCTTTCTTATAAAATTCCAAGCATTTAGGGTTGAACTAGTAGAATTTCCCAAACTTGGACAACAAAACTTTTGTGTTCATTTGTGGTGTGCCAATAAATTTTCTTTATTTACATTTTTTATTTTTTAAAATATTTTCCATAGATAAACTCTAAAATTTTCTTTTTGTTGTCATCTATTTGCCTTTTTGCTTTACGGGATGAAGGGAGAGCGAAAACTCAAAGTTTTTATTTAAGAAAAAAGTGTACATATAAAATGGAAATGTACAATGCACAAATGTAGAGAGAGATAATTCCAAAGAGTGTCTCTAATTTTTAGGGATTGTAAGCTCTTTTTAGTTTTTATATATCAGGTTTTGCAATAGTCGGGGAAGGGGGAGGTGGGTAATTTTTAACTGAGTGTTGCCTCCGAATCCATAAGTCATTTCTTACAAAAATATAGCTTGTACACATTATTAAACACTTTACAATCATCTATGATTGTTAGGTCAGTTTTTTGTAAATAGGCAAAATAATCGCTTGTTTGACTCGGGTAAATATCCCACCGCACGTTCACTTGAGAATTTAATGAGCGTTGGTTATTCTCTTTAAAAGGTTTGGATCCATAGGTTATTTACGTCTTTAACATGATTCAAGCATGCATATCCATTTTTAAAGCATGTGTGGAAGAAATCTCTTTCTTATAAAATTCCAAGTTGTTAGGGTTGAACTAGTGGAATTTCCAAAACTTGGATAACAAAACTTTTGTGTTCATTTGTGGTGTGTGAATATATTTTCTTTACTTACATTTTTTATTGTTTTCAATTTTTTCCTTCCATAAACCCTAAAATTTTGATTTTGTAGTGATCTATTTGCCTTTTTGGTTTACCAGGATGAAGGGAGAGCGAAAACTCAATGTTTTTATTTAAGAAAAAAGTGTATATCTAAAATGGAAATGCCCAATGATCAAATTTTGAGAGAAATAACTCCAAAGAGTGACTGTAATTTTTAGGGATTGTAAGCTCTTTTTAGTTTTTACATATCAGGTTTTTCAATCGTCGGTAAAAGGGGGAGGCGGGGGATTTTTAACTGAGTGTTGACTCCCAATCCATAGGTCATTTCTTAAAAATATATAGCCCATTACGCATGATAAATCACTTTACAATCATCTAGGAATTTTAGGTCAGCTCTTTCTAAATGGGCAAAATAATGGCTTGTTTGACACGGGTAAATATCCCAACGCACGTTGACTTGAAAATTTAATGAGCATTTGTTATTCTCTTTAAAAGGTTTGGATCCATAGGTGATTTGCATCTTTAACATGTTTCAAGCATGCATATCCATTTTTAATGCATGTGTGGAAGAAATCTCTTTCTTATAAAATTCCAACCTGTAAGGGTTGAACTTGTGGAATTTCCCAAACTTGGACAACAAATCTTTTGTGTTCATTTGTGGTGAGTGAATAAATTTTCTTTACATAAATTTTTTATAGTTTTAAATTTTTTCCAGACTTAAAACTCTTAAAATTGGATTTTGTTGGGATATATTTGTTTTTTGGTTTACGGGGTGAAGGGAGAGAGAAAACTCAATGTTTTGATTTAAGAAAAAAGAGTACATCTAAAATGGAACTACACAATGCAAAATTGTGGAGTGAGATAATTCGAAAAAGTGTCTGTAATTTTAGGGATTTTAAGCGCTTTTTAGTTTTATATATCTTGTTTTGCAATCGTCGGGAAAAGGGGAGCTGAGGGATTTTTAACATAGCGTTGACACCCAATTCATAAGTCATTTCTTAAAAATTTATAGCCTATTACACATGATAAATCAGTTTACAATCATCTATGATTGTTAGGTCAGCATTTTGTTAAATGGCATAATAATGGCTTGTTTGACTCAGGTAAATATGTCACTGCACGTTCTCTTGAGAATTTAATGATCTTTTTTTATTCTCTTTAAAATGTATGGATCCATAGGTGATTTGAATCTTTAACATGTTTCAAGCATGCATATCTATTTTTGAAGCATGTGTGGAAGAAATCTCTTTCTTATAAAATTCCAAGCTGTTTGGGTTGAACTAGTGGGATTTCCACACTTTGACAAAAAACGTTTTTTGTTCATTTGTGGTGTGTGAATCAATTTTATTTACTTACATTTGTTAATTTTTAAAATTTTTCCATACTTAAACCCTAAAATTTTCATTTTGTTGTGATCTATTTGCCTTTTTGGTTTACTGGATGAAGTCAGAGCGAAAACTCAAAGTTTTGATTTAAGAAAAAAGAGTACATCTAAAATGGAAATACAGAATGCTGAAATGTGGAGAGAGATAATTCCTAAGATTTTCTATAATTTTTAGGGATTGTAAGCTCTTTTGAGTTTTCATATATCAAGTTTTGTAATCGTCACGAAAAAGGGTGTGGGGGATGTTTAACTGAGTGTTAACTCCCAATCCATAAGTCATTTCTTGCAAAAACATGGCCCATTACGCATGATAAATAACTTTAAAATCATCAAATATTGTTAGGTCAGCTTTTTGTAAATGGTCAAAATAATGGCTTGTTTGACTCGGGTTAATATCCCACCGCATGGTCACTTGAGAATTTAATGAATGTTTGTAATTCTATTTAAAAGGTTTGGAGCCATAGGCTGTAGATGTGAAAAATAATTGCTTGTTTGACTCGAGAAAAAAACCCACTGCTCGTTCACTTGAGAATTTTTAAAACATGTGTGGAACAAATCTCTTTCTAATAAAATTCCAAGCCGTTCGGGTTGAACTAGTGGAATTTCCCAAAATTGGACAACAAAACTTTTGTGTTCATTTGTGGTTGTGATAAATTTTCTTTACTTACATTTGTTATTGTTGTAAATTTTTTCCATACATAAACTCTAAAATTTTCATTTTGTTGTGATCTATTTACCTTTTTGTTTTACAGGATGTAGGCATAGAGAAAACTCAAAGTTTTTAGTTATTAAAAACGAGTACATCTAAAATGGAAAGGCACAATGCACAAATATAGAGAGATATAATTCCAAAGAATATCTATAATTTTTAGGGATTGTAAGCTCTTTTTAGCTTTTATGTATCAGGTATTGCAATCATCGAGAAAAGGGGGAGGCGAGGGATTTTGAACTGAGTGTTGACTCCCAATCCATAAGTCATTTCTTATAAAAATATAGCCCCTTAAGCATGATAAATGACTTTTACAATCATCCATGACTTTTAGGTCAGCTTTTTGTAAATGAACAAAATAATGGCTTGTTTGACTTGGGTAAATATCTCACCGGACGTTCACTTGAGAAATTAATGGGCGTTTGTTATTCTCTTTAAAAGAATTTGATCCATAGGTGATTTGCATCTTTAACATGTTTCAATCATGCATATCTATTTTTAAAGCATGTGTGGTAGAAATCTCTTTCTTATAAAATTCCAAGCTGTTAGGGTTGAACTAGTGGAATTTCCCAAACTTGGACAACAAAACTTTTGTGTTCATTTGTGGTGTGTGTATAAATTTGCTTTCCTTACATTTTATATTGTTTTAAATTTTTTCCATACATAAACTCTAAAATTTTCAATTTGTTGAAATTTATTTGCCTTTTTGGTTTACAGCATGTAGGGAGAGCAAAAACTCAAAGTTTTTATTAAATAAATAAGAGTACATCTAAAATGGAAATTAACAATGCACAAATTTAGAGAGAGATAATTCCAAAGAGTGTCTATAATTTTTAGGGATTGTAAGCTCTTTTTAGATTTTATATATCAGGTTTTGCAATCGTCAGGAAAACGGGGGCGGGGGTCTTTAACTGAGTGTTTACTCCCAATCCAAAAGATATTTCTGAGGGTAATATTGCCCGTTACACATGATAAATAACTTTACAATCATCTATGATTGTTAGGTGAGGTTTTTCTAAATGGGCAAAATAATGGCTTGTTTGACTCGGGTAAATATCCCACCGTACATTCACTTGAGAATTGAATGAGCGTTTGTTATTCTCTTTAAAAAGTTTAGATCCATAGGTGATTTGCATCTTTAACATGTTTCAAGCATGCATATCCATTTTTAAAGCATGTGTCGAAGAAATCTCTTTCTTTTAAAATTTCAAGCTATTAGAGTTGAACTAGTGGAATTTCCCAAAGACGAACAGCAAAAAATTTGTGTTCATTTCTTATGTGCGAATAAATTTTCTTTACAAAAATTTTTTATGGTTTTAAATTTTTTTTCAAACATAAATTCTAAAATTTTCATTTTGTTGTGATCTATTTGCCTTTTTGGGTTACGTGATGAAGGGAGAGCGAAAACTCAAAGTTTTGGACCAAGAAAAAAGATTATATCTAAAATGGAAATGCACAGTGCACAAATGTAGAGAGAGATAATTCCTAAGAGTGTCTGTAATTTTGAGGGATTGTAAGCTCTTTTTAGTTTTTATATATCAGGTTTTGCAATCGTTGAGCAATGGGGGAGGCTGGGGAGTTTTAACTGAGTGTTGACTCCCAATCCATAAGTCATTTCTTAGGGTAATATAGCCTATTACACATGATAAATCACTTTTCAATAATCTATGATTGTTAGGTTAGCTTTTTGTAAATGGGCAAATTACTGGCTTGTTTGACTCGGGTAAATATCCCACCGCACGTTCACTTGAGAATTTAATGAGCTTCTGTTATTCTCTTTTAAAGGTTTGGATCCATGGGTTATTTGCATCTTTAAATTGTTTCAAGAATGCAAATCCATTTTTAAAGCATGTGTGGAAGAAATCTCTTTCTTATAAAATTCCAAGAAGTTAGGGTTGAACTAGTGGAATTTCCTAAACTAGGAAAACAAAACTTTTGTATTCATTTGTGGTGTGTGAATAAATTTTCTTTTCTTATTGTTAGAAATTTTTTCTATACTTAAACTCTTAAATTTTTATTTTGTTGTGATCTATTTGCCTTTTTGGTTTACGAGATGAAGGGAGAGCGAAAACTCAATGTTTTGATTTAAGAAAAAAGAGTACATCAAAAATGGAAATATACAATGCACAAATGTAGAGAGAGATAATTCCTAAGAGTGTTTGTAATTTTAGGGATTGTAAGCTGCGTTTAGTTTTTATATATCAGGTTTTGCAATCGTCGATAAAAGGGGAGGTGGGGGATTTTTAACTGAATGTTGACTCCCAATCCATAAATCATTTCTTAGGATAATAAAGTCCGTTATGCATGATAAATCACTTTACAATCGTCTATGATTGTTAGGTCAGCTTTCTATAAATGTGAAAAATAATGGCTTGTTTGACTCGGGTAAATATACCACCGCACATTCACTTGAGAATTTAATGTGCGATTGTTATTCTCTTTAAAAGGTTTGAATCCATAGGTGATTTGCATCTTTAACATGTTTCCACCATGCATATCCATTTTTAAAGCATGTGTGGGAGAAAACTCTTTCTTATAAAATTCCAAGCCGTTAGGGTTGAACTACTGTAATTTCCCAAACTTGGACAACAAAAATTTTGTGTTCATTTGTGGTGTGTGAATGAAATTTCTTTACTTACATTTTTTATTTTTTTTAATTTTTTCCATACTTAAACTCTAAAATTTTCATTTTGTTATGATCTATTAGCCTTTTTGGTTTACTGGATGAAGGGAGAGCGAAAACTCCAAGTTTTGTTGAAGAAAAAAGAGTATATCTATAATGGAACTGCACAATGCACAAATGTAGAGAGTAATAATTCCAGAGAATGTCTATAATTTTTAGGGATTGTAAGCTCTTTTTAGTTTTTATATATCAGGTTTTGCAATCGTCGGGAAAAGGGGGATGCGGGGGATTTTTAATTGAGTGTTGACTCCCAATCCATAAGTCATTTCTTATGGTAATATAGCCTGTTAGCATGATAATTCACTTTACAATCATCTATGATTGTTAGGTCAGATTTTTGTGAATGATCAAAATAATGGCTTGTTTGACTTTGGTAAATATCCCACCGCACGTTCACTTGAGAATTTAATGAGCGCTTGCTATTCTCTTTAAAAGGTTTGGAACCAAAGGTGATTTGCATCTTTAACATGTTTCAAGCATGTGTATCCATTTTTAAAGCATGTGTGGAAGAAATCTCTATCTTATAATATTCCAAGCTGTTAGGGTTGAACTAGTGGAATTTCCCAAAGTTGGACAACAGAACATTTATGTTCATTTGTGGTGTGTGAATAAATTGTCTTCACTTAAATTTGTGATGTTTTTAAATTTTTTTCATACATAAACTCTCAAAATTTTTATTTTGTTGTGATCTTTTTGCCTTTTTGGTTTACGGGATGAATGAAGAGCGTAAACTTAAAGTTTTGGTTGAAGAAAACCGAACACATCTAAAATGGAAATGCACGATGCACAAATGTGGAGAGAGATAATTCCAAAGAGTGTTTGTAATTTTTAGGGATTGTAAGCTCTTTTTAGTTTTTATATATCAGGTTTTGCAATAGTCGGGCATAGGGGGAGGCGGGGGATTTTTAACATAGTGTTGACACCCAATCCATAAGTCATTTTTAAGGTAATATTGCCCGCTACGCTTGATAAATCACTTTTCAATTATCTTTGATTGTTAGGCCAGCTTTTCGTGCATACGCAAAATAATGGTTTGTTTGACTTAGGTCAATATCCCACCGCACGTTCACTTGAAAATTTGATGAGCTTGTTTTATTCTATTTAGAAGGTTTGGATCCATAGGTGATTTGCATCTTTAAATTGTTTCAAGCATGCATATCCATTTTTAAAGCATGTGTGGATGAAATCTCTTTCTTATAAAATTCCAACCAGTTATGGTAGAACTAGTGGAATTTCCCAAACTTGCACAACAAAACTTTTGTGTTCATTTGTGGTGTGTGAATAAATTTTTCTTTACTTACATTTTTTATTGTTTTAAATATTTTCCGTACATAAACTATAAAATTTTCATTTTGTTGTGATCTATTTGCCTTTTTAGTTTACAGGATGAAAGGAGACCGAAAACTCAAAGTTTTGATTTAAGAAAAAAGAGTACATTTAAAATGGAAATGCACAATTCATAAATGTAGAGAGAGATAATTCCAAAGAGTATTTGTAATTTTTAGGGATTGTAAGCTATTTTTAGTTTTTATATATTAGGTTTTGCAATCGTCGCGAAAAAGGGAGGCAGTGGATTTTTAACTAAGTGTTGACTCCCATTCCATAAGTCATTTCTTAGGGTAATATAGCCCGTTATGCACGAAAAATCACTTTACAATCATCTATGATTGTTAGGTCAGCTTTTTGTAAATGGGCAGAATAATGGCTTGTTTGACTCGGGTAAATATCCCACCGCATGTTCACTTGGGAATTTAATGCGCATTTGTTATTCTTGTTAAAAGGTTTGGATCCATATGTGATTTGCATCTTTAACATATTTCAAGCATCCATATCTATTTTTAAAGCATGTGTGGTAGAACTCTCTTTCTTATAAAATTCAAAGCTGTTAGGGTTGAACTAGTGGAATTTCCCAAACTTGCACAACAAAACTTTTGTGTTCATTTTTGGTGTGTGAAAAATTTTTATTTACCTACATTTTTTATTGTTTTAAATTTTTTCCACACATAAAGTCTAAATTTTACATTTCGTTGTGATCTATTTGCCTTTTTTTATTACGGGATGAAGGTAGAGCGAAAACTCAAAGTTTTGATTCAAGAAAAAAGAGTACATCTAAATTAGAAATGCAAAATACAAAAATGTAGAGAGAGATAATTCCAAAAAGTGTCTGTAATTTTGAGGGATTGTAAGCACTTTTTAGTTTTTATATATCAGGTTTTGCAATCGTCGGGAAAAGGGGGGCGGGGGTTTTTGACTGAGTGTTTTCTCCCAATCCATAAGATATTTCTTAGGGTAATGTTGCCCATTATGCATGATAAATTACTTTACAATCATTTATGATTGTTAGGTCAACTTTTTGTAAATGGGAAAAATAATGGCTTGTTTGACTCGGGTAAATATCCCTCCGCATGTTCACTTGAGAATTTAATGAGTGTTTGTTATTAACTGTAAAAGGTTTGGATCCATAGGTGACTTCCATCTTTAACATGTTTCTTGCATGCATATCAATTTTTAAAGCATGTGTCGAAGAAATCTCTTTCTTATAAAATTCCAAGGTGTTAAGGTTGAACTAGAGCAATTTCCCAAACTTGGACAACAAAGCTTATGTGTTCAGTTGAGGTGTGTGAATTATTTTTTTTACATACATTTACTATTGTTTTATATTTTTTCCACACATAAACTCTAAAATTTTTATTTTGTTCTGATCTATTTACGTTTTTGGTTTACGGGATGAAGGGAGAGCGGAAACTCAAAGTTTTGATTTAAGAAAAAAGAGTACATGTAAAATGGAAATGCACAATGAACAAATGTAGAGAGAGATAATTCCAAAGAATGTCTGTAATTTTTATGGATTGTAAGCTCTTTTTAGTTTTTATATATCAGGTTTTGCAATCGTTGGGAATAGGGGGAGGCGGTGGATTTTTAATTGAGAGTTGACTGCCAATCCATAAGTCATTTCTTAGGGTAATATAGCCCGTTACGCATGATAAAGCAATTTTCAATAATCTAAGATTGTTAGGTCAGCTTTTTGTAAATGGGCAAAATAATGGCTTGTTTGACTCGGGTAAATATCCCACCGCACGTTCACTTGAGAATTTAATTAGCGTCTGTTATTATCTTTAAAAGGTTTGAATCCATAGGTGGTTTGCATCTTTAAAATTTTTCAAGCATGCATATCCATTTTTAAAGCATGTGTGAAGAAATCTCTTTCTTATAAAATTCCAAGTAGTTAAGGTTGAACTAGTTGAATTTCCCAAACTTGGACAACAAAACTGTTCTGTTAGTTTGTAGTTTGTGAATAAATTTTCTTTACTTAAATTTATTTTTGTTAGATAATTTTTCCTTAAATAAACTCTAAAATTTTAATTTTATTGCGATCTTTTTTCCTTTTTGGTTTACGGGATGAAGGGAGAGCGAAAACTCAAAGTTTTGATTTATGAAAAAGGAGTACATCTAAAATGGAAATGCACAATGCACAAATGTAGAGAGAGATAATTGCAAATATTGTTTGTAATTTTTAGGGATTGTAAACTTTGTTTAGTTTTTATATATTAGGTTTCGCAATCGTCGGGAATAGGGAGTGGCGGGGGATTTTTAAAAAAGTGTTGACTCCCAATCCATAAGCCATTTCATAGGGTAATTTAGCCTGTTATGTATGATAAATCACTTTAAAAACATCTATGATTGTTAGGTTAGCTTTTTGTAAATGGGTAAAATAATGGCTCGTTTGACTCGGGTAAATATCCCATCGCACGTTCACTTGAGAATTAATGAGGGTTTGTTATTCTCGTTACAAGGTTTGGATCCATAGATGATTTGCATTTTTAACAAGTTTCCAGCATGCATATCCATTTTTTAAGCATGTGTGGAAGAAATCTTTTTCTTATAAAATTCCAAGCTGTTAGGGTTGAACTACTGGAATTTCCCAAAGTTGGACAAAAAAACTATTGTGTTCATTTGTGGTGTATGAATAAATTTTCTTTACTATCATTTTTTATTATTTTAAATTTTTTCCATACATAAACTCTAAAATTTTCATTTTGTTGTGATCAATTTGCCTTTTTGGTTTACAGGATGAAGGGAGAGCGAAAACTCAATGTTTTGATTTAATAAAAATGAGTACATCAAAAATGGAAATGCACATTGCACAAATGTAGAGAGAGATCATTCCAAATAGTGTATGAAATTTTTAGGGATTGTAAACTCTTTTTAGTTTTAATATATCAGGTTTTGCAATCGTCGAAAAAAGGGGGAGGTGGGGGATTTTTAATTGAGTGTTGACTCAAAATCCATAAGTCATTTCTTAGGGTAATATAGCCCGTTACGCATGACAAATCACTTTAGAATCATCAATGATTGTTAGGTCAGCTTTTTATAAATGGGAAAAATAATGGCTTGTTTGACTCGTGAAAATATCCCACCGCACGTTCAGTTGAGAATTTAATGAGCATTTGTTATTCTCATTAAAAGGTTTGGATCCATAGGTGATTTGCATCTTTAACATGTTTCAAGCATGCATATCCATTTTTAAAGCATGTGTGGAACAAATCTCTTTCTTATAAAATTCCAAGGTGTTAGGGTTGAACTAGTGGAATTTCTCAAACATGGACAACAAAACTTTTGTGTTCATTTGTGGTGAGTGAATAAATTTTCTTTACTTACATTTGTTATTGTTTTAAATTTTTTCCATACATAAACTCTAAAATTTTCATTTTGTTGTGATCTACTTGCCTTTTTGGTTTACAGGATGAAGGAGAGAGAAACTCAATGTTTTGTTTTAAGAAAAAAGAGTACATCTAAAATGGAAATGCAACATGCACAAATGTAGAGAGAGATAATTCCAAAGAGTGTATGTAATTTTTAGGGATTGTAAGCTCTTTTGAGTTTTTATATATCAGGTTTTGCAATCGTCTAGAAAAGGGGGAGTCGGGGGATTTTTAACTGAGTGTTGACTCCCAATCCATAAGTCATATCTTAGTGTAATATAGATGGTTATAAATGATAAATCACTTTACAATCATCGATGATTGTTAGGTCAGCTTTTTGTAAATGGGCAAAATAATGGCTTGTTTGACTTGGGTAAATATACCACCGCACGTTCACTTGAGAATTTAATGAGCGTTTGTTACTCTCTTTAAAAGGTTTGGATCCATAGGTGATTTGCATCTCTAACATGTTTCAACCATGCAAATCCATTTTTAAAGCATGAGGGGAAGAAATCTCTTTCTTATAAATTCCAAGCGGTTAGGGTTGAACAAGTGGAATTTCCAAAACTTAGACGACAAAACTTTTGTGTTCATTTGTGGTTTGCGAATAATTTTTTTTTAATTACATTTGTTACTGTTTTTAATTTTTTCCTTACATAAACTCTAAAATTTTCATTTCGTTGAAATCTTTTTTCCTTTTTGGTGTACGAGATGAAGGGAGAGCGAAAACTCAAAGTTTTGATTTAAGAAAAAAGAGTACGTCTTAAATGAAATGCCCAATGCACAAATGTAGAGAGAGATAATTGCAAAGAGTGTCAGTAAGTTTTAGGGATTGTAAGCTCTTTTGAGTTTTTGTATATCAGGTTTTGCAATCGTCTAGAAAAGGGGGAGGCGGGGGATTGTTAACTAAGTGTTGACTTCCAAACCATAAGTCATTTCTTAGAGTAATATAGCCCGGTACGCATGATAAATCACTTTAGAATCATCTATGATTGTTAGGTCACTTTTTTGTAAATGGGCAAAATAATAGCTTGTTTGACTCAGGTAAATATCCCACCATGAGCGTTTATTATTCTCTTTAAAAGGTTTTTTTCCATAGGTGATTTGCATCTTTAACATGTTTCCAGCATGCATATCCATTTTTATAGCATGTGTGGAAGAAATCTCTTTCTTATAAAATTTCAAGTTTTTGGGGTTGAACTAGTGGAATTTCCCAAACTTGGACAACAAAATTTTTGTGTTCATTTGTGGTGTGTGAAAAAATTTTATTTACTTACATTTGTTATTGTTTTAAATTTTTTCCATCCATAAACTCTAAAATTTTCATTTTGTTGAAATCTATTTGCCTTTTTGGTTTACGGGGGTGAGGGAGAGCGAAAACTCAAAGTTTTGATTTAAGAAAAAAGAGTACATCTAAAATGGAAATGCACAATGCACAAATGTATAGAGAGATAATTCCAAAAAGTGTCTGTAATTTTTAGGGATTGTAAGCTCTTTTGAGTTTTTACATATCAGGTTTTGCAATTGTCGGGAAAAGGGGAAGGCGGGGGATTTTTAACTGAGTGTTGACTCCCAATCCATAAGTTATTTCTTAGGGTAATATAGCCCGTTACGCAGGATACATCACTTTACAATCATCTATGATTGTTAGGCCTGCTTTTTATAAATGGGCAATATAATGGCTTGTTTGACTAGGGTAAATATCCCACCGCACGTTCACTTGAGAATTTAATGAGCAATTTTTATTCTCTTTAAAAGGTTTGGATCCATAGGTGATTTGCATCTTTAACATGTTTCCAGCATGCATATCCATTTTTAAAGCATGTGCGGAAAAAATCTCTTTCTTTTAAAATTCCAAACTGTTTGGGTTGACCAAGTGGAATTTCCCAAACTTGGACCACAAAAATTTTGTGTTCATTTGTGGTGTGTGAATAAATTTTCTTTACTTACATTTGTTATTGTTTTATATTTTTTCCATACATAAAATCTAAAATTTTCATTTTGTTGAAATCTATTTGCCTTTTTGGTTTATGGGACTCAAAGTTTTGATTTAAGAAAAAAGTGTACATCTAAAATGGAAATGCACAATGGAAAATTTTAAAGAGAGATAATTCCAAAGAGTGTCTGTAATTTTTAGGGACTGTAAGCTCTTTTGAGTTTTTATATATCAGGTTTTGCAATCGTCTAGAAAAGGGGGAGGCGGGGGATTTATAACTGTGTGTTGACTCCTAATGTATAAGTCATTTCTTAGAGTAATATGGGCCGTTACGCATGATAAATCACTTTACAATCATCTATTATTGTTACGCAAAATAATGGCTTGCTTGACTTGGGTAAATATCCCACCACCAGCATTTGTTATTTTCTTTAAATGCTTTTTATCCATAAGTGATTTTCATCTTTAACGTGTTTCCAGCAAGTATATCCATTTTTAAAGCATGTGTGGAAGAAATCTCTTTCTTATAAAATTCCAAGATGTTAGGATTGAACAAGTGGAATTTCCCAAACTTGGACAATTAAAATTTTTGTGTTCATTTGTGGTATGTGAATAAATTTTCTTTACTTAAATTTCTTATTGTTTTAAAATTTTTCCATACAACAACTCTAAAATTTTCATTTTGTTGAAATCTATTTACCTTTTTGGTTTACGAGATGGAGGGAGAGCGAAAACTCAAAGTTTGATTTAAGAAAAAAGAGTACATCTAAAATTAAAATGCACAATGCACAAATGTAGAGAGAGATAATTCCAAAGAGTGTCTGTAATTTTTAGGGATTGTAAGCTCTGTTGAGTTTTTACATATCATTGTCAGGAAAAGGGGGAGGCGGGGGATTTTTAACTAAGTGTTGACTCCCAATCCATAAGTCATTTCTTAAGATAATATAGCCCGTTACGCATGATAAATCACTTGAAAATGATCTATGATTGTTAGGTCAGCTTTTTATAAATGGGCAATATAATGGCTTGTTTGACTCGGCTAAATATCCCACCGCACGTTCACTTGAGAATTTAATGAACATTTTTTATTCTCTTTAAAAGGTTTGGATTCATAGGTGATTTGCATCTTTAACATGTTCCAAGAATGCATATCCATTTTTAAAGCATGTGTGGAACAAATCTCTTTCTTATAAAATTTCAAGTTGTTAGGTTTGAACCAGTGGAATTTCCAAAACTTGGACAACTAAGCTTTTGAGTTCATTTGTCGTGTGTGAATAAATTTTCTTTACTTTCATTTGTTATTTTTTTAAATTTTTTCCACACATAAACTCTAAAATTTTCATATTGTTGTGATCTATTTTCCTTTTTGGTTTAAGGCATGAAGGGAGAGCGAAAACTCAAAGTTTTGATTTAAGAAAAAAAGAGTACATCTAAAATGGAAATGCAGAATGCACAAATGTAGAGAGAGATAATTCTACAGAGTGTCTGTAATTTTTAAGAATTGTAAGCTCTTTTTAGTTTTTATATATCAAGTTTTCCAATCGTCGGGAAAAGGGGCGGAGGGGGTTTTTAACTGAGTGTTGATTCCCATTCGGTAAGATATTTCTTAGAGTAATATAGCCCGTTACACATGAAAAATATCTTTACAATCATCTATGATTGTTAGGTCAGTTTTTATTAAATGGGCAAAATAATGGCTTGTTTGACTTGGGTAAATATCTCACTGCATGTTCACTTGAGAATTTAATGAGAGTTTGTTATTCTCTTTAAAAGATTTGGATCCATAGGTGATTTGCATCTTTAACATGTTTCAGGCATGCATATCCATTTTTGAAGCATGTGTAGAAGAAATCTCTTTCTTATAAAATTCCAAGATGTTAGGATTGAACTTGTGGAATTTCCCAAACTTGGACAACAAAATTTTTGTGTTCATTTGTGGTATGTGAATAAATTTTCTTTACTTCAATTTCTTATTGTTTTAAATTTTTTCCATACAACAGCTCTAAAATTTTCATTTGTTGAAATCTATTTACCTTTTTGGTTTACGAGATGGAGGGAGAGCGAAAACTCAAAGTTTTGATTTAAGAAAAAAGAGTACATCTAAAATTGAAATGCACATTGCAGAAATGTAGAGAGAGATAATTCCAAAGAGTGTCTGTAATTTTTAGGGATTGTAGGCATTTTTGAGTTTTTACATATCAGGTTTTGAAATTGTCGGAAAAAGGGGGAGGCAGGGGATTTTTAACTAAGTGTTGACTCCCAATCCATAAGTCATTTCTTAGGGTAATATAGCCTGTTACGCATGATAAATCAATTTAGAATCATCTATGATTGTTAGGTCTTCTTTTTGTAAGTGGGCAAAATAATCGCATGTTTGACTGGGGTAAGTATCCCACATCACCATCACTTGAGAATTTAATGAGCGTTTGTTATTCTCTTTAAAAGGTTTGGATCCATAGGTGATTTGCATCTTTAACATGTTCCAAGAATGCATATCCATTTTTAAAGCATGTGTGGATCAAATCTCTTTCTTATAAAATTTCAAGTTGTTAGGTTGGAACTAGTGGAATTTCCAAAACTTGGACAACTAAGCTTTTGAGTTCATTTGTCGTGTGTGAATAAATTTTATTTACTTACATTTGTTATTGTTTTAAATTTTTTCCATACATAAACTCTAATATTTTCATTTGGTTGTGATCTATTTTCCTTGTTGGTTTAAGGCATGAAGGGAGAGCGAAAACTCAAAGTTTTGATTTAAGAAAAAAGAGTACATCTAAAATGGAAATGCACAATGCACAAATGTAGAGAGAGATAATTCTAAAGAGTGGTTGTAATTTTTAAGGATTGTAAGCTCTTTTTAGTTTTTATATATATAGTTTTGCCATCGTCAGGAAAAGGGGCGGAGGGGGTTTTTAACTAAGTGTTGATTCCCCATCCGTAAGATATTTCTTAGGGTAATATAGCCCATTACACATGAAAAATATCTTTACAATCATCTATGATTGTTAGGTCAGTTTTTATTAAATGGGCAAAATAATGGCTTGTTTGACTCGTGTAAATAACCCACTTCATGTTCACTAGAGAATTTAATGAGCTTTGTTATTCTCTTTCAAAGGTTTGGATACATAGGTGATTTCCATCTTTAACATGTTTCAGGCATGCATATCCATTTTTAAAGCATGTGTAGAAGAAATCTCTTTCTTAAAAAATTCCAAGCTGTTAGGGTTGAAATAGTGGATTTTCCCAAACTTTGAAAAAAAAACTTTGGTGTTCATTTGTGGCGTGTGAATAAATTTTCTTTACTTACATTTGTTATTGTATTAAAATTTTTCCATACATAAATTCTAAAATTTTCATTTCGTTGTGATCTATTTGCCTTTTTGGTTTACGGGATAAAGGGACAGCGAAAAACTCAAAGTTTTGATTTAATAAAAAAGAGTACAACTAAAATGGAAATTCACAATGCACAAATATAGAAAGATATAATTCCAAAGAGTGTCTGTAATGTTTTGGGAACGTAAGCTCTTTTTACTTTTCATATATCATGTTTTGCAATCGTAGGGAAAAGGGGGAGGCCGGGGATTTTTAACTTAGTGTTGACTCCCAATCCATAAGTCATTTCTTAGGGTATTAAAGCCCATTACGCATGATAAACCACTTTATAATTATCTACGATTGTTAGGTCAGCTTTTTGTAAATGGGAAAAATAATGGCTTGTCTGACTCGGGTAAATACCCCACCGCACGTTCACTTGAGAAGTTAAAGAGCATTTGTTATTCTCTTTAAAAGGTTTGGATCCATAGGCGATTTGTATCTTTAACATTCTTCAAGCATGCATATCCATTTTTAAAGCATGTGTGGTAGAAATCTCTTTCTTATAAAATTCCAAGCTGTTAGGGTTGAACTAGTGGAATTTCCCAAACTTGGACAACAAAACTTTTGTGTTCATTTGTGGTGTGTTAATTAATTTTCTTTACTTACATTTGTTATTGTTTTAAATTTTTTCCATACATGAACTCTAAAATTTTCATTTTGTTGAGATCTATTTGCCTTTTTGGTTTACGGGATGAAGGGAGACTAAAAACTCAAAGTTTTGATTTAAGAAAAAAGTGTATATCTAAAATGGAAATGCACAATGCACAAATGTAGAGAGAGATAATTACAAAGAGTGTTTGTAATTTTTAGGGATTGTAAGCTCTTTTTAGTTTTTATATATCAAAGTTTTGCAATCATTGGGAAGTGGGGAGGCGGGGGATTTTTAATTGAGTGTTGACTCCCAATCCATAAGTCATTTCTTAGGGTAATGTTGCCCGTTACGCATGAAAAATAACTTTACAATCATCTATGACTGTTAGGTCATCGTTTTGTAAATCGGCAAAATAATGGCTTGTTTGACTCGGGTAAATATCCCACCGCACGTTCACTTGAGAATTTAATGAGTGTTTATGATTCACTTTAAAAGGTTTGGATCCATAGGTGATTTTCATCTTCAACATGTTCCAAGCTTGCATATCCATTTTTAAAGCATGTGTGGATGAAATCTCTTTCTTTTAAAATTCCAAGTTGTTAGGTTTAAACTAGTGGAATTTCCCAAACTTAGACAACAAAACTTTTGTGTTGATTTGTGGTGTGTGAATAAATTTTCTTTACTTACAATTTTTTATTTTTTAAAATTTTTTCCATACATAAACTCTAAAATTTTCATTTTGTTCTGCTCTATTTGCCTTTTCTGTTTACGGGATAAAGGGAGAGCGAAAACTCAAACTTTTGATTTAAGAAAAAAGTGTACATCTAAAATTGAAATGGACAATGCACAAATGTTGAGAGAGATAATTCCAAAGAGTGTCTGTAACTTTTAGGGATTGTAGAACTTTTAAGTTTTTATATATCAGGTTTTGCAATCGTCGAGAAATGGGGGAAGCGGGGGATTTTTAACTGAGTATTGACTCCCAATCCATAAGTCATTTCTTATGGTAATATAGCTCGTTATTTCTTAGGGTAATATAGCCCGTTACGCAGGATACATCACTTTACAATCATCTATGATTGTAAGGTCAGCTTTTTGTAAATGGGTAAAATAATGGTTTGTTAGACTAAGGTAAATATCCCACCGCACGTTTACTTGAGAATATAATGAGCGTTTGTTATTCTCTTCAAAAGGTTTGGATCCATAGGTGATTTGCTTCTTTAACATGTTCCAAGAATGCATATCCATTTTTAAAGCATGTGTGGATGTAATCTCTTTCTTATAAAATTCCAAGCTGGAAGGGTTGAACTAGTGGAATTTCCCAAATTTGGACAACATTGCTTTTGTGTTGATTTGTGGTGTGAGAATAAATATTCTTTACTTACATTTGTTATTGTTTTAAATATTTTCCATACATAAACTCTAAAATTTTCATTTTGTTGTGATCTATTTGCCTTTTTGGTTCAAGGGATGAAGGAAGAGCGACAACTCAAAGTTTTGATTTAAGAAAAAATATTACATAAAAAATGGAAATGCACAATGCAAAAATGTAGAGAGAGATAATTCCAAAGAGTGTCAGTAATTTTTAGGGATTTTAAGCTCTTTTTAGTTTTTATATATTATGGTTTGCAATCGTCTGGAAAAGGGGGGGCGGGGGTTCTTAACTGAGTGTTGATTCCCAATCCAAAAGATATTTCTTAGGGTAATATAACCCGTTACGCATGATAAATTTCTTTACAATCATCTATGATTTTTGGGTCAGCTTTTTGTAAATGGGCAAAATAATGACTTATTTGACTCAGGTAAATATCCCACCGCATGTTCACTTGAGAATTTAATGAGCGTTTGTTATTCTCTTTGAAAGGTTTGGATCCATAGGTGACTTGCATCTTTAACATGTTTCAAGCATGCATATCCATTTTTAAAGCATATGTTGAAGAAATCTCTTTCTTATAAAATTCCAAGTTGTAAGGGTTGAAATAGTGGAATTTCCCAAACTTTGACAACAAAACTTTTTTGTTCATATTTGGTGTGTAAATAAATTTTCTTTACTTACATTTCTTATTGTTATAAATTTTTTCCATACATAAACTCTAAAATTTTCATTTTGTTTTATCTATTTGCTGTTTCCGTTTACATGATGATGGAAGACCGAAAAGTAAAAGTTTTGATTTAAGAAAAAATAGTACATCTAAAATGCAAATTCACTATGCAAAAATCTAGAGAGAGAAAATTCCAAAGAGTGTCTATAATTTTTAGGGATTGTAAGCTCTTTTTAGTTTATGTATATGAGGTGTTGCATACGTCGGGAACAGGGGGAGGCGGGGGATTTTTAACTGAGTGTTGAGTCCCAATCCATAAGTCATTTCTTAGGGTAATATAGCCGGTTATGTATGATAAATCACTTTACAATCATCTATGATTGTTTGGTCAGCTTTTTGCAAATGGGCAAAATAATGGCTTGTTTGACCCGGGTAAATATCCCACCGCACATTCACTTGAGATTTTAATGAGTGTTTGTTATTCTCTTTAAAATGTTTGGATCTATAGGTGATTTGCATCTTTAACATGTTTCAAGCATGCATATCCATTTTTAAAGCATGTGTGGATGAAATCTCTTTCTTATAAAATTCCAAGCTTTTAGGTTGAACATGTGGAATTTCCCCAACTTGGAAAAAAAAAGTTTTATGTTCATTTGTGGTGTGTGAATAAATTTTCTTTACTTACATTTGTTATTGTTTTAAATTTTTTCCATACATAAACTCTAAAATTTTCTTTTTTTTGTGATCTGTTTGCCTTTTTGGTTTACGGGATGAAGGGAGAGAGAAAACTCAAAGTTTTGATTAAAGAAAAAAGAGCACATCTAAAATGGAAATGCGCAATGCACAAATGTAGAGAGAGATAATTCCGAAGAATGTCTATAATTTTTTGGGATTGTAAGCTCTTTTTAGTTTTTATATATCAGGTTTTGCAATCATTGGGAATTGGGGGAGGCGGAGGATTTTTAACCGAGTGTTGACTGCCAATCCATAAGTAATTTCTTAGGGTAATATGGCCCATTACACATGATAAATCACTTTACAATCATCTATGATTGTTAGGTCAGCTTTTTGTAAATGGGCAAAATAATGGCTTGTTTGACTTGGGTAAATAACCCACCGCACGTTCACTTGAGAATTTAATGAGCATTTGTTATTCTCTTTAAAAGGTTTGGATCCATAGGTGATTTGCATCTTTAACATGTTTCAAGCATGCATATCAATTTTTGAAGCATGTGTGGAAGAATTCTCTTTCTTTTAAAATTCCAAGCTATTAGGGTTGAACAAGTGGAATTTCCCAAACTTGGACAACAAAAGTTTTGTGTTCATTGTGGTGTGTGAATAAATTTTCTTTACTTACATATGTTATGGTTTTAAATTTTTTTCATACATAAACACTAAAATTTTCATTTTGTTGTGTTCCATTTGCCTTTTTGGTTTACGGGATGAAGGCAAAGCGACAACTCAAAGTTTTTGTTTGAGAAAAAAGAGTAAATCTAAAATGGAAATGCACAATGGACAAATTTATAGAGAGATAATTCCAAAGAATGTCAGTAATTTTTAGGGATCGTAAGCTGTTTTTAGTTTTTATGTATCAAGTTTTACAATCGTCCGGAAAAGGGCGAGGCGGGGGAATTTTAACTGAGTGTTGACTCCCAATCCATAAGTCATTTCTTAGGGTAATATAGCCCATTACGCATGATAAAACACTTTACAATCATCTATGATTGTGAGGTCAGCTTTTTGTAAATGGGCAAAATAATGGCTTGTTTTACTCGGGTAAATAGCCCACCCTACCTTCACTTGAGAATTTAATGAGCATTTTTTATTCTCTTTAAAAGGTTTGGATACATAGGTGATTTGCATCTTTAACATATTTCCAGCATGCATATACATTTTTAAAGCATGTGTGGAAGAAATCTCTTTCTTATAAAATTCCAAGTCGGTATGGTTGAACTACTGAAATTTCCAAAACTTGGACAACAAAATTTTTGTGTTCATTTGTGGTGTGTGAATAAATTTTATTTATTTAAATTTGTTATTGTTTTAAATTTTTTCCATACATAAACTCTAAAGTTTTCTTTTTGTTTAAATCGATTTGCCTTTTATGTTTACGGGATGGAGGGAGAGCGAAAACTCAAAGTTTTGATTTAAGAAAAACGAGTACCTCTAAAATGGAAATGCACAATGCACAAATGTGGAGAGAGATAATTCCGAAGAGTGTCTGTAATTTTTAGGGATTGTAAGCTCTTTTGAGTTTTTATATATCATGTTTTGGAATCGTCTAGAAAAAGGGGAGGCGGGGGATTTTTAACTGAGTGTTGACACCCATTCCATAGGTCATTTCTTAGAGTAATATAGCCTATTATGCATGATAAATCATTTTCCAATCATCTATGATTGGTAGGTCAGCTTTTTTCTAAAAAGCAAAATAATGGCTTGTTTGACTTGGGTAAATATCCCACCGCGAGCGTTTGTTACTCTCTTGAAAAGGTTTTTATCCATAGGAGATTTGCATCTTTAACATGTTTCCTGCATGCATATCCATTGTTAAAGCATATGTGGAAGAAATCTCTTTCTTATAAAATTGCAAGTTGTTAGGGTTGAACCAGTGGAATTTCCAAAACTTGGACAAAAAATATTTTGTGTTGATTTTTGATGTGTGAATAAATTTTCTTTACTTACTTTTTTTATTCTATTAAATTTTTTCCATACATAAATTCTAAAATTTTCATTTTGTTGAAATTTATTTGCCTTTTTGGTTTACAGGATGGAGGGAGAGCGAAAACTGAAAATTTTTATTTAAGAAAAAAGAGTACATCTAAAAGGAAATGCACAATGCAAAAATGTAGAGAGAGGTAATTCCAAAGAGTGTCTGTAATTTTTAGGGATTGTAAGCTCTTTTGAGTTTTTTCCCATCAAGTTTTTCGATTGTCGGGAAAAGGGGGCGGCGGGTGATTTTTAGCTGAGTTTTGACTCTCAATCCATAAGTCATTTCTAAGGGTAATATAGCTCATTACGCATGATAAATCACTTTACAGTCATCTATGATTGTTAGGTCAACTTTTTATAAATGGGCAAAATAATGGATTTTTTGACTCGGGTAAATATCCCACCGCATGTTCACTTGAGAATTTAATGAGCGTTTGTTATTCTCTTTAAAAGGTTTGGATCCATAGGTGACTTGCTTCTTTAACATGTTCCAAGAATGCATATCCATTTTTAAAGCATGTGTGGATGAAATCTCTTTCTTATAAACTTCCAAGCTGTAAGGGTTGATATATTGGAATTTCACAAACTTTGTCAACAAAACTTTTATGTTCATTTTTGGTGTGTGAATAAAGTTTCTTTACTTACATTTGTTCTTGTTTTAAATTTTTTCCATACTTAAACTCTAAAATTTTAATTTTGTTGTGATCTATTTGCTATTTCCATTTACAGGATGAAGGAAGAGCGAAAACTCAAACTTTTGATTTAATAAAAAATAGTACATCTAAAATAGAAATGCACAATGCACAAATGCAGAGAGAGATAATTCTAAAGAGTGTCTATAATTTTTAGGGATTGTAAGCTCTTTTTAGTTTTTATATATGAGGTTTTTCATTCGTCGGGAATAGGGGGAGGCAGGGGATTTTTAACTGAGTGTTGACTCCCAATCCATAAGTAATTTCTTAGGGTAATATAGCCTGTTACGTATGATAAATCACTTTACAATCATCTATGATTTTTAGGTCAGCTTTTTGTAAATGGGCATAATAATGGCTTGTTTGACTCAGGTAAATCCATAGGTTATTTGCATCTTTAACATGTCTTAAGCAAGCATATCCATTTTTAAAGCATGTGTGGAAGAAATCTCTTTCTTATAAAATTTCGAGTTGTTAGGGTTGAACTAGTGAACTTTCCCAAACTTGGACAACAAAACTTTTGTGTCCATTTGTGGTGTGTGAATAAATTTTATTTGCTTTAATTTTTTTTTGTTTTAAATTTTTTCCATACATAAACTGTAGAATTTTCATTTTGTTGTGATTTATTGCCCTTTTTGGTTTACGGGATGAGGGGAGAGCGAAAAGTCAAAGTTTTGATTTAAGAAAAAAGAGTACATCTAAAATGTAAATACACAATGCACAAATGGAGAGTGAGATAATTCCAAAGGTTGTCAGTAATTTTTAGGGATTGTAAGGTCTTTTTAGTTTTTAAATATAAGGGTTTGCAATCGTCGGGAAAAGGGGGAGGCGGGGGATTTTTTTACTGAGTGTTGACTCCATATCCATAAGTCATTTCTTAGGGTATTATAGCCCGTTATGCATGATAAATCACATTACAATCATCTATGATTGTTAGGTCAGCTTTTTGTAAATGGGAAAAATAATGGCTAGTTTGGCATGGGTAAATATTCCACCGCATGTTCACTTAAGAATGTAATGAGCATTTGTTATTCTCTTTCAAAGGTTTGGATCCATAGGTGATTTGAATCTTTTACATGCTTCAAGCATGCATATCCATTTTTAAAGCATGTGTGGAATAAATCCCTTTCTTGTAAAATTCCAAACTGTTAGGGTTGAACTAGTGGAGTTTCCCAAACTTGGACAACAAAACTTTTGTGTTCATTTGTGATGTGTGAATAAATTTTCTTTACTTAAATTTTTTATTGTTTTAAATTTTTACCTTACATAAACTCTAAAATTTTTATTTTGTCGTGGTCTTTTTACCTTTTAGGTTTACAGGATGAAGGCAGAGCGAAAACTAAAAGTTTTTATTTAAGAAAAAAGAGTACATCTACAATGGAAATGCACAATGTAAAAAGTAGAGAGAGATAATTCGAAAGAATGTCTGTAATTTTTAGGGATTGTAAACTCTTTTTAGTTTTTATATATCAGGTTTTGCAATCGACGGGAAAAGGGGGAGGCTTGGGATTTTTAACTGATTGTTGACTCCCAATCAATAAATCATTTCTTAGGGTAATATAGCCCGTTATGCATGATAAATCACTTTACAATCATCTATGATTGTTAGGTCAACTTTTTGTAAATGAGCAAAACAATGGTCTGACTCGGGTAAATATCCCACCGCATGTTCACTTGAGAATTTAATGAGCGTTTGTTATTCTCTTTAAAAGGTTTGGATCCTTAGGTCATTTGCATCTTGACCATGTTTCAAGCATGCATATCCATTTTTAAAGCGTGTGTGGAAGAAATCTCTTTCTTATAAAATTTCAAGCTGTTAGAGTTGAACTAGTGGAATTTCCCAAACTTGGACTACAAAATTTTTGTGTTCATTTGTGGTGTGTGAATGAATTTTCTTTACTTACATTGTTATTGTTTTAAATGTTTTCCATACATAAACTCTAAAAGTTTCCTTTTTTGTCATCTTTTTGCCTTTTTGGTTTCCGGGATGACGGGAGAGCGAAAAACTCAAAGTTTTGATTTAAGAAAAAAGTGTACATCTAAAATGGAAATGCACAATCCACAAATGTAGAGAGAGCTAATTCCAAAGAGTGTCGGTAATTTTTTAGGGATTGTAAGCTCTTTTTAGTTTTTATATATCAGGTTTTGCAATCATTGGGAAAAGGGGGACGCGGGGGATTTTTAACTGAGTGTTGACTCCCAATCCATAAGTCATTTCCTAGGGTAATATAGCCCGTTATGCATGATAAATCACGTTACAATCATCTCTGATTGTTAGGTCAGCTTTTTGTAAATGGACAAAATACTGGCTTGTTTGACTCGTGTAAATATCTCACTGCACGTTCACTTTAGAATTTAATGAGCATTTGTTATTCGCTTTAAAAGGTTTGGATCCATAGGTGATTTGCATCTTTAACATGTTTCAAGTAGGCATATCCATTTTTAAAGCATGTGTGGTAGAAATCTCTTTCTTATAAAATTCCAAGCTATTAGGGATGAACTAGTGGACTGTCCCGAACTTGCACAACAAAACTTTTGCATTCATTTGTGGTGTGTAAATAAATTTTATTTTCATACATTTGTTAATTTTTAAAATTTTTGCATACATAAACTCTAAAATTTTCATTTTGTTGTGATCTAGTTGCCTTTTTGGTTTAGGGGTTGAAGAGAGAGCGAAAACTCAAAGTTTTGATATAAGAAAAAAGAGTACATCTAAAATGGAAATTCACGATGCACAAATACAGAGATAGTTAATTCCAAAGAGTTTCTATAATTTTTACGGATTAGAAGCTCCTTTTAGTTTTTATATATCAGGTTTTGCAATCGTCGGGAAAAAGGGGAGGCAGGGATTTTTAACTGAGTCTTAACTCCCAATCCATCAGTCATTTCTTAGGGTAATATAGGCCGTTATGCATGATAAATCACTTTAGAATCATCCATGATCGTTGCGTCAGCTTTTTGTAGATGGGCAAAATAATGGCTTGTTTGTCTCGGGTAAATATCCAACCGCACGTTCACTTGAGAATTTTATGAGCGTTTGTTATTCGCTTTAAGAGATTTTGATCCATAGGTGATTTGTATCTTTAAGATGTTTCAAGCATGCACATCCATTTTTAAAGCATGTGTGGAAGAAATCTCTTTCTTTTAAAATTCCAAGCTGTTAGGGTTGAACTAGTGGAATTTCACAAAACTTTTGTCTTCACTTGTGGTGTGTGAATAAATTTTCTTTACTTACATCTGTTATTTTTTTCAATTTTTTCCATACATAAACTCTAAAATTTTCATTTTGTCGTGATCTATTGGCATTTTTGGTTTACGGGATGAAGCGAGAGTGAAAACTCAAAGTTTTGATTTAAGAAAAAAAAGTACATCTAAAATGGAAATGCACATTGAACAAATGTAGAGAGAGATAATTCTAAAGAGTGTCTGTAATTTATAAGGATTCTAAGAGCTTTTTAGTTTCTATATATCAAGTTTTGCAATTGTAGGGAAAAAGGGGAGGCGTAGGATTTTTAACTGAGTCCTGACTCCCAATCAATAAGTCATTTCTTAGGGTATTATAGCCTGTTATGCGTGATAAATCACTTTACAATCATTTATGATTGTTAGGTCAGCTTTTTTTAAATGGGCAAAATAATGGCTTGTTTGGTTGGGGTAAATATACTGCCGCACGTTCACTTGAGAATCTAATGAGCTTTTGTTATTCTCTTTAAATGGTTTGGATCCGTAGGTGATTTGCATCTTTAACATGTTTCAAGCATACATATCCATTTTTAATGCATGAGTGGAAGAAATCTCTTTCTTGTAAAATTCCAAGCTGTTAGGGTTGAACCAGTGGAATGTCCCAAACTTGGACAACAAAACTTTTGTGTTCATTTGAGGTGTGTGAATAAAATTTATTTACTTACAATTGTTATTGTTTTAAAATTTTTGCATACATAAACTCTTAAATTTTCATGTTTTGTGATCTATTTGCCTTTTTGGTTTACGGGATGAAGGGAGAGCGAAAACTCAAACTTTTGATTAAAGAAAAAAGAGTACATTTAAAATGGAAATGCACAATGCAAAAATGTAAAGAGAGATAATGCCAAAGAGTGTCCGTAATTTTTAGGGATTGTAAGCTCTTTTTAGTTTTTATATATTAGGTTTTTCAATCGTCCGGAAAAGGGGGAGGCAGGGGATTTTTAACTGAGCGTTGATTCCCAATCCATAAGCCATTTCTTAGGGTAATAAAGCCCGTTACGCATGATAAATAACTTTACAACCACCTATGATTGTTAGGTGGGCTTTTTGAAAATGGGCAAAAAAATGGCTTGTTTGACTCAAGTAAATATCCCACCGCTCGTTCACCTGAGAATTTAATGAGCGTTTGTAATTCTCTTTAAAAGATTTAGGTCCATTGGTGATTTGAATCTTTAACATCTTTCATGCATGCATGTCCATTTTTAAAGCATGTGTGGAAGAATTCTCTTTCTTTTAAAATTTCAAGCTGTTAGGGTGTGAATACATTTTCTTTACATACATTTATTATTATTTAAATTTTTTTCGATACATAAACTCTAAAATTTTCATTTTTTTGTGATCTATTTGCCTTTTTGGTTTACGGGATGAAGGTAGAGCGAAAACTCAAAGTTTTGATTTAAGAAAAAATAGTACATCTAAAATGGAAATGCACAATGCACAAATGTAGAGATAGATAATTCCAAAGAGTGTTTGTAATTTTTAGGGATTTTATATTCTTTTTAATATCAGGTTTTGCAATCGTCGGGAGTAGGGGGAGGCGGGAGATTTTTAACTGAGTGTTGACTCCCAATCCATAAGTCATTTCTTAGGGTAATATAGCCCGTTATGCATGATAAATCACTTTACAATCATCTATGATTGTTAGATCAAATTTTTTTAAAAGGGCAAAATAATGCTTGTTAGACTCGGTAAAATATCCCTCCGCACGTTCACTTGAGAATTTAATGAGCGTTTGTTATTCTCTTTAAAAGGCTTGGATCCATAGGTGATTTGCATCTTAAACGTTTTCAAGCATGCATATCAATTTTTAAAGCATGTGTGGAAGAAATCTCTTTCTTATAAAATTCCAAGCTGTTAAGCTTGAACTAATGGAACTTCCCAAACATGGACAACAAAAATTTGGTGTTCACTCATCGTGTGTGAATCAATTTTCTTTACTAAATTTTTCTGTTGTTTTACATTTTTTCCTTACATAAACTCTAAAATTTTCATTTTGTTGTGATCTACTTGTCTTTTTGGTTTATGGGATAAAGGGAGAGCGAAAACTCAAAGTTTTGTTTTAAGAAAAAAGAGTACATCTAAATTGGAAATACACAATGCACAAATGTAGAGAGAGATAATTCCAAAGAGTGCCAGAAATTTTTAGGGATTGTAAGCTTTTTTTGTTTTTATATATTAGGTTTTGCAATCATCGGGAAAAGGAGGAGGCGGGGGATTTTTAACTTTGTGTTGACTCCGAATCCATAAGTCATTTCTTAGGGTCATTTAGCCCGTTCCACATGATAAATCACTTTACAATCTACTATGATTGTTAGGTCAACTGTTTGTAAATGGGTAAAATAATGGCTTTTTTGACTCGGGTAAATGTCTCTCCGCATGTTCACATGAGAATTTAATGAGAGTTTGATATTCTTTTTAAAATGTTTCGATCCATAGGTGATTGGCATCTTTAAAATGTTTCAAGCATGTATATCCATTTTTATAGCATGTGTGGAAGAAATCTATTTCTTATAAAATTCCAAGCTGTTAGGGTTGAACTAAAGGAATTTCACAAACTTGGACAACAAAACTTTTTTGTTCACTTATGGTGTGTCAATAAATTTTCTTTACTTAAATTCGTTATTGTTTAAATTTTTTCCATACATAAACTCTAAAATTTTCTTTTTGATACGATCTATTGGCCTTTTTGGTTTACGGGATGAAGGGAGAGCGAAAAGTAAGAGTTTTGATTTAAGAAAAAAGAGTACATCTAAAATGGAAATGCACAATGAACAAATTTAGAGAGAGATAATTCCAAAGAGTGTCTGTAATTTTTAAGGATTGTAAGCGCTTTTTAGTTTTTATTTATCAGGTTTTGCAATCGTCAAAAAAAGGAGGAGGTGGGGGATTTTTAACTGAGTACCGACTCCCAATATATAAATCATTTCTTAGAGTAATACAGCCCGTTACTCTGGATAAATCACTTTACAATCATCTTTGATTGTTAGGTCAGATTTTTGTAAATGGGCAAAATAATGGCTTGTTTGACTCAGGTAAATATACCACCGCATGTTCAGTTCAGAATTTAATGATCGATTTTTATTCTCTTTAAATTATTTGGATCTATAGGTGGTTTGCATCTTTAACATGTTTCAAGCATGCATATCCATTTTTAAAGTATGTGTGGAAGAAATCTCTTTCTTATAAAATTTCAAGTTGTTAAGATTGAACTAGTCGAATTTCCCAAACTTGGACAACAAAAACTTTTTGTTCATTTCTGGCGTGTGAATAAATTTTCTTTAATTACATTTGTAATTTTTTAAAAATTTTTCCATACATAAACTCTAAAATTTTTATTTTGTTGAGATCTATTCGCCTTTTTGGTTTACGGGATGAAGGGAGAGCAAAAACTCGAAGTTTTTATTGCAGCACAATGCATAAATGTAGAGAGAGATAATTCCAAAGAGTATCTATAATTTTTAGGGATTGTAACCTCTTTTCAGTTTTTATATATGAGGTTTTGCAATCGTTGGGAAATGGGGGAGACGGGGGATTTTTAACTTAGTGTTGACCCCCAACCCATAAGTCATTTCTTAGGGTAATATAGCCCGTTCCGCATGATAAATCCCTTTACAATCATCTATGATTGTTAGGTCAGCTTTTTGTAAATGGGCAATATAATGCCTTTTTTGACTCGGGTAAATATTCCACCGCACGTGCACTAGAGATTTTAATGAGCGTTTGTTATTCTCTTTAAAAGGGTTGGATCCACAGGTGATTTGCATCTTTAACGTGTTTCAATCATGCATATCCATTTTTAAAGCATGTGTGGAACAAATCTCTTTCTTATAAAATTCCTAGTTGTTAGGGTTGAACTAGTGGAATTTACCAAACTTGGACAACAAAACTTTTGTGTTCATTTGTGGTGTGTGAATAAATTTTCTTAGTTACATTTGTTATATTATAAATTTTTTCCATACATAAACTCTAAAATTTTCATTTTGTTGTGATCTATTTGCCTTTTTGGTTTACGGGATGAAGGAAGAGCGAAAACTCAAAGTTTTGATTTAAGAAAAAAGAGTACATCTAAAATGGAAATACACAATGCACAAATGTAGAGAGAGATAATTCCCAAGAGTGTCTGTAATTTTTAGGGATTGTATAATCTTTTTAGTTTTTATATACTTCTGTGTTCATTTGTGGTGTGTGAATAAATATTTTCCATTCATAAACTCTAAAATTTTCATTTTGTTGTGATCTATTTGCCTTTTTGTTTTATTGGATGAAGGCAGAGCGAAAACTCAAAGTTTTGATTTAAGAAAAAAGAGTATATCTAAAATTGTAATTCACAATGCACAAATGTAGAGAGAGATAATTCCGAAAAGTGTTAGTTATTTTTAGGGATTGTAAGTTTTTTTCTTTTTTATATATGAGGTTTTGCAGTCATTGAGAAAGGGGGGAGGCAGAGGATTTTTAACTGAGTCTTGACACCAATTCTATAAGTCAATTCTTAGGGTAATATAGCCCGTTACGCATGATAAATCACTTTACAATTATCCATTATTATTACTCTCGGTTTTTGTAAATGGGCAAAATAAAGGCTTGTTAGACTCGGGTAAATATCCCACCACACGTTCACTTGAGATTTTAATGAGCGTTAGTTATTCTCTTTAAAAGGCTAGGATCCATAGGTGATTTGCATCTTTAACGTGTTTCAAGCACGCATATCCATTTTTAAAGCATGTGTGGAAGAAACCACTTTCTAATAAAATGCCAAGCTGATAGGGTTGAACTAGTGGAATTTCTCAAACATGGACAAAAAAACTTTTGTGTTCACTTTTCGTGTGTGAATCGATTTTCTTAACATACATTTGTTATTTTTTTAAATTTTTTCCTTACATAAACTCTAAAATTTTCATTTTGTTGTGATCTATTCATCTTTTATGTTTACGGGATGAAGGGAGAACAAAAAATCAAAGTTTTAATTTAAGAAAAAAGAGTACATCTAAAATTGAAATGCGCAATGCACAAATGTAGAGAGTGATAATTCCAAAGAGTGTCTATAATTTTTAGGGATTGAAAGCACTTTTTAGTTTTTAAATATCAGGTTTTGCAATCGTCGGGAAAAGGGGGAGGCAGGGGATTTTTAACTTAGTGTTGACTCCAAATCTATATGTCATTTCTTTGGGAAATATAGCCCATTCTGCATGATAAATGACTTTACAATTATCTATGATTGTTAGGTCAACTTTTTGTAAATGGGCCAAATAATGACTTTTTTGACTCAAGGAAATATCCCACCGCACGTTCACTTGAGAATTTAATGAGCGTTTGTTATTCTCTTTAAAAGGTTTGGATCCATAGGTGATTTGCATCTTTAACATGTTTCGAGCATGCATATCCATTTTTAAAGCATGTGTGGAAGAAATCTCTTTCTTATAAAATTCCAAGCTGTTAGGGTTATACTTGTGCAGTTTCCCAAACTTGGACAGCAAAACTTGTTTCATGCATGCATATCTATCTTTAAAGCTTGTGTGGAAGAAATAACTTTCTTATAAAATTCCAAGCTGTTAGTGTTGAACTAGTGGATTATCCCAAACTTGGACAATAAAACTTTTATATTCATTTGTGGTGTGTGAATAAATTTTCTTTACTTACATTTGTTATTGTTTTTAATTATTTGCATACATAAACTCAAAAATTTTCATTTTGTTGTGATCTATTTGTCTTTTTGGTTTACGGGATGAAGGAGAAAACTCAAAGTTTTGATTGAATAAAAAGGAGTACATCTAAAATGGAAATGCACAATGCACAAATGTAGAGAGAGATTATTCCGAAGAGTTTCCGTAATTTTTAGGGATTGTAAGCTCTTTTTAGTTTTTATATATCAGGTTTTACAATCATCGGGAAAAGGGGGAGGCGGGGGATTTTTAACTGAGTGTTGACTCCCAGTCCATAAGTCATTTCTTAGGGCAATATAGCTCATTCCGCACGATAAATCACTTTACAATCAACTATGATTGTTAGGTCAGCTTTTTGTAAATGGGCAAAATAATGGCAGTTTTTACTCGGCTAAATACCCCACCGCACGTTCACTTGAGAATTTAATGAGCGTTTGTTATTCTCTTTAAAAGGTTTGGATCCGTAGGTGATTTGAATCTTTAATATGTTTCAAGCATGCATATCCATTTTTAAAGCATGTGTGGAAGAAATCTCTTTCTTTTAAAATTCCAAGCTGTTAGGGTTATACTTGTGGAGTTTCCCAAACTTGGACAACAAAACTTTTGTGTTCTTTTGTGTTGTGTGAGTAATTTTTCTTTACTTACATTTGTAATTGTTTTAATTTTTTCCAAACATAAATTCTAAAACTTTCATTTTGTTGTGGTCTTTTTGCCTTTTTGGTTTACGGGATGCAGGCAAAGCGAAAACTCAAAGTTTTGATTTAAGAAAAAAGAGTACATCTAAAATGGAAATACACAATGTACAAATGTAGAGATAGATAATTCCAAAGAGTGTCTGTAATTTTTAGGGAATGCAAGCTCTTTTTAGTTTTTATATATTAGGTTTTGCAATCGTCGGGAAAAGAAGAGGGGGGGGGTGGGGACAGGGGACTTTCAACTTAGTGTTGACTCCCAATCCATAAGTCAGTTCTTAGGGTAATATAGCCCATTCCGCATGATAAATCACTTTACAATCATCAAATATTGTTAGGTCAACTTTTTTTAAATGGGAAAAATAATGGCTTGTTGATTCGGGTAAATATCCCACCGACGTTCACTTGAGAATTTAATGAGCGTTAATTATTCTCTTTAAAAGGCTTGGCTCCATTGGTGATTTGCATCTTTAACTTGTTTCAAGCATGCATATCCATTTTTAAAGCATGTGTGGAAGATATCTCTTTCTTATGAAATTCAAAGTTTTTAGGATTGACTTAGTGGAATTTCCAAAACTAGGACAGCAATACTTTTGGGTTGATTTGTGGTGTGTGAATAAATTTTCTTTA
Source organism: Aristolochia californica (assembly GCF_029961685.1). Taxonomy (NCBI): domain Eukaryota; kingdom Viridiplantae; phylum Streptophyta; class Magnoliopsida; order Piperales; family Aristolochiaceae; genus Aristolochia; species Aristolochia californica. The sequence continues at coordinate 25,502,676 of NW_027181992.1, forward strand.
CAGACATTTGTTCTTGTTTTAAATTTTTTCCATACATAAACTCTAAAATTTTCCTGTTGTTGTGTTCTATTTGCCTTTTTGGTTTACGGGAAGAAGGGAGAGAGAAAACTCATAGTTTTGATTTAAGAAAAGGGAGTACATCTAAAATGGAAATGCACAACGCACAAATATAGAGAGAGATAATTCCGAAGAGTTTCCGTAATTTTTAGGGATTGTAAGCTCTTTTTAGTTTTTATATATCAGGTTTTACAATCATCGGGAAAAGGGGGAGGCGGGGGATTTTTAACTGAGTGTTGAATCCCAATCCATAAGTCATTTCTTAGGGCAATATAGCTCATTCCGCATGATAAATCACTTTACAATCATCTTTGATTGTTAGGTCAGCTTTTTGTAAATCAGCAAAATATGGCTTGTTTTACTAGGGTAAATATAGCACCGCACGTTGACTTGAGAATTTAATGAGCGATTGTTATTCTCTTTAAATGGTTTGGATCCATAGGTGATTTGCATCTTTAACATGTTTCAAGCATGCATATCCATTTTTAAAGCATGTGTGGAAGAAATCTCTTTCTTACAAAATTCCAAGCTGTTAGGGTTGAACTAGTGGAATTTCGCAAACTTGGACAATAAAACTTTTGTGTTCATTTGTGGTGTGTGAATAAATTTTCTTTACTTACTTTTTTTATTGTATTAAATTTTTTCCATTCATAAGCTCTAAAATTTTCATTTTTTTCTGATGTATTTTCCTTCTTGGTTTACAGGATGAACTGTGAGCAAAAATGCAAAGTTTTGATTTTAGAAAAAAGTGTACATCTAAAATGGAAATGCACAATGCACAAATTTTGAGAGAGATAATTCCGAAGAGTGTCCATAAGTTTTAGGGATTGTAAGCTCTTTTTAGTTTTTATATATCAGGTTTTGCAATCGTCGGGAAAAGGGGGAGGCCGGGGATGATAGCCTGTTACGCATGATAAATCACTTTGCAATCATCTACGATTGTTAGGTCAGTTTTTTGTAAATGGCAAAATAATGGCTTTTTTGACTCTTGTAAATATCCCACCGCACGTTCACTTGAGAATTTAGTGAGCGTTTGTTATTCTCTTTAAAAATTTTGGATCCATAGGTGATTTGCATCTTCAACATGTTTCAAGCATGCATATCTATTTTTAAAGCATGTGTGGAAGAAATCTCTTCCTTATAAAATTCCAAAGTTGTTAGGGTTGAACTAGTGGATTTTCCTAAACTATGACAACAAAACTTTTGTGTTCATTTGTGGTGTGTGAATAAATATTCTTTACTTACATTTGTTATTGTTTTTAATTTTTTCCGAACATAAACTTTAAAATTTTCATTTCGTTGTCTATTTGCCTTTTTGGTTTACGGGATGAAGGCAGAGCGAAAACTCGAAGTTTTGATTTAAGAAAAAAGTGTACATTTAAAAAGGAAATGAACAATGCAAAAATGTAGAGAGAGATAAATCCAAAGAGTGTCTATAATTTTTAGGGATTGTAAGCTCTTTGTAGTTTTTATATATCAGGTTTTGCAATCGTTGGGAAATGGGGGAGGCTGGGGATTTTTAACTTAGTGTTGACCCCCAACCCATAAGTCATTTCTTAGGGTAATATAGCCCGTTCCACATGATAAATCACTTTACAATCATCTAAGATTGTTAGGTCAACTTTTAGTAAATGGGCAAAATAATGGCTTTTTTGACTCAGGTAAATATCTTGCCGCACGTTCACTTGAGAATTCAACGAGCGTTTGTTATTCTATTTAAAAGGTCTGGATCCATAAGTGATTTGCATCTTTAACATGTTTCAAGCATGCATAATCATTTTTAAAGCATGTGTGGAAGAAATCTCTTTCTTATAAAATTCCAAGCTGTGAGGGTTGAACTAGTGGAGTTTCCCAAACTAGGACAACAAAACTTTTCTGTTCATTTGTGGTGTGTGAATAATTTTTTTTTCTTACATTTTTAATTGTTTTAAATTTTTTCCATACATAAACTCTAAAACTTTCATTTTGTTGTGGTCTTATGGCCTTTTTGGTTTACGGGATGTAGGGAGAGTGAAAACTCAAAGTTTTGATTTAAGAGAAAAGAGTACAAGTAAAATGGAAAGGCACAATGCACAAATGTAGAGAGAGATAATTCCAAAGTGCATCTGTAATTTTTAGGGATTGTAAACTCTTTTTAGTTTTTATATATTAGGTTTAACAATCGTGGGGAAAAGGGGGAGGCGGGGGATTTTTAACTAAGTGTTGACTCCCAATCCACATGTAATTTCTTAGAGTAATATAGCCCATTAATCATGATAAATCAATTTACAATCATCTATGATTGTTAGGTCAGCATTTTGAAAATGGGCAAAATAATGGCTTGTTTGACTCGGGTAAATATCCCACCGCACGTTCATTTAAGAATTTAGTGAGCGTTTGTTATTCGCTTTAAAAGGTTTGGATCCAAAGGTTATTTGCATCTTTAACTTGTTTCAAGCATGCATAACCATTTTTAAAGCACGTGTGGAAGAAATCTCTTGCTTATAAAATTCCAAGCTGTTAGGTTGAACTAGTGGAATTTCCCAAACTTGGACAACAAAACTTTTGAGTTCATTTGAGCTGTGTGAAAAAATTATATTTACTTACATTTTTTATTTTTTTTAATTTTTCCATACATAAACTCTAAAATTTTCATTTTGTTGAGATCTAATTGCCTTAGTGTCTATAATTTTTAGGGATTGTAAGATCTTTTTAGTTTTTATATATCAGGTTTTGCAATCACTGAGAAGAGGGGGAGGCAGGGGATTTTTAACTTAGTGTTCACTCCCAATTCATAAGTCATTTCATAGGGTAATATAGCCAGTTACGCATGATAAATCACTTGACAATCATCTATGATTATTAGGTCAGCTTTTTGTAAAAGGGCAAAATAATGGCTTGTTTGACTCGGGTAAGTATCCCACCACACGTTCACTTGAGAATTTAATGAGCGTTTTTTATTCTCTTTAAAAGGTTTGGAGCCACAGGTGATTTGTATCTTCAACACGTTTCAAGCATGCATATCCATTTTTAAAACTTGTGTGGAAGAAATTTCTCTCTTATAAAATTCCAATCTGTTAAGGTTGAACTAGTGAAGTTTCCCAAACTTGGACAACAAAACTTTTGTGTTCATTTGTGGTAAGTGAATAAACTTTCTTTACTTACATTGGTTATTTTTTAAAAAAATTTTTCAACATAAACTCTAAAACTTTCATTTTATTCTGGTCTATTTGCCTTTTTAGTTTACGGGATGAAGGGAGAGCGAAAACTCAAAGTTTTGATTTAACAAAAAAGAGTACATCTAAAATGGAAATGCACAATGTACAAATGTAGAGAGAGATAATTTCAAAGAGTGTCTTTAATATTTTTGGGATTGTAAGGTCTTTTAATTTTTTATATATCAGGTTTTGCAATAGTTGGGAAAATAGGGAGGCGGGGGATTTTTAACTGAGTGTTGACTCCGAATCAATAAGTAATTTCTTAGGGTAATATAGCCCATTATACATGATAAATCACTTTAAAATCATCAAAGATTGTTAGGTCAGCTTTTAGTCAATAGGCAAAAGAATGCCTTGTTTTCTCGGGTAAATATACCATCGCACGTTCATTTGAGAATTTAATGAGCGTTTTTTATTCTCTTTAAAGGTTTAGATCCATAGGTGATTTGCATCTTTAACATGTTTCAAGCATGCATATCCATTTTTAAAGCATGTGTGGAAGAAATCTCTTTCTTATAAAATTCCAAGCTGTTAGGGTTAAACTAGTGGAATTTCCCAAACTAGGACAACAAAACTTTTGTGTTTATTTGTGGTGTGTGAACGAATTTTCTTTACTTACATTTGTTATTTTTTTAAATTTTTTCCATACATAAACTTTTAAATTTTCTTTTTGTAGTGATCTATTTGCCTTGTTGGTTTACGGGATGAAGGGATAGCGAAAAATCAAAGTTTTGATTTAAGAAAAAAGAGTACATCTAAAATGGAAATGCACAATGCACAAATATAGAGAGAGATAATTCCAAAGAGGGCCTTCAATTTTTAGGGATTGTAAGCTCTTTTTAGTTTTTATATATCTGATTTTACAATCGTCGGTAAAAGGGGGAGACAGGGGATTTTTAACTGAGCGTTGACTCCCAATCCATAAGCCATTTCTTAGGGTAATAAACCCCATTTCATATGATAAATGACTTTTGAGTCTTCAACGATTGTTACGTTAGATTTTTTTAAATGGGCAAAATAATGACTTGTTTGACTCGGGTAAATATCCCACCGCGCTTTCACATGAGAATATAATGAGTGTTTGTTATTCTCTTTAAAAGGTTTGGATCCATAGGTGATTTGAATCTTTAACATCATTCAATCATGCATATCCATTTTTAAAGCATGTATGGAAGAAATCTCTTTCTTATAAAATTCCAAGCTTTTAGGGTTGAACTAGTAAAATTTCCCAAACTCTGACCACAAAATTATTGTGTTCATTTGTGGTGTGTGAATCAATTTTCATTACTTACTTTTGTTATTTTTTTAAAATTTTTCCATACATATACTCTAAAATTTTCATTTTGTTGTGATCTATTTGCCTTTTTGGTTTACGGGATGAAAGGAGAGCGAAAACTCAAAGTTTTGATTTAAGAGAAAAGAGTACATCTAAAATGGAAATGCACAGTGCAAAAATGTAGAGAGAGATAATTCCGAAGAGTGTCTGTAATTTTAAGGGATTGTAAACGCTTTTTAGTTTTTATATATTTGGTTTTGCAATCACGGGGAAAAGGAGGAGGTGGGGGATTTGTAACTGAGTGTTGACTCCCAATCCATAAGTCATTTCTTAGGGTAATATAGCTCGTTACGCATGATAAATCACTTTAAATTCATCTAAGATTGTTAGGCCAGCTTTTTGTAAATGTGCAAAATAAAGGGTTGTTTGACTTGGGTAAATATCCCACCGCACGTTCAGTTGAGAACTTAATGAGTGTTTATTATTCTCTTCAAAAGGTTTGGATCCGTAGGTGATTTGCATCTTTAAAATTTTTAAAGCATGCATATCCATTTTTAAAGCATGTGTGGAAGAAATCTCTTTCTTATAAAATTCCAAGCTGTAAGGGTTGTGCTAGTGGAATTTCCCAAACTTGGACAACAAAACTTTTGTGTTAATTTGTGGTGTGTGAATAAATTTTCTTTACTTACATTTTTTATTGTTTTAAATTTTTTCAATACATAAACCCTAAAATTATTATTTTGTTGTGATCTTTTTGCCTTTTTGGTTAACGGGTTGAAGGGAGAGCGAAAACTCAAAGTTTTGATTTAAGAAAAAAGAATACGTCAAAAATTGAAATGGACAATGCAAAAATGTAGAGACAGATAATTCCAAAGAGTATCTGTAATTTTTAGGGATTGTAAGCTCTTTAGAGATTTAATATATCAGGTTTTGCAATTGTAGGGAAAAGGGGGAAGCAGGGGATTTTTAACTGAGTGTTGACTCCCAATCAATAAGTCATTTCTTAGGGTAATATAGCCCGTTCCACTTGATAAATCACTTCACAATAATCTATGATTGTTAGGTCAGCTTTTTGTAAATGCGCAAAATAATGGCTTCTTTGACTCGAGTAAATATTCCTCTGAACGTTCACTTGAGAATTTAATAAACGTTTGTTATTCTCTTTAAAAGATTTGGATCCATAGGTGATTTGCATCTTTAACATGTTTCAAGCATCAATATCAGTTTTTAAAGCATGTGTGGAAGAAATCACTTTGTTATAAAATTCCATCTCTTAGGGTTGAACTAGTGGAATTTTCCAAACTTGGAAAAAAAATTATTTGTATTTATTTGTGGTGTCTAAATAAATGTTCTTTACTTATATTTGTAATTTTTTTAGATTTTTTTCATACATAAACTCTAAAATTTTGATTTTGTTGTGAATTATTTGCCTTTTTGGTTTACAGGATGTAGGGAGAGCGAAAATCAAAGTTTTGATTTAAGAGAAAAGAGTACATCTAAAATGGAAATGCACAATGCACAAATGTAGAGAGAGATTATTCCAAAGAGCGTCTGTAATTTTTAGGGATTGTAAGCTCTTTCTAGTTTGTATATATTAGGTTTAACAATCGTCAGGAAAAGGGGGAAGTGGGGGATTTTTAACTGAGTGTTGAGTCCCAATCCACAATTCATTTCTTAGAGTAATATAGCCCATTATGCATGATAATCACTTTACAAGCATCTATGATTGTTAGGTCAGCATTTTGAAAATGGGCAAAATAATGGCTTGTTTTACTCGGGAAAATATCCCACCGCTCGTTCATTTAAGAATTTAGTGAGCGTTTGTTATTCGCTTTAAAAGGTTTAGATCCATAGGTTATTTGCATCTTTAACATGTTTCAAGCATGCATAAACATTTTTAAAGCATGTGTGGAAGAATTCTCTTGCTTAAAAAATTCCAAGCTGTTAGGGTTGAACTAGTGGAATTTTCCAAACTTGGACAACAAAACTTTTGAGTTCATTTGTGGTGTGTGAAAAAATTATCTTTACTTACATTTGTTATTTTTTAAAAATTTTTTAATGCATAATCTCAAAATTTTCATTTTGTGGTTATCTAATTGCCTTTTTGGTTTACGGGATGAAGGGAGTGCGAAAACTCAAAGTTTTGATTTAAGAAAAAAGTGTACATCTAAAATGGAAATGCAGAATTCAAAAATGTAGAGAGAGACAATTCATAAGAGTGTCTGTAATTTTTAGGGATTGTAACTTCGTTTTAATATCTGGTTTTGCAATCGTCAGGAAGAGAGGGAGGCCGGGCATGTTTAACTGAGTGTGGACTCCCAATTCATAAGTCATTTCTCAGGGTAATATAGCCCATTTCGCATGATAAATAACTTTATAATCATCTATGATTGTTAGGTTAGATTTTTGTAAATGGGCAAAATAATGGCTTGTTTGACTCGGGTAAATATCCCACCGCACGTTCACTTGAAGATTTAATGAGCGTTTGTTATTCTCTTTAAAAGGTTTGGATCCATAGGTGGTTTGCATCTTTAACATGTTTCAAGAAGGCATATCCATTTTTAAAGCATGTGTGGAAGAAATCTCTATCTTACAATATTCCAAGCTGTTAGGGTTGAACTAGTGGAATTTCCTAAATTTGGACAACAAAACTTTTGTGTTCATTTGTGGTGTGTGAATAAATTTTTTTCACTTACATTTGTTATTGTTTTAAATTTTTTCCATACATAAACTCTAAAATTTTAATTTTGTTGTGATCTATTTACCATTTTTGTTTACGGGATGAAGGGAGAGCGAAAACTCAAAGTTTTGATTTAAGAAAAAGGAATACATCTAAAATGGAAATGCACAATGAACAAATGTAGAGATAGATAATTCCGAAGAGTGTTTGTGATTTTTAGAGATTGAAAGCTCCATTTAGTTTTTATATATCAGGTTTTATAATCATCAGGAAAAGAGGGAGGCGTGGGATTTTTAACTCAGTGTTGAGTCCCAATCCATAAGATATTTCTTATGGTAATATAGCCCGTCAAGCATGAGAAATCAGTTTACAATAAACTATGATTGTTTGGTCAGCTTTTTGTAAATGGGCAAAACAATGACTTGTTTGACTCGAGTAAATATCTCACCGCACGTTCACTTGAGAATTTAATGAGCGTTTTTTATTCACTTTAAAATGTTTGGATCCATAGGTGATTTTAATCTTTAATATGTTTCAAGCTTGCACATCCATTTTTAAAGCATGTGTAGAAGAAATCACTTTCTAATAAAATTCCAAGTTGTTAGGGTTGAACTAGTGGAATTTCCAAAACTTGGACAAAAAAACTTTTGAGTTCATTTGTGGTGGGTGAATAAATTCTCTTTACATACTTTTGCTACTTTTTTAAATTCTTTCCATACATAAAATCTAAAATTTTCATTTTGTTGTGATCTATTTGCCTTTTTGGTTTACGGGATGAAGGGAGAGCGAAAACTCAAAGTTTAGATTTCATAAAAAATAGTACATCTAAAACGTAAATGCACAAATTTAGAGAGAGATAAATCCAAAGAGTGTCTGTAATTTTTAGGGATTGTAAGCTCTTTTTAGTTTTTATATATATGGTTTTAGTTTTTAACTGAGTGTTGACTCCCATTGCATAAGTCATTTCTTCGGGTAATATAGCCTGGTACGCTTGATAAATCACTTTACAATCATCTATGATTGTTAGGTCAGCTTTTTATAAATGGGCAAATTGATGGCTTGTTTAACACGGGTAAATATCCCACCGCACGTTCACTTGAGAATTTAATGAGCATTTGTTATTCTGTTTAAAAGGTTTGGATCCAGAACTGATTTGAATCTTTAACATGTTTCATGCCTGCATATCTATTTTTAAAGCAAGTGTGGAAGAAATCTCTCTCTTATAAAATTCCAATCTAGTAGGGTTTAACTAGTGGAATTTCCCAAACCTGTACAACAAAACTGTTGTGTTCATTTGTGGTGTGTGAATATATTTTCTTTACTAACATTTGATATTGTTTTAAATTTTTTCCACACATAAACTTTAAAAGTTTCATTTTGTTGTGATCTATTTGCCTTTTTGGTTTACGAGATGAAGGGAGAGCGAAAACTCACAGTTTTGATTTAAGAAAAAAGTGTACATCTAAAATGGAAATGCACAATGCAGAAATTTAGAGAGAGAGAATTCCAAAGGGTGTCTGTAATTTTTAGGGATTGTAAGCTCTTTTTAGTTTTTATATATCAGGTTTTGCAATCGTCGGGAAAAGGGGTAGGTGGGGGATTTTTAACTGAGTGTTGACTCCCAATCCATAAGTCATTTCTTAGGGTAATATAGCCCGTTAGGCACGATAAATCACTTTACAATCATCAATGATTGTTAGGTCAGCTTTTTGTAAATGGCCAGAATAATGGCTTGTTTGACTTGGGTACATATCCCACCGCACGTTCACTTGTGAATTTATTGACCGTTTTCTATTCTCTTTAAAAGGTTTGGATCTATAGGTGATTTGCATCTTTAACATGTTTCAAGCATGCATATCCATTTTTAAACAAGGTGTGGAAGAAATCTCTTTTTGATAAATTCCAAGCAGTTAGGGTTGAACTAGTGGAATTTTCCAAACTTGGACAACTAAACTTTTGTGTTCATTTGTGATGTGTGAATAAATTTTCTTTACTTACATTTGTTATTGTTTTAAATTTTTTTCATGCATAAACTCTAAAATTTTCATTTTGTTGTGATCTATTTGCCTTTTTGGTTTATGGGATGAAGGGAGAGCATAAACTGAAAGTTTTGATTTAAGAAAAAAGAGTACATCTAAAATGGAAATGCACAATGCACAAATGTAGAGAGAGATAATTCCAAAAGGTGTTTATAATTTTTAGGGTTTGTAAGTTCTTTTTAATATCAGGTTTTGCAATCGTGGGGAAAAAAAAAAAGGCAGAGGATTTTTAACTGAGTGTTGACTCCCAATCCATAAGTCATTTCTTTGGGTAATATAGCCCAGTATGCATGATAAATCACTTTACAATCATATATGATTGTTAGGTCAGCTTTTTGTAAATGGGCAAAATAATGGATTGTTTGACTCGGGTTAATATTCCACCGCACGTTCACTTGAGAATTTAATTAGCATTTGTTATTCTCTTTAAAAGGTTTGGATCCATAGGTGATTTGCATCTTTAGCATGTTTCAAGCTTGCATATCCATTTTTAAAGCATGTGTGGAAGAAATCTCTTTCTTATAAAATTCCAAGTTGTTTGGGTTGAAGAAGTGGAATTTCCCTAACTTGGACAACAAAACTTTTTTTTTAATTTCAGGTGTGTGAATAAATTTTCTTTACTTACATTTTTTATTGTTTTAAATTTTTTTCATACATAAACTCTAAAATTTTCATTTTCTTGTGATCTATTAGCCCTTTTGGTTTACGGGATGAAGGGAGAGCGGAAACTCAAAGTTTTGGTTTAAGTAAAAAGAGTACATCTGAAATGGAAATGCACAATGTACAAATGTAGAGAGATAATTCCAAAGTGTGTTTATAATTTTTAGGGATTGTAAGCTCTTTAGAGATTTTATATATCAGGTTTTGCAATCGTCGGAAAAAGGGGGAGGCAGAGGATTTTTAACTGAGTTTTGACTCCCAATCAATAAGTCATTTTTTACGGTAATATAGCCTATTACGCATGATAAATCACTCTACAATCATCTATGATTGTTAGGTCAGCTTTTTGTAAATGAGAAAAATAATGGCTTGTTTGACTTTGGTAAATATCCCACCACATTTTCACTTGAGAATTTAATGAGCATTTGTTATTCCCTTTAAAAGGTTTTGATCCAAAGGTGATTTGCATCTTTACCATGTTTCAAGCATGCATATCCATTTTTAAAGCATGTGTGGATGAAATCTCTTCCATATAAAATTCCAAGCTGTTAAGGTTGAATAAATGGAATTTCCCAAACTTGGAGAGCAAAACTTTTGTGTTCATTTGTGGTGTGTGAACAAATTTTCTTTACTAACTTTTATTATTGTTTTAAATTTTTTCTATACATAATCTCTGAAATTTTTATTTTTTTGTGATCTATTACCCGTTTAGGTTTACGGGATGAAGGGAGAGCAAAAATTCAAAGTTTTGATTTAAGAAAAAAGAGTACGTCTAAAATGGAAATACACAATGCACAAATGTAGAGAGAGATAATTCCAAAGAGTGTCTATAATTTTTAGGGATTGTAAGCTCTTTTTAGTTTTTATATATTAGGTTTTTCAATTGTCGGGAAATGGGACGACTGGGGATTTTTAACTAAGTGTTGACTCCTAATCCATAAGTCATTTCAAAGGGTAATATAGCCTGTTACGCATGATAAATCACTTTACAATTTAATGAGGGTTTGCTATTCACTTTAAAAGGTTTGGATCCATAGGTGATTTGCATCTTTAACATGTTTCAAGCATGCATATCCATTTTTAAAGCATGTGAGGAAGAAATCTCTTTCTTTTGAAATTTCAACCTGTTAGGGTTGAACTAGTGGAGATTCCCAAACTTGGACAACAAATCTTTTTTGTTCATTTGTGGTGTGAGAAAATTTTTTTTTACTTACCTTTATTATTGTTTTAAATTTTTTCATTAATCAACTCTAAAATTTTTATTTTTTTGTCATCTATTTGCCTTTTTATTTTACAGGATGATGGGAGAGCGAAAACTCAAAGTTTTGATTTAAGAATAAAGAGAAAATATAAAAAGGAAATGAAAATTGCACAAATGTAGAGAGAGATAATTCCAAAGAATGTCTATAATTTGTAGGGATTGTAAGCTCTTTTTAGTTTCAATATAATATGTTTTGAAATCGTCTGGAAAAGGGGGAGGCGGGGGATTTTTAACTGAGTGTTGACTCCCACTCCATAAGCCATTTCTTAGGGTAATATAGCTCGTTACGCATGATAAATAATTTTTCAATCATCTACGATAGTTAGGTCAGCTTTTTTTTAAATGGGCAAAATAATGGCTTGTTTGACTCGGGTAAATATCCCACCGCACGTTCACTTGAGAATTTAATCTGCGTCTGTTATTCTCTTTAAAAGGTTTGGATCCATAGGTGATTTGCATCTTTAAAATGTTTCAAGCATGCATATCCATTTTTAAAGCTTGTGTGGAAGAAATCTCTTTCTTATAAAATTCCAAGCAGTGAGGGGATGAACTAGTGGAATTTCCCAAACTTGGACAACAAAACTTTTGTGGTGTTGTGTGGTGTGTGAAAATTTTTTCTTTACTTACATTTTTTATTGTCAAAATTTTTTTCCATACATAAACTCTTAAATTTTCATTTTTTTGAGATCTATTTGCCTTTTTGTTTGACGGGATGAAGGGAGAACGAAAACTCAAAGTTTTGATTCAAGAAAAAAGTGTACATCCAAAATTGAAATGCACATTGCGCAAATGTAGAGAGAGATAATTCCAAAGAGTGTATGTAATTTTTAGGGATTATAAGCTCTTTTTAGTTTTTATATATCAGGTTTGGCAATCGTAGGGAAAAGGGGATGGCTGTGGATTTTTAACTAAGTGTTGACTCCCAATCCATAAGTCATTTCATAGGGTAATATAGCCCATTACGCATGATAAATCACTTTAGAATTTAATGAGGGTTTGTTATTCTCTTTAAAAGGTTTGGATCCATAGGTGATTTGCATCTTTCATATGTTTCAAGCATGCATATACATTTTTAAAGCATGTGAGGAAGAAATCTCTTTCTTATGAAATTCCAACCTGTTAGGGTTGAACTAGTGGAATTTTCCAAACTTGGACAAAAAAGCTTTTGTGTTTATTTGTGGTGTGTGCAAAAAATTTTTTACTTACCTTTCTTATTGTTTTAAATTTTTTCATTAATAAACTCTAAATTTTTTATTTTTTTGTGATGTATTTGCCTTTTTGGTTTACGGGATGTTGGGAGAGCGAAAACTCAAAGTTTTGATTTAAGAAAAAAGACTACATCTAAAATGGAAATGCAAATCGTACAAATGTAGAGAGAGATAATTCCAAAGAATGTCTATAATTTTGAGGGATTTTAAGCTCTTTTTAGTATTTATATATCAGGTTTTGCAATCGTCGGGAAAAGGGGGAGCCGGGGGATTTTTAATTGAGTGTTGAGTCACTATCTATAAGTCATTTATTAGGGTAATATAGCCCGTTACACATGATAAATCACTTTTCAATCATCTATGATTGTTAGGTCAGCCATTTTTTAAATGGGCAAATTAATGGCTTGTTTGACTCGGGTAAATATGCCACCGCACGTTCACTTGAGAATTTACTGAGCGTCTGTTATTCTTTTTAAAAGGTTTGGATCCAGAGGTGATTTGCATATTTAAAATGTTTCAAGCATGCATATCCATTTTTAAAGCATGTGTGGAAGAAATCTCTTTCTTATAAAATTCCAAGCAGTTAGGGTTGAACTAGTGGAATTTCCTAAACATGGACAACAAAACTTTTGTGTTCATTTGTAGTGTGTGAATAAATTTTTTTTTCTTACATTTGTTATTGCTTGAAATTTTTTCCATACTTAAACTCTAAAATTTTCATTTTGTTCTGAACTATTTGCCTTTTTGGTGGACGGGATGAAGGGAGAGCAAAAACTCAAAGTTTTGGTTTAAGAAAAAAGAGTACATCTAAAATTGAAATGTAAAATGCACAAATGTAGAGAGAGATAATTTCAAAGAGTGTCTATAATTTTTTGGGATTTTAGGCTCTTTTCAGTTTTTTTATATCAGGTTTTGCAATAGTCAGGAAAAGGGGGAAGCGGGGGATTTTTAACTGAGTGTTGACTCCAAATCCATCAGTCATTTCTTAGGGTAATATAGCCCATTATGAATGATAAATCACTTTTCAATCATCTATGATCGTTAGGTCGGCTTTTTGTAATTGGGAAAAATAATCGCTTGTTTGACTCGGGTAAATATCCCACTACACATTCACTTGAGAATTTGATGAGCGTTTGTTATTCTTTTTAAAAGGTTTGGATCCATAGGTGATTTGAATATTTATAATGTTTCAAGTATGCATAACCATTTTTAAAGCATGTGTGGAAGAAATCTCTTTCTAATAAAATTCCAAGCAGTTAGGGTTGAACTAGTGGAATTTCCCAAACTTGGACAACTAAACTTTTGTGTTCATTTGTGGTGTGTGAATAAATCTTCTTTACTTAATTTTGTCATTGTTATAAATTTTTTCCATACATAAACTCTAAAATTTTCATTTTGTTGTGATCTATTTGCCTTTTGGGTTTCCGGGATGAAGGGAGAGCGAAAACTCAAAGTTTTGTTTTAAGAAAAAAGAGTACACCTGAAATGGAAATGCAAAATGCACAAATGTATAGAGAGATAATTCCAAAGAGTGTCTGTAATTTTTAGGGATTGTAAGTTCTATTAATATACGGTTTTGCAATCATCGGGAAAAGGTGGAGGTGGGGGATTTTTAACTGAGTCTTGACTCCGAATCCATTAGTCATTTCGTAGGGTAATATAGCTCGTTTCGCATGATAAATCACTTTACAATCATCTATGATTGTTAGGTCAGCTTTTTGTAAATGGGCAAAATAATGGCTAGTTTGACTCGGGTAAATATCCCACCGCACGTTCCCTTGAGAATTTAATGAGCTTTTGTTATTCTCTTTAAAAGGTTTGGATCCATAGGTGATTTGCATCTTGAAAATATTCCAAGCATCCATATCCATTTGTAAAGCATCTGTGGAAGAAATCTCTTTCTTATAAAATTTCAAACTGCTAGAGTTGAACTAGTGGAATTTCCCAAACATGAAAACCAAAATTTTTTTGTTCATTTGTGGTGTGTGAAGAAATTTTCTTTACTTATATTTTTTATTGTTTTCAATTTTTTTGATACATAAACTCTAAAATTTTCATTTTGTTGGGATCTATTTGTCGTTTTGGTTTACGGGATGAAGCGAGAGCGTAAACTCTAAGTTTAGATTTAAGAAAAAAAGAGTACATCTAAATTGGAAATGCTCAATGCACAAATGTGGAGAGAGATAATTCCAAAGAGTGTCTGTAATTTTTACGGATTGTAAGCTCTTTTTAGTTTTTATATATCAGGTTTTGCAATCGTTAGGAAAAGGGGGAGGCCGGGGATTTTTAACTGAGTGTTGACTCCCAATCCATAAATAATTTCTTAGGGTAATATAGCCCGTTACACATGATAAATCACTTTACAATCATCTATGATTGTTAGGTCAGTTTTTGTAAATGGACAAAATAATAGCCTGTTTGACTTCGGTAAATATCCCACTGCACGTTCACTTGAGAATTTAATGAGCGTTTGCTATTTTCTTTAAAAGGTTTGGATCCATAGGTGATTTCCATCTTTAACATGTTTCAAGCATGCATATCCTTTTTTAAAGCATGTGTGGAAGAAATCTCTTTCTTATAAAATTCCAAGCTATTAGGGTTGAACTAGTGGAATTTCCCAAACTTGGACAACAAAACTTTTGTGTTCATTTGTCGTGTGTGAATAAATTTTCTTGACTTACATTTGTTATTGTTTTAATTTTTTTCCATACAAAAACTCTAAAATTTTCATTTTGTTGTGATCTATTTGCCTTTTTCTTTTACGGGATGAAGGGAGACGAAAACTCAAAATTTTGATTTAAGAGAAAAGAGTACATCTAAAATGGAAATGCACAATGCACAAATGTAGAGAGAGATAATTCCAAAGAGTTTCTGTAATTTTTAGGGATACTAAGCTTATTTTAGTTTTTATATATTAGGTTTTGCAATCGTCGGGAAAAGGGGGAGGAGGGTGATTTTTAACTGAGTCTTGACTCCCAATCTATATGTCATTTCTTAGGGTAATATAGCCCGTTACGCATGATAAATCATTTTACAACCATCTATGATTATTAGGTCAGCTTTTTGTTAATGGAAAAAATAATGGCTTGTTTGACTTGGGTAATATCCCACTGCACGTCCACTTGAGAATTTATTGAGTGTAGGTTTGGATCCATAGGTGATTTTCAACTTTTCATGTTTCAAGTATGCATATCCATTTTTAAAGCATGTGTGAAAGAAATCTCTTTCTTAAAAAATTCGGAGCTGTTAGGGTTGAACTAGTTGAATTTCCCAAACTTGGACAACAAAACTTTTGAGTTCATTTGTGGTGTGTGAATAAATTTTCTTTACTTACATTTTTTATTGTTTTAAATTTTTTCCATTCATAAACTGTAAAATTTAATTTTGTTTTGATCTATTTGTTTTTTTGGTTTACGGGATGAGGGGAGAGCGAAAAGTCAAAGTTTGGATTTAAGAAAAAAGAGTACATCTAAATTTAAAATGCACAATGCACAAATGTAGAGAGAGATAATTACAAAGAGTGTCTGTAATTTTTAAGGATTGCAAGATATTTTTAGTTTTTATATCTCAGGTTTTGCAAACGTTGGGAAAAGGGGGAGGCGGGGCAATTTTAACTTTGTGTTGACTCCCAATCCATAAGTCATTTCTTAGCGTAATAAAGCCTGTTACGCATGATAAATCATTTTACAATCATTTATGATTATTAGGTCAGCTTTTTGTTAATGGGCAAAAAAATGGCTTGTTTGACTCGGGTAAATATCCCACTGCTCCTCAACTTGAGAATTTAATGAGTGTTTGTTATTCTCTTTAAAAAGTTTGGATCCATTGGTGATTTGCATCTTTATCATGTTTCAAGTATGCATATCCATTTTTAAAGCATGTCTGAAAGAAATCTCTTTCTTAAAAAATTCCAAGCTGTTAGGGTTGAACTAGTTGAATTTCCCGAACTTGGACAACAAAACTTATGTGTTGATTTGTCATGTGTGAACAAATTTTCTTTACTTACATTTTTTATTGTTTTAAATTTTTTTCATACATAGACTCTAAAATTTTAATTTTGTTGTGATCTATTTGCCTTTTTGTTTTACGGTATGAAGGGACAGCGAAAACTCAAAGTTTTGATTTAAGAAAAAAGAGTACAACTAAAATGGAAATGCACAATGCACAAATGTTGAGTGAGTTAATTCCAAATAGTGTCTTTAATTTTTAGGGATTGTAAGCTCTTTTTAGTTTTTATACATCAGGTTTTGCAATCGACGCGAAAAGGGGGAGGCGGGGGATTTTTATCTGAGTGTTGACTCCCAAACCATAAGTCATTTCTAAGGGTAATATAGCACGTTATGCATGATCAATCACTTTACACTCATTTATGATTGTTAGGTCAGCTTTTTGTAAATGGGCAAAATAATGGCTTGTTTGACTCCGGTAAATATCCCACCGCACGTGCACTTCAGAATTTATTGAGCGTTTGTTATTCTAAAAGGTTTGGATCCATAGGTGACTTGCATCTTTAACATGTTACAAGCTTGCATATCCATTTTTAAAGCATGTGTGGAAGAAATCTCTTTCTTATAAAATTCCAAGCTGTTAGGGTTGAACAAGTGGAATTTCCCAAACTTGGACAACAAAATTCTTGCGTTCAATTATGGAGTGTGAATAAATTTTCTTTTCTTACTTTAGTTATTTTTTTAAATTTTTTCCATACATAAACTCTAAAATTTTCATTTTGTTGTGAGCTATTTGCCTTTTTGGATTACGGGATGAAGGGAGAGCGAAAACACAAAGTTTTGATTTAAGAAAAAAGAGTACATCTAAAATGGAAATGCACAATACACAAAAGTAGAGAGAGATAATTTCAAAGAATGTCTATAATTTTTAGGGATTGTAAGATATTTTTTGTTTTTATATATCCGGTTTTGCAATCGTCGGGAACAGGGGGATGCCGGGGATTTTTAATTGAGTGCCGACTCCTAATCCATAAGTCATTTCTTAGGGTAATATAGCCCGTTACGCATGATAAATCACTTTACATTCATCAAAGATTGTTAGGTCAGTTATTCTCTTTAAAAGACTTGCATCCATAGGTGATTTGCATCTTTAACATGTTTCATGCATGCATATCCATTTTTAAAGCATGTGTGGAAGAAATCGCTTTCTTATAAAATTCCAAGCTGTTAGGGTTGAACTAGTGGAATTTCCCAAACTTGGACAACAAAACTTTTGTTTTCATTTCTGGTGTGTGAATAAATTTTCTTTACTTAGATTTTTTATTGTTTAAAATTTTTTCCATTCATAAACTGTAAAATTTTCATTTTGTTTTGAACTATTTGTCTTTTTTGTTTACGGGATGAGGGGACAGTGAAAAGTCATAGTTTTGAATTCAGAAAAAAGAGTACATCTAAAATGGAAATGCACAATGCACAAATGTAGAGAGAGATAATTACAAAGAGTGTCTGTAATTTTTAAGGATTGTAAGCTTCTCTTAGTTTTTATATATCAGGTTTTGCAATCGTTGGGAAAAGGGGGAGGCGGGGTATTTTTAACTTAGTGTTGACTCCCAATCCATAAGTCATTTCTTAGGGTAATAAAGCCCATTACGCATGATAAATCACTTTAAAATCATCTATGATTGTTAGGTCAGCTTTTTGTAAATGGGTAAAATAATAGCTTGTTTGACTCGGGTAAATATCCCAGTGCACGTTCACTAGAGAATTTAATGAGCATTTTTTATTCTCTTTAAAAGGCTTGGATCCATAGGTGATTTGCATCTTTAACTTGTTATAAGCATGCATATCCATTTTTTAAGCATGTGTGGAAGAAATGTTTTTCATATAAAATTCCAAGTTATTAGGGTTGAACTAGTGGAATTTCCAAAACTTGAACAAAAAAACTTTTGTGTTCATTTGTGATGTGTGAATAAATTTTCTTTACTTACATTTTTTGTTTTTTGAAATTTGCTCCATACATAAACACTAAAATTTTCATTGTGTTGTGATCTATTTGCCTTTTTGGTTTACGGGATGAAGGGAGACCATCAATTTAAGAAGAATACATCTAAAATGGAAATGTACAAAGAACAAATGTGGAGAGAGATAATTCCAAAGAGTGCCTGTAATTTTTAGGGATTGTAAGCTCTTTTGAATTTTTATATATCAAGTTTTGCAATTATCAGGAAAAGAGGGAGGCGGAGGATTTTTAACTGAGGCTTGACTCCCAATCCATAAGTCAATTCTTAGGGTAATATAGCCCCCTTTATGAATTTAAATCATTTTACAATCATCTATGATTGTTAGGTCAACTTTTTGTTAATGGGCAAAATAATGGCTTGTTTGACTCGGGTAAATATCCCACTGCACGTCCACTTGAGAATTTAAGGAGCTTTTGTTATTCTCTTTAAAAGGTTTGGATCCATAGGTGATTTTCATATGTATCATGTTTCAAGTATGCATATCCATTTTTAAAGCATGTGTGAAAGAAATCTCTTTCTTAAAAAATACCAAGTTGTTAGGGTTGAACTAGTTGAACTTCACAAACTTGGACAAAAAAACTTTTGTGTTCATTTGTGGTGTGTGAATAAATTTTCTTTACTTACATTTGTTATTTTTTAAAATTTGTTCCATACGTAAACTCTATAATTTTCATTGTGTGGTGATCTATTTGCCTTTTTGGTTTACGGGATGAAGGGAGAGCAAAAACTCAAATTTTCAGTATAAGAAAGAAGAGTACATCTAAAAAGGAAATGCACAATGCACAAATGTAGAGGGAGATAATGCCAAAAAGTATTTGTAATTGTTAGGGATTGTGAGCTCCAATTAGTTTTTAGATATCAGGTTTTGCAATCGACGGGAAAAGGGGGAAGGAGGGATTTTAACTGCGTGTTGCCTCCCAATCCATAAGTCATTTATTACGGTAGTGTTGCCCATTATGGATGAAAAATCACTTTACAATCATCTATGATTGTTAGGTCAGCTTTTTGTAAATGGGCTAAATAATGGCTTGTTTGACTCTGGTAAATATTCCACCGCACGTTCACTTGAGAATTTCATGAGCATTTTTTATTCTCTTTAAAAGGCTTGGATCCATAGGTGATTTGCATCTTTAACATGTTTCAAGCATGAACATACCTTTTGAAAGCATGTGTGGAAGAAATCTCTTTCATATAAAATTCCAAGCAGTTAGGGTTGAACTGGTGGAATTTCCCAAACTTTGACAACAAAACTTTTGTGTTCATTTGTGGTGTGTGATTAAATTTTCTTTACTTACATTTGTTGTTGTTTTAATTTTTTTCCTTTCATAAACTATTAAATTTTCATTTTGTTTTGATCTATTTGCCTTTTTAGCTTTCGGGATGAGGGGAGAGCGAAAAGACAAAGTTTTGATTTGAGAAAAAAGAGTACATCTAAAATGGAATTGCACAAGGCACAAATCTAGAGAGAGTTAATTAGAAAGAGTGTCTATAATTTTTAGGGATTGTAAGCTATTTTTAGTTTTTATATATTGGGTTTTGCAATCGTCAGAAAAGGGGGAGGCGGGGTATTTTTAACTTAGTGTTGACTCCCAATCCATAAGTCATTTCTGAGGGTAATAAAGCATGTTACGCATGAAAAATCACTTTACAATTATCAATGATTGTCTGGTCAGATATTTGTAAATGGGCAAATTAATGGCTAGTTTGACTCGGGTAAATATCCCACCGCTCGTTCACTTGAGAATTTAATGACCGTTTGTAATTCTCTTTAAAAGGCTTGGATCCATAGGAGATTTGCATCTTTAACATGTTTCAAGCATGCATATCCATTTTTAAAGCATGTGTGGAAGAAATCTCTTTCTTATAAAATTTCATGCTGTTAGGGTTGAACTAGTGGAATTTCTCAAACTTGGACAACAAAAATTTTGTGTTCATTTGTAGTGTGTGAATCAATTTGCTTTACTTAAATTTGTTGTTGTTTTAAATTTTTTTCCATACATACACTCTAAAATTTTATTTTTTTTGTGATCTATTTGCCTTTTTGGTTAATGGGATGAAGGGAAAGCGAAAATTCAAAAGTTTTGATTTAAGAAAAAAGAGTACATCTAAAATGGAAATGCACAATGCACAACTGTAGAGAGAGATAATTCCAAAGTGTATCTGTAATTTTAGGGATTGTAAGCTCTATTTAGTTTTTAAATATCAGGTTTTGCAATCATCAGGAAAAAGGGGAGGCGAGGGATTTTTAACTGCGTGTTGACTCCCAATCCATAAGTCATTTCTTAGAGTAATGTAGCCCATTACGGATGATAAGTCACTTTACAATCATCTATGATTGTTAGGTCAGGTTTTTGTAAAAGGGCAAAATAATGGCTTGTTTGACTCAGGTAAATATCCCACCGCACATTCACTTGAGAATTTAATGAGCGTTAATTATTCTCTTTAAAAGGTTTGGATCCATGGGTGATTTGCATCTTTCACATGTTTCAAGCATGCATATCCATTTTTAAAGCATGTGTGGAAGAAATCTCTTTCTTATAAAATTCCAAGCTGTTAGTGTTGAACTAGTGGATTTTTCCAAACTTGGACAACGAAACTTTTGTGTTCATTTGTGGTGTGTGAATAAATTTTCTTTACATACATTTGTTATTGTTTGAAATTTTTTCTGACATAAACCCTAAAATTTTGATTTTTCTGACCTATTTGCCTTTTTGATGTCTACATTTATGCATTGTGCATTTCCATTTTAGATGTACTCCTTTTTCTTAAATCAAAACTTTGAGTTTTCGTTCTCCCTTCATCCCGTAAAACAAAAAGGCAAATAGATCACAACAAAATGAAAATTTGAGAGTATATCTACAGAAAATATTTAAAACAATAAAAAATGTAAGAAAATAAAATTTACTTCCACACCACAAATGAACACGAAAGTTTTGTTGTCCATGTTTCGGAAATTCCAGTAGTTGAACACTAACTGCTTGGAATTTTATAAGAAAGAGATTTCTTCCACACATGCTTTAAAAATGGATATGCATGCTTGAAACATGTTAAAGATGCAAATCACCTATGGATCCAAATCTTTTATAGAGAATAACAAACGCTCATTAAATTCTCAAGTGAACGAGCGGTGGGATATTTACCCGAGTCAAACATGGCATTATTTTGCCCATTTACAAAAAGCTGACCTAACGATCATAGATGATTGTAAAGTGATTTATCTTGCGTAACGGGCTATATTACCCTAAGAAATGACTTATGGATTGGAAGTCAACACTCAGTTAAAAATCCCCCGCCTCCCCCTTTTCCAGACGATTGCAAAAACCTGATATATAAAAAGCAAAACGAGCTTACAATCCCTAAAAAATACAAACACTCTTTGGAATTATCTCTCTCTGCATTTGTGCTTTGTGCTATTCAATTTTAGATATACTCTTTTTTCTAAAATCCAAACTTGGAGTTTTCGCAATCCCTTCATCCCGTAAACCAAAAAGGCAAATAGATCACAAGCAAATGAAAATTTTAGAGCTTATGTATGGAAAAAATTTAAAACCAAAAAAAATGCAAGTAAAAAAAATTTATACACACACCACAAATGAACACAAAAGTTTGGTTGTCCAAGTTTGGGAAATTCCACTAGTTCAACCCTACGAGCTTGGAATTTTATAAGAAAGAGATTTCTTCCACAGATGCTTTAAAAATGGATATGCATGCTTGAAACATGTTGAAGATGAAAATTACCTATGGATCCAAACCATTTAAAGAGAATAACAAACGCTCATTGAATTCTCA
Source organism: Aristolochia californica (assembly GCF_029961685.1). Classification (NCBI taxonomy): domain Eukaryota; kingdom Viridiplantae; phylum Streptophyta; class Magnoliopsida; order Piperales; family Aristolochiaceae; genus Aristolochia; species Aristolochia californica. The sequence continues at coordinate 25,524,811 of NW_027181992.1, forward strand.
AGTGAACGTGCGGTGGCATATTTTCCCGAGTCAAACATGCCAATATTTTTAACTGAGTGTTGACTCCCAATCCATAAATCATTTCTTAGGGTAATATAGCCCGTTACGCAGGATAAATCACTTTACAATCATCTTTGATTGTTAGGTCAGCTTTTTGTAAATGTGCAAAAGAATGGCTTGTTTGACCTGGGTAAATATCCTATCGTACGTTCACTTGAGAATTTAATGATCGTTTGTTATTCTCTTTAAAAGGTTTGGATCCATAGGTGGTTTGCATCTTTAACATGTTTCAAGCATGCATATTCATTTTTAAAGCATGTGGGGAAGAAATATCTTTCTTATAAAATTCCAAGCTGTTAGGGTTGAACTAGTGGAATTTTCCAAACTTGGACAACAAAACTTTTGTGTTCAATTGTGGTGTGTGAATAAATTTTATTTACATACATTTGTTATCGTTTTAAATTTTCTCCATACATAACCTCTAAAATTTACATTTTTTTGTGATCTATTTGGCTTTTAGGTTTACAGAATGAAGGGAGAGCGAAAACTCAAAGTTTTGATTTAAGAAAAAAGAGTACATCGAAAATGGAAATGCACAATGCAAAAATGTAGAGAGAGAAAATTCCAAAGATTGTCTGTAATTTTTAGGGATTATAAGCTCTTTTTGGTTTTTATATATCATGTTTGGCAATCGTTGGGAAAAGGGGGAGGCAGGGCATTTTTAACTGAGTGTTGACACCCAATCCATAAGTCATTTCTTAGGGTAATATAGCCCGTATGATAAATGACTTTAAAATCATCTAAGACCGTTAGCTCAGCTTTTATTTATTAAATGGGCAAAATAATGACTTGTTTGACTCGGATAAATATCCCACCGCATGTTCACTTGAGAATTTAATGAGCATTTGTTATTCTCTTTAAAAGGTTTGGATCCATAGGTGATTTGCATCATTAACATGTTTCAAACATGCATATCCATTTTTCAAGCATGTGTGGAAGAAATCTCTTCATTCTAAAATTCCAAGCTGTTAGGTTAAACTAGTGGAAATTCCCAAACTTGGACAACAAAACTTTTATGTTCATTTGTGGAGTGTGAATAAATTTTTTTTCCTTAAATTTATCATTGTTTTAAACTTTTTCCTTTCATAAACTCTAAAATTTTCATTTTGTTGTGATATATTTGCCTTTTTGGTTTACGGGATAAAGGGTGAGCGAAAAGTCAAAGTTTTGATTTAAGAAAAAAGAGTACATCTAAAATTGAAATGCCCATTGCACAAATTTGGAGAGAGATAATGCCAAAGTGTGTCTGTAATTTTTAGGGATTGTAAACTCTTTTTGGTTTTGATATATCAGGTTTTGCAATCATCGGGAAAAGGGGGAGGCGGGGGATTTTTAACTGAGTGTTAACTACCAATCCAGAAGTCATTTCTTAGGGTAATATATCCCATTAAGCATGGTAAATAACTTTACAATCATCTATGATCGTTAGGTCAGCCTTTTGTAAATGGGTAAAATAATGGCGTGTTTGACTATGGTAATTATCCCACCCCACGTTCACTGGGGAATGTAATGAGCATTTGATATTCTCTTTAAAAGGTTTGGATCTATTGGTGATTTGCATCTTTAACATGTTCAAACATGCATATCCCTTTTTAAAGCATGCGGGGAAGAAATCTCTATCTTATAAAATTCCAAGCTATTAGGGTTGAACTAGTGGAATTTCCCAAACTTGGACAACAAAACTTTTGTGTTCATTTGTGGTGTGTGAATAAATTTTCTTTACTTACATTTGTTATTGTTTTAAATTTTTTCCGTGCATAACCTCTAAAATTTTCATTTTGTTGTGATCTATTTGCGTTTTTGGTTTACAGGATGAAAGGAGAGCAAAAACTCAAAGTTTTGCTTTAAGAAAAAAGAGTACATATAAAATGAAAATGCACAATATACAAATGTAGAGAGAGATAATTCAAAAGAGTGTCTGTAATTTTTAGGGATTGTAAGCTTATTTTCCTTTTTATATATAAGGTTTTGCAATCATCGGTAAAAGGGGTGGCAAGGGATTTTTAACTGAGTGTTGACTCCCCACATTTCTTAGGGTAATAAAGCACGTTACGCATGATAAATCACTTTTAAATAATCTATGAATGATAGGTCATCTTTTTGTAAATGGGCAAAATAATGAGCATTTATTATTCTCTTTAAAAGGTTTTGATCCATAGGTGATTTGCATCTTTGACATGTTTGAAGCATGTTTATCCTTTTTTAAAGCATGTCTGGAAGAAATCACTTTCTTATAAAATTCCAAGCTGTGAGGGTTGAACTAGTGGAATTTTCCAAACATGGACAACAAAACTTTTGTATTCATTTGAGGAGTGTGAATAAATTTTATTTACTTACATTTTTTATTGTTTAAAATTTTTTCTATACATAAACTTTAAAATTTTCAATTTGTTGTGATCTATTTGCCTTTTTCGTTTATGTGATGAACGGAGAGCGAAAACTCAAAGTTTTGATTTAAGAAAAAATAGTTCATCTAAAATGGAAATGCACAATACAAAAATGTAGAGAGATATTTTCCAAAGAGTGTCTTTAATTTTTTGGGATAGTAAGCTCTTTTTGGATTTTATATATCAGGTTTTGCAATTGTCGGGAAAAGGAGGAGGCGGGGGATTTTTAACTGCGTGTTGACTCCCAATCCATAAATCATTTCCTAGGGTAATATATCCCATTATGCATGATAAATCACTTTACAATCATCTATGATCGTTAGATCAGCTTTTTGTAAATGGGCAAAATAATGGCTTGTTTGACTCGTGTAAATATCCCACCACAGGTTCACTTGAGAATTTAATGAGCGTTTGTTATTCTCTTTTAAAGGTTTGGATCCATAGGTGATTTGCATCTTTAACATGTTTCAAGAATGCATATCCATTTTTAAAGCATGTGTGGAAGAAATCTCTTTCTTATAAAATTCCAAGCTGTTAGGGTTGAACTAGTGGAATTTCCCAAACTTGGACAACAAAACTATTGCGTTCATTTGTGGTGTGTGAATAAATTTTATTTACTTACATTTGTTATTGTTTAAAATTTTTTCCATACATAAACTCAAAAAATTTTCATTTTGTTGTGATCTATTTGCCTTTTTCATTTACGGGAGGAAGGGAGAGCGAAAACTCAATGTTTTGATTTTAGAAAAAAGAGGACATCTAAAATGAAAATGCACAATGCACAAATGTATAGAGAGATATTCCAAAGTGTGTCTTTAATTTTTAGGGATCGTAAGCTCTTTTTGGATTTTATATATTTGGTTTTGCAATTGTCGGGAAAAGGTGGAGGGGGATTTTTAACTGAGTGTTGACTCCCAATCCATAAGTCATTTCCTAGGTAAATATAGCCCATTACGCATGATAAATCACTTTACAATCAACTATGATCGTTAGATCAGCTTTTTGTAAATGGACAAAATAATGGCTTGTTTGACTCGGGTAAATATCCCACCGCACGTTCACTTGAGAATTTAATGAGAGTTTGTTATTCTCTTTCAAAAGTTTGGATACATAGGTGATTTGCATCTTTAACATATTTCAAGAATGCATATCCTTTTTTAACGTATGTGTGGAAGAAATCTTTTTCGTATCAAAGTCCAACCTGTTAGGGTTGAACTGGTGGAATTTCCCAAACTTGGATAACAAAACTATTGTGTTGATTTGTGGTGTATGAATAAATTTTCTTTACATTTTTTATTTTTTTAAATTTTTTCCACACTTAAACTCTAAAATTTTCACTTTGTTGTGATCTATTTGTCTTTTTGGTCTACGGGATGAAGGGAGAGCGAAAACTCAAACTTCTGATTTAAGAAAATAGAGTACATCTGAAATGGAAATCCACAATGCACAAATATACAGAGAGATAATTCCGAAGATTGTCCATTATTTTTAGGGATTGTAAGCTGTTTTTGGATTTTATATATCAGGTTTTGCAATTGTCCGGAAAATGGGGAAGGTTGGGGACTTTTAACTGAGTGTTGACTCACAATCCATAAGTAATTTTTGAGGGTAATATAGCCTGTTATGCATGACACATCACTTTACAATCATCCATGATCGTTAGGTCAGCTTTTTGTAAATGGGCAAATTTAATAGCCTTTTTGACTCGAGTAAATATCCCACCGCACGTTCACTTTAGAATTTAATGAGCATTTGTTATTGGCTTTAAAAGGTTAGGATCCATAGGTGATTTGCTTCTTTAACATGTTTCAAGCCTGCATATCCATTTTTAAAGCATGTGTGGAAGAAATCTCTTTTATATAAAATTCCAAGATGTTAGGGTTGAACTAGTGGAATTTTCGAAACTTGGACAACAAAACTTTTGAGTTAATTTTTTGTGTGTGAATAAATTTTCTTTACTTACATTTGTTATTGTTTTAAATTTTTTCCATACATAAACTCTAAAATTTGCATTTTGTTGTGATCTATTTGCCTTTTTGGTTTACGAGATGAAGGGACAACGAAAACTCAAAGTTTTGATTTAAGAAAAAAGAGTACATCTAAAATGGAAATGCACAATGCACAAATCTAGAGAGTGATAATTCCAAAGAGTGTCTGTAATTTTAGGGATTGTAAGCACCTTTTTTGTTTTTATATATCAGGTTTTGCAATCGTCGGGAAAAGGGGGAGGAGGGGGATTTTTTACTGTGGGTTGACTCCCAATCCATTACTCATTTCTTCGGGTAATATAGCCTGTTATGCATCATAAATCACTTTACAATCATCTTTGATCATTAGGTCAGCTTTTTGTAAATGGGCAAAACAAAGGCTAGTTTGACTCAGGTAAATATCCTACCGCACGTTCCCTTGAGAAATTAATGAGCGTTTGTTATTCTCTTTAAAAGGTTTGGATCCATAGGTGATTATAATATTTAACATGTTTCAAGCGTGCATATAAATTTTTAAAGCATGTGTGGAAGAAATCTCTTTCTTATAAAATTCCCAGTTGTTACGGTTGAACTAGTGGAATTTCCCAAACCGGGAAAAAAAAACTTTTGTGTTCATTTGTGGTGTGTGAATAAATTTTCTTTACTTACATTTGTTATTGTTTAAAATTTTTTCCATAAATAAACTCTAAAATTTTCATTTTGTTGTGATCTATTTGCGTTTTTGGTTTAAGGGATGAAGGGTGAGCGAAAACTCAAAGTTTTTATTTAAGAAAAAAGAGTACATCTAAAATGGAAATGGACAATGCACAAATGTAGAGAGAGATTATTCCAATGAGTGTCTATAATTTTTAGGGATTGTAAGCTCTTTTTGGTTTTTACATATCAGGTTTTTTAATTCTCGGGAAAAGGGGGAGGCGGGGGCTTTTTAACTGAGTGTTGAATCCCAATCCAAAAGTCATTTCCTAGGGTAATATAGCCCATTACGCATGATAAATCACTTTACGATCATCTATGATCGTTAGATCAGCTTTTTGTAAATGGGCAAAATAATGGCTGGTTTGACTAGGGTAAATATCCCACCGCACGTTCACTTGAGAATTTAATGAGCATTTGTTATTCTCTTTCAAAAGTTTGGATACATAGGTGATTTGCATCTTTAACATGTTTCAAGCATGCATATCCTTTTTTAACGTATGTGTGGAAGAAATCTTTTTCGTATCAAAGTCCAAGCTGTTAGGGTTGAACTGGTGGAATTTCCCAAACTTGGATAACAAAACTATTGTGTTCATTTGTGGTGTGTGAATAAATTTTCTTTACTTACATTTTTTATTGTTGTAAATTTTTTCCACACTTAAACTCTAAAATTTTTACTTTGTTGTGATCTATTTGTCTTTTTGGTCTATGGGATGAAGGGAGAGCGAAATTTCAAACTTTTAATTTAAGAAAATAGAGTACATCTGAAATGGAAATCCACAATGCACAAATGTACAGAGAGATAATTCTGAAGATTGTCCATTATTTTTAGGGATTGTAATTTGTTTTTGTATTTTATATATCAAGTTTTGCAATCGTCGAGAAAAGGGGAAGGTAGGGAACTTTTAACTGAGTGTTGACTCCCAATCCATAAGTAATTTTTGAGGGTAATATAGCATGTTACGTATGATACATCACTTTACAATCATCCATGATCGTTAGGTCAGCTATTTGTAAATGGGAAAATTTAATAGCCTTTTTGATTCGGGTAAATATCCCACCGCACGTTCACTTTAGAATTTAATGAGAATTTGTTATTGGCTTTAAAAGGTTAGGATCCATAGGTGATTTGCTTCTTTAACATGTTTCAAGCCTGCATATCCATTTTTAAAGCATGTGTGGAAGAAATCTCTTTCATATAAAATTCAAAGATGTTAGGGTTGAACTAGTGGAATTTCCGAAACTTGGACAACAAAACTTTTGAGTTAATTTTTTGTGTGTGAATAAATTTTCTTTACTTACATTTGTTATTATTTTAATTTTTTTCCATACATAAACTCTAAAATTTGCATTTTGTTGTGATCTATTTGCCTTTTTGGTTTACGAGATTAAGGGAGAGCGAAAACTCAAAGTTTTGATTTAAGAAAAAAGATTACATCTAAAATGGAAATGCACAATGCACAAATCTAGAGAGAGATAATTCCAAAGAGTGTCTGTAATTTTTAGGGATTGTAAGCTCTTTTTTTATTTTTATATATCGGGTTTTGCAATCGTCGGGAAAAGGGCGAGGCGGGGGATTTTTTACTGTGGGTTGACTCCCATTCCATTAGTCATTTCTTAGGGTAATATGGACTGTTACGCATGATAAATCACTTTACAATCATCATTGATCGTTAGGTCAGCTTTTTGTAAATGGGCAAAATAAAGGCTAGATTGACTCGGGTAAATATCCTACCGCACGTTCACTTGAGAATTTAATGAGCGTTTGTTATTCTCTTTAAAAGGTTTGGATCCATTGGTGATTATAATATTTAACATGTTTCAAACATGCATATCCATTTTTAAAGCATGTGTGGAAGAAATCTCTTTCTAATAAAATTGCAAGCTGTTAGGGTTGAACTAGTGGAATTTCCCAAACCTGGAAAAAAAAACATTTGTGTTCATTTGTGGTGTGTGAATAAATTTTCTTTACTTACATTTGTTATTGTTGAAAATTTTTCCATACATAAACTCTAAAATTTTCATTTTGTTGTGATCTATTTGCCTTTTTGGTTTAAGGGATGAAGGGAGAGAGAAAACTCAAAGTTTTGATTTAAGAAAAAAGAGTACATCTAAAATGGAAATGCACAATGCAAAAATGTAGAGTGATTATTCCAAAGAGTGTCTATAATTTTTAGGGATTGTAAGCTCTTTTTTGTTTTTATCTATCAGGTTTTGCAATTCTCGGGAAAAGGGGGAGGGGGGGCTTTTTAACTGAGTGTTGAATCCCAATCCAAAAGTCATTTCCTAGGGTAATATATCCCGTTACGCATGGAAAAATTACTTTACAATCATCTACGATTGTTAGTTAAGCTTTTTTTAAATGGGCAAAATAATGGCTTGTTTGACTCTGGTAAATATCCCGCCGCACGTTCGCTTGAGAATTTAATGAGCGTTTGTTATTCTCTTTAAAAGGTTTGGATCCATAGGTCATTTGCATCTTTTACATGTTTCAAGCCTGTATATCCATTTTTAAAGCATGTGTGGAAGAAATCTCTTTCTTATGAAATTCCAAACTGTTAGTGTTGAATGAGTGGGATTTTCGAAACTTGGACCACAAAACTTTTTGTTAATTTGTGGTGTGTGAGTAAATTTTATTTGCTTACATATGTTTTTGTTTTAAAATTTTCAAAAAAATAAACTCTAAGATTTGCATTTTCTTGTAAACGAATTGCCTTTTTGGTTTACGAGATGAAGGGAGAGCGAAAACTCAAAGTTTTGATTTAAGAAAAAAAAGTACATCTAAAATGGAAATGCACAATGGAAAAATATACAGAGAGATAATTCCAAAGAGTGTCTATAGTTTTTAGGGATTTTAAGCTCTTTTTTTGTTTTTATATATCAAGTTTTACAATCGTCGAGAAAAAGGGGAGGTCGGTATTTTTAACTGTGTCCACTCTCAATCTATTAGTCATTTTTTAGGGTAATATAGCCCGTTACGCATGATAAATCATTTTACAATCATCTTTGAACGATAGGTCAGTTTTTTGTAAATGGGCAAAATAATGGCTTGTTTGACTCGGGTAAATATCCCACCGCACGTTCACTTGAGAATTTAATGAGCGTTTGTTATTCTCTTTAAAAGGTTTGGATCCATAGGTGATTTGAATCTTTAACATGTTTCAAGCATGCATATCCATTTTTAAAGCATGTGTGGAAGAAATCTCTTTCTTATAAAATTGCAAGCTGTTAGGGTTGAACTAGTGGAATTTCCCAAACCTGGAAAAAAAAAACATTTGTGTGCATTTGTGGTGTGTGAATAAATTTTCTTTACTTACCTTTGTTATTCTTTAAAATTTTTCCATACATAAACTCTAAAATTTTCATTTTGTTGTGATCTATTTGCCTTTTTGGTTTAAGGGATGAAGGGAGAGCGAAAACTCAAAGTTTTGATTTAAGAAAAAAGAGTACATCTAAAATGGAAATGCACAATGCAAAAATGTAGAGAGAGATTATTCCAAAGAGTGTCTATAATTTTTAGGGATTGTAAGCTCTTTTTGGTTTTTATCTATCAGGTTTTGCAATTCTTGGGAAAAGGGGGAGGCGGGGGCTTTTTAACTGAATGTTGAATCCCAGTCCAAAGTCATTTCCTAGGGTAATATAGTCCATTCCGCATGATAAATTACTTTACAATCATCTACAATTGTTAGTTAAGCTTTTTTTAAATGGGCAAAATAATGGCTTGTTTGACTCTGGTAAATATCCCGCCGCATGTTCGCCTGAGAATTTAATGAGCGTTTGTTATTCTCTTTAAAAGGTTCGGATCCATAGGTCATTTGCATATTTTACATGTTTCAAGCCTGTATATCCTTTTTTAAAGCATGTGTGGAAGAAATCTCTTTCTTATAAAATTCCAAACTGTTAGTGTTGAATGAGTGGAATTTCCGAAACTTGGACCACAAAACTTTTTTGTTAATTTTTTGTGTGTGAGTAAATTTTATTTACTTACATATGTTTTTGTTTTAAAATTTTCAAAAAAATAAACTCTAAGATTTGCATTTTTTTGTAAACGAATTGCCTTTTTGGTTTACGAGATGAAGGGAGAGCGAAAACTCAAAGTTTTGATTTAAGAAAAAAAAGTACATCTAAAATGGAAATGCACAATGCAAAAATCTACAGAGAGATAATTCCAAAGAGTGTCTATAGTTTTTAGGGATTTTAAGCTCTTTTTTTGTTTTCATATATCAAGTTTTACAATCATCGAGAAAAAGGGGAGGTCGGTGATTTTTAACTGTGTGTTCACTCTCAATCTATTAGTCATTTTTCAGGGTAGTATAGCCCGTTACGCATGATAAATCACTTTACAATCATCTTTAAACGATAGGTCAGCTTTTTGTAAATGGGCAAAATAATGGCTTGTTTGACTCGGGTAAATATCCCACCGCACGTTCAATTGAAAATTTAATGAGCGTTTGTTATTCTCTTTAAAAGGTTTAGATCCATAGGTGATTTGAATCTTTAACATGTTTCAAGCTTGTATATCCATTTTTAAACTTTCTTATAAAATTTCAAGCTGTGAGGGTTGAACTAGTAGAATTTCCCAAACATGGAAAACAAAACTTTTATGTTCATTTGTGGTGTGTGAATAGATTTTCTTTACTTACATTTTTTACTGTTTAAATTTTTTTCCCTACATAAACTCTAAAATTTTCATTTTGTTGTGATCTATTTGCCTTTTTGGTTTACATGATGAAGGGAGAGCGAAAACTCAAAGTTTTGATTTAAGAAAAAAGAGTACATCTAAAATGGAAATGCACAATGCACAAATGTAGAGAGAGATAATTCCAAACAGTGTCTATAATTTTTAGGGATTGTAAGCTCTTTTTGGTTTTTATATATCAGGTTTTGCAATCACCGGGAAAAGGGGGAGGCGGGGGATTTTTAACTCAGTGATGACTCCCAATCCATAAGTCATTTCCTAGGGTAATATAGCCCGTTACGCATGATAAATCCCTGTACAATCATCGATGATCGTTAGATCAGTTTTTTGTAAATGGGGAAAATAATGGCTTGTTTGACTCGGGTAAATATCCACCCGCACGTTCACTTGAGAATTTAATGAGCGTTTTTTATTCTCATTAAAAGGTTTGGATCCATTGGTAATTTGCATCTTCAATGTTTCAAGCATGCATATCCATTTTTAAAGCATGTGTGGAAGAAATCTCTTTCTTATTAAATTCCAAACTGTTAGGGTTGAACTAGTGGAATTTCCCAAACTTGGACAACAAAACTTTTGTGTTCATTTGCAGTGTCAATAAATTTTTTTCCTTACTTTTGTTATTGTTTAAAATTTTTTCCATACATAAACTCTAAAATTTTCATTTTGGTTTGATCTATTTGCCTTTTTGGTTAACAGGATGAAAAGAGAGCGATATCTCAAAGTTTTGATTTAAGGAAAAAGGGTACATCGAAAATGGAAATGCACAATACACAAATGTAGAGAGAGATAATTCCAAAGAGTTTCTATAATTTTTAGGGATTGTAAGCTCTGTTTAGTTTTTATATATCAGGTTTTGCAATCGTCGGGAAAAGGGGGAGGAGATGGATTTTTAACTGAGTGCTGACTACCAAACCATAAGTCTTTTCTGATGGTAATATAGCCCGTTACGCATGATAAATCACTTTACAATCATCTAAGAATGTAAATGGGCAAAATAATGGCTTGTTTAACTCAAGTAAATATCCCACCGCATATTCACTTGAGAATTTAAAGAGCGTTAATTATTCTCTTTAAAAGGCTTTGATCCATAGGTGATTTTCATCTTTAACATGTTTCAAGCAAGCATATCCATTTTTAAAGCATGTGTGGAAGGAATCTCTTTCTTATAAAATTCCAAGCTGTTGTGGTTAAACTAGTGGAATTTCCCAAACTAGGGCAACAAAACTTTTGTGTTCATTTGTGGTGTGTGAATAGATTTTCTTTACATACATTTATTATTGTTTCAAATTTTTCCATACATAAACTCTAAAATTTTCTTTTTTTTGTAATATATTTGCCTTTTTGGTTTACAGTATCAAGGGAGAAGAAAAACTTAATGTTTTTTTTAAGAAAAAAAATACATCTAAAATGGAAATGCACAATGCAAAAATGTTGAGAGAGATAGTTCCAAAGAGTGTCTATAATTTTTAGGGATTGTAAGCTCTATTTAGCTTTTATATATAAGTTTTTGCAATTGTAGGGAAAAGGGGGAGGTGAGGGATTTTTAACTGTGTGTTGACTCCCAATCCATAAGTCATTTTTTAGGGTAATATAACCCATTGCACATCATCAATCACTTTACAATCATCTATGATTGTTAGGTCAGTTTTTTGTAAATGGGCAAAATAATGGCTTGTTTGACTCAGGTAAATATCCCACCGCACATTCACTTGAGAATTTAATGGGTTTTTGTTATTCTCTTTAAAAGGTTTGGACCCATAGGTGATTTGCATCTTTAACATGTTTCAAGCATGCATATCCATTTTTAAATCAAGCGTGGAAGAAATCTCTTTATTATAAAATTCCAAGATGTTAGGGTTGAACTAGAGGAATTTCCCAAACTTGGGCAACAAAACTTTTGTGTTCATTTGTGGTGTGTGAATAAATTTTCTTTACTTATATTTGTTATTGTTTTAAATGTTTTCTATCCATAAACTCTAAAACTTTGATTTTATTATGATCTATTTGTCTTTTTGGTTTACGGGATGAAGGGAGAGCGAAAACTCAAATATTTGATTTATGAAAAAGAGTACATCTAAAATGGAAATGCACAATGCACAAATGTAGACAGAAATAATTCCACATAGTGTCTGTATTTTTTAAGGATTGTAATATCTTTTTAGTTTTTATATATCAGGTTTTGCATTCGTCTGGAAAAGGGGGAGGCAGGAGATTTTTAACTGAGTGCTGACTCCCAATCCATAAGTAATTTCTTAGGGTAATGTAACCCGTTTAGCATGGTAAATCACTTTACAATCATCTATGATTGTTAGGTCAGCATTTTGTAAATGGGAAAAATAATGGCTTGCTTAACTAGGGTAAATATCCCACCGGACGTTCACTTGAGAATTCAATGAGCGTTAATTATTCTCTTTGAAAGGCTAGGATCCATAGGTGATTTGCATCTTTAACTTGTTTCAAGCATGTATATCCATTTTTAAAGCATGTGTGGAAGAAATCTCTTTCTTAAAAAATTCCAAGCTGTTAGGGATTTGTTGTTCTCTTTAAAAGGTTTGGAGTTGTAGGTGATTTCCATCTTTATCATGTTTCAGGCATGCATATCCATTTTTAAATCATGTGTGGAAGATATCTCTTTCTTGTAAAATTCCAAGCTGTTAGGGTTGAACTAGTGGAATTTCCAAAAGTTAGATAGCGAAACTTTCGTGTTCATTTGTGGTGTGTGAATAAATTTTTTTTACATACATTGGTGATTGTTTAAAATTTTTTTCCAAACATAAACTCTAAAATTTTCATTTTGTTGTGATCTATTTGCCTTTTTGGTTTACGGGATGAAGGGAGAGTGAAAACTCAAAGTTTTTATACATCAGGTTTGGTAATCGTCGGGAAAAGGGGGAGGCAGGGGATTTTTAACTGAGTGTTGACTCCCAATCCATATGTCCTTTCTTAGGGTAATATAGCCCGTTCCACATGATAAATCACTTTACAATCTTCTATGATCGTTAGGTCAGCTTTTTTTAAATTTGCAAAATAATGTCTTGTTTGACTCGGGAAAATATCCCACCACATGTTCACTTGAGAATTTAATGAGCGTTTGTTATTCTCTTTAAAAGGTTTGGATCCATAGGTGATTTGCATCTTTAACATGTTTCAAACAGGCATATCCATTTTTCAAGCATCAATGGCAGAAATCTCTTTCTTGTAAAATTCCAAGCTGTTAGGGTTGAACTAGTGAAATTTCCCAAACTTGGACAACCAAACTTTTGTGTTCATTTTTGTTGTGTGAATAAATTTTCTTTACTTACATTTTTTATTGTTTTAAATTTTTTTCCATACATAAACTCTAAAATTTTCATTTGGTTGTGATCTATTTGCCTTTTATGTTTATGGGATGAAGGAAGAGCAAAAACTCAAAGTTTTGATTTAATAAAAAAGACTACCTCTAAAATGGAAATGTACAATGCAAAAAAGTAGATAGAAATAATTTCAAAGTGTGTCTATAATTTATAGGAATTGTAAGCTCTTTTTAGTTTTTATATATCAGGTTTTGCAATCGTGGGGAAAAGGGGGAGGCGGGGGATTTTTAACTGAGTGTTGACTCCCAATCCATAAGTCATTTCTTAGGGTAATATATCCCGTTACGCATGATAAATCACTTTACAATCATCTATGATCGTTAGGTCAGCTTTTTGTAAATGGGAAAAATAATGGCGTATTTGACTCTGGTAAATATCCCACCGCACGTTCACTTGGGAATTTAATGAGCGTTTGTTAATCTCTTTAAAAGGTTTGGATCCATAGGTGATATGCATCTTCAACATGTTTCAAACATGCAGATCCCTTTTTAAAGCATGCGGGGAAGAAATCATTATCTTATAAAATTCCAAGCTGTTAGGGTTGAACTAGTGGAATTTCCCAAACTTGGACAACAAAACTTTTGTGTTCATTTGTGGTGTGTGAATAAATTTTTTTTAGTTACATTTGTTATTTTTTTAAATTTTTTCCATACATAACCTCTAAAATTTTCATTTTGTTGTGATCTATTTGCCTTTTTGGTTTATAGGATGAAGGGAGAGCGAACTCAAAGTTTTTCTTTAAGAAGAAAGAGTACATATAAAATGGAAATGCGCAATGCACAAATGTAGAGAGAGATAATTCAAAAGTGTGTCTGTAATTTTTAGGGATTGTAAGCTCTTTTTGATTTTTATATATAAGGTTTTGCAAACATCCGGGAAAGGGGGTGGCGAGGGATTTTTAACTGAGTGTTGACTCCCCACATTTCTTAGGATAAAATAGCATGTTACGCATGGTAAGTCACTTTAAACTAATCTATGAACGATAGGTCAGCTTTTTGTAAATGGGCAAAATAATGGCTTGTTTGGCTCAGGTAAATATTCCACTGCACGTTCACTTGAGAATTTAATGAGCATTTGTTATTCTCTTTAAAAGGTTTGGATCCACAGGCGATTTTCATCTTTGACATGTTTCAAGCATGCATATCCATATTTAAAGCATGTCTGGAAGAAATCTCTTTCCTACAAAATTCCAAGCTGTGAGGGTTGAACTAGTGGAATTTTCCAAACTTGGACAACAAAACTTTTGTGTTCATTTGTGGTGTGGGGATAACTTTTCTTTATATTTTTTATTGTTTAAAATTTTTTCCCAACATAAACCCTAAAATTTTTAATTTGTTGTGATCTATTTGCCTTTTTCTTTTACGGGATGAACGGAGAGCGAAAACTCAAAGTTTAGAATGAAGTAAAAAGAGTACATCTAAAATGGAAATGCACAATGCACAAATTTAGGGAGAGATATTCCAAAGAGTGACTTTAATTTTTGGATTTTATATATCAGGTTTCGCAATTGTTGGGAAAAGGGGGAGCAGGAGATTTTTAATTGAGTGTTGACTCCCAATCCATAAGTCATTTCCTAGGGCAATATAGCCCGTTACGCCTGATAAATCACTTTACAATCATCTATGATTGTTAGATCAGCTTTTTGTAAATGGGCGAAATAAGGGCTTGTTTGACTCGAGTAAATATCCCACCGCACGTTTACTAGAGAATTTAATGAGCGTTTGTTATTCTCTTTTAAAGGTTGGGATCCATAGGTGATTTGCATCTTTAACATGTTTAGAGCATGCATATCCATTTTTAAAGCATGTGTGGAAGAAATCTCTTTCTTATAAAATTCCAAGCTATTAGGGTTGAACTAGTGGAATTTTTGAAACTTGGACAACAAAACTATTGCATTCATTTGCGGTGTGTGAATAAATTGTATTTACTTACATTTTTTATTGCTAAAGATTTTTTCCATACATAAACTCTAAAATTTTCATTTTGTTGCGATCTATTTGCCTTTTTGGTTTACGGGATGAAGAGAGAGCAAAAACTCAAAGTTTTGATTTCAGAACAAAGAGTACAACTAAAATGGAAATGTACAATGCAGAAATGTATAGAGAGATATTCCAAAGTGTGACTTTAATTTTTAGGGATTGTAAGCTCTTTTTGGATTTTATATATCAGGTTTTGCAATTGTTGGGAAAAGGGGGAGGCGGGGGATTTTTAACTGAGTGTTGACTCCCAATCTATCAGACATTTCCAAGGTAAATATTGCCCGTTACGCATGATAAATCACTTTTCAATCATCTATGATCGTTAGATCAGCTTTTTGTAAATGGGCAAATTAATGGCTTGTTTGACTCGAGTAAATATCCCACCGCACGTTCACTTTAGAATTTAATGAGCGTTTGTTATTCTCTTTTAAATTTTTGGATCCATAGGTGATTTGCATCTTTAACATGTTTCAAGCATGCATATCCATTTTTAAAGCATGAGGGAAAGAAATCTCTTTCTTATAAAATTCTAAGCTGTTAGGGTTGAACTAGTGGAATTTCCCAAACTTGGACAACAAAACTTTTGTGTTCATTTGTGGTGTGTTAATAAATTTTCTTTACGTAAATTTGTAATTGTTTAAAATTTTTTCCATACATAAACTCTAAAATTTTCATTTTGTTGTGATCTATTTGCCTTTTTGGTTTAAGGGATGAAGGGAGAGCGAAAACTCAAAGTTTTGATTTAAGAAAAAAGAGTACATCTAAAATGGAAATCAACAATTCACAAATGTAGAGAGAGATTATTCCAAAGAGTGTCTATAATTTTTAGCGATTGTAAGCTCTTTTTGGTTTTTATATATCAGGTTTTGCAATTCTCGGGTAAAGTAGGAGGCAGGGGATTTTTAATTGAGTGTTGAATCCCAATCCATAAGTCATTTCCTAGGGTAATATAGCCCGTTACGCATGATAAATCACGTTACAATCATCTACGATTATTAGAACAGCTTTTTGTAAATGGGCAAAATAATGGCTTGTTTGACTCGGGTAAATATCCCACCACAAGTTCACTTGAGAATTTAATGAGCATTTGTTATTCTCATTAAATGGTTTGGATCCATACGTGATTTGCATCCTTTACATGTTTCAAGCCTGCATATCCATTTTTAAGGCATGTGTGGAAGAGATCTCTTTCTTATAAAATTCCAAACTGTTAGTGTTGAACGATTGGAATTTCCGAAACATGGACAACCAAACTTTTGTGTTAATTTTTGGTGTGTGAATAAATTTTCTTTACTTACATTTTTTATTGTTTTAAATTTTTTCCATAAATAAACTCTAAAATTTGCATTTTGTTGTAAACTATTTGGCTTTTTGGTTTACGAGATGAAGGGAGAGCGAAAACTCAAAGTTTTGATTTAAGAAAAAAGAGTGCATCTAAAATGGAAACGCACAATGCAAAAATCTAGAGAGAGATAATTCCAAAGAGTGTCTGTAATTTTTAGGGATTGTAGGCTCTTTTTTTGTTTTTATATATCAGGTTTTGCAATCGTCGGGAAAAAGGGGAGGTGGGGGATTTTGAATTGTGTGATGACTCCCAATCTATTAGTCATTTATTAGGGTAATATAGCCCGTTACACATTATAAATCTCTTTACAATCATCTTTGATCATTAGTTCAGCTTTTTGTAAATGGGCAAAATAATGGCTTGTTTGACTCATTTAAATATCCCATCGCACGTTCACATGAGAATTTAATGAGCGTTTTTATTCTCTTTAAAAGGTTTGGATCCATAGGTGATTTGAATCTTTAACATGTTTCAAGCATGCATATCCATTTTTAAAGCATGTGTGGAAAAAATCTCTTTCTTATGAAATTCCAAGCTGTTAGGATTGAACTAGTGGAATTTCCCAAACCAGGAAAACAAAACTTTTGTGTTCATTTGTGGTTTGTGAATAAATTTTCTTTACTTACATTTGTTATTGTTTAAAATTTTTTCCATACATAAACTCTAAAATTTTCATTTTGTTCTGATCTATTTGCCTCTTTGGTTTATAGGATGAAGGGAGAGCGAAAACTCAAAGTTTTGATTTAAGAAAAAAAAGTACACCTAAAATGGAAATTCACAATGCACTAATGTAGAGAGAGATAATTCAAAACAATTTCTACAATTTTTAGGGATTGTAAGCTCTTTTTGGTTTTTATATATCAGGTTTTGCAATCATTGGGAAAAGGGGGAGGTGGGAGATTTTTAACTGAGTGTTGACTCCCAATCCATATGTCATTTCCTAGGGAAATATAGGCCGTTATGCATGATAAATCACTTTACAATCATCGATGATCGTTAGGTCAGCTTTTATTAAATGGTCAAAATAAAGGCTTGTTTGACTCGGGTAAATATCCCACCACACGTTCACATGAGAATTTAATGAGCGTTTGTTATTCTCTTTAAAAGGTTTGGATCCATAGGTGATTTGCATCTTTAATATGTTTCAAGCATGCATATTCATTTTTAAAGCATGTGTGGAAGAAATCTCATCTTTCTAAAATTCCAAGCTTTTAGGGGTGAACTAATGGAAATTCCCAAACTCTAACAACAAAAGTTTTGTGTTCACTTGTGGTGTGTGAATAAATTTTCTTTACTTACATATGTTTTTATTTTAAATTTTTTCCATACATAAACTCTAAAATTTTCATTTTGTTGTGATCTATTTGCCTTTTTGGTTTACGGGATGAAGGGAGCGCGAAAACTCAAAGTTTTGATTTAAGAAAAAAGAGTACATCAAAAATAAATGCACTAAGCACAAATGTAGAGAGAGATAATTCCAGAGAGTGTCGGTAATTATTAGGGATTGTAAGCTCTTTTTGGTTTTTATATATCAGGTTTTGCAATCATCGGGAAAAGGGGGAGGCGGGGGATTTTTAACTGAGTGTTGACTCCCAATCCATAAGTCATTTCTTAGGGTAATATATCTTGTTACACATGATAAATCACTTTACAATCATCTATGATCGTTAGGTCAGCTTTTTGTAAATGGGCAAAATAATGGCGTGTTTGACTCGGGTAAATATCCCACCGCACGTTCACTTGAGAATTTAATGAGCATTTGTTATTCTCTTTAAAAGTTTTGGATCCATAGGTGATTTTCATATTTAACATGTTTCAAGCATGCATAAATATGGGGATGAAATCTCTATCTTATAAAATTCCAAGCTATTAGGGTTGAATTAGTGGAGTTTCCCAAACTTGGACAACAAAACTTTTGTGTTCATTTGTGGAAGGTGAATAAATTTTCTTTACTTATATTTGTTATTGTTTTAAATTTTTTCCATACATAACCTCTAAAATTTTCATCTTGTTGTGATCTATTTCCCTTTTTGGTATACAGGATGAAGGGATAGCGAAAACTCAAAGTTCTTATTTAAGAAAAAAGAGTACATATAAAATGGAAATGCGCAATGCAGAAATGTAGAGAGAGATAATTCAAAAGAGTGTCTGTAATTTTTAGGGATTGTAAGCTCTTTTTAGTATATATATATAAGGTTTTGCAATCGTTGGGAAAACGAGGTGGCGGGGGATTTTTAACATAGTGCTAACTCCCCACTTTTCTTAGGGTAATATAGCACGTTACGCATGATAAATCATTTTAAAATAATCTATGAACCTTAGGTCAGCTTTTTGTAAATGGGCAAAATAATGGCTTGTTTGGCTCAGGTAAATATCCCACTGCACGTTATCTTGAGAATTTAATGAGCATTTGTTATACTCTTTTAAAGGTTTCGATCCATAGGTGATTTGCATCTTTGACATGTTTCAAGCATGTTAATCCATTTTTAAAGCATGTCTAGAAGAAATCTATTTCTTATAAAATTCCAAGCATTGAGGGTTGAACTACTGGAATTTTCCAAACTTGGACAACAAAACTTTTGTGTTCATTTGTGGTGTGTGAATAATTTTTTTTTACTTACATTTTTTATTGGTTAAAATTTTTTCCATACATAAACTCTACAATTTTCATTTTGTTGTGATCTATTTGCCTTTTTCTTTTACGGGATGAAGGGAGAGTAAAAACTCAAAGTTTTGATTTAAGCAAAAACAGTACATCTAAAATAGAAATGCACTATGCACAAATGTAGAGAGAGATATTCCAAAGAGTGTTTTTAATTTTTAGGGATAGTAAGCTCTTTTTGGATTTTATATATCAGGTTTTACAATTGTCGGGAAAAGGGGGAGGCGGGGAATTTTTAACTGAGTGTTGACTCCCAATCCATAAGTCATTTCCTAGGGTAATATAGCCCATTACGCATGATAAATTACTTTACAATCATCTATGATCGTTAGATCAGCTTTTAGTAAATGGGCAAAATAATGACTTGTTTGACGCGGGTAAATATCCCACCGCACGTTCACTTGAGAATTTAATGAGTGTTTGTTATTCTCTTTAAAAGGTTTGAATCCATAGGTGATTTGCATCTTTAACATGTTTCAATCATGCATATCCATTTTTAAAGCATGTGTGGAAGAAATCTCTTTCTTATAAAATTCCATGCTGTTAGGGTTGAACTAGTGGAATTTCCGAAACTTGGACAACAAAACTATTGCGTTTTTTTGTGGTTTGTGAATAATTTTTCTTTACTTACATTTGTTATTTTTTTAAATTATGTCTATACATAAACTCTAAAACTTTCATTTTTTTGTGATCTATTTGCGTTTTTAGTTTACGGGATGAAGGGAGAGCAAAAACTCAAAGTTTTGATTTTAGAAAAATGAGTACATCGAAAATGGAAATTCACAATGCAAAAATGTAGAGAGAGATAATTCAAAAGAGTGCTTATAATTTTTAAGGACTGTAAGCTCTATTTTGTTTTTATAGATCAGGTTTTGCCATCATCAGAAAAAGGGGGGAGGCGGAGGATTTTTAACTGAGTTTTGACTCCCAATCCATAAGTCATTTCTAAGGGTAATATAGGCTGTTACGTATAATAAATCACTTTACAATCATCTATGATCGTTAGGTCAACTTTTTGTAAATGGGCAAAATAATGGCCTTTTTGACTCGGGTAAATATCCCACCACACATTCACTTGAGAATTTAATGAGTGTTTGTTATTATCTTGAAAAGGTTTGGATCAATAGGTGATTTGCATCTTTACCATGTTTCAAGCGTACATATCCATTTTTAAAGCATGTGTGGAAGAAATCTTTTTCTTATAAAATTTCAACCAATTAGGGTTGAACTAGTGGAATTTTCGAAACTTGGACAACAAAACTTTTGAGTTAATTTGTGGTGTGTGAATAAATTTTCTTTACTTACATTTGTTATTTTTTAAAATTTTTCCATACATAAACTCAAAAAATTTCATTTTGTTGTGATCTATTTGCCTTTTTGGTTTACGGGATGAAAGGAGAGCGAAAACTCAAAGTTTTGATTTAAGAAAAAAGAGTAAATCAAAAATAGAAATGCAAAATGCACAAATGTAGAGAGAGATAATTCCAAAGAGTGTTTGTAATTTTTAGGGATTATAAGCTCTTTTTGGTTTTTATATATCAGGTTTTGCAATTGTCGTTAAAAAGGGGAGGCGGGGGAGTTTTAACTGAGTGTTGACTCCCAATCCATAAGTCATTTCCTAGGGTAATATAGCCCATTACACACGATAAATAACTTTACAATCATCTATGATTGTTAAATCAGGTTTTTGTAAATGGGCAAAATAATAGCTTGTTTGACTCGGGTAAATATCCCACCACACGTTCACTTGAGAATTTAACGAGCGTTTGTTATTCTCTTTAAAAGGTTTGGATCCATAGGTGATTTACATCTTTAACATGTTTCAAGCATGCATATCCATTTTTAAAGCATGTGTGGAAGAAAACTCTTTCTTATAAAATTCCAAGCTATTAGGGATGAACTAGTGGAATTTCGCAAACTTGGATAACAAAACTATTGCGTTTGTTTGTGGTGTGTGAATAAATTTTCTTTACTTACATTTGTTATTGTTTTAATTTTTTTTAATACATAAACTCTAAAATTTCATTTTGTTGTGATGTATTTGTCTTTTTGGTTTAAGGGATGAAGGGAGAGCGAAAACTCAAAGTTTTGATTTAATAAAAATTGGTACATCTAAAATGGAAATGCACAATGCACAAATGTCAAGAGTGATAATTCCATAGAGTGTTTGTATTTTTTAGGGATTGAAACCTCTTTTGCTTTTATATATCAGGTTTAGCAATCGTTGGGAAAGAGGAAGGCAGGGGAATTTTTAAGTGAGTGTTGGCTCCCAATCCATAAGTCATTTCTTAGGGTAATATAGCCCGTTACGCATGATACATCACTTTACAATCATCTATGATTGCTAGGTCAGCTTTTTGTAAATGGGCAAAATAATGGCTTGTTTGACTCGGGTAAATATCCCACCGCACGTTCACTTGAGAATTTAATGAGTGTTTGTTATTCTCTTTAAAAGGATTGGATCCATCGGTGATTTTCATCTTTAACATGTTTCAAGCATGCATATCCATTTTTAAAGCTTGTGTCCCAGTAATCTCTTTCGTATAAAATTCCAAGCTGTTAGGGTTGAACTAGTGGAATTTCTCAAACTTGGACAAAAAAAATTTTGTGTTAATTTGTGGTGTGTGAATAAATTTTCTTTACTTACATTTGTTATTGTTTAAAATTTTTCCGTACATAAACTCAAAAATTTTGATTTTGTTGTGATCTATTTGCCTTTTTGGTTTACTGAATGAAGGGAGAGCTAAAACTCAAAGTTTTGATTTAAGAAAAAAGAGTAAATCAAAAATGGAAATGCACAATGCACAAATGTAGAGAGAGATAATTCCAAAGAGTGTCTATAATTTTTAGGGATTATAAGCTCTTTTTGGTTTTTATATATCAGGTTTTGCAATTGCCGTTAAAAAGGGGAGGCAGGGGAGTTTTAACTGAGTGTTGACTCCCAATCCATAAGTCATTTCCTAGGGTAAGATAGGCCATTACACATGATACATCACTTTACAATCATCTATGATTGTCAGAGCAGGTTTTTGTAATTGGGCAAATTAATGGCTTGTTTGACTCTGGTAAATATCCCACCGCACGTTCACTTGAGAATTTAATGAGTGTTTGTTATTCTCTCTAAAAGGTTTGGATCCAAAGGTGATTTGCATCTTTAACATGTTTCAAGCATACATATCCATTTTTAAAGCATGTGTGGAAGAAAACTCTTTCTTATAAAATTCCAAGCTATTAGGGATGAACTACTGGAATTTCGCAAACTTGGATAACAAAACTATTGCGTTCGTTTGTGGTGTGTGAATAAATTTTCTTTACTTACATTTGTTACTTTTTAAATTTTTTTTAATACATAAACTCTAAAATTTCATTTTGTTGTGATGTATTTGTCTTTTTTGTTTAAGGGATGAAGGGAGAGTGAAAACTCAAGGTTTTGATTTAAGAAAAATTGGTACATCTTAAATGGAAATGCACAATGCACAAATGTAGAGAGAGATAATTCCAAAGAGTGTCTGTATTGTTTAGGGATTGAAAGCTCTCTTGTTTTTATATATCAGGTTTTGCAATCGTCGGGAAAGGGGAAGGCAGTGGAATTTTTAAGTGAGTGTTGACTCCCAATCCATAAGTCATTTCTTAGGGTAATATAGCCCGTTATGCATGATACATCACTTTACAATGATCTATGATCGTTAGGTCAGCTTTTAGTAAATGGGCAAAATAGTGGCTTGTTTGACTCGGGTAAATATCCCACCGCACGTTCACTTGAGAATTTAATGAGCGTTTGTTATTCTCTTTTAAAATGTTTTGATCCATCGGTGATTTTCATCTTTAACATGTTTCAAGCATGCATATCCATTTTTAAAGCTTGTGTCGAAGTAATCTCTTTCGTATAAAATTCCAAGCTCTTATGGTTGAACTAGTGGAATTTCCCAAACTTGGACAAAAAAACTTTTGTGCTCATCTAGGGTGTGTGAATAAATTTTCTTTACTTACATTTGTTATTGTTTTAAATTTTTTCCATACATAAACTCTAAAATTTTCATTTTTTTGTGATCTATTTGTGTTTTAGGTTTAAGGGATGAAGGGAGAGCGAAAACTCAAAGTTTTGAGTCAAGAAAAAAGAGTACATCTAAAATGGAAATGTACAACGCACAAATGTACAGAGATAATTCCAAAGAGTGTCTATAACTTTTAGGGATTGTAAGCTCTTTTTTTTTTATTGATCAGGTTTTGCTATCGTCAATAAAAAGGGGAGGCGGGGAATTTTTAACTGAGTGTTGACTCCCAATCCATAAGTCATTTCTTAGGGTATTATAGCACGTTACGCATGATAAATCACTTTACAATCATCTATGATTGTTAGGGCAGTTTTTTGTAAATGGGCGAAATAATGGCCTTTTTTACTCAAGTAAATATCTCACCGCACTTTCACTTGAGAATTTAATCAGCGTTTGTTATTCGGTTTAAAAGTTTTGAATCCAAAGGGGATTTGCATCATTAACATGTTTCAAGCCTGCATATATTTTTTTAAAGCATGTGTGGAAGAAATCTCTTTCTTATAAAATTCCAAGTTGTTAGGGTTGAACTAGAGGAATTTCCGAAACTTGGACAACAAAACTTTTGTGTTAATTTGTGGTGTGCGAATAAATTTTCTTTATTGATATTTGTTATTGTTTTAAATTTATTCCATACATAAACTCTAAAATTTGCATTTTCTTGTGATCAATTTGCCTTTTTTGTTTACGAGATGAAGGAAGAGCGAAAACTCAAAGTTATGATTTAAGAAAAAAGAGTACATCTAAAATGGAAATGCACAATGCAAATGTAGAGAGAGATAATTCAAAAGAGTGTCTGTAACTTTTAAGGGAGTGTAGACACCCATTCCATTAGTCATTTCTTAGGGTAATATAGCCCGTTACGCATGAGAAATCACTTTACAATCATCTTTGATCGTTAGGTCAGCCTTTCGTAAATGGGCAAAATAATGGCTTGTTTGACTCGGGTAAATATCCCACTGCACGTTCACTAGAGAATTTAATGAGCGTTTGTTATTCTCTTTAAAAGGTTTTGATCCATAGGTGATTTTAATCTTTAACATGTTTCAAACATGCGTATCCATTTTTAAAGCATGTTTGGAAGAAATCTCTTTCTTATAAAATTCCAAGTTGTAAGGGTTGAACTAGTAGAATTTCCTAAACTTTGACAGCAAAACTTTTGTGTTGATTTGTGGTGGCTAAATAAATTTTCTTTACTTAAATTTTTTATTGTTTTAAATTTTTTCCATTCATAAACTCAAAAATTTTCATTTCAGTTGTGAGCTATTTGCCTTTTTGGTTTACGGGATAAAGGGAGAGCGAAAACTCAAAGTTTTAATTTAGGAAAAATGAGTACATCTAAAATGGAAATGCACAAATGTAAAGAAGGATAATTCCAAAGAGTGTCTGTAATTTTTAGGGATTGTGGACTCTTTTTTGTTTTTATATATGAGGTTTTGCAATCGTCGGGAAAAAGGAGAGGCGGGGCATTTTCAACTGAGTGTTGACGCCCAATCCATAAGTCATTTCTTAGGGTAATATAGCCCGTTACACATGATAAATCACTTTACAGTCATCTATGATCATTACGTCAGCTTTTTGAAAATGGGAAAAATAATGTCTTGCTTGACTCGGGTAAATATCCCACCGCACGTTAGCTTGAGAATTTATTGAGCGTTTGTTATTCTCTTGAAAAGATTTGGATCCATTGGTGATTTGCATCTTTAACATTTTTCAAGCATGCATATCCTTTTTTAAAGCATGTGTGGAAGAAATCTCTTTCTTATAAAATTTCAAGATGTTAGGGTTGAACTAGTGGAATTTCCCAAAATTGGACAACAAAAATTTTGTGTTCATTTGTTGTTTGTGAATAAATTTTTTTTACTTACATTTGTTATTTTTTTTATTTTTTCCATACATAAACTTTAAAATTTTCATTTTTTTGTGATTTATTTGCTTTTTTGGTTTATGGGATGATGGGAGAGCGAAAACTCAAAGTTTTCATTTAAGAAAAAAGAGTACATCTAAAATGGAATTGCACAATGTAAAAATGTAGAGAGAGATAATTCCAAAGAGTGTCTGTAATTTTTAGGGATTATAAGCTCTTTTTGGTTTTTATATATCATGTTTTGCAATCGTCGAGAAAAGGGGGACACTAGGGATTTTCAACTGAGTGTTGACTCCTAATCCGTAAGTCATTTCTTTGGGTAATATAGCCCGTTACGCATGATAAATCACTTTATCAAGTCATTTATGATCATTAGGTCAATGTTTTGAAAATGGGCAAAATAATTTCTTGTTTGAGTCATGTAAATATCCCGCCGCACGTTAGCTTGTGAATTTAATGAGCGTTTATTATTTTCTTTAAAATGTTTGGAT
Source organism: Aristolochia californica (assembly GCF_029961685.1). Classification (NCBI taxonomy): domain Eukaryota; kingdom Viridiplantae; phylum Streptophyta; class Magnoliopsida; order Piperales; family Aristolochiaceae; genus Aristolochia; species Aristolochia californica. The sequence goes on from NW_027181992.1 coordinate 25,550,387, forward strand.
GCATTGGTGATTTGCGTCTTTAATATGTTTCAAGCATGTAAATCCATTTTTAAAGCATGTGTGGAAGAAATCTATTTCTCATAAAATTCCAAGCTATTAGGGTTGAACTAGTGGAATTTCCAAAAATTGGAAAACAAAACATTTGTGTTCTTTTGTGGTGTGTGAATAAATTTTCTTTACTTATATTTGTTATTGTTTTAAATTTTTTCCATACATAAACTCTAAAATTTTCAGTTTGTTGTGATCTATTTGCCTTTTTGGTTTACGGGACGAAGGGAGAGCGAAAACTCAAAGTTTTGATTTATGAAAAAAAAGTACATCTAAAATGGAAATGGATAATGTACAAATGTAGAGAAAGATTATTCCTAAGAGTGGCTGTACCTTTTAAGGATTGTAAGCTCTTTTTGGTTTTTATATATCTGGTTTTGCAATGGTCGGGAAAAGGTGGAGGCGGGGGATTTTTAACAGAGTGTCGACTTCCAATCCATAAGTCATATCTTAGGTTAATATAGCCCGTTACGCATGATAAATCACTTTACAATCATCTGTGATCTTTAGGTCAGCTTTTTGTAAATGGGAAAAATAATGGCTTGTTTGACTCGGGTAAATGTCCCATTGCATGTGCACTTGAGAATTTAATGAGCGTTTGTTATTCTCTTTAAAAGGTTTGGATCCATAGGTGATTTGCATCTTCACCATGTACCAAGAATGCAAATACATTTTTAAAGCATGTGTGGAAGAAATCTCTTTCTTATAAAATTCCAAGCTCTCAGGGTTGAACTAGTGGAATTTATGAAACTTGGTCAACAAAACTTTTGTGTTCATTTTTGGTGTGTGAATAAATTTTCTTTACTTACATTTGATATTTTTTAAAATTTTTTCCATACATAAACTCTAAAATTTTAATTTTGTTCTAATCTATTTGCCTTTTTGGTTTACGGGATGAAGAGAGAGCGAAAACTGAAAGTTTTGATTTAATAAAAAAGAGTACATCTAAAAGGGAAATGAACAATGCACAATTGTAGAGAGAGATAATTCCAAAGAGTGTCTATAGTTTTTAAGGATTGTAAGCTCCTTTTGGTTTTTATATATCAGGTTTTGCAAAGGTCGGGAAAAGGTGGAGACGGGGGATTTTAACTGAGTGTTGACTTCCAATCCATAAGTCATATTTTAGGTTAATATAGCCCATTGTGCATGATAAATCACTTTACAATTATCTATGATCGTTAGGTCAACTTTTTTTAAATGGGCAAAATAATGGCTTGTTTCACTCGGGTAAATGTCCCACTGCACGTGCACTTGAGAATTTAATGAGCATTTGTTATTCTCTGTAAAAGGTTTGGATGCATAGGTGATTTTCATCTTTAACATGTTTCAAGAATGCAAATCCATTTTTAAAGCATGTGTGGAAGAAATCTCTTTCTTATAAAATTCCAAGCTGTGAGGGTTTAAATAGTGGAATTTCTGAAACTTGGACAACAAAACTTTTGTGTTCATTTATGGTGTGTGAATAAACTTTCTTTACTTACATTTTTTATTGTTTTAAATTTTTTCCATACATAAACTCTAAAATTTTCATTATGTTGAGATCTTTTTGCCTTTTTGGTTTACGGGATGAAGGGAGAGCGAAAACTCAATGTTTTGATTTAAGAAAAAAGAGTACATCTAAAATGGAAATGGACAACGCACAATTGTAGAGAGAGATAATTCTAAAGAGTGTCTGTAAATTTTAAGGATTGTAAGCTCCTTTTGGTTTTTATATATCAGGTTTGGCAATGGTCGGGAAAATGTGGAGGCGGGGGATTTTTAACTGGGTGTTGACTCCCAATCCATAAGTCATATGTTAGGTTAATATAGCCCGTTACACATAATAAATCACTCTACAATTATCTATGATCGTTAGGTTAGCCTTTTTTAAATGGGCAAAATAATGGCTTGTTTGACACGGGTACATATCGCACTGCACGTGTACTTGAGAATTTAATGAGCATTTGTAATTCTCTTTAAAAGGTTTGGATCCATAGGTGATTTTCATCTTTAACATGTTTCATGCATGCAAATCCATTTTAAAAGCATGTGTGGAAGAAATCTCTTTCTCATAAAATTCCAAGCTATTAGGGTTGAACTAGTGGAATTTCCTAAACTTGGAAAACAAAACTTTTGTGTTCATTTGTGGTGTGAGAATAAATTTTCTTTACTTACATTTGTTTTTGTTTTAAACTTTTTCCAAACATAAACTCTAAAATTTTCATTTTGTTGTGATCTATTTGCCATTTTGATTTACGGGATGAAGGGAGAGCGAAAACTCAAAGTTTTGATTTAAGAAAAAGGAGTACATCTAAAATGGAAATGCACAATGAACAAATGTAGAGAGAGATAATTTCAAAGAGTGTCTGTAATTTTTAGGGATTGTAAGTTCTTTATTGTTTTTATATATCAGGTTTTGCAATTGTCGGGAAAAGGGGGAGGGGGGGGGGGGGGGGGGGGGGGGGGGATTTTCAAATGAGTGTTGACTCCCAATCCACAAGTTATTTCTTAGGGTAATAAAGCCTGTTACGCATGGTAAATCACTTTACAATTATCTATGATCGTTAGGTCAACTTTTTGTAATTGGGCAAAATAATGGCTTGTTTGACTAGGATAAATATCCCACTGTACGTTCACTTGAGAATTTAATGAGCATTTCTTATTCTCTTTAAAAGGTTTGGATCCATTGGAGATTTGAATCTTTTACATGTTTCAAGCATGCATATCCATTTTTGAAGCATGTGGGGAAGAAATCTCGTTCTTATAAAATTCCAAGCAGTTAGGGTTGAAGTAGTGGAATTTCTGAAACTTGGACAACAAAACATTTGTGTTCATTTGTGGTTGTGAATAAATTTTCTTTACCAACATTTGTTATTGTTTTAAATTTTTTCCATACATAAACTCTAAAATTTTCATTTCGTTGTGATCTACTTGCCTTTTTGGTTTACGGGATGAAGGGAGAGCAAAAACTTAAAATTTTGATTAAAGAAAAAAGAATACATCTAAAATGGAAATGCACAATGCACAAATGTAGAGAGAGATAATTCCAAAGAATTTCTGTAATTTTTAGGGATTGTAAGCATTTTTGGTTTTTAAAAATCATGTTTTTCAAATTCGGGAAAAAGGGGAGGCGGGGGATTTTCAACTGAGTGTTGCTCCCAATCCATAAGTCATTTATTAGGGTAATATAACTCGTTATGCATGATAAATCACTTTACAATCATCTATGATCGTTAGGTCAGCTTTTTGTAAATGGGCAAAATAATGGCTTGTTTTACTCGGGTAAATATCCCACCGCTCGTTCACTTGAGAATTTAAAGAGCATTTGTTATTCTCTTTAAAAGGTTTTGATCCTTATGTGATTGGCATCTTTAACTTGTTTCAAGCATGCATATCCATTTTTAAAGCATGTGTGGAAGAAATCTTGTTCTTATAAAATTCCAAGCTGTTAGGGTTGAACTAGTGGAATTTCCGAAAATTGGACAACTAAACTTTTGTGTTCATTTGTGGTGTGTGAATAAATTTTACTTACTTACATTTTTTATTGTTTTAATGTTTTTCCATACATAAATTGTAAAAATTTCATTTTTTTGTGATCTATTTGCCTTTTTCGTTTACAGGATGAAGGGAGAGAGAAAACTAAATGTTTTGATTTAAGAAAAATGAGTACTTCTAAAATGGAAATGCACGATGCACAAATGTAGAGGGAGATAATTCCAAAGAGTGTCTGTAATTTTTAGGGATTGTAAACTCTTTTTAGTTTTTATATATTAGGTTTTGCAATAGTCAGGAAAAGGTGGAGGCTGGGGATTTTCAACTGAGTGTTGACTCCCAATCCATAAGTCATTTCTTACGGTAATATAACCCGTTATGCATGATAAATCACTTTACAATCATCTATGATCGTTAGGTCAGCTTTTTGTAAATGGGCAAAATAATGGCTTGTTTGCCTCGGGTAAATATCCCACTGCACATTCATGTGAGAATTTAATGAGCGTTTGTTATTCTCTTTAAAAATTTTTTATCCGAAGGTGATTTGCATCTTTAACATGTTTCAAGCATCCATATCCATTTTTAAACCATATGTGGAAGAAATCTCTTTCTTATAAATTCCAAGCAATTAGGTTTGAACTAGTGCAATTTCCCAAACTTGGCCAACAAAACTTTTGTGTTCATTTGTGGTGTGTGATTAAATTTTGTTTACTAACATTTTTTTTTGTTATAAATTTTTTCCATTCATAAACTCTAATAATTTTCATTTTGTTGTGATCTTTTGGTCTTTTTGGTTTACGGGATGGAGGGAGAGCAAAAACTCAAAGTTTTGATTTAAGAAAAAAGACTACTTCTAAACTAGAAATGCACAATGCAAAAATGTAGAGAGAGATAATTCCAAAGAGTTTCTGTAATTTTTAGGGATTCTAAGCTCTTTTTGGTTTTTATATACCAGGTTTTGCAATAGTCGGGAAAAGGGGGAAGCGGGGTATTTTTAACTGAGTGTTGACTCCCAATCCATAAGTCATTTCTTAGGGTAATATAGCCCGTTACGCATGATAAATCACTTTACATACATCTATGATCGTTAGGTCACTTTTTGTAAATGGGAAAAATAATGGCTTGTTTGACTCTGGTAAATATCCCACCGCACGTTCACTTGAGAATTTAATGAGCGTTTGTTATTCTCTTTAAATGGTTTCTATCCATAGGTGGTTTGCATATTTAACATGATTCAAGCATGTATATCCATTTTTAAAGCATGTGTGGAAGAAATCACTTTCTTATAAAATTCCAAGCTGTTAAGTTTGAACTAGTGCAATTTTCGAAACTTGGCCAACAAAACTTTTGTGTTCATTTGTTGTGTGTGAATAAATTTTTTTTACTTACATTGGTTATTGTTTTAAATTTATTTCATAAATAAACTCTAAAATTTTCAATTTTTTGATATCTAATTGCCTTTTTGGTTTACGGGATGAATGGAGAGCGAAAACTCAAACTTTTGATTTTAGAAAAAAAAGTAAATGTAAAATGGAAATGCACAATGCAAAAATTTAGAGAGAGATAATTCCAAAGTGTGTCTGTAATTTTTAGGGATTTTAAGCTCTTTTTGGTCTTTATACATCATGTTTTCCAATTGTCGGGAAAAGGGGGAGGCGGGGGATTTTTAACTGAGTGTTGACTCCCAATCCAAAAATCGATTCTTAGAGTAATATAGCCTGTTACGCATGATAAATCACTTTACAATCATCTATGATTGTTAGGTCAGCTTTTTGCAAATGGGCAAAATAATGGCTTGTTTGGATCCATAAGTGATTTGCATCTTTAACATGTTTCAAGCATGCATATCCATTTTTAAAGCATGTGTAGAAGAAATCTCTTTCTTATAAAATTCCAAGCAGTGAGGGTTGAACTAGTGGAATTTCCAAAACTTGGACAACAAAACTTTTGTGTTCATTTGTGGTGTGTGAATAAATTTTGTTTACTTACATTTGTTATTGTTATAAATTTTTTCCATACATAGACTCTAAAAATTTTCATTTTGTTGTGATGTATTTGCCTTTTTGGTTTACGGGATGAAGGGAGACCAAAAAATCAAAGTTTTTATTTAAGAAAAAAGAGTAGATATAAAATGGAAATGCACAATGCAAAAATGTAGAGAGAGATAATTCCAAAGAGTGTTTGTAATTTTTAGGGATTGTAATCTCTTTTTGGTTTTTATATATCAGGTTTTGCAACCGTCGGGAAAAGGGGAAAGTGGGGTATTTTTAACTCAGTGTTGACAGCTAATCCATAAGTAATTTTTAAGGGAAAAATAGCCCGTTACGCATGATAAATCACTTTACAATCATGTATGATCATTAGGTCACTATTTGTAAATGGGCAAAATAATGGCTTGTTTGACTCTGGTAAATATCCCACCGGACTTCACTTGAGAATTGAATGAGCGTTTGTTATTCTCTTCAAAAAGTTTGGATCTATAGGTGATTTTCATCTTTATCATGTTTCAAGGATGCATATGAATTTTTGAAGCATGTGTGGAAGAAATCTCTTTCTTGTAAAATTCCAAGCTGTTATGGTTGAACTAGTGGAATTTCCAATAAATTTCCAAACTTGGACAACAAAACTTTGATATTCATTTGTGACGTGTCAAATAAATTTTATTTACTTACATTTGTTATTGTTTTAAATTTTTTCCATTCATAAACTCTAAAACATTCATTTTGTTGTGATCTCTTTGCCTTTTTGGTTTATGGGATGAAGGGAGAGCGAAAACTCAAAGTTTTGATTTTAGAAAAAAGAGTATAACTAAAATTGAAATGCACAAGGCACAAATGTAGAGAGAGATAATTCCAAAGAGTGTCTGTAATTTTTAAGGATTGTAAGCTCTTTTTGGTTTTTATATATCAGGTTTTGCAATCGTCGGTAAAAGGGGGAGGTGGGGGATTTTTAACTGACTGTTGATTCCTAAGCCATTAGTCATTTCTTAGGGTAATATACCCCATTACACATGATAAATCACTTTACATTCATCTATGATCGTTAGGACAACTTTTTTTAAATGGGCAAAACAATAGCTTGTTTGACTCGGGACAATCCCCCTGCACATTCACCTGAGAATTTAATGACCGTTTGTTATTCGCTTTAAAAGATTTTGATTCATAGGTGATTTGCATCTTTAACATGTTTCAAGCATGCACATCCATTTTTAAAGCATGTGTGGAAAAAATTTCTTTCTTATAAAATTCCAAGCGGTTAGGGTTGAACTAGTCGAATTTCCCAAACTTGGACAACACAACTTTTGTGTTCATTTGTGGTGTGTGAATAAATTTTGTTTACTTAAATTTGTGATTGTTTTAATTTTTTTATAGACATAAAATCTAAAATTTTCATTATGTTGAGATCTTTTTGCCTTTTTTGTTTACGGGATGAAGGGAGTGTGAAAACTAAAAGTTTTGATTTAAGAAAAAAGAGTACATCTAAAATGGAAATGCACAATGCACAAATGTAGAGAGAGATAATTCCAAAGAGTGTCTGTAATTTTTAGGGATTGTAAGCTCTTTTTGGTTTTTATATATCAGGTTTTGCAATCGTCTGGAAAAAGGGGAGGCAGGGGATTTTTAAGTGAGTGTGGACTCCCAATCCATAAGTCATTTCTTTGGGTAATATAGCTCGTTCCGCATGATAAATCACTTTACAATCATCTATGATCGTTAGGTCAGCTTTTTGTAAATGAGCAAAATAATGGCTTGTTTGACTTGGGTAAATATTCCACCGCACGTTCACTTGAGAATTTAATGAGCATTTGTTATTCTTTTTAAAAAGTTTGGATCCACAGGTTATTTGCATCTTTAACATGTTTCAAGCATGCATATCCATTTTTAAAGCATCTGTGGTAGAAATCTCTTTCTTATAAAATTCCAAGCTGTTAGGGTTGAACTAGTGGAATTTCCCAAATTTGGACAACCAAACATTTGTGTTCATTTGTGGTGTGTGAATAAATTTTGTTTACTTAAATTTGTGATGGTTTGAAATTTTTTCCATGCATAAACTCTAAAATTTTCATTTTGTTTTTATCTTTTTCCCTTTTTGGTTTACGGGATGAATAGAGAGCGAAAACTCAAGGTTTTGATTTTAGAAAAAAGAGTATATCTAAAATTGAAATGCACAATGCACAAATACAGAGAGAGATAATTCCAAAGAGTGTCTGTAATTTTTAGTGATTGTAATCTCTATTTGGTTTTTATATTTCTGGTTTTATAATCGTCGGGAAAAGGGAGAGGCGGGGGTTTTTTAACTGAGTGTTGACTCCGAATCCATAAGTCATTTCTTAGGGTAATATTGCCCGTTACACATGATTAATCACCTCACAATCATCTATGATCGTTTGGTCAGCTTTTTGTAAATGGGCAAAATAATGGCTTGTTTGAGATGGGTAATTATCCCGCCGCACGTTCACTTGAGAATTTAATAAGCGTTTGTTATTCTCTTTAAAATATTTGGATCCATAGGTGATTTGCATCTTTAACATGTTTCAAGCATGCATATCCATTTTTAAAGCATGTGTGGAAGAAATCTCTTTCTTATAAAATTCCAAGTTGTTAGTGTTGAACTAGTGGAATTACCGAAACTTGAACCTCAAAACTTTTGTATTCATTTATGGTGTGTAACTAAATTTTCTTTACTTACATTTGTTATTGTTTTTATTTTTTTCCATACATAAACTCTAAAATTTTCATTTTGTTGAGATCTATTTGCCTTTTTGGTTTATGGGATGAAGGGAGATCGAAAAGTCAAAGTTTTGATTTAAGAAAAATGAGTACATCTAAAATAGAAATGCACAATGCGTAAATATAGAGAGAGACAATTCCAAAGAGTGTCTGTTATTTTTAGGGATTGTAAGCTCTTTTTGGTTTTTGTATATTAGGTTTTGCAATCGTCAGGAAAAGCGGTAAGCGGGGGATTTTAAACTGAGTTTTGACTCCCAATCCATAAGACTTTTCTGAAGGTAATATAGCCCATTACGAATGATAAATCCCTTTACAATCATCTAAGATCGTTAGGTCAGCTTTCTGTAAATGGGAAAAATAATGGCTTGTTCCACTCGAGTATATTTCCCACTGCACGTTAACTTGAGAATTTAATGAGCGTTTGTTATTCTCTTTAAAAGATTTGGATCTGTAGGTGATTTGAATCTTTAACGTGTTTCAAGCATACATATCCATTTTTAAAGCATGTGTGGAGGAAATCCCTTGCTTATAAAATTCCAAGTTGTTAGGGTTGAACTAGTGGAATTACCCAAACTTGGACAACAAAACTTTTGTGTTCGTTTGTGGTGTGTGAATAAATTTTCTGTACTTTCATTTGTTATTTCTTTTTAAAAATTTTCCATACATAAACTCTAAAAGTTTCATTTTGTTGTGATGTATTTGCCTTTTTGGTTTACGTGATGAAGGGAGAGCGAAAACTCAAAGTTTTGATTTAAGAAAAAAGAGTACATGTAAAATGGAAATGCACAATCCACAAATGTAGAGAGAGATAATTCCAAGGAGTGTCTGTAATTTTAAGGAATTGTAAGCTCCGTAGTGTTTTTATATATCAGGTTTTTCAAATGTCACGAAAAGCGGGAGGCGGAGGATTTTTAACTGAGTGTTGACTCCCAATCCATAAGTCATTTCTCATTGTAATATAGCCCGTTATGCATGATAAATCACTTTACATTCATCTATGATCGTTAGGTCAGCTTTTTGTAAATTGGAAAAATAATGGCTTGTTTGACTCGGGTAAATATCCCATCGCACATTCACTTGAGAATTTAATGAGCGTTTGTTAATCTCTTTAAAAGGTTTGGATCCATAGGTGATTTGCATCTTTAACATGTTTCAACCATGCATATCCATTTTTAAAGCATGTGTGGAAGTAATCTTTTTCTTATAAAATTCCAAGCTATTAGGGTTGAACTAGTGGAATTTCAAAAACTAGAAAACAAAACTTTTGTAATTTTCTTTACTTACATTTGTTATTTTTTTAAATTATTTCCAAACATAAACTCTAAAATTTCATTTTTTTGTGGTCTATTTGCCTTTTTTGTTTACGGGATGAAGGGAGAGCGAAAACTCAAAATTTTGATTTAAGAAAAAAGAGTACATCTAAAATGGAAATGCACAATGCAGAAATGTAGGGAGAGATAATTCCAAAGAGTGTCTGTAATTTTTGTGGATTGTAAGCTCTTTTTGGTTTTTGTATATCAGGTTTTGCAATCATTTGGAAAAGGGGGAGGCGGGTGATTTTTAACTGAGTGTTGACTCCCAATCCAGGAGTCATTTCTTAGGTTAATATAGCCTGTTTTGCAATGATAAATCACTTTACAATCATCCATGATCATTAGGTCAGCTTTTTGTAAATAGGAAAAATAATGGGTTGTTTGACTCGGCTAAATATCCCACTGCACGTTCACTTGAGAATTTAATGAGCGTTTGGATCCATAGGAGATTTTCATCTTTGACATGTTTGAAACATGCATATCCATTTTTAAAGCATCTGTGGAAGAAATCTCTTTCTTATAAAACTCCAAGCTCTTAGAGTTGAACTAGTGGAATTTCCAAAACTTAGACAACAAAACTTTTGTGTTCATTTGTGGTGTGTGAATAAATTTTGTTTACTTACATTTGTTATTTTTTAAAAAAATTTCCTCACATGACCTCTAAAAATTTCATTTTGTTGTGATCTATTTGCCTTTTTGGTTTACGGGATTAAGGGAGAGCGAAAACTCAAAGTTTTTATTTAAGAAAAAAAGGTAGATCTAAAATTAAAATGCACAATGCACAAATGTAGAAGGAGATAATTCCAAAGTGTGTCTATAATTTTTTTGGGATTGTAAGGTCTTTTTATGTTTTATATATCTGGTTTTGCAATCGTCGAAAAAGGGGGAGGCGGGGGATTTTTAACTAAGTGTTGATTCCCAATCCATAAGTCATTTCTTAGGGTAATATAGCCCGTTACGCAAGATAAATCACTTTACAATCATCTATGATCATTTGGTCAGCTTTTGTACATGGGCAAAATAATGGCTTGTTTGACTCGGGTAAATATCCCACCACAGGTCACTTGAGAATTTAATGAGCCTTTGTTATTCTCTCTAAAAGTTTTGGATCCATAGGTGATTTGCATATTTAACACTCTTAAACCATGCATATCCATTTTTAAAGCATATGTGGAAGGAATCTCTTTCTTATAAAATTCCAAGCTGTTATGGTTGAACGACTGGAATTTCCTAAACATGGACAAGAAAATTTTTTTGTTCATTTGTGGTGTGTGAATAATTTTTTTTACTTAAATTTGTTATTGTTTTTAATTTTTTGCAAAAATCAACTCTAAAATTTTCATTTTGTTGTGATCTATTTGCCGTTTTGGTTGACGGGATGAAGGGAGAGCGAAAAATCAAAGTTTTGATTTAAGAAAAAAGAGTACATCTAAAATTGAAATGCACAATGTACAATGTAGGGAGAGAAAATTCTAAATAGTGTCTGTAATTTTTAGGGATTGTAAGCTCTTTTTAGTTTTTATATATCAGGCTTTGCAATCGTCAGGAAAAAAGGGGGAGGCAGGGGATTTTTAACTGAGTGTTTGACTCCCAATCCATAAGTGAATTCTTAGAGTAATATATCCCATTACGCATGATAAATCACTTTACAATCATCTATGTTCGTTAGGTCAGGTTTTTGTAAATTGGCAAAATAATGGCTTATTTGATTCAGATAAATATCCCACAGCACATTCACATGAGAATTTAATGAGCATTTTTTATGCTCATTAAAAGGTCTGGATCCATAGGTGATTTACATATTTAACATGTTTCAAGCATGCATATCCATTTTTAAAGCATGTGTGGAAGAAATGTCTTTCTTATAAAATTCTAAGTTGTTAGGGTTGAACTAGTGGAATTTCCAAAACATGGACAAAAAAAATTGTGTGTTCATTTATGGTGTGATAATAAATTTTCTTTACTTACATTTGTTATTGTTTTAAATTTTTTCCATACATAAACTCTAAAATTTTCATTGTGTTGTGATCTATTTGCCTTTTTGGTATACAGGATGAAGGGAGAGGGAAAACGCAAAGTTTTGATTTATGAAAAAAGATTACATCTAAAATGGCAATACACAATGGACAAATGTAGAGAGAGATAATTCCATAGATTTTTTGTAATTTTTAGGGATTGTAACCTCTTTTTGGTGTTTATATATCACGTTTTGCAATCATCGGGAAGAGGGGAAGGCGGGGGATTTTAAACTGAGTGTCGACTCCCAATCCATAAGTCATTTCTTAGGGTAATATAGCCCATTACGCATGATAAATCACTTTAGAATCATCTATGATCGTTAGGTCAACTTTTTGTAAATGGGTAAAATAATGGCTTGTTTGACTCGGGTAAATATCCCACTACACGATTACTTGAGAATTTAATGAGCGTTTGTTATTCTCTTTAAAATATTTGGATCCATAGGTGATTTGCATCTTTAACATGTTTCAAGCATGCATATCCATTTTTAAAAAATGTGTGGAAGAAATCTCTTTCTTTTAACACTCCAAGCTATTAAGGTTGAACTAGTGGAATTTCCCAAACCTTGACAACATAACTTTTGTGTTCATTTGTGGTGTGTGAAAAAAATTTCTTTACTTAGCATTTGTTATTTTATTAAAAATTTTCCATACCTAAACTCTAAAATTTTCATTTTGTTGTGATCTATTTTCCTTTTTGGTTTACAGGATGATGGGAGAGCGAAAAACTCAAAGTTTTGATTTAAGAAAAAAGAGTACTTCTAACATGGAAGTGCACAATGCACAAATGTAGGGAGAGAGTACCACAGAGTGTCTGTAATTTTTAGGGATTTTAAGCTCTTTTTTGGTTTTTATATATCTGTTTTTTCTAACGTCGAGAAAAGGGGGAGGCAGGGGATTTTTAACTAAGTGTTGACTCCCAATCCATAAGTCATTTTTGAGGGTAATATATCCCGTTACACATAATAAATCACTTTACAATCATCTTCGATCGTTAAGTCAGCTTTTTTGTAAATTGGAAAAATAATGGCTTGTAAGACTTGGGTAAACATACAACCGCACGTTCACTTGAGAATTTAATGAGCATTTCTTATTCTCTTTAAAAGGTTTGGATCCATAGGTGATTTGCCTCTTTAACATGTTTCAACCATGCATATCCATTTTTAAAGCATGTGTGGAAAAAATCTCTTTCTTATAAAATTCCAAGCTGTTAGGGTTGAATTACTGGAATTTCCCAAACTTGGACAACAAAACTTTTGTGTTCATTTGTGCTGTGTGAATAATTTTTCTTTACTTACATTTTTTTTTGTTTTATATTTTTCCCATACATAAACTCTAAAATTTTGATTTTGTTGTGATCTATCTGCCTTTTTGTTGACGGGATGAAGGGAGAGCGAAAACTCAAAGTTTTCATTTAAGAAAAAAGAGTACATCAAAAATTGAAATGCACAATGCACAAATGTATGGAGAGATAATTCTAAAGTGTGTCTGTATATTTTAGGGATTGTAAGCTCTTTTTGGTTTTTATATATCAGGTTATGCAATCATTTGGAAAAGGGGGAGGCAGGGGATTTTTAACTGAGTGTTGATTCTATATCCATATGTCATTTCTTAGGGTAATATAGCCCATTACGCATGATAAATCACTTTACAGTCATCTATGATCGTTAGGTCAGCTTTATGTGAACTGGCTAAATAATCACTTATTTGACTCAGGTAAATATCCCACCGCACGTTCACTTGAAAATTTTTAACATGTTTCAAGCATGCAATCCATTTATAAAGCATGTGTGGAAGAAATCTCTTTCTTATAACATTCCAAGCTCTTAGGGTTGAACTAGTGGAATTTCCCAAACTTGGACAACAAAACTTTTGTGTTCATTTGTGGTGTGTTAAAAATTTTCTTTACTTACATTTGTTATTTTTTTAATTTTTTTCCATACATAAACTCTAAAATTTTCATTTTGTTGTGATCTATTTGCATTTTTGGCTTACATGATGAAGGGCAAGCGAAAACTCAAAGTTTTCATTTAAGAAAAAAGGGTAGATCTAAAATGGAAATGCACAATACACAAATGAAGGGAGAGATAATTCCAAAGAGTGTCTGTATTTTTTAGGGATTGTAAGCTCTTTTTGGTTTTTATATATCAGATTTGGCAAACGTCGGGAAAAGTGGGAGCCGGGGGATTTTTAACAGTGTTGACTCCGAATCCATAAGTCATTTCTCAGGGTAATATTGCCCGTTACGCATGATAAATCACTTTACTATCATCTACGATCATTAGGTCAGCGTTTCTCTAAATTCACAAATTAATGGCTTGTTTGACTCAGGTACATATCCCACTACACGTTCACTTGAGAGTTTAATGAGCGTTCATTATTCTCTTTAAAAGGTTTTGAATCCATAGGTGATTTGCATCTTTAACATGTTTCAACCATGCATATCCATTTTTAAAACTTGTGTGGAAGAAATCTCTTTCTTATAAAATTCCTAGCTGTTAGGGTTGAACTACTGGAATTTCCAATACTTGGACAACAAACCTTTTGTGTTCATTTGTGGTGTGTTAATAAATTTTCTTTACTTACATTTGTTATTTTAAAAAAAAATTCCATACATAAACACTAAAATTTTCATTTTGTTGTGATCGATTTGCCTTTTTGGTTTAAAGGATGAAGGGAGAGGAAAACTCAAAGTTTCGATTTAAGAAAAAAGAGTACATCTAAAATGGAAATGCACAATGCACAAATGATGGGAAAGATAATTCTAAAGAGTGTCTGTATTTTTTAGGGATTGTAAGCACTTTTCAGTTTTTGTATATCAGGTTCTGCAATCATTGGGAAAAGGGGGAGGCAGTGGATCTTTAACTGTGTTGACTCCCGATCCATAAGTCATTTCATAGGGTAATATAGCTCGTTACGCATGATAAATCACTTTAAAATCATCTATGATCGTTAGGTCAGCTATATGTAAATGGGAAAAATAATGGCTTATTTGACTCGGGTAAAAATCTCACCGCACGTTCACTTGAGAATTTAATGAGCGTTTGTAATTCTCCTTCAAAGGTTTGGATCCAAAGGTGATTTGCATATTTAACATGTTTCAAGCATGCATCTCCATTTTTAAAGCATGTGTGGAAGAAATCTCTTTCTTATAAAACTCCAAGTTGTTAGGGTTGAACTACTGGAATTTCCCAAACTTGGACAACAAAACTTTTGTGTTCGTTTGTGCTGTGTGAAGAAATTTTATTTACTTACATTTGTTATTTTTTTAATTTTTTCCGAAAACTCAAAGTTTTGATTTGAAAAAAGGGTTGATGTAAAATGGAAATGCACAATGCATAAATGTAGAGAGAGATAATTCCAAAGTGTGTCTGTAATTTTTTGGGATTGTAAGCTCTTTTTATTTTTTATATATCTGGTTTTGCAATCGTCGGGAAAAGGGGGCGGCGGGGGATTATTAACTAAGTGTTGACTCCCAATCCATAAGTCATTTCTTAGGGTAATATAGCCCGTTACACAAGATAAATCACTTTACAATCATCTATGATCATTTGGTCAGCTTTTGTACATGGGCAAAATAATGGCTTGTTTGACTCGGGCAAATATCCCACCACAGGTCACTTGAGAATTTAATGAGCGTTTGTTATTCTCTTTAAAAGTTTTGGATCCATAGGTGATTTGCATATTTAATATGCTTCAACCATGCATATCCATTTTTAAAGCATGTGTGGTAGAAATCTCTTTCTTATAAAATTCCAAGCTGTTATGGTTTAACTACTGGAATTTCCTAAACATGGACATCAAAACTTTTGTGTTCATTTGTGGTGTGTGAATAAATTTTCTTTACTTACATTTGTTATTGTTTTAAACTTTTTTCATTCATAAACTCTAAAATTTTCAATTTGTTGTGATCTATTTGCCTTTTTGGATTACGGGATAAAGGGAGAGCGAAAACTCAAAGTTTTGATTTAAGAAAAAAGGGTTGATGTAAAAATGAAATTCACAATGCACAAATGTAGAGAGAGATAATTCCAAAGAGTGTCTGTAATTTTTTGGGATTGTAAGCTCTTTTTATTTTTTATATATTAGGTTTTGCAATCGTCGAGAAAAGGGGATGGCTGGGGATTTTTAACTAAGTATTGACTCCCAATCCATAAGTCATTTCTTAGGGTAATATAGCCTGTTACGCAAGATAAATCACTTTACAATCATCTATGATCATTTGGTCAGCTTTTGTACATGGGCAAAATAATGGCTTGTTTGACTCGGGCAAATATCCCACCACAGGGCACTTGAGAATTTAATGAGCGTTTGTTACTCTCTTTAAAAGTTTTGGATCCATAGGTGATTTGCATATTTAACATGCTTCAACCATGCATATCCATTTTTAAAGCATGTGTGGCAGAAATCTCTTTCTTATAAAACTCCAAGATGTTATGGTTGAACTACTGGAATTTCCTAAACATGGACATCAAAACTTTTGTGTTCATTTGTGGTGTGTGAATACATTTTCTTTACTTACATTTGTTATTGTTTTAAATTTTTTTCATACGTAAACTCTAAAATTTTCAATTTGTTGTGATCTATTTGCCTTTTTGGATTACAGGATGAAGGGAGAGCGAAAACTCAAAGTTTTGATTTAAGAAAAAAGGGTTGATGTAAAAAGGAAATGCACAATGCACAAATGTAGAGAGAGATAATTCCAAAGAGTGTCTATAATTTTTTGGGATTGTAAGCTCTTTTTATTTTTTATATATTAGGTTTTGCAATCGTCGGGAAAAGGGGATGGCTGGGGATTTTTAACTAAGTATTGACTCCCAATCCATAATTCATTTCTTAGGGTAATATCGCCCGTTATGCATTATAAATCTCTCTACAATCATCTATGATCATTAGGTTAGCTTTTGTACATGGGCAAAAGAATAGCTTGTTTGACTAGGGTAAATATCCCACCGCAGGTGACTTGGGAATTTAATGAGTGTTTGTTATTCTCTTTAAAAGGTTTGGATCCATAGGTTATTTGCTTATTTAACATGCTTCAACCATGCATATCCATTTTTAAAGCATGTGTGGAAGAAATCTCTTTCTTATAAAATTCCAAGCTGTTATGGTTGAACTACTGGAATTTCATAAACATGGACAACAAAACTTTTGTCTTCATTTGTGGTGTGTGAATAAATTTTCTTTACTTACATTTGTTATTTTTAAAAAAAATTTCATACATAAACTCTAAAATTTTCCATTTTTTGTGATCTATTTGCCTTTTTGGTTTATGGGATGAAGGGAGAGCGAAAATGCAAAGTTTTAATTTAAGAAAAAAGAGTACATCTAAAATGGAAATGCTCAATGTACAAATGTAGAGAGATAAATTCCAAAGATTGTCTGTAATTTTTAGGGATTGTTAGCTCTTTTTGGTTTTTATATATCAAGTTTTTCAATCGTCAGGAGGAGGGGGAGGCGAGGGATTTTTAAATAAGTGTTGACTCCCAATCCATAAGTCATTTCTTACGGTAATATAGCCCATTACACATGATAAATCACTTTACAATCATCTTTGATCGTTAGGTCAGCTTTTTGTAAATGGGCAAAATAATGGCTTGTTTGACTCGGGTAAATATCCCATTGCACATTCACTTGAGAATTTAATGAGCGTTTGTTATTCTCTTTAAAAGGTGTTGATCAATAGGTGATTTGCATCTTTAACATGTTTCAAGCATGCATATCCATTTTTAAAGCATGTGTGGAAGAAATCTCTTTCTTATAAAAATCCAAGCTGTTAGGGTTGAACTAGTGGAATTTCCCAAACTTGGACAACAAAACTTTTGTGTTCATTTGTGGTGTGTGAATAAATTTTCTTTACTTACATTTGTTTTTGTATTAAATTTTTTCCATACATAAAGTCTAAAATTTTCATTTTATTGTGATCTATTTGCCTTTTTGGTTTACGGGATGAAGGGTGAGCGAAAACTCAAAGTTTTGATTTATGAAAAAGAGTGCACACTGCACAAATGTAGGGAGAGATAATACGAAATAGTGTCTGTAGTTTTTAAGGATTTTAATCTCTTTTTGGTTTTTATATTTCAGTTTTTGCAAACGTCGGGAAAAGGGGGAGGAAGGGGATTTTTAACAGAGTGTTGATTCCCAATGCATAAGTCATTTCTCAGGGTAATATAGCCCGTTACGCATGATAAATCACTTTAAAATCATCTACGGTCGTTAGGTAAGCTTTTAAGTAAATTGGCAAAATAATGCCTTGTTAGACTCGGGTAAATATCCAACCGCACATTCACTTGAGAATGTAATGAGCATTTGGTATTTTCTTTAAAAGGTTTGGATCCATAGGTGATTGCATCTTCAACATGTTTCAACCATGCATATCCATTTTTAAAGCATGTGTAGAAGAAATCTCTTTCTTATAAAATTCCAAGCAGTTAGGGTTGAACTACTAGAATTTCCAAAACCTAGACAACTAAACTTTTCTGTTCGTTTGTGGTGTGTGAATAAATTTTCTTTACTTACATTTGTTATTGTTTTAAATTTTTTCCATACTTAAACACTAAAATTTTAATTTTGTTGTGCTCTATTTGCCTTTTTGGTTGATGGGATGAAGGGAGAGCGAAAACTCAAAGTTTTGATTTAAGAAAAAATAGTACATCTAAAATTGAAATGCGCAATGCACAAATGTAGGCAGAGGTAATTCTAAAGAGTTTCTGTATTTTTTAGGGATTGTAAGCTCTTTTTGGTTTTTATATATCAGGTTACAATCATCTACGATCGTTAGGTCAGAATTTTTCTAAATTGGCAAAATAATGGCTTGTCTGACTTCGGTAAATATCCCACCGCACGTTCACTCTAGAATTTAATGAGCGTACGTTATTCTCTTTATAAGGTTTGGATCCATAGGTGATTTGCATCTTTAACATGTTTCAACCAAGCATATCCATTTTTAAAGCATGTGTGGTTGAAATCTCTTTCTTATAAAATTCCAAGCTGTTAGGGTTGAACTACTGAAATTTCTCAAACATGGACAACAAAACTTTTGTGTTCATTTGTCGTGTGTGAATAAATTTTCTATACTTACATTTGTTATTGTTTTAAATTTTTTCCATACATAAACACAAAAATTTTCATTTTGTGGTGATCTATTTGCGTTTTTGGTTTCGGTATGAAGGGAGAGGAAAACTAAAAGTTTTGATTTAAGAAAAAAGAGTACATCTAAAGTTGAAATGCACAATGCACAAATGCAAGCAGAGATAATTCTAAAGAGAGTCTGTAATTTTTAGGGATTGTAAGCTCTGTTTGGTGTTTGTATATCAGGTTTTGCAATCATTGGGAAAAGGGGGAGGCAGGGGATTTTTAACTGAGTGTTGACTCCCGATCCATAAGTCATTTCGTAGGGTAATATATCCCGTTACGCATGATAAATCACTTTACATTCATCTATGATCGTTAGGTCAGCTATTTGTAAATGGGCAAAATAATGACTTATCTGACTTGGGTAAATATCCCTCCGCACGTTCACTTGAGAATTTAATGAGCGTTTGTTATTCTCTTGAAAAAGTTTGGATCCAAAGGTGATTTGCATATTTAACATGTTTCAAGCATGCATTTCCATTTTTAAAGCATGTGTGGAAGAAATCTCTTTCTTATAAAATTCCAAGCTGTTAGGGTTGAACTACAGGAATTTCCCAAACATGGACAACAAAATATCCCACCGTACGTTCACTTGAGAATTTAATGAGAGTTTGTTATTCTCTTGAAAAGGTTTGGATCCAAAGGTGATTTGCATATTTAACATGTTTCAAGCATGCATCTCATTTTTAAAGCATGTGTGGAAGAAATCTCTTTCTTATAAAATTCCAAGTTGTTAGGGTTGAACTACTGGAATTTCCCAAACATGGACAACAAAACTTTTGTGATCATTTGTGGTGTGTGAAAAAAAATTTTGTACTTATTTTTTTTTTAAAAAAAAATTCTCCACGAAACCACTAAAATTTTCATTTTGTTGTGATCTATTTGCCTTTTTGGTTTATGGGATTAAGGCAGAGAGAAAACTCAATGTTTTGATTTAAGAAAAAAAGGGTAGATCTAAAATGGAAATTCACAATGCACAAACGTAGAGAGATTTAATTCCGAAGAGTGTCTGTAATTTTTTGGGATTGTAAGCTCTTTTTATTTTTTATATATCTGGTTTTGCAATCGTCGGGAAAAGGGGGAGGCGGGGGATTTTTAACTGAGTGTTCACTCCCAATCTATAAGTCATTTCTTAGCGTAATAGAGCCCGTTACGCATGATAAATCACTTTACAATCATCTATGATCGTTAGGTCAACTTTTGTAAATGGGCAAAAGAATGGCTTGTTTGACTCGAGGAAACATCCCACCGCAGGGCACTTGAGAATTTAATGTGTGTTTTTTATTCTCTTTAAAAGGTTTGGATCCATAGGTGATTTGCATATTTAACATGCTTCAACCACACATATCCATTTTTAAAGCATGTGTGGAAGAAATCTCTTTCTTATAAAATTCCAAGTTGTTATGGTTGAACTACTAGAATTTCCCAGACATGGAAAACAAAACTTTTGTGTTCCTTCGTGGTGTGTGAATAAATTTTATTTACTTACATTTTTTATTGTTTTTGAAAATCATACATAAACTCTTAAATTTTTATTTTGTTGTGATCTATTTGCCTTTTTGGGTGACGGGATGAAGGGAGAGCGAAAACTCAAAGTTTTGATTTAAGAAAATAGAGTACATCTAAAATTTAAATGCACAATGCACAATGTAGGAAGAGATAATTCTAAAGAGTGTCTGTAATTTTTAGGGATTGTAAGCTCTTTTCAGTTTTTATATATCAGGTTTTGCAATCGTCAAGAAAAGGGGGAAGCGTCAAGAAAAGGGGGAAGCGGGGGATTTTTAGCTTAGTGTTTGATTCCCAATCCATAAGTCAATTCTTAGGGTAATATAGCCCGTTACGCATGATAAATCACTTTACAATCATCTATGATCATTAGGTCAGGTTTTTGTAAATTGGCAAAATAATGGCTTATTTGACTCGGGTAAATATCCCACCGCACGTTCACTTGAGAATTTAATGAACATTTGTTAATCTCTTTAAAAGGTTTGGATCCGTAGGTGATTTGCATATTTAACATGTTTCAAGCATGCATATCCATTTTTAATCCATGTGTGGATGATATCTCTTTCTTATAAAATTCTAAGCTGTTAGGGTTGAACTAGTGGAATTTCCGAAACATGGACAACAAAACTTTTGTGTTCATTTGTGGTGTGTGAATAAAATTTCTTTACTTACATTTGTTTTCGAATTAAATTTTTTCCTTACATAAACTCCAAAATTTTCATTTTGTTGTGATCTATATGCCTTTTTGGTTTATGGGATGAAGGGACAACGAAAACTCAAAATTTTGATTTAGGAAAAGAGAGTACATCTAAAATGGAAGTGCACACTACACAAATGTAGGGAGAGATAATACGAAAGAGTGTCTATAATTTTTAGGGATTTTAAGCAATTTTAGGTTTTTATATCAGTTTTAACAAACGTCGGGAAAAGCGAGAGGCAAGGGATTTTTAACTGAGTGTTGATTTCCAATCCATAAGTCATTTATCAGGGAAATATAGCCCGTTACGCATGATAACTCACTTTACAATCATCTACGATCGTTTGGTCAGCTTTTATGTAATTTGGCAAAATAATGGCTTGTTAGACTCGGATAAATATCCAACCGCACGTTCACTTGAGAATTTAATGAGCGTTTGTTATTCTCTTTAAAAGGTTTGGATCCAAAGCTGATTTGTATATTTAACTTGTTTCAAGCATGCATCTCAATTTTTAAAGCATGTGTGGAAGAAATGTCTTTCTTTTAAAATTCCAAGCTGTTATGGTTGAACTAATGGAATTTCCCAAACTTGGACAACAAACGTTTGTGTTCATTTGTAGTGCGTTAATAAATTTTCTTTACTTACATTCGTTATTTTTTAAAATTTTTACCTAACATAAACTCTAAAATTTTCATTTTGTTGTGATCTATTTGCCTTTTCTGTTTACGGGATGAAGGGAGAGCGAAAACTCAAAGTTTTGATTTAAGAAAAAAGATTACATATACAATGGAAATGCACAATGCACAAGTGTAGAGAGAGATATTTCCAAAGATTGTTTGTAATTTTTAGGGATTGTAAGCTCTTTTTGGTTTTTATATATCAGGTTTTGCAATCGTTAGGTAAAGAGGGAGGCGTGAGATATTTAACTGAGTGTTGACTCCCAATCCATAGGTCATTTCTTAGGGTAATATAGCCCGTTACGCATGATAAAACACATTACAATCATCAATGAGCGTTAGGTCAACTTTTTGTAAATGCGTAAACTAATGGCTTCTTTTGACTCGGGTAAATATCCACCGCACGTTCACTTGAGACTTTAATGAGCATTTGTTATTCTCTTTAAAAGGTTTGGATCCATAGGCAATTTTCATATTTAACATGTTTCAAGCATGCATATCCATTTTCAAAGCATGTGTGGAAGAAATCTCTTTCTTATAAAATTCCATGCTGTTAGGGTTGAACTAGTGGAATTTCCCAAACTTGGACAACAAAACTTTTGTGTTCATTTGTGGTGTGTTAATAAATTTTCTTTACTTACATTTGTTATTTTTTAAATTTTTTTCCATATATAAACTCTAAAATTTTCATTTTGTTGTGATCTATTTGCCTTTTAATTTACGGGATGAAGGGAAAGTGAAAACTCAAAGTTTCGATTTAAGAAAAAAGAGTACATCTAAAACAGAAATGCTCAATGCAAAAATGTAGAGAGAGATAATTCCAATGATATTCTGCAATTTTGAAGGATTTTAAGCTCTTTTTGGTTTTTATATATCAGGTTTTGCAATCGTCGGGAAGAGAAGGAGGTGGGGGATTTTTAACTGAGTGTTGACTCCCAATCCATAAGTCATTTCTTAGGGTAATATAACCCGTTATGCATGATAAGTCACTTTACAATCATCTATGATCGTTAGGTCAGGTTTTTGTAAATGGGCAAAATAATGTCTTGTTTGACTCGGGTAAATATCCCACCGCACGTTCACTTGAGAATTTAATGACTGTTTGTTATTCTCTTTAAAAGGTTTGGATCCAAAGGTGATTTGCATCTTTAACATGTTTCAAGCATGCATATCCTTTTTTAAAGCATTTGTGGATGAAATCTCTTTCTTATAAAATTCCAAGCTATTAGGTAGAACTAGTGGAATTTCCCAAACTTGGACATTAAAACTTTTGTGTTCATTTGTGTAGTGTAAATAAATTTTATTTAATTACATTTGTTATTTCCAGACATAAACTCTAAAATTTTCATTTTGTTGTGATCTAAATGCCTTTTTGGTTTACGGCATGAAGGGAGATTGAAAACTCAAAATTTTGATTTAAGAAAAAGGAGTACATCTAAAATGGAAATGCAAAATGCATAAATGCAGAGAGAGATAATTCCAAAGAGTGCCTGTAATTGTTAGCGATTGTAAGCTCTTTTTGGTTTTTATATATCTGGTTTATCAATCGTCGGGAAAAGGGGGAAGCGGGGGATTTTTAACTGAGTGTTGACTCCTAATCCATAAGTCATTTCTTAGGCTAATATAGCCCGTTATGCATGATAAATCATTTTACAATCATCTATGATCGGTAGGTCAGCTTTTTGTAAATGGGCGAAATAATGGTTTGTTTGACTCGGGTAAATATCCCCTAGCTCCTTCACTTGAGAATTTAATGAACGTTTGTTATTCTCTTTAAATGGTTTGGATCCATAGGTGGTTTGCATCTTTAACATGTTTCAAGCATGCATATCCATTTTTAAAGCATGTGTGGAAGAAATCTTTTTCTAATAAAATTCCAAGCCGTTAGGGTTGAACTAGTGGAATTTCCCAAACATGGACAACAAAACTTTTGTGTTCATTTGTTGTGTGTTAATAAATTTTCTTTACTAACATTTGTTTTTTTTTTCAATTTTTTCCGTACATAAACTCTAAAATTTCACTTTGTTGTGATCTATTTACGTTTTTAGTTTACGAGATGAAGGGAGAGCGAAAACTCAAAGTTTTGATTTAAGGAAATGCACAATGTACAAATGTAGAGAGAGATAATTCCAAAGAGTGTTTGTAATTTTTAGGGATTGTAATCTCTTTTTGGTTTTTATATATCAGGTTTTGCAAAAGTCGGGAAAAGGGGGAGGCGGGGGATTTTAACTGAGTGTTGACTCCAAATCCATAAGTCATTTCTTAAGGTAATATATCCCGTTACGCATGATAAATCACTTAACAATCATCTATGATTGTTTGATCAGCTTTTTGTAAATGGACAAAATAATCGCTTGTTTGACTCGGGTAAATATCCCATCGCTCGTTCAATTGAGAATTTAATGAGTGTTTGTTATTCTCTTTAAAAGGTTTGGATCCATAAGTGATTTGCATCTTTAACATGTTTCAACCATGCATATTCATTTTTAATGCATGTGTGGAAAAAATCTCGTTCTTATAGAATTCCAAGCTGTTAGGGTTCAACTAGTGGAATTTCCCAAACTATGACAACAAAACTTTTGTGTTCATTTGTTGTGTGTGAAAAATTTCTTTACTTACATTTGTTATTGTTTAAATTTTTTCTATACATAAACTCCAAAATTTTCATTTTGTTATGATCTATTTGCCTTTTTTATTTATGGGATGAAGGGGCAGCGAAAACTCAAAGTTTTGATTTAAGAAAAAATAGTACATCTAAAATGGTAATGCACAAAACACAAATGCAGAGACAGATAAATCCAAAGAGTGTCTGTCATTTTTATGGATGTAAAGCTCTTTTTGGTTTATATATATATGGTTTTGCACTCGTCAGGAAAAGGGGGAGGGGGGGAATTTTAACTGAGTCTTGAGTCCCAATCCATAAGTCATTTCTTAGGGTAATATAGCCCGTTACGCATGATAAATTACTTTACAATCATCTATGATCGTTAGGTCAGCTTTTTATAAATGGGCAAAATAAAGGCTTGTTTTGATTTAAGAAAAAAGAGTACATCCAAAATGGAATTGCACAATGCACAAATGTAGGAAGAGAAATTCCAAAGAGTATCTGTAATTTTTAGGGATTCTAAGCTCTTTTTGGTTTTATTATATCAGGTTTTGTAATAGTTGGGAAAAGGGGGAGGCGGGGGATTTTCAATTGAGTGTTGACTCCATAACCATAAGTCATTTCTTAGGGTAATATATCCCGTTACGCATGATAAATCACTTTGGAATCATCTATGATCGTTAGTCAGCTTTTTGTAAGTGTGAAAAATAATGGCTCGTTTGACTAAAGTAAATATCCCACCGCACGTTCACTTGAGAATTTAATGAGCATTTGTCATTCTCTTTGTAAGGTTTGGATCCTTAGGTGATTTGCATCTTTAACACGTTTCAAGCATGCATATCCATTTTTAAAGCATGTGTGGAAGAAATCTCTTTCTTATCAAATTTTAAGCTGTTAGGGGTTGACTAGTGGAATTTCCCAAACTTGGACAACAAATCTTTTGTGTTCATTTATGGTGTGTGAATAAATTATCTTTACTTACATTTGTTATTGTTTTAAATTTATTCCGTGCATAAACTCTAAAATTTTCATTTTGTTGTGATCTATTTGGCTTTTTGGTTTACGGGATGAAGGGAGAGCGAAAACTCAAACTTTTGATTTAAGAAAAAAAGGTACATCTAAATAGGAAATTCACAATGCACAAATGTAGAGAGAGATAATTCCAAAGAGTGTGTGTAATTTTTTGGGATTGTAAGCCCTTTTTATTTTTTATATATTAGGTTTTGCAATCGTCGGAAAAAGGGGGAGATGGGGGATTTTTAACAGAGTGTTGACACCTAAAATATAAGTCATTTCATAGGGTAATATAGCCCGTTACGTATGATAAATCACTTGACAATCATCTATGATCGTTAGGTCTGCGTTTTGTAAATGGGCAAAATAATGGCTTGTTTTACTAGGGTCAATATCCCACCGCACGGTCACTTGAGAATTTAATGAGCGTTTGTTATTCTCTTTAAAAGGTTTGTATCCTTAGGTGATTTGCATCTTTAACATGTTTCAAGTATGCATATCCATTTTTAAAGCATATGTGTTGGAAATCTCTTTCTTTTAAAATTCCAAGCTGTTAAGGTTGAACTAGTGGAATTTCCCAAACTTGAACAACAAAAGTTTTGTGTTCATTTGTGGTGTGTGAATAAATTTTTTTTACTTACATTTGTTTTTGTTTTAAATTTTTTCCATACAAAACTCTAAAATTTTCATTTTGTTGTGATCTATTTGCCGTTTTGGTTTACAGGATGAAGGGAGAATGAAAACTCAAAGTTTTGATTTAAGAAAAAAGAGTACATCGAAAATGGAAATGCACAATGCAAAAATGTAGAGAGACATAATTCTAAATTGATTTTGTAATTTTTAGGGTTTGTAAGCTTTTTTTGGTTTTTTTATATCTAGTTTTGCAATCATTTTGAAAAGGGGGTGGCGGGGGATTTTTAATTGAGTGTTGACTCCCAATCCATAAGTCATTCCTTTGGGTAATATAGCCCGTTACGCATGATAAATCACTTTACAATCATCTATGAGCGTTAGGTCAGCTTTTTGTAAATGGGCAAAATAATGGCTAATTTGACTCAGGTAAATATCCCACCGCACGTTTACTTGAGAATTTAATGAGCATTTGTTATTCTCTTTAAAAGGTTTGGATCCATATGTAATTTGCATATTGAACTTGTTTCAAGCATGCATATCCATTTTTAAAGCTTGTGTGGAAGAAATCTATTTCTGGTAAAATTCCATGCTGTTAGGGTTGAACCAGTGGAATTTCCCAAACTTGGACAAAAAAACTTTTGTGTTCATTTGTGGTGTGTTAATAAATTTTATTTACTTACATTTGTTAATGTTTTAAATTTTTTCCATACATAAACTCTAAAATTTTCATTTTGTAGTGATCTATTTGCCTTTTTTTTTTACGGGACTAATTGAGAGCGAAAACTCAAACTTTTGATTTAAGAAAAAAAGAGTATATCTTAAATGGAAATGCACAATGCACAAATGTTGAGAGAAATAATTGCAAAGATTGTCTGTATTTTTTAGGGATTGTAAGCTCTTTTTGGTTTTTATATATCAAGTTTTGGAATCGTCGGGAAGAGAGGGAGGCGGGGGATTTCTAACTCAGTGTTGACTCCCAATCCATAAGTCATTTATTAGGGTAATATATCCAATTACGCATGATAAATCACTTTACAATCATCTATGATTGTTAGGTCAGCTTTTTGTAAGTGGCCAAAATAATTTCTTGTTTGACTCGGGTAAATATCCCACCGCACGTTCACTTAATGAGCGTTTGTTATTCTCTTTAAAAGGTTTGGATCCATAGGTGATTTGTATCTTTAACATGTTTCAAGCATGAATATCCATTTTTAAAGCATGTGTGGAAGAAATCTCTTTCTTAAAAAATTCCAAGTTGTTAGGGTTAAACTAGAAGAATTTGCCAAACATAGACAAGAAAAGTTTTGTGTTCATTTACGGTGTGTGAATAATTTTTTTTTACTAACATTTTTTATTGTTTTAAATTTTTTCCACACTTAAACTCTAAAATTTTTATTTTTTTGTGATCTATTTGTCTTTTTGGTTTACGGGATGAAAGGAGAGCGAAAACTCAAAGTTTTCATTTAAGAAAAAAAAGTACAAATAAAATAGAAATGCACAATGCACAAATGGAGGGAGAGATAATTCTAAAGAGTGTTTGTAATTTTTAGGGATTGTAAGTTCATTTTGGTTTTTATATATCAGGTTTTGCAATCATTGGGAAAAGGGGGTCGCGGGGGAGTTTGAACTGAGTGTTGACTCCCAATCCATAAGTCATTTCTTAGGGTAATATAGCCCGTTACGCATGATAAATCACTTTACAATCATCTATGATTGTTATGTCAGATTTTTGTAAAATATTATGGCTTATTTTACTCGGGTAAATATCCCACTGCATGTTCACTTGAGAATTTAATGAGCATTTGTTATTCTCGTTAAAAGGTTTGGATCCATAGGTGATTTGCATCTTTAACATGTTTCAAGCATGCATATCCATTTTTAAAGCATGTCTGGAAGAAATCTCTTTGCTAATAAAATTCCAAGCTGATAGAGTGGAACTAGTAAAATTTCCCAAACATGGACAACCAAACTTTTGAGATCATTTGTGGTGTGTGAATAAATTTTCTTTACTTACATTTTTTCATGTTTAAATTTTTTTCCGTACATCACTCTAAAATTTTCATTTTGTTGTGATCTATTCGCCTTTTTGGTTTGCGGGATAAAGGGAGAGCGAAAACTTAAAGTTTTGATTGAAGAAAAAAGATGAAATCTAAAATGGAAATACACTATGCACAAATGTAGAGGGAGATAATTCCAAAGTCAGCCTGTAATTTTTAGGGATTGTAACCTCTTTTGGATTTTTATGTATCAGGTTTTGCAATCGAGGAGAAAAGGTGGAGGCCGGGGATTTTTAACTGAGTCTTGACTCCCAATCCCTAAGTCATTTCTTAGGGTAATATTGCCCATTTTTCATGATAAATCACTTTAGAAACATCTATGATCGTTAGTTCAGTTTTTTTAAATGGGCAAAATAATGGCTAGTTTGACTCAGGTAAATATCGCACCACACTTGAGAATTTAATGAGCGTTTTTTATTCTCTTTAAAAGGTTTGGATCCATAGGTGATTTGCATCTTTAACATGTTCCAAGCATGCATATCCATTTTTAAAGCATGTGGGGAAGAATCCTCTTTCATATAAAATTCCAAGCTGGCTGGGTTGAACTAGTGGAATTTCCGAAACTTGGACAACAAAACTTCTGTGTTCATTTGTGGTGTGTGAATACATTTTTTTTAGGGACATTTGTTATTGTTTTAAATTTTTTCCTTACATAAACTCTAAAATTTTCATTTTGTTGTAATCAATTTGCCTTTTTGGTTTATGGGATGAAGGGAGAGCGAAAACTAAAAGTTTTGATTTAAGAAAAAAGAGTACATCTAAAATGGGAAATGCACAATGCCCAAATGTAGAGAGAGATAATTCCGAAGAGTGTCATTAATTTTTAGGGATTGTAAGCTCTTTTAAGTTTTTATTTACCTGGTTTTGCAATTGTCGGGAAAAGGGGGAGGCGGGGATTTTTAACTGAGTGTTTGACTCCCAATCCATAGTTCATTTCTTAGGGTAATATAGCCCGTTATGCATGATAAATCCCTTTACAATCATCTATGATTGTTAGGTCAGCTTTTTGTAAATGGGCAAAATAATGGCTTGTTTGACTCGAGTAAATATCCTACCGCACGTTCACATGTGATTTTAAAGAGTTTGGATCCATAGGTGATTTGCATCTTTAACATGTTTTGAATCATTCATATCCATTTTTAAAGCATCTGTGGAAGTAATTTCTTTCTAATAAAATTCCTAGCTGTTAGGGTTGAACAAGTGGAATTTCCCGAACTTGGACAACAAAACTTTTGTGTTCATTTCTGGTGTGTAAATAAATTTTATTTACTTACATTATTTATTGTTTTAAATTTTTTCCATACATAAACTCTAAAATTTTCATTTTGTTGTGATCTATTTGCCTTTTTGGTTTACGGGATGAAGCGAGAGCGAAAACTCAAAGTTTTGATTTAAGAAAAAAGTGTACATCTAAAATAGAAATGCACATTGCACAAATGTAGAGAGAGATAATTCCAAAGAGTGTCTGCAATTTTTAGGGATTGTAAGCTCATTTCTGTTTTTATATATCAGGTTTTGCAATCGTCAGGAAAAAGGGGAGGCGGGGGATTTATAACGGAGTGTTTGATTCCGAATCCATAAGTCATTTCTTAGGGTAATATTTCCCGTTACGCATGATAAATCACTTTACAATCATCTATGATTGTTAGGTCAGTTTTTTGTAAATGGGCAAAATAATGGCTTGTTTCACTCGCGTAAATATCCCACCGCACGTTCACTTGAGAATTTAATGAGCGATTGTTATTCTCTTTAAAAGGTTTGGATCCATAGGTGTTTTGGATCTTTAACTTGTTTCAAGAATGCATATCCATTTTTAAAGCATGTGTGGAAGAAATCGTTTGCTTATAAAATTCCAAGCCGTTAGGGTTGAACTAGTGGAATTTCCCAAACTTGGACAACATAACTTTTGTGTTCATTTGCAGTGTGTGAATAAATTTTCTTTACTTACATTTGTTTTTGTTTTAAATTCTTTCCATTCATAAACTTTAAAATTTTCATTTTGTTGTGATCTATTTGCCTTTTTGGTTTACGGAATGAAGGGAGAGCGAAAACTCAAAGTTTTGATTTAAGAAAAAAGTGTACATCTAAAATGGAAATGCACAATGCACAAATGTAGAGAGAGATAATTCCTAAGAGTGTCTGTAATTTTTAGGGATTGTAAGCTCTTTTTAGTTTTTATATATCAGGTTTTGCAATCGTCGGGAAAAGGGGGAGGCGGGGGATTTTTAACTGAGAGTTTGACTCCTTATCCATAACTCATTTCTTAGGGTAATATAGCCCATTACACATGAGAAATCCCTTTACAATCATCTATGATTGTAAGGTCAGCTCTTTGTTAATGGGCAAAATAATGGCTTGTTTGACTCGGGTAAATATCCCAGCACACGTTCACTTGAGAATTTAATGAGCGTTTGTTATTCTCTTTAATATGATTGGATCCATAGGTGATTTGCATCTTTATCATGTTTCAAGCATGCATATCCAATTTTGAAGCATGTGTGGAAGAAATCTCTTTCTTATAAAATTCCAAGCTGTTAGGGTTGAACTAGTGGAATTTCCCAAACTTGGACAACAAAACTTTTGTGTTGATTTGTTGTGTGTAAATAAATTTTATTTACTTACATTTGTTATTTTTTAATATTTTTCCATACCTAAACTCTAAAATTTTCATTTTTTTGTGATCTATTTTGCTTTTTGGTTTACGGGATGAAGGGAGAGCGAAAACTCAGAGTTTCAATTTAAGAAAAAAAATTACATCTTAAATGGAAATGCAGATTGCACAAATGTAGAGAGAGATAATTCCATAGAGTGTCTGTAATTTTTAGGGATTGTAAGCACATTTTAGTTTGGGATTGTTAACTGAGTGTTTGATTACGAATCCAGAAGTCATTTCTTAGGGTAATATAGCTCGTTATGAATGATAAATCACTTGACAATCTTCTATGATGGTTAGGTCAGCTTTTTGTGAATCGATAAAATAATGGCTTATTTGACTCAGGTAAATATCCCACCGCACGTTCACTTGAGAATTGAATGAGCTATTTTTATTCTCTTTAAAAGGTTTGGATCCATAGGTAATTTGCATCTTTAACGTGTTTCAAGCTTGCGTATCCATTTTTAAAGCATGTGTGGAAGAAATCTCTTTCTTATAAAATTGCAAGCCGTTAGGGTTGAACAAGGGGAATTTCCCAAACTTGGACAACAAAACTTTTGTGTTCATTTGTGGTGTGTGAATAAATTTTCTTTACTTACATTTTTTTATTGTTTTAAACTTTTTCCATTAATATACTCTTAAATTTTCATTTTGTTGTGATTTATTTGCCTTTTTGGTTTTCGGGATGAAGGGAGAGCGAAAAATCAATGTTTTGATTTAAGAAAAAATAGTATATCTAAAATGGAAATGAACAATGGACAAATGTAGAGAGATATAATTCCAAAGAGTGTTTGTAATTTTTAGGGATTGTAAGCTCTTTTTAGTTTTTATATATCTGGTTTTGCAATCGTCCGGAAAAGGGGGAGGCGGGGGATTTTTAACAGAGTGTTTGACTCCCAATCCATAAGTCATTTCCTAGGGTAATATAGCCTGTTATGAATGATTAAAATCATCTATGATTGCTAGGTCATCTTTTTGTAAATGGGCTAAATAATGGGTTGTTTGACTCGGGAAACTATCCAACCGCACCTTCACTTGAGAATTTAATGAGCATTTGTTATTCTCTTTAAAAGGTTTGGATCCATAGGTGATTTGCATCTTTAACATGTTTCAAGCATGCATATCAATTTTTAATCCATGTGTGGAAGAAATTTCTTTCTTAGAAAATTCCATGCCGTTAGGGTTAAACTAGTGGAATTTACCAAACTTGGACACCAAAACTTTTGTGTTCAGTTGTGGTGCGTGAATAAATTTTGTTTACTTACATTTGTTATTGTTTTAAATTTTTTCCATACATAAATTCTAAAAATTTCATTTTGTTGTCTTCTCGTTTCCTTTTTTGGTTTACGGTATGAAGTGGGAGTGAAAACTCAAAGTTTTGATTTAAGAAAAAAGAGTACATCTAAAAAGGCAATGCACAATGCACAAATGTAGAGAGCGATAATTCCAAAGTGTGTCTGTAATTTTTAGGGATTGTAAGCTCTTTTTATTTTTTATATATCACGTTTTGCAATCAACGGGAAAAGGGGGAGGCGGGGATTTTAACTGAGCGTTTGACTCCCAATCCATAAGTCACTTCTTAGGGTAATATAGCCCATTATGCATGATAAATCACTTTACAACCATCTATGATTGTTAGGACAACTTTTTTTAAAAGGGCAAAATAATGGCTTGTTTGACTCGGGTAAATATCTCACCGCACATTCACTTTATAATTTAATGGGGATTTGTTATTCTCTTTAAAAGGTTTGGATCCATAGGTGATTTGCATCTTTAACATGTTTCAAGTATGCATATCCATTTTTAAAGCATGTGTGGTGCAAATCTCTTTCTATTAAAATTCCAAGCTGTTAAGGTTGAACTAGTGAAATTTCCCAAACTTGAACAACAAAAGTTTTGTGTTCATTTGTGGTGTGTGAATAAATTTTCCTTACTTACATTAGTTATTATTTTAAACTTTTACCATACATAAACTCTAAAATTTTTATTTTGTTGTGATCTATTTGCCTTTTTGGTTTACGGGATGAAGGGAGAGTGAAAACTCAAAGTTTTGATTTAAGAAAAAAAAGTCCTTCTAGAATGCAAATGCATAGTGCACAAATGTAGAGAGAGATAAATCCAAAGAGTGTCTGTAATTTTTAGGGATTGTAAGCACTTTTTAGTTTTTATAGATCAGGTTTTGCAATCGTCGGGAAAAGGGGGAGGCGGGGGATTTTTGACTGAGTGTTTGACTCCCAATCCATAAGTTATTTCTTGTGGTAATATATCCCATTACGTATGATAAATCACTTTCAAAGCATCTATGATTATTAGGTCAGCTTTCTGTAAATGGGCAAAATAATGGCTTGTATGACTCGGGTATATATTCCACCGCAAGTTCACTTGAGAATTTAAAGAGCGTTTGTTATTCTCTTTAAAAGGTTTGGATCCATAGGTTATTTTCATCTTTAACATGTTTCAAGCATGCATATCCATTTTTAAAGCATGTGTGGAAGAAATTTC
Organism: Aristolochia californica; assembly: GCF_029961685.1. Lineage (NCBI taxonomy): Eukaryota > Viridiplantae > Streptophyta > Magnoliopsida > Piperales > Aristolochiaceae > Aristolochia > Aristolochia californica. The sequence continues at coordinate 25,583,446 of NW_027181992.1, forward strand.
TTTCTTATAAAATTCCAAGGAGTTAGGGTCGAACTAGAGGAATTTCCCGAACTTGGACAACAAAAATTTTGTGTTCATTTGTGGTGTGTGAATAAATTTTCTTTCCTTCCATTTGTTATTGTTTTAAACTTTTTACAGACAGAAACTCTAAAATTTTCATTTTGTTGTGATCTATTTGCCTTTTTGGTTTACGGGATGAAGGGAGAGCGAAAACTCAAAATTTTGATTTAAGAAAAAAGAGTACATCTAAAGTGGAAATGCACAATGAAAAAATGTAGAGAGAGATAATTCCAAATAGTGTCTATAATTTTTAGGGATTGCAAGCTCTTTTTGGTTTTTGTATATCAGGTTTTGCAATCGTTGGGAAAAGAGGGAGGGGGGGATTTTTAACTGAGTGTTGACTCCCAATCCATATGTCATTTCTTAGGGTAATATAGCGAGTTACGCATGATAAATCACTTTAAAATCATCTATGATTGTTAGGTCATCTTTTTTTAAATGGGCAAAATATTGCTTGTTTTACTCAAGTAAATATCCCACCACACGTTCACTTGAGAATTTATTGAGTGTTTGTTATTCTCTATAAAAGGTTTGGATCCATAGGTGATTTGCGTCTTTAACATGTTTCAAGAATGCATATCCATATTTAAAGCTTGTGTGGATGAAACCTCTTTCTTTTAAAATTCCTAGCCATTAGGGTTGAACTTGTGGAATTTCCCAAACTTGGATAACGAAACTTTTGTTTTAGTTTGTGGTGTGTGAATAAATTTTATTTACTTACATTTGTTATTGTTAGAAATTTTTTCCATACACAAACTCTAAAATTTTCATTTTGTGGTGATCTATTTGCCTTTTTGGTTTACGGGATAAAGGGAGAGGGAAAACTCAAAGTTTTGATTTAAGAAAAAATAGTACATCTAAAATTGAAATTTACAATGAAAAAATGTAGAGAGAGATAATTCCAAAGATTGTCTGTAATATTTAGGGATTGTAAGCTCTTTTTTGTTTTTATAAATCAGGTTTTGCAATCGTCGTGAAAATGGGGAGGCAGGGGATTTTTAACTAAGTGTTTGACTCCCAATCCATAAGTCATTTCTTAAGGTAATATAGCCAGTTACGCATGATAAATCACTTTACAATCATCTATGATTGTTAGGTCAGGTGTTTGTAAATGGGAAAAATAATGGCTTGTTTGACTTGGGTAAACATCCCGCCATACGTTCACTTGAGAATTTATTGAATTTTTTTTTATTGTCTTTAACAGGTTTGGATCCATTGGTGATTTGCATCTTTAACATGTTTCCAGCATGCATATCCATTTTTAAAGCATGTGTGGAAGAAATCTCTTTCTCATAAAATTCCAAGATGTTAAGGTAGTGGAATTTCCAAAACTTGGAGAACAAAACTCTTGTGTTGATTTGTGGTGTGTGAATAAATTTTCTTTACTTACATTTGTAAGTGTCGGAAATTTTTTCCATACATAAACTCTAAAATTTTCATTTTGTTGTGATCTATTTGCCTTTTTGGTTTACGGCATGAAGGGAAAGGGAAAACTCAAAGTTTTGAATCAAGAAGAAAGAGTACATCTAAAATGGAAATTCACAATGCACAAATGTAGAGAGAGATAATTACAAAGAGTGTCTATAACTTTTAGGTATTGTAAGCTCTTTTTAGATTTTATATATCAGGTTTTGCAATCATCGGGAAAAGGGGGAGGCAGGGGATTTTTAACTGAGTATTTGACTCCCAATCCATAAGTCATTTCATTGGGTAATATATCCCATTACGAATGATAAATCACTTCACAATAAGTATGATTATTAGGTCAGTTTTTTGTAAATGGGCAAAATAATGGCTTGTTTTACACGGGTAAATATCCCGCCGCACGTTCAATTGAGAATTTAAAGAGAGTTTTATTCTTTTTAAAAGGTTAGGAACCACAGGTGATTTGCATCTTTAACATATTTCAAGCATGGATAACCATTTTTAAAGCATGAGTGGAAGAAATGTCTTTCTTCTAAAATTCCATGATGTTAGGGTTGAACTAGTGGAATTTTCCAAACTTGGACAACAAAACTTTTGTGTTGATTTGTGGTGTGTGAATTAATTTTCTTTACTTACATTTGTTATTGTTTTAAATTTTTTCCATACATAAACTCTTAAATTTTCATTTTGTTGTGATCTATTTACCTTTTTGGTTTTCTGGATGAAGGGAGAGTGAGAATTCCAAATTTTGATTGAAGAAAAAATAGTACATCTAAAATAGAAATGCACAATGCAGAAATGTAGAGAGAGATAATTCCAAAGAGTGTTTGTAATATTTGGGGATTGTAAGCTCTTTTTAGTTTTTATAATCAGGTTTTGCAATCGTCGGGAAAAGGGGGAGGCGGGGGATTTTTAACTGAGTGTTTGACTCCCAATCCATAAGTCATTTCTTAGGGTAATATAGCCCGTTACGCATGATAAATCACTTTACAATCATCTATGATTGTTAGGTCAGCTTTTTATAAATGGGCATAATAATGGCTTGTTTGACTCGGGTAAATATCCCACCGCATGTCCACTTGAGAATTTAATGAGTGTTTTTTATTCTCATCAAAGGTTTGGATCGTTAGGTGATTTTAATCTTTATCATGTGTCAAGCTTGCGTATCTATTTTTAAGGCATGTGCGGAAGAAATCTCTTTCTTATAAAATTTCAAGCTGTTAGGGTTGAACTAGTGGAATTTCCCAAACATGGAGAACAAAACTTTTGTGTTCATTTGTGGTGTGTGAATAAATTTTCCTTACTTACATTTGTTATTGTTTTCAATTTTTTTCGTAGATAAACACTAAAATTTTCATTTTGTTGTGATCTATTTGGCTTTTCTATTTACGGGATGAAGGGAGAGGGAAAACTCAAAGTTATGATTTAAGAAAAAAGAGTACATCTAAAATGGAAATGCACAATGGACAAATGTAGAGAGAGATAATTCCAATGAATGTCTATAATTTTTTTGGATTGTAAGCTATTTTTACATTTTATATATCCGGTTATGCAATCGTCAGGAAAAGGGGGAGGCCGGGGATTTTTAACTGCGTGTTCGACTCCCAATCCATAAGTAATTTCTTCGGGTAATATAGCCAGTTACGAATGATATATCACTTTATAATCAACTATGATTGTTAGGTCAACTTTTTTTAACTGGGCAAAATAAAGGCTTGTTTGACTCGGGTAAATATCCCACCGCACGTTCAATTGAGAAATTAATGACTGTTTGTTCTTCTCTTTAAAAGGTTTGGATCCATATATGATTTGCATCTTTAACATGTTTCAAGCATGCTTATCCATTTTGAAAGCATGTGTCGAAGAAATCTCTTTCTTATAAAATTCCAAGTTGTTAGGGTTGAACTAGTGGAATTTCCCAATCTTGGACAACAAAACTTTTGTGTTCATTTGTGGTGTGTGAATAAATTTTCCTTACTTACATTTGTTATGGTTTTAAATATTTTTCATACATAAACTCTTAAATTTTCATTTTGTTGTGATCTATTTGCCTTTTATGCTTACGGGATGAAGGGAGAGGGAAAACTCAAAGTTTTGATTTAATAAAAAAAAGTACTTCTTAAATGGAAATGAACTATGTACAAATGTGAAGAGAGATAATTCAAAAGAGTGTCTATAATTTTTAGGGATTGTAAGCTCTTTTTAGATTTTATATATCAAGTTTTGCAATCGCCGGAAATAGGGGGAGGCGAAAGATTTTTCACTAAGTGTTTGACTCCCAATCCATAAGTCATTTCATAATGTAATATAGCCCGTTACGCATGATAAATAACTTTACAATCATCTACGACTGTTAGGTCAGCTTTTTGTAAATGGGCAAAATAATGGCTTGTTTGATTCGAGTAAATATCCCACCGCACGTTCACTTAAGAATTTAATGAGCATTTTTTATTCTTTTTGGATCCATAGGTGATTTGCATCTTTAACATTTTTCAGGCATGAATATCCATTTTTAAAGCATGTGTGGAAGAAATCTCTTTCGTATAAAATTCCAAGCTGTTAGGGTTGAACAAGAGGAATTTCCCAAACTTGGACAACGAAACTTTTGTGTTCATTTGTCGTGTGTGAATAAATTTTCTTTACTTAAATTTGTTATTTTTTAAAATTTTTTCCATACATAAACTCTAAAAGTTTCATTTTTTTTGTGATCTATTTGCCTTTTTGGTTTACGGGATGAAGGGAGACAAAAAACACAAAGATTTTATTTAAGAAAAAAATACTTCTAAAATGGAAATGTACAATGCACAAATTTAGAGGGAGATAATTCCAAAGAGTGTCTGTAATTTTTAGGGATTGTAAGCTCTTTTTAGTTTTTATATATCAGGTTTTTCAAACGTCGGGAAAAGGGGGAGGTCGGGGATTTTTAACTAAGGGTTTGACTCCCAATCCATAAGTTATTTCTTAAGATAATATAGCCTGTTATTAAGGATAAATCACTTTACAATCATCTATGATTGTTAGGTCAGCTTTTTGTAAATGGGCAAAAAAATGGCTAGTTTGACTCGGGTGAATCTCCCTCCGCACGTTCACTTGAGAATTTAATGAGAATTTTTTATTATCTTTAAAAGGTTTGGATCCATAAATTATTTGCATCTTTAACATTTTTCAAACATGCATATCCATTTTTAAAGCATGTGTGGAAAAAATCACTTTCGCATAAAATTCCAAACTATTAGGGTTGAACAAGTGGAATTTCTCAAACTTGGAGAACAAAAATTTTGTGTTCATTTTTGGTGTGTGAATAAATTTTCTTTACTTACATTTGTTATTCTTTTAAAATTTTTCCATACATAAACTCTAAAATTTTCATTTAGTTGTGATCTATTTGCCTTTTTGGTTTACAGGATGAAGGGAGAGTGAAAACTCAGAGTTTTAATTTAAGAAAAAAGAGTACATCTAAAATGGAAATGCACAATGGACAAATGTAGAGAGAAATAGTTCCAAAGAGTGCCTGTAATTTTTAGGGATTGTAAGCTCTTATTAGTTTTTATATATCAGGTTTTGCAGTTGTCGTGAGAGGGGGGAGGCGGGGGATTTTTAACTGAGTGTTTGACTCCCAATCCATAAGTCATTTTTTAGGGTAATATTACAATCATCTATGATTGTTAGGTCAGCTTTTGTTAAATGGACAAAATAATGGATTATTTGACTTGGGTAAATATCCCACCGGATGTTCACTAGAGAATTTATTGAGCGTTTTTTATTCTCTTTAAAAGGTTTGGATCCACAGGTATTTTCATCTTTAACATGTTTCATGTTTGCATATCCATTTTTAAAGCACGTGTGGAATAAATCTCTTTCTTATAAAATTCCAAGTAGTTGGGGTTGAACTAGTGGAATTGCCCAAACTTGGACAAGAAATTTTTTTTGTTCATTTGTGGAGTGTGAACAAATTTTCTTTACTGACATTTGTTTTTGTTTTAAACTTTTTCCATGTATAAACTCAAAAAATTTCATTTTTTTGTGATCTATTTGCCTTTTTGGTTTACAGGATGAAAGGAGAGCAAAAACTCAGAGTTTTGATTTAAGAAAAAAGAGTACATCTAAAACGGAAATGCGCAATGCACAAATGTGGAGAGAGATAATTTTAAAGAGTGTCTATAATTTTTAGGGATTGTAAGCTCTTTTTAGTTTTTATATATCAGGTTTTGCAATCGTATGGAATAGGGGGAGGCGGGGGATTTTTAACTAGTGTTTGACTCCCAATCATAGCCCGTTACACATGATAAATCACTTTATAATCATCTATGATTGTTAAGTCAACTTTGTTTAAATTGGCAAAATAATGGCTTCTTTAACTCGGGTAAATATCCCACTGCACGTTCACTTGAGAATTTAATGAGCGTTTTTTATTCTCTTTAAAAGGTTTTGATCCATGGGTGATTTGCATCTTTAACATGTTTCAAGCATGCATATCCATTTTTAAAGAATGTGTAGAAGAAATCTCTTTCTTATCAAATTCCAAGTTGTTAGGGTTGAACTAGTGGAATTTACAAAACATGGAAAACAAAACTTTTGTGTTAATTTGAGGTGTGTGAATGAATTTTCTTTATTTCCATTTTTTATTGTTTTAAATTTTTTCCATACATGAAGTCTAAATTTTCTTTTGGTTGTGATCTATTTGCGTTTTTGGTTTACAGGATGAAGGGAAAGCGAAAACTCAAAGTTTTTATTTAAGAAAAAAGAGTACATCTAAAATGGAAATGCACAATGCACAAATGTAGAGAGAGATAATTCCAAAGAGTGTCTATAATTTTTAGGGATTGTGAGCTCTTTTTAGTTTTTATATATCAGGTTTTGCAATCGTCGAGAAAAGGGGGAGGGGGGGGAGTTTTTAACTAAGTGTTTGACTCCCAATCCATAAGTCATTTCTTAGGGTAATATAGCCCGTTACGCATGATAAATCACTTTAAAATCATGTATGATTGTTAGGTCAACTTTTTTTAAATGGGCAAAATAACGGCTTGTTTAACTCGGGTAAATATCCCACTGCACGCTCACTTGAGAATTTAATGAGCGTTTGTTATTCTCTTTAAAAGGTTTGGATCCATAGGTGATTTACATCCTTAACATGTTTCAATCATGCATATCTATTTTTAATGCATGTATGGAAGAAATCTCTTTCTTATAAAATTCCAAGTTGTTAGGGTTGAACTAGTGGAATGTCCAAAACATGGACAACAAAATTTTTGTGTTCATTTGTGGTGTGAATGAATTTTCTTTACTTACATTTTTTATTGTTTTAAATTTTTTCCATACATAAAATCTAAATTTTCATTTTTTTGAGATTTATTTGCCTTTTTGGTTTAGTGGATTAAGGGAAAGCGAAAATGCAAAGTTTTGATTTAAGAAAAAAGAGTACATCTAAAATGGAAATGCAAAATGCAGAAATGTAGAGAGAGATAATTCCGAAAAGTGTCTGTAATTTTTAGGGATTGTAAGCTCTTTTTAATTTTTTTATATCATGTTTTGCTATCATCGGGAAAAGGGGGAGGCAGAAAATTTTTAACTAAGTGTTTGACTCGCAATCCATAAGTCATTTCTTAGGGTAATATAGTTCGTTAAGCATGATAAATCACTTTACAATAATCTATTGTTGTTAGGTCAGCATTTTGTTAATGGGCAAAATAATGGCTTGTCTGACTCAGGTAAATATCCCACCACATGTTCACATGAGAATTTAATTAATGTTTATTATTGTTTTTCAAAAGGTTTGGATCCATTGGTGATTTGCATCTTGAACATTCAAGCATGCATATCAATTTTTAAAGCATGTGTGGACGAAATCTCTTTCTTATAAAATTCCAAGTTGTTAGGGTTGAACAAATGGAATTTCCAAAACTTGGACTGCAAAACTTTTGTGTTCATTTGTGGTGTGTGAATAAATTTTCTTTACTAACATTTGTTATTGTTTTTAATTTTTTCCATACATAAAATCTAAAAATTTCATTTTGTTGTGATCTATTTACCTTTTTGGTTTACGGGATGAAGGGAGGGCGAAAACTCAAAGTTTTGATTCAAGAAAAAAGAGTACATCTCATATGGAAATGCACAATGTAGAAATGTAGAGAGAGATAATCCCAAAGAGTGTCTGTAGTATTTAGGGATTGTAAGCTCTTTTAAGTTTTTATATATCAGGTTTTGCAATCGTTGGGAAAAGGGGGAGGTGGGGGATAATTAGCTAAGTGTTTGACTCCCAATCCATAACTCATTTCTTAGGGTAATATAGCCCATTATGCATGATAAATCACTTTACAATCATCTATGATTGTTAGGTCAGCTTTTTGTAAATGGGCATAATAATGGCTTGTTTGACTCGGGTAAATATCCCACCGCACGTTCACTATAGAATTTAATGAGCGTTTTTTATTCATTTTAAAAGGTTTTGATCCATAGGTGATTTGCATCATTAACATGTTTCAAGCTTGCGTATCGATTTTTAAAGCATGTGCAGAAGAAATCTCATTCTTATAACATTCAAAGCTCATAGGGTTGAACTAGTAGAATTTCTTAAACTTGGACAACAAAAATTTTGTGTTCATTTGTGGTGTGTGAATACATTTTCCTTACTTACATTTGTTATTGTTTTAAATTTTTCCATACATAAACTCTAAAATTTTCATTTTGTCGTGATCTATTTGCCTTTTTGGTTTACGGGTTGAAGGGAGAGCGAAAACTCAAAGTTTTGAATTAAGAAAAAAGAGTACATCTCAAATGCAAATGCACAATGCACAAATGTAGAGAGAAATAATTCCAAAGAGTGTGTGTAATATTATGGGATTGTAAGCTCTTTTTAGTTTTTATAAATCAGGTTTTCCAATCGTCGTGAAAAGGGGGAGGCGGGGGATTTTTAACTGAGTGTTTCACTCCCAATCCATAAGTCATTTCTTAGGGTAATATATCCCGTTACACATGATTAATCACTTTACAATCATCTGTGATTGTTAGGTCAGCGGTTGGTAAATGGGGAAAATAATGGCTTGTTTGACTTAGGTAAACATCCCGTCGCATGTTCGCTTGAGAATTTAATGAACGTTTGTTATTGTCTTTAATAGGATTGGATCCATTGGCGATTTGCATCTTTAACATGTTTCAAGCATGCATATCCATTTTTAAAGCATGTGTGGAAGTAATCTCTTTCTTACAAAATTCCAAGCTGTTAGGGTTGAACTAATGGAATTTCCCAAACTTGGACAACAAAACTTTTGTGTTCATTTGTGGTGTGTGAATAAATTTTCTTTACTTACATTTTTTTTTAAAATTTTTTCCATACATAAACTCTAAAATTTTCATTTTGTTATGATATATTTGCATTTTTGGTTTATGGGATGAAAGGAGAGGGAGAACTCAAAGTTTTGATTTAACAAAAAAGAGTACAATGAAAATGGAAATGTACAATGCAGAAATATAGAGAGAGATAATTCCAAAGAGTGTCTATAATATTTAGGGATTATAAGCTCTTTTTTGTTTTTATAAATTGGGTTTTGCAGTCGTCGGGAAAAGGGGGAGGCGGAGGATTTTTAACTGAGTGTTTGACTCCCAATCCATAAGTCATTTCTTAGGGTAATATAGCCCATTACGCATGATAAATGACTTTACAATCATCTATGATTGTTAAGTCAGCTTTTTGTAAATGGGCATAATAATGGCTTGTTTGACTCGGATAAATATCCCACCGCATGTTCACTTGAGAATTTAATGCGCGTTTGTTATTCTTTTAGAAGGTTTCGATCCATAGGTGATTTGCATCTTTAACATGTTTCAAGCTTGCATATCCATTTTTAAAGCATATGCGGCAAAAATCTCTTTCTTTTAAAATTCCAAGCTGTTTGGGTTCAACTAGGGGAATTTCCCAAACTTGGACGACACAACTTTTGTGTTCATTTGTGGTGTGTGAAAATATTTCCCTTACTCACATTCGTTAATGTTTGAAATTTTTTCCACACATAAACTCAAAAGTTTTCATTTTGTTGTGATCTATCTGTGTTTTTGGTTTATGGGATGAAGGGAGAGGGAAAACTAAAAGTTTTGATATAAGAAAAAAGAGTACATCTAAAATGGAAGTGCACAATGCACTAATGTAGAGTGAGATAATTCCAAAGAGTGTCTGTAATATTTAGGGATTGTAAGCTCTTTTTAGTTTTTATAAATCAGGTTTTTCAATCGTCGTGAAAAGGGGCAGGCGGGGGATTTTTAACTGAGTGTTTGACTCCCCATCCATAATTCATTTCTTAGAGTAATATAGCCCGTTACGCATGAAAAATCTCTTTACAATCATCTATGATTGTTAGGTCAGCAATTTGTAAATGGGCAAAATAATGGCTTGTTTGACTCAGGTAAATATCCCACCGCACGTTCAATTGAGAATTTAATAAGAGTTTGTTATTCCCTTTAAAAGGTTTGGATCCATAGATGATTTGCATATTTAACATGTTTCATGCATGGATATCCATTTTTAAAGCATGTGAGGAAGTTATCTCTTTCTTATAAATTTCCAAGTTGTTAGGGTTGAACTAGTGGAATTTCCCAAACTTGGACAACAAAACTTTTGTGTTCATTTGTGGTGTGTGAATAAATTTTGTTTACTTACATTTATTATTATTTTAAATTTTTTGCCATACATAAACTGTAAAATTTTCATTTTTTTGTGATCTATTTGCCTTTTTGATTTACAGGATGAAGGGACAGCGAAAACTCAAAGTTTTGATTTAAGAAAAAAGTGTACATCTAAAATGGAAATACATAATGCAAAAATTTACAGAGAGATAATTCCAAAGAGTGTCTGTAATTCTTAGGGATTGTTAGCTCTTTTTAGTTTTTATATATCAGGATTTGCAATCTTCGGGAAAAGAAGGGAGGCAGGGGATTTTTAACTGAATGTTTGACTCCCTATCCATAAGTCATTTCTTAGAGTAATATAGCCTGTTAAGCATGATAAATCACTTTACAATCATCTATGATTGTTAGGTCAGCTTTTTTTTAATGGGCAAAATAATGGCTTATTTAACTCGGGTAAATATCCCACTGCACGTTCACTTGAGAATTAAATGGGAGTTTGTCATTCTCTTTAAAAGGTTTGGATCCATAGGTGATTTGAATATTTATCATGTTTCAAACATGCATATCCATTTTTAAAGCATGTGTGGAAGAAATCTCTGTTTTATAAAATACCAAGCTGTTAGGGTTGAACTAGTGGAATTTCCCAAACTTGGACAACAAAACTTTAGTGTTCAATTGTGCTGTGTGAATAATTTTTGTTTACTTACATTTGTTATTTTTTTTAAATTTTCCATGAATAAACTCTAAAATTTTCATTTTTTGTGATCTTTTGCCTTTTTGGTTTACGGGATGAATGGAGAGCGAAAACTCAAAGTTTTGATTTAAGAAAAAAGAGTACATCTAAAATGGAAATGCACAATCCACAAATGTAGAGAGAGATAATTCCAAAGTGTGTTTGTAATTCTTAGGGATTGTTCGCTCATTTTATTTTTTATATAGCAGGTTTTGCAATCGTCGGGAAAAGAAGGGAGGCGGGGGATTTTTAACTGCGTGTTTGACTCCCTATCCATAAGACATTTCTTAGGGTAATATAGCCTGTTACGCATGATAAATCACTTTACAATCATCTATGATTGTTAGGTCAGCCTTTTTTTAATGGGCAAAATAATGGGTTGTTTAACTCGGGTAAATATCCCATTGCATGTTCACTTGAGAATTTAATGAGCGTTTGTTATTCTCTTTAAAAAGTTTGGATCCATAGGTGATTTGCGTATTTATCATGTTTCAAGCATGCATATCTATTTTTAAAGCATGTGTGGAAGAAATCTCTTTCTTATAAAATACAGAGTTGTTAGGGTTGAACTAGTGGAATTTCCAAAAATTGGACAACAAAACTTTTGTGTTCATTTGTGGTGTGTGAATGAATTTTCTTTACTTAAATTTTTTATTGTTTTAAATTGTTTCCATACATAAACTCTAAATTTTCATTTTGTTGTGATCTATTTGCCTTTTAGGTTTATGGGATGAAAGGAAAGCGAAAACTGAAAGTTTTGATTTAAGAAAAAAGAGTACATCTAAAATAGAAATGCACATCGGACAAATGTAGAGAGAGATAATTCCAAAGAGTGTCTGTAATTTTGAGGGATTGTAAACTTTTTTTAGTTTTTATATATCAGGTTTTGAAATCGTTGGGAAAAGGGGGAGGCAGGGAATTTTTAACTGAGTGTTTGACGCGCAATCCATAAGTCATTTCTTAGGGTAATATAGCCCGTTACACATGATAAATCACTTTACAATCATCTATGATTGTCTGGTCAACTTTTTGTTAATGTGCAAAATAATGGCTTGCTTGACTTGGGTAAATATCCGACCACAATTTCACTTGAGAATTTAATGATCGTTTGTGATTGTCCTTAAAAGGTTTGGATCCTTTGGTGGTTTGCATCTTGAACATGTTTCAAGCATGCATATCCATTTTTAATGCATGTGTGGAAGAAATCTCTTTGTTATAAAATTCCAAGCAGTTAGGGTTAATCAAGTGGAATTTCAAAAAATCAGACAACAAAACTTTTGTGTACATTTGTGGTGTGTGAATGTATTTCCCTTACTTACATTTTATTATTGTTTTAAATTTTTCCCATACATAAACTCTAAAATTTTAATTTTGTTGTGATCTATTTGCCTTTTTGGTTTACGGGATGAAGGGAGAACGAAAACTGAAAGTTTTGATTTAAGAGAAAACAGTACATCTAAAATGGAAATGCACAATGCACAAATGTAGAGAGAGATAATTCCTAACACTGTCTGTAATTTTACGGATTGTAAGCTCTTTTTAGTTTTTTTATATCAGGTTTTGCAATCGCCGGGAAAAAGGGGAGGCGGGGAATTTTTAACTGAGTGTTTGACTCCCAATCCATAAGTAATTTCTAAGGGTAATATAGCCTTTTACGCTTGATAAATCACTTTACAATCATCTATGATTGTTAGGGTTGAACTAGTGGAATTTCCCAAAATTGGACAACAAAACTTTCGTGTTCATTTGTGGTGTGTGAATCAATTTTCTTTTCTTACATTTCTTATTTTTTCAAATTTTTTCCATACATAAACTCTAAAATTTTCATTTTTTTGTGATCTATTTGACTTTTTGGTTTACGGGCTGAAAGGAGAGGGAAAACTCAAAGTTTTGATTTAACAAAAAAGAGTACATCTAAAATGGAAATGCTCAATGCAGAAATGTAGAGAGAGATAATTCCAATACTGTCTATAATATTTAGGGATTGTAAGCTCTTTTTAGTTTTTATAAATCAGGTTTTGCAATCGTCGGGAAAAGGGGGAGGCGGGGTATTTTTAATTGAGTGTTTGACTCCCAATCCATAATATTTAGGGGAATATAGCCCGTTACACATGATAAATCACTTTACAATCATCTATGATTGTTAGGTCAGCTTTTTGTAAATGGGCATAAAAATGTATTGTTTGACTCGGGTAAATATCCCACCACACATTCACTTGAGAATTTAATGAGCGTTTTTTGTTCTTTTTAAAAGTTTTCGATCCATAGGTGGTTTGCACCTTTAACATGTTTCAAGCTTGCATATCCTTTTTTAAAGTATATGCGGAAGAAATCTCTTTCTTATAAAATTCTAAGCAGGTAGGGTTCAACTAGTAGAATTTCCCAAACTTGGACAACAAAACTTTTGTGTTCATTTGTGGTGTGTGAATATATTTCCCTTACTGACATTTGTTATTGTTTTAAAATTTTTTCACACTTAAACTCTAAAATTTTCACTTTGTTGTGATCGATTTGACTTTTTGGTTTATGGGATGAAGGGAGAGTGAAAACTCAAAGTTTTGATTTAATAAAATGGAGTACATCAAAAATTGAAATGCACAATGCACAAATGTAGAGAGTGATAATTCCAAAGAGTGTTTGTAATTTTTAGGGATTGTAAGCTCTTTTTAGTTTTTACATATCTTGTTTTGCAATTGTCGGGAAAAGGGGAGGCGGGGGATTTTTAACTGAGTGTTTGACTCCCAATCCATCAGTAATTTCTTAGGGTAATATAGCCCGTTATGCATGATAAATCACTTTGCAATCTTCAATGATACTTAGGTCAGTTTTTTTTAAATGGGCAAAATAATGGTTTGTTTGATTTGGGTAAGTATCCCACCACACGTTCACTTGAGAATTTAATGAGAGTTTTTTATTCTCTTTAAAAGGTTTGGATCCATAAGTGATTTGGATCTTTAACATGTTTCAAGCATGCATATCCATTTTTAAAGCATGTGTGGAAGTAATCTCCTTCTTATAAAATTCCAAGTTGTTAGGGTTGAACTAGTGGAATTTTACAAATTTCGACAACAAAATTTTTGTGTGTTCAGTTGTGGTGTGTCAATAAGTTTTCTTTACTTAAATTTGTTATTGTTTTCAATTTTTTTCCATTCATAAACTCTAAAATTTTCAATTTATAGTGATCTATTTGCCTTTTTAGTTGACGAGATGAAGAGAGAGCGAAAACGCAAAGTTTTGATTTAAGAAAAAAGAGTACATCTAAAATAGAAATGCTCAATACATAAAAGTAGAGAGAGATAATTCCAAAGAGTGTCTATAATTTTTAGGGATTTTATGCTCTTTTTAGTTTTTATATATCAGGTTTAGCAATCGTCGGGAAAAGGGGGAGGAGGGGGATTTTTAACTAAGTGTTTGACTCGCAATCCATAAGTCATTTCTTAGGGTAATATAGCCCGTTTCGCATGATAAATTACTTTACAATCATATATGATTGTTAGGTCAGCTTTCTGTAAATGGGCAAAATAATGACTTGTTTGACTCTTGTAAATATCCCATCGTACGTTTACTTGAGAATTTAATGAGCGTTTGTTATTCTCGTTAAAAGGTTTGGATCCATAGGTGATTTGCATCTTTAATATGTTTCAAGCTTGCAAATTCATTTTTAAAGCATGTGTGGAAGAAATCTCTTTCTTATAAAATTCAAAGTTGTTAGGGTTGAACTAGTAGAATTTCCCAAACTTGGACAACAAAACTTTTGTGTTCATCTGTGGTGTGTGAATAAATTTTCTTTACTTACAATTGTCATAGTTTTAAATTTTTTATATACATAAACTCTTAAATTTTCATTGTGTTGTGATCTATTTGCCTTTTTGATTTACGGATGAAGGGAGAGCGAAAACTCAATGTTTTTATTTAAGAAAAAAGAGTGCATCTAAATGGAAATACACAATGCACAAATGTAGAGAGAGAAAATTCCAAAGTGTGTATGTAATTTTTAGGGATTGTAAACTTTTTTTAGTTTTTATATATCAGGTTTTTCTATCGTCGGGAACAGGGGGAGGTGGGGGATTTTTACCTGAGTGTTTCTCTCCCTAGCCACAGGTCATTTCTTAGGGTAATATAGCCCGTTACAAATGATAAATCACTTTACAATCATCTATGATTTTTAGGTCAGATTTTTTTAAATGGACAAAATAATGGCTTGTTTAACTCAGGTAAATATCCCACCGCACGTTCACTTGAGAATTTAATGAGTGTTTGTTATACTCTTTAAAAGGTTTGAATCCATAGGTGATTTGCATACTTAACTTGTTTCAAGCATGCATATCCATATTTAAAGCATGTGTGGAAGAAATCTCTTTCTTATAAAATACCAAGTTGTTAGGGTTGAACTAGTGGAATTTCCCAAACTTGGACAAAAAAAATTTTGTGTTCATGTGTGGTGTGCGAATAAATTTTCTTTACTTACATTTGTTATTTTTTTAAATTTTTTCCATACATAAACTCTCGAATTTTCATTTTGGGGTGATCTATTTGGATTTTTGGTTTACGGAATGAAGGGAGAGTGAAAACTCAAAGTTTAGATTTATGAAAAAAGAGTGCATCTAAAATGGAAATGCACAATGCAGAAATGTAGAGAGAGATAATTCCAAAGAGTCTGTATTTTTTAGGGATTTTCAGCTCTTTCTAGTTTTTATATATCAGGTTTTGCTATCGTTGGGAAAAGAGGGAAACGGGGGATTTTTAACTGAGTGTTTGACTCTGAATCCATAAGTCATTTCTTACGGTAATATAGCCGTTACGGATGATAAATTACTCTACAATCATCAATGATTGTTAGCTCAGCTTTTTTTAAATGGGCAAAATAATGGTTTGTTTGACTCGGGTAAATATCCCTCCACACGTTCACTTGAGAATTTAATAAGTGTTTTTTATTCTCTTGAAAAGGTTTGGATCCATAAGTGATTTGCTTCTTTAACATGTTTCAAGCATGCATATCCCTTTTTAAAGCATGTGTGGAAGTAATCTCTTTCTTATAAAATTCCAAGCTGTTAGGGTTGAACTTGTAGAATTTCCCAATTTTCGACAACAAAAGTTTTGTGTTCATTTGTGATGTGTGAATAAATTTTGTTTACTAACATTTGTTATTGTTTTAAATTTTTTCCATACATAAATTCTAAAATATTCATTATTTTGTGATCTATTTGCCTTTTATGTTTACAGGATGAAAGGAGAGCGAAAACTCAAAGTTTTTATTTAAGAAAAAAGAGTACATATAAAATGGAAATGCTCAATGCACAAATGTAGAGAGAGATAATTCCAAAGAGTGTCTGCAATTCTTAGGGATTGTAAGCTCTTTTTAGTTTTTTTATATCAGGTTTTGCAATCGTCGGGAAAAGGGGCAGGCGGGGGATTTTTAACTGAGTGTTTGACTCCGAATCCATAAGTCATTTCTTAGGGTAATATAGCCCGTTACGCCTGATAAATCACTTTACAATCATCAATGATTGTTAGGTCAGCTTTTTGTAAATGGACAAAATAATGGTTTGTTGAACTCTGGTAAATATCCCACCGCACGTTCACTTGAGAATTTAATGAGCGTTTGTTATTCTCTTTGAAGGTTTGGATCCATAAGTGATTTGCATATTTAAAATGTTTCAGGCATGCATATCCATTTTTAAAGCTTGTGTGGAAGTAATCTCTTTCTTATAAATTTCCAAGCTATAAGGGTTGACCTAATGGAATTTCCCAAATTTCGACAAAAGAACTTTTGTGTTCATTTGTGGTGTGTGAATAAATTTTGTTTACATAAATTTGCTATTGTTTTAAATTTTTTCCATACATAAACTCCAAAACTTTCATCTTTTTGTGATCTATTTGCCTTTTTGGTTTACAGGGGATGAAGGGAGAGCGAAAAATAAAATTTTTAATTTAATAAAAAAGTGTACATCTAAATTGGAAAAGCACAATGCACAAATGTAGGGAGAGATAATTCCAAAGAGTGTCTGTAATTTTTAGGGATTGTAAGCTATTTTTAGTTTTTACATATCAGGTTTTGCAATTGTCGGGAAAAGGGGGAGGCGGGGGATTTTGAACTGAGTGTTTGACTCCCAATCCATAAGTCATTTCTTAGGGTAATATAGCCCGTTACGCCTGATAAATCACTTTACAATCATCAATGATTGTTAGGTCAGCTTTTTGTAAATGGACAAAATAATGGTTTGTTGAACTATGGTAAATATCCCACCGCACGTTCACTTGAGAATTTAATGAGCGTTTGTTATTCTCTTTGAAGGTTTGGATCCATAAGTGATTTGCATATTTAACATGTTTCAAGCATGCATATCCATTTTTAAAGCTTGTGTGGAAGTAATCTCTTTCTTATAAATTTCCAAGCTGTTAGGGTTGACCTAATGGAATTTCCCAAATTTCTACAACAGAACTTTTGTGTTCGTTTGTGGTGTGTGAATAAATTTTGTTTACATAAATTTGCTATTGTTTTAAATTTTTTCCATACATAAACTCCAAAACTTTCATCTTTTTGTGATCTAATTGCCTTTTTGGTTTATAGGATGAAGGGAGAGCGAAAAATAAAATTTTCAATTTAATAAAAAAGTGTACATCTAAATTGGAAAAGCACAATGCACAAATATAGGGAGAGATAATTCCAAAGAGTGTCTGTAATTCTTAGGGATTGTAAGCTATTTTTAGTTTTTACATATCAGGTTTTGCAATTGTCGGGAAAAGGGGGAGGCGGGGGATTTTTAACTGAGTGTTTGACTCCCAATCCATAAGTCATTTCTTAGGGTAATATACCCCGTTACGCATGATAAATCACTTTACAATCATCATTAATTATTAGGTCAGCTTTTTTAAAATGGGCAAAATAATGGTTTGTTTGACTCGGGTAAATATCCCGCCGCACGTTCCCTTGAGAATTTAATGAACGCTTGTTATTCTCTTTAAAAGGTTTGGATCCATAAGTAATTTGCATCTTTAACATGATTCAAGCATACATATCCATTTTTAAAGCATGTGTGGAAGTAATCTCTTTCTTATAAAATTCCAAGTTGTTAGGGTTGAACAAGTGGAATTTCCAAAATTTTAAACAACAAAACTTTTGTGCTTAGTTGTGGTGTGTGAATAAGTTTTCTTTACTTAAATTTTTTATTTTTTTAAATATTTTCCTTTCATAAACTCTAAAATTTTCAATATATTGTGATCTATTTACCTTTTTAGTTGACGGGATGAAGGGAGAGCGAAAACACATACTTTTGATTTAATAAAAAAGAGTACATCTAAAATGGAAATGCTCAATGCAGAAAAGTAGAGAGAGATAATTCCAAAGAGTGTCTATAATTTTTAGGGATTGTAAGCTCTTTTTAGTTTTAATATATCAGGTTTGGCAATCGTCGGGAAAAGGGGGAGGAGGGGGATTTTTAACTGAGTGTTTGACTCCCAATCCATAAGTCATTTCTTAGGGTAATATAGCCCTTTATGCATGATAAATCACTTTACAATCATCTATGACTGTTAGGTCAGCTTTTTGTAAATGGGCAAAATAATGACTTGTTTGACTCGAGTAAATATCCCATCGTACGTTCACTTGAGAATTTAATGAGCATTTGTTATTCCCGTTAAAAGGTTTGGATCCTTAGCTGATTTGCATCTTTAACATGTTTCAAGCATGCAGATCGATTTTTAAAGCATGTGTGGAAGAAATCTCTTTCGTATAAAATGCCAAGCTGTTCGGGTTGAACAAGTGGAATTTCCAAAATTTGGATAAAAAATTTTTTGTGTTCATTTGTGGTGTGTGAATAAATTTTCTTTACTTCTATTTGTTATTATTTTAAATTTTTTCCATAATTAAACTCTAAAATTTTTATTTTGTTGGGATCTATTTGCCTTTTTGGTTACCGGGATGAAGGGATAGCGAAAACTCAAATTTAATATTTAAGAAAAAAGAGTACATCTAAAATGGAAATGCACAATGCGCAAATGTAGAGAGAGATAATTACAAAGAGTGTCTATAATTTTTAAGGATTGTAAGCTCTTTTTAGTTTTTATATATCAGGTTTTTCAATCGTCAGATAAAGGAGGCGGGGGATTTTTAACTAAGTGTTTGACTCCCAATCCATAAGTATTTTCTTAGTGCATGATAAATCAATTTTCAATCTTCTATGTTTGTTAAGTCAGCGTTTTGTAAATGGGCAAAATAATGGCCTTTTTGACTCAGGTAAATATCCGACCGCATGTTCACTTGAGAATTTAATGAACGGTTGTTATTGTCTTTAAAAGGTTTGGATCCATTGCTGATTTGCATCTTTATCATGTTTCAAGCATGCAGATCCATTTTTAAAGCATGTGTGGAAGAAATCTCTTTCTTATAAAATTCCAAGCCATTAGGGTTGAACTTGTGGAATTTCCCAAACTTGGACAAAACAACTTTTGCGTTCATTTGTGGTGTGTGAATAAATTTTCTTTACTTACATTTGTGATTGTTTTAAATTTTTTCTATACATAAACTCAAAAACTTTCATTTTGTTGTGATCTATTTGCCTTTTTTGTTTACGGGATGAGGGAGAGCGAAAAATCAATGTTTTTATTTAAGAAAAAAGAGTACTTCTAAAATGGAAATGCACAATGCAGAAATGTAGAGAGAGATAATTCCAAAGTGTGTCTATAGTTTTTAGGGAATGTAAGCTCGTTTTAGTATTTATATATCTGGGTTTTCAATCTTCTGGTAAAGGGGGAGGTAGGTGATTTTTAACGCAGTGTTTTACTCCCAGTACATAATTCATTTCTTAGGGTAATATTGGCCATTAAGCATGATAAATCACTTTACAATCATCTATGATTGGTAGGTCAGCTTATTGTAAATGGGCAAAATAATGGCTTGTTAGACTCGGGTAAATATCTAACCGCACGTTCACTTGAAAATTTATTGAGCGTTTGCTATTCTCTTTAAAAGGTTTAGATCCATAGGTGATTTGCATCTTTAACTTGTTTCAAGCAAGCAGATCGATTTTTAAAGCTTGTGTGGAAGAAATCTCTTTCTTTTAAAATTCCAAGTTCTTAGGGTTGAACTAGTGGAATTTCCCAAACTTGGACAACAAAACTTTTGTGTTCATTTGTGGTGTTTGAAAATTTTTTTCTTACTTACATTTCTTATGGTTTTAAATATTTTATATACATAAACTCTAAAATTTTCATTTTGTTGGGATCTATTTTCCCTTTATGTTTACGGGATGAAGGGAGAAGGAAAACTCAAAGTTTGGATTTAAGAAAAAAGAGTACATCTAAAATGGAAGTGCACAATGCACAAATGTAAAACTTTTGTGTTCAGTTGTTGTGTGTGAATAAGTTTTCTTTACTTAAATTTGTTATTGTTTTAAATTTTTTCCATACATAAACTCTAAAATTTTCAATTTAACCTGATCTATTTGCCTTTTTAGTTGACGGGATGAAGGGATAGCGAAAACTCAAAGTTTTGATTTAAGAAAAAAGAGTACATCTAAAATGGAAATGTTCATTACAGAAATTTGGAGAGAGACAATTCCAAAGAGTGTCTATAATTTTTAGGGATTGTAAGCTCTTTTTAGTTTTTATATATCAGGTTTGGCAATCGTCAGGAAAAGGGGGAGGAGGGGCATTTTTAACTGAGTGTTTGTGTTCCAATCCATCAGTCATTTCTTAGGCTAATATAGCCCGTTACGCATGATAAATCACTTTACAATACTCTAAGATTTTTAGGTCAGATTTTGACTCGAGTAAATATCCCATCGTACGTTCACTTGAGAATTTAATGAGTGTTTGTTATTCTCTTTAAAAGGTTTGATGGAAGATCCATTTTTAAAGCATTGGTGGAAGAAATCTCTTTCTTATAAAATTCAAAGCTGTTCGGGTTGAACGAGTGGAATTTCCCAAACTTGGACAACAAAACATTTGTGTTCATTTGTGGCGTGTAAATAAATTTTCTTTACTTACATTTTTTATTGTTTTAAATTTATTAGCCCTTTTGGGTTTACGGGATGAAGGGAGAGCGAAAACTCAAAGATTTGATTTAATAGAAAAGAGTACACCTAAAATGGAAATGCACACGCATTTAGAGAGAGATAATTCCAAAGAGTGTGTATAATTTTTAGGGATTGTAAGCTCTTTTAAGTTTTTATATATCAGGTTCTGCAATCGTAGGGAAAAATGAGAAGCGGGGGATTTTTAACTGAATGTTTGACTCCCAATCCATAAGTCATTTCATAGGGTAATATAGCCCGTTACGCATGATAAATCACTTTACAATCATCTACAATTGTTAGGTCAGCTTTTTGTAAATGGGCAAAATAAGGGCATGTTTGACTCGGGTAAATATCCAACCGCACGTTCACTTGAGAATTTAATGAGCGTTTGTTATTCTCATAGGATATTTGTAGCTTTAACATGTTTCAAGCATGCATATCCATTTTTAGAGCATGTGTGGAGGAAATCTCTTTTTTATAAAATTCCAAGCTATTATGGTTGAACTAGTGGAATTTCCTAAATGTGGACAACAAAACTTTTGTGTTCATTTGTGGTGTGTGAATACATTTTTTTTACTTAAATTTGTTATTGTTTTACATTTTTTCCATCCATAAACTCTAAAATTTTTATTTTGTTGTGATCTATTTGCCTTTTTTGTATACGTGATGAAAGGATAAAGAAAACTCAATGTTTTGATTTAAGAAAAAAGAATACATCTAAAATGGAAATGCACGATGCAAAAATGTAGAGAGAGATAATTCCAAAGAGTGTCTGTAATTTTTAGGGATTTTAAGCTCTTTTTAGATTTTATATATCAGGTATAGCAATCGTCAGGAAAAAGGGGGAGGCGGGGGATTATTAACTGAGTGTTTGACTCCCAATCCATAAGTCATTTCTTAGATAGCCCATTACGCATGGTAAATCACTTTACAATCTTCTATGATTGTTAGGTCAGATTTTTGTAAATGGTTAAAATAATGGCTTGTTTGACTCAGGTAAATATCCCACCACACGTTCACTTGAGAATTTAATGAGCGTTTTTTATTCTCTTTAAAAGGTTTGGATCCATAGGTGATTTGCATCGTTAACATGTTTCAAACATGCAGATCCATTTTTAAAGCATGTGTGGAAGAAATCTCTTTCTTAAAAATTGCAAGATGTAAGGGTTGAACTAATGGAATTTCCAAAACTTGGACAACAAAATTTTATGTTCATTTGTGGTGTGTGAATAAATTTTCTTTACTTACATTTGTTATTGGTTTAAATTTTTTCCATACATAAACTCTAAAATTTTCATTTTGTTGTGATCTATTTGCCTTTTTGGTTTACGGGATTAAGGGAGAGCGAAAACTAAAAGTTTTGATTTAAGAAAAAAGAGTACATCTAAAATGGAAATGCACAATGCACAAATGAAGAGAGAGATAATTTCAAAGAGTGTCTGTATTTTTAGGGATTGTAAGCTCTTTTTAGTTTTTATGTATCAGGTTTTGCAATCGTCGGGAAAAGGGGGAGGCGGGGGATTTTTAGCTGAGTGTTGACTCCAAATCCATAAGTCATTTCTTAGGGTTATATATCCCATTGTGCATCATAAATCATTTTACAATCATTTATGATCGGTAGGTCAGTTTTTTGTAAATGGGCGAAATAATGGTTTGTTTGACTCGTGTAAGTATCCCCCTGCTCCTTCACTTGAGAATTTAATGTGTGTTTTTTATTCTCTTTAAATTGTTTGGATCCGTAGGTGATTTGCATCTTTAACATGTTTCAAGCATGCATAACCATTTTTAAAGCATGTGTGGAAGAAATCTCTTTCTAATAAAATTCCAAGTTGTTAGGGTTGAACTAGTGGAATTTTCCAAACATGGACAACAAAAATTTTGTGTTCATTTGTGGTGTGTTAATAAATTTTCTTTACTTACATTTGTTATTTTTTAAAAAATTTTCCATAAATAACCTCTAAAATTGTCATTTTGTTGTGATCTATTTACCTTTTTAGTTTACGAGATGAAGGGAGAGTGAAAACTCAAAGTTTTGATTTAAGAAAAAAGAGTACTTGTCAAATGGAAATGCACAATGTACAATTGTAGAGTGAGATAATTCCAAAGAGTGTCTGTAATTTTTAGGGATTATAATCTCTTTTTGGTTTTTATATATCAGGTTTTGCAAAAGTCGGGAAAAGGGGGAGGCGGTGAATTTTAACTGAGTGTTGACTCCAAATCCATAAGTCATTTCTAAAGGTAATATAGCCTATTACACATGATAAATCACTTTACAATCATCTATGATCGTTAGGTCAAATTTTTGTAAATGGGCAAAATAATCGCTTGCTTGACTCGGGTAAATATCCCACCGCTCGTTCAATTGAGAATTTAATGAGTGTTTGTTATTCTCTTTAAAAGGTTTGGATCCATAGGTGATTTTCATCTTTAACATGTTTCAACCATGCATATTCATTTTTAATGCATGTGTGGAAGAAATCTCGTTCTTATAGAATTCCAAGCTGTTAGGGTTCAACTAGTGGAATTTCCCAAACTATGACAACAAAACTTTTGTGTTCATTTGTTGTGTATGAATAAAATTTATTTACTTAAATTTGTTTGTTTAAATTTTTTCTATACATAAACTCCAAAATTTTCATTTTGTTACGATCTATTTGCCTTTTTTTTTATGGGATGAAGGGGTAGCGAAAACTCAAAGTTTTGATTTAAGAAAAACTAGTACATCTAAAATGGTAATGCACAATGCCCAAATGCAGAGAGAGATAAATCCAAAGAGTGTCTCAAATTTTTACGGATTTAAAGCTATTTTTGGTTTTTTATATATGGTTTTGCACTCGTCGGGAAAAGGGGGAGGCGGGGGAATTTTAACTGAGTCTGGAGTCCCAATCCATAAGTCATTTCTTAGGGTAATATAGCCCGTTACGCATGATAAATTACTTTACATTCATCTATGATCGTTAGGTCAGCTTTTTGTAAATGGGCAAAATAATGGCTTCTTTTACTCGGGTAAATATCCCACCGCACGTTCACTTGAGAATTTAATGAGCGTTTGTTATTATCTTTAAAAGGATTGGATCCATAGGTGATTTGAATTTTTAACATGTTTCAAGCATGCATATCCATTTTTAAAGCATGTGTGGAAGAAATCTCTTTCTTATCAAATTTCAAGCTGTTAGGGGTTGACTAGTGGAATTTCCCAAACTTGGACAACAAAACTTTTGTGTTCATTTATGGTGTGTGAATAAATTATCTTTAGTTACATTTGTTATTGTTTTAAATTTATTCCATGCATAAACTCTAAAATTTTCAGTTTGTTGTGATCTATTTGCCTTTTTGGTTTACAGGATGAAGGGAGAGCGAAAACTGAAAGTTTTGATTTAAGAAAAAAGGGTACATCTAAATAGGAAATGCACAATGCACAAATGTAGAGAGAGATAATTTCATAAGTGTGTGTAATTTTTTGGGATTGTAAGCCCTTTTTATTTTTTATATATTAGGTTTTACAATCGTCGGGAAAAGGGGGAAGCGGGGCATTTTTAACTGAGTGTTGACACCTAATACGTAAGTCATTTCATAGGGTACTATAGCCCATTACACATGATAAATCACTTGACAATCATCTATGATCGTTAGGTCCGCTTTTTGTAAATGGGCAAAATAATGGCTTGTTTGACTCGGGTAAATATTCCACCGCACGTTCACTTGAGAATTTAATGAGCGTTTGTTATTCTCTTTAAAAGGTTTGTATCCGTAGGTGATTTGCATCTTTAACATGTTTCAAGCATGCATATTCATTTTTAAAGCATGTGTGGAAGAAATCTCTTTCGTATAAAATTTCAAGCTGTTAGGGTTGAACTAGTGGAATTTCCCAAACTTGGACAATAAAACTTTTGTGTTCATTTGAGGTGTGTGAATAAATTTTCTTTACTTTCATTTGTTATTGTTTTAAATTTTTTCCATACTTAAACTTTAAAATTTTCATTCTTTTGTGATCTATTTGCCTTTTTGCTAACCGGGGTGAAGGGAGAGGGAAAACTCAAAGTTTTGATTTAAGAAAAAAGGGTACATCTAAAATGGAAATGCACAATGCAAAAATTTAGGGAGAGATAATTCCAAAGAGTCTGTAATTTTCTGGGATTGTATGCTCTTTTTGGTTTTTATATATCTTGTTTTAAAAAGTCGGCAAATGGGGGAGGCGGGGGATTTTTAATAGAGTGTTGATTCCCAATCCATAAGTCATTTCTCAGGGAAATAAAGCCTATCACGCATGATAAATCACTTTACAGTTATCTACGATCCTCAGGTCAACTTTTTTGTAACATGGCAAAATAATTGTTTGTTTGACTCTGGTAAATATCCCACCGCACGTTCACTTGAGAATTTAATGTGCGTTTCTTATTCTCTTTAAAAGGTTTGGATCCGTAGGTGATTTGCATCTTTTACATGTTTTAAGCATGCATATCCATTTTTAAAGCATGTGTGAAAGAATTCTCTTTCGTATAAAATTCCAAAATGTTAGGGTTGAACTAGTGGAGTTTCCCAAAATTGGAAAACAAAACTTTTGTGTTTATTTGAGGTGTGTGAATAAATTTTCATTACTTACATGTGTTAATGTTTTAAAATTTTTTCATGCATAAACTCTAAAATTTTCTTTTTGTTGTGATCTATTTGCCTTTTTGGTATACGGGATGGAGGGACAGCGAAAACTTGAAGTTTTGTTTTAAGAAAAAAGGGTACATCTAAAATGGAAATGCACAATGCACAAATGTAGGGAGAGATAATTCCAAAGATTGTCTATAATTTTTAGGGATTGTAAGCTCTTTTTGGTTTTTATATATCAGGTTTTAAAAAGTCAGGAAATGGGGGAGGCGCGGGATTTTTAACGTTGATTCTCAATCCATAAGTCATTTTTCAGGGTAATATAGCCTGTTACACATGATAAATCATTTTACAATCATCTACGATCGTTAGGTCAGCTTTTTTATAAATCAGCAAAAATAATGGTTTATTTGACTCGGTTAAATATCCCACTGCACGTTCACTTGAGAATTTAATGCGCGTTTCTTATTCTCTTTAAAAGGTTTGGATCCGTAGGTAATTTGCATCTTTTACATGTTTCTAGCATGCATATCAATTTTTAAAGCATGTGTGCAAGAAATCTCTTTTGTATAACATTCCAAGATGTTAGGGTTGAACTAGTGGAATTTCCAAAACTTGGACAACAAAAGTTTTGTGTTCATTTGAGGTGTGTGAATAAATTTTCTTTACTTACATTTGTTATTATTTTAATTTTTTTCCATAAACTCTAAAATTTTCATTTTGTTGCGATCTATTTGCCTTTTTGGTATACGGGATGAAGGGAGAGCGAAAACTCAAAGTTTTGATTTAAGAAAAAAGGGTACAACTAAAATGGAAATGCACAATGCACAAATGTAGGGAGAGATAATTCCAAACAGTGTCTGTAATTTTTAGGGATTCAAAGCACTTTTTGGTTTTTATATATAAGGTTTTGCAATCGTTGGGAAAAGGGGTAGGCGGGGGATTCTTAACTGAGTCTTGACTGCCAATCCAAAAGTCATTTCTTAGGGTAATATAGCCTGTTACGCATGATAAATCACTTTACAATCATCTATGGTCCTCAGGTCTGCTTTTTTTAAATGGGCAAAATAATGGCTTGTTTTACTAGGGTCAATTTCCCACCGGACCGTAACTTGAGAATTTAATGAGCATTTGTTATTCTCTTTAAAATTTTTGGATCCATAGGTGATTTACATCTTTAACATGTTTCAAGCATCCATATTCATTTTTAAAGCATGTGGAGAAGAAATCTCTTTCTTATAAATTCCAAACTGTTAGAGTTGAACTAGTGGAATTTCCCAAACTTGGACAACAAAACTTTTGCGTTCATTTGTGGTGAGTGAATAAATTTTCTTTACTTACATTTGTTACTATTTTAAATTTTTTCTGTACATAAACTCTAAAATTTTCATTTTGTTGTGATCAATTTGCCATTTTGGGTTACGGGATGAAGCGAGAACGAAAACTCAAAGTTTTGATTTAAGAAAAAAGAGTACATCTAAAATGGAAATGCACAATCCACAAATGTAGAGAGAGATAATTCTAAACAGATTTTGTAATTTTTAGGGATTGTAAGCTATTTTTGGTTTTTTTTATCTAGTTTTGCTATCATTTGGAAAAGGGGGTGCTGGGGGATTTTTAACTAAGTGTTGACTCCAAATCCATAAGTCATTCCTTTGGGTAATATAGCCCGTTATGCATGATAAATCACTTCACAATCATCTATGATCGTTAGGTCAGCTTTTTGTAAATGGGCAAAATAATGGCTTATTTGACTTGGGTAAATATCCCACCGCACGTTCACTTGGGAATTTAATGAGCATTTGTTATTCTCTTTAAAAGGTTTGGATCCATATATTATTTGCATATTGAACATGTTTCAAGCATGCATATCCATATTTAATGCTTGTGTGGAAGAAATCTCTTTCTGGTAAAATTCCATGCTGTTAGGGTTGAACAAGTAGAATTTCCCAAACTTGGACAACAAAACTTTTGTGTTCATTTGTGGTGTGTTAATAAATTTTCTTTACTTACATTTGTTATTGTTTTAAATTTTTTCCATACATAAACTCTAAAATTTTCATTTTGTTGTGATCTATTTGCCTTTTTTTTATGGGATGAATTGAGAGCGAAAACTCAAAGTTTTGATTTAAAAAAAAAAGAGTACATCTAAAATGGAAATGCACAATCCACAAATGTATAGAGAGATAATTGCAAAGATTGTCTGTATTTTTTAGGGATTTTAAGCTCTTTTTGGTTTTTATATATCAGGTTTTGGAATAGTCGGGAAGAGAGGGAGTCAGGGAATTTCTAACTCAGTGTTGACTCCCAATCCATAAGTCATTTCTTAGGGTAATATAGCCTGTTACGCATGATAAATCACTTTAAAATCATCTCTGATTGTTAGGTCAGCTTTTTGTAAATGGGCAAAATAATTTTTTGTTTGACTCGGGTAAATATCCCACCGCACATTCACTTGAGAATTTAATGAGTGTTTGTGATTCTCTTTAAAGGGTTTGGATCCATAGGTGATTTGTATCTTTAACAAGTTTCAGCATGAATATCCATTTTTAAAGCATGTGTGGAAGAAATCTCTTTCTTATAAAATTCCAAGCTGTTAGGGTTGAACTAGTAGAATTTGCAAAACTTAGACAACAAAACTTTTGTTTTCATTGGTCGTGTGTGAATAAATTTTCTTTACTAACATTTGTTATTGTTTTAAATTTTTTCCACACTTAAACTCTAAAATTTTCATTTTGTTGTGATCTATTTGTCTTTTTGGTTTACGAGATGAAGGGTGAGCGAAAACTCAAAGTTTTGATTTAAGAAAAAAGAGTACATATAAAATGGAAATGCACAAATGGAGGGAGAGATAATTCTAAAGAGTGTTTGTAATTTTTAGGGATTGTAAGTTCTTTTTGGTTTTTATATATCAGGTTTTGCAATCATTGGGAAAAGGGGGTCCCGGGGGAGTTTGAACTGAGTGTTGACTCCCAATCCATAAGTCATTTCTTACTGTAATATAGCCCGTTACGCATGATAAATCACTTTACAATCATCTATGATCGTTATGTCAGCTTTTTGTAAAAAATTATGGCTTATTTTACTCGTGTAAATATCCCACCGCACGTTCACTTGAGAATTTAATGAGCATTTTTTATTCTCTGTAAAAGGTTTGGATCCATAGGTGATTTTCATCCTTAACATGTTTCAAGCATGCATATCCATTTTTAAAGCACGTGTGGAAGAAATCTCTTTACTAATAAAATTCCAAGATGTTTGGGGGGAACTAGTAAAATTTCCCAAAGATGGACAACCAAACTTTTGTGATCATTTGTGGTGTGTGAATAAATTTTCTTCACTTTCATTTTTTATTGTTTTAATTTTTTTTTTCGTACATACCTCTAAAAATTTTTTTTTTTTTGTGATCTATTCGCCTTTTTGGTTTTCGGGATGAAGGGAGAGCGAAAACTCAAAGTTTTGATAAAAGAAAAAAGATGAAATCTAAAATGGAAATACACTATGCACAAATTAGAGGGAGATAATTCCAAAGTCAGCTGGTAATTTTTAGGGATTGTAAGCTCTTTTTGGTTTTTATATTTATTAGGTTTTGCAATCGATGAGAAAAGGTGGAGGCGGGGGATTTTTAACTGAGTCTTGACTCCCAATCCCTAAGTCATTTCTCAGGGTAATAGTGCCCATTTCTCATGATAAATCACTTTACAATCATCTATGATCGTTAGTTCAGTTTTTTTAAATGGGCAAACTAATGGCTAGTTTGACTCAGGTAAATATCGCACCACACTTGAGAATTTAATGAGCGTTTTTTATTCTCTTTAAAAGGTTTGGATCCATAGGTTATTTGCTTCTTTAACATGTTCCAAGAATGCATATCCATTTTTAAAGCATGTAGGGAAGAATTCTCTTTCATATAAAATTCCAAGCTGTTTGGGTTGAACTAGTGGAATTTCTCAAACTTGGACAACAAAACTTTTGTGTTCATTTGTGGTGTGAGAATAAATTTTTTTTAGGGACATTTGTTATTGTTTTAAATTTATTCCTTACATTAACTCTAAAATTTTCATTTTGTTGTAATCTATTTGCCTTTTTGGTTTACGATATGAAGGGAGAGCGAAAACTCAAAGTTTTGATTTAAGAAAAAAGAGTACATCAAAAATAGAAATGCACAATGCCCAAAGTAGAGAAAGATAATTCCAAAGAGTGTCTTTAATTTTTAGGGATTGTAAGCTCTTTTAAGTTTTTATATACCGGGTTTTGCAATCGTCGGGAAAAGGGGGAGGCGGGGGATTTTTAACTGAGTTTTTGACTCCCAATCCATACTTCATTTCTTAGGGTAATATAGCTCGTTATGCATGATAAATCCCTTTACTATCATCTATGATTGTTAGGTCAGCTTTTTGTAAAAGGGCAAAATAATGGCTTCTTTGACTCGGGTAAATATCCTACCGCACGTTCACATGTGAATTTAAAGAGTGTTTGTTATTCTTTTTAAAAGGTTTCGATCCACAGGTGATTTGCATCTTTAACATGTTTTGAATCATTCATATCCATTTTTAAAGCATGTGTGGAAGTAACCTCTTTCTAATAAAATTCCTAGCTGTTAGGGTTGAACTACTGAAATTTCCTGAACTTGGACAACAAAACTATTGTGTTCATTTGTGGTGTGTAAATAAATTTTCTTTACTTACATTTGTTATTTTTTTAAATTTTTACCATACATAAACTCTAAAATTTTCATTTTGTTGTGATCTATTTGCCTTTTTGGTTTACAGGATGAAGCGAGAGCGAAAACTCAAAGTTTTGATTTAAGAAAAAAAGTATATCTAAAATAGAATTGCACATTTCACAAATGTAGAGAGAGATAATTCCAAAGAGTGTTTGTAATTTTTAGGGATTGTAAGCTCATTTTAGTTTTGATATATCAGGTTTTGCAATCGTCGTGAAAAAGGGAAGGCGGGGGATTTGTAACGGAGTGTTTGATTCCCAATCCATAAGTCATTTCTTAGGGTAATATAGCCCATTATGCATGATAAATCACTTTACAATCATCTATGATTGTTAGGTCAGCTTTTTTTAAATGGGCAAAATAATGGCTTGTTTGACTCGGGTAAATATCCCACCGCACGTTCACTTGAGAATTTAATGAGCGATTGTTATTCTCTTTAAAAGGTTTGGATCCATAGGTGATTTGGATCCTTAACATGTTTCAAGAATGCATATCCATTTTTAAAGCATGTGTGGAAGAAATCGCTTTCTTATAAAATTCCAAGCCGTTAGTGTTGAACTAGTGGAATTTCCCAAACTTGGTCAACCAAACTTTTGTGTTCATTTGTGGTGTGTAAATAAATTTTTTTTATTTACATTTGTTTTTTTTTTAAATTCTTTCCATTCATAAACTCTAAAATTTTCATTTTGTTGTGATCTATTTGCCTTTTTGGTTTACGGGGTGAAGGGAGAGCGAAAACTCAGAGTTTCAATTTAAGAAAAAAGAGTAGATCTAAAATGGAAATGCAGATTGCACAAATGTAGAGAGAGATAATTCCATAAGAGTGTCTATAATTTTTAGGGATTGTAAGCTCATTTTAGTTTGGGATTGTTAACTGAGTGTTTGTTTCCCAATCCAGGAGTCATTTCTTAGGGTAGCTCGTTATGCATGATAAATCACTTGACAATCTTCTATGACGGTTAGCTCAGCTTTTTGTGAATCGACAAAATAATGGCTTGTTTGACTCGGGTAAATATCCCACTGCACGTTCACTTGAGAATTGAATGAGCGATTTTGATTCTCTTTAAAAGGTTTGGATCCATAGGTAATTTGCATCTTTAACATGTTTCAAACTTGTGAATCTATTTTTAAAGCATGTGTGGAAGAAATCTCTTTCTTATAAAATTCCAAGCGGTTAGGGTTGAACCCATGGAATTTCCCAAACTTGGAAAAAAAACTTTTGTGGTCATTTGTGGTGTGTGAATAAATTTTCTTTACTTACATTTTTTTATTGTTTTAAACTTTTTCCATTCATAAACTCTTAAATTTTCATTTTGTTGTGATTTATTTGCATTTTTCGTTTTCAGGATGAAGGGAGAGCGAAAACTCAAAGTTTTGATTAAAGAAAAAAGAGTACATCTAAAATGGAAATGAACAATGGACAAATGTAGAGAGATATAATTCCAAAGAGTGTTTGTAATTTTTAGGGATTGTATGCTCTTTTTAGTTTTTATATATCTGGTTTTGCAATCATCCGGAAAAGGGGGAGGCGGGGGATTTTTAACAGAGTGTTTGACTCCCAATCCATAAGTCATTTCCTAGGGTAATATAGTCCGTTATGAATGATAAATCAATTTACAATCATCTATGATTGTTAGGTCAATTTTTTGTAAATGGGCTAAATAATGGCTTGTTTGACTCGGGAAACTATCCAACCGCACGTTCACTTGAAAATTTAATAAGCATTTGTTATTCATTTTAAAAGGTTTGGATCCATAGGTGATTGCATCTTTAACATGTTTCAAGCATGCATATCAATTTTTAAACCATGTGTGGAAGAAATTTCTTTCTTAGAAAATTCCAAGCCGATAGGTTTAAACTAGTGGAATTTCCCAAACTTGGACACAAAAACTTTTGTGTTCAATTGTGGTGCGTGAATAAATTTCTTTACTCACATTTTTTAATGTTTTAAATTTTTTCCATACATAAACTCTAAAAATTTTATTTTGTTGTTTTCTATTTTCCTTTTTTTGTTTACGGTATGAAGGGGGAGAGAAAACTCAAAGTTTTTATTTAAGAAAAATAGTACATCTAAAAAGGAAATGCACAATGCACAAATGTAGAGAGCGATAATTCCAAAGTGTGGCTGTAATTTTTAGGGATTGTAAACTCTTTTTATTTTTTATATATCAGGTTTTGCAATCGTCGGGAAAAGGGGGAGGCGGGGGATTTTTAACTGAGTGTTTGAATCCCAATCCATAAATCATTTCTTAGGGTAATATAGCCCGTTACGCATGATAAATCACTTTACAATCATCTATGATTGTTAGGACAGCTTTTTGTAAAAGGGCAAAATAATGGCTTATTTGACTTGGGTAAATATCCCACCGCACATTCACTTTAGAATTTAATGAGCGTTTGTTATTCTCTTTAAAAG
Source organism: Aristolochia californica (assembly GCF_029961685.1). Lineage (NCBI taxonomy): Eukaryota > Viridiplantae > Streptophyta > Magnoliopsida > Piperales > Aristolochiaceae > Aristolochia > Aristolochia californica. The sequence continues at coordinate 25,616,040 of NW_027181992.1, forward strand.
GTTTGGATCCATAGTTGATTTTCATCTTTAACATGTTTCAAGTATGCATATCCCTTTTTAAAGCATGTGTGGTGGAAATCTCTTTCTTTTAAAATTCCAAACTGTTATGGTTGAACTAGTGGAATTTCCAAAACTTGAACAACAAAACTTTTGTGTTCATTTGTGGTGTGTGAATAAATTTTCCTTACTCACATTAGTTATTGTTTTAATTTTTTTCCATACATAAACTCTAAAATTTTCATTTTGTTGTGATCTATTTGCCTTTTTGGTTTACAGGATGAAAGGAGAGGGAAAACTCAAAGTTTTGATTTAACAAAAAAGAGTATATCAAAAATGAAAATGTACAATACAGAAATGTAGAGAGAGATAATTCCAAATAGTGTCTGTAATATTTAGGGATTGTAAGCTCTTTTTACTTTTTGTAAATCAGGTTTTGTAGTCATTGGGAAAAGGGAGAGGGGGAGGATTTTTAACTGAGTGTTTGACTCCCAATCGATAAGTCATTTCTTAGGGTAATATAGCCCGTTACGCATGATAAATCACTTTACAATCATCTATGATTGTTAAGTAAGCTTTTTGTAAATGAGCATAATAATGGCTTGTTTGACTCGGATAGATATCCCACCGCATGTTCACTCTAGAATTTAATGTGCGTTTGTTAATCTTTTAGAAGGTTTCGATCCATAGGTGATTTGCATCTTTAACATGTTTCAAGCTTTCATATCCATTTTTAAAGCATATGCGGAAGAAATCTCTTTCTTATAAAATTCCAAGCTGTTTGGGTTCAACTAGGGGAATTTCCCAAACTTGGACAACACAACTTTTGTGTTCATTTGTGGTGTGTGAAAATATTGCCCTTACTCATATTCGTTAATGTTTGAAAATTTTTTTCCACACATAAACTCAAAAATTTCCCTTTTGTTGTGATCTATTTGCCTTTTTGGTTTATGGGATGAAGGGAGAGCGAAAACTCAAAGTTTTGATTTAAGAAAAAAAGTACATCTACAAAGGAAGTGCACAATGCACTAATGTAGAGAGAGATAATTCCAAAGAGTGTCTGTAATATTTACGGATTGTAAGCTCTTTTTAGTTTTTATAAATTAGGTTTTGCAATCGTCGTGAAAAGGGGCAGGCGGGGGATTTTTAACTGAGTGTTTGACTCCCCATCCATAATTCATTTCTTAGAGCAATATAGCCCGTTACGCATGAAAAATCACTTTACAATCATCTATGATTGTTAGGTCAGCAGTTTGTAAATGGGCAAAATAATGGCTTGTTTGACTCGGGTAAATATCCCACCGGACGTTCAATTGAGAATTTAATGAGAGTTTGTTATTCTCTTTAAAAGGTTTGGATCCATAGGTGATTTGCATCTTTAACATGTTTCATGCATGCATATCCATTTTTAAAGCATGTGAGGAAGTAATCTCTTTCTTATAAATTTCCAAGTAGTTAGGGTTGAACTTATGGAATTTCCCAAACTTGGACAACAAAACTTTTATGTTCATTTGTGGTACGTGAATAAATTATGTTTCCTTACATTTGTTATTTTTTAAAATTTTTTCCATAAATAAACTCTAAAATTTTCATTTTTTTGTGATCCATTTGCCTTCTTGGTTTACGGGATGAAGGGAGAGCAAAAACTCAAAGTTTTTATTTATGAAATAAGAGTACATCTAAAATGGAAATACATAATGCACAAATGTAGAGAGAGATAATTCCTAAGAGTGTCTGGAATTCTTAGGGATTGTTAGCTCTTTTTAGTTTTTATATATCAGGTTTTGCAGTCTTCGTTAAAAGAAGGGAGGCGGGGGATTTTTAACTGAGTGTTTGACTCCCTATCCATAAGTCATTTCTTAGAGTAATATAGCCTGTTACGCAACATAAATCACTTTACAATCATCTATGATTGTTAGGTCAGCTTTTTTTTTATGGGCAAAATAATGGCTTGTTTAACTCGGGTAAATATCCCACCGCACGTTCACTTGAGAATTAAATGAGTGTTTGTTATTCTCTTTAAAAGGTTTGGATCCATAGGTGATTTGCATATTTATCATGTTTCAAACATGCATATCCATTTTTAAAGCATGTGTGGAAGAAATATCTTTCTTATAAAATACCAAGATGTTAGGGTTGAACTAGTGGAATTTCCCAAACTTGGACAACAAAACTTTTGTGTTCAATTGTGGTGTGTGAATAATTTTTGTTTACTTACATTTGTTATTGTTTTAAAAATTTTCCTTGCATAAACTCTAAAATTTTCATTTTTTTGTGATCTATTTGCCTTTTTGGTTTACGGGATGAATGGAGAGCGAAAACACAAAGATTTGATTTAAGAAAAAAGAGTACATCTAAAATGGAAATACACAATGCACAAATGTAGGGAGAGGTAATTCCAAAGAGTGTTCGTAATTCTTAGGGATTTTTAGCTCTTTTTAGTTTTTATATACCAGGTTTTGCAATCGTCTGGAAAAGAAGGGAGGCGGGGGATTTTTAACTGCTTGTTTGACTCCCTATCCATAAGACATTTCTTAGGGTAATATAGCCTGTTACGCATGATAAATCACTTTACAATCATCTATGATTGTTAGGTCAGCTTTTTTTTAATGGGCAAAATAATGGGTTGTTTAACTCGGGTAAATATCCCATTACATGTTCACTTGAGAATTTAATGAGCGTTTGTTATTCTCTTTAAAAGGTTTGGATCCATAGGTGATTTGCGCATTTATCAGGTTTCAAGCAGGCATATCCATTTTAAAAGCATGTGTGGAGGAAATCTCTTTCTTATAAAATACCAAGTTGTTGGGGTTGAACTAGTGGAATTTCCAAAAATTGGACAACAAAACTTTTGTGTTCATTTGTGGTGTGTGAATGAATTTTCTTTACTTATATTTTTTATTATTTTAAATTTTTTCCATACATCAACTCTAAATTTTCATTTTGTTGTGATCAATTTGGCATTTTGGTTTACGGGATGAAAGGATAGCAAAAACTCAAAGTTTTTATTTTAGTAAAAAGAGTACAACTAAAATGGAAATGCACATCGCACAAATGTAGAGAGAGATAATTTCAAAGAGTGTCTGTAATTTTTAGGGATTGTAAGCTTTTTTAAGTTTTTATATATCAGGTTTTGAAATCGTAGGGAAAAGGGGGAGGCGGGAAATTTTTAACTAAGTGTTTGACGCCCAATCCATAAGTCATTTCTTAGGATAATATAGCCCGTTATGCATGATAAATCAATTTACAATCATCTATGATTGTTAGGTCAGCTTTTTGTTAGTGGGCAAAATAATGGCTTGTTTGACTCGGGTAAATATCCCACCGCACGTTCACTTGAGAATTTAATGATCGTTTGTGATTGTCCTTAAAAGGATTGGATCCATTGGTGGTTTGCATCTTGAACATGTTTCAAGCATGCATATCCATTTTTAAAGCATGTGTGGAAGAAATCTCTTTCTTATAAAATTCCAAGCAGTTAGGGTTGAACAAGTGGAATTCCAAAACATGGACAACAAAACTTTTGTGTTCATTTGTGGTGTGTGAATATATTTCCCTTAGTTACATTTTTTATTGTTTTAAAATTTTCCAATACATAAACTCTAAAATTTTAATTTTGTTGTGATCTATTTGCCTTTTTGGTTTACGGGATGAAGGGAGAGCGAAAACTCAAAGTTTTGATTTAAGAAAAAAGAGTACATCTAAAATGGAAATGCACAATGCACAAATGTAGAGAGAGATAATTCCAAAGACTATCTGTAATTTTTAGGGATTGTAAGCTCTTTTTAGTTTTTTTATATCTGGTTTTGCAATCATCAGGAAAAAGGGGAGGCGGGGAATTTTTAACTGAGTGTTTGACTCCCAATCCATAAGTCATTTCTAAGGCTAATATAGCCTTTTACGCATGATAAATCACTTTACAATCATCTATGATTGTTAGGTCAACTTTTTTTAAATGGGAAAAATAATGGCTTTTTTAACTCGGGTAAATATCCCACTGCACGTTCACTTGAGAATTTAATGAGCGTTTCTTATTATCTTTAGAAGGTTTGGATCCATAGGTGATTTGCATATTTAACATGTATCAAGCAAGCATATCCATTTTTAAAGCATGTGTGGAAGTAATCTCTTTCTTACAAAATTCCAAGATCTGAGGGTTGAACTAGTGGAATGTCCCAAAATTGGACAACAAAACTTTCGTGTTCATTTATGGTGTGTGAATCAATTTTATTTTCTTACATTTGTTATTGTTTTAAATTTTTTCCATACATAAACTCTAAAATTTTCATTTTGTTGTGATCTATTTGCCTTTTTGGTTTATAGGATGAAGCGAGAGCGAAAACTCAAAGTTTTGATTTAAGAAAAAAAAGTATATCTAAAATAGAAATGCACATTTCACAAATGTAGAGAGAGATAATTCCAAATAGTGTTTGTAATTTTTAGGGATTGTAAGCTCATTTTAGTTTTGATATATCAGGTTTTGCAATCGTCGTGAAAAAGGGAAGGCGGGGGATTTGTAACGGAGTGTTTGATTCCCAATCCATAAGTCATTTCTTAGGGTAATATAGCCCATTACGCATGATAAATCACTTTACAATTATCTATGATTGTTAGGTCAGCTTTTTTTAAATGGGTATAAAAATGGCTTGTTTTACTCGGGTAAATATATCACCACACGTTCACTTAAGAATTTAATGAGTGTTTGTTATTCTTTTTAAAAGTTTTTGATCCATAGGTGATTTGCACCTTTAACATGTTTCAAGCTTGCATATCCATTTTTAAAGCATATGCGGAAGAAATCTCTTTCTTATAAAATTCCAAGGAGGTAGGGTTCAACTAGTGGAATTCCCAAACTTGGACAACTAAACTTTTGTGTTCATTTGTGGTGTGTGAATATATTTCCCTTACTGACCTTTGTTATTGTTTTAACTTTTTTCCGCACATAAACTCTAAAATTTTCACTTTGTTGTGATCTATTTGTCTTTTTGGTTTATGGGATGAAGGGAGAGTGAAAACTCAAAGTTTTGATTTAATAAAATGGAGTACATCTAAAATTGAAATGCACAATGCAAAAATGTAGAGAGTGATAATTCCAAAGAGTGTCTGTAATTTTTAGGGATTGTCAGCTCTTTTTAGTTTTTACATATCAGGTTTTGCAATTGTTGGGAAAAGGGGAGGCGGGGGATATTTAACTGAGTGTTTGACTCCCAATCCATCAGTAATTTCTTAGGGTAATATAGCCCGTTATGCATGATAAATCACTTTGCAATCTTCAATGATTGTTAGGTCAGTTTTTTTTAAATGGGCAAAATAATGGTTTGTTTGACTCAGGTAAATATCCCACCACACGTTCACTGGAGAATTTAATGAGCGTTTTTTATTCTCTTTAAAAGGTTTGGATCCATAAGTGATTTGCATCTTTAACATGTTTCAAGCGTGCATATCCATTTTTAAAGCATGTGTGGAAGTAATCTCTTTCTTATAAAATTCGAAGTTGTTAGGGTTGAACTAGTGGAGTTTCCAAAATTTCGACAACAAAACTTTTGGGTGTTCGGTTGTGGTGTATGAATAAGTTTTCTTTACTTAAATTTGTTATTGTTTTAAATTTTTTCCATTCATAAAATCTAAAATTTTCAATTTATTGCGATCTATTTACGTTTTTAGTTGACGGGATGAAGGGAGAGCAAAAACGCAAAGTTTTGATTTAAGAAAAAAGAGTACATCTAAAATGGAAATGCTCAATACATAAAAGTAAAAAGAGATCATTCCAAAGAGTGTCTATAATTTTTAGGGATTGTAAGTCTTTTTAGTTTTTTTATATCAGGTTTGGCAATCATCGGGAAAAGGGGGAGGAGGGGGATTTTTAACTGAGTGTTTGACTCCCAATCCATAAGTCATTTCTTAGGATAATATAGCCGTTACGGATGATAAATTACTTTACAATCATCAATGATTGTTAGCTCAGCTTTTTTTAAATGGGCAAAATAATGGTTTGTTTGACTCGGGTAAATATCCCACCGCACGTTCACTTGAGAATTTAATAAGCGTTTGTTATTCTCTTGAAAAGGTTTGGATCCATAAGTGATTTTCTTCTTTAACATGTTTCAAGCATGCATATCCATTTTTAAAGCATGTGTGGAAGTAATCTCTTTCTTTTAAAATTCCATGCTGTTAAGGTTGAACTAATGGAATTTCCAAAATTTCGACAACAAAAGTTTTGTGTTCATTTGTGGTGTGTGAATAAATTTTGTTTACATACATTTGTTATTGTTTTAAATTTTTTCCATACATAAATTCAAAAAATTTCATTATTTTGTGATCTATTTGCCTTTTTGGTTTACTGGATGAAAGGAGAGCGAAAACTCAAAGTTTTTATTTAAGAAAAAAGAGTACGTATAAAATGGAAATTCACAATGCACAAATGTAGAGTGAGATAATTCCAAAGAGTGTCTGTAATTCTTAGGGATTTTAAGATTTTTTTAGTTCTTATATATCAGGTTTTGCAATCGTCGGGAGAAGGGGCAAGCAAGGGATTTTTAACTGAGTGTTTGACTCCGAATCCATAACTCATTTCTTAGGGTAATATAGCCCGTTACGCCTGATAAATCACTTTATAATCATCAATGATTGTTAGGTCAGCTTTTTGTAAATGGACAAAATAATTGTTTGTTTGACTCGGGTAAATATCCCGCCGCACGTTCACTTGAGAATTTAATGAGCGTTTGTTATTCTCTTTAAAGGTTTGGATCCATAAGTGATTTGCATATTTAACATGTTTCAAGCATGCATATAAATTTTTAAAGCATGTGTGGAAGTAATCTCTTTCTTATAAATTTCCAAGCTGCTAGGGTTGACCTAGTGGAATTTTCCAAATTTCGATCACATAACTTTTGTGTTCATTTGTGGTGTGTGAATGAATTTTGTTTACATAAATTTGCTATTGTTTTAAATTTTTTCCATACATAAACTCCAAATTTTTTATCTTTTTGTGATCTATTTGCTTTTTTGGTATACAGGATGAAGGGAGAGCGAAAACTAAAATTTTTGATTTAATAAAAAAATTTACATCTAAATTGGAAATGCACAATGCACAAATGTAGAGAGAGATAATTCCAAAGAGTGTATATAATTCTTAGGGATTGTAAGCTCTTTTTAGTTTTTATATATCAGGTTTTTCAATCGTCAGATAAAGAGGGAGGCGGGGGATTTTTAACTAGTGGAATTTCCCAAATTTCAACAAAAAATGTTTTGTGTTCATTTGTGGTGTGTGAATAAATTTTGTTTACTTACATTTATTATTGTTTTAAATTTTTTTCCATTCATAAACTCTAAAATTTTCAATTTATTGTGAGCTATTTGCCTTTTTAGTTGACGGGATGAAGGGAGAGTGAAAACACAAAGTTTTGATTTAAGAAAAAAGAGTACATCTAAAGTGGAAATGCTCAATGCAGAAAAGTAGAGAGAGATAATTCCAAAGAGTGTTTGTAATTTTTAGGGATTGTAAGCTCTTTTTAGTTTTAATATATCAGGTTTGGCAATCGTCAGGAAAAGGGGGTGGAGGGGGATTTTTAACTGAGTGTTTGACTCCCAATCCATAAGTCATTTCTTAGGGTAATATAGCCCTTTATGCATGATAAATCACTTTAAAATCATCTATGACTGTTAGGTCACCTTTTTGTAAATGGGCAAAATAATGACTTTTTTTTACTCCAGTAAATATCCCATCGTACGTTCACTTGAGAATTTAATGAACATTTGTTATTCTCGTTAAAAGGTTTGGATCCTTAGGTGATTTGAATCTTGAACATATTTCAAGCATGCAGATCCATTTTTAAAGCATGTGTGGAAGAAATCTCTTTCTTATAAAATTCCAAGCTGTTAGGGTTGAACAAGTGGAATTTCCAAAACTTGGACAACAAAACTTTTGTGTTCATTTGTGGTGTGTGAATAAATTTTCTTTACTTACATTTGTTATTGTTTTAAATTTTTTCAAAACATAAACTCTAAAATTTTTATTTTGTTGTGATCTATTTGCCTTTTTGGTTACTGGGATAAAGGGAGAGCGAAAACTCAAAGTTTTGATTTAAGAAAAAAGAGCACATCTAAAATGGAAATGCACAATGCGCAGATGTAGAGAGAGATAATTACAATGAGTGTCTATAATTTTTAAGGATTGTAAGCTCTTTTTAGTTTTTATATATCAGGTTTTTCAATCATCAGATAAAGAGTGAGGTAGGGGATTTTTAACTAAGTGTTTGACTTCCAATCCATAAGTCATTTCTTAGGGTAATATAGCCCGTTATTCATGATAAATCAATTTACAATCATCTATGATTGTTAAGTCAGCTTTTTGTAAATGGGCAAAATAATGGCCTTTTTGACTCAGGTAGATATCCGACCACACGTTCACTTGTGAATTTAATGAACATTTGTTATTGTCTTTAAAAGGTTTGGATCCATTGCTGATATGCATCTTTAACATGTTTCAAGCATGCAGATCCATTTTTAAAGCATGTGTGGAAGAAATCTCTTTCTTATAAAATTCCTAGCCGTTAGGGTTCAACTTGTGGAATTTCCCAAACTTGGACAAAAAACTTTTGTGTTAATTTGTGGTGTGTGTATAAACTTTCTTTACTTACATTTGTGACTTTTTAAAATTTTTTCTATACATAAACTCAAAAACCATCATTTTGTCGTGATCTATTTGCCTTTTTGGTTTGCGAAAACTCAATGTTTTTATTTAAGAAAAAAGAGTACTTCTAAAATGGAAATACACAATGCAAAAATGTAGAGAGAGATAATTCCAAAGTGTGTCTGTAATTTTTAGGGAATATAAGCTCGTTTTAGTATTTATATATCCGGTTTTGCAATCGTCTGGTAAAGGGGGAGGGAGGTGGTTTTTAACAGAGTATTTTACTCCTAGTCCATAAGTCATTTCTTAGGGTAATATAGCCCGTTAAGCATGATAAATCACTTTACAATCATCTATGATTGGTAGGTCAGCTTATTGTAAATGGGCAAAATAATGGCTTGTTGACTCGGGTAAATATCTTACCGCACCTTCACTTGAAAATTTAATGAGCGTTTGCTATTCTCTTTAAAAGGTTTAGATCCATAGGTGATTTGCATCTTTAACCTGTTTCAAGAAAGCAGATCCATTTTTAAAGCTTGTGTGGAAGAAATCTATTTCTTTTAAAATTCCAAGTTGTTTGGGTTGAACTAGTGGAATTTCCCAAACTTGGACAACAAAACTTTTGTGTTCATTTGTGGTGTGTGAAGAATTTTTTCTTACTTACATTTGTTATGGTTTTAAATATTTTCCATACATAAACTCTAAAATATTAATTTTTTTGTGATCTATTTGCCTTTTATGTTTACGGGATGAAGGGAGAAGATAAACTCAAAGTTTTGATTTAAGAAAAAAGAGTACATCTAAAATGGAAATGCACAATGCACAAATGTAGAACTTTTGTGTTAAGTTGTGGTGTGTGAATAAGTTTTCTTTACTTAAATTTGTTATTGTTTTAAATTTTTTCCATACATAAACTCTAAAATTTTCAATTTAATGTGATCTATTTGCCTTTTTAGTTGACGGCATGAAGGGATAGCAAAAACTCAAAGTTTTGATTTAAGAAAAAAGAGTACATCTAAAATGGAAATGTTCATTGCAGAAATTTGGAGAGAGATAATTCCAAAGAGTGTCTATAATTTTAGGGATTGTAAGCTCTTTTCAGTTTTTATATATCAGGTTTGGCAATCGTCAGGAAAAGGGAGAGGAGGGGCATTTTTAACTGAGTGTTTGTCTCCCAATCCATCAGTCATTTCTTAGGCTAATATAGCTTGTTACACATGATAAATCACTTTACAATCCTCTATGAGTGTTAGGTCAGCTTTTTGTAAATGGGCAAAATTATGACTTGTTTGACTCGAGTAAATATCCCATCGTACGTTCACTTGAGAATTTAATGAGTGTTTGTTATTCACTATAAAAGTTTTGGATCCATAGGTGATTTACATCTTTAACATGTTTCAAGCATGCAGATCCATTTTTAAAGCATTGATGGAAAAAATCTCTTTCTTATAAAATTCAAAGTTGTTCGGGTTGAACGAGTGGAATTTCCCAAACATGGACAACAAAACATTTGTGTTCATTTGTGGCGTGTAAATAAATTTTCTTTAATTACATTTTTTATTGTTTTAAAATTTTTCCATATATAAACTCTAAAATTTTCATTTTGCTGTGATCTATTAGCCTTTTTGGTTTACGGGATGAAGGGAGAGCGAAAAGTCAAAGTTTTGATTTAATAAAAAAGAGTACATCTAAAATCGAAATGCACAATGCACAAATGTAGAGAGAGATAATTCCAAAGAGTGTCTGTAATTTTTAGGGATTGTAAGCTCTTTTTAGTTTTTATATATCAGGTTCTGCAATCGTAGGGAAAAATGGGAAGCGGGGGATTTTTTACTGAATGTTTGACTCCCAATCCATAAGTCATTTCTTAGGGTAATATAGCCCGTTACGCATGATAAATCACTTTACAATCATCTACGATTGTTAGGTCAGCTTTCTGTAAATGGACAGAATAAGGGCTTGTTTGACTCGGGTAAATATCCAACCGCACGTTCACTTGAGAATTTAATGAGCGTTTGCTATTCTCATTAAAGGGTTTGGATCCATAGCATATTTGCAGCTTTAACATGTTTTAAGCATGCAGATCCATTTTTAAAGCATATGTGGAGGAAATCTCTTTTTCATAAAATTCCAAGCTATTATGGTTGAACTAGTGGAATTTCCTAAACGTGGACAAAAAAACTTTTATGTTCATTTGTGGTGTGTGAATACATTTTTTTTACTTAAGCTCTTTTTAGTTTTTATATATCAGGTTCTGCAATCGTAGGGAAAAATGGGAGGCGGGGGATTTTAATTGAGTGTTGACTCCAAATCCATTAGTCATTTCTTAAGGTAATATAGCCCATTACGCATGATAAATCACTTTACAATCATCTATGATCGTTAGGTCAACTTCTTGTAAATGGGCAAAATAATCGCTTGTTTGACTCGGGTAAATATCCCACCGCTCGTTCAATTGAGAATTTAATGAGTGTTTGTTATTCTCTTTAAAAGGTTTGGATAAATAGGTGATTTGCATCTTTAAGATGTTTCAACCATGCATATTCATTTTTAATGCATGTGTGGAAGAAATCTTGTTCTTATATAATTCCAAGCCGTTAGGGTTCATCTAGTGGAATTTCCCAAACTATCACAACAAAACTTTTGTGTTCATTTGTTGTGTGTGAATAAAATTTCTTTACTTTCATTTGTTATTGTTTAAATTTTTTCTATACATAGACTCCAAAATTTTCATTTTGTTATGATCTATTTGCCTTTTTTGTTTATGGGATGACGGGGCAGCGAAAACTCAAAGTTTTGATTTAAGAAAAAATAGTACATCTAAAATGGTATTGCACAATGCACAAATGGAGAGAGAGATAAATCTAAAGAGTGTCTGTAATTTTTACGGATTTAAAGCTCTTTTTGGTTTTTATATATATGGTTTGCAATCGTCGGGAAAAGGGGGAGGTGGGGGATTTTTAACTGAGTGTTGACTCCCAATCCATTAGTCATTTCTTAGGGTAATATAGCCCGTTATGCATGATAAATCACTTTACAATCATCTATGATCGTTAGGTCAACTTTTTGTAAATGGAAAAAATAATCGCTTGTTTGACTCGGGTAAATATCCCACCGCACGTTCACTTGAAAATTTAATCAGCGTTTGTTATTCTCTTTAAAAGGTTTGGATCCGTAGGTGACTTGCATCTTTAACATGTTTCAAGCATGCATATCCATTTTTAAAGCATGTGTGGAAGAGATCTCTTTCTTATAAAATTCCAAGCTGTTAGGGTTGACTATTGGAATTGCCTTGACTTGGACAACAAAACTTTTGCGTTCATTTGTGGTATGTGAATAAATTTTCTTTACTTAAATTTTTTTATTGTTTTAAATTTTTTCCATACATAAACTCTAAAATTTTCATTTTTTTGTGATCCATTTGCCTTTTTGGTTTACAAGATGAAGAGAGAGCGAAAACTCAATGTTTTGATTTAAGAAAAAAGAGTATATCCCAAATGGAATTGCACAATGCATAAATGTAGGAAGAGAAATTCCAAAGAGTGTCTGTAATTTTAAGGTATTGTAAGCTCTTTTTGGGTTTTTTATATCAGGTTTTGTAATAGTCGGGAAAAGGGGGAGGCGGGGGATTTTCAACTGAGTGTTGACTCCATAACCATAAGTCATTTCTTAGGGTAATATATCCCATCACGCATGATAAATCACTTTAGAATCATCTATGATCGTTAGTCAGCTTTTTGGAAATGGGCAAAATAATGGCTTGTTTGACTCGGATAAATATCCCACCGCACGTTCACTTGAGAATTTAATGATTGGATCCATAGGTGATTTGCATCTTTAACATGTTTCAAGCATGCATATCCATTTTTCAAGCATGTGTGGAAGAAATCTCTTTCTTATCAAATTTCAAGCTGTTAGGGGTTGACTAGTGGAATTTCCCAAACTTGGACAACAAAACTTTTGTGTTCATTTATGGTGTGTGAATAAAATATCTTTACTTACATTTGTTATTTTTTTAAATTTATTCCATGCATAAACTCTTTTCATTTTGTTGTGATCTATTTGCCTTTTTGGTTTACGAGATGAAGGGAGAGCGAAAACGCAAAGTTTTGATTTAAGAAAAAAAAGTACATCAAAATAGGAAATGCACAATGCACAAATGTAGAGAGAGATAATTCCAAAGAGTGTATTTAATTTTTTGGGATTGTAAGCCCTTTTTATTTTTTATATATTAGGTTTTGCAATCGTCGGGAAAAGGGGGAGGCGGGGGATTTTTAACTGAGTTTTGACACCTAATACATAAGTCATTTCATTGGGTAATATAGCCCGTTACACAAGATAAATCACTTGACAATCATCTATGATCGTTAGGTCCACTTTTTGTAAATGGGCAAAATAATAGCTTGTTTGACTCGGGTAAATATCCCACCGCACGTTCACTTGAGAATTTACTGAGCGTTTGTTATTCTCTTTAAAAGGTTTGGATCCACAGGTTATTTTCATCTTTAGCATGTTTCAAGCATGCATATCCATTTTTAAAGCATGTGTGGAAGAAATCTCTTTCGTCTAAAATTTCAAGCTGTTTGGGTTGAACTAGTGGAATTTCCCAAACTTGGACAACAAAACTTTTGTGTTCATTTGAGGTGTGTGAATAAATTTTCTTTACTTTTATTTGTTATTGTTTTAATTTTTTTCCATACATAAACTCTAAAAATTTCATTTTGTTGTGATCTATTTGCCTTTTTTCTAACCGGGATGAAGGGAGAGCGAAAACTCAAAGTTTTGATTTAAGAAAAAAGGGTACATCTAAAATGGAAATGCACAATGCACAAATTTAGGGAGAGATAATTCAAAAGAGTGTCTGTCATTTTTCGGGATTGTATGCTCTTTTTGGTTTTTATATATTTGGTTTTAAAAAGTCGGGAAATGGGCGAGGCGGGGGATTTTTAACAGAGTGTTGATTCCCAATCCATAACTCATTTCTCTGGGAAATATAGCCTGTTACGCATGATAAATTACTTTACAATTATCACCGATCGTTAGGTCAGCTTTTTTGTAACTTGGCAAAATAATGGTTTGTTTGACTTTGGTAAATATCCCACTGCACGTTCACTTGAGATTTAATGAGTGTTTCTTATTCTCTTTAAAAGGTTTGGATATGTAGGTGATTTGCACCTTTTACATGTTTCAAGCATGCATATCCATTTTTATAGCATGTGTGGAAGAAATCTCTTTTGTATAAAATTCCAAAATGTTAGGGTTGAACGAGTGGAATTTCCCAAAATTGGAAAACAAAACTTTTGTGTTTATTTGAGGTGTGTGAATAAATTTTATTTACTGACATTTGTCAATGGTTTAAAATTTTTTGATACATTAACTTTAAAATTTTCTTTTTGTTGTGATCTATTTCCCTTTTTGGTATAAGGGATGAAGGGAGAGCGAAAACTCAAAGTTTTGATTTGAGAAAAAATGGTACATCTAAAATGGAAATGCACAATGCACAAATGTAGGGAGACATAATTCCTAAGATTGTCTGTAATTTTTAGGGATTGTAAGCTCTTTTTGGTTTTTATATATCAGGTTTTAAAAAGTCAGAAAATGGGGGAGGCGCGGGATTTTTAACAGAGTGCTGATTCTCAATCCATAAGTCATTTTTCAGGGTAATATAGCCTGTTACACATGATAAATCATTTTACAATCATCTACAATCATTAGGTCAACTTTTTTATAAATCGGCAAAATTAATGGTTTGTTTGACTCGGGTAAATATCCCACCGCACGTTCACTTGAGAATTTAATGAGCGTTTCTTATTCTATTTAAAAGGTTTGGATCCGTAGGTAATTTGCATCTTTTACATGTTTCTAGCATGCATATCAATTTTTAAAGCATGTGTGGAAGAAATCTCTTTTTTATTAAAATCAAAGATGTTAGGGTTGAACTAGTGGAATTTCCAAAACTTGGACAACAAAAGTTTTGTGTTCATTTCAGGTGTGTGGTTAAATTTTCTTTACTTACATTTGTTATTGTTTTAAATTTTTTCCATACATAAACTCTAAAATTTTCATTTTGTAGTGATGTATTTGCTTTTTTGGCATACGGGATGAAGGGAGAGCGAATACTCAAAGTTTTGATTTAAGAAAAAAGGGTGCAACTAAAATGGAAATGCACAATGCACAAATGTTGGGAGAGATAATTCCAAAGAGTGTCTATAATTTTTAGGGATTCAAAGCACTTTTTGGTTTTTATATATAAGGTTTTGCAATCGTTGGGAAAAGGAGGAGGCGGGGACATTTTAACTGAGTCTTGACACCCAATCCATAAGTCATTTCTTAGGGTAATATAGCCCGTTACGCATGATTAATCACTTTACAATCATCTATGATCCTCAGGTCTGCTTTTTGTAAAAGGGCAAAATAATGGCTTGTTTTACTAGGGTCAATATCCCACCGCACGGTCACTTGAGAATTTAATGAGCGTTTGCTATTCTCTTTAAAAGGTTTGGATCCATAGGTGATTTGCATCTTTAACATGTTTCAAGCATGCATATTCATTTTTAAAGCATGTGGAGAAGAAATCTCTTTCTTATAAAATTCCAAGCTGTTAGAGTTGAACTAGTGGAATTTCCCAAACTTGGACAACAAAACTTTTGTGTTCATTTGTGGTGTGTGAATAAATTTTCTTTACTTACATTTGATATTGTTTTAAATTTTTTCCATACATAAACTCTAAAATTTTCATTTTTTTTTTATCTATTTGCCGTTTTGGTTTACGGGATGAAGGGAGAACGAAAAATCAAATTTTTGATTTAAGAAAAAAGAGTACATCTAAAATGGAAATGCACAATGCAAAAATATAGAGAGAAATAATTCTAAACAGATTTTGTAATTTTTAGGGATTGTAAGCTTTTTTTGGTTCTTTTATATCTGGTTTTGCAATCATTTGGAAAAGGGGGTGGGGGGGGGGGACTTTTAACTGAGTGTTGACTCCAAATCCATAAGTCATTCCTTTGGGTAATATAGCCCGTTACGCATGATAAATCACTTCACAATCATCTATGAGCGTTAGGTCAGCTTTTTGTAAATGGGCAAAATAATGGCTTATTTGACTCGGGTAAATATCCCACCGCACGTTCACTTGAGAATTTAATGAGCATTTGTTAGTCTCTTTAAAAGGTTTGGATCCATATGTTATTTGCATATTGAACATGTTTCAAGCATGCATATCCATATTTAATGCTTGTGTGGAAGAAATCTCTTTCTGGTAAAATTCCATGCTGTTAGGGTTGAACTAGTGGAATTTCCCAAACTTGGACAACACAACATTTGTGTTCATTTGTGGTGTGTTAATAAATTTTCTTACTTACATTTGTTATTTTTTTAAATTTTTTCCATACATAAACTCTAAAATTTTCATTTTGTTGTGATCTATTTGCCTTTTTTCTTACGAGATGAATTGAGAGCGAAAACTCAGTTTTGATTTAAGAAAAAAAGGGTACATCTAAAATGGAAATGCACAATGCAAAAATGTAGAGAGAGATAATTACAAAGATTCTCTGTATTTTTTAGGGATTGTAAGCTCTTTTTGGTTTTTATATATATGGTTTTGGAATCGTCGGGAAGAGAGGGAAGCGGGGGATTTCTAACTCAGTGTTGACTCCCAATCAATAAGTCATTTCTTAGGGTAATATACCCCATTACGCATGATAAATCACTTTACAATCATCTATGAATGTTAGGTCAGCTTTTTGTTAATCGGCAAAATAATTTCTTGTTTGACTCGGGTAAATATCCCACTGCACATTCACTTGAGAATTTAATGAGTGTTTGTTATTCTCTGTAAAAGGTTTGGATCCATAGGTTATTTGTATCTTTAACAAGTTTCAAGCATGAATATCCATTTTTGAAGCATGTGTGGAAGAAATCTCTTTCTTATAAAATTCTAAGCTGTTAGGGTTGAACTAGTAGAATTTGCCAAACTTAGACAACAAAACTTTTGTGTTCATTTGTCGTGTGTGAATAAATTTTCTTTACTAACATTTGTTATTTTTTAAAATTTTTTCCACACTTAAACTCTAAAATTTTCATTTTGTTGTGATCTATTTGTCTTTTTGGTTTACGGGATAAAGGGAGAGCGAAAACTCAATGTTTTGATTTAAAAAAAAAGAGTACATATAAAATGGAAATGCACAATGCACAAATGGAGGGAGAGATAATTCTAAAGAGTGTTTGTAATTTTTAGGGATTGTAAGTTCTTTTTTGTTTTTATATATCATGTTTTGCAATCATTGGGAAAAGGGGGTCCCGAGGGAGTTTGAACTGAGTGTTGACTCCCAATCCATAAGTCATTTCTTAGGGTAATATAGCCCGTTACGCGTGATAAATCACTTTACATTCATCTATGATCATTATGTCAGTTTTTTGTAAAAAATTATGGCTTATTTTACTCGGGTAAACATCCCACCGCACGTTCACTTGAGAATTTAATGAGCATTTTCTATTCTCATTAAAAGGTTTGGATCCATAGGTGATTTTCATCTTTAACATGTTTCAAGCATGCATATCCATTTTTAAAGCATGTGTGGAAGAAATCTCTTTGCTAATAAAATTCCAAGCTGTTTGGGGGGAACTAGTGAAATTTCCAAACATGGACGACCAAACTTTTGTGATCATTTGTGGTGTGTGAATAAATTTTCTTTACTTTCATTTTTTGTTGTTTTAATTTTTTTTCCGTGCATAACTCTAAAATTTTCATTTTTGTTGTGATCTATTCGCCTTTTTGGGTTACGGGATGAAGGGAGAGCGAAAACTCAAAGTTTTGATTAAAGAAAAAAGATGAAAACTAAAATGGAAATACACTATGCACAAATGTAGAGGGAGATAATTCCAAAGTCAGCCGGTAATTTTTAGGGATTGTAAGCTCTTTTTGGTTTTTATATATCAGGTTTTGTAATCGACGAGAAAAGGTGGAGGCGGGGGATTTTTAACTGAGTCTTGACTCCCAATGCCTAAGTCATTTCTTAGGGTAATATTGCCCATTTCTCATGATAAATCACTTTACAATCATCTATGATCGTTAGTTCAATTTTTTAAAATGGGCAAAATAATGGCTGGTTTGACTCAGGTAAATATCGCACCATACTTGAGAATTTAATGAACGTTTTTTATTCTCTTTAAAAGGTTTGGATCCATAGGTGATTTTCATCTTTAACATGTTTCAAGTATGCATATCCATTTTTAAAGCATGTGTGGTGGAAATCTCTTTCTTTTAAAATTCCAAGCTGTTAGGTTTGAACTAGTGGAATTTCCCAAACTTGAACAACAAAACTTTTGTGTTCATTTGTGGTGTGTGAATAAATTTTCCTTACTTAAATTAGTTATTTTTTTAAACTTTTACCATACATAAACTCTAAAATTTTTATTTTGTTGTGATCTATTTGCCTTTTTGGTTTAAGAAAAAAAAATCCTTCAAAAAAGAAAATGCACAATGCACAAATGTTGAGAGAGATAATTCCAAAGAGTGTCTATAATTTTTAGGGATTGTAAGCACTTTTTAGTTTTTATAGATCAGGTTTTGCAATCGTTGGGAAAAGGGGGAGGCGGGGGATTTTTAACTGAGTGTCTGACTCCCAATCTATAAGTTATTTCTTATGGTAATATAGCCCATTACATTTGATAAATCACTTTCAAATCATCTATGATTAGTAGGTCAGCTTTCTGTAATTGGGCAAAATAATGGCTTGTTTGACTCAGGTATATATCCCACCGCATGTTCACTTGAGAATTTAATGGGCGTTTGCTCTTTAAAAGGTTTGGATCCATAAGTAATTTTCATCTTTAACATGTTTCAAGCATGCATATCCATTTTTAAAGCATGTGTGGAAGAAATCTCTTTCTTATAAAATTCCAAGGTTTTAGGGTCGAACTAGTGGAATTTCCCAGACTTGGACAACAAAAATTTTGTGTCCATTTCTGGTGTGTGAATAAATTTTCTTTCCTTATATTTGTTATTGTTTTAAATTTTTTCCAAACAGAAACTCTAAAATTTTCATTTTGTTGTGATCTATTTGCCTTTTTGGTTTACGGGACGAAGGGAGAGCGAAAAACTCAAATTTTTGATTTAAGAAAAAAGAGTACATCTAAAATGGAAATGCACAATGAACAAATGTAGAGAGATATAATTCCAAAGAGTGTCTATAATTTTAGGGATTGCAAGCTCTTTTTTGTTTTTATATATCAGGTTTTGCAATCGTTGGGAAAAGAGGGAGGCGAGGGATTTTTAACTGAGTGTTGACTCCCAATCCATATGTCATTTCTTAGGGTAATATAGCCAGTTACACATGATAAATCACTTTAAAATCATCTATGATTGTTAGGTCATCTTTTTTTAAATGGGAAAAATATTGCTTGTTTGACTCAAATAAATATCCCACCACACGTTCACTTGAGAATTTATTGAGCATTTGTTATTCTCTATAAAAGGTTTAGATCCATAGGTGATTTGCGTCTTTAACATGTTTCAAGAATGCATATCCATTTTTAAAGCTTGTGTGGAAGAAATCTCTTTCTAATAAAATTCCTAGCCATTTGGGTTGAACTAGTGGAATTTCCCAAACTTGGACAACGAAACTTTTGTTTCAATTTGTGGTGTGTGAATAAATTTTCTTTACTTACATTTGTTATTGTTAGAAATTTTTTCTATACACAAACTCTAAAATTTTCATTTTGTTTTGATCTATTTGCCTTTTTGGTTTACGGGATAAAGGGAGAGGGAAAGCTCAAAGTTTTGATTTAAGAAAAAATAGTACATCTAAAATTGAAATATACAATGCAAAACTGTAGAGAGAGATAATTCCAAAGAGTGTCTGTAATATTTAGGGATTGTAAGCTCTTTTTTGTTTTTATAAATCAGGTTTTGCAATCATCGTGAAAATGGGGAGGCAGGGGATTTTTAACTAAGTGTTTGACTCCCAATCCATAAGTCATTTCTTAAGGTAATATAGCTAGTTACGCATGGTAAATCACTTTACAATCATCTATGATTGTTAGGTCAGTTGTTTGTAAATGGGCAAAAATGGCTTGTTTGACTCGGGTAAACATCCCGCCGTACGTTCACTCGAGAATTTAATGAATGTTTTTTTATTGTCTTTAAAAGGTTTGGATCCATTGGTGATTTGCATCTTTAAAATGTTTCAAGAATGCATATCCATTTTTAAAGCATGCGTGGAAGAAATCTCTTTCTTATAAAATTCCAAGCTGTTAAGGTTGACCTAGTGGAATTTCCAAAACTTGGAGAACAAAACTCTTGTGTTGATTTGTGGTGTGTGAATAAATTTTATTTACTTACATTTGTTAATGTCTTAAATTTTTTCCATACATAAACTCTAAAATTTTCATTTTGTTGTGATCTATTTGCCTTTTTGGTTTACGGCATGAAGGGAGAGGGAAAATTCTAAGTTTTGATTCAAGAAAAAAGAGTACATCTAAAATGGAAATTCACAATGCACAAATTTAGAGAGAGAAAATTACAAAGAGTGTCTATAATGTTTAGGTATTTTAAGCTCTTTTTAGATTTTATATATCAGGTTTTGTAATCGTCGGGAAATGGGGGAGGTGGAGGATTTTTAAAAGAGTGTTTGACTCCCAATCCATAAGTCATTTCATAGGGTAATATATCCCATTACGAATGATAAATCACTTTACAATCATCTATGATTATTAGGTCGGCTTTTTGTAAATGGGCAAAATAATGGGTTGTTTAACATGGGTAAATATCCCCCCGCACGTTCAATTGAAAATTTAATGAGAGTTTGTTATTCGTTTTAAAAGGTAAGGAGCCACAGGTGATTTGCATCTTTAACATATTTCAAACATGGATAACCATTTTTAAAGCACGAGTGGAAGAAATCTCTTTCTATTAAAATTCCAAGATGTTAGGGTTGAACTAGTGGAATTTCCCAAACTTGGACAACAAAACTTTTCTGTTCATTTGTGGTGTGTGAATAAATTTTCTTTACTTACATTTGTTATTGTTTTAAATTTTTTCCATACATAAACTCTTAAATTTTCATTTTGTTGTGATCTTTTTGCCTTTTTGGATATCGGGATGAAGGGAGAGTGAGAACTCCAAGTTTTGATTGCAGAAAAAATAGTACATCTAAAATGGAAATGCACAATGCAGAAATGTAGAGAGAGATAATTCCAAAGGTTTGGATCCATAAGTGATTTGCATCTTTAACATGTTTCAAGCATGCATATCCATTTTTAAAGCATGTGAGGAAGAAATCTCTTTCTTATAAAATTCCAAGCTGTTAGGGTTGAACTAGTCGAATTTCCCAAACATGGAGAACAAAAATTTTGTGTTCATTTGTGGTGTGTGAATAAATTTTCCTTACTTACATTTGTTATTGTTTTAAATTTTTTCTGTAGAGAAACCTTAAAATTTTTATTTTGTTGTGATCTATTTGGCTTTTATATTTACGGGATGAAGGGAGAGGAAAAACTCAAAGTTTTGATTTAAGAAAAAAGAGTACATCTAAAATGGAAATACACAATGCAAAAATGTAGAGAGAGATAATTCCAATGAGTGTCTATAATGTTTTTGGATTGTAAGCTCTTTTTACATTTTTTATATCCAGTTATGCAATCATTGGGAAAAGGGGGAGGCGGGGGATTTTTAACTGAGTGTTCGACTCCTAATCCATAAGTAATTTCTTAGGGTAATATAGCCCATTACGAATGATATATCACTTTATAATCATCTATGATTGTTAGGTCAACTTTTTGTAAATGAGCAAAATAATTGCTTGTTTGACTCGGGTAAATATCCAACTGCACTTTCACTTGAGAATATAATGGGCGTTTATTATTCTCTTTAAAAGGTTTGGATCCATTGGTGATTTGCATCTTTAACATGTTTCAAACATGCAGATCCATTTTTAAAGCATGTGTGGAAGAAATCTCTTTCTTATAAAATTCCAAGTTGTTAGGGTTAAACTAGTGGAATTTCCCAATCTTGGACAACAAAACTTTTGTGTTCATTTGTGGTGTGTGAATAAATTTTCCTTACTTACATTTGTTATGGTTTTAAATATTTTCCATACATAAACTCTAAAATTTTCATTTTGTAGTGATCTATTTGCCTTTTATACTTAGGGGATGAAGGGAGAGGGAAAACTCAAAGTTTTCATTTAAGAAAAAAGAGTACATCTTAAATGGAAATGCACCTTGTACAAATGTAAAGAGAGATAATTCCAAAGAGTGTCTCTAATTTTTAGGGATTGTAAGCTCTTTTTAGATTTTATATATCAGGTTTTGCAATCGACGGGAATAGGGGGAGGCGGGGTATTTTTCACTGTGTGATTGACTCCCAATCCATAAGTCATTTCATAATGTAATATAACCCGTTACGCAAGATAAATCACTTTACAATCACCTATGACTATTAGGTAAGCTTTTTGTGAATGGGCAAAATAATGGCCTGTTTGACTCGGGTAAATATCCCACCGCACGTTCACTTA
Organism: Aristolochia californica; assembly: GCF_029961685.1. Classification (NCBI taxonomy): domain Eukaryota; kingdom Viridiplantae; phylum Streptophyta; class Magnoliopsida; order Piperales; family Aristolochiaceae; genus Aristolochia; species Aristolochia californica. Next base: position 25,638,186 of record NW_027181992.1, read on the forward strand.
AGAATTTAATGAGTGTTTGTTATTCTCTTTGGATGCATAGGTGATTTGCATCTTTATCATTTTTCAGGCATGCATATCCATTTTTAAAGCATGTGTGGAAGAAATCTCTTTCTTATAAAATTCCAAGCTGTTAGGGTTGAACAAGAGGAATTTCCCAAACTTGGACAACGAAACTTTTGTGTTCGTTTGTCGTGTGCGAATAGATTTTCTTTACTTAAATTTTTTATTATTTTAAAATTTTTCCATACATAAACTCTAAAAGTTTCAGTTTTTTTGTGATCTATTTGCTTTTTTGGTTTACAGGATGAAGGGAGACAAAAAACACAAAGTTTTTATTTAAGAAAAAAAGTACTTCTAAAATGGAAATGCACAATGCACAAATTTAGAGGGAGATAATTTCAAAGAGTGTCTGTAATTTTTAGGGATTGTTAGCTCTTTTTAGTTTTTATATATCAGGTTTTGCAATCATCGGGAAAAGGGGGAGGCGGGGGATTTTTAACTGAGTGTTTGATTCCCAATCCATAAGTTATTTCTTTAGGTAATATATCCCGTTATGAAGGATAAATCGCTTTACAGTCATCTATGATTGTTAGGTCAGCTTTTTGTAAATGGGCAAAAAAATGGCTTGTTTTACTTGGGTAAATATCCCTCTGCACGTTCACTTGAGAGTTTAATGAGCATTTTTTATTCTCTTTAAAAGGTTTGGATCCATAAATTATTTGCATCTTTAACATGTTTCAAGCATGCATATCCATTTTTAAAGCAAGTGTAGAAAAAATCTCTCTTATAAAATTCCAAACTATTAGGGTTGAACATGTGGAATTTCCCAAACTTGGAGAACAAAAATTTTGTCTTCATTTTTGGTTTGTGAATAAATTTTCTTTACTTACATTTGTTATTCTTTTAAAATTTTTCCATACATAAACTCTAAAATTTTCATTTAGTTGTGATCTATTTGCCTTTTTGGTTTACAGGATGAAGGGAGAGCAAAAACTCAGAGTTTAAATTTAAGAAAAAAGAGTACATCTAAAATGGAAATGCACAATGGACAAATGTAGAGAGAAATACTTCCAAAGAGTGCCTGTAATTTTTAGGGATTGTAAGCTCTTATTAGTTTTTATATATCAGGTTTTGCAATCGTCGCGAGATGGGGGAGGCGGGGGATTTTTAACTGAGTGTTTGACTCCCAATCCATAAGTCATTTCTTAGGGTAATATTACAATCATCTATGATTTTTAAGTCAGCTATTTGTAAATGGACAAAATAATGGATTGATTGACTCGGGTAAATATCCCACCGGATGTTCACTAGAGAATTTATTGAGCGTTTTTTATTCTCTTTAAAAGGTTTGGATCCATAGGTAATTTTCATCTTTAACATGTTTCATGTATGCATATCCATTTTTAAAGCACGTGTGGAAGAAATCACTTTCTTATAAAATTCCAAGTAGTTGGGATTGAACTAGTGGAATTTCCCAAACTTGGACAAGAAAATTTTCGTGTTCATTTGTGGGGTGTGAACAAATATTCTTTACTTACATTTGTTTTTGTTTTAAGCTTTTTCCATGTATAAACTAAAAAAAAAATCACCTTTTTGTGATCTATTTGCCTTTTTGGTTTACGAGATGAAAGGAGAGAGAAAACTCAGAGTTTTGATTTAAGAAAATTGAGTACATCTAAAACGGAAATGCGCAATGCACAAATGTGGAGAGAGATAATTTCAAAGAGTGTCTGTAATTTTTAGGGATTGTAAGCTCTTTTTAGTTTTTATATATCAGGTTTTGCAATCGTCCGAAATAAGGGGAGGCGGGGGATTTTTAACTGAGTGTTTGATTCCCAATCATAGCCCGTTACACATGATAAATCACTATACAATCATCTATGATTGTTAAGTCAACTTTTTTTGAATGGGCAAAATAATGGCTTCTTTAACTCGGGTAAATATCCCACTTCACGTTCACTTGAGAATTTAATGGGTGTTTTTTATTCTCTTTAAAAGGTTTTGATCCATAGGTGATTTGCATCTTAAACATGTTTCAAGCATTCATATCCATTTTTAAAGTATGTGTGGAAGAAATCTCTTTCTTATAAAATTCCAAGTTGTTAGGGTTGAACTAGTGGAATTTCCAAAACATGGACAACAAAACTTTTGTGTTCATTTGTGATGTGTGAATTAATTTTCTTTACTTCCATTTTTTATTGTTTTAAATTTTTTTCATACATAAAGTCTAAATTTTCTTTTGGTTGTGATCTATTTGCCTTTTTGGTTTACGGGATGAAGGGAAAACGAAAACTCAAAGTTTTTATTTAAGAAAAAAGAGTACATCTAAAATGGAAATGCACAATGCACAAATGTAGAGAGAGATAATTCCAAAGAGTGTCTGTAATTTTTAGAGATTGTGAGCTCTTTTTAGTTTTTGTATATCAGGTTTTGCAATCGTCGGGAAAAGGGGGAGGCGGGGAATTTTTAACTGAGTGTTTGACTCCCAATCCATAAGTCATTTCTTAGGGTAATATAGCCCATTATGCATGATAAATCACTTTAAAATCATCTACGATTGTTAGGTCAGCTTTTTTTAAATAGGCAAAATAACGGCTTGTTTAACAAGGGTAAATATCCCACTGCATGTTCACTTGAGAATTTAATGAGCGTTTGTTATTCTCTTTAAAAGTTTTGGATCCATAGGTGAGTTACATCTTTAACCTGTTTCAAGCATGCATATCCATTTTTAATGCATGTGTGGAAGAAATCTCCTTCTTATAAAATTCCAAGTTGTTAGGGTTAAACTAGTGGAATTTCCAAAACATGGACAACAAAACTTTTGTGTTCATTTGTGGTGTTTGAATGAATTTTCTTTACTTACATTTTTTATTGTTTTAAATTTTTTCCATACATAAACTCTAAATTTTCATTTTGTTGAGATCTATTTGCCTTTTTTGTTTACGGGATGAAGGGAAAGCGAAAATGCAAAGTTTTGATTTAAGAAAAATAGTACATCTTAAATGGAAATGCAAAATGCAGAAATGTAGAGAGAGATAATTCCAAAGAGTGTTTGTAATTTTTAGGGATTGTAAGCTCTTTTTAATTTTTATATATTATGTTTTGCTATTGTCGGGAAAAGGGGGAGGTGGAGAATTTTTAACTGAGTGTTTGACTCTCAATCCATAAGTCATTTCTTAGGGTAATATAGCCTGTTACGCATGATAAATCACTTTTCAATAATCTATGATTGTTAGGTCAGCATTTTGTTAATGGGCAAAATAATGGCTTGTCTGACTCAGGTAAATATCCCGCCACACGTTCATATGAGAATTTAATGAATGTTTAATTGTCTTTCAAAGGTTTGGATGCATTGGTCATTTGCATCTTGAACATGTTTCAAGCATGCATATCCATTTTTAAAGCATGTGTGGAAGAAATCTCTTTCTTATAAAATTCCAAGTTGTTAGGGTTGAACAAGTGGAATTTCCAAAACTTGGACTGCAAAACTTTTGTGTTCATTTGTGGTGTCTGAATAAATTTTCTTTACTAACATTTGCTATTGTTTTTAATTTTTTCCATACATAAAATCTAAAAATTTCATTTTGTTTTGATGTATTTACCTTTTAGGTTTACAGGATGAAGGGAGGGCGAAAACTCAATGTTTTGATTCAAGAAAAAAGAGTACATCTCAAATGGAAATGCACAATGCAGAAATGTAGAGAGAGATAATCCCAAAGAGTGTCTGTAGTATTTAGGGATTGTAAGCTCTTTTAAGTTTTTATATATCAGGTTTTGCAATTGTTGGGAAAAGGGGGAGGTAGGGGATTTTTAACTGAGTATTTGACTCCCAATCCATAAGTCATTTATTAGGGTAATATAGCCCGTTACGCATGATAAATCACTTTACAATCATCTATGATTGTTAGGTCAGCTTTTTGTAAATGGGCATAATAATGGCTTGTTTGACTGGGGTAAATATCCCACCGCACGTTCACTTGAGAATTTAATGAGCGTTTGTTATTCTTTTTTAAAGGTTTCGATCCATAGGTGATTTGCATCATTAACATGTTTCAAGCTTGCATATCCATTTTTAAAGCATGTGCAGATGAAATCTCATTCTTATAATATTCAAAGCTCTTAGGGTTGAACTAGTGGAACTTCTGAAACTTGGACAACAAAACTTTTGTGTTCATTTGTGGTGTGTGAATAAATTTTCCTTACTTACATTTGTTATTCTTTTAAATTTTTCCCATACATAAACTCTAAAATTTTAATTTTGTTGTGATCTATTTGCCTTATTGGTTTACAGGTTGAAGGGAGAGCGAAAACTCAAAGTTTTGATTTAAGAAAAAAGAGTACATCTAAAATGGAAATGCACAATGCACAAATGTAGAGAGAGATAATTCCAAAGAGTGTCTATAATATTTTTGATTTGTAAGCTCTTTTTAGTTTTTATAAATCAGGTTTTCCAATCGTCTGTGAAAAGGCGGAGGCAGCGATTTTTAACTGAATGTTTCACTCCCAATCCATAAGTCATTTCTTAGGGTAATATATCCCATTACGCATGATTAATCACTTTACAATCATCTGTGATTGTTAGGTCAGCGGTTGGTAAATGGGGAAAATAATGGCTTGTTTTACTCAGGTAAACATCCCGTCGCACGTTCACTTGAGAATTTAATGAACGTTTGTTATTATCTTTAATAGGTTTGGATCCATTGGTGATTTGCATCTTTAACATGTTTCAAGCATGCATATCCATTTTTAAAGCATGTGTGGAAGTAATCTCTTTCTTACAAAATTCCAAGCTGTTAGGGTTGAACTAGTGGAATTTCCCAAACTTGGACAACAAAACTTTTGTGTTCATTTGTGGTGTGTGAATAAATTTTCTTTACTTAAAATTTTTATTATTTTAAATTTTTTCCTTACATAAACTCTATAATTTTCATTTTGTTGTGATCTATTTGCCTTTTTGGTGTACGGGATGAAAGGAGAGGGAAAATTCAAAGTTTTGATTTAACAAAAAAGAGTACATCTAGAATGGAAATGTACAATGCAGAAATGGAGAGAGAGATAATTCCAAAGAGTGTCTGTAATATTTAGGAATTGTAAACTCTTTTTAGTTTTTATAAATCAGGTTTTGCAGTCGTTGGGAAAAGGGGGAGGTGGAGGATTTTTAACTGAGTGTTTGACTCCCAATCGATAAGTCATTTTTTTAGGGTAATATAGCCCGTTACGCATGATAAATCACTTTACAATCATCTATGATTGTTAAGTTAGCGTTTTGTAAATGGGCATAATAATGGCTTGTTTGACTCAGATAAATATCCCACCGCATGTTCACTTGAGAATTTAATGTGCATTTGTTATTCTTTTAGAAGGTTTCGATCCATAGGTGATTTGCATCTTTAACATGTTTCAAGCTTCCATATCCATTTTTAAAGCATATGCGGAAGAAATCTCTTTCTTATAAAACTCCAAGCTGTTTGGGTTCAACTAGGGGAATTTCCCAAACTTGGACAACACAACTTTTGTGTTCATTTGTGGTGTGTGAAAATATTGCCCTTACTCACATTCATTAATGTTTGAAATTTTTTCCACACATAAACTCAAAAATTTTCATTTTGTTGTGATCTATTTGCCTTTTTGGTTTATGGGATGAAGGGAGAGAGAAAACTCAAAGTTTTGATTTAAGAAAAAAGAGTACATCTAAAATGGAAGTGCACAATGCACTAATGTAGAGAGAAATAATTCCAAAGAGTGTTTGTAATATTTAGGGATTGTAAGCTATTTTTAGTTTTTGTAAATCAGGTTTTGCAATCGTCGTGAAAAGGGTAGGGGGGATTTTTAATTGAGTGTTTGACTCCCCATCCATAATTCATTTCTTAGAGTAATATTGCCCGTTACGCATGAAAAATCACTTTACAATCATCTATGATTGTTAGGTCAGCAGTTTGTAAATGGGACAAATAATGGCTGTTTGACTCGGGTAAATATCCTAGCGCACGTTCAATTGAGAATTTAATAAGAGTTTTTTATTCTCTTTAAAAGGTTTGGATCCATAGGTGATTTGCATCTTTAACATGTTTCATGCATGCATATCCATTTTTAAAGCATGTGAGGAAGTAATCTCTTTCTTATAAATTTCCAAGCTGATAGGGTTGAACTAGTGGAATTTCCCAAACTTGGACAACAAAACTTTTGTGGTCATTTGTGGTGTGTGAATAAATTTTTTTTACTTACATTTGTTATTGTTTTAAAATTTTTCCATACATAAACTCTAAAATTTTCATTTTTTTGTGATCTATTTGCCTTCTTGGTTTACGGGATGAAGGGAGAGCGAAAACTCAAAGTTTTGATTTAAGAAAAAAGAGTACATCTAAAATGGAAGTGCACAATGTACTAATGTAGAGAGAGATAATTCCCAAGAGTCTCTGTAATATTTAGGAATTGTAAGCTCTTTTTAGTTTTTATAAATCAGGTTTTGCAATCGTCATGAAAAGGGGCAGGCGGGGGATTTTTAACTGAGTGTTTGACTCCCCATCCATAATTCATTTCCTAGAGTAATATAGCCCGTTACGCATGAAAAATCACTTTACAATCATCTATGATTGTTAGGTCAGCAGTTTGTAAATGGGCAAAATAATGGCTTATTTGACTCGGGTAAATATCCCAGTGCACGTTCAATTGTGAATTTAATGAGAGTTTGTTATTCTCTTTAAAAGGTTTGGATCCATAGGTGATTTGCATCTTTAACATGTTTCATGCATTCATATCCATTTTTAAAGCATGTGAGGAAGTAATCTCTTTCTTATAAATTTCCAAGCTGTTAGGGTTGAACTAGTGGAATTTCCCAAACTTGGACAACAAAACTTTTGTGTTCATTTGTGGTGTGTGAATAAATTTTTTTTACTTACATTTGTTATTTTTTAAAATTTTTTCCATACATAAACTCTAAAATTTTCATTTTTTTGTGATCTATTTACCTTCTTGGTTTACGGGATGAAGGGAGAGTGAAAACTCAAAGTTTTGATTTAAGAAAAAAGAGTACATCTAAAATGGAAATACATAATGCAAAAATGTAGAGAGAGATAATTCCAATGAGTGTCTGTAATTCTTAGGGATTGCTAGCTCTTTTTAGTTTTTATATATCAGGTTTTGCAATCTACGTTAAAAGAAGGGAGGCGAGGGATTTTTAACTGAGTGTTTGACTCCCTATCCATAAGTCATTTCTTAGAGTAACATAGCCTGTTATGCATGATAAATCACTTTACAATCATCTATGATTGTTTGGTCAGCTTTTTTTTAATGGGCAAAATAATGGCTTGTTTAACTCATGTAAATATCCCACCGCACGTCACTTGAGAATTAAATGAGCGTTTTTTATTCTCTTTCAAAGGTTTGGATCCATAGGTGATTTGCATATTTGTCATGTTTCAAACATGCATATCCATTTTTAAAGCATGTGTGGAAGAAATCTCTTTCTTCTAAAATACCAAGCTGTTAGGGTTGAACTAGTGGAATTTCGCAAACGTGGACAACAAAACTTTTGTGTTTAATTGTGGTGTGTGAATAATTTTTGTTTACTTACATTTGTTATTGTTTTAAAAAATTTCGATGCATAAAATCTAAAATTTTCATTTTTTGGTGATCTATTTGCCTTTTTGGTTTACGGGATGAATGGAGAGCGAAAACTCAAAGTTTTGATTTAAGAAAAAAGAGTACATCTAAAATGGAAATACACAATGCACAAATACAGAGAGAGATAATTCCAAAGAGTGTTTGTAATTCTTAGGGATTGTGAGCTCTTTTTAGTTTTTATATACCAGGTTTTGCAATCGTCGGGATAAGAAGGGAGGCAGGGGATTTTTAACTGCGTGTTTGACTCCCTATCCATAAGACATTTCTTAGGGTAATATAGCCTGTTACGCATGATAAATCACTTTACAATCATCTATGATTGTTAGGTCAGCTTTTTTTTAATGGGCAAAATAATGGGTAGTTTAACTCGGGTAAATATCCCATTGCATGTTCACTTGAGAATTTAATGAGCGTTTGTTATTCTCTTTAAAAGGTTTGGATCCATAGGTGATTTGCGTATTTATCATGTTTCAAGCATGCAAATCCATTTTTAAAGCATGTGTGGAAGAAATCTCTTTCTTATAAAATACCAAGTTGTTAGGGTTGAACTAGTGGAATTTCCAAAACATGGACAACAAAACTTTTGTGTTCATTTGTGGTGTGTGAATGAATTTTCTTTACTTAAATTTTTAATTATTTTAAATTTTTTCCATAGATAAACTCTAAATTTTCATTTTGTTGTGATCTATTTGCCTTTTTGGTTTACGGGATGAAAGGAAAGCGAAAACTCAAAGTTTTGATTTAAGAAAAAAGAGTACAACTAAAATGGAAATTCACATAGCACAAATGTAGAGAGAGATAATTCCAAAGAGTGTCTGTAATTTTTAGGGATTGTAAGCTTTTTTTAGTTTTTATATATCAGGTTTTAAAATCGTCGGGAAAAGGGGGAGGCGGGACATTTTTAACTAAGTGTTTGACGCCAAATCCATAAGTCATTTCTTAGGGTAATATAGCCCGTTATGCATGATAAATCAATTTACAATCATCTATGATTGTTAGGTCAGTTTTTTGTTAGTGGGCAAAATAATGGCTTGTTTGACTCAGGTAAATATCCCACCACACGTTCACTTGAGAATTTAATGATCGTTTATGATTGTCCTTAAAAGGATTGGATCCATTGGTGGTTTGCATCTTGAACATGTTTCAAGCATGCATATCCATTTTTAAAGCATGTGTGGAAGAATCTCTTTCTTATAAAATTCCAAGCAGTTTGGGTAGAACAAGTGGAATTCCAAAACTTGGACAACAAAACTTTTGTGTTCATTTGTGGTGTGTGAATATATTTCCCTTACTTACATTTCTTATTGTTTAAAATCTTTCCCATACATAAACTCTAAAATTTTAATTTTGTTGTGATCTATTTGCCTTTTTGGTTTATGGGATGAAGGGAGAGCGAAAAGTCAAAGTTTTGATTTAAGAAAAAAGAGTACATCTAAAATGGAAATGCACAATGCACAAATGTAGAGAGAGATAATTCCAAAGACTGTCTTTAATTTTTAGGGATTGTAAGCTCTTTTTAGTTTTTTTGTATCAGGTTTTGCAATCATCAGGAAAAAGGGGAGGCGGGGGATTTTTAACTGAGTGTTTGACTCCCAATCCATAAGTCATTTCTAAGGGTAATATAACCTTTTACGCATGATAAATCACTTTACAATCATCTATGATTGTTAGGTCAGTTTTTTTAAATGGGAAAAATAACGGCTTGTTTAACTCGGATAAATATCCCACTGCACGTTCACTTGAGAATTTAATGAACGTTTCTTATTCTCTTTAGAAGGTTTGGATCCGTAGGTGATTTGCATCTTTAACATGTTTCAAGCAAGCACAACCATTTTTAAAGCATGTGTGGAAGTAATCTCTCTCTTACAAAATTCCAACCTCTTAGGGTTGAACTAGTGGAATTTCCCAAAATTGGACAACAAAACTTTCGTGTTCATTTGTAGTGTGTGAATCAATTTTCTTTTCTTACATTTGTTATTGTTTCAAATTTTTTCCTTATATAAAGTCTAAAATTTTCATTTTGTTGTGATATATTTGACTTTTTGGTTTACGGGATGAAAGGAGAGGGAAAATTCAAAGTTTTGATTTAACAAAAAAAAGTACATCTAAAATGGAAATGCTCAATCCAGAAATGTAGAGAGAGATAATTCCAAAGAGTGTCTGTAATATTTAGGGATTGTAAGCTCTTTTTAGTTTTTATAAATAATTTCTTAGGGTAATATAGCCCGTTACGCATGATAAATCACTTTACAATCATCTATTATTGTTAGGTCAGCTTTTTTTAAATGGGCATAAAAATGGCTTGTTTTACTCGGGTAAATATACCTCCACATGTTCACTTGAGAATTTAATGAGTGCTTGTTATTCTTTTTAAAAGTTTTTGATCCATAGGTGATTTGCACCTTTAACATGTTTCAAGCTTGCATATCCATTTTTAAAGCATATGCGGAAGAAATCTCTTTCTTATAAAATTCCAAGTAGGAAGGGTTCAACTAGTGGAAATTCCAAAACATGGATAACAAAACTTTTGTGTTCATTTGTGGTGTGTGAGTATATTTCCCTTACTGACCTTTGTTATCGTTTTAAATTTTTTCCACACATAAACTCTAAAGTTTTCACTATGTTGTGATCTATTTGACTTTTTCGTTTACGGGATGAAGGGAGAGTGAAAACTCAAAGTTTTGATTTAATAAAATGGAGTACATCTAAAATTGAAATGCACAATGCACAAATGTAGAGAGTGATAATTCCAAAGAGTGTCTGTAATTTTTAGGAATTGTAAGCTCTTTTTAGTTTTTACATATCAGGTTTTGCACTTGTCGGGAAAAGGGGAGGCGGGGGATTTTTAACTGAGTGTTTGACTCCCAATCCATCAGTAATTTCTTAGGGTAATATAGCCCGTTATGCATGATAAATCACTTTGCAATCTTCAATGATTGTTTGGTCAGTTTTTTTTAAATGGGCAAAATAATGGTTTGTTTGACTCGGGTAAATATCCCACCACACGTTCACTTGAGAATTTAATGAGCATTTTTTATTCTCTTTAAATGGTTTGGATCCATAAGTGATTTGCATCTTTAACATGTTTCAAGCATGCATATCCATTTTTAAAGCAAGTGTGGAAGTAATCTCTTTCTTATAAAATTCCAAGTTGTTAGGGTTGAATTAGTGGAATTTCCAAAATTTCGACAACAAAACTTTTGGGTGTTCGGTTGTGGTGTGTGAATAAGTTTTCTTTACTGAAATTTGTTATTGTTTTAAATTTTTTCCATTCATAAAATCTAAAATTTTCAGTTTATTGCGATCTATTTGCCTTTTTAGTTGACGGGATGAAGGGAGAGAGAAAACGCAAAGTTTTGATTTAAGAAAAAAGAGTACATCTAAAATGGAAATGCTCAATACATAAATGTAAAAAGAGATAATTCCAAAGAGTGTCTATAATTTTTAGGGATTGTAAGTCTTTTTAGTTTTTATATATCAGGTTTGGCAATCGTCGGGAAAAGGGGGAGGTGGGGGATTTTTAACTGAGTGTTTGACTCCCAATCCATAAGTCATTTCTTAGGGTAATATAGCCCGTTATGCATGAAAAATTACTTTACAATCATCTATGATTGTTAGGTCAGCTTTTTTAAAATGGGCAAAATAATGACTTGTTTGACTCGAGTAAATATCCCATCGTACGTTCACTTGAGAATTTAATGAGCGTTTGTTATTCTCGTTAAAAGGTTTGGATCCATAGGTGATTTGCATCTTTAACATGTTTCAAGCATGCAAATTCATTTTTAAAGCATGTGTGGAAGAATTCTCTTTCATATAAAATTCAAAGCTGTTAGGGTTGAACGAGTGGAATTTCCAAAACTTGGACAACAAAACTTTTGTGTTCATTTGTGGTGTGTGAATAAACTTTCTTTACTTGAATTGTTATTGTTTTAAATTTTTTATATACATAAACTCTAAAATTTTCATTTGTTTTGATCTATTTGCCTTTTTGGTTTACAGGATGAAGGGAGAGGGAAAACTCAATGTTTTTATCTAAGAAAAAAGAGAGCATCTAAATGGAAAAACACAATGCAAAAATGTAGAGAGAGAAATTTCCAAAGAGTGTCTGTAATTTTTAGGGATTGTAAGCTTTTTTTAGTTTTTATATATCAGGTTTTTCTATCGTCGGGAACAGGGGGAGGCGGGGGATTTTTAACTGAGTGTTTCTCTCCCTAGCCATAGGTCATTTCTTAGGGTAATATAGCCCGTTACGAATGATAAATCACTTTACAATCATCTGTGATTTTTAGGTCAGCTTTTTTTAAATGGGCAAAATAATGGCATGTTTAACTCGGGTAAATATCCCACCGCACGTTCACTTGAGAATTTAATGAGCGTTTGTTATACTCTTTAAAAGGTTTGGATCCATAGGTGATTTGCATACTTAACTTGATTCAAGCATGCATATCCATATTTAAAGCATGTGTGGAAGAAATCTCTTTCTTATAAAATACCAAGTTGTTACGGTTGAACTAGTGGAATTTCCAAAACTTGGACAAAAAAACTTTTGTGTTCATGTGTGGTATGCGAATAAATTTTCTTTACTTACATTTGTTATTGTTTTAAATTTTTTCTATACATAAACTCTCAAATTTTCATTTTGGGGTGATCTATTTGCCTTTTTGGTTTACGAAATGAAGGGAGAGTGAAAACTCAAAGTTTAGATTTATGAAAAAAGTGTGCATCTAAAATGGAAATGCACAATGCAAAAATGTTGAGAGAGATAATTACAAAGACTGTCTGTAATTTTAAGGGATTGTAAGCCCTTTCTAGTTTTTATATATCAGGTTTTGCTATCGTTGGGAAAAGAGGGAGGCGGGGGATTTTTAACTGAGTGTTTGACTCTGAATCCATAAGTCAATTCTTAGGGTAATATAGCCGTTACGGATGATAAATTACTTTCCAATCATCAATGATTGTTAGCCAGCTTTTTTTAAATGGGCAAAATAATGGTTTGTTTGACTCGGGTAAATATCCCACCGCACGTTCACTTGAGAATTTAATAAGCGTTTGTTATTCTCTTGAAAAGGTTCGGATCCATAAGTGATTTGCTTCTTGAACATGTTTCAAGCATGCATATCCATTTTTAAAGCATGTGTGGAAGTAATCTCTTTCTTATAAAATTCCAAGCTGTTAGGGTTTAACTAGTGGAATTTCCCAAATTTCGACAACAAAAGGTTTGTGTACATTTGTGGTGTGTGAATAAATTTTGTTTACTTACATTTGTTATTGTTTTAAATTTTTTCCATACATAAATTCAAAAAATTTCATTATTTTGTGATCTATTTGCCTTTTTGGTTTACAGGATGAAAGGAGAGCGAAAACTCAATGTTTTTATTTAAGAAAAAAGAGTACGTATAAAATGAAAATTCACAATGCACAAATGTAGAGTGAGATAATTCCAAAGAGTGTCTATAATTCTTAGGGATTGTAAGCTCTTTTTATTTTTTATATATCAGGTTTTGTAATCGTCGAAAAAAGGGGCTGGCGGGGGATTTTTAACTGAGTGTTTGACTCCGAATCCATAAGTCATTTCTTAGGGTAATGTAGCCCGTTATGCCTGAAAAATCACTTTACAATCATCAGTGATTGTTAGGTCAGCTTTTTTTAAATGGACAAAATAATGCTTTGTTTGACTCGGGTAAATATCCCACCGCACGTTCACTTGAGAATTTAATGAGCGTTTGTTATTCTCTTTAACGGTTTGGATCCATAAGTGATTTGCATATTTAACATGTTTCAAGCATGCATATCCATTTTTAAACCGTGTGTGGAAGTAATCTCTTTTCTTATAAATTTCCAAGCTGTTAGGGTTGACCTAGTGGAATTTCCCAAATGTCGACAACAGAACTTTTGTATTCATTTGTGGTGTGCGAATAAATTTTGTTTCCATAAATTTGCTATTGTTTTAAATTTTTTTCTTACATAAACTCCAAAACTTTCATCTTTTTGTGATCTATTTGCCTTTTTGTTTTACAGGATGAAGGGAGAGCGAAAACTAAAATTTTTTATTTAATAAAAAACTTTACATCTAAATTGGAAATGCACAATGCACAAATGTAGAGAGAGATAATTCCAAGGAGTGTCTGTAATTATATGAGATTGTAAGCTCTTTTTAGTTTTTATATTTCAGGTTTTTCAATCGTCAGATAAAGAGGGAGGCGGGGGATTTTTAACTAGTGGAATTTTCCAAATTTCGACAACAAAAGTTTTGTGTTCATTTGTGGTGTGTGAATAAATTTTGTTTACTTACATTTGTTATTGTTTTAAATTTTTTCCATTCATAAACTCTAAAATTTTCAATTTATTGTGATCTATTTGCCTTTTTAGTTGACGGGATGAAGGGAGAGCGAAAACACAAAGTTTTGATTTAAGAAAAAATAGTACATCTAATGTGGAAATGCTCATTGCAGAAAAGTAGAGAGAGATAATTCCAAAGAGTGTATGTAATTTTTAGGGATTGTAAGCTCTTTTTAGTTTTAATATATCAGGTTTGGCAATCGTTGGGAAAAGGGGGTGGAGGGGGATTTTTAACTGAGTGTTTGACTCCCAATCCATAAGTCATTTCTTTGGGTAATATAGCCCTTTATGCATGATCAATCACTTTACAATCATCTATGACTGTTAGGTCAGCTTTTTGTAAATGGGAAAAATAATGACTTGTTTGACTTGAGTAAATATCCCGTTGTACGTTCACTTGAGAATTTAATGAGCATTTGTTATTCTCGTTAAAAGGTTTGGATCCTTAGGTGATTTGCATCTTTAACATGTTTCAAGCATGCAGATCCATTTTTAAAGCATGTGTGGAAGAAATCTCTTTCTTATAAAATTCCAAGCTGTTACGGTTGAACAAGTGGAATTTCCAAAACTTGGACAACAAAACTTTTGTGTTCATTTGTGGTGTGTGAATAAATTTTCTTTACTTACATTTGTTATTTTTTAAAAAATTTTCAATACATAAACTCTAAAATTTTTATTTTGTTGTGATCTATTTGCCTTTTTGGTTACCGGCATGAAGGGAGAGTGAAAACTCAAAGTTTTGATTGAAGAAAAAAAAATACTTCTAAAATGGAAATGCACAATGCGCAAATGTTGAGAGAGATAATTTCAAAGAGTGTCTATAATTTTTAAGGATTGTAAGCTCTTTTTAGTTTTTGTATATCAGGTTTTTGAATTGTGAGATAAAGAGGGAGGCGGGGGATTTTTAACTAAGTGTTTGACTCCCAATCCATAAGTTATTTCTTAGGGTAATATAGCCCGTTATGCATGATAAATCAATTTACAATCATCTATGATTGTTAAGTCAGCTTTTTGTAAATGGGCAAAATAATGGCTTTTTTTACTCATGTGAATATCCGACCGCACGTTCACTTGAGAATTTAATGAACATTTGATATTGTATTTAAAAGGTTTGGATCCATTTCTGATATGCATCTTTAACATGTTTTAACCATGCAGATCCATTTTTAAAGCATGTGTGGAAGAAATCTCTTTCTTATAAAATTCCAAGCCGTTAGGGTTGAACTTGTGGAATTTCCCAAACTTGGACAAAAAACTTTTGTGTTCATTTGTGGTGTGTGAATAAATTTTCTTTACTTACATTTGTGATTTTTAAAATTTTTTCTATACATAAACTCAAAAACTTTCATTTTGTCGTGATCTATTTTCCTTTTTGGTTTACAGGATGAAGGAGAACGAAAGCTCAATGTTTTTATTTAAGAAAAAAGAGTACTTCTAAAATGGAAATGCACAATGCACAAATGTAGAGAGAGATAATTCCAAAGACTGTTTGTAATTTTTAGGGAATGTAAGCTCGTTTTAGTATTTATATATCAGGTTTTGCAATCGTCTGGTAAAGGGGGAGGCGGAGAGTTTTTAATTGAGTGTTTTACTCCCAGTCCATAAGTCATTTCTTAGGGTAATATAGCCCGTTAAGCATGATCAATCACTTTATAATCATCTATGATTGGTAGGTCAGCTTATTGTAAATGGGCAAAATAATGGCTTGTAGACTAAGGTAAATATCTAACCTCACATTCACTTGAAAATTTATTGAGCATTTGCTATTCTCTTTAAAAGGTTTAGATCCATAGGTGATTTGCATCTTTAACATATTTCAAGCAAGCAGATCCATTTTTAAAGCTTGTGTGGAAGAAATCTCTTTCTTTTAAAATTCCAAGTTGTTAGGGTTGAACTAGTAGAATTTCCCAAACTTGGACAACAAAACTTTTGTGTTCATTTGTGGTGTGTGAAGAAATTTTTCTTACTTATATTTGTTATGGTTTTAAATATTTTCCATACATAAACTCTAAAATTTTTCATTTTTTTGTGATCTATTTGCCTTTTATGTTTACGGGATGAAGGGAGATGGAAAACTCAAAGTTTTGATTGAAGAAAAAAGAGTACATCTAAAATGGAAATGCACAATGCACAAATGTAAAACTTTTGTGTTCAGTTGTGGTGTGTGAATTAGTTTTCTTTACAAAAATTTGTTGTTTTTTAAATTTTTTGCATACATAAACTCTAAAATTTTCAATTTAATGTGATCTATTTGCCTTTTTAGTTGACGGGATGAAGGGATACGGAAAACTCAAAGTTTTGATTTAAGAAAAAAGAGTACATCTAAAATGGAAATATTCATTGCACAAATTTGGAGAGAGATAATTCCAAAGAGTGTCTATAATTTTTAGGGATTGTAAGCTCTTTTTGGTTTTTATATATCAGGTTTGGCAATCGTCGGGAAAAGGGGGAGGAGGGGCATTTTTAACTGAGTGTTTGTCTCCCAATCCTTCAGTCATTTCTTAGGCTAATATAGCCCGTTACGGATGATAAATCACTTTACAATCCTCTATGTTTGTTAGGTCAGCTTTTTATAAATGGGCAAAATAATGACTTGTTTGACTCGAGTAAATATCCCATCGTATGTTCACTTGAGAATTTAATGAGTGTTTGTTATTCTATTTAAAAGGTTTGGATCCATAGGTGATTTACATCTTTAACATGTTTCAAGCATGCTGATCCATTTTTAAAGCATTGATGGAAGAAATCTCTTTCTTATAAAATTCAAAGCTGTTCGGGTTGAACGAGTGGAATTTCCCAAACTTGCACAACAAAACATCTGTGTTCATTTGTGGCGTGTAAATAAATTTTCTTTTCTTACTTTTTTTATTGTTTTAAATTTTTTCCATATATAAACTCTAAAATTTTCATTTTGCTGTGATCTATTAGTCTTTTTGGTTTACGGGATGAAGGGAGAGCGAAAACTCAAAGATTTGATTTAAGAAAAAAGAGTACATCTAAAATCGAAATGCACAATGCACAAATGTAGAGAGAGAAAATTCCAAAGAGTGTCTGTAATTTTTCGGGATTGTAAGCTCTTTTTAGTTTTTATATATGAGGTTCTACAATCGTAGGGAAAAAAGGGAAGCGGGGCATTTTTAACTGAATGTTTGAATGCCAATCCATAAGTCATTTCTTAGGGTAATATAGCCCGTTACAAATGATAAATCTCTTTACAATCATCGACGATTGTTAGGTCAGCTTTTTGTAAATGGGCAAAATAAGGGCTTGTTTGACTCGGGTAAATATCCAACCGCACGTTCACTTGAGAATTTAATGAGCGTTTGTTATTCTCATTAAAAGGTTTGGATCCGTAGGATATTTGCAGCTTTAACATGTTTCAAGCATGCAGATCCATTTTTAAAGCATGTGTGGAGGAAATCTCTTTTTTATAAAATTCCAAGCTATTATGGTTGAACTAGTGGAATTTCCCAAACGTGGACAACAAAACTTTTGTGTTCATTTGTGGTGTGTGAATACATTTTTTTTACTTAAATTTGTTATTGTTTTGTATTTTTTTCATGCATAAACTCTAAAATTTTCATTTTGTAGTGATCTATTTGCTTTTTTGGTATACGGGATGAAAGGAAGGCGAAAACTCAATGTCTTGATTTAATAAAAAAGAATACATTTAAAATGGAAATGCACGATGCTAAAATGTAGAGAGAGATAATTCCAGAGAGTGTCTGTAATTTTCAGGGATTGTAAGCTCTTTTTAGTTTTTATATATCAGGTTTAGCAATCGTCAGGAAAAGGGGGAGGCGTGGGATTATTAACTGAGTGTTTGACTCCCAATCCATAAGTCATTTCTTAGGGTATAATAGCCCATTAAGCATGATAAATCACTTTACAATCTTATATGATTGTTAGGTCAGCTTTTTTTAAATGGGCAAAATAATGGCTTGTTTGACTCAGGTAAATATCCCACCGCACGTTCACTTGAGAATTTAATGAGCGTTTGTTATTCTCTTTAAAAGGTTTGGATCCATAGCTGATTTGCATCGTTAACATGTTTCAAACATGCAGATCCATTTTTAAACCATGTGTGGAAGAAATCTCTTTCTTAAAAATTCCAAGATGTAAGGGTTGAACTAGTGGAATTTCCAAAACTTTGACAACAAATTTTATGTTCATTTGTGGTGTGTGAATAAATTTTATTTACTTACATTAGTTATTGGTTTAAATTTTTTCCATACATAAACTCTAAAATTTTCATTTTGTTGTGATCTTTTTTCCTTTTTGGTTTACGGGATTAAGGAAGAGTGAAAACTAAAAGTTTTGATTTAAGAAAAAAGAGTACATCTAAAATGGAAATGCACAATGCACAAATGTAGACAGAGATAATTCCAAAGAGTGCCTGTATTTTTTGGGATTGTAAGCTCTTTTTAGTTTTTATGTATCAGGTTTTGCAATCGTTGGGAAAAGGGGGAGATGGGGGATTTTTAACTGAGTGTTGACTCCCAATCCATAAGTCATTTCTTAGGGTAATATAGCCCGTTATGCATGATAAATCATTTTACAATCATTTATGATCGGTACGTCAGCTCTTTGTAAATGGGCGAAATAATGGTTTGTTTGACTCGGGTAAATATCCCCCTGCTCCTTCACTTGAGAATTTAATGAGCGTTTGTTATTCTCTTTAAATGGTTTGGATCCGTAGGTGATTTGCATCTTTAACATGTTTCAAGCATGCATATCCATTTTTAAAGCATGTGTGGAAGAAATCTCTTTCTAATAAAATTCCAAGCTGTTAGGGTTGAACTAGTGAAATTTCCCAAACATGGACAACAAAACTTTTTTGTTCATTTGTGGTGTGTTAATAAATTTTCTTTACTTACATTTTTTATTTTTTTAAAAATTTTCATACATAAACTCTAAAATTTTCATTTTGTTGTGATCTATTTACCTTTTTAGTTTACGAGATGAAGGGAGAGCGAAAAATCAAAGTTTTGATTTAAGAAAAAAGAGTACTTGTCAAACGGAAATGCACAATGCACAAATGTACAGAGAGATAACTCCAAAGAGTGTCTATAATTTTTAGGAATTGTAATCTCTTTTTGGTTTTTATATAGCAGGTTTTGCAAAAGTCGGGAAAAGGGGGAAGAGGGGAATTTTAACGGAGTGTTGACTCCAAATCCATAAGTCATTTCTTAAGGTAATATTATCCCGTTACGCATGATAAATCACTTTACAATCATCTATGATCGTTAGGTCAACTTTTTGTAAATGGGCAAAATCGCTTGTTTGACTCGGGTAAATATCCCACCGCTCGTTCAATTGAGAATTTAATGAGTGTTTGTTATTCTCTTTAGAAAGTTTGGATCCATAGGTGATTTGCATCTTTAACATGTTTCAACCATGCATATTCATTTTTAATGTATGTGTGGAAGAAATCTCGTTCATATATAATTCAAGGCTGTTAGAGTTCAACTAGTGGAATTTCCCAAACTATCACAACAAAACTTTTGTGTTCATTTGTTGTGTGTGAATAAAATTTCTTTACCTACATTTGTTATTGTTTAAATTCTTTCTATACATAAAATCCAAAATTTTCATTTTGTTATGATCTATTTGCCTTTTTTATTTATGGGATGACGGGGCAGCGAAAACTCAAAGTTTTGATTTAAGAAAATATAGTACATCTAAAATGGTAATGCACAATGCACAAATGCAGAGACAGATAAATCCAAAGAGTGTCTATAATTTTTACTGATTTAAAGCTCTTTTTGGTTTTTATATATATGGTTTTGCAATCGTCGGGAAAAGGGGGAGGCGGGGGATTTTTAACTGAGTGGTGACTCCCAGGGTAATATAGCCCATTACGCATGATAAATCACTTTAAAATCATCTGTGATCGTTAGGTCAACTTTTTGTAAATGGGCAAAATAATCGCTTGTTTGACTCGGGTAAATATCCCACTGCACGTTCACTTGAAAATTTAATCTGCGTTTGTTATTCTCTTTAAAAGGTTTGGATACATAGGTGACTTTCATCTTTAACATGTTTCAAGCATGCATATCCATTTTTAAAGCATGTGTGGAAGAAATCTCTTTCGTATAAAGTTCCAAAATGTTAGGGTTGAACGAGAGGAATTTCCCAAAATTTGAAAACAAGACTTTTGTGTTTATTTGAAGTGTATGAATAAATTTTCTTCACTTCCATTTGTTAATGTTTTAAATTTTTTTCATACATAAACTCTAAAATTTTCTTTTTGTTGTGATCTATTTGCCTTTTTGGTATACGGCATGAAGAGTGAGCGAAAACTCAAAGTTTTGATTTAAGAAAAAAGGGTACATCTAAAATGGAAATGCACAATGCACAAATGTCGGGAGAGGTAATTCCAAAGATTGTCTGTAATTTTTAGGGATTATAAGCTCTTTTTGGTTTTTATATATCAGGTTTTAAAAAGTCAGGAAATGGGGGAGGCGCAGGATTTTTAACAGAGTGTTGATTCTCAACCCATAAGTCATTTTTCAGGGTAATATAGCCTGTTACACATGATAAATCATTTTACAATCATCTACGATCGTTAGGTCAGCTTTTTTATAAATCGGCAAAAATAATGGTTTGTTTTACTCGGGTAAATATCCCACCGCACATTCACTTGAGAATTTAATGAGCGTTTCTTAGTCTCTTTAAAAGGTTTGGATCCGTAGGTAATTTACATCTTTTACATGTGCTAGCATGCATATCAATTTTTAAAGCATGTGTGGAAGAAATCTTTTTTTTATAAAATTCCAAGATATTAGGGTTGAACTAGTGGAATTTCCAAAACTTGGACAACAAAACTTTTGTGTTCATTTGAGGTGTGTGAATAAATTTTCATCACTTACATTTGTTATTGTTTTAATTTTTTTCCATACATAAACTCTAAAATTTTCATTTTGTTGTGATCTATTTGCCTTTTTGGTATACGGGATGAAGGGAGAGCGAAAACTCAAAGTTTTGATTTAAGAAAAAAGGGTACAACTAAAATGAAAATGCACAATGCACAAATGTAGGGAGAGATAATTCCAAAGAGTGTCTGTAATTTTTAGGGATTCAAAGCACTTTTTGGTTTTTATATATAAGGTTTTGCAATCGTTGGGAAAAGGGGAGGCGGGGGAATTTTAACTGAGTCTTGACACCCAATCCATAAGTAATTTCTTAGGGTAATATAGCCCGTTACGCATGATTAATCACTTTACAATCATCTATGATCCTCAGGTCTGCTTTTTGTAAATGGGCAAAATAATGGCTTGTTTTACTAGGGTCAATATCCCACCACACGGTCACTTGAGAATTTAATGAGCGTTTGTTATTCTCTTTAAAAGGTTTGGATCCATAGGTGATTTTCATCTTTAACATGTTTCAAGCATGCATATTCATTTTTAAAGCATGTGGAGAAGAAATCTCTTTCTTATAAAATTCCAAGCTGTTAGAGTTCAACTAGTGGAATTTCCCAAACTTGGACAACAAAACTTTTGTGTTCATTTGTGGTGTGTGAATAAATTTTCTTTACTTACATTTGATATTGTTTTAAATTTTTTCCATACATAAACTCTAAAATTTTCATTTTGTTGTGATCTATTTGCCGTTTTGGTTTACGGGATGAAGGGAGAACGAAAAATCAAATTTTTGATTTAAGAAAAAAGAGTACATCTAAAATGGAAATGCACAATGCAAAAATTTAGAGAGAAATAATTCTAAACAGATTTTGTAATTTTTAGGGATTGTAAGCTTTTTTTGGTTTTTTTATATCTGGTTTTGCAATCATTTGAAAAAGGGGGTGGGGGGGGGGGGGGGGGGGGGACTTTTAACTGAGTGTTGACTCCCAATCCATAAGTCATTCCTTTGGGTAATATAGCCCGTTAAGCATGATAAATCACTTCACAATCATCTATGACCATTAGGTCAGCTTTTTGTAAATGGGCAAAATAATGGCTTATTTGACTCGGGTAAATATCCCACCGCACGTTCACTTGAGAATTTAATGAGCATTTGTTATTCTCTTTAAAAGGTTTGGATCAATATGTTATTTGCATATTGAACATGTTTCAAGCATGCATATCCATATTTAATGCTTGTGTGGAAGAAATCTCTTTCTGGTAAAATTCCATGCTGTTAGGGTTGAACTAGTGGAATGTCCCAAACTTGGACAACAAAACTTTTGTGTTCATTTTTGGTGTGTTAATAAATTTTCTTTACTTAAATTTTTTATTGTTTTAAATTTTTTCCATACATAAACTCTAAAATTTTCATTTTGTTGTGATCTATTTGCCTTTTTTTTTACGGGATGAATTGAGATCGAAAACTCAAAGTTTTGATTAAAGAAAAAAATAGTACATCTAAAATGGAAATTCACAATGCACAAATGTAGAGAGAGATAATTGCAAAGATTGTCTGTATTTTTTAGGGATTATAAGCTCTTTTAGGTTTTTATATATCAGGTTTTGGAATCGTCGGGAAGAGAGGGAGGCGGGGGATTTCTAACTCAGTGTTGACTCCCAATCCATAAGTCATTTCTTAGGGTAATATACCCCGTTACGCATGATAAATCACTTTACAATCATCTATGATTGTTAGGTCAGCTTTTTGTAAATGGGCAAAATAATTTCTTGTTTGACTCGGGTAAATATCCCACCGCACGTTCACTTGAGAATTTAATGAGCGTTTTTTATTCTCTTTAAAAGGTTTGGATCCATAGGTGATTTGTATCTTTAACAAGTTTCAAGCATGAATATCCATTTTTAAAGCATGTGTGGAAGAAATCTCTTTCTTATAAAATTCCAAGCTGTTAGGGTTGAACTAGTAGAACTTGCCAAACCTAGACAACAAAACTTTTGTGTTCATTTGTGGTGTGTGAATAAATTTTCTTTACTAACATTTGTTATTGTTTTAAATTTTTTCCACACTTAAACTCTAAAATTTTCATTTTGTTGTGCTCAATTTGTCTTTTTGGTTTACGGGATGAAGGGAGAGCGAAAACTCAAAGTTTTGATTTTAGAAAAAATAGTACATATAAAATGGAAATGCACAATGCACAAATGGAGCGAGAGATAATTCTAAAGAGTGTTTGTATTTTTTGGGGATTGTAAGTTCTTTTTGGTTTTTATATATCAGGTTTTGCAATCATTGGGAAAAGGGGGTCGCGGGGGAGTTTGAACTGAGTGTTGACTCCCAATCCATAAGTCATTTCTTAGGGTAATATAGCCCGTTACTCATGATAAATCACTTTACAATTATCTATGATCGTTATGTCAGCTTTTTGTAAAAAATTATGGCTTATTTTACTCGGGTAAATATCCCACCGCACGTTCACTTGAGAATTTAATGAGTATTTGTTATTCCCTTTAAAAGGTTTGGATCCATAGGTCATTTGCATCTTTAACATGTTTCAAGCATGCATATCCATTTTTAAAGCATGTGTGGAAGAAATCTCTTTGCTAATAAAATTCCAAGTTGTTAGGGTGGAACTAGTGAAATTTCCCAAATATGGACAACCAAACTTTTGTGATCATTTGTGGTGTGTGTATAAATTTTCTTTACTTACATTTTTTGTTTTTTTAAACTTTATCCGTACATAACTCTAAAATTTTCATTTTGTTGTGATCTATTCGCCTTTTTGGTTTACGGGATGAAGGGAGAGGGAAAACTCAAAGTTTTGATTAAAGAAAAAAGATGAAATCTAAAATGGAAATACACTATGCACAAATGTAGAGGGAGATAATTCCAAAGTCAGCCTGTAATTTTTTGGGATTGTAAGCTCTTTTTGGTTTTTATATATCAGGTTTTGCAATCGACGAGAAAAGGTGGAGGCGGCGGATTTTTAACTGAGTGTTGACTCCCAATCCCTAAGTCATTTCTTAGGGTAATATTGCCCATTTCTCATGATAAATCACTTTACATTCATCTATGATTGTTAGTTCAGTTTTTTTAAATGGGCAAAATAATGGCTAGTTTGACTCAGGTAAATATCGCACCACACTTGAGAATTTAATGAGCGTTTTTTATTCTCTTTAAAAGGTTTGTATCCATTGGTGATTTCCATCTTTAACATGTTCCAAGCATGCATATCCATTTTTAAAGCATGTGGGGAAGAATTCTCTTTCATATAAAATTCCAAGCTGTTTGGGTTGAACTAGTGGAATTTCCCAAACTTGGACAACAAAACTTTTGTGTTCATTTGTGGTGTGTGAATAAATTTTTTTTTGGGGACATTTGTTTTTGTTTTACATTTTTTCCTTACATAAACTGTAAAATTTTCATTTTGTTGTAATCTATTTGCCTTTTTGGTTTACGGGATGAAGGGAGAGCGAAAACTCAAAGTTATGATTTAAGAAAAAAGAGTACATCTAAAATGGAAATGAACAATGCCCAAATGTAGAGAGTGAAAATTCCAATGAATGTCTTTAATTTTTAGAGATTGTAAGCTCTTTTAAGTTTTTATATACCAGGTTTTGCAATCGTCGGGAAAAGGGGGAGGCAGGAAATTTTTAACTGAGTGTTTGACTCCCAATCCATAATTCATTTCTTAGGGTAATATAACCCGTTACGCATGATAAATCCCTTTACAATCATCTATGATTGTTAGGTCAACTTTTTGTAAATGGGCAAAATAATGGCTTGTTTGACTCGGGTAAATATCCTACCGCACGTTCACATGTAAATTTAAAGAGTGTTTGTTATTCTCTTTAAAAGGTTTGGATCCATAGGTGATTTGCATCTTTAAAAAGTTTTGAATCAATCATATCCATTTTTAAAGCATGTGTGGAAGTAATCTCTTTCTAATAAAATTCCTATCCGTTAAGGTTGAACTAGTGGAATTTCCCGAACTTGGACAACAAAACTTTTGTGTTCATTTGTGGTGTGTAAATAAATTTTATTTATTTACATTTTTTATTGTTTTAAATTTTTTCCATACATAAACTCTAAAATTTTCATTTTGTTGTGATCTATTTGCCTTTTTGGTTTACGGGATGAAGCGAGAGCGAAAACTCAATGTTTTGATTTAAGAAAAAATAGTTCATCTAAAATAGAAATGCACATTGCACAAATTTAGAGAGAGATAATTCCAAAGAGTGTCTGTAATTTTTAGGGATTGTATGCTCATTTTAGTTTTTATATATCAGGTTTTACAATCGTCGGGAAAAAGGAGCGGTGAGGGATTTGTAACGGAGTGTTGACTCCCAATCCATAAGTCCTTTCTTAGGGTAATATATCCCGTTATGCTTGGTAAATCAGATTAGAATCATCTATGATCGTTAGGTCAACTTTTTGTAAATGGGCAAAATAATGGCTTGTTTGACTCGGGTAAATATCCCACCGCACGTTCACTTGAGAATTTAATGAGCGATTGTTATTCTCTTTAAAAGGTTTGGATCCATAGGTGATTTGGATCTTTAACATGTTTCAAGAATGCATATCCATTTTTAAAGCATGTTTGGAAGAAATCGCTTTCTTATAAGATTTCAAGCCGTTAGGGCTGAACTAGTGGAATTTCCCAAACTTGGACAACCAAACTTTTGTGTTCATTTGTGGTGTATGAATAAATTTTCTTTACTTACATTTGTTGTTGTTTTAAATTCTTTCAATTCATAAACTCTAAAATTTTCATTTTGTTGTGATCTATTTGCCTTTTTGATTTACGGGATGAAGGGAGAGCGAAAACTCAAAGTTTTGATTAAAGAAAAAAGAGTACATTTAAAATGGTAATGCACAATGCACAAATGTAGTGAGAGATAATTCCAATGAGTGTCTATAATTTTTTTGGATTGTAAGCTCTTTTTACACTTTTTATATCCGGTTATGCCATCGTCGGGAAAAGGGGGAGGCGGGGGATTTTTAACTGAGTGTTTGACTCCCAATCCATAAGTAATTTCTTAGGGTAATATAGCCCGTTACGAATGATATATCACTTTATAATCATCTATGATTATTAGGTCAACTTTTTGTAAATGGGCAAAATAATGGCTGGTTTGACTTGAGAAAATATTCCACCGCACGTTCAATTGAGAAATTAATGACCATTTGTTCTTCTCTTTAAAAGGTCTGGATCCTTAGGTGATTTGCATCTTTAACATGTTTCAAGCATGCTTATCCATTTTGAAAGCATGTGTGGAAGAAATCTCTTTCTTATAAAATTCCAAGTTGTTAGGGTTGAAATAGTGGAATTTCCCAATCTTGGACAACAAAACTTTTGTGTCCATTTGTCGTGTGTGAATAAATTTTCTTTACTTACATTTGTTATGTTTTTAAATATTTTGCATACATAAACTCTAAAATTTTCATTTTGTTGTGATCTATTTGCCTTTTATTCTTACGGGATGAAGGGAGAGGGAAAAACTCAAAGTTTTGATTTAAGAAAAAAGAGTACATCTTAAATGGAAATGCACTATCTACAAATGTAAAGAGAGATAATTCCAAAGAGTGTCTGTAATTTTTAGGGATTGTAAGCTCTTTTTTAGATTTTATATATCAGGTTTTGCAATCGCCGGGAATAAGGGGAGGCGGGGGATTTTTCACTGAGTGGTTGACTCCCAATCCATAAGTCATTTCATAATGTAATATAGCCCGTTATGCATGATAAATCACTTTACAATGATCTATGACTGTTAGGTAAGCTTTTTGTGAATGGCAAAATAATGGCTTGTTTGACTCGAGTAAATATCCCACAGCACGTTCACTTAAGAATTTAATCAGCGTTTGTTATTCTCTTTGGATCCATAGGTGATTTGCATCTTTATC
This sequence comes from Aristolochia californica, assembly GCF_029961685.1. Taxonomy (NCBI): domain Eukaryota; kingdom Viridiplantae; phylum Streptophyta; class Magnoliopsida; order Piperales; family Aristolochiaceae; genus Aristolochia; species Aristolochia californica. The sequence goes on from NW_027181992.1 coordinate 25,664,913, forward strand.
ATTTTTCAGGCATGCATATCCATTTTTTAAAGCATGTGTGGAAGAAATCTCTTTTTTATAAAATTCCAAGCTGTTAGGGTTGAACAATAGGAATTTCCCAAACATGGACAACGAAACTTTTGTGTTCATTTGTCGTGTGTGAATAAATTTTCTTTACTTAAATTTTTTATTTTTTTAAATTTCTTCCATTCATAAACTCTAAAAGTTTCATTTTTTTGTGATCTAGTTGCCTTTTTGGTTTACGGGATGAAGGGAGAGCAAAAACGCAAAGTTTTGATTTAAGAAAAAAGAGTACATCTAAAATGGAAATGCTCAATACAGAAGAATAGAGAGAGATAATTCCAAAGAGTGTCTATAATTTTTAGGGATTGTAAGCTCTTTTTAGTTTTTATATATCAGGTTTGGCAATCGTCAGGAAAAGGGGGAGGAGGGGGATTTTTAACTGAGTGTTTGACTCCCAATCCATAAGTCCTTTCTTAGGGTAATATAGCCCGTTACGCATGATAAATTACTTTACAATCATCTATGAGTGTTAGGTTAGCTTTCTGTAAATGGGCAAAATAATGACTTGTTTGACTCGAGTAAATATCCCATCGTACGTTCACTTGAGAATTTAATGAGAGTTTGTTATTCTCATTAAAAGGTTCGGATCCATAGGTGATTTGCATCTTTAACATGTTTCAAGCATGAAAATTCATTTTTAAAGCATGTGTGGAAGAAATCTCTTTCTTTTAAAATTCAAAGCTGTTAGGGTTGAACTAGTGGAATTTCCCAAACTTGGACAACAAAACTTTTGTGTTCATTTGTGGTGTGTCAATAAATTTTCTTTACTTACATTTGTTATTGTTTTAAACTTGTTATATACATAAACTCTAAAATTTTCATTTTGTTGAGATCTCTTTGCCTTTTTGGTTTACGGGATGATGGGAGAGCGAAAACTCAATGTTTTTATTTAAGAAAAAAGAGTGCATCTAAATGGAAATACACAATGCACAAATGTAGAGAGAGAAAATTCCAAAGAGTGTCTGTAATTTTTAGGGATTGTAAGCTTTTTTTAGTTTTTATATATCAGGTTTTTCTATTGTCGGGAATAGGGGGAGGCGGGGGATTTTTAACTAAATATTTCTCTCCCTAGCCATAGGTCATTTCTTGGGGTAATATAGCCTGTTAAGAATGATAAATCCTTTTACAATCATCTATGATTTTTAGGTCAGCTTTTTTTAAATGGGCAAAATAATGCCTTGTTTAACTCAGGTAAATATCCCACCGCACGTTCACTTGATAATTTAATGAGCGTTTGTTATACTCTTTAAAAGGTTTGGATCCATAGGTGATTTGCATATTTAACTTGTTTCAAGCATGCATATCCATATTTAAAGCATGTGTGGAAGAAATCTCTTTCTTATAAAATACCAAGTTGTTAGGGTTGAACAAGTGCAATTTCCCAAACTTGGACAAAAAAACTTTTGTGTTCATGTGTGGTGTGCGAATAAATTTTCTTTACTTACATTTGTTATTGTTTTAAATTTTTTCCATACATAAACTATCGAATTTTCATTTTGCTATCGTCGGGAAAAGAGGGAGGCAGGGAATTTTTAACTGAGTTATTGACTTAGAAACCATAAGTCATTTCTTAGGGTAATATAGCCATTACAGATGATAAATTACTTTACAATCATCAACGATTGGTAGCTCAACTTTTTTTAAATGGGCAAAATAATGGTTTGTTTGACTCGGGAAAATATCCCACCGCACGTTCACTTGAGAATTTAATAAGCGTTTGTTATTCTCTTGAAAAGGTTTGGATCCATAAGTGATTTGCTTCTTTAACATGTTTCAAGCATGCATATCCATTTTTAAAGCATGTGTGGAGGAAATCTCGTTTTTATAAAATTCCAAGCTGTTATGGTTGAACTAGTGGAATTTCCTAAACGTGGACAACAAAATTTTTGTGTTCATTTGTGGTGTGTATATACATTTTTTTTACTTAAATTTGTTATTGTTTTACATTTTTACCATGCATAAACTCTAAAATTTTCATTTTGCTATGATCTATTTGCCTTTTATGTTTACTGGTTGAAGGGAGAGCGAATACTCAAATTTTTTATTTAAGAACAAAGAGTACATCTAAAATGGAAATGCACAATGCACAAATGTAGAGAGAGATAATTCTAAAGAACGTCTATAATTTTTAAGGATTATAAGCTCATTTTAGTTTTTATATATCAGGTTTTTCAATCGTCGGGAAAAGGTGGAGGCGGGGGATTTTTAACAGAGGGTTTGACTCTTAATCCATAAGTAATTTCTTAGGGTAAAATAGCCCGTTACGCATGATAAATCAATTTACAATCATCTATGATTGTTAGGTGAGCTTTTTGTAAATCAGAAAAATAATTGCTTGTTTGACTCGGGTAAATATCCAACCGCACGTTCACTTAAGAATTGAATGAGCATTTGATATTCTCTTTAAATGGTTTGGATCCATAGGTGATTTGCACCTTTAACATGTTTCAAACACGCAGATCCATTTTTAAAGCGTGTGTGGAAGAAATCTCTTTCTTATAAAATTCCAAGCTGTTATGGTTGAACTCGTCGAATTTCCAAAACTTGGACTACAAAAATTTTGTGTTCATTTGTGAAAAAACAATTTTACTTACATTTGCAATATTTTTAAATTGTTTCCATGCATAAACTCTAAAATTTTCTTTTTCTTGTGATCTATTTGCCTTTTTGGTTTACGGGATGAAACGAAAGCGAAAACTCAATGTTTTGATTTAAGAAAAAAGAGTTCATCTAAAATGGAAATGCACAATGCACAAATGTAGCGAGAGATAATTCCAAAGAGTGTCTGTAATTTTTAGGGACTGTAAGCTCCTTTTAGTTTTTATATATCAGGTTTTGCAATCGTCAGGAAAAGAGGGAGCCGAGGGATTTTTAACTGAGTGTTTGACTCCCAATCCATAAGTCACTTCATATGGTAATATAGCCCGTTATGCATGTTAAATCAGTTTACAATGATCTATGACTGTTAGGTAAGCTTTTTGTAAATGGGCAAAATAATGGCTTGTTTGACTTGGGTAAATATCCAACCGCACGTTCACATGAGAATTTAATGAGCGTTTGTTATTCTCATTAAAAGGTTTGGATCCATATGTGATTTACATTTTTCACTTGTTTCAAACATGCAGATCCTTTTTTAAAGCATGTGTGGAAGAAATCTCTTTCTAATAAAATTCCAAGCTGTTAGGGTTGAACTAGTGGAATTTCCCATAATTGGACAACAAAACTTTTGTGTTCATTTGTGGTGTGTGAATTAATTTTCTATACTTAGATTTTTTGTTGTTTTAAATTTTTTACATACATAAACTCTAAAATTTTCATTTTGTTGTGATCTATTTGGCTTTTTGGTTTAAAGGATGATGGGAGAGCGAAAAACTCAAATGGGCAAAATAATGGCTTGTTTGACTCGGGTAAATATCCAACTGCACGTTCACCTGAGAATTTAATGAGCGTTTTTTATTCTCTTTAAAAGGTTTGGATCCATAGGATATTTGTAGCTTTAACATGTTTCAAGCATGCAGATCCATTTTTAAAGCATGTGTGGAGGAAATCTCGTTTTTATAAAATTCCAAGCTATTATGGTTGAACTAGTGGAATTTCCTAAACGTGGACAACAAAACTTTTCTGTTCATTTGTGGTGTGTGTATACATTTTTTTACTTAAATTTGTTATTGTTTTACATTTTTTCCATGCATAAACTCTAAAATTTTCATTTTGTTATGATCTATTAGCCTTTTTAGTATACGGGATGAAAGGAAAGCGAAAACTCAATGTTTTGATTTAAGAAAAAACAATACATCTAAAATGGAAATCCACAATGCAAAAATGTAGAGAGAGATAATTCCAAAGAGTGTGTGTAATTTTTTGGAATTGTAAGCTCTGTTTAGTTTTTATATATCAGGTTTAGCAATTGTCATGAAAAGGAGGCGGGGGATTATTAACTGAGTGTTTGATTCCGAATCCTTAAGTCATTTCTGAAGGTAATATAGCCCGTTACGCATGGTAAATCACTTTACAATCTTCTATGATTGTTAGGTCAGCTTTTTTAAAATGGGCAAAATAATGGCTTGTTTGACTCAGGTAAATATCCCACCGCACGTTCACTTGAGAATTTAATGAGTGTCTGTTATTCTCTTTTAAAGGTTTTGATCCATAGGTGATTTGCATCGTTAACAAGTTTCAAACATGCAGATCCATTTTTAAAGCATGTGTGGAAGAAATCTCTTTCTTAAAAATTCCAAGATGTAAGGGTTGAACTAGTGGAAGTTCCAAAACTTGGACAACAAAACTTTTGTGTTCATTTGTGGTGTGTGAATAAATTTTCTTTACTTACATTTGTTATTCGTTTAAATTTTTTCCATACATAAACTCTAAAATTTTCATTTTGTTGTGATCTATTTGCCTTTTTGGTTTATGGGATTAAGGGAGAGCGAAAACTCAAAGTTTTGATTTAAGAAAAAAAAGTACATCTAAAATGGAAATCCACAATGCACAAATGTTGAGAGAGATAATTCGAAAGAGTGTCTATAATTTTTAAGGATTGTATGCTCTTTTTACTTTTTATGTATCAGGTTTTGCAATCGTCACGAAAAGGGGGAGGTTGAGGATTTTTAACTGAGTGTTTAACTCCCAATCCTTAAGTTATTTCTTAGGGTAATATAGCCTGTTATGCATCATAAATCACTTTACAATCATCTATGATTGTTAGGTCAGCTTTTTGGAAAAGGGAAAATTAATGGCTTGTTTGACGCAGGTAAATATCCCACCGCACGTTCACTTGAGAATTTAATGAATGTTTGTTATTCTCTTTAAAAGGTTTGGATCCATAGGTGATTTGCATCTTGATAAAGTTTCAAACATGTAGATCCATTTTTAAAGCATGTGCGGAAGAAATCTCTTTCTTATAAAATTCCAAGCTGTTAGGTTTGTACTAGTGGAATTTCCCAAACTTGGCCAACAAAACTTTTGTGTTCATTTTTGCTGTGTCAATAAATTTTATTTACTTACATTTTTTTTAAAAAATTTTTTACTTGCATAAACTCTTAAATTTTCATTTTGTTCTGATTTGTTTTCCTTTTTGGTTTACAGGATAAAGGGACATCGAAACTCAATGTTTTGATTTAAGAAAAAAGAGTGCATTTAAAACGGAAATGCACAATGCACAAATGTGGAGAGAGATAATTCAAAAGAGTGTCTGTAATTTTTAGGGATTGTAAGCTCTTTTTAGTTTTTATATATTAGGTTTTGCAATCGTCAGGAAAAGAGGGAGGCGAGGGATTTTTAACTGAGTGTTTGACTCCCAATCCATAAGTCATTTCATAAGGTAATATAGCCCGTTACGCATGATAAATCACTTTGCAATCATCTACAATTGTTAGGTCAGATTTTTGTAATTGGGCAAAATAATAGCTTGTTTGACTCGGGTAAATATCCCACCGCACGTTCAATTGAGAATTTAATGAGCGTCTGTTATTTTCTTTAAAAGGTTTGGATCCATAGGTGATTTGCATCTTTAACATGTTTTAAACATGCAGATCCATTTTTAAAGCATGTGTGGAAGAAATCTCTCTCTAATAAAATTCCAAGCTGAGGGTTGAGCTAGTGGAATTTCCCAAACTTGGACAAAAAAACTTTTGTGTTCATTTGTGGTGTGTGAATAAATTTTCTTTCTTACATTTGTTATTGTTTTTAATTTTTTACATATATAAACTCTAAAATTTTCATTTTGTTGTGATCTATTTGCCTTTTATGTTTACTGGGGTAAGGGAGAGCGAATACTCAAAATTTTGACTTAAGAAAAAAGAGTACATCTAAAACGAAAATGCACAATGCACAAATGTAGAGAGAAATAATTCCAAAGAACGTCTATAATTTTTAGGGATTGTAAGCTCGTTTTAGTTTTTGTATATCAGGTTTTACAATCGTCGAGAAAAGGGGGAGGCGGGAGATTTTTAACTGAGTGTTTGACTCCCAATCCATAAGTCATTTCTGAGGGTAATATAGCCCGTTACGCATGATAAATCAATTTACAATCATCTATGATTGTTCGGTCAGCTTTTTGTAAATCGGCAAAATAATTGTTTTTTTGACTCAGGTAAATATCCAACCGCACGTTCACTTGAGAATTTAATGAGCATTTGATATTCTCTTTAAAAGGTTTGGATCCATAGGTGATTTGCACCTTTAACAAGTTTCAAGCATGCAGATCCATTTTTAAACAATGTGTGGAAGAAATCTCTTTCTTATAGAATTCCATGCCGTTATGGTTGAACTCGTCGAATTTCCAAAACTTGGACTACAAAACCTTTGTTTTCAGTTGTGAAAAATTTTTATTTACTAACATTTTTAGTTGTTTTAAATTGTTTCCATGCATAAACTCTAAAATTTTCTTTTTGTTGTGATCTATTTGCCTTTTTCGAATACGGGATGAAAGGAAAGCGAAAACTCAATGTTTTGATTTAAGAAAAAAGAGTGCATCTAAAACGGAAATGCACAATGCACAAATGTCGAGAGAGATAATTTCAAGAGTGTCTATAATTTTTAGGGATTGTAAGCTCTTTTTAGTTTTTATATATTAGGTTTTGCAATCGACAGGAAAAGAGGGAGGCGAGGGATTTTTAACTGAGTGTTTGACTCCCAATCCACAAGTCATTTCATAGGGTAATATAGCCCGTTACGCATGATAAATCACTTTGCTATCATCTATGATTGTTAGGTCAGCTTTTTGTAAAAGGGCAAAATAATGGCTTGTTTGACTCGGGTAAATATCCAACCGCACGTTCACTTGAAAATTTAATGAGCGTTTGTTATTCTCTTTAAAAGGTTTGGATCCATAGGTTATTTGCAGCTTTAACATGTTTCAAGCATGCAGATCCATTTTTAAGGCATGTGTGGAGGAAATCTCGTTTTTATAAAATTCCAAGCTATTATGGTTGAACTAGTGGAATTTTCTAAACGTGGACAACAAAACTTTTGTCTTCATTTGTGGTGTGCGTATAAACTTTTTTTACTTAAATTTGTTATTGTTTTACATTTTTTCCATGCATAAACTCTAAAATTTTCATTTTGTTATGATCTATTTGCCTTTTTGGTAAACGGGATCAAAGGAAAGCGAAAACTCAATGTGATGATTTAAGAAAAAAGAATACATCTAAAATGGAAATGCATGATGCAAAAATGTAGAGAGAAATAATTCCAAAGAGTGTCTGTGATTTTTGGGGACTGTAAGCTCTTTTTAGTTTTTATATATCAGGTTTAGCAATCGCCAGGAAAAGGGGGAGGCAGGGGATTATTAATTGAGTGTTTGACACCAAATCCATAAGTCATTTCATAAGGTAATGTAGCTCGTTACGCATGGTAAATCATTTTTCAATCTTCTATGATTGTTAGGTCAACTTTTTTTAAATGGGCAAAATAATGGCTGGTTTGACTCAGGTAAATATCCCACCGCACATTCACTTGAGAATTTAATGAGTGTTGGTTATTCTCTTTAAAAGTTTTGGATCCATAGCTGATTTGCATCGTTAACATGTTTCAAACATGCAGATCCATTTTTAAAGCATGTGTGGAAGAAATCTCTTTCCTATAAATTCCAAGATGTAAGGGTTGAACTAGTGGAATTTCCAAAACATGGACAACAAAACTTTTGTGTTCATTTGTGGTGTGTGAATAAATTTTCTTTACTTGCATTTTTTATTGGGTTAAATTTTTTCCATACATAAACTCTAAAATTTTGATTTTGTTGTGATCTATTTACCTTTTTGGTTTACGGGATTAAGGGAGAGCGAAAACTCAAAGTTCTGATTTAAGAAAAAAGAGTATATCTAAGATGGAAATGCACAATGCACAAATGTCGAGAGAGACAATTCCAAAGAGTGTCTGTAATTTTTAGGGATTCTAAGCTCTTTTTAGTTTTTATGTTTCAGGTTTTGCAATCGTCAGGAAAAGGGGGAGGCGGGGGATTTTTAACTGAGTGTTTAACTCCTAATCCATAAGTTATTTATTAGGGTAATATAGCCCGTTATGCATGATAAATCACTTTACAATCATCTATGAAATTTAGGTCAGCTTTTTGTAAATGGGAAAAATAATGGCCTTTTTGACGCAGGTAAATATCCCACTGCACGTTCACTTGAGAATTTAATGAGCAGTTGTTATTCTCTTTAAAATGTTTGGATCCATAGGTGATTTGCATCTTTAACATGTTTCAAACATGTAGATCCATTTTTAAAGCATGTGTGGAAGAAATCTCTTTCTTATAAAATTCCAAGATGTTAGGTTTGGACAAGTGGAATTTCCCAAACTTGGACAACAAAACTTTTGTGTTCATTTGTGGTGTGTCAATAAATTTTATTTCCTTACATTTTTTTTAAAAATTTTTTACACACATAAACTGATAAATTTTTATTTTCTTGTGATCTATTTTCCTTTTTGGTTTACAGGATGAAGGGACATCGAAAACTCATAGTTTTGATTTAAGAAAAAAGAGTACATCTAAACTAGAAATGCACAATGCACAAATGTAGAAAGAGATAATTCCAAAGAGTGTCTGTAACTTTTCGGGATTGTAAGCTCTTTTTAGTTTTTATATATCAGGTTTTGCAATCATCAGGAAAGGGGGAGGAGGGGGAGTTTTAACTGAGTGTTTGACTCCCAATCCATAAGTCCTTTCTTAGGGTAATATAGCCCGTTACGCATTATAAATCACTTTACAATCATCCATGATTATTAGGTCAGCTTTTTTTAATTGGGCAAAATAATGGCTTGTTTGACTCGGGTAAATATCCCACCGCACGTTCACTTAAGAATTTAATGAGCGTTTGTTATTCTCTTTAAAAGGGTTGGATCCATAGGTGATTTGCATTTTTAACATGTTTTACACATGCAGATCCATTTTTATAGCATGTGTGGAAGAAATCTCTTTGTGATAAAATTTCAAGCTGTGAGGATTGAACTAGTGGAATTTCCCAAACTTGGACAACAAAACTTTTGTGTTCATTTGTGGTGTGTGAATAAATTTTCTTTCTTACATTTGTTATTTTTTTAAATTTTTTACTTACATAAACTCTAAAACTTTCATTTTCTTGTGATCTATCTGCCTTTTATGTTTACTGGTTGAAGGGAGAGCGAATACTCAAAGTTTTGATTTAAGAAAAAAGAGTACATCTAAAATGGAAATGCACACTGCACAAATGTAGAGAGAGATAATTGGAAAGAATATCTATAATTTTTAGGGATTGTAAGCTCATTTTAGTTTTTATATATCAGGTTTTGCAATCGTCTGGAAAAGGGGGCGGTGGGGGATTTTTAACTGAGTGTTTGACTCCCAATCCATAAGTCATTTCATAGGGTAATATAGCCCATTACGCATGATAAATCACTTTACAATCTTCTACGATTGTTAGGTCAGCTTTTTGCAAAAGGGCAAAATAATGGCTTGTTTGACTCGAGTAAATATCCAACCGCACGTTCACTTGAGAATTTAATGAGCGTTTGTTATTCTCTTTAAAAGGTTGGGATCCATAGGATATTTTCAGCTTTAACATGTTTCAAGCACGCAGATCCATTTTTAAAGCATGTGTGGAGGAAATCTCGTTTTTATAAAATTCCAAGCTATTATGGTCGAACTAGTGGAATTTCCTAAACGTGGATTTTTTAAAATTTTGTGTTAATTTGTGATGTGTGTATACATTTTTTTTTTACTTAAATTAATTATTGTTTTACATTTTCATTTTTTTATGATCTATTTGCCTTTTTGGTGTACGGGATGAAAGGAAAGCGAAAACTCAATGTTTTGATTTAAGAAAAAACTATACATCTAAAATGGAAATGTACGATGCCAAAATGTAGAGAGAGATAATTCCAAAGTGTGTCTGTAATTTTTAGGGATTGTAAGCTCTTTTCAGTTTTTATATATCAGGTTAAGCAATCGTCAGGAAAAGGGGGAGGCAGGGGATTATTAACTGAGTGTTTGACTCCCAATCGATAAGTCATTTCTTATGGTAATGTAGCCCGTTACACATGATAAATCACTTTACAATCTTCTATGATTGTTAGGTCAGCTTTTTTTAAATGGGAAAAATAATGGCTTGTTTGACACAGGTGAATATCCCACCACACGTTCACTTGAGAATTTAATGAGCGTTTGTTATTCTCTTTAAAAGGTTTGGATCCATAGGTGATTTGCATCGTTAACATGTTTTAGACATGCAGATCCATTTTTAAAGCATGTGTGGAAGAAATCTCTTTCTTAAAAATTCCAAGATGTAAGGGTTGAACTAGTGGAATTTCCAAAACTTGGACAACAAAACTTTTGTGTTCATTTGTGGTGTGTGAATAAATTTTCTTTACTTAAATTTGTTATTGGTTTAAATTTTTTCCATACATAAACTCTAAAATTTTCATTTTGTTGTGATCTATTTGCCTTTTTGGTTTACGGGATTAAGGGAGACCGAAAACTGAAAGTTTTGATTTAAGAAAAAAGAGTACATCTAAAATGGAAATGCACAATGCACAATGCACAAAAGTAGAGAGAGATAATTCCAAAGAGTGTCAGTAATTTTTAGGGATTGTAAGCTCTTTTTAGTTTTTATGTATCAGGTTTTCCAATCGTCAGGAAAAGGGGGAGGCGGGGGATATTTAACTGAGTGTTTAACACCCTATACATAGGTTATTTCTTAGGGTAATATAGCCCGTTATGCATGATAAATCACTTTACAATCATCAATGATTGTTCGGTCAGCTTTTTGTAAATGGGAAAAATAATGGCTTGTTTGACGCAGGTAAATATCCCACCGCATGTTCACTGATGAGCGTTTGTAATTCTCTTTAAAAGGTTTGGATCCATAGGTGATTTGCTTCTTTAACATGTTTCAAACATGTAGATCCATTTTTAAAGCATGCGCGGAAGAAATCTCATTCTTACAAAATTCCAAAGATGTTAGGTTTCGACTAGTGGAATTTCCCAAACTTGGACAACAAAACTTTTGTGTTCATTTGTGATGAGTCAATAAATTTTGATTTACTTACATTTTTTTTAAAATTTTTACACACATAAACTCATAAATTTTCATTTTGTTGTGATCTATTTTCCTTTTTTGTTTACGGGATGAAGGGACATCGAAAACTCATAGTTTTGATTTAAGAAAAAAGAGTACATCTAAAATGGAAATCCACAATGCACAAATATAAAAAGAGATAATTCCAAAGAGTGTCTGTAACTTTTTGGGATTGTAAGCTCTTTTTAGTTTTTATATATCAGGTTTTGCAATCATCAGGAAAAGGGGGAGGAGGGGGAGTTTTAACTAAGTGTTTGACTCCAAATCCATAAGTCATTTCTTAGGGCAATATAGCCCATTACGCATGATAAATCACTTTACAATCATCTATGATTGTTAGGTCAGCTTTTTTTAATTGGGCAAAATAAAGGCTTGTTTGACTCGGCTAAATATCCCACCGCACGTTCACTTGAGAATTTAGTGAGTGTTTTTTATTCTCTTTAAAATGTTTGGATCCATAGGTGATTTGCATCTTTAACATGTTTTAAACATGCAGATCCATTTTTAAAGCATGTGTGACAGAAATCTTTTTCTGATAAAATTCCAAATTGTGAGGGTTGAACTAGTCGAACTTCCCAAACTTGGACAACAAAACTTTTGTGTTCATTTGTGGTGTGTCAATAAATTTTCTTTCTTACTTTTTTTATTGTTTTAAATTTTTTACATACATAAACTCTAAAAATTTCATTTTGTTGTGAACTATTTGCCTTTAATGTTTACTGGTTGAAGGGAGAGCGAATACTCAAAGTTTTGATTTACGAAAATAGAGTACTTGTAAAATGGAAATGCACAATGCACAAATGTAGAGAAAGATAATTCCAAAGAATGTCTATAATTTTAAGGGATTGTAAGCTCGTTTTAGTTTTTATATATCAGGTTTTGCAATCATCGAGAAAAGGGGAAGGTAGGGAATTTTTAACTGAGTGTTTGACTCCCAATCCATAAGTCATTTCATAGGGTAATATAGCCCGTTACGCATGATAAATCACTTTACAATCATCTAGGATTGTCAGGTCTGTTTTTTGTAAATGGGCAAAATAATGGCTTGTTTGACTTGGGTAAATATCCAACCGCACGTTCACTTGAGAATTTAATGAGCGTTTGTTATTCTCTTTAAATGGTTTGGATCCATAGGGCATTTGCAGCTTTAACATGTTTCAAGCATGCAGATCCATTTTTAAAGCATGTGTGGAGGAAATCTCGTTTTTATAAAATTCCAAGCTATTATGGTTGAACTAGTGTAATTTTCTAAACGTGGACACCAAAACTTTTGTGTTCATTTGTGGTGTGTGTATACACATTTTTTACTTAAATTTGTTATTGTTTTACATTTTTTCCATGCCTAAACTCTAAAATTTTCATTTTGTTGTGATCTATTTACCTTTTTGGTATACGGGATGAAAGGAAAGCAAAAACGTAGTTTTTTGATTTAAGAAAAAAGAATACATCAAAAATGGAAATGCACGATGCAAAAATGTAGAGAGAGATAATTCCAAAGAGTGTCTATAATTTTTAGGGATTGTAAGCTCTTTTTAGTTTTTATATATCAGGTTTTGCAATCGTCAGGAAAAGGAGGAGGCGGGGGATTATTAACTGAGTGTTTGATTCCCAATCCATAAGTCATTTCTTAAGGTAATATAGCCCGTTATGCATGGTAAATCACTTTACAATCTTCTCTGATTGTTAGGTTAGCTTTTTTTAAGTGGGCAAAATAATGGCTTGTTTGACTCAGGTAAATATTGCACCGCACGTTCACTTGAGAATTTAATGAACGTTTGTTATTCTCTTTAAAAGGTTTGGATCCATAGGTGATTTGCATCGTTAACATGTTTCAAACATGCAGATCCATTTTTAAAGCATGTGTGGAAGAAATCTCTTTCTCAAAAATTCCAAGATGTAAGGGTTGAACTAGTGGAATTTCCAAAACATGGACAACAAAACTTTTGTGTTCATTTATGGTGTGTGAATAAATTTTCTTTACTTACATTTGTTTTTGGTTTAAATTTTTTCCATACATAAATTCTAAAATTTTCATTTTGTTGTGATCTATTTGACTTTTTGGTTTATGGGATTAAGGGAGAGCGAAAACTCAAAATTTTAGAGTACATCTAAAATGGAAATTCACAATGCACAAATGTAGAGAGAGATATTTCCAAAGAGTGTATGTAATTGTTAGGGATTGTAAACACTTTTAGTTTTTATGTATTAGGTTTTGAGATCGTCACGAAAAGGGAGAGGTGGGGGATTTTTAACTTAGTGTTTAACTCCCAATCCAAAAGTTATTTCTTAGGGTAATATAGCCCGTTATGCATGATAAATCACTTTACAATCATCTATGATTGTTAGGTCATCTTTTTGTAAATTGGAAAAATATTGGCTTGTTTGACGCAGGTAAATATCCCACCGCACGTTCACTTGAGAATTTAATGAACGTTTGTTATTTTCTTTAAAAGGTTTGGATCCATAGGTGATTTGCATCTTTAACATGTTTCAAACATCTAGATCCATTTTTAAAGCATGTGTGGAAGAAATCTCTTTCTTATAAAATTCCAAGCTGTTAGGTTTGGGCTAGTGGAATTTCCCAAACTTGGACAACAAAACTTTTGTGGTCATTTTTTATGTGTCAATAAATTTGATTTACTTAAGAAAAAGAGTACATCTAAAATGGAAATGCACAATGAAAAAATTTAGAGAGAGATAATTGCAAAGAGTGTCTGTTACTTTTCGGGATTGTAAGATCTTTTTAGTTTTTATATATCAGGTTTTGCAATCATCAGGAAAAGAGGGAGGAGGGGGAGTTTTAACTAAGTGTTTGACTCCCAATCCATCAGTCATTTCTTAGGGCAATATAGCCCGTTATGCATGATAAATCAGTTTACAATCATCTATGATTGTTAGGTCAGCTTTTTGTAATTGGGCAAAATAAGGGCTTGTTTGTCTTGGGTAAATATCCCATGGCACGTTCACTTGAGAATTTAATGAGCGTTTGTTATTCTCTTTAAAAGGTTTGAATCCATAGGTGATTTGCATCTTTAACATGTTTTAAACATGCAGATCCATTTTTAAAGTATGTGTGGAAGAAATCTCTTTCTGATAAAATTCCAAGCTGTGAGGGTTGAACTAGTGGAATTTCCCAAAATTGGACAACAAAACTTTTGTGTTCATTTGTGGTGTGTGAATAAATTTTCTTTCTTACATTTGTTATTATTTTAAATTTTTTACATACATAAACTCTAAAATTTTCATTTTGTTACGATCTATTTGCCTTTTATGTTTACTGGTTGAAGAGAGAGCGAATACTCAAGTTTTTATTTTAGAAAAAAGAGTACATCTAAATTTGAAATGCACAATGCGCAAATGTAGAGAGAGATAATTTCGAAGAATGTCTATTATTTTTGGGATTGTAAGTTCGTTTTAGTTTTTATATATCAGGTTTTACAATCGTTGGGAAAAGGGGGAGGCAGGGGATTTTTAACTGAGTGTTTGACTCCCAATCCATAAGTCATTTCATAGGGTAATATAGCCCATTACGCATGGTAAATCAGTTTACAATTTTCTATGAATGTTAGGTCAGCTTTTTTTAAATGGGCAAAATAATAGCTTGTTTGACTCAGGTAAATATCCCACCGCACGTTCACTTGAGAATTTAATGAGCGTTTGTTATTCTCTATAAAAGGTTTGGATCCATAGGTGATTTGCATTGTTAACAAGTTTCAAACATGCAGATCCATTTTTAAAGCATGTGTGGAAGAAATCTCTTTCTTAAAAATTCCAAGATGTAAGGGTTGAATTTCCAAAACTTGGACAACAAAACTTTTGTGTTCATTTTTGGTGTGTGAATAAATTTTCTTTACTTACATTTGTTGTTGGTTTAAATTTTTTCCATACCTAAACTCTAAAATTTTCAATTTGTTGTGATCTATTTGCCTTTTTGGTTTACGGGATTAAGGGAGAGCGAAAACTCAAAGTTTTGATTTAAGAAAAAAGAGTACATCTAAAATGGAAATGCACAATGCACGAATGTAGCGAGAGATAATTCCAAAGAGTGTCTATAATTTTAAGGGATTGTAAGCTCTTTTTAGTTTTTATGTATCAGGTTTTGCAATCGTTAGGAAAAAGGGGAGGCAGGGGATTTTTAACTGAGTGTTTAACTCCGTATCCATAAGTTATTTCTTATGGTAATATAGCCCGTTATGCATGATAAATCACTTTACAATCATCTATGATTGTTAGGTCAGATTTTTGTAAATGGGAAAAATAATGGCTTGTTTGACGCAGGTAAATATCCCACCGCACGTTCACTTGAGAATTTAATGAGCGTTTGTTATTCTCTTTAAAAGGTTTGGATCCATAGGTGATTTGCATCTTTAACATGTTTCAAACATGTAGATCCATTTTTGAAGCATCTACGGAAGAAATCTCTTTCTTATAAAATTCCAAGCTGTTAGGTTTGGACTAGTGGAATTTCCCAAACTTGGACAACAAAACTTTTGTGTTCATTTGTGGTGTGTCAATAAATTTTATTTACTTAAATTTTTTTTTATATTTTTTCTTGCATAAACTCTTAAATTTTCATTTTGTTGAGATCTATTTTCCTTTTTGGTTTACGGGATATAGGGACATCAAAACTCATAGTTTTGATTTAAGAAAAAAGAGTACATCTAAAATGGAAATGCACAATGTACAAATGTAGAGAGAGATAATTTATGTGCGTTTGTTATTCTCTTTAAAAAGTTTGGATCCATAGGTGATTTTTATATTTAACATGTTTCAAACACGCAGATCCATTTTTAAAGCATGTGTGGAAGAAATCTCTTTCTTATAAAATTCCAAGCTGTAAGGGTTGAACTCGTGGAATTTCCATAAATTGGACAACAAAACTTTTGTGTTATTTTGTGGTGTGTGAATAAATTTTCTTTAGTTACATTTGTTATTTGTTTAAATTTTTTCCATACATAAACTCTAAAATTTTCATTTTGTTGTGATCTACTTGCCTTTTTGGTTTGCGGGATGAAGGGAGAGTGAAAACTCAAAGTTTTGATTTAAGAAGAAAGAGTAAATCTAAAATGGAAATGCACAATTCCCAACTGTAGAGAGAGATAATTCAAAAGAGTGTCTGTAATTTTTATGGATTGTAAGCTCTTTTTAGTTTTTATATATCAGGTTTTGCATTTGTCGGGAAAAGGGGGAGGCGGGGGATTTTTAACTGAGTGTTTGAGTCCCAATCCATAAGTCATATCTTAGGGTAATATAGCCCGTTACGCATGATAAATCACTTTACATTCATCTATGATTGTTAGGTCGGCTTTTTGTAAATGGGAAAAATAATGGCTTGTTTGATGCAGGTAAATATCCAACCGCACGTTCACTTGAGAATTTAATGAGCGTTTGTTATTCTCTTTAAAAGGTTTGGATCCATAGGTGATTTGGAGCTTTAACAAGTTTCAAGCATGTAGATCCATTTTTAAAGCATGTGTGGAAGATATCTCTTTCCTATAAAATTCCAAGCTGTTTTGGTTGAACTAGTGGAATTCCCAAAACATGGACAACAAAACTTTTTGGTTCATTTGTGGTGTGTGAATAAATTTTCTTTACTTACATTTTTTATTGTTTTAGAATTTTTACATACATAAACTCTAAAATTTTCATTTCGTTGTGATCTATTGGCCTTTTTGGTTTAAGGGGTGAAGGAAGAGCGAAAACTCAATGTTTTGATTTAAGAAAAAAAGACTACATCTAAAATGGAAATGCATAATGCAAAAATGTAGAGAGAAATAATTCCAAAGAATGTTTGTAATTTTTAGGGATTGTATGCTCTTTTAATTTTTATATATCACGTTTTGCAATCATCGGGAAAAGGGGGGGGGGGGGGGGGGGGGGGGGGGGCGGGGCATTTTTAACTGAGTGTTTGACTCCCAATCCATAAGTCATTTCTTAGGGTAATATAACCCGTTATGAATGATAAATCACTTTACAATCATCTATGATTGTTAGTTCTTCTTTTTGTAAATGGGCAAAATAATAGATTGTTTGACTCGGGTATAAATCCAACCGCACGTTCACTTGAGAATTTAATGAGCGTTTGTTATTCTCTTTAAAATGTTTGGATCCATAGGTGATTTGCAGGTTTAACAAGTTTCAAGCATGCAGATCCATTTTTAAAGCATGTGTGGAAGATATCTCTTTCCTATAAAATTCCAAGCTGTTATGGTTAAACTAGTGGAATTTCCAAAACATGGACAACAAAACTTTTTGTTTCATTTGTGGTGTGTGAATAAATTTTCTTTACTTACATTTATTATTGTTTTAAAATTTTTACATACATAAACTCTAAAATTTTCATTTCGTTGTGATCTATTGGAATTTTTGGTTTACGGGATGAAGGGAGAGTGAAAACTCAATGTTTTGATTTAAGAAAAAAGACTACATCTAAAATGGAAATGTATAGTGCACAAATGTAGAGAGAAATAATTCCAAAGAATGTTTGTAATTTTTAGGGATTGTATGCTTTGTTTAGTTTTTATATATCACGTTTTGCAATCATCGGGAAAAGGAGGGGTGAGGAATTTTTAACTGAGTGTTTGACTCCCAATCCATATGTCATTTCTTACGCTAATATAGCCCGTTATAAATGATAAATCACTTTACAATCATCTATGATTGTTAGTTCTGCTTTTTGTAAATGGGCAAAATAATGGATTGTTTGACTCGGGTAAAAATCCAACTGCACGTTCACTTGAGAATTTCATGAGCGTTTGTTACTCTCTTTAAAATGTTTGGATCCATAGGTGATTTGCAGGTTTAACAAGTTTCAAGCATGCAGATCCATTTTTAAAGCTTGTGTGGAAGAAATCTCTTTCTTATAAAATTTCATGCTGTTACGGTTGAACTAGTGGAATTTCCAAAACTATGACAACAAAACTTTTGTGTCCATTTGTGGTGTGTGAATAAACTTTCTTTACTTACATTTGTTATTGTTTTAATTTTTTTCCTTGCATAAACTCTAAAATTTTCATTTTGTTGTGATCTATTTGCCTTTTTGGTATATGGGATGAAAGGAAAGCAAAAACTCATTGTTTTTAATTAAGAAAAAAAAGTACATCTAAAATGGAAATGCACAATGCACAAATGTAGGGAGAGATAATTCCAAAGAGTGTCTGTAATTTTTAGGGATTCTAAGCTCTTTTTAGTTTTTATATATCAGGTTTCGTAATCGCCAGGAAAAAGGGGAGGAGTGGGATTTTCAACTGAGTGTTTGACTCCCAATCCATAAGTCATTTCTTTGGGTAATGTAGCCCGTTACGCATGATAAATCACTTTACAATCATCTATGAATTTTAGGTTAGCTTTTTGTAAATAGGCAAAATAATGGCTTGTTTCACTCGGGTAAATACACTTGACAATTTAATGAGAGTTTGTTATTCTCTTTAAAAGGTTTGGATCCATAGGTGATTTGTACCTTTAACATGTTTCAAGCATGCAGATCCATTTTTAAAGCATGTGTGGAAGAAATCTGTTTCTTTTAAAATTCCAAGCAGTTATGGTTGAACTAGTGGAATTTCCAAAACTTGTACAACAAAACTTTTGTGTACATTTGTGGTGTGTGAATAAATTTTCTTTACTCACATTTGTTATAGTTTTAAAATTTTTAGTTACTTAAACTCTAAAATTTTCATTTTGTTGTGATTTATTTGCTTTTATGGTTTACGGGATGAAGGGAGAGCGAAAACTCAAAGTTTTGATTTTAGAAAAAAGAGTACATCTAAAATTGAAATGCACAGTGCACAAATGTAGAGAGAGATAATTCCAATGAATGTCTATAATTTTAAGGGATTGTAAGCTCTTTTTACTTTTTATATATCAGGTTTAGGAATCGTCTGGAAAAGGGGGAGGTTGGGTTTTTTAACTGAGCGTGTGATTCCCGATCCATAAGTCATTTGTTAGGGTAATATAGCCTGTTACGCATGATAAATCACTCTACAATCATCTATGATTGTTAGGTCAGCTTTTTGTAAATGGGCAAACTAATGTCTTGTTTGACTCGGGTAAATATCCAACCGCACGTTCACTTGACAATTTAATGAGCGTTTGTTATTCTCATTAAAAGGTTTGGATCCATAGGTGATTTGCAACTTTAACATGTTTCAAGCATGCAGATCCATTTTTAAAATACGTGTGGAAGAAATCTCTTTCTTATAAAATTCCAAGCTGTTATGGTTGAACTAGTGGAATTTCAAAAACTTGGACAACAAAACTTTTGTGTTCATTTGTGGTGTGTGAATAAATTTTCTTTACTTACATTTGTTATTGTTTTAAAATTTTTACATTCATAAACTAAAAAATTTTCATTTTGTTGTGATCTATTTGTCGTTCTGGTTTACGGGATCAAGGGAGAGCAAAAACTCAAAGTTTTTATTTAAGAAAAAAGAGAACATCTAAAATGGAAATGCATAATGCACAAATGTACAGAGAAAAAATTCCAAATAATATCTGTAATTTTTAAGGATTGTAAGCTCTTTTTAGTTTTTATATATCATGTTTCACAATCGTCAGGAAAAGGGGGGTGGGGGATTTTTTTCTGAGTGTTTGACTCCCAATACATAAGTCATTTCTTAGGGTAAAATAGCCCATTATGAATGATAAATCACTTTACAATCATCTATGATTGTTAGGTCAGCTTTTTGTAAATGGGCAAAATAATGGATTGTTTGACTCGGGTAAATATCCAACCGCACGTTCACTTAAGAATTTAGTGAGCGTTTGTTATTCTCTTTAAAATGTTTGGATCCATAGGTGATTTGAAGCTTTAACAAGTTTAAAGCATGCAGATCCATTTTTAAAGCTTGTGTGGAAGAAATCTCTTTCTTATAAAATTCCAAGCTGTTACGTTTGAACTATTGGAATTTCCAAAACTTGGACAACAAAACTTTTGTGTTCATTTGTGGTGTGTGAATAAATTTTCTTTTCTTACATTTGTTTTTATTTTAAATTTTTTCCATGCATAAACTCTCAAATTTTCATTTTGTTGTGATCTATTTACCTTTTTTGTATACGGGATGAAAGGAAAGCGAAAACTCAATGTTTTGATTTAAGAAAAAAGAGTACATCGAAAATGGAAACGCACAATTGAAAAATGTAGAAAGAGATAATACCAAAGAGTGTCTGTAATTTTTAGGGATTCTGAGCTCTTTTTAATTTCTATATATCAGGTTTTGGAATCGTCGGGAAAAGGGGGTGGTGGGGGTGTTTTAACTGAGTGTTTGACTCCCAATCCATAAGTCATGATAAATCACTTTACAATAATCTATGATTGTTAGGTCAACTTTTTGTAAATGGGCAAAATAAAGGATTGTTTGACTTGAGTAAATATCCAACCGCACTTTCACTTGAGAATTTAATGAGCGTTTGTTATTCTCTTTAAAAGGTATGGATCCATAGGTGATTTGAAGCTTTAACAAGTTTCAAGCATGCAGATCCATTTTTAAAGCTTGTGTGGAAGAAATCTCTTTCTTATAAAATTCCAAGTTGTTACGGTTGAACTAGTGGAATTTCCAAAACATGGACAACAAAACTTTTGTATTCATTTGTGGTGTGTGATAAACTTTCTTTACATAAATTGGTGATTTTTTAAATTTTTTTCCATGCATAAACTCTAAAATTTTCATTTTGTTGTGATCAATTTGCCTTTTTGGTATATAAGATGAAAGGAAAGCAAAAGCTCAATGTTTTGATTTAAGAAAAAAAAGTACATCTAAAATGGAAATGCTCAATGCACAAATGTAGAGAGAGATAATTCCAAAGAGTGTCTGTAATTTTTAGGGATTGTAAACTCTTTTTAGTTTTTATATATGAGTTTTTACAATAGTCAGGAAAAGGGGGAGGCGAGGGATTTTTAACTGAGTGTTTGACTCCTAATCCATAAGTCATTTCTTAGAGTAATATAGCCTGTTACGTATGACAAATCACTTTATAATCATCTATGATTGTTAGGTCAGCATTTTGTAAATGGAAAAAATAATGTCTTGTTTGACTCGAGTAAATAACCCACCGCACGTTCACTTGACAATTTAATGAGCGTTTGTTATTCTGTTTAAAAGGTTTGGAGCCGTAGGTGATTTGCATCTTTAACATGTTTCAAACATGTAGATCCCTTTTTAAAACATGTGTGGAAGAAATCTCTTTCTTATAAAATTCCAAGCTGTTAGGGTTGAACTAGTCGATTATCCAAAACGTGGACAACAAAATTTTTGTATTCATTTGTGGTGTGTGATTAAATTTTATTTATTTACATTTGTTATTTGTTTAAAATTTTTCCATACATAAACTCTAAAATTTTAATTTTGTTGTGATCAATTTGCCTTTTTGGTACATGGGCTGAAAAGAAAGCAAAAGATCAATGTTTTGATTTAAAAAAAAAGTACATCTAAAATGGAAATGCACAATGCACAAATTTAGAGAGAAATAATTCCAAAGAGTGTCTGTAATTTTTAGGGATTGTAAGCTCTTTTTAGTTTTTATATATCTTGTTTTGCAATCGTAAGGAGAAGGGGGAGGCGGGGGATTCTTAACTGAGTGTTTGACTCTCAATCCATAAGTCATTTCTTAGGGTAATATAGCCCGTTACACATGACAAATCACTTTACAATCATCTATGATTGTGAGGTCAGCTTTTTGTAAATGGGCAAAATAATGGCTTGTTTGACTCGGGTAAATATCCCACCGCACGTTCACTTGAGAATTTAATGAGCGTTTGTGATTCTCATTAAAAGGTTTGGGTCCATATGTGATTTACATTTTTCACTTGTTTCAAACATGCAGATCCTTTTTTAAAGCATGTGTGGAAGAAATCTCTTTCTTATAAAATTCCAAGCTGTTAGGGTTGAACTAGTGGAATTTCCCATAATTGGACAACAAAACTTTTGTGTTCATTTGTGGTGTGTGAATTAATTTTCTATACTTAGATTTGTTGTTGTTTTAAATTTTTTACATTCATAAACTCTAAAATTTTCATTTTGTTGTGATCTATTTGCCTTTTTGGTTTACAAGATGATGGGAGAGCAAAAAACTCAATGTTTTGATTTAAGAAAAAAGAGTACATCTAAAATGGAAATGCACAATGAAAAAAAGTAGAGAGTGATAATTCCAAAGAGTGTCTGTAATTTTTATGGATTGTAAGCTCTGTTTTATTTTTATATATCTGGTTTTGCAATCGTCGGGAAAAGGGGGAGGCGGGGGATTTTTACCAGATTGTTTGACTCCCAATCCATAATTCATTTCTTAGGGTAATATAGTCCATTACGCAGGATAAATCACATTACAATCATCTACGATTGTTAGGTCAGCTTTTTATAAATGGCCAAAATAATGGCTTGTTTGACTCGGTTAATTATCCAACCGCACGTTCACTAGAGAATTTAATGTGCGTTTGTTATTCTCTTTAAAAGGTTTGGATCCATAGGTGATTTGAAGCTTTAACATGTTTCAAGCATCCAAATCCATTTTTAAAGCATGTGTGGAAGAAATCTCTTTCTTATAAAATTCCAAGCTGTTATGGTTGAACTAGTGGAATTTCGAAAACTTGGACAACAAAAGTTTTGTGTTCATTTGAGGTGTGTGAATAAATTTTCTATACTTAGATTTGTTATTGTTTAAAATTTTTTACATACATAAACTCTAAAATTTTCATTTTGTTGTGATCTATTTGCCTTTCTCGTTTATAGGATGATGGGAGAGCGAAAAACTCAAAGTTTTGATTTAAGAAAAAAGAGTACCTCTAAAATGGAAATGCACAATGCACAGATGTAGAGAGAGATAATTCCAAAGAATGTCTGTAATTTTAATGGATTGTAAGCTCTTTTTTGTTTAAATATATAAGGTTTTGCAATCGTCGGGAAAAGGGGGAGGCAGAGGATTTTTAACTAAGTGTTTGGCTCCCAATCCATAAGTCATTTCTTAGGGTAATATAGTCCGTTACGCAGGATAAATCACTTTCCAGTCATCTATGATTATTAGGTCAGCTTTTTATAAATGGGCAAAATAATGGCTTGTTTGACTCGATTAAATATCCAACCGCACGTTCACTAGAGCATTTTAATGAGCGTTTGTTATTCTGTTTAAAAGGTTTGGATCCATAGGTGATTTGCAGCTTTAACAAGTTTCAAGTATCCGGATCCATTTTTAAAGCTTGTGTGGAAGAAATCTTTTTCTTATAAAATTCCAAGCTATTATGGTTGAACTAGTGGAATTTCCAAAACTTGGACAACAAAACTTTTTGTGGTGTGTGAATAAATTTTCTTTAATTATATTTGTTATTGTTTTAAATTTTTTCCACGCATAAACACTAAAATTTTCATTTTGTTGAGATCTATTTTCCTTTTTGTAATACGGGATGAAGGGAAAGAGAAAACTCAATGTTTTGATTTAAGAAAAAAGTGTACATCTAATATGGAAATGCACAATGCACAAATGTAGAGAGAAATAATTCCAAAGAGTGTCTGTAATTTTTAGGTATTGTAAGCTCTTTTTAGTTTTTATATATTTTGTTTTGCAATCGTCAGGAAAAAGGGGAGGAGGGGGATTTTTAACTGAGTATTTGACTCCCAATCCATATGTCATTTCTTAGATTCCAAGTTGTTAGGGTTGAACTAGTGAAATTTCAAAAACATGGACAACAAAATTTTTGTGTTCATTTGTGGTGTGTGAATTAATTTTCTTTACTTACATTTGTTATTTTTTAAAAAACATTTCCATACATAAACTCTAAAATTTTCATTTTGTTGTGATCTATTTGCATTTATGGTTTACGGGATGAAGGGAGAGAGAAAACTCAAAGTTTTGATTTCAGAAAAAAGAGTACATCTAAAATGGAAATTTACAATGCACAAATGTAGAGAGAGATAATTCCAAAGAATGTCTGTAATTTTTAGGGATTGTCAGTTCTTTTTAGTTTTTATAAATCATGTTTTGGAATCGTCGGGAAAAGGGGAAGGTTGAGTTTTTTAACTGAGTGTTTGATTCCCAATCCATAAGTCATTTCTTAGGGTAATATATCCCGTTACACATGATAAATCACTTTACAATCATCTCTGATTGTTAGGTCAGCTTTTTGTAAATGGGCAATAATGGCTTGTTTGACTCGGGTAAATATCCAACCGTACATTCACTTGAGAATTGAATGAGCGTTTGTTATTCTGTTGAATAGGTTTGGATCCATAGGTGATTTGCAGCTTTAACATGTTTCAAGCTTGCAGATCTATTTTTAAAGCATGTGTGGAAGAAATCTCTTTCTTATAAAATTCCAAGCTGTTATGGTTGAACTAGTGGAATTTCCAAAACTTGGACAACAAAAGTTTTGTGTTCATTTGTGGTGTGTGAATAAATTTTCTATACTTAGATTTGTTATTGTTTAAAATTTTTTACATACATAAACTCTAAAATTTTCATTTTGTTGTGATCTATTTGCCTTTCTCGTTTACAGGATGATGGGAGAGCGAAAAACTCAAAGTTTTGATTTAAGAAGAAAGAGTACCTCTAAAATGGAAATGCACAATGCACAAATGTAGAGGGAGATAATTCCAAAGAGTGTCTGTAATTTTTATGGATTGTAAGCTCTTTTTTGTTTTAATATATAAGGGTTTGCAATCGTCGGGAAAAGGGGGAGGCAGGGGATTTTTAATTGAGTGTTTGACTCTCAATCCATAAGCTATTTCTTAGGGTAATATAGACCGTTACACATGATAAATCACTTTATAATCATCTCTGATTGTTAGGTCAGCTTTTTCTAAATGGGCAAAATAATGGCTTGTTTGACTCGGGTAAATATCCCACCGCACGTTCACTTGAGAATTTAATGACCGTTTGTTATTCTCATTAAAAGGTTTGGATCCATAGGTGATTTGCATTTTTAACTTGTTTCAAACGTGCAGATCCTTTTTTAAAGCATGTGTGGAAGAAATATCTTTTTTATAAAATTCCAAGTTGTTAGGGTTGAACTAGTGGAATTTCCCTAACTTGGACAACACAACTTTTGTGTTCATTTGTGGTGTGTGAATAAATTTTCTTTACTGAGATTTTTTATTGTTTTTAATTTTTTACATACATAAACTCTAACACTTTCATTTTGTTGTGATCTATTTGCCTTTATGGTTTACAGGATGATGGGAGAGCGAAAAACTCAATGTTTTGATTTAAGAAAAAAGAGTACATCTAAAATTGAAATGCACATTGCACAAATGTAGAGAGAGATAATTCCAAAGAGTGTCTTTAATTTTTATGGATTGTAAGCTCTTTTTTTTTATATATCAGGTTTTGCAATCGTCGGGAAAAGGGGGAGGCGGGGGATTTTTAACTGAGTGTTTCACTCCCAATCCATAAGTCATTTCTTAGGGTAATATAGTCTGATACGCAGGATAAATAACTTTACAATCATCTATGATTTTTAGGTCAGCTTTTTGTAAATGGGCAAAATAATGGCTTGTTTGACTTGGTTAAATATCCAATCGCACGTTCACTTGAGAATTTAATGAGCGTTTGTTATTCTCTGTAAAAGGTTTGGATCCATAGGTAATTTGCAGCTTTAACATGTTCCAAGCTTGCTGATCCATATTTAAAGCATGTCTGGAAGAAATCTCTTTCTTATAAATTCCAAGCTGTTATGGTTGAACTAGTGGAATTTCCAAAACTTGGACCACAAAACTTTTGTGTTTATTTGTGGTGTGTGAATAAATTTTCTTTAATTACATTTGTTATTTTTTAAAATTTTTTCCTTGCATAAACTCTAAAATTTTCATTTTGTTGTGATCTATTTGCCTTTTTTGTATACGGGATGAAGGGCAAGCGAAAACTCAATGTTTTGATTTAAGAAAAAAGAGTACATCTAAAATGGAAATGCACAATGCACAATGCACAAATGTAGAGAGAGATAATTCCAAAGAGTGTCTATAATTTTTAGGTATTGTAAACTCTTTTTAGTTTTTATATATTTTGTTTTTCAATCGTCAGGAAAAGGGGGAGGCGGGGGATTTTTAACTGAGTGTTGGACTTCCAATCCTTAAGTCATTTCTTAGGGTAATATAGCCCGTTACAATCATCTATGATTGTTACGTCAGCTTTTTGTAAATGAGGAAAATAGTGGCTTGTTTGACTCGATTAAATATCGCACCGCACATTTACTTGAGAATTTAATGAGCATTTGTTATTCTCTTTAAAAGGTTTGGATCCATAGGTGATTTGCATCATTAACATGTTTCAAACATGTAGACCCATTTTTAAAGCATGTGTGGAAGAAATCTCTTTCTTACAAAATTCAAAGCTGTTAGGGTTGAAGTAGTGGAATTTCAAAAACATGGACAACAAAACTTTTGTGTTCATTTGTGGTCTGTGAATAAATTTTCTTTACTTACATTTGTGGTCTGTGAATAAATTTTCTTTATGGTTTACGGGATGAAGGGAGAACGAAAACTCAAAGTTTTGATTTAAGAAAAAATAGTACATCTAAAATGGAAATGCACAATGCACGAATGTAGAGAGAGATAATTCCAAAGTGTGTCTGTAATTTTTAGAGATTGTAAGCTCTTTATAGTTTTTATACATCACGTTTTGCAATCGTCAGGAAAAGGGAGGTTGGGGGTAGAGGATTTTTAACTGAGTGTTTGAATCCCAATCCATAAGTCATTTCTTAGGGTAATATAGCCCGTTATGAATGATAAATCACTTTACAATCATCTATGATTGTTAGGTCAGCTTTTTGTAAATGGGCAAAATAATGGATTGTTTGACTCGAGTAAATATCCAACCGCACGTTCACTTGAGAATTTAATAAGCATTTGTTATTCTCTATAAAAGGTTTGGATCCATAGGTGATTTGATGCTTTAACAAGTTTCAAGCATGCAGATTCATTTTTAAAAGCATGTGTGGAAGAAATCTCTTTCTTATAAAATTCAAAGCTATTACGGTTGAACAAGTGTAATTTCCAAAATATGGACAACAAAACTTTTGTGTTCATTTATGGTGTGATTATTTTAATTTTTTTCCTTGCATAAACTCTAAAATTTTTATTTTTTTGTGATCAATTTGCCTTTTTGGTATATGGGAAGAAAGGAAAACAAAAGCTCAATGGTTTGATTTAAGAAAAAAAAGTACATCTAAAATGGAAATGCACAATGCACAATGCACAAATGTAGAGAGAGATATTTCCAAAGAGTGTCTGTAATTTTTAGGGATTGTAAGCTCTTTTTAGTTTTTATATATCTATTTTTCCAATGGTTAGGAAAAGGGGGAGGCGGGGGATTTTTAACTGAGTGTTTGACTTCTAATCCATAAGTCATTTCTTAGGGTAATATAGCCTGTTACGCATGATAAAGCATTTTACAATCATCTATGATTGTTAGGTCATCTTTTGTAAATGGGAAAAATAATGTCTTGTTTGACTCGGGTAAATATCCCACCGCACGTTCACTTAACATTTTAATGAGCGTTTGTTATTCTGTTTAAAAGGTTTGGATCCATAGGTGATTTGCATCTTTAACTAGTTTCAAACATGCAGATCCATTTTTAAAGCATGTGTAGAAGAAATCTCTTTCTTTTTAAAATTCCAAGCTATTTGGGTTGAACTAGTGGATTATCCAAAACATGGACCACAAAACTTTTGTGTTCATTAGTGGTGTGTTAATAAATTTTCTTTATTTACATTTGTTATTTGTTTAAATTTTTTCCAAACATAAACTATAAAATTTTCATTTTGTTGTGATCTATTTGCCTTTATGGTTTACGGGATGAAGGGAGAGCGAAAACTCAAAGTTTTAATTTATGAAAAAAGAGTACATCTAAAATGGAAATGCATAATGCACAAATGAAGAGAGAAATAATTTAAGAGAATGTCTCTAATTTTTTGGGATTGTAAGCACTTTTTAGTTCTTATATACCAGGTTTTGCAATCGTTGGGAAAAGGGGGGGTGGGGGATTTTCAACTGAATGTTTGACTCCCAATCCATAAGTCATTTCTTAGGGTAATATAGCCCGTTACAATCATCTATGATTTTTAGGTCAGCTTTTTGTAAATGGGCAAAATAGTGGCTTCTTTGACTCGGGTAAATATCCCACCGCACGTTCACTTGACAATTCAATGACCGTTTGTTATTCTCTTTAAAAGGTTTGGATCCATAGGTGATTTGCATCTTTAACATGTTTCAAACATGCAGATCCATTTTTAAAGCATGTATGGAAGAAATCTCTTTCTTATAAAATTCCAAGCTGTTAGGGTTGAACTCGTGGAATTTCCATAACTTGGACACCAAAACTTTTGTTTTCATTTGTGGTGTGTGAATAAATTTTCTTTACTTACATTTGTTATTGTTTTAAATTTTTTACATAAATAACTCTAAAATTTTTATTTTGTTGTGATCTATTTGCCTTTTTGGTTAATGAGATAAAAAGAGAGCGAAAACTCAAAGTTTTGATTTAATAAAAAAGTGTACATCTAAAATGGAAATGCACAATGCACAAATATAGAGAGAGATAATTCCAAAGAATGTCTGTACTTTTTATGGATTCTAATCTCTTTCTAGTTTTTATATATCTGGTTTTGCAATCGTCGGGAAAAGGGGGAGGTGGGGGATTTGTAACTGAGTGTTTGACTCCCAATCCATTTGTCATTTCTTAGGGTAATTTAGCCCATTATGAATGATAAATCACTTTAAAATCATCTATAATTGTTAGGTCAGCTTTTTGTAAATGGGCAAAATCATGGCTTGTTTGATTCAGGAAAATATCCAACCGCACTTTCACATGAGAATTTAATGAGCGTTTGGTATTCTCTTTAAAAGGTTTGGATCCATAGGTGATTTCCAGCTTTAACATGTTTCAAGTTTGCAGATCCATTTTTAAAGCATGTGTGGAAGAAATCCCTTTCTTATAAAATTCCAAGCTGTTATGGTTAAACTGGTGGAATTTCCAAAACTTGGACAACAAAACTTTTTTGTTCAATTTAGGTGTGTGAAGAAATTTTATTTACCTACATTTTTTATTGTTTTAAATTTTTTCCATGTAGAAACTCTAAAATTTTCATTTTGATCTATTTACCTTTTTGGTATACAGGATGAAAGGAAAGCGAAAACTCAATGTTTTGATTTAAGAAAAAAGAGTACATCTAAAATGGAAATGCACAATGCAAAAATGTAGAGAGAGATAATTCCAAAGAGTGTCTGTAATTTTTAGGGATTGTAAGCTCTTTTTAGATTTTATATATCAGGTTTTGCAATCGTCAGGAAAAAGGGGGAGGCGGGGGATTTTTAACTGAGTGTTTGACTCCCAATCCATAAGTCATTTCTTAGAGTAATATAGCCCGTTACGCATTATAAATCACTATTCAATCATCTATGATATTTAGGTCAGCTTTTTGTAAATGGGCAAAATAATGCCTTCTTTGACTCGGGTAAATATCCCAACGCACGTTCACTTTAGAATTTAATGAGCGTTTCTTATTCTCTTTAAAAGGTTTGGATCCATAGGTGATTTGTATCTTTAACATGTTTCAAACATGCAGATCCATTTTTAAAGCATGTGTGAAAGAAATCTCTTTCTTATAAAATTCCAAGCTGTTAGGGTTGAGCTAGTGGAATTTGCCAAACTTGGACAACAAAACTTTTGTGTTCATTTGTGGTGTGTGAATAAAATTTATTTACTTACATTTTTTATTGTATTAAGTTTTTTCCATGCATAAACTCTAAAATTTTCTTTTTGTTGTGATCTATTTGCCTTTTTGGTATATGGGATGAAAGGAGAGCGAAAACTCAATGATTTGATTTAAGAAAAAAAATACATCTAAAATGGAAATGCATAGTGCACAAATGTAGAGAGAGATAATCCCAAAGTGTGTCTGCAATTTTTAGGGATTGTAAGCTCTTTTAATTTTTTATATCAGGTTTTGCAATCGTCAGGAAAAGGGGGAGGCTGGGGATTTTTAACTGAGAGTTTGACTCCCAATCCATAAGTCATTTCTGAGGGTAATATAGCCCATTGCGCATGATAAATCACTTTACAATCATCTATGATTGTTAGGTCAGCTTTTTGTAAATGGGCAAAATAATGGCTTGTTTGACTCGGGTGAATATCCCACCGCACGTTCACTTGAGAATTTAATGAGCGTTTGTTATTCTCCTTAAAAGATTTGGATCCATAGGTGATTTGCATATTTAACATGTTTCAAACATGCAGATTTATTTTTAAAGCATGTGTGGAAGAAATCTCTTTCTTATAAAATTCCAAGATGTTAGGGTTGAACTAGTGGAATTTGCCAAACTTGGACAACAAAACTTTTGTGTTCATTTGTGGTATGTGAATAAAATTTATTTACTTACATTAGTTATTGTTTTAAATTTTTTCCATGCATAAACTCTAAAATTTTCTTTTTGTTGTGATCTATTTGCCTTTTTGGTATATGGGACGAAAGGCGAGTGAAAACTCAATGATTTGATTTAAGAAAAAAAATACATCCAAAATGGAAATGCACAGTGCACAAATGTAGAGAGGGATAATTCCAAAGAGTGTCTGCAATTTTTAAGGATTGTAAGCTCTTTTAAGTTTTTATATATCAGTTTTTGCAATGGTCAGGAAAAGGGGAGGCGGGGGATTATTAACTGAGTGTTTGACTCCCAATCCATATGTCATTTCTTAGGGTAATATAGCTATTTACACATGATAAATCACTTTACAATCATCTATGATTGTTAGGTCAGCTTTTGTAAATGGAAAAAATAATTTCTTGTTTAACTCGGGTAAATATCCCATCGCACGTTCACTTGACAATTTAATGAGCGTTTGTTATTCTGTTTAAAAGGTTTAGTTCCATAGGTGATTTGCATCTGTAACATGTTCCAAAATGCAGATCCATTTTTAAAGCATGTGTGCAAGAAATCTCTTTCTTATAAATTCCAAGCTGTTTGGGTTGAACAACTGGATTATCCCAAACATGGACAACAAAACTTTTGTGTTCATTTGTGGTGTGTGAATAAATTTTCTTTGTTTGCATTTCTTATTTGCTTAAATTTTTTCCATACATAAACTCTAAAATTTTCAATTTGTAGTGATCTATTTTCCTTTTTTGTTTATTGGAAGAAGGGAGAGCAAAAACTCAAAGTTTTGATTTTAGAAAAAAGAATACATCTAAAATTGAAATGCATAAAGCACAAATGTAGAGAGAAATAATTCCATAGAATGTCTATAATTTTTAGGGATTGTATACTCTTTTTAGTTTTTATATATCAGGTTTTGCAATCATTGGGAAAAGGGGCGGGTGGGGGATTTTCAACTGAGTGTTTGGATCCCAATCAATAAGTCATTTCTTAAGGTAATATAGCCCATTACAATCATCTATGATTGTTAGGTCAGATTTTTGTAAATGGGCAAAATAATGGCTTCTTTGACTCGGGTAAATATCCCATCGCACGTTCACTTGACAATTTAATGAGCGTTTGGTATTCTCTTTAAAAGGTTTGGATCCATAGGTGATTTGCATCTTTAACATGTTTCAAACATGCAGATCCCTTTTTGAAGAATGTGTGGAAGAAATCTCTTTCTTATAAAATTCCAAGCTGTTAGGGTTGAACTCATGGAATTTACAAAACATGGACAACAAAACTTTTGTATTCATTTGTGGTGTGTGAATAAATTTTCTTTACATACATTTTTTATTGTTTTAAATTTTTTTAAATAAACTCTAAAATTTTCATTTTGTTGTGATCTATTTGCCTTTTTGGTTAACGGGATAAAGGAAGAGCGAAAACTCAAAGTTTTGATTTAAGAAAAAAGAGTACATCTAAAATTGAAATGCACAATGCACAAATGTAGAGAGAGATAATTCCAAAGAGTGTCTATAATTTTTATGGATTGTAAGCTCTTTTTAGTTTTTATATATCAGGTTTTGCAATCGTTAAGAAAAAGGGGAGGTGGGGGATTTTTAACTGAGTGTTTGACTCCCAATCCATAAGTCATTTCTTAGGATAATATAGCCTGTTTTGCATGATAAATCACTTTACAATCATCTATGATTGTTAGGTCAGCTTTTTGTAAATGGGCAAAATAATGGCTTGCTTGACTTGTGCAAATATCCAACCATACATTCAGTTGAGAATTTAATGAGCGTTTGTTATTCTCTTGAAAAGGTTTGGATCCATAGGTGGTTTGCAGCATTAAGATGTTTCAATCATGCAGATCCATTTTTAAAGCATGTGTGGAAGAAATCTCTTTCCTATAAAATTCCAAGTTGTTAGGGTTGAACTAGTGGAATTTCCAAAACATGGACAACAAAACTTTTGTGTTCATTTGTGGTGTGTGAATAAATTTTATTTACTTACATTTATTATTGTTTTAAATTTTTTACATACAAAAAACTCTAAATTTTTTCTATTGTTGTGATCTATTTAACTTTTTGGTTTACGGGTTGAAGGCAGAGCAAAAACCAAAAGTTCTTATTTAAGAAAAAAGAGTACATCTAAAATTGAAATTCACAATGCACAAATGTAGAGAGAGATAATTCCAAAGTGTGTCTGTAATGTCTATTTTTTATATATCAGGTTTGGCAATCGTCAGGAAAAGGGGGAGGCGAGGGATTTTTAACTGAGAGTTTGATTCCCAATCCATCAGTCATTTCTTAGGGTAATATAGCCCGTTACGAATGCTAAATCACTTTACAATTATCTATGATTGGTAGGTTAGCTTTTTGTAAGTCGGCAAAGTCATAGCATGTTTGACTCGGGTAAATATCCAACTGCACTTTCACTTGAGAATATAATGGGCGTTTATTATTCTCTTTAAAAGGTTTGGATCCATTGGTGATTTGCATCTTTAACATGTTTCAAACATGCAGATCCATTTTTAAAGCATGTGTGGAAGAAATCTCTTTCTTATAAAATTCCAAGTTGTTAGGGTTAAACTAGTGGAATTTCCAAAACTTGGACAACAAAACTTTTGTGTTCATTTGAGGTGTGTGAAGAAATTTTCCTTACCTACATTTTTTATTGTTTTAAATTTTTTCCATGTAGAAACTCTAAAATTTTCATTTTGATCTATTTACCTTTTTGGTATACGGGATGAAAGTAAAGCGAAAACTCAATGTTTTGATTTAAAAAAAAAGAGTACATCTCAAATGGAAATGCACAATACAAAAATGTAGAGAGAGATAATTCCAAAGAGTGTCTGTAATTTTTAGGGATTGTAAGCTCTTTTTGGATTTTATATATCAGGTTTTGCAATCGTTAGGAAAAGGGGGAGGCAGGGGATTTTTAGCTGAGTGTTTGACTCCCAATCCATAAGTCATTTCTTAGGGTAATATAGCCCGTTACGCATGATAAATCACTATTAATTCAACTATTATTGTTAGGTCAGCTTTTTCTAAATGGGCAAAATAACGCCTTGTTTGACTCGGGTAAATATCCCAACACATGTTCACTTGAGAATTTAATGAGCGTTTCTAATTCTCTTTAAAAGTTTTGGATCCATAGGTGATTTGCATCTTTAACATGTTTCAAACATGCAGATCCATTTTTAAAGCATGTGCGGAAGAAATCTCTTTCTTATAAAATTCAAAGTTGTTGGGTTGAAGTAGTGGAATTTTCAAAACGTGGACAACAAAACTTTTGTGCTCATTTGTGGTGTGTGCATAAATTTTCTTTACTTACATTTGTTATTTGTTTAAATTTTTTCCAAACATAAACTCTGAAATTTTCATTTTGTTGTGATATATTTGCCTTTTTGGTATACGGGATGAAGGGAGACTGAAAACTCGAAGTTTTGATTTAAGAAAAAAGAGTACATCTAAAATGGAAATGTACAATGCAAAAATGTAGAGAGACATAATTTGAAAGAGTATCTATAATTTTTAGGGATTGTAAGCTCTTTTTAGTTTTTATATATCAGGTTTTTCAATCGTCAGGGAAAGGGGGAGGCGTGGGATTTTTAACTGAGTGTTTGACTCCCAATCCATAAGTCATTTCTTAGGGTAATATAGCCCATTACGCATGATAAATCACTTTACCACTATCTATGATTATTAGGTCAGCATTTTTTAAATGGGCAAAATAATGGATTGTTTGACTCGGGTAAATATCCCACAACACATTCACTTGAGAATTTAATGAGCGTTTGTTATTCTCTTGAAATGGTTTGGATCCATAGGTGATTTGCATCTTTAATGTTTTTCAAACATGCAGATCCATTTTTAAAGATTGTGTGGTAGAAATCTCTTTCTTTTAAAATTCCTAGCTATTCGGGTTAAACTAGTGGAATTTCCCAAACTTGGATAGCAAAACTTTTGTGTTCATTTGTGGTGTGTGAATAAATTTTCTTTACTAACATTTGTTATTGTTTTAAATTTTTTACATACATAAACTCTAAAATTTTCATTTTGTTCTGATCTATTTACCTTTTTGGTTTACGGGATGAAGGGAGAGCGAAAAACTCACAGTTTTGATTTAAGAAAAAAGAGAATATCTAAAATGGAAATGCACAATGCACAAATGTAGAGAGAGATCATTCCAAAGTGTGTCTGTAATTTTTAGGGATTGTAAGCTCTTTATACTTTTTATATATGAGGTTTTGCAATCGTCTAGAAAAGGGGGAGGCGGGGGATTTTTAACCGAGTGTTTGACCACCAAAACATAAGTCATTTCTTAGGGTAATATAGTCTATTCCGCATGATAAATCACTATACAATCATCTATGATTGTTAGGTCAGCTTTTTGTAAATGGGCATAATAATGGCTTGTTTGACACGGGTAAATATCCCAACGCACGTTCACTTGAGAATTTAATGAGCGTTTGTCATTCTCTTTAAAAGGTTTGGATCCATAGGTGATTTGCAGCTTTAACATGTTTCAGGCATGCAGATCCATTTTTAAAGCATGTGTGGAAGAAATCTCATACTTATAAAATTCCCACCTGTTATGGTTGAACTAGTGGAATTTCCCGAACTGGGACAACAAAACTTTTGTTTTCATTTGTGATGTGTGAATAAATTTTCTTTACTTACATTTGTTATCGTTTTACCTTTTTTTCATGCATAAACTCTAAAATTTTCATTATGTTTTGATCTATTTGCCTTTTTGGTATAGGGGATGTAGAAAAAAGCGAAAACTCAATGTTTTGATTTAACAGAAAAGAGTACATCTAAATGGAAATGCACGATGCAAAAATGTAGAGAGAAATAATTGCAAAGAGTGTGAGGGATTGTTATTGTTAGGGATTGTAAGCTCTTTTTAGTTTTTATATATCATGTTTTGCAATCGGTGGGAAAAGGGGGAGCCGGGGGATTTTTGACTGACTATTTGACTCCCAATCCATAAGTCATTTCATAGCGTAATATAGACCGTTATACATGATAAATCACTTTACAATCATCTATGATTGTTAGGTCAGCTTTTTGTAAATGGGCAAAATAATGGCTTGTTTAACTCGGGTAAATATCCCAACGCACGTTCACTTGACAATTTAATGAGTGTTTCTTATTCTCTCTAAAAGGTTTGGATCCATAGGTCATTTGCATCTTTAACACGTTTCAAACATGCAGATCCATTTTTAGAGCATGTGTGGAAGAAACGTCGTACTTATAAAACTCCAAGCTGTTATGGTTGAACTAGTGGAATTTCCCAAACTTGGACAACTAAACTTTTGTGTTCATTTGTGGTGTGTGAGAAAATTTTCTTTACTTACATTTGTTATTGTTTTAAATTTTTTACATAAATAAACTCTAAAATTTTCATTTTGTTGTGATCTATTTTCCTTTTTGGTTTACGGGATGATGGGAGAGCGAAAACTAAAAGTTTTGATTTAAGAAAAAAGAGTACATCTAAAGTTGAAATGCACAATGCACAAATGTAGAGAGAGATAATTCCAATGAGTGTCTGTAATTTTTAGGGATTGTAAGCTGTTTTTAGTTTTTATATATCTGGTTTGCAATCGTCAGGAAAAGGGGGAGGCGAGGGATTTTTAACTAAGTGTTTGACTCCCAATCCATAAGTCATTTCTTAGGGTAATATAGCCCATTACGAATGATAAATCACTTTACTATCATGTATGATAGTTAGGTTTGCTTTTTGTAAATGGGAAAAATCATGGCTTGTTTGACTCGGGTAAATATCCAACATCACGTTCACTTGAGAATTTAATGAGCGTTTGTTATTCTCTTTAAAAGGTTTGGATCCATAAGTGATTTGCAGCTTTAACATGTTTGAAGCATGCAGATTCATTTTTAAAGCTTGTGTGGAAGAAATCTCTTTCTTATAAAAATCCAAGCTATTAGGGTTGAACTAGTGGAAATTCCAAAACGTGGACAACAAAAGTTTTCTGTTCATTAGTGGTGTGTTAATAATTTTTTTTTACTTACATTTTTTTTGTTTAAATTTTTTTTATACATAAACTCTTAAATTTTCATTTTGTTGTGATCAATTTGCCTTTTTGGTATACGGGATCAAGGGAGAGCGAAAAATCAATGTTTTGATTTAAGAAAAAAGAGTATATCTAAAATGGAATAGCTGAATACACAAATGTAGAGAGACATAATTCCAAAGAGTATCTGTAATGTTTAGGGATTGTAAGCTCTATTTAGTTTTTATATATCAGGTTTTGCAATCATCAAGAAAAGATGGAGGTGGGGGATTTTTAACTGAGTGTTTGACTCCCAACCCATAAGTCATTTCTTAGAGTAATATAGCCCATTAGGCATGATAAATCACTTTACCATCATCTATGATTGTTAGGTCAACATTTTTTAAATGGGCAAAATAATGGCTTGTTTGCCTCGTGTAAATGTCCCACCGCACGTTCCCTGGAGAATTTAATGTGCCTTTGTTATGCTATTGAAAAGGTTTGGATCCATAGGTGATTGCATCTTTAACATGTTTCAAACATGCAGATCCATTTTTTAAGCATGTGTGGAAGAAATCTCTTTCTTTTAAAATTCCAAGCTATTCGGGTTGAACTAGTGGAATTTCCCAAACTTGGACAACAAAACTTTTGTTTTTATTTGTGGTGTGTGAATAAATTTTCTTTACTTACATTTTTTATTGTTTAAATTTTTTTACATACATAAACTCTAAAATTTTCATTTTGTTGTGATCTTTCTGCCTTTTTGGTTGACAGGATGAAGGGAGAGCGTAAACTCAAAGTTTTGATTTAAGAAAAAAGTGTACATCTAAAATGGAAATGCACAATGCAAAAATGTAGAGAGCGATAATTCCAAAGAGTGTCTGTAATTTTTAGGGATTCTAAGCTCTTTTAAGTTTTTATATATCTGGTTTGGCAATCGTCGGGAAAAGGGGGAGGCGGGAGATTTTTGACTGAGTGTTTGACTACCAATCCATAAGTCATTTCTTAGGGTAATATAGCCCGTTTCGCATGATAAATCACTTTAAAATCATCTATGATTGTTAGGTTAGCTTTTTGTAAAAGGGCAAAAGAATGGCTTGTTTGACTCGGGTAAATATCCCAATGCACGTTCACTTGAGAATTTAATGAGCGTTTATTATTCTCTTTAAAAGGTTTGGATCCATAGGTGATTTTCTGCATTAACATGTTTCAAGCATGCAGATCCATTTTTAAAGCATGTGTGGAAGAAATCTCATACTTATAAAATTCCAAGCTGTTATGGTTGAACTAGTGAAATTTCCCGAACTTGGACAACAAAACTTTTGTGTGCATTTCTGGTTTGTGAATAAATTTTCTTTACTTACATTTTTTATTGTTTTAAATTTTTTTCATGCATAAACTGTAAATATTTCATTTTTGGTATACGGGATGAAGAAAAAAGAGAAAATTCAATGTTTTGATTTAAGAAAAAAGAGTACATCTAAAATGGAAATGCACGATGCGAAAATGTAGAGAGAGATCATTGCAAAGAGTGTTTGTAATTTTTAGGGCTTGTAAGCTCTTTTTAGTTTTTATATATCAGGTTTTGCATTCGTCGAAAAAAGGGGGAGGCGGGGGATTTTTGACTGACTGTTTGACTCCCAATCCATAAGTCATTTCACAGGGTAATATAGACCGTTATGCATGATAAATCACTTTACAATCATCTATGATTGCTAGGTCAGATTTTTTTAAATGGGCAAAATAATAGCTTGTTTGACTTGGGTAAATATCCCAACGCACGTTCACTTGACAATTTAATGAGCGTTTCTTATTCTCATTAAAATGTTTGGATCCATAGGTGATTTGCATCTTCAACATGTTTCAAACATGCAGATCCATTTTTAATGCATGTGTGGAAGAAATATCGTACTTATAAAACTCCAAGCTGTTATGGTTGAACTAGTGGAATTTCCCAAACTTGGAAAACTAAACTTTGTGTTCATTTGTGGTGTGTGAATAAACTTTCTTTACTTACATTTGTTATGGTTTAAATTTTTTCCATGCATAAACTCTAAAATTTTCATTTTGTTGTGATCTATGTGCCTTTTTGGTATATGGGATGAAAGGAAAACGAAAACTCAATGTTTTGATTTAAGAAAAAAGAGTACATCTAAAATGGAAATGCACAATGCACAAATGTAGAAAGAGATAATTCCAAAGAGTGTCTGTAATTTTTAGGGATTGTAAGCTCTTTTTGGTTTTTATATATCAGGTTTTGCAATCATCAGCAAAAGGGGGAGGCGGGGGATTTTTAACTGAGTGTTTGACTCCTAATGCATAAGTCATTTCTTAGGGCAATATAGCCCATTACGCATGATAAAGCACTTTACCATCATCTATGATTGTTAGGTTAGCATTTTGTAAATGGGCAAAATAATGGCTTGTTTGACTCGGGTAAATATCCCACCACACGTTCACTAGAGAATTTAATGAGCGTTTATTATTCCCATGAAAAGGTTTGAATCCATAGGTGATTCGCATCTTTAACATGTTTCAAACAAGCAGATCCATATTTAAAGCATGTGTGGAAGAAATCTCTTTCTTTTAAAATTCCAAGCAATTCGGATTGAACTAGTGGAATTTCCCAAACATGGACAGCAAAACTTTTGAGTTCATTTGTGGTGTGTGAATAAATTTTCTTTACTTACATTTGTTTATTGTTTTAAATTTTTTACATAAATAAACTCTAAAATTTTATTTTGTTGTGATCTATTTACCTTTTTGGTTTACGGGATGAAGGGAGAGCGAAAACTCAATGTTTTGATCTAACAAAAAAAGAGTACATCTAAAATTGAAATGCACAATGCACAAATGTAGAGAGAGATAATTCCAAAAAGTGTCTGTAATTTTTAGGGATTGTAATCTCTTTCTAGTTTTTATATATCTGGTTTTGCAATCGACGGGAAAAAGGGGAGGCGGGGGATTTTTAACTAAGTGTTTGACTCCCGATCCATAAGGAATTTCTTATTGTAATATAGCCTGTTATGCATGATAAATCACTTTATAATCATGTATGATTGTTACGTCAGCTTTTTTTAAATGGGCAAAATCATGGCTTGTTTGACTCGGGTAAATATCCAACCGCACGTTCACTTGAGAATTTAATGAGCGTTTGTTATTCTCTTTAACAGGTTTTGATCTATGGGTGATTTGCAACTTTAACATGTTTCAAGCGGGCAGATCTATTTTTAAAGCATGTGTGGAAGAAATCTCTTTCTTATAAAATTCCAAGCTGTTAGGGTTGAACTAGTGGAATTTCCAAAACATGGACAACAAAGCTTTTGGGTTCATTTTTGGTGTGTGAATAATTTTTTTCACTTACATTTGTTAGTTGTTTAAATGTTTTCCATACATAAACTCTTAAATTTTCATTTTGTTGTGATCAATTTGCCTTTTTTGTATATAGGATGAAGGGAGAGCGAAAAATCAAAGTTAAGATTTAAGAAAAAAGCGTACATCTAAAATGGAAATACTCAATGCACAAATCTAGAGAGACATAATTCTAAAGAGTATCTGTAATTTTTAGGAATTTTAAGCTCTTTTTAGTTTTAATATATCAGGTTTTGCAATCGTCAGGAAAAAAGGGAGGCGGGGGATTTTTAACCGAGTGTTTGACTCCCAATCCATAAGTCATTTCTTAGGGTAATATAACCCATTACGCATGATAAATCACTTTACCATCATCTATGATTGTTAGGTCAGCATTTGGTAAATGGGCAAAATAATGGCTTGTTTACTCGGGTAAAGATCCCACCGCACGTTCACTTGAGAATTTAATGAGCGTTTGTTATTTTCGTGAAATGGTTTGGATGCATAGGTGATTTGAATCTTTAACATGTTTCAAACATGCAGATCCATTTTTAAAGCATGTGTGGAAGAAATCTCTTTCTTTTAAAATTCCAAGTGGTTCGGATTGAACTAGTGGAATTTCCCAAACTTGGACAACAAAATTTTTGTGTTCAATTGTGGTTTGTGAATATATTTTCTTTACTTACATTTGTTATTCTTTTAAATTTTTTACATAAATAAACTCTAAAATTTTCATTTTGTTGTGTTCAATTTGGCTTTTTGGTTTACGGGATGAAGGGAGAGCGAAAACTCAAAGTTTTGATTTTAAAAAAAAGAGTACATCTAAAATTGAAAGGCATAATACACAAATGTTGAGAGAGATAATTCCAAAGAGTGTCTGTAATTTTTTGGGATTGTAAGCTCTTTCTAGTTTTTATATATCTGGTATTGCAATCGTTTGGAAAAGGGTGAGGCAGGGGATATTTAACTGAGTGTTTGACTCCCAATCCATAAGTCATTTCTTAGGGTAATATAGCCCGTTATGCATTATAAATCACTTTACAATCATGTATGATTGTTAGGTCAGCTTTTTGTAAATAGGCAAAATCATGCCTTGTTTGACTCGGATAAACATCCAATTGTACGTTCACTTCAGAATTTAATGAGCGTTTGTTATTCTCTTTAAAAGGTTTGGATCCTTAGGTGATATGAAGCTTTAACATGTTTCAAGCATGCATATTCATTTTTAAAGCATGTGTGGAAGAAATATCTTTCTTATAAAATTCCAAGCTGTTAGGGTTGAACTAGTGGAATTTCCAAAACATGGACAACAAAACTTTTGTGATCATTTGTGGTGTGTGAATAATTTTTTTTATTTATATTTTTTATTTGTTTAAATTTTTTCCATACATAAACTCTTAAATTTTCATTTTGTTGTGATCAAATTGCCTGTTTGGTAAACGGGATGAAGGGAGAGCGAAAAATTTAAGTTTTGATTAAAGAAAAAAGAGTACATCTAAAATGGAAATGCTCAATGCAAAAATGTAGAGAGACATAATTCCAAAGAGTATCTGTAATTTTTAGGGATTGTAAGCTCTTTCTAGTTTTTATATATCAGGTTTTTCAATCGTCAGGAAAAGAGGGAGGTGGGGGATTTTTAGCTTAGTGTTTGACTCCCAATCCATAAGTCATTTCTTAGGGTAATATAGCCTATTACGTATGATAAATCACTTTACCATCATCTATGATTGTTAGGTCAACATTTTGTAAATGGACAAATTTATGGCTTGTTTGCCTCGTGTAAATATCCCACCGCACGTTCACTTGAGAATTTAATGTGCATTTGTTATTCTATTGAAAAGGTTTGGATCCATAGGTGATTGCATCTTTAGCATGTTTCAAACATGCAGATCTATTTTTAAAGCATGTGCGGAAGAAATCTCTTTCTTTTAAAATTCCAAGCTATTCGGGTTGAACTAGTCGAATTTCCCAAACATGGACAACAAAACTTTGTGTTCATTTGTGGTGTGTGAAAAAATTTTCTTTACTTACATTTTTTATTGTTTTAAAATTTTTACCTACATAAACTCTAAAATTTTCATTTTGTTGTGATTTTTTTGCTTTCTTGGTTTCCTGGATGAAGGGAGAGCGAAA
The DNA here is from genome assembly GCF_029961685.1 of Aristolochia californica. Lineage (NCBI taxonomy): Eukaryota > Viridiplantae > Streptophyta > Magnoliopsida > Piperales > Aristolochiaceae > Aristolochia > Aristolochia californica. Next base: position 25,706,871 of record NW_027181992.1, read on the forward strand.
ACTCAAAGTTTCAATTTAAGAAAAAAGTGTTCATCTAAAATGAAAATGCACAATGCACAACTGTAGAGAGAGATATTTCCAAAGAGTGTCTATAATTTTTAGTGATTGTAAACTCTTTCTAGTTTTTATATATTAGGTTTCGCAATCGTCAGGAAAAGGGGGAGTCGGGGGATTTTTAATTGAGTGTTTGACTCCCAATCCATAATTCATTTCTTAGGGTAATATAGCCCGTTACGCATGATAAATCACTTTACAATCATGTATGATTGTTAGGTCAACTTTTTGTAAATGGGCAAAATCAAGGCTTGTTTGACTCGGGTTAATATCCAGCAGCACTTTCACTTGAGAATTTAATGAGCGTTTGTTATTCTCTTTAAAAGGTTTGGATCCATTGGTGATTTGCAGCTTTAACATGTTTCAAGGATGCAAATTCATTTTTAAAGCATGTGTGGAAGAAATCTCTTTCTTATAAAATTCCAAGCTGTTATGGTTGAAGTAGTGGAATTTCCAAAACTTGGAACACAAAAATTTTGTGTCCATTTGAGGTGTGTGAATAAATTTTCTTTACTTACATTTGTTAATGTTTTAAATTTTTTCCATGCATAAACTCTAAAATTTTCATTTTCTTGTGATCTATTTCCCTTTTTGGTATACGAGATGAAAGGAAAGCAAAAAATCAATGTTTTGATTTATGAAAAAAGAGTACATCTAAAACGGAAATGCACAATGCTATAATTTAGAGAGCGATAATTCCAAAAAGTGTCTGCAATTTTTAGGAATTGTAAGCTCTTTTAAGTTTTTATGTATCAGGTTTTGCTATCGTCGGGAAAAGGGGGAGGCGGGGGATTTTTAACTGAGTGTTTGACTACCAATTCATAAGTAATTTCTTAGGGTAATATAGCCTGTTATGCTTGATAAATCACTTTACAATCATCTATGATTGTTAGGTCAGCTTTTTGTAAAAGGGCAAAATAATGGCTTGTTTGACTTGGGTAAACATCCCAACGCAGGTTCACTTAAGAATTTAATGAGCGTTTGATATTCTCTTTAAAATGATTGGATCCAAAGGTGATTTGCAGCTTTAACATGTTTCAAGCATGCATATCCATTTTTAAAGCATGTGTGGAAGAAATCTCATACTTATAAAATTCGAAACTGTTATGGTTGAACTAGTGGAATTTCCCGAACTTGGAAAACAAAACTTTTGTGTTCATTTGTGGTGTGTGTAAATTTTCTTTACTTACATTTGTTATTGTTTTAAATTTTTTTCATGCATAAACTCTAAAATATTCATTATGTTGTGATCTATTTGCCTTTTTGGTATACGGGATGAAGAAAAAAACGAAAACTCAATGTTTTGATTTTAGAAAAATGAGTATATCTAAAATGGAGATGCACAATGCAAAAATGTAGACAGAGATAATTCCAAAGAGTGTCTATAATTTTTAGGGATTGTAAGCTCTTTTTAGTTTATATATATCAGGTTTTGCAATCGTCGGGAAAAGAGGGGCGGGGGATTTTTGACTGTTTGTCTCCCAATCCATACGTCATTTCTTAGGGTAATATAGACCATTATGCATGGTAAATCACTTTGCAATCATCTATGATTGTTAGGTCAGCTTTTTGTAAATGAGCAAAATAATGGCTTGTTTGACTCGGGTAAATATCCAACAACACGTTCACTTGAGAATTTAATGACCGTTTGTTATTCTCTTTAAAAGGTTTGGATCCATAGGTGATTTTCAGCTTTAACATGTTTCAAGCATGCATATCCATTTTTAAAGCATGTGTGGAAGAAATCTCTTTCTTATAAAATTCCGAGCTATTATGGTTGAACTAGTGGAATTTCCAAAACTTGGACAAAAAAACTTTTGTATTCATTTGTGGTGTGTGAATAAGTTTTCTTTACATACATTTGTTATTGTTTTAAATTTTTTCCATGCATAAACTCTAAAATTTTCATTCTATTATGATCAATTTGCCTTTTAGGTTTACAGGATGTAGGGAAAGCGAAAACTCAATGTTTTGATTTAAGAAAAAAGAGTACATCGAAAATGGAAATGCACAATGCACAAATGTAGTGAGAGATAATTCAAAAGAGTGTCTTTAATTTTTTGGGATTGTAAGCTCTTTTTAGTTTTTATATATCAGGTTTTGTAATCGTCAAGAAAAGGGGGAGGTGGGGAATTTTTAACTGAGTGTTTGACTCCCAATCCATAAGTCATTTCTTAGAGTAATATGCTACGCATGATAAATCACTTTACAATCATCTATGATTGTTAGGTTAGCTTTTTCTAAATGGGCAAAATAATGAGTTGTTTGACTCGGGTAAATATCCCATCGCACGTTCACTTGACAATTTATTGAGCGTTTGTTATTCTCTTTAAAAGGTTTGAATCCATAGGTGATTTGCATCTTTAAAATGTTTTAAACATGCAGATCCATTTTTAAAGCATGTGTGGGAGAAATCTCTTTCTTATAAAATTCGAAACTGTTAGGGTTGATCTATTGGAATTTAGAAAACATGGACAACAAAACTTTTGTGCTCATTTGTGGTGTGTGAATAAATTTTTTCCTTACATAAACTCTAAAATTTTCATTTTTTTGTGAGCTATTTGCCTTTTTGGTTTACGGGATGAAGGGTGTGCGAAAACTCAATGTTTTGATATAAGAAAAAAGAGAACATATAAAATGGAAATGCACAATGTAGAAATGTAGAGACATAATTCCATAGAGTGTCTATAATTTTTAGTGATTGTAAGCTCTTTTTAGTTTTTATATATCAGGTTTTTCAATCATTGGGAAAAGGGGGAGGCGGAGGATATTTAACTGAGTGTTTGACTCCCAATCCACAAGTCATTTCTAAGGGTAACTTTGCCCGTTACGCATGATAAATCACTTTACAATCATCTATGAATGTTAGGTCAGTTTTTTGTAAATGGGCAAAATAATGGCTTGTTTCACTCCTGTAAATATCCCACTGCACGTTCACTTGAGAATTGAATAAGCGTATGTTAGTCTCTTTAAAAGGTTCTGATCCTTAGGTGATTTACATTTTTAACATGTTTCTAGCATACACCATTTTTAAAGCATGTGTGGAAGAAATCTCTTTGTTATAAAATTCCAAGTTGTAAGGGTTTAACTAGAGGAATTTCCCAAACTTGGACAACAAAACTTTTGTGTTCATTTGTGGTGTGTGAATAAATTTTCTTTACTTACATTTGTTATTGATTTAAATTTTTACCATACATAAACTCTAAATTTTTCATTTTGTTGTGATCTATTTGACCTTTTGGTTTACGGGATGAAAGAAGAGCAAAAACTCAAAGTTTTGATTTAAGAAAAAAGAGTACATCTAAAATGGAAATGCACAATCAACAAATATATAGAGAGATAATTCCAAAGAGTGTCTATAATTTTTAGGGATTGTAAGCTCTTTTTAATTTTTATATATCAGGTTTTGCAATCGTCAGGAAAAGGGGGAGGCGGGGGATTTTTAACTGAGTGTTTGACTCCCAATCCATAAGTCATTTCTTAGGGTAATATAGCCCGTTACGCATGATAAATCACTTTAAAATCATCTATGATTGTTAGGTCAGCTTGATGTAAATGGGCAAAATAATGGCTTGTTTACGTCGGGTAAATATCCCATCGCACGTTCACTTGAGAATTTAATGAGCGTTTGTTATTCTCTTTAAAAGGTTTGGATGCATAGTTGATTTGGATCTTTAACATGTTTCGAGCATGCAGATCCATTTTTAAAGCATATGTTGAAGAAATCTCTTTCTTATAAAATTCCAAGCTATTAGGGTTTAACTAGTGGGATTTCCCAAACTTGTTAAACAAAACTTTTCTGTTCATTTGTGATGTGTGAATAGATTTTCTTTAGTTATATTTTTTTTAAAATGTTTTCCTTACATAAACTCTAAAATTTTCATGTTGTTGTGATCTATATGCCTTTGTGGTTTACGGGATGAAGGGAGAGCAAAAACTCAAAGTTTTGATATAAGAAAAAAGAGTACATATAAAATTGAAATGCACAATGCATAAACATATAGAGAGATAATTCCAAAGAGTGTCTGTAATTTTTAGGGATTGTAAGCACTTTTCACTTTTTATATATCAGGTTTTGCAATTGTCGGGAAAAGGGGACGCGGGGGATTTTTAACTAAGTGTTGACTCCCAATCCATAAGTCTTTTCTTTGCGTAATATATCCCGGTAGCATAAATAAATTTACAATCATCTATGATTGTTAGCTCAGTTTTTTGTAAATGGGCAAAATAATAGCTTGTTTTACTAGGGTAAGTATCCCACCGCACCATCACCTGAGAATTTAATGAGCGTTTGTTATTCTCTTTAAAAGGTTTGGATCCATAGGTGAATTGCAGCTTTAACATGTTTCAAGCGGGCAGATCTATTTTTAATGCATGTGTGGAAGAAATTTCTTTCTTATAAAATTCCAAGTTGTTATGGTTGCACTACTGGAACTTCCAAAACTTGGACAACAAAACTTTTGTGTTCATTTCTGGTGTGCGAATAAACTTTCTTTACTTACATTTGTTACTGTTTTAAATTCTTTCTATGCATAAACTCTAAAATTTTTATTTTGTAGAGATCTGTTTGCCTTTTTGGTATACGGGTTGAAAGGAAAGTGAAAACTCTATGTTTTGATTAAATAAAAAAACGTACATCTAAAAAGGAAATGCACCATGCACAAATGTAGAGAGAGATAATTCCAAAGAGTGTTAGTAATTTTTAGGGATTGTAAGCTCTTTTTACTTTTTATATATCAGGTTTTGAAATCGTCAGGAAAAGGGGGATGCAGGGGATTTTTAACTGAGTGTTTGACTCCCAATCCATAAGTCATTTCTTAGGGTAATATAGCCCATTACACATGATAAATAACTTTACAATCATCAATGATTGTTAGGTCAGCTTTTTGTAAATGGGCAAAATAATGGCTTGTTTGACTCGGGTAAATATCCCACCGCACCTTCACTTGAGAATTTAGTGAGCCTTAGGTATTCTCTTTAAAAGGTTTGGATCTATAGGTGATTTGCATATTTAACATGTCTCAAACATGCAGATCCATTTTTAAAGCATGTGTGGAAGAAATCTCTTTGTTATAAAATTCCAAGCTGTTAGGGTTGCACTAGTGGAATTTCCAAAACTTGGAAAACAAAACTTTTGTGTACATTTGTGGTGGATGAATAAATCATTTGTGGCGTATGAATAAATTTTCTTTACTTAAATTTTTTATTTGTTTATTTTTATTCCATACATAAACTCTAAAATTTTAATTTTGTTGTGATCTATTTGCCTTTTCGGTTTACGGGATGAAGGGAGAGTGAAAACTCAATGTTTTGATTTAAGAAAAAAGAGTAAATCTAAAATGGAAATGCACAATGCACAAATGTAGAGAGAGATAATTCCAAACAGTGTCTGTAATTTTTAGGGATTGGAAGCTCTTTTAAGTTTTTATATATCAGGTTTTGCAATCGTCGGGAAAAGGGGGAGGCGGGGGATTTTTAACTGAGTGTTTGACTCCCAATCCTTAAGTCATTTCATAGGGTAACATAGCCCGTTACGCATGATAAATCACTTTACAATCATCTATGATTCTTAGGTCAGCTTTTTGTAAATGAGCAAAATAATGGCTTGTTTGACTCGAGTAAGTATCCCACCGCACGTTCACTTGAAAACTTAATGAACGTTTTTTATTCTCTCTAAAAGGTTTGGATCCATAGGTGATTTGAATCTTTAACATGTTTCAAACATGTACATCCACTTTTAAAGCTTGTGTGGAAGAAATGTATTTCTTATAAAATTCGAAGCTGTTAGGGTTGAACGAGTGGAATTGCCCTAACTTGGACAACAAAACTTTTGTGTTCATTTGTGGTGTGTGAATAAATTTTCTTTACTTAAATTTGTTATTTTTTTATATTTTTTACATACATAAACTCTAAAATTTTTATTTTGTTGTGATCTATTTGACTTTTTGGTTTACGGGATGAAGGGAGAGCGAAAACTCAAAGTTTTGATTTCATAAAAAAGAGTACATCTAAAATTGAAATGCACAATGCACAAATGAAGAGAGAGATAATTCAAAAGAGTGTCTTTAATTTTTATGGATTGTAAGCTCTTTCTAGTTTTTATATATCAGGTTTTGCAATCGTCGGGAAAAGGGAGAGGCGGGGGATTTTTAACTGAGTGATTGAATCCCAATCCATAAGTCATTTCTTAGGGTAATATTGCCTATTACGCATGATAAATCACTTTACAATCATCTATGATTGTAGGGTCAGCTATTTGTAAATGGGCAAAATAATGGCTTGTTTGACTCCGGTGAATATCCCGCCGCACGTTCACTTAAGAATTTAATGACCGTTTGTTATTCTCTTTAAAAGGTTTGGATCCATAGGTCATTTGCAAGTTTAACTTGTTTCAAGCATGCAAATCCATTTTTAAAGCACGTGTGAAAAAAATCTCTTTCTAATAAAATTCCAAGCTATTATGGTTGAACTAGTGGAATTTTCAAAACTTGGACAATAAAACTTTTGTGTTCATTTGTGGTATGTGAATAAATTTTCTTTACATACATTTGTTATTGTTTAAAATTTTTTCCATGCATAAACTCTAAAATTTTCATTCTGTTGCGATCTATTTGGCTTTTTGGTATACAATATGAACGGATAGCGAAAACTCAATGTTTTGATTTAAGAAAAAAGAGTACATCTAAAATGGAAATGCACAATGCAAAAATGTAGAGAGAGATAATTCGAAAGAGTGTCTTTAATTTTTAAGGATTGTAAGCTCTTTTTAGTTTTTATATATCAGTTTTGCAATAGTCGGGAAAAGGGGGAGGCGGGGGATTTTTAACTGAGTGTTTGACTCCCAATCCATATGTCATTTCTTAGGGTAATATAGCCCGTTACGCTTGATAAATCACTTTAAAATCATCTATGATTGTTAAGTCAGCTTTTTTCTAAATGGGTAAATTAATGGCTCCTTTACTCGGGTAAATATCCCATCACACGTTCACTTGACAATTTATTGAGCATTTTTTATTCTCATTAAAAGGTTTGGATGCAAAGGTGATTTGCATCTTTAACATGTTTCAAGCATGCAGATCCATTTTTAAAGCATGTGTGGAAGAAATCTCTTTCTTATAAAATTCCAAGCTGTTAGGGTTGAACTACTGGAATTTCCAAAACATGGATAACAAAACTTTTGTGTTCATTTTTAGTGTGTGAATAAATTTTCTTTACTTACATTTGTTATTTGTTTAAATTTTTTCCAGACATAAACTCTAGAAGTTTCAATTTGTTGTGATCTTTTTGCCTATTATGTTTACGGGATGAAGGGGGAGCGAAAACTCAAAGTTTTGATTTAAGAAAAAAGAGAACATATAAAATGGAAATGCACAATGCAGAAATGTAGAGAGAGATAATTCCAAAGAGTGTTTGTAATTTTTAGGGATTGTAAGCTCTTTTTAGTTTTTATATATCAGGTTTTGCAATCGTCGAGAAAAGGGGGAGGCGGGGGATTTTTAACTGAGTGTTTGACTCCCAATCCATAAGTCATTTCTTAGGGTAATATAGCTCGTACGCATGATAAATCACTTTAAGATCATTTATGATTGCTAGGTTAGTTTTATGTAATTGGGCAAAATAATGGCTTGTTTGAGTCGGGTAAATATCCCACCGCACGTTCACTTGAGAATTTAATGAGCGTTTGTTATTCTCTTTAAAAGGTTTGGATGCATTGGTGATTTGCATCTTTATCATGTTTCAAGCACGCAGATCCATTTTTAAAGAATGTGTGGAAGAAATCTCTTTCTTATAAAATTCCAAGCTGTTAGGGTTTAACTAGTGGGATTTCCCAAACTCTGACAACAAAAGTTTTGTGTTCATTTGTGGTGTTTGAATAAATTTTCTTTATATTTATTTATTTTTCTTTAAAATTTTTTCCATACATAAACTCTAAAATTTTCATTTTGTTGTTATCTATTTGCCTTCTTGTTTTACAGGATAAAGGGAGAGCGAAAACTCAAAGTTTTTATATAATAAAAAAGAGTACATCTAAAATTGAAATGCACAATGCATAAATGTAAAGAGAGATAATTCTAAAGAATGCCTGTAATTTTTAGGGATTGTAAGCTCTTTTTACTTTTTATATGTCAGGTTTTGCATTCGTCGGGAAAAGGGGAGGTGGGGGATGTTTAACTGAGTTTTGACTCCAAATCCTTAAGTCATTTCTTCGGGTAATATTGCCCATTTTGCATGATAAATCACTTTACAATCATCTATGATTGTTAGCTCAGCCTTTTGTAAATGGGCAAAATAATGGCATGTTTTGCTCGGGTAAATATCCTACCGCATGTTGAGTTGAGAATTTCATGAGCATTAGTTATTCTCTTTAAAAGGTTTGGATCCATAGGTGATTTGCATCTTTAACATGTTGCAAGCATGCAAATCCATTTTTAAAGCATGTGTGGAAGAAATCTCTTTCTTATAAAATTCCCAGCTGTTAGGGTTGAACTAGTGGAATTTCCCAAACTTGGACAACAAAACTTTTGTGTTCATTTGTGGTGTGTGAATAAATTTTCTTTACTAACATTTTTTATTTTTTAAAATTTTTTCCATACTTGAACTCTAAATTTTCATTTTGTCGTGATCTATTTGCCTTTTTGGTTTACGGGATAAAGGGAGAACGAAAACTCATACTTTTGATTTAATAAAAAAGAGTACATCTAAAATGAAAATGCATAATCAACAAATGTATAGAGAGATAATTCCAAAGAATGCCTGTAATTTTTAGGGATTGTAAGCTCTTTTTAATTTTTATATATCTGGGTTTGCAATCGTGGTGGAAAGAGGGAGGTGGGGGATTTTTAACTGGGAGTTTGACTCCCAATCCATATGTCATTTGTTAGGGTAATATAGCCCGTTACGCATGAAAAATCACTTTAAAATCATCTATGATTGTTAGGTCAGCTTTATGTAAATGGAGAAAATAATGGCTTGTTTAACTCGGGTAAATATCCCACCGCACTCTCACTTGAGAATTTAATGAGTGTTTTTTATTCTCTTTAAAAGGTTTGGATGCATAGGTGATTTGCATATTTAAGATGTTTCAAGCATGCAGATCCATTTTTGAAGAATGTGTGGAAGAAATCTCTTTCTTATAAAATTCCAAGTTGTTAGGGATTAACTAGTGGGATTTCCCAAACTTGTTAAAAAAAACTTTTCTATTCATTTGTCGTGTGTGAATAAATATTTTCTACTTATATTTGCTTTTTTTTAAATTTTTTCCATACATAAACTCTAAAATTTTCAATTTGTTGTGATCTATAAGCCTTTTTGGTTTACGGGATGAAGGGAGAGCGAAAACTAAAAGTTTTGATATAAGAAAAAAGTGTACATCTAAAGTTGAAATGCACAATGCATAAATGTAAAGAGAGATAATTCCAAAGAGTGAATGCAATTTTTAGGGATTGTAAGCTCTTTTTACTTTTTATATATCGGGTTTTGCAATCATCGGGAAAAGGGGAGGCAGAGGATTTTTAACTAAGTGTTGACTCCCAATCCTTTAGTCATTTCTTTGGGTAATATCGCCCATTACGCATTATAAATCACTATACAATAATCTACGATTGTTAGCTCAACTTTTTGTAAATGGGCAAAATAATGGCTTGTTTCACTCGGGTAAATGTCCTACTACACGTTGAGTTGAGAATTTAATGAGCGTTAGTTATTATCTTCAAAAAGTTTGGATCCAAAGGTGATTTGCATCTTTAGCTTGTTTCAAGCATGCAGATCCATTTTTAAAGCATGTGTGGAAGAAATCTCTTTCTTATAAAATTCCAAGCTGTTAGGGTTTAACTAGTGGGATTTCCTAAACTTGTTAAACAAAACTTTTCTATTGATTTGTGGTGTGTGAATAAATTTTATTTACATATATTTTTTTTTTAAATATTTTCCATACATAAACTCTAAAATTTTCAGTTTGTTGTGAACTATATGCCTTTTTGGTTTACAGGATGAAGGGAGAGCAAAAACTCAATGTTTTGATATAAGAAAAAAGCGTACATATAAAATTGAAATACACAATGCATAAATGTAAAGAGAGATAATTCCAAAAAGTGTCTGTAATTTTTATGGATTTTAAGCTCTTTTTAGTTTTTATATATTAGTTTTTGCAATCGTCGGGAAACGGGGGAGGTGGGGGATTTTTTACTGAGTGTTTGACTCCCAATCCATAAGGCATTTCTTAGTGTAATATAGCCCGTTACGCATGATAAATCAATTTAGAATCATCTATGATTGTTAGGTCTTCTTTTTGTAAGTGGGCAAAATAATCGCATGTTTGACTGGGGTAAGTGTCCCACATCACCATCACTTGAGAATTTAATGAGCGTTTGTTATTCTCTTTAAAAGGTTTGGATCCATAGGTGATTTGCATTTTTAACAGGTTTCAAGCATGCAGATTAATTTTTAAAGCATGTGTGGAAGAAATCTCTTTTTTATAAAATTCGAAGTTGTTAGGGTTGAACTAGTGGAATTTTCCAAAATTGGACAACAAAACTTTTGTGTTCATTTGTGGTGTGTGAATATATTTTATTTACATACATTTGTTATTGTTTTAAATTTTTTTCCATACATAATCTCTAAAGTTTTCCTTTTGTTGTGATCTGTTTGCCATTTTGGTTTACGGGATGAAGGGAGAGCGAGAACTCAAAGTTTTGATTTAAGAAAAAAGTGTACATCTAAAATGGAAAAGCACAATGCACAAATGTAGAGAGAGATAATTCCAAAGAGTGTCTGTAATTTTAAGGGATTGTAAGCTCTTTTTAGTTTTTATATATCAGGTTTTGTAATCGTCGGGAAAAGGGGGAGGTGGGGGATTTTTAACTGAGAGTAGAATCCTAATCCATAAGTCATTTCTTAGGGTAATATAGCCCGTTACGCATGATAAATCACTTTACAATCATCTATGATTATTTGGTCAGCTTTTTGTAAATGGGCAAAATAATGGCTAGTTTGACTCGGGTAAATATCCCACTGCCCGTTCACTTTAGAATTTAATGAGCATTTGTTACTCTCTTTTAAAGTTTTGGATCCATAGGTGAGTTGCATCTTTAACATGTTTCAAGCTTGCTTATCCATTTTTAAAGCATGAATGGAAGAAATCTCTTTCTTATAAAATTCCAAGTTGTTAGGGTTGAACTAGTTGAATTTCCCAAATTTGGACAACAAAACTTTTGTCTACATTTGTGGTGTGTGAATAAATTTTCTTCACTTACATTTTTTATTGTTTGAAATTTTTTACATTCATAAACTCTAAAATTTTATTTTTGTTGTGATCTATTTGCCTTTTTTGTTTACGGGATGAAGGGACAGCGAAAACTCAAAGTTTTTATTTAAGAAAAAAGAGTACATGTAAAATAGAAATGCACAATGTACAAATGTAGAGAGAGATAATTCCAAAGAGTGTCTGTAATTTTTAGGGATTGTAAGCTCTTTTTAGTTTTTATATATCAGGTTTGCAATCGTCAGGAAAAGGGGGAGGAGGGGGATTTTTAACTGAGTGTTTGACTCCCAATCCATAAGTCATTTCTTAGGGTAATATAGCCCGTTACGCATGATAAATCACTTTACAATCATCTACGATTGTTAGGTCAGCTTTTTGTAAACGGGCATAATAATTTCTTGTTTGACTCAGGTAAATATTCCACCGCACACTCACTTGAGAATTTAATGTGCATTTTTTATTCTCTTTAAAAGGTTTGGATGCATAGGTGATTTGCATATTTAAGATGTTTCAAGCATGCAGATCTATTTTTAAAGCATGTGTGGAAGAAATCTCTTTCTTATAAAATTCCAAGCTGTTAGGGTTTAAGTAGTGGGATTTCCAAACTTTGAAAACAAAAGTTTTGTGTTCATTTGTGGTGTGTGAATACATTTTTTGTACTTATATTTGTTTTTTTTATATTTTTTCCATACATAAAGTCTAAAATTTTCTTTTTTTGTGATCTATTTGCCTTTTTGGTTTACGGGATGAAGGGAGAGCGAAAACTCAAAGTTTTGATATAAGAAAAAAGAGTACATATAAAATTGAAATGCACAACGCATAAATGTAAAGAGATATAATTCCAAAGAGTGTCTGTAATTTTTTGGGATTGCTAGCTCTTTTTACTTTATATATATCAGGTTTTGTAATCGTCAGGAAAAGGGGGAGGCGGAGGATTTTTAACAGAGTGTTGACTCCAAATCCTTTAGTCATTTCTTCCGGTAATATCGCCCATTATGCATGATAAATCACTTTACAATCATCTATGATTTTTAGCTCAGCTTTTTGTAAATGGACAAAATAATGGCTTGTTTTACTTGGGTAAATATCCTACCACACGTTGACTTGAGAATTTAATGAGCTTTAGTTATTCTCTTTAAAAGGTTTGGACCCATAGGTGATTGCATCTTTAACTTGTTTCAAGCATGCAAATCCATTTTGAAAGCATGTGTGGAAGAAATCTCTTTCTTATAAAATTCCAAGCTGTTAGGGTTGAACTAGTGGAATTTCCAAAACTTGGACAAAAAAACTTTTGTGTTCATTTGTGGCGTGTGAATAAATTTTATTTATTTACATTTGTTGTTGTTTTAAATTTTTTCCATGCATTAACTCTAAAATTTTCATTCTGTTGTGATCTATTCGCCTTTTTGGTATACGGGATGCACAGAAAGCGAAAACTCAATGTTTTGATTTAACAAAAAAGCGTACATCTAAAATGAAAATGTACAATGCAAAAATGTAGAGAGAGATAATTCCAAAGAGTGTCTACCATTTTTAGGCATTGTAAGCTCTTTTTAGTATTTATATATCAGGTTTTGCAATCGTCTGGAAAAAGTGGGGGAGGGGGATTATTAACTGAGTTTTTGACTCCCAATCCAGATGTCATTTCTTACGGTAATATTGCCAGTTATGCATGATAAATCACTTTACAATCATCTATGATTGTTAGGTCAGATTTTTGGAATTATGCAAAATAATGGCTTGTTTGACTCGGGTAAATATCCAACCGCACGTTCACTTGACAATTTAATGACCGTTTGTTATTCTCTTTAAAAGGTTTGGTTCCATAGGTGATTTGAATCTTTAACATGTTTCAAACATGCAGATCCATTTTTAAAGCATGTGTGGAAGAAATCTATTTCTTATAAAATACCGAGCAATTAGGTTTGAACTAGTGGAAATTCCAAAACATGGACAAAAAAACTTTTGTGTTCATTTGTGGTGTGTGAATAAATTTTCTTTACTAACATTTGTTATTTGATTAAATTTTTTCCATACATAAACTCTAAAATTTTCATTTTGTTGTGATCTATTTGCCTTTTTGGTTTACGGGATGAAGGGAAAGCGAACACTCAAAGTTTTGATTTAAGAAAAAATAGTACATCTAAAATGGAAATACACAATGCAAAAATGTAGAGAGAGATAATTCCAAAGAGTGTCTGTAATTTTTAGCAATTGTAAGTTCTTTTTAGTTTTTATATATCAGGTTTTGCAATTGTCGGGAAAAGGGGGAGGCGGGGGATTTTTGACTGACTGTTTGACTCCCAATCCATAAGTCATTTCTTAGCGTAATATAGCCCATTACAAATGATGAATCACTTTACAATCACCAATGTTTGTTAGGTCAGCTTTTTTTAAATGGGCAAAATAATGGCTTGTTTGACTCGGGTAAATATCCCAACGCACGTTCACTTGAGAATTTATTGAGCGTTTGTTATTCACTTTAAAAGTATTGGATCCATAGGTGATTTGAAGTGTTAACATGTTTCAAACATGCAGATCCATTTTTCAAGCATGTGTGGAAGAAATCTCTTCCTTATAAAATTCCAAGCTTGCAAGGGTTGAACTAGTGGAATTTCCAAAACTTGTGTGTTCATTTGTAGTGTTTGAATAAACTTTATTTACTTATATTTGTCTTTGTTTTAAATTTTTCCGTGCACAAACTCTAAAATTTTCATTTTGTTGTGATCTATTTGACTTTTTGGTATACGGGATGAAAGGAAAGAAAAAACTCAATGTTTTGATTTAAGAAAAAAAAGTACATCTACAATGGAAATACACAATGCACAAATGTAGAGAGAGATAATTCCAAAGAGTGTCTATAATTTTTAGGGATTGTAAGCTGTTTTTAGTTTTAATATATCAGGTTTTGCAATCGTTAGGAAAAGGGGGAGGCGGGGGATTTTTAACTGAGTGTTTGAATCCCAATCCATAAGTCATTTCTTAGGGTAATATAGCCCATTACGCATGATAAATCACTTTACAATCATTTATGATTGTTAGGTCAGCTTTTTGTAAATGGGCAAAATAAGGGCTTATTTGACTCGGGTAAATATCCCACTGCATGTTCACTTGACAATTTAATGAGCATTTTTTATTCTCGTGAAAAGGTTTGGATCCATAGGTGATTTGCAGCTTTAACACGCTTCAAGCATGCAGATCCATTTTTAAAGCATGTGTGGAAGAAATCTCTCTCTTATAAAATTCCAAGCTATTATGGTTGAACTGTTGGAACTTCCAAAACTTGGACAACGAAACTCTTGTGTTCATTTGTGGTGTCTAAGTAAACTTTCTTTACTTACATTTGTTATTGTATTAAATTTTTTCCATGCATAAGCTCTAAAATTATCATTTTGTTGTGATCTATTTGCCATTTTGGTATGCGGGATGTAAGGAACGTGAAAAATCAATGTTTTGATTAAAGAAAAAATGTACATAAAAAATGGAAATGTACAATGCACAAATTTAGAGAGAAATAATTCCAAAGAGTGTCATTAATTTTTAGTGATTGTAAGCTCTTTTTAGTTTTTATATATCAGGTTTTGCAATCGTCGGGAAAAGGGGGAGGTGGGGGATTTTTAACTGAGTGTTTGACTCCCAATCCATAAGTCAGTTCTTAGTGTAATATAGCCCGTTACGCATGATAAATCAATTTATAATAATCTATGATTATTAGGTTTGCTTTTTGTAAATGGGCAAAATAATGGCTTATTTGATTTGCATAAATATCCCCTCGCACCATC
The DNA here is from genome assembly GCF_029961685.1 of Aristolochia californica. Taxonomy (NCBI): domain Eukaryota; kingdom Viridiplantae; phylum Streptophyta; class Magnoliopsida; order Piperales; family Aristolochiaceae; genus Aristolochia; species Aristolochia californica. The sequence continues at coordinate 25,721,967 of NW_027181992.1, forward strand.
ACTTGAGAATTTAATGAGCGTTTGTTATTCTCTTTAAAAGGTTTGGATCCATAGGTGATTTGCATCTTTAACATGTTTCAAGCTTTCAGATCAATTTTTAAAGCAGTTGTTGAAGAAATCTCTTTCTTATAAAATTCCAAGCTGTTAGGGTTGAACTAGTGGAATTTCCCAAACTTGGAAAACAAAACTTTTGTGTACATTTCTGGTGTGTGAACAAATTTTCTTTACTTACATTTTTTATTGTTGTAAATTTTTTCCATACATAAATTCTAAAATTTTCCTTTCGTTGTGATCTTATTGCCTTTTTGGTTTACGACATGAAGGGAGGAAGAAAACTCAAAGTTTTGATTTAAGAAAAAAGAGTACATCTAAAATGGAAATGCACAATGCACAAATTTAGAGAGAAATAATTCCAAAGTGTGTCATTAATTTTTAGGGATTGTAAGGTCTTTTTAATTTTTATATATCAGGTTTTGCAATCGTCGGGAGAAGGGGAAAGCGGGGGATTTTTAATTGAGTGTTTGACTCCCAATCCATAAGTCATTTCTTAGGCTAATATAGCCCGTTACACATGATAAATCACTTTACAATCATCTATGATTGTTAGGTCTTCTTTTTGTAAGTGGGCAAAATAATCGCATGTTTGGCTCGGGTAAGTATCCCACCACACCATCACTTGAGAATTTAATGAGCGTTTGCTATTCTCTTTAAAAGGTTTGAATCCATAGGTGATTTGCAGCTTTAACATGTTTCAAGCATGTAGATCCATTTTTAAAGCATGAGTGGAAGAAATTTCTTTCTTTTAAAATTCCAAGTTGTTATGCTTGAACTAGTGGAATTTCCAAAACTTGGGCAACAAAACTTTTGTGTTCATTCGTAGCGTGTGAATAAATTTTTTTACTTACATTTGTTATTGTTTGTAAATAAACTCTAAAATTTTCATTTTGTTGTCATCTATTCGCCTTTTAGGTTTAGGGATGAAGGGAGAGCGAAAACTCAAAGTTTTGATTTAAGAAAAAAGTGTAAATCTAAAATGGAAATGCACAATGCACAAATGTCGAGAGAGATAATTCCAAAGAGTGCCTATAATTTTTAGGGATCTCAAGTTCTTTTTTGTTTTTATATACAAGGTTGATCAATCATTGGGAAAAGGGGGAGGCAGGGGATTTTTGATTGACTATTTGACTCCAAATCCATAAGTCATTTCTTAGGGTAGTATAGCCCTCTAGGCATGATAAATCACTTTACAATCATCTATGATTGTTAGGTCAGCTTTTTGTAAATGGCAAAAATAATGGCTTGTTGGACTCGGGTAAATATCCCACCGCACGTTCACTTGAAAATTTAATGAGCGTTTGTTATTCTCTTGAAAAGGTTTGGATCCATAGGTGATTTGCATCTTTAACATGTTTTAAACATGCAGATCCATTTTTAAAGCATGTGTGGAAGACATCACTTTCTTCTAAAATTCCAAGCTGTTAGGGTTGAACTAGTGAAATTTCCCGAACTTTGACAACAAAACTTTTGTGTTCATTTGTGGTGTGTGAATAAATTTTCTTTACTTACATTTGTTATTATTTTAAATTTTTTACATAAATAAACTCTAAAATTTTCATTTAGTTGTAATCTATTTGCCTTTTTGGTTTACAGGATGATGGGTGAGCGAAAACTCAAAGTTTTGATTTAAGAAAAAAGAGTACATCTAAAATGGAAATGCACAATGCACAAATGTAGAGAGAGATAATTCATTAGAGTTTCTGTAATTTTTATGGATTTTAAGCTCTTTCTAGTTTTTATATATCAGGTTTTGCAATCATCGGGTAAAGGGGGAGGCGGGGGATTTTTAATTGAGTGTTTGACTCCCAATCCATAAGTCATTTCTTAGGGTAATATAGCCCGTTACGCATGATAAATCACTTTACATTCATCTATGATTGTTAGGTCAGCTTTTTGTAAATGGGCAAAATAGCTCTTTGACTCTGGTAAATATTCAACTGCACGTTCACTTGAGAATTTAATGAGAGTTTTTTATTCATTTTAAAAGGTTTGGATCCATAGGTGATTTGCAGCTTTAACATGTTTGAAGCATGCAGATCCATTTGTAAAGCATGTGTGGAAGAAATCTCTTTCTTATAAAATTCCAAGCTGCTATGGTTCAACTAGTGGAATTTCCAAAACTTGGACAACAAAATTTTTGTGTTCATTTCTGGTGTGTAAATAAATTTTTTTTACTTACATTTGTTATTGTTTTAAATTTTTTCCATGCATGAACTCTAAAATGTTCATTTTGTTGTGATCTATTTGCCTTTTTGGTATACGGGATGAAGGGAATGCGAAAACTCAATGTTTTGTTTAAAGAAAAAAGAGTACATCTAAAATGGAAATGCACAACGAACAAATGTAGAGAGAGATAATTCCAAAGAGTGTGTTTAATTTTTTGGGAGTGTAAGCTCTTTTTAGTTTTTATATATCAGTTTTGCAATTGTCAGGAAAAAAGGGGAGGCGGGGGATTTTTAACTGAGTGTTTGACTCCCAATCCATAAGTCATTTCTTTGGGTAATATAGCCCGTTACGCATGATAAATTACTTTAAAATCATCTATGATTGTTATGTCAACTTTTTTTAAATGGGCAAAATAATGACTTGTTTGACTCGGGTAAATATCCCACCGCACGTTCACTTGAGAATTTATTGAGCGTTTGTTAATCTCTTTAAAAGGTTTGGATCCATAGGTTATTTGCATCATTAACATGTTTCAAACATGCAGATCCATTTTTAAAGCATGTGTGGAAGAAATCTCTTTCTTATATAATTCCAAGCTGTTAGGGTTGACTAGTGTAATTTCCAAAACTTTGACAACAAAACTTTTGTGTTCATTTGTGGTGTATGAATAAATTTTCTTTACTCACATTTGTTATTTGTTTATTTTTTTTCCATACATAAACTCTAAAATTTTCATTTTGTTGTGATCTATTTACCTTTTTGGTTTACGGGAGGAAGGGAGAGCAAAAGCTAAATGTTTTGATTTAAGAAAAAAGAGAACATCTAAAATGGAAATGCACAATGCACAAATGTAGAGAGAGGTAATTCCGAACATTGTCTGTAATTTTTAGGGATTGTAAGCTCTTTTTAGTTTTTAGATATGATGTTTTGCCATCGTTGGGAAAAGGGGGAAGCGGGGGATTTTTAATTGAGTGTTTAACTCCCAATCCATAAATCATTTCTTAGAGTACTATAGCCTACGCATGATAAATCTCTTTACAATCATCTATAATTGTTAGGTCAGCTTTTTGGAAAAGAGCAAAATAATGCCTACTTTGACTCGGGTATATAGCCCACTGCACGTTCTCTTGTGAATTTAATGAGCGTTTGTTATTCTCTTTAAAAGATTTGGATCCATAGGTGATTTGAATCTTTAACTTGTTAGAAACATGCAGCAGATCCATTTTTAAAGCATGTGTGGAATAAATCTCTTTCTTATAAAATTCCGAGTTGTTAGGGTTGAACTAGAGGAATTTCCCAAACTTGGACACATAACTTTTGTGTTCATTTGTGGTTTGTGAATAAATTTTCTTAACTTACATTTGTTATTGTTTAAAATTTTTTACCTACATAAACTCTAAAGTTTTCATTTTGTTTTGATCTATTTTCCTTTTTGGTTTACGGGATGATGGGTGAACGAAAACTCAAAGTTTTGATTTAAGAAAAAAGAGTAGAACAAAAATGGAAATGCACAATGCACAAATGTAGAGAGTAATAATTCCAAAGAGTGTTTGTAATTTTTATGGATTGTAAGCTCTTTTTCGTTTTTGTATATTAGGTTTTCCAATCTTCGGGAAAAGGGGGAGGCAGGGGATTTTTAACTGAGTTTTTGACTCCCAATCCATAATTCATTTCTTAGCTTAATATAACCTGTTACAAATGATGAATCACTTTACAATCATCTATGATTGTTAGGTCAGCTTTTTGTAAATGGGCAAAATAATGGCTTGTTTGACTTGGGTAAATATCCAACCGCACGTTCTCTTGAGAATTTAATGAGCATTTGTTATTCTCTTTAAAAGGTTTGGATCCAGAGGTGATTTGCAGCTTTAACTTGTTTCAAGCATGTAGAACCATTTTTAAAGCATGCGTGGAAGAAATCTCTTTCTAATAAAATTCCAAGCTGTTATGGTTGAAGTAGTGGAATTTTCAAAACTTGGACAACAAAACTTTTGTGTTCATTTGTGGTATGTGAATCAATTTTCTTTTCTTAGATTTGTTATTGTTTTAATTTTTTTCCATGCATTAACTCTAAAATTTTCATTCTGTTGTGATCTATTCACCTTTTTGGTATACGGGATGCAGGGAAAGCGAAAACTCAATGTTTTGATTTAAGAAAAAAGAGTACATCTAAAATTGAAATGCCCAATGCACAAATGTAGAGAGAGATAATTCCAAAGAGTGTCTATAATTTTTAGGCATTGTAAGCCCTTTTTAGTTTTTATTTATCAGGTTTTGCAATCGTTCGGAAAAGGTGGAGGAGGGGTATTACTAACTGAGTGTTTGACTCCCAATCCATAAGTCATTTCTTAGGGTAATATAGCCCGTTATGCATGATAAATCACTTTACATTTATCTATGATTGTTAGGTCAGATTTTTTGAATTATGCAAAATAATGGCTTGTTTGACTCGGGTAAATATCCAACCGCACGTTCACTTGACAATTTAATGACCGTTTGTTATTCTCTTTAAAAGGTTTGGTTCCATAGGTGATTTGCATCTTTCACATGTTTCAAACATGCAGATCCATTTTTAAAGCATGTGTGGAAGAAATCTGTTTCTTATAAAATTCCAAGGTGTTAGGGTTGAACTAGTGGAATTTCAAACATGGACAAAAAAAATTTTGTCTTCATTTTTGGTGTGTGAATAAATTTTCTTTACTTTCATTTGTTATTTGATTAAATTTTTTCCATACACAAACTCTAAAATTTTCATTTTGTTGTGATCTATTTGACTTTTTGGTATACGGGATGAAAGGAAAGCGAAAACTCAATGTTTTGATTTAAGAAAAAAAAGTACATCTAAAATGGAAATACACAATGCACAAATGTAGAGAGAGATAATTCCAAAGAGTGTCTGTAATTTTTAGGGATTGTAAGCTGTTTTTAGTTTTTATATATCATGTTTTGCAATCGTCAGGAAAAGGGGGAGGCGGGGGATTTTTAACTGAGTGTTTGACTCCCAATCCTTAAGTCATTTCTTAGGGTAATATAGCCCGTTACGCATGATAAATCACTTTACAATCATCTATGATTGTTAGGTCAGCTTTTTGTAAATGGGCAAAATAATGCCTTGTTTGACTCGGGTAAATATCCCACCGCATGTTCACTTGACAATTTAATGAGCGTTTGTTATTCTCTTGTAAAGGTTTGGATCCACAGGTGATTTTCAGCTTTAACATGGTTCAAGCATGCAGATCCATTTTTAAAGCATGTGTGAAAGAAATCTCTCTCTTATAAAATTTCAAGCTATTGTGGTTGAACTGTTGGAACTTCCAAAACTTGGACAACAAAACTTTTGTGTTCATTTGTGGTGTCTAAATAAACTTTCTTTACTTATTTTTGTTATTGTTTTAAATTTTCTCCATGCACAAACTCTAAATTTTCATTTGGTTGTGATCTATTTTCCTTTTTGGTATACGGGGATGTAAGGAACACGAAAAATCATTGTTTTGATTAAAGAAAAAAAAGTACATAAAAAATGGAAATCTACAATGCAAAAATGTAGAGAGAAATAATTCCAAAGAGTAGCATTAATTTTTATTGATTGTAAGCTCTTTTTAGTTATTATATATCAGGTTTTCCAATCGTCAGGAAAAGGGGGAGGTGGGGGATTTTTAACTGAGTGTTTGACTCCCAATCCATAAGTCAGTTCTTAGTGTAATATAGCCCGTTACACATGACAAATCAATTTACAATCATCTATGATTCTTAGGTCTGCTGTTTGTAAATGGGCAAAATAATGGCTTATTTGACTCGGGTAAATATCCCCCCGCACCATCACTTGAGAATTTAATCAGCGTTTTGTATTCTCTTTAAAATGTTTGGATCCATAGGTGATTTGCATCTTTAACATGTTTCAAGTTTGCAGATCAATTTTTAAAGCATGTGTTAAAGAAATCTCTTTCTTATAAAATTCCAAGCTGTTAGGGTTGAACTAGTGGAATTTCCAAAACTTGGACAACAAATCTTTTGTGTTCATTTGTGGTGTGTGAACAAATTTTCTTGACTTACATTAGTTATTGTTGTAAATTTTTTCCATACCTAAATTCTAAAATTTTCCTTTTGTTGTGATCTAATTGCCTTTTTGGTTTACGGGATGAACGGAGAGCGAAAACTCAAAGTTTTGATTTAAGCAAAAAGAGTACATATAAAATGGAAATGCACAAAGGACAAATGTAGAGAGAAATAATTCCAAAGTGTGTCGTTAATTTTTAGGGATTGTAAGCTCCTTTAGTTTTTATTTATCAGGTTTTGCAATCCTCAGGAAAAGGAGAAGGCGTGAGATTTTTAACTGAGTGTTTGACTCCCAATCCATAAGTCATTTCTTTGGTTAATATAACCCGTTATGCATGATAAATCACTTTACAATCATCTATAATTGTTAGGTCAGCTTTTTGTAAAAGGGCAAAATAATGGCTTGATTGACTCGGGTAAATATTGCAACGCACGTTCACTTGAGAATTTAAAGATCATTTGCTATTCTCTTTAAAAGGTTTGGATCCATAGGTGATTTGCAGCTTTTACATGTTTCAACCATGCAGATCCATTTTTAATGCATGAGTGGAAGAAATCTCTTTCTTATAAAATTCCAAGCTATTATGGTTGAACTAGTGGAATTTCCAAAACTTGGACAACAAAAATTTGGTGTTCATTCATGGTGTGTGAATAAATTTTCTTTAGTTACATTTGTTATTGTTTTAATTTTTTACATAAACAAACTCTAAAATTTTCATTTTGTTGTGATCTATTAGCCTTTTTGGTTTAAGGGATGAAGGGAGAGCAAAAAATCAAAGTTTTTTATTTAAGAAAAAAGAGTAAATCTAAAATGGAAATGCAAAATGCACAAATGTTGAGGTAGATAATTCCAAAAACTTTCTGTAATTTTTATGGATTTTAAGCATTTTCTAGTTTGTATATATCAGGTTTTGCAATCGGCGGGAAAAGGGGGAGGCGGGGGAGGCGGGGGATTTTTAACTGAGTGTTTCACTCCCAATCCATAAGTCATTTCTTAGGGTAATATAGTCCATTATGCATGATAAATCACTTTACTTACATTTTTTGTATATGGGCAAAATAATGGCTTGTTTTACTCGGGTAAATATCCAACCGCACGTTCACTTGAGAATTTATTAATTGTTTTTTATTCATTTTAAAAGGTTTGGATCCATAGGTGATTTGCAGCTTGAACATGTTTCAAGCATGCAGATCCATTTTTAAAATCTGTGTGGAAGAAATCTCTTTCTTATAAAATTGCAAGCTGTGATGGTTGAACTAGTGGAATTTCCAAAACTAGGACAACAACACTTTTGTGTTGATTTGTGGTGTGTGAATAAATTATCTTTACTTACATTTATTATTGTTTTAATTTTTTTTCCATGCATCAACTCTAAAATTTTCATTCTGTTGTGATATATTTGCCTTTTAGGAATACGGGATGAAGGGAAAACGAAAAACTCAATGTTTTGATTTAAGAAAGAAGAGTACATCTAAAATGGAAATTCACAATGCACAAATGTAGAGAGAGATAATTTCAAAAAGTGTCTCTAATTTTTAAAGATTGTAAGCTCTTTTTAGTTTTTATATATCAAGTTTTGCAATCGTTGGGAAAAGGGGGAGGCGGGGGATTTTTGATTGACTGTTTGACTCCCAATCCATAAGTTATTTCTTAGGGTAATATAGCCCGTTACGCATGATAAATCACTTTACAATCATCTCTGAGTGTTAGGTCAGCTTTTTGTACATGGGCAAAATAATGGCTTGTTTGACTCGGGTAAATATCCCACCGCACGTTCACTTGAGAATTTAATGAGCGTTTTTTATTCTCTTTAAAAGGTTTGGATCCATAGGTGATTTGCCGCTTTAACATGTTTCAAGCATGCAAATCCATTTTTAAAGCATGTGACGAAGAAATCTCATTCTTATAAAATTCCAAGCTGTTATGGTTGAACTAGCGGAACTTCCAAAACATAGACAACAAAACTTTTGTGTTTATTTGTGGTGTGTGAATAAACTTTCTTTACTCACGTTTGTTATTGTTTTAAATTTTTTCCACGCATAAACTCTAAAATTTTCATTTTGTTGTAATCTATTTGCCTTTTAGGTATACGAGATGTAAGGAACGCGAAAACTCAATGGTTTGATTTAAGAAAAAAATGTACATCTAAAATGGAAATGCACAATGCACAAATGTAGAGAGAGATAATTCCAAAGAGTGTCAGTATTTTTTAGGGATTGTAAGCTCTTTTTAGTTTTTATATATCAGGTTTTGCAATAATCAGGAAAAGGGGAAGGCGGGGGATTTTTAACTGAGTGTTTGACACCCAATCCATAAGTCATTTCTTAGGGTAATATAGCCCATTACGCATGATAAATCACTTTACAATCATCTATGATTGTTAGATCAGCTTTTCATAAATGGGCAAAATAATGGTTTGTTTGACTCGGGTAAATATCCCACCGCACGTTCACTTGAGAATTTAATGAGTGTTTGTTATTCTCTTTAAAACGTTTGGATCCATAGGTGATTTGAATCTTTAACTTGTTTCAAACATGCAGATCAGTTTTTTAAGAATGTGTGGAAAAAATATCTTTCTTATAAAATTCCAAGCTGTTAGGGTTGAACTAGTGGAATTTCCAAAACTTGGTCAACAAAACTTTTGTGTTCATTTGTGGTGTGTGAATAATTTTTTTTTACTAGCATTTGTTATTGTTTTAAATTTTTTATGTACATAAACTCTAAAATTTTTATTTTGTTGTGATCTATTTGTCGTTTTGGTTTATGGGATGATGGGAGAGTGAAAACTCAAAGTTTTGATTTAAGAAAAAAGAGTACATCTGAAATGGAAATGCACAATGCACAATGCACAAATGTAGAGAGAGATAATTCCAAAGAGAGTCTATAATTTTTATGGATTGTAAGCTCTTTCTAGTTTTTATATATCAGGTTTTGCAATTGTCAGAAAAAGGGGAAGGCGGGGAATTTTTAACTGAGTGTTTGACTCCCAATCCATAAGTTATTTCTAGGGGTAATATTGTCCGTTACGCATGATAAATCACTTTACAATCATCTATGACTGTTGGGTCAGCTTTTTGTAAATGACAAAAATAATGGCTTGTTGGACTCGGGTAAATATCCCAACTCACGTTCACTTGAGAATTTAATGAGCGTTTGTTATTCTCTTTAAAAGGTTTGGATCCATAGGTGATTTTCATCTTTAACATGTTTCAAACATGCAGATCCATTTTTAAAGCATGTGTGGAAGAAATCTCTTTCTTATAAAATTCCAAGCTGTTAGGGTTGAACTAGTGGAATTTCCCAAACTTTGACAACAAAACTTTTGTGTTCATTTGTGGTGTGTGAATAAATTATGCTTTACTTACATTTGTTATTGTTTTAAATTTTTTACATAAATAAACTCTAAAATTTTCATTTAGTTGTGATCTATTTACCTTTTAGGTTTACAGGATGATGGGAGAGCGAAAACTCAAAGTTTTGATTTAAGAAAAAAGGGTACATCTAAAATGGAAATTCACAATGCACAAATGTAGAGAGAGGTAATTCCAAAGAGTGTTTGTAATTTTTATGAATTTTATGCTCTTTCTAGTTTTTATATCAGGTTTTGCAATCGTCGAGAAAAGGGGGGGGGGGGGGGGGGGGGGGGGGGGGGTGGATTTTTAACTGAGTGTTTGACTCCCAACCCATAAGTCATTTCTTAGGGTAATATAGCCAATTACGCAAGATAAATCACTTTACAATCATCTATGATTGTTAGGTCAGCTTTTCGTAAATGGGCAAAATAATGGCTTGTTTTACTCGAGTAAATATCCAACCGCACGTTCACTTGAGAATTTATTGAGCGTGTTTTATTCATTTCAAAAGGTTTGTATCCATAGGTGATTTGCAGCTTTAACATGTTTCAAGCATCCAAATCCATTTCTAAAGTCTTTGTGGAAGAAATCTCTTTCTTATAAAATTCCAAGCTGTTATGGTTGAACTAGTGGAATTTCCAAAACTTGGACAACAAAAATTTTGTGTTCATTTGTGGTGTGTGAATAAATTTTCTTTACTTACATTTATTATTTTTTTAAATTTTTTCCATGCATAAACTCTAAAATGTTCATTCTGTTGTGATATATTTGCCTTTTTGGTATACGGGAAGAAGGGAAAACAAAAACTCAATGTTTTGATTTATGAAAAAAGACTACATCTAAACTGGAAATGCACAATGCAAAAATGTTGCGGGAGATAATTCCAAATAGTGTCTGTAATTTTAAGGGACTGTAGGCTCTTTTTAGTTTTTATATATCAGGTTTTGCAATCGTTGGGAAAAGGGGGAGGCAAGGAATTTTTAAGTGAGTGTTTGACTCCCAATCCATAAGTCATTTCCTAGGGTAATATTGCCCGTTACAAATGATAAATCACTATTCAATCATCTATGATTGTTAGGTCAGATTTTTGTACATTGGCAAAATAATAGCTTGTTTTACTCGGGTAAATATCCCACCGCACGTTCACTTGAGAATTTAATGAGCGTTTTTTATTCTCTTTAAAAGGTTTGGATCCATAGGTGATTTGCAGCTTTAACATGTTTCAAGCATGAAGATCCATTTTTAAAGCATGTGTGGAAGAAATCTCATTGTTATAAAATCCCAAGCTGTTATGGTTGAGCTAGTGGAACTTCCAAAACTTGGACAACAAAACTTTTGTGTTTATTTGTGGTGTGTGAATAAACTTTCTTTACTTACATTTGTTATTGTTTTAAATTTTTTCCATGCATAAACTCTAAAATTTTCATTTTGTTGTAATCTATTTGCCTTTTAGGTATACGAGATGTAAGGAACACGAAAACTCAATGTTTTGATATAAGAAAAAAATGTACATCTAAAATGGAAATGCACAATACACAAATGTAGAGAGAGATAATTCCAAAGAGTGTCTGTATTTTTTAGGGATTGGAAGCTCTTTTTAGTTTTTATATATCAGGTTTTGCAATTCTCAGGAAAAGGGGAAGGCGGGCGATTTTTAACTGTGTTTGACTCCCGATCCATAAGTCATTTCTTAGGGTAATATAGCCCGTTACACATGATAAATCACTTTACAATCATCTATTATTGTTTGGTCAGCTTTTCGTAAATGGGAAAAATAATGGTTTATTTGACTCGGGTAAATATCCCACCGCACGTTCACTTGAGAATTTAATGAGCGTTTATTATTCTCTTTAAAAGGTTTGGATACATAGGTGATTTGCATCTTTAACATGTTTTAAACATGCAGATCCATTTTTAAAGACTGTGTGGAAGAAATCTCTTTCTTATAAAATTCCAACCTGTTAGGGTTGAATTAGTGGAATTTCCAAAACTTGGACAACAAAACTTTTGTGTTCATTTGTGGTGTGTGAATAAATTTTCTTTAATAACATTTGTTATTGTTTTAAATTTTTTACATACATAAACTCTAAAATTTTCATTTTCTTGTGATCTATTTGCCTTTTTGGTTTATGGGATGATGGGAGAGCGAAAACTTAAAGTTTTTATTTAAGAAAAAAGAGTACATCTAAAATGGAAATGCAGAATGCACAAATTTAGAGAGAGATAATTCCAAAGAGTGTTTGTAATTTTTATGGATTGTAAGCTCTTTTTAATATTTATATATCAGGTTTTGCAATCGTTGGGAAAAGGGGGAGGCGGGAGATTTTTAACTGAGTGTTTGACTCCCAATCCATAAGTCATTTCTTAGGGTAATATTGCCCGTTAGGCTTGATAAATCAGTTTACAATCAGCTATGATTGTTAGGTCAGCCTTTTGTAAATGGGCAAAATAATGGCTTGTTTGACTCAGGTAAATATCCAACCGCATGTTCTCTGGAGAATTTAATGACCATTTGTTATTCTCTTTAATAAGTTTGGATCCATAGGTGATTTGCAGTTTTAACATGTTTCAAGCATGGAGATCCATTTACAAAGCATGTGTGAAAGAAATCTCTTTCTTATAAAATTCCAAGCTGTTTGGGTTGAACTACTGGAATTTCCAAAACATGGACAACAAAATTTTTTTGCTTATTTGCGGCGTGTGAATAAATTTTCTTTACTCACATTTGTTATTTTTTTAAAAATTTTCCTTACTGAAACTCTAAAATTTTCATTTTTGTTGTGATCTATTTGCCTTTTTTGTTTACGGGATGAAGGGAGAGTTAAAACTCAAAATTTTGATTTAAGAAAAAGGAGATCGTCTAAATTGGAAATGCACAATCAACAAATGTGTAGAGAGATAATTCTGAAGAGTGTCTGTAATTTTTAGGGATTGTAAGCTCTTTTTAATATTTATATATCAGGTTTTGCAATCGTTGGGAAAAGGGGGAGGCAGGGGATTTTTATCTGAGTTTTTGACTCCCAATACATAAGTCATTTCTTAGGGTACTATAGCCCGTTAAGCATGGTAAATCACTTTACAATCATCTATGATTGTTAGGTCAGCTTTATATTAATGGGCAGAATAATGGCTTGTTTGACTCGGGTAAATATCCCATCACACATTCACTTGAGAATTTAATGAGCGTTTGTTATTCTCCTTAAAAGATTTGGATCCATAGGAGATTTGCATTTTTAACATGTTTCAAACATGCAGATCCATTCATAAAGCATGTGTGGAAGAAATCTCTTTCTTATAAAATTCCAAGCTGTTTAGGTTGAACTACTGGAATTTCCAACACATGGACAACAAAACTTTTGTGTTCATTTGTGGTGTGTGAATAAATTTTATTTACTTACATTTGTTATTTTTTTAAAATTTTTCCATACTTAAACTCTAAAATTTTCATTTTGTTGTGATCTATTTGCCTTTTTTATTTATGGGATGAAGGGAGAGTGAAAACTCAAAGTTTTGATTTAAGAAAAAAGAGAACATCTAAAATGGAAATGCACAATCAACAAATGTATAGAGAGATAATTCCAAAGAGTGTCTGTAATTTTAGGGATTTTAAGCTCTTTTTAATATTTATATATCAGGTTTTGCAATAGTTGGGAAAAGGGGGAGGCGGGGGATTTTTAACTAAGTTTTTGACTCCCAATCCATAAGTCATTTCTTAGGGTAATATAGCCCATTACGCATGATAAATTACTTTACAATCATCTATGATTGTTAGGTCAGGTTTATGTAAATGGGCAAAATAATGGCTTGTTTGACTGCGGTAAATATCCCACCGCACGTTCACTTGAGAATTTAATGAGCGTTTATTATTTTCTTCAAAAGGTTTGGATCCATAGGAGATTTGCCTCTTTAACATGTTTCAAACATGCAAATCCATTTATAAAGCATGTGTGGAGGAAATCTCTTTCTTATAAAATTCCAAGCTATTTGGGTTGAACTACTGGAATTTCCAAAACATGGACAACAAAACTTTTTTTTTCATTTGTGGTATGTGAATAAATTTTCTTTACACACATTTGTTATTTTTTTAAAAATTTTCCATACTTGAACTCTAAAATTTTCATTTTGTTGTGATCTATTTGCCTTTTTTGTTTACGGGAATGAAGGGAGAGTGAAAACTCAAAATTTTGATTTAAGAAAAAGGAGAACATCTAAAATGGAAATGCACAATCAACAAATGTGTAGAGAGATAATTTTGAAGAGTGTCTATAATTTTTAGGGATTGTAAGCTCTTTTTAATATTTATATATCAGGTTTTGCAATCGTTGGGAAAAGGGGGAGGCGGGGGATTTTTAACTTAGTTTTTGACTCCCAATACATAAGTCATTTCTTTGGGTAATATAGCCCGTTATGCATGATAAATCACTTTACAATCATCTATGGTTGTTAGGTTAGCTTTATGTTAATGGGCAAAATAATGGCTTGTTTGACTCGGGTAAATATCCCACCGCTCGTTCACTTGAGAATTTAGTGAGTGTTTGTTATTCTGCTTAAAAGATTTGGATCCAATGGAGATTTACATTTTTAACATGTTTCAAACATACAGATCCATTTATAAAGCATGTGTGGAAGAAATCTCTCTCTTATAAAAATCCAAGTTGTTTAGGTTGAACTACTGGAATTTCCAAAACATAGACAACAAAACTTTTTTGTTCATTTGTGGTGTGTGAATAAATTTTCTTTACTTACATTTGTTATTTTTTAAAAAAATTTCCATACTTAAACTCAAAAATTTTCACTTTGTTGTGATTTATTTGCCTTTTTTGTTTACGGGATGAAGGGAGAGTGAAAACTCAAAGTTTTGATTTAAGAAAAAAGAGAACATCTAAAATAAAAATGCACAATCAACTAATGTATAGAGAGATAATTCCAAAGAGTGTCTGTAATTTTAAGGGATTGTTAGCTCTTTTAAATTTTTATACATCAAGTTTTGCAATCGTTGGGAAAAGGGAGAGGCGGTGGATTTTTAATTGAATGTTTGACTCCCAATCCTTAAGTCATTGCTTAGGGTAATATAGCCTGTTATGCATGATAAATCACTTTACAATCATCTATGATTGTTAGGTCAACTTTATGTTAATGGGCAGAATAATGGCTTGTTTGACTCGGGTAAATATCCCACCGCACGTTCACTTGAGAATTTAATTAGCGTTTGTTATTCTCCTTAAAAGATTTGGATCCATAGGAGATTTGCATGTTAAACATGTTTCAAACATGCAGATCCATTTATAACGCAGGTGTGGAAGAAATCTCTTTCTTATAAAATTCCAAGCTGTTTAGATTGAACTACTGGAATTTCCAAAACATGGACAAAAAAACTTTTGTGTTCATTAGGGGTGTGTGAATAAATTTTCTGTACTTATATTTGTTTTTGTTTTAAATTTTTTCCATACATAAACTCTAAAATTTTCATTTTGTTGTGATCTATTTGCCTTTTTGGTTTACGGGAGGAAGGAGAGCGAAAACTCAAAGTTTTGATTTAAGAAAGAAGAGTACTTCTAAAATGGAAATGCACAATCAACAAATGTATTGAAGGCTAATTCCAAAGAGTGTCTGTAATTTTCAGGGATTGCAAACTCTTTTTAATTTTTATATATCAGGTTTTGCAATCATTTGGAAAAGGGGGAGGCGGGGATTTTCAACTGAGTATTTGCCTCCCAATCCATAAGTCATTTCTGAGGGTAATATTGCCTATTACGCATGATAAATCACTTCACAATCATCTATGATTGTTAGGTCAGCATTTTGTAAATAGGCAAAATAATGGCTTGTTTGACTCTGGTAAATATCCAACCGCACGTTCACTTGAGAATTTAATGACCGTTTGTTATTCTCTTTAAAAGGATTGGATCCATAGGTGATTTGCATCTTTAACATGTTTGAAACATGCAGATCCATTTTTAAAGCATGTGTGGTAGAAATCTCTTTCTAATAAAATACCAAGCTGTTTGGGTTGAACTAGAGGAATTTCCAAAACTTTGACAACAAAACTCTTGTGTTCATTTGTGGTGTGTGAATAAATTTTCTTTACGTACATTAATTATTTTTTTATTTTTTTTCCTTAGATAAACTCTAAAATTTTCATTTTGTTGTCATCTATTTGCCTTTTTGGTTTACGTGATGAAGGGAGAGCGAGAACTAAATTTTTTGATTTAAGAAAATTGAGTACATCTAAAATTAAAATGCACAATGCACAAATATAGAGAGAGATAATTCCAAACAGTGACTGTAATTTTTAGGGATTGTAAGCACTTTTTTGTTTTTATATATCAGGTTTTGCAATTGTAGGGAAAAGAGGGAGGCGGGGGATTTTTAACTGAGTGTTTGACTCCCAATCCATCAGTCATTTCTTAGGGTCATATAGCCCATTACGCATGATAAATCACTTTACAATCATATTTGATTTTTAGGTCAGCTTTTTTTAAAAGTGCAAAAAAATGGCTTGTTTGACTTAGGTAAATACCCCGCCGCACGTTCACTTGAAAATTTAATGAGCGTTTGTTATTCTCTTTAAAAGGTTTGGATCCATAGGTGATTTGCATCTTTAACATGTTTAAAACATGCAGATCCCTTTTTAAAGCATGTGTGGAAGAAATCTCTTTCTTACAAAATTCCAAGTTGTTAGGGTTGAACTAGAGGAATTTCCCAAACTTTGACAACAAAAGTCTTGTGTTCATTTGTGATGCGTGAATAATTTTTTTTTTAGTTACATTTGTGATTGTTTTAAATTTTTTACTTACATAAACTCAAAAAATTTCATTTTGTTGTGATCTATTTTCCTTTTTGGTTTACGGGATGATGGGAGAGCGAAAAGTCAAAGTTTTGATTTAAGAAGAAAGAGTACATCTAAAATGGAAATGCATAATGCACAAATGTAGAGAGAGATAATTCAGAAGAGTGTCTGTAATTTTTATGGATTGTAAGCTCCTTCTAGTTTTTATATATTAGGTTTTCCAAACGTTGGGAAAAGGGGGAGACGGGGGATTTTTAACTGAGTGTTTGACTCCCAATCCATAAGTCATTTCTAAGGGTAATATAGCCCGTAACGCATGAAAAATCACTTTACAATCATCTATGATTGTTAGGTAAGCTTTTAGTAAATGGGCAAAATAATAGCTTGTTTGACTCGAGTAAATATCCAACCGCACATTCTCTTCAGAATTTAATGAGCATTTGTTATTCTCTTTAAAAGGTTTGGATCCATAGGTGATTTGCAGCTTTAACTTGTTTCAAGCATGTAGATCCAATTTTAAAGCATGTGTGGAAGAAATCTCTTTCTTATAAAATTCCAAGCTGTTATGGTTGAACTAGTGGAATTTTCAAATCTTGGACAACAATACTTTTGTGTTCATTTGTGGTGTGTGAATAAATTTTCTTTACTTACATTTGTTATTGTTTTCAATTTTTCCATGCATAAACTCTAAAATTTTCATTATGTTGTGATCTATTTGCCTTTTTGGTATACGGGATGAAGGGAAAGCGAAAACTCAATGTTTTTATTTAAGAAAAAAGAGTACATCTAAAATGGAAATGCACAATGCACAAATGTAGAGGGAGATAATTCCAAAGAGTGTCTATAATTATTAGGAATTGTAAGCTCTTTTTACTTTTTATATATCAGGTTTTGCAATCGTCAGAAAAAGGGGGAGACGGGGGTTTTGAACTGAGTGTTAGACTCCCAATCCATAAGTCATTTCTTAGGGTAATATAGCCCGTTACGCAAGATAAATCACTTTACAATCATCTATGATTGTTAGGTCAGCTTTTTCTAAATGGGCAAAATAATGGCTTGTTTGATTTGGGTAAATATCCTACCCCACGTTGAGTTGAGAATTTAATTAGCGTTTGTTATTCTCTTTAAAAGGTTTGGATTGATAGGAGATTTGCATCTTTAACATGTTTCAAACATGCAGATCCATTTTTAAAGCATGTGTGGAAGAAATCTCTATGTTATAAAAATCCAAGCTGTTTGGGTTGAACTACTGGAATTTCCAAAACATGGACAACAAAAGTTTTGTGTTCATTTGTGGTATGTGAATACATTTTCTATACTTACATTTGTTATTTTTTAAAAATTTTTCCATTCAAAAACTCTAAAATTTTCATTTTGTTGTGATCTATTTGCCTTTTTTGTTTATGAGATAAAGGGAGAGTGAAAACTCAAAGTTTTGATTTAAGAAAAAAGAGAACTTCGAAAATGGAAATGCACAATCAACAATTGTATAGAGAGATAATTTCAAACAGTGTCCGAAATTTTTAGGGATTGTAAGCTCTTTTTAACATTTATATATCAACTTTTGCAATCATAGGGAAAAGAGGGAGACGGGGATTTTTAACTGAGTTTTTGACTCCCAATCCATAAGTCCTTTCTTAGGGTAATATAGCTCGTTACGCATGGTAAATTACTTTACAATCATCTATGATTGTTAGGTCAGCTTTATGCAAATGGCAAAATAATGGCTTGTTTGACTCGGGTAAATATCCCACTGCACGTTCACTTGAAAATTTAATGAGCGTTTATTATTTTCTTTAAAAGGTTTGGAGCCATAGGAGATTTGCATCTTTAACATGTTTCAAACATGCAGATCCGTTTATAAAGCATGTGTGGAAGAAATCTCTTTCTTATAAAATTCCAAGCTGTTTGGGTTGAACTACTGGAATTTCCAAAACATGGACAACAAAACTTTTTTGTTCATTTGTGGTGTGTGAATAAATTTTCTTTACTCACATTTGTTATTATTTTAAAAATTTTCCATACTTAAACTCTAAAATTTTCATTTTGTTGTGATCTATTTGCCTTTTTTTTTTACAGGATGAAGGGAGAGTGAAAACTCAAAATTTTGATTTAAGAAAAAGGAGAACATCTAAAATGGAAATGCACAATCAACAAATGTGTAGAGAGATAATTCTAAAGAGTGTCAGTAATTTTTTGGGATTGTAAGCTCTTTTTAATATTTATATATCAGGTTTTGCAATCGTTGGGAAAAGGGGGAGGCAGGGGATTTTTAACTGAGTTTTTGACTCTCAATCTATAAGTCATTTCTTAGGGTAATATAACCCGTTATGCATGATAAATCACTTTACAATCATTTATGATTGTTAGATCAGCTTTATGTTAATGGGCGAAATAATGGCTTGTTTGACTTGGGTACATATCCCACCGCACGTTCACTTGAGAATTTAATGAGCGTTTGTTATTCTCTTTAAAAGGTTTGGATCCATAGGAGATTTGCATCTTGAACATGTTTCAAACATGCAGATCCATTTATAAAGCATGTGGGGAAGAAATCTCTTTCTAATAAAATTCCAAACTGTTTAGGTTGAACTACTCGAATTTCCAAAACATGGACAACAAAACTTTTGTGTTCATTTGTGGTGTGTGAATAAATTTTCTTTACTTACATTTGTTATTTTTTTAAGATTTTTCCATTCTTAAACTCTAAAATTTTCATTTTGTTGTGATCTATTTTCCTTTTTTGTTTACAGGATGAAGGGAGAGTGAAAATTCAAAGTTTTGATTTAAGAAAAAAGTGAACATCTAAATTGGAAATGCACAATCAACAAATGTATAGAGATATAATTCCAAAGAGTGTCTGTAATTTTAAGGGATTGTAAGCTCTTTTTAATATTTATATATCAGGTTTTGCAATGGTTGGGAAAAGGGGGAGGCGGGGGATTTTTAACAGAATGTTTGACTCCCAATCCATAAGTCATTTCTTAGGGTAATATAGCCCGTTATGCATGATAAATCACTTTTCAATCATCTATGATTTTTAAGGTCTGCTTTATGTAAATGGGCAAAATAATGGCTTGTTTGACACGAGTAAATATCCCACTGCACGTTCACTTGAGAATTTAATCTGCGTTTGTTCTTCTCTTTAAAAAGTTTTGACCTACAGGTAATTTGCATCTTTAACATGTTTCAAGCATGCAGATCCATTTTTAAAGCATGTGTGGAAGAAATCTCTTTCTTATAAAATTCCAAGCTATTAGGGTTTAACTAGTGGGATTTCCTAAAATCGGAAAAAAAAAACTTTTGTGTTCATTTGGGGTGTGTGAATAAATTTTCTGTACATATATTTGTTTTTATTTTTTAATTTTTTCCAAACATAAACTCTAAAATTTTCATTTTGTTGTGATCTATTTGCCTTTTTGGTTTACGGGATGAAGGAGAGTGAAAACTCAAAGTTTTGATTTAAGAAAAAAGAGTACATCTAAAATGGAAATGCACAATCAACAAATGTATAGATGTATAATTCAAAAGAGTGTCTGTAATTTTAAGGGATTGTAAATCACTTAACAATCATCTATGATTGTTAGGTCAGCTTTTTGTAAATGGCCAAAATAATGGCTTGTTTGACTCAGGTAAATATCCAACCGCATGTTCACTTGAGAATTTAATGACCGTTTGTTAGTCTCTTAAAAAGGATTGGATCCATAGGTGATTTGCATCTTTAACATTTTTGAAACATGCAGATCCATTTTTAAAGCATGTGTGGAAGAAATCTCTTTCTTATAAAATTCCAAGCTGTTAGGGTTGAACTAGAGGAATTTCCCAAACTTTGACAACAAAACTCTTGTGTTCACTTGTGGTGTGTGAATAAATTTTCTTTACTTACATTAATTATTTGTTTTTTTTTCATACATAAACTCTAAAATTTTCATTTTGTTGTCATCTATTTGCCTTTTTGGTTTACGGGATGAAGGGAGAGCGAAAAATAAATGTTTTGATTTAAGAAAATTGTGTGCATCTTAAATGGAAATGCACAATGCACAAATGTAGAGAGAGATAATTCCAAACAGTGATTGTAATTTTTAGGGATTGTAAGCACTTTTTAGTTTTTATATATCAGGTTTTGCAATCATCGGGAAAAGGGGGAGGCGGGGGATTTTTAACTGAGGGTTTTACTCCCAATCCATAAGTCATTTCTAGGGTAATATAGCCCGTTACGCATGATAAATCACTTTACAATTATCTATGATTGTTAGGTAAGCTTTTTGTAAAGGGGCAAAATAATGGCTTGTTTGACTCGAGTAAATACCCCGCCACACGTTCACTTGAGAATTTAATGAGCGTTGGTTATTTTCTTTAAAAGGTATGGATCCATAGGTGATTTGCATCTTTAACATGTTTGAAACATGCAGATCCATTTTTAAAGCATGTGTGGAAGAAATCTCTTTCTTACAAAATTCCAAGTTGTTAGGGTTGAACTAGAGGAATTTTCAAAACTTTGACAAAAAAACTCTTGTGTTCATTTGTGGTGTGTGAATAAATTTTCTTTAGTTACATTTGTGATTGTTTTAAATTTTTCACATACATAAACTCTAAAAATTTCATTTTGTTGTTATCTATTTGCCTTTTTGGTTTATGGGATGATGGGAGAGCGAAAAGTTAGAGTTTTGATTTAAGAAAAAAGAGTACATCTAAAGTGGAAATGCATAATGCACAAATGTAGAGAGAGATAATTCCAAAGAGTGTCTGTAATTTTTATGGATTGTAAGCTCTTTCTAGTTTTTATATATTAGGTTTTCCAAACGTTTGGAAAAGGGAAAGAAGTTGGATTTTTAAATGAGCGTTTGACTCCCAATACATAAGTCATTTCTTAGGGTTATGTAGCCCGTAACGTATGATAAATAACTTTACAATCATCTATGATTGTTAGGTAAGATTTTTGTAAATGGGCAAAATAATAGCTTGTTTGATTCGAGTAAATATCCAACCGCACATTCTCTTCAGAATTTAATGAGCGTTTGTTATTCTCTTTAAATGGTTTGGATCCATAGGTGATTTGCAGATTTAACTTGTTTCAAGCATGTAGATCAATTTTTAATGCATGTGTGGAAGAAATCTCTTTCTTATAAAATTCCATGATGTTATGGTTGAACTAATGGAATTTTCAAATCTTGGACAACAAAACTTTTGTGTTCATTTCTGGTGTGTGAATAAATTTTCTTTACTTACATTTGTTATTGTTTTATATTTTTTCCATGCATAAACTCTAAAATTTTCATTATGTTGTGATCTATTTGCCTTTTTTGTATACGGGATGAAGGGAAAACGAAAACTCAATGTTTTTATTTAAGAAAAAAAAGTACATCTAAAATGGAAATGCAAAATTCACAAATGTAGAGGGAGATAATTCCAAAAAGTGTCTATAATTATTGGGGATTGTAAGCCCATTTTAGTTTTTATATATCAGGTTTTGCAATCGTCAGGAAAAGGGGGAGACGGGGGATTTTGAATTGAGTGTTAGACTCCCAATCCATAAGTCATTTCTTAGGGTAATATAGCCCGTTACGCAAGATAAATTACTTTACAATCATCTATGATTGTCAGATCAGCTTTTTCTAAATGGGAAAAATAATGGCTTGTTTGATTTGGGTAAATATCCTACCGCACGTTGACTTGAGAATTTAATGAGCGTTTGTTATTCTCTTTAAAAGTTTTGGATTCATAAAAGATTTCAATCTTTAACATGTTTCAAACATGCAGATCCATTTTTAAAGCATGTGTGGAAGAAATCTCTATCTTACAAAAATCAAAGTTGTTTGGCTTGAACTACTTGAATTTCCAAAACATGGACAATAAAATTTTTGTGTTCATTTGTGGTGTGTGAATAAATTTTCTATACTTACATTTGTTATATTTTTAAAATTTTTCCATACATAAACTCTAAAATTTTCATTTTGTTGTGATCTATTTGCCTTTTTTGTTTACGGGATGGAGGGAGAGTGAAAACTCAAAGTTTTGATTTAAGAAAAAAGAGAACTTCTAAAATGGAAATGCACAATCAAAAAATGTATAGAGAGATAATTCCAAAGAGTGTCCGTAATTTTTAGGGATTGTAAGCTCTTTTTAATATTTATATATCAGGTTTTGCAATCGGTGGGAAAAGGGGGAGGCAAGGGATTTTTAAATGAGTTTTTGACTCCCAATCCATAAGTCATTTCTTAGGGTAATATAGCCCGTTACGCATGATAAATTACTTTACAATCATCTATGATTGTTAGGTCAGCTTTTTGTAAATGGACAAAATAAAGGCTTGTTTGACTCGAGTAAATATCCAACCGCACATTCTCTTCAGAATTTAATTAGCGTTTGTTATTCTCTTTAAAAGGTTTGGATCCATAGGTGATTTGCAGATTTAACTTGTTTCAACCATGTAGATCCATTCTTAAAGCATGTGTGAAAGAAATCTCTTTCTTATAAAATTCCAAGCTGTTATGGTTGAACTAGTGGAATTTTCAAAGCTTGGACAACAAAACTTTTGTGTTCATTTGTGGTGTGTGAATAAATTTTCTTTACTTACATTTGTTATTGTTTTAAATTTTTTCCTTGCATAAACTCTAAAATTTTTATTATGCTGTGATCTATTTGCCTTTTTGGTGTACGGGATGAAGGGAAAGCGAAAACTCAATGTTTTTATTTAAGAAAAAAGAGTACATCTAAAATGGAAATGCACAATACACAAATGTTGAGGGAGATAATTCCAAAGAGTGTCTATAATTATTTGGGACTGTAACCTCTTTTTAGTTTTTATATATACGGTTTTGCAATCGATAGGAAAAAGGGGAAGGCGAGGGATTTTTAACTGAGTGTTTGACTTCCAATCCATAAGTCATTTCTTAGGGTAATATAGCCCGTTACGCATGATAAATCACTTTACAATCATCTATGATTGTTAGGTCAGATTTTGGTAAAAGGGTAGAATAATGGCTTCTTTGACTGGGGCAAATATCCCACCGCACGTTCACTTGAAAATTTCGTGAGGGTTTGTTATTCTCTTTAAAAGGTTTGGATCCATAGGTGATTTGCATCTTTAACATGTTTCAAACATGCATATCCGTTTTTTAAAGCAAGTGTGGAAGAAATCTCTTTCTGATAAAATTCCAAGCTGTTAGGGTTGGACTTGTGGAATTTCCAAAACAAGGACAAGAAAACTTTTGCGTTCATTTGTGGTGTGTGAATAAATTTTCTTTACATACATTTGTTATTTGTTTAAATTTTTTTCATACATAAACTCTAAAATTTTCATTTTGTTGTGATCTATTTGCCTTTTTGATTTGCGGGAAGAAGGGACAACAAAAACTCAAATTTTGATTTAAGAAAAAAGAGATCATCTAAAATGGAAATGCACAATGCAGAAATATTGAGAGAGATAATTCAAAAGAGTGTCTGTAATTTTTAGGGATTGTAAGCTCTTTTTAGTTTTTATATATCAGGCTTTGCAATCGTCGGGAAAAAGGGGGAGGTGGGGGATTTTTAACTTAGTGTTTGACTCCCAATCCATAAGTCATTTCTTAGGGTAATATAGCCCGTTACGCATGATAAATCACTTTCCAATCATCTATGATTGTTAAGTCAGCTTTTTGTAAATGGGCAAAATAATGGTATGTTTTACTCGGGTAAATATCCCACCATACGTTCACTTGAGAATTTAATGAGCGTTTGTTATTATCTTTAAAAGGTTTGGATCCATAGGTGATTTGCATCTTTAACATGTTTCAAACATGCAGATCCATTTTTAAAGAATGTGTGGAAGAAATCTCTTTCTTATAAAATTACAAGCTGTTGGGGTTGAACTAGTGGAATTTCCAAAACTTGGACAAAAAAACTTTTGTGTTCATTTGTGGTGTGTGAATAAATTTTCTTTACTAACATTTTTTATGTTTTTAAATTTTTTACATAAATAAACTCTAAAATTTTCATTGTGTTGTGATCTATTTGCCTTTTCGGTTTACAGGATGATGGGAGAGCGAGAACTCAAAGTTTTGATTTAAGAAAAAAGAGTTCATGTAAAATGGAAATGCACAATGCACAAATGTAGAAAGAGATAATTCCAAGGAGTGTCTGTAATTTTTATGGATTGTAAGCTCTTTCTAGTTTTTATATATCAGGTTTTGCAATCATCGGGAAAAGGGTAGGCGGGGGATTTTTACCTGAGTGTTTGACTCCCACTCCTTAAGTCATTTCCTAGGGTAATGTTGCCCGTTACACATGATAAATCACTTTACAATCATTTATGATTGTTAGGTCAGCTTTTTGTAAATGGCCAAAATAATGGCTTGTTTGACTCAGGTAAATATCCAACCGCATGTTCACTTGAGAATTTAATGACCGTTTGTTATTCTCTTGAAAAGGTTAGGATACAGAGGTGATTTGCAGCTTTAACATGTTTCAAGCATGGAGATCCATTTTTAAAGCTTGTGTGGAAGAAATTTCGTTCTTATAAAATTCCAAGCTGTTATTGTAAAACTAGTAGAATTTCCAAAACTTGGACAACAAAACTTTTGTGTTCATTTGTGGTGTGTGAATAAATTTTCTTTACTTACATTTGCTATTTTTTAAAATTTTTTCTACGCATAAACTCTAAAATTTTCATTCTGTTTTGGTATACGGGATGAAGAGAAAGCAAAAACTCAATGTTTTGATTTAATAAAAAAGAGTACATCTAAAATGGAAATGCACAATGCACAAATGTAGAGTGACATAATTCCAAAGAGTGTCTGTAATTTTAAGGGATTGTAAGCTCTTTTTAGTTTTTGTGTATCAAGTTTTGCAATCGTCAGGAAAAGGGGGAGACGGGTGCTTTTGAACTGAGTGTTAGACTCCCAATCCATAACGCATTCCATAGGGTAATATAGCCCGTTATGCAAGATAAATCACTTTACAATCATCTATGATTGTTAGGTCAGCTTTTTCTAAATGGGCAAAATAAAGGCTTGTTTGAATTGGGTAAATATCCTACCACACTTTAAGTTGAGAATTTAATGAGCGTTTGTTATTCTCTTTAAAAGGTTTGGATTTATAGGAGATTTGCATCTTTAACATGTTTCAAACATGCAGATCCATTCTTAAAGCATGTGTGGAAGAAATCTCTTTCTTATGAAATTCCAACCTGTTTGGGTTGAACTACTAGAATTTCCAAAACATGGACAACAAAACTTTTGTGTTCATTTGTGGTGTGTGAATAAATTTTCTTTACTTACATTTGTTATTTTTTTAAAAAATTTCCATACTTAAACTCTTAAATTTTCATTTTGTTGTGATCTGTTTGCCTTTTTTGTTTACGGGTTGAAGGGAGTGTGAAAACTCAAAATCTTGATTTAAGAAAAAAGAGTGCATCTAAAAAGGAAATGCACAATCAACAAATGTATAGAGAGATAATTCCAAAGAGTGTCTGTAATTTTTAGGGATTGTAAGCTCTTTTTAATATTTATATCTCAGGTTTGCAATCGTTGGGAAAAGGGGGAGGCGGGGGATTTTTAACTAAGTTTTTGACTCCCAATCCATAAGTCATTTCTTAGGGTAATATAGCCTGTTACGCATGATAAATCACTTTACAATCATCTATGATTGTTACGTCAGCTTTATGTAAATGGGCAAAATAATGGCTTGTTTGACTGGGGTAAATATCCCATAGCACGTTCTCTTGAGAATTTAATGAGCGTTTGTTATTCTCTTTAAAAGGTTTGGATCCATAGGAGATTTGCATCTTTAACATGTTTCAAACATGCAGATACATTTATAAAGCATGTGTGGAAGAAATCTCATTCTTATAAAATTCCATGCTGTTTGGGTTGAACTACTGGAATTTCCAAAACATGGACAACAAAACTTTTGTGTTCATTTGTGGTGTGAAAATAAATTTTCTTTACTTTCATTTGTTATTTTTTTAAAATATTTCCATACAAAAACTCTAAAATTTTCATTTTGTTGGGATCTATTTGCCTTTTTTGTTTACGGGATGAAGGGAGAGTGAAAAGTCAAAGTTTTGATTTAAGAAAAAAGAGAACATCTAAAATGGAAATGCACAATCAACAAATGTATAGAGAGATAATTCCAAAGAGTGTCTGTAATTTTTATGGATTGTAAGCTCTTTTTAATATTTATATATCCGGTTTTCCAATCGTCGGGAAAAGGGGGAGGTGGGGGATTTTTAACTGAGTTTTTGACTCCGAATCTATAAGTCATTTCTTAGGGTAATATAGCCCGTTGCGCATGATAAATCACTTTACAATCATCTATGATTGTTAGGTCATCTTTATGTAAATTGGAAAAATAATGGCCTGTTTGACTCGGGTAAATATCTCACCACACGTTCACTTGAGAATTTAATGAGTGTTTGTTATTCTCTTTAAAAGGTTTGGATCCATAGGAGATTTGCATCTTTAACATGTTTTAAACATGCAGATCCTTTTATAAAGCATGTGTGGAAGAAATCTCTTTCTTATAAAATTCCATGCTGTTTGGGTTGAACTACTGGAATTTCCAAAACGTGGACAACAAAACTTTTATGTTCATTTGCGGTGTGTGAATAAATTTTCTTTACTTACATTTTTTATTTTTTTAAAATTTTTCCATACTTAAACTCTAAAATTTTCATTTTGTTGTGATCTATTTGCCTTTTTTGTTGACGGGATGAAGGGAGAGTGAAAACTCAACGTTTTGATTTAAGAAAAAAGAGAACATCTAAAATGGAAATGCACAATCAACAAATGTATAGAGAGTTAATTTCAAAGAGTGTCTGTAATTTTTAGGAATTGTAAGCTCTTTTTAATATTTATATATCAGGTTTTGCAATCGTTGGGAAAAGGGGGAGGCGGGGGATTTTAAATTGAGTGTTTGCCTCCCAATCCATAAGTCATTTCTTAGGGTAATATTGCCTGTTATGCATGATAAATCACTTTACAATCATCTATGATTGTTAGGTCAGCTTTTTGTAAATAGGTAAAATAATGGCTTGTTTGACTTAGGTCAATATCCAACCGCACGTTCACTTGAGAATTTAATGACCATTTTTTATTCTCTTCAAAAGGTTTGGATCCATAGGTGATTTGCAACTTTAACTTGTTTCAAGCATGCAGATCCATTTTTAAAGCTTGTGTGGAAGAAATTTTTTTCTTATAAAATTCCAAGCTATTATGGTTGAACTAGTAGAATTTCCAAAACTTGAACAACAAAACTTTTGTGTTCATTTGTGGTGTGTGAATAAATTTTCTTTACTTACATTTTTTATTGTTTTAAATTTTTTCAATGCACAAACTCGAAAATTTTTATTTTGTTGTGATCTATTTGCCATTTTTGTGTATGGGATGAAGGAAAAGGGAAAACTCAATGTTTTGATTTAATAAAAAAGAGTACATCTAAAATTGAAATTCACAATGCACAAATGTAGAGAGAGCTAATTCCAAAGAGTGTCTGTAATTTTTAGGGATTGTAAGCTCTTTTTAGTTTTTTATACATCCGGTTTTGCAATCGTCAGGAAAAGGGGGAGGCGGGGGATTTTTAAATGAGTGTTTGACTCTCAATCCATAAGTCATTTCTTAGGGTAATATAGCCCGTTACGCAAGATAAATCACTTTACAATCATCTATGATTGTTAGGTCAGCTTTTTCTAAATGGGCAAAATTATGGCTTGTTTGACTCGGGTAAATATCCTACCGCACGTTGAGTTGATAATTTAATGAGCGTTTGTTATTCTCTTTAAAAGGTTTGGATCCATAGGAGATTTGCATCTTTAACATGTTTCGAACATGCAGATCCATTTTTAAAGCATGTGTGGAAGAAATCTCTTTCCTATAAAATTCCAAACTGTTAGGGTTGAACTACTGGAATTTCCAAAACATGGACAACAGAACTTTTGTGTTCATTTGTGGTGTGTGAATAAATTTTCTTTACTTACATTTGTTATTTTTTAAAAAAATTTCCATACTTAAACTCTAAAATTTTCATTTTGTTGTGATCTATTTGCCTTTTTTTTACGGGATGAAGGGAGAGCGAAAACTCAAAGTTTTGATTTAAGAAAAAAGAGAACATCTAAAATGGAAATGCACAATCAACAAATGTATAGAGATAATTCCATAGAGTGTCTGTAATTTTTAGGGTTTGTAATCTCTTTTTTATTTTTATATATCAGGTTTTGCAATCGTAGAGAAAAGGGGGAGGCGGGGGATTTTTAACTAAGTGTTTGACTCCCAATCAATAAGTCATTTCATAGGGTAATATATCCCGTTACGCATGATAAATCACTTTACAATACTCTATGATTGTTAGGTCAGCTTTATGTAAATGGGCAAAATAATGGCTTGTTTGACTCGGGTAAATATCCCACCGCACGTTCACTTGAGAATTTAATGAGCGTTTGTTATTCTCTTTAAAAGGTTTGGATGCGTAGGTGATTTGCATATTTAACATGTTTCAAGCATGCAGATCCATTTTTAAAGCATGTGTGGAAGAAATCTCTTTCTTATAAAATTCCAAGCTGTTAGGGTTTAACTAGTGGGATTTCCCAAACTTGGAAAACAAAACTATTGTGTTCATTTGTGGTGTGTGAATAAATTTTCTGTACTTATATTTGTTTATGTTTTAAATTTTTTCCATTCATAAACTGTAAAATTTTAATTTTGTTGTGATCTATTTGCCTTTTTGGTTTTCGGGACGAAGGAGAGCAAAAACTCAAAGTTTTGATTTAAAAAAAATGAGGACATCTTAAATGGAAATGCACAATCAAAAA
The DNA here is from genome assembly GCF_029961685.1 of Aristolochia californica. Lineage (NCBI taxonomy): Eukaryota > Viridiplantae > Streptophyta > Magnoliopsida > Piperales > Aristolochiaceae > Aristolochia > Aristolochia californica. The sequence goes on from NW_027181992.1 coordinate 25,751,174, forward strand.
ATGTATAGAGAGATAATTCCATAGAGTTTCTGTAATTTTTAGGGATTGTAAGCACTTTTCAATTTTATATATCAGGTTTTGCAATCGTCGGGAAAAGGGGGAGGCGGGGGATTTTTAACTGAGTGTTTGACTCCCAATCCATGAGTCATTTCTTAGGGTAATATTTCCCGTTACCCATGATAAATCACTTTACAATCATCTATGATTATTAGGTCAACTTTTCATAAATGGATAAATTAATGGCTTGTTTGACTCGGGTCAATATCCAACTGCACGTCCACTTGAGAATTTAATGACCATTTGTTATTGTCTTTAAAAGGTTTGGATCCATAGGTGATTTGCAGCTTTAACATGTTTCAAGCATGCTGATCCATTTTTAAAGCTTGTGCGGAAGAAATTTTTTTCTTATAAAATTCCAAGCTTTTATGGTTGAAGTAGTAGAATTTCCAAAACGTCGACAACAAAACTTTTGTGTTCATTTTTGGTGTGTGAAAAAATTTTCTTTCTTACATTTGTTATTGTTTCAAATTTTTTCAATGCATAAACTCTAAAATTTTCATTCTGTTGTGATCTATTTGCCTTCTTGGAATACGGGATGAAGGGAAAGAGAAAACTCAATGTTTTGATTTAAAAAAAAAAAGAGTACATCTAAAATGGAAATGCACAATGCACAAATGTGGAGAGAGATAATTCCAAAGAGTGTCTGTAATTTTTAGGGATTGTAAGCTCTTTTTAGTTTTTATATCTCAGGCCTTGCAATCGTTAGGAAAAGGGGAGGCGGGGGATTTTTAACTGAGTGTTTGACTCAAAATCCATAAGTCATTTATTAGGGTAATATAGCCCGTTACGCATGATAAATCACTTTACAATCATCTACGATTGTTAGGTCAGCTTTTTCTAAATGGGCAAAATAATGACTTGTTTGACTCAGGTAAATAACCTACTGCACGTTGAGTTGAGAATTTAATGAGCGTTTGTTATTCTCTTTATAAGATTTGGATCCATAGGTGATTTGCATCTTTAACATGTTTCAAACATGCAGATCCATTTTTAAAGCATGTGTGGAAGAAATCTCTATGTTATAAAATTTCAAGCTGTTATGGTTGAACTAGTGGAATTTCCAAAACTTTGACAACAAAACATTTGTGTTCATTTTTGTTGTGTGAATAAATTTTCTTTACTTACATATGTTATTGTTTTAAATTTTTTCCATGCATAGACTCTAAAATTTTCATTCTATTGTGATCTATTTGCCTTTTTGGTATATGGGATGAAGGGAAAGCGAAAACTCAATGTTTTGATTTAAAAAAAAAGTGTACATCTAAAACGGAAATGCACAATGCACAAATGTAGAGAGAGATAATTCCAAAGAGTGTTTGTAACTTTTAGGGATTGTAAGCTCTTTTTAGTTTTTATATATCAGGTTTTCCAATCATCAGGAAACGGGGGAGGCAGGGGATTTTAACTGAGTGTTTGAGTCCCAATCCATAAGTCATTTATTTGGGTAATATAGCCCGTTACGCATGATGAATCACTTTACAATCATCTATGATTGTTATGTCAACTTTTTCTAAATGGGCAAAATAATGGCTTGATTGACTCTGGTAAATATCCTACCGCACGTTGATTTGAGAATTTAACGAGCGTTTTTTATGCTCTTTAAAGGGTTTGGATCCGTAGGTGATTTGCATCTTTTACATGTTTCAAACATGCAGATCCATTTTTAAAGAATGTGTGGAAGAAATCTCTTTCTTATAAAATTCCAAGCTGTTAGGGTTGAACTACTGGAATTTCCAAAACATGGACAACAAAACTTTTGTGTTCATTTGTGGTGTGTGAATAAATTTTCTTTACTTACATTTGTTATTTTTAAAAAAAATTTCCATGCTTAAATTCTAAAATTTTCATTTTGTTGTGATCTATTTGCCTTTTTTGTTTACGGGATGAAGGGAGAGCGAAAACTCAAAGTTTTGATTTAAGAAAAAAGAGAACATCTAAAATGTAAATGCACAATCAACAAATGTATAGAGAGATAATTCCGAAGAGTGTTGGTAATTTTTGGGGATTGTAAGCTCTTTTTAATTTTTATATATCTGGTTTTGCAATCGTGGGGAAAAGGGGGAGGTGGGGGATTTTTAACTGAGTGTTTGACTCCCAATCCATAAGTCATTTCTTGGGGTAATATTGCCCGTTACGCATGATAAATCACTTTACAATCATCTATGATTGTTAGGTCAGCTTTATCTAAATGGGCAAAATAATGGTTTGTTTGACTCGGGTAAATATCCCACCGTACGTTCACTTGTGAATTTAATGATCGTTTGTTATTCTCTTTAAAAGGTTTGGATGCATAGGAGATTTGCATCTTTAACATGTTTCAAGCATGCTGATCCATTTTTAAAGCATGTGTGGAAGAAATCTCTTTCTTATAAAATTCCAAGCTGTAAGGGTTTAACTAGTGGGATTTCTCAAACTTGGAAAAATAAAATTTTGTGTTCATTTGTGGTGTGTGAATAAGTTTTCTTTCCTTATATTTGATTTTGTTTTAAATTTTTTCCAGACTTAAACTCCAAAATTTTCATTTTGTTGTGATCTATTTGCCTTTTTGTTTTACGGGATGAAGGGAGAGCAAAAACTCATAGTTTTGATATAAGAAAAAGTGTACATCTAAAATTGAAATGCATAATGCATAAATGTAAACAGTGATAATTCCAAAGAGTGTCTATAATTTTTAGGGATTGTAAGCTCTTTTTACTTTTTATATATCAGGTTTTGCAATCGTCAGGAAAAGGGGAGGCGGGGGATTTTTAACTAATTGTTGATTCCCAATCCTTAAGTCATTTCTTCGGGTAATATCGCCCATTAAGCATGATAAATCACTTTACAATCATCTATGATTGTTAGGTCAGTTTTTTCTAAATGGGCAAAATAATGGCATGTTTGACTCAGGTTAATATCCTACCGCATGTTGAGTTGAGAATGTAATGAGCGTTAGTTATTCTCTTTAAAAGGTTTGGATCCATAGGTGATTTTCATCTTGAACATGTTTCAAGCATGCTAATTCATTTTTAAAGCATGTGTGGAAGAAAGATCTTTCTTATAAAATTCCAAGTTGTTAGGGTTGAACTAGTGGAATTTCCCAAACTTGGACAACAAAACTTTTGTGTTTATTTGTGGTGTGTGAATAAATTTTCTTTACTTACATTTGTTATTTTTTAAAATTTTTTCCATACTTAAACTCTAAATTTTTATTTTTTTGTGATCTATTTGTCTTTTTCATTTACGGGATGAAGGGAGAGCGAAAACTCAAAGTTTTGATTTAAGAAAAAAGAGTACATCTAAAATGGAAATGAACAATGCAAAAATGTAGAGAGAAATAATTCCAAAGAGTGTCATTAATTTTTAGGGATTGTAAGCTCTTTTTAGTTTTTATATATCAGTTTTTGCAATCGTCTGGAAAAGGGGGAGGTACGGAATTTTTAACTGAGTGTTTGACTCCCAATCCATAAGTCATTTCTTAGGGTAATATAGCACATTACGCATGATAAATCAATTTACAATCATCAATGATTGTTAGGTCTGATTTTGGAAAATGGGACTATAGAATTTAGGATCTCATGAAATGAACTTTAGATCAACAAGAAAGAAGAAGAAGAAGAAGAGAGAAGGAGAAGAGAAGAAGAAGAACGTGGAAGAAGAGAGTTTGGATTAAGGGAGAAGAGGGTTGCATCAAAAAGAAAAATGAGGGTTGGGCGAATTTGTGGATAGAGGGGAGAGTGCTTCAATGCCCTACCTCTTAGGCAATGCCTTTATTTATAGTTTTACAATACCCTTAAGGCTACAACTTGATAAAACAAAAGACATAAAAGGAACACATATTTACACTTCTATGCCATCTTTATGGAAAGTACCATATTTTACATATATGCCACTCCTTTGACGTGTGGGCTTCTTGTCTTGAGCTCGTGGGCTTGAGCCCATCTTCCAACACTCCCCCTCAAGCTGGAGGAGAAAAGACATCATAAATACCCAGCTTGCCACATATAAACGATAGGATTTTAGATGTAATGGGTTTAGTGAGAATATCAGCTACTTGGCTCTTGAGATGACACATGTTTGAGAGAGATTATTCCTGCTTGAAACTTCTCCTGTATAAAATGACAATCCACCTCAATATGTTTAGTTCTTTCATGAAAAACTGAATTTGAAGTGATATGAATAGCTGCTTGATTATCACAATGCAGATTCATGGACCCCTTTTTATAAAAACCTAGTTCGGTAAGAAGGGTCCTAATCCATAAAAGTTCACTAACGGTATGGGCCATAGTTCTGTATTCTGCTTTGGCGCTAGATCTTGCAACCACATTTTGCTTCTTACTTTTCCATGTAACCAAGTTTCCCCCAACCAGAGTACAATATCCTGATCTAGATTTTCTATCATCAGGAGATCCAGCCCAATCTGCATCTGAGAAGCCTTCTATATTGAAGTGCCCATGTTTTTTTATACAGCAATCCTTGTCTTAGAGCTCCTTTTAGATAACGTAATATTCTCTCTAAAGCCTGCCAGTGGGTAATTTGTGGTTTGTGCATGAATTGACTCACCACACTTACAACATATGATATGTCTGGCCTAGTTACCGTGAGATAAATCAGTTTTCCCACAAGTCTTTGATATTTGCCAATATCAATATCTTCTTCATTTGTGGCACATAATTTTACATTTGTATCCATAGGTGTGTCAATTGGTCTACAACCCTTCATTCCTGTTTCTTCAAGGAGATCCAAGACATATTTCCTTTGAGACAATATTATCCCACGTTTGGATTGAAGGACTTCTATACCCAAAAAATATTTAAGCATACCAAGGTCTTTAGTCTTGAATTCCTGACATATCATCTGTTTCACCTCTTGTATGCTCAAAGCATCATCACCGGGTAAGATAATATCATCCACGTATACGGCCAATAATATTTTCCCTTTGACTGTATCTTTATAATATATGGAATGATCAACTGAGCACCGATGAAAACCAAACCGTAGGAGTGTTTGACTAAATTTATCAAACCAAGCCCGAGGGGACTGCTTAAGCCCATATAAAGACTTTTTTAACCGGCATACTGACTCCTCCTCAACCACATAACCAGGTGGTTGAACCATATAAATTTCCTCACTGATATCACTATTTAAAAAAGCATTTTTAACATCCAACTGATAGACGGGCCATGAGGAGTTAGCAGCAATAGATAAGATGATGCGTACCGAATTCAATTTTGCAACAGGAGAGAAGGTCTCCTCATAATCTATCCCATAGCACTACGTATAGCCCTTAGCAACCAGTCGAGCTTTAAGATGAGCAACCGATCCATCCGGATTATGTTTCACAGAAAAAACCCATCAACAACCAACCGGTCTTTTACCTTTTGGGAGTGATGTTAAGTACCAGGTTTGGTTTTCATATAAGGCATGCATTTCTTCATCCATAGCCGCCTTCCATCCTGGATGTCTCAAGGCCTCCTGATACGACTGTGGAACAGAAGTAGAAGAAAGGGACACAAGAAACTGAAAACACTCGAAAGACAAGCAATGGTGAGACATAAAATTTGAGATAGGATGCGAAGTAGTACAGGAGCGACGTTCTTTTCTTAAAGCAATAGGCCGAGTATCAAATTCAGGCCCATATATAGGAGGAGAAGGACTTACCTCCGGTGGATCTGACAACTCCACAGGTGAAGGTACGGCCGGTGCATCAGGGGATGGATCCACTTCAAGATTGAACGGCACAAGCGGACAAGGAGTAGTAGAAGGACAAGTCCATCCTGGAGGAGCATCATGGGAGGAGTAGAAGGGAGTGTCCTCAAAGAAAGTCACATCCCTAGAGATAAACATCCTCCGAAGGGTAGGATTATAACAGACATAACCTTTCTGGGTGCGAGAGTATCCCAAAAAAATGCACTTCATAGACCGAGGATCAAGTTTATTTTTATGTGGAGATGTAATATGAACAAAACATGTACATCCAAACACTTTCAAAGGAAGAGAAAAAGGATCTTCACCATTAAATAACACAGAGTAAGGAGTTTTATGATGAAGGACTGATGAAGGTAACCTATTAATGAGAAAGCATGTTGTAAGTATAGCTTGAGGCCAATAGAAATCGGGTACCTTCATGGATTAGAGGAGGCCCCGAGCAACTTCAAGAAGATGACGATTCTTCCTTTCAGCAACACCATTTCGTTGAGGAGTATAGGCACATGATGTTTGATGAATAAGCCCATTACTCTCACAAAATGATTTGAAGTCATGAGACATGTATTCCTTAGCATTATCAGATCTAAGGGTTTGAATTTTCTTCCCAAATTGTGTCAAGACCATAGCATGAAAATTTTTAAACAAAGGAAGAATTTCGGAACGCTATTTAATTACAAATAACCAAGTCACTTGAGTAAAATCATCAACAAAAATGACAAAATATTTAACTTGGGAAATATTTGAGACACATAAAGGGCCCCATACATCAGAATGTATTAGCTCAAATGGAGCAGTACTTGTAGTTGTAAGACGAGGAGAATATGTACTCCTGACACGTTTACTTAATTGACAAACCTCACAACTGATATTAGAAAATCTTTTTAAAGATGGAACCAAAGAACGAAGTGAAGGGGTAGATGGATGACCAAGTCGGTCGTGCCAAAGTTGGGCCTCAGATGTAGTGGACGATAATGCAGCTAATGGTGGAAGAGTGAAGTAGTACAAACCCCCCTTTTCATGGCCGCCACCAATCACTCGCTTCGTAGTGAGATCCTGAAAGACACAAGATAACGGTGAGAAGGTGATAGAGCAATTTAATTGTTTGGTCAATTGGCTAACCGAGAGCAAATTTAAAGGAAATTGAGGAACAAACAAAACATCTTGAAGGGGAATAGATGAACTGAGAGAGGAGGAACCTTTGCCAAGGACCTTGGTTTGGGTACCATCAACAATAGTAACGGATTTATGAGGATAACAAGGAGATAAGGACTGCAACAAGTGTTTGTTACCTGATAGATGTTCGGAGGCCCCGGAGTCGATGATCCAAGAGGAAGAAGAAGAAGAGGAAGAAAGCATACCTGAGGCAATAGTTGTGGTAGCAGTAGATGATGAGGGAATAGATGATTCCATGAAGGACTTCATTTTCTGAAATGCAGCATAGTCCTCAACCATAAGAGTCACATTTCTGGATGATGATTCAGCCTTATCTTCATTTTTCTCAACGTTAACTGAGACTAGGTTAGCTGTGGCCCAATCAGGCTTGCCATGAAGCTTCCAGCATGATGCCACAAGGTGGTTCTGATGGCCACAATAAGTGCAAAGTTGAGGCTCAGTACGAAAATAATTCTGACCCATTCTACCACCTCTATTTTCAGCCCCTCTCATAGTTCGACCCCCTCTCATATTTCTGCCCCATCCTCGGGATGAGGAAGATGTTCCCCGATTGCCAGAGAACATCATCGATGGAGCATCAATAGGAGAAGGAGGGGATGGATCCGGTATCCTAAGTAATGTAGCACTATTATCATTGAATGATGGAAGAGCAGAAGAACTTAGAAGTTGAGTTTTGGCCACCTCAATGTATGGTTTAATATTTGATAAGCAAATGGCTGCTGCCAAAGCTTCTCTTTGTCATTCTTGAATGGCAATATCAATGGAATATGGCTGAGCTAGTTTCCATTCTTGAAGAAGACCGTGAAACCGTGCCAAAAATTCATGAATATTATCTCCATGTTTCGTATACAACATGTTTTGAAAGACATCATATACTTTTTGTAATGAAGCAATGCTTGAGTAAAGCTTGGCACAAGTGTCCCATATGTTCTTGGCGGTTTCCAAGTGGACCACATTGTTGGCCACCTGCTCTTCCATGCTATTAATGAGCCAACTTATCACCATGTTATCATCCTTAACCCACTTGTGGTAGGACGCATCTTCATCATCAATCGGAGGAGGAAATTTAACAACATGGCTCAAGAGGTGACGAGTAATAAGAACCCTCCGAACTGATTGTGACCAGATCATGTAATTGGAGAGACCTCTAAGTGGAATTGTAGTAATACGGAGTATATCACTCTTATTACTATTGTATCCAATCTCCATGATGAGGCAAGTAAAATATGGAGGTCAAGGGAAAAGGCCTTCTTCAAAGAACAATTACTCTATGTAATTTGAAGAACCATAGACCAAATCAATCACCAACAAAAGAGAACAAAAACCAATTTCTTTCACAAGGGCAAACACCAAATTATCAACAAATTTGTGCCTTTAGAAAGTGATAATAACATCCAGCCATCACTCAACCTCTCTTGTATTCATAAGAACAAAGAGAAGAAAGTAGATGGAACAGATTAGGCCTTAATCCAAACTCCAACACAAACGAGCAATAGACAAAAATTTAGAGAAGATTTAACGACAAACCAAGACACTTGGAAGAAATTTATCTTCAGCTCATGGGAGACTTCAACGTAAGAAAAAATTCAATTGTTGAAGTTAAAAAAAAAGGGAACTACAAAGGGTAAATGGCCGTTGGCATTTCATCAAACATGTAATGGGCATCCAACAACACAACACAAACCCATGAGCAACCTAAAGTAGGAGAAGATACAGCAACATGTGCTGGAATTCTACCTCAAATGAGATGGATCCAAATTACATAAAGGTAATTAAATTTCACCCAATGAATCTTAATAAGATGCAAACAGCAAATGATCTTGATCACTCTTGTAATTGATTTTCAAGGAGTCAAGATTATAACATCAATTTAGTCATAGAAATAAATCTTTACAACAAATAAAGATTTATCTTAACTTGATGTGACTCAAAACTCAAGAAGTAAAGAAAAACAGTAAAAAGGAGTATGTAAATAAGAAAAGGAAACAAAAAAAACGTAAATAAGAAGATGATGAACTTATCTCTTTATGACTGAACTCCTTTTACAACTTCTTCAACAGATTTCATAATAACTCCATGAAGAGATCCTAAACTCCTTGCTCTGATACCATGTAGAATTTCGGATCTCATGAAAGGAACTTTAGATCAACAAGAAAGAAGAAGAAGAAGAGAGAGCGAAGGAGAAGAGAAGAAGAAGAACGTGGAAGAAGAGAGTTTGGATTAAGGGAGAAGAGGGTTGCATCAAAAAGAAAAATGAGGGCTGGACGAATTTGTGGAAAAAGAGGAGAGTGCTTCAATGCCCTACCTCTTAGCCAATGCCTTTATTTATAGTTTTACAATACCCTTAGGGCTACAACTTGATAAAACAAAAGACATAAAAGGAACACATATTTACACTTCTATGCCATATTTATGGAAAATAGCATATTTTACACATATACCACTCCTTTGACGTGTGGGCTTCTTGTTTTGAGCTCGTGGGCTTAAGCCCATCTTCCAACAGGGACAAATAATGGCTTGTTTGACTCAGGTAAGTATCCCACCGCACCATCACTTGAGAATTTAATGAGCGTTTGTTATTCTCTTCAAAAGATTTGGATCCATAGGTGATTTGCATCTTTAACATGTTTCAAGCATGTAGATCAATTTTTAAAGCATGTGTGGAATAAATCTCTTTCTTATAATATTCCAAGTTGTTAGGGTTGAACTAGTGGAATTTCCCAAACTTGGACAACAAAACTTTTACGTTCATTTGTGGAGTGTGAATAAATTTTCTTTACTTACATTTGTTATTGCTGTAAATTTTTGCGATACATAAATTCTAAAATTTTCCTTTTGTTGTGATCTATTTGCCTTTTTGGCTTACGGGATGAAGGGAGAGCGAAAACTTAAATTTTTGATTTAAGAAAAAAAAGTACATCTAAAATGGAAATGTACAATCCAAAATGAAGAGAGAAATAGCTCCAAAGAGTGTCATTAATTTTTAGGGATTGTAAGCTCTTTTTAGTTTTTATATATCAAGTTTTGTAATCATCGAGAAAAGGGGGAGGCGGGTCATTTTTAACTGAGTGTTTGACTCCCAATCCATAAGTCATTTCTTAGCGCAATATAGCCCATTACACATGATAAATATATTTAATATCATCTATTATTTTTAGGTCTACTTTTTGTAAATGGGCAAAATAATGGCTTGTTTGACTTGGGTAAATATCCCACCGCACCATAACTTGAGAATTTAATGAGTGTTTGTTATTCCCTTTAAAAGGTTTTGATCCATAGGTTGTTTTCATCTTTAACATGTTTAAAGCATGCATATCCATTTTTAAAGCATGTGAGGAAGAAATCTCTTTCTTTAAAATTCAGAGCTGTTAGGGTTGAACTAGTGGAATTTCCTAAACTTGGACAACAAAACTTTTGTGTTCATTTGTGGTGTGTGAATAAATTTTATTTACTTACATTTTTAATTCTTTTAAATTTTTTCCATACATAAACTTTAAAATTTTCATTTTTTTGTGATCTATTTGTCTTTAATAATTACAGGATGAAGGGAGAGCGAAAACTCAAAGTTTTGATTTAAGAAAAAAGAGTACATCTAAAATGGAAATGTACAATGCACAAATGTAGAGAGAGATAATTCCGAAGAGTGTCTGTAATTTTTTGGGATTGTGTGCTCATTTTAGTTTTTATATATTAGGTTCTGCAATCGTCGGGAAAAGGGGGAGGCGTGGGATTTTTAACTGAGTATTGACTCCCAATCTTTAAGTCATTTCTTTGGGTAATATAGACCGTTACGTATGATAAATCATTTTACAATCATCTATGATTGTTAGGTCAGCTTTTTTTAAATGGGCAAAATAATGGCTTGTTTGACTCGGGTAAATATCCCACCGCACGTTCACTTGAGAATTTAATGTGCATTTGTTATTCTCTTTAAAAGGTTTGAATCTGTAGGTGGTTTGCATCTTTAACTTGTTTCAAGCATGCATATCCATTTTTAAAGCATGTGTGGAAGAAATCTCTATCTTATAAAATTACAAGTTATTAGGGTTGAACTAGTGGAATTTTGCAAACTTGGACAACAAAACTTTTGGGTTCATTTGTGGTGTGTGAATAAACTTTCCTCACTTACATTTGTTATTGTTTTAAATTTTTTCCCTGCTTAAACTCTAAAATTTTCATTTTGTTGTGATATATTTGCCTTTTTGGTTTACGGGATGAAGGCAGAGCGAAAACTCAAAGTTTTTATTTAAGAAAAAATTTTACATCTAAAATGGAAATGCACAATTCACATATGTAGGGAGAGATAATTCCAAAGAGTGTTTGTAATTTTTAGGGATTGTAAGCTCTTTTGAGTTTTTAGATAATAGGTTTATTAATCGTCGGGAAAAGGGGAAGGTGTGGGATTACTAACTGAGTGTTGACTCCCAATCCATAAGTCATTTCTTGGGGTAATATAGCCCGTTACGCATGATAAATCATTTTACAAACATCTATGATTGTTAGGTCAGCTTTTTGGAAATGGGCAAAATAATAGCTTGTTTGACTCGGGTAAATATCCCACGGCAAGTTCACTAGAGAATTTAATGACCGTTTGTTATTCTATTTAAAAGCTTTGGATCCATAGGTGATTTTCCTCTTTCACTTGTTTCAAGCATGCATATCCATTTTTAAAGCTTGTGTGGAAGAAATCTCTTTCTTATAAAATTTGAAGCTGTTAGGGTTGAAGTAGTGGTATTTCCAAAACTTGGACAACAAAACTTTTGTGTTCATTCGTGGTGTGTGAATAAATTTCCTTTACTTAAATTTGTTATTGTTTTAAATTTTTTCCATACCTAAACTCTAAAATTTTCATTTTGTTGTGATCTATTTACCTTTTTGTTTTACAGGATGAAGGGAGAGCGAAAACTCAAAGTTTTTGTTTAAGAGAAAAGAGTACATCTAAAACAGAAATGCACAATGCACAAATGTAGAGAGAGATAATTCCAAAGAATGTCTGTAATTTTTAGGGATGATAAGCTCTTTTTAGTTTTTGTATATCAGGTTTTGCAATTGTTCGGAAAAGGAGGACGTGAGGAATTTTTAACTGAGTGTTGACTCCCAATACATACGTCATTTCTTAGGGTAATATAGCCCGTTATGCATTATAAATCACTTTACAATCATCTAGGAATGTTAGGTCAGCTTTTTTTAAATGGGCAAAATAATGGCTTGTTTGACTCGGGTAAATATCCCACCGCACGTTCACTTGAGAATTTAATGAGCATTTGTGATTCTCTTCAAAAGGTTTTGATGCATAGTGATTGTATGATCTTTTTAGTTTTGATATACCAGGTTTTGCAATCGCCGAGAAAAAGGGGAGGCGGGGGATTTTTAAATGAGTGTTTGACTCCGAATCCATAAGTTATTTCTTAGGGTAATATAGCCCGTTACGCATGATAGGCCACTTTACAACCGTATATAATTGTTAGGTCAGCTTTTTGAAAATGGGCAAAATAATGGCTTGTTCGACTCTTGTAAATATCACACCGCACGTTCACTCGACAATTTAATGAGCATTTGTTATTCTCTTTAAAAGGTTTGGATGCATAGGTGATTTTCATCTTTAACATGTTTCAAGAATGCAGATCCAATTTTAAAGCATGTGTGGAAGAAATCTCTTTCTTATAAAATTACAAGCTGTTAGGGTTTAACTAGTGGAATTTCCCAAACATGGACAAGAAAACTTTTGTGTTCATTTGTGGTGTGTGAATAAATTTTTTTACTTACATTTGTTATTGTTTTAAATTTTTTCCACGCATACACTCTAAAATTTTCATTTTGTTGTCATCTATTTGCCTTTTTGGTTTACGGGATGAAGGGAGAGCGAAAACTCAAAGTTTTGATTTAAGAAAAAGAGTACATATAAAATGGAAATGCACAATTTACATATGTAGAGAGAGACAATTCCAAAGTGTGTCTATAATTTTTAGGGATTGTAAGCTCTTTTTAGTTTTTATATATCAGGTTTTGCAATAGTCAGGAAAAGGGGGAGGCCGGGGAATTTTATATGAGTGTTTGACTCCCAATCCATAAGTAATTTCGTAGGGTAATATAGCCCATTACGCATGATAAGTCACTTTACAATCGTCTATGATTGTTAGGTCAGCTTTTTTAAAATGGGTAAAATAATGTGTTGTTTGACTCGGGTAAATATCCCACCGCACGTTCACTTGAAAATTTAATGAGCATTTTTTTTCTCTTTAAATTGTTTGGATGCATAGGTGATTTGCATCTTTAACATGTTTCAAGCATGCAGATCCATTTTTAAAGCATGTGTGGAAGAAATCGTTTTCTTATAAAATTCCAAGCTGTTAGGGTTTAACTAGTGGAATTTCCCAAACTTGGACAAGAAAACTTTTGTGTTCAATTGTTTTGGGTGAATAAAATTTCTTTACCTACATTTGTTATTTTTTTACATTTTTTCCATACATAAACTCTAAAATTTTCATTTTGTTGTGATCTATTTGCCTTTTTTTTTACGGGATGAAGGGAGGGCGAAAACTCAAAGATTTGATTTAAGAAAAAAGAGTACATCTAAAATTGAAATGCACAATGAACAAATGTAGAGAGAGAGATAATTTAAAAGAGTGTCTATAATTTTTAGGGATTGTAACTTCTTTTTAGTTTTTATATATCAGATTTTGCAATCGTCGGGAAAAGGGGGAGGCGGGAGACTTTTAACTAAGTGTTGGACTCCCAATCCATAAGCCATTTCTTAGGGTAATATAGCTCATTACGCATGATAAATCACTTTAAAATCATCTATGATTGGTAGGTCAGCTTTTTGTAAATGGGCAAAATAATCGCTTGTTTGACTTGGGTAAATATCCCACCGCACGTTCGCCTGAAAATTTAATGAGCATTTGTTATTCTCTTTAAAAGGTTTGGATGCATAGGTGATTTACATCTTTAACATGTTTCAAGCATGCAGATCAATTTTTAAAGCATGTGTGGAAGAAATCTCTTTCTTATAAAATTCCAAGATGATAGGGTTTAACTAGTGGAATTTCCCAAACTTGGACAACAAAAGTTTTGTGTTCGTTTGTGGTGTGTAAATATATTTTCTTTGCTGACATTTATTATTGTTTTAAATTTTTTCCATACATGAACTCTAAAATTTTCATTTTGTTGTGATCTATTTGCCTTTTAGGTTTATGGGATGAAGGGAGAGCAAAAACTCAAAGTTTTGATTTAAGAAAAAAGAGTACATGTAAAATGGAAATGCACAATGCATAAATGTAAAGAGAGATAATTCGAAAGTGTGTCTATAATTTTTAGGGATTGTAAGCTCTTTTTAGTTTTTATAGATCAGGTTTTGCAATCATTGGAAAAAGGGGGAGGTGGGGGATTTTTAACTGAGTGTTTGACTCCCAATCCATCAGTCATTTCTTAGGGTAATATAGCCCGTTACGCATGATAAATCACTTTACGATAATCTATGATTGTTAGGTCAGATTTTTTTAAATGGGCAAAATAATGGTTTCTTTGACTCGGGTAAATATCCCACCGCACGTTCACTTGAGAATTTAATGAGTGTTTGTTGTTTTCTTTAAATGGTTTGGATCCATAGGTGATTTTCCTCTTTAACATGTTTCAAGCATGCAAATCCATTTTTAAAACACGTGTAGAAGAAATCTCTTTCTTATAAAATTTCAAGCTGTTAGGGTTGAGCTAGTGGAATTTCCCAAACTTCGACAAAAAAACTTTTGTGTTCATTTGTGGTGTGTGAATAAATTTTTTTTACTTACATTTATTATTGTTTTAAATTCTTTCCATCCATAAACTCTAAAATTTTCATTTTTTTGTGATCTATTTGCCTTTTTGGTTTACGGGATGAAGGGACTGCGAAAACTCAAAAGTTTTATTTAAGAAAAAAGAGTACATCTATAATGGAAATGCACAATGCACAAATGTAGAGAGAGATAATTCCAAATAGTATCTGTAATTTTTAGGGATTGTATTTTTATATATCAGGTTTTGCTATCGTCGGGAAAAGGAGGAGGCGAGGGATTTTTAACTGAGTGTTTGACTCCCAATACCTAAGTCATTTCTTAGGGTAATATAGCCCATAACACAAAATAAATCACTTTACAATCATCTATGATTGTTAGGTCAGCTTTTTGAAAATGGGCGAAATAATGGCTTGTTTGACTCGGGTAAATATCCCACCGCACGTTTACTTAACAATTTGATGAGCGTTTGTTATTCTCTTTAAAATGTTTGGATTAATAGGTGATTTGCATCTTTTAGCATGTTTCAAGCATGCAGATCCATTTTTAAAGCATGTGTGGAAGGAATCGCTTACTTATAAAATTCCAAGCTGTTAGGGTTGAACTGGTGGAATTTCCCAAACTTGGGAAAAAAACTATTGTGTTCATTTGTGGTGTGTGAATAAATTTTTTTTACTTAAATTTGTTATTGGTTTAAATTTTTTCCATACATAAACTCTAAAATTTTCATTTTGTTGTAATCTATTTGCCTTTGTGGTTTACGGGATGAAGGGAGAGCGAAAACTCAAAGTTTTGATTTAAGAAAAAGGAGTACATCTAAAATGGAAATGCACAATGGAAAATTGTAGAGAGAGATAATACCAAAGGGTGTCTATAATTTATAGGGAATGTAAGCTCTTTTTAGTTTTTATATATCAGGTTTTGCAATCGTCGGGAGATGGGGGAGGCGGAGAATTTTTAACTGAGTGTTTGACTCCAAATCCATAAGTCATTTCTTAGGGTAATATAGCCCGTTACGCATGATAAATCACTTTACAATCATCTATAATTGTTAGGTCAGCTTTTTGTAAATGGGCGAAATAATGGCTTGTTTGACTCGAGTAAATATCCCACCGCGTGTTCACTTGAGAATTTAATGAGCATTTGTTATTCACATTAAAAGGTTTAGATCCATAGGTGATTTGCATCTTTAACATGTTTCAAGCATGCAGATCAATTTTTAAAGCATGTATGGAAGAAATGTCTTTCTTATAAAATGTCCAAGCTGTTAGGGTTGAACTAGTGGAATTTCCCAAACTTGGACAACAAAACTTTTTTGTTCATTTGTGGAGTATGAATAAATTTTCTTTACATACATTTGTTATTGTTTTAAATTTTTTCAATAAATAAACTCTACAATTTTCATTTTGTTGTGATCTATTTCCCTTTTTGGTTCCAAACAGTGTCTGTAATTTTTTGGGATTGTAAGCTCTCTTTAGTTTTTATGTATCAGGTTTTGCAATCGTCGAGAAAAGGAGGAGGCGTGGGATTTTTAACTGAGTGTTTGACTCCGAATCCATAAGTCATTTCTCGGGGTAATATAGCCCGTTACACATAATAAATCACTTTACAATCATCTATTATTGTTAGGTCAGCTTCTTGAAAATGGGCAAAATAATGGCTTGTTTGACTCGAGTAAATATCCCACCGCGCGTTTACTTGAGAATTTAATGAGCATTTGTTATTCTCTTTAAAAGGATTGGATTAATAGGTGATTTGCATCTTTAACTTGTTTCAAGCATGCAGATCCATTTTTAAAGCATGTGTGGAAGAAATCGCTTACTTATAAAATTCCAAGCTATTAGGATTGAACTAGTGGAATTTCCTAAACTTGGAAAAAAAAACTTTTGTGTTCATTTGTGGTGTGTGAATAAATTTTCTTTACTTACATTTGTTATTGGTTTAAATTTTTTCCATACATAAACTCTAAAATTTTCATTTTGTTGTAATCTAGGTCCCTTTTTGGTTTACGGGATGAAGGGAGAGCGAAAACTCAAAGTATTGATTTAAGAAAAAAGAGTACATCTAAAATGGAAATGCACAATGCACAAATGTAGACAGAGATAATACCAAAGGGTATCTATAATTTATAGGGAATGTAAGCTCTTTTTAGTTTTTATATATCAGGTTTTGCAATCGTCAGAAAAAGGGGGAGGCGGGGGATTTTTAATTGAGTGTTTGACTTTCAATCCATAAGTCATTTCTTAGGGAAATATTGCCCGTTACACATGATAAATCACTTTACAATCATCTGTGATTGTTAAGTCTGCTTTTTTTAAATGGGAAAAATAATGGCTTGTTTGACTTGGGTAAATATCCCACAACACGTTCACTTGAGAATTTAATGAGTGTTTGTTATTCTCTTTAAAAGGTTTAGATCCATAGGTGATTTGCATCTTTATAATGTTTCAAGCATGCAAATCTATTTTTAAAGCATGTGTGGAAGAAGTTTCTTTCTTATAAAATTCCAAGCTATTGGGGATTTTTTACTGAGTATTTGACTCCCTATCCATCAGTCATTTCTTAGGGTAATATAGCCCGTTACGCAAGTAAATCGCTTTACGATAGTCTATGATTCTTAGGTCATCTTTTTCTAAATGGGCAAAATAATGGCTTGTTTGACTTAGGTAAATATCCCACCGCACGTTCACTTGAGAATTTAATGAGCGTTTGTTATTCTCTTTAAAAGGTTTGGATCCATAGGATATTTTTATCTTTAACATGTTTCAAGCATGCAAATCTATTTTTAAAGCATGTGTGGAAGAATTCTCTTTCTTATAAAATTCCAAGCTGTTAGGGTTGAACTAGTGGAATTTCCCAAACTTGGACAACAAAACTTTTGTGTTCATTTGTGGTGTGTGAATAAATTTTCTTTACTTTCTAAAATTTTCATTTTGTTTTGATCTATTTGCCTTTTAGGTTTACGGGATGAAGGGACAGCAAAAACACAAAGTTTTGATTTAAGAAAAATAAGTACATCTATAATGGAAATGCAAAATATAAAAATGTAGAGAGAAATAATTGCAAATAGTGTATGTAATTTTTAGGGATTGTAAGCTCTTTTTAGTTTTTATATATCAGGTTATGCAACCGTCGGGAAAAGGAGGAGGCAAGGGATTTTTAACTGAGTGTTTGAATCCAAATCCATAAGTCATTTCTTAGGGTAATATAGCCCGTTACACATGATAAATCACTTTACAATCATCTATGATTGTTAGGTCAGCTTTTTGAAAATGTGGGAAATAATGGCTTGTTTGACTCTGGTAAATATCCCACTACGCGTTTACTTGAGAATTTAATGAGCGTTTGTTATTCTGTTTAAAAAGTTTGGATTAATAGGTGATTTGCAACTTTTGCATGTTTCAAGGATGCAGATCCATTTTTAAAGCATGTATGGGACAAATCGCTTTCTTATAAAATTCCTTGCTGTTAGGGTTGAACTAGTGGAATTTCCCAAGCTTGGACAACTAAACTTTTGTGGTCATTTGTGGTGTGTGAAAAAATTTTCTTTACTTACATTTGTTATTGGTTTAAATTTTTCCATTGCATAAACTCTAAAATTTTCATTTTTTTGTGATCTAGTTGCCTTTTTGGCTTACGGGATGAAGGGAGAGCGTAAACTCAAAGTTTTGATGTAAGAAAAAAGAATACCGCTAAAATGGAAATGCAAAATGCACAAATGTAGAGAGAGATAATACGAAAGGGTGTTTGTAATTTATAGGGATTTTAAGCTTTTTTTAGTTTTTATATATCAGGTTTTGAAAACGTCAGGAGATTTGCATCTTTTACAAGTTTAAAGCATGCAAATCAATTTTTACAGCATGTGTGGAAGAAATCTCTTTCTTATAAAATTCGAAGCAGTTAGGGTTGAACTAGTGGAATTTCCTAAACTTGGACAACAAAACTTTTGTGTTCATTTGTGGTGTGTGAATAAATTTTCTTTACGTCAATTTGTTATTGTTTAAAATTTTTTCCATACATAAACTCTAAAATTTTCATTTTTTTGAGATCAGTTTGCCTATTTGATTTATGGGATGACGAGAGAGCGAAAACTCAAAGTTTTAATTTAAGAAAATAGAGTACATCTAAAATGAAAATTCACAATGAAAAAATGTAGAGAGAGATAATTCCAAAGAGTGTCAGTAATTATTAGGGATTGTAAGCTCTTTTAAGTTTATATATATCAGGTTTTGCAATCATCGAGAAAAGGGGGAGGCGGGGAATTTTTAACTGAGTGTTTGACTCCCAATCCATAAGTCATTTCTTAAGGTAATATAGCCCGTTACGCAAGATAAATCACTTTACAATCATCTATGATTGTTAGGTCAACTTTTTTGTAAAAGGGCAAAATAATGGCTTGTTTGACTCGGGTAAATATCCAACCGCACGTTCACTTGAGAATTTAATAAGCGTTTTTTATTCTCTTTAAAAGTTTGGATCCATAGGTGAATTGCAACTTTAAAGCATGTGTGGAAGAAATCTTTTTCCTATAAAATTTCAAGCTGTTAGGGTTTAACTAGTGGAATTTCCCAAACTTGGACAACAAAACTTTTGTGTTCATTTGTGGTGTGTGAATAAATATTATTTACTCACATTTGTTATTGTTTTAAATTTTTTCCATACATAAAATCTTAAATTTTTATTTTGTTGTGATCAATTTGCCTTTTTGGTTTACGGGATGAAGGGAGAGCGAAAACTCAAAGTTTTGATTTAAGAAAAAACAGTACACCGATAATGGAAATCCACAACGCACAAATGTTGAGAGAGATAATTCCAAAGAGTGTCTGTAATTTTTAGGGATTTTAAGCTCTTTTTTGTTTTATATATCAGGTTTTGCAATCGTCGGGAAATAGGGGAGGCGGGGGATTTTTAATTGAGTGTTGACTCCCAATCCATAAGTCATTTCTTACGAAAATATATAATGTCACACATGATAAATATCTTTACAATCATCTATGATTTTTAGGTTAGCTTTTTGTAAATGGGCAAAATAATGGCTTGTTTGACTCTGGTAAATATCCCACCGCACGTTCACTTGACATTTTAATGAGCGTTTGTTACTCTCTTTAAAAGGTTTGGATCCATAGGTGATTTGCCTCTTTAACATGTTTCAAGCATCCAGATCCATTTTTAAAGCATGTGTGGAAGAAATCTCTTTCTAATAAAATTCCAAGTTGTGATGGTTGAACTAGTGGAATTTTCGAAACTTGGACAACAAAAATTTTGTGTTCATTTGTGGTGTGTGAATATATTTTATTTACTTACATTTGTTATTGTTTTAAATTTTTTCCATACGTAAACTCTAAAATTTTCATTTTGTTGTGATCTATTTGTCTTTTTGTTTGACGGGATGCAAGAAGAGCGAAAACTCAAAATTCTGAGTTATGAAAAAAGAGTACATCTAAAATGAAAATACACAGTGCACAAATGTAGAGGGAGATAATTCCAAAGAGTGTCTGTAACTTTTAGGTATTGTAAGAGCTTTTTTTTTTTTTTTTTATAAATCAGGTTTTGCAATCATCGAGAAAGTGGGAGGCGGGGGATTTTTAACTGAGTGTTGACTCCCAGTCCATAATCATTTCTTAAAGTAATATAGCCTGTTACGCATGATAAAAGACTTTACAATCATCTATGATCGTTAGGTCAGCTTTTTTTTTTAAATACACAAAATAATGGATTGTTTGACTCGGGTAAAAATCCCACCACACATTCACTTGAGAATTTAATCACCGTTTGTTAGTCTCTTTAAAAGGTTTGGATCCATAGGTTATTTGCATCTTTAACATGTTTCAAGAATGCATATCCATTTTTAAAGCATGTGTGGAAGAAATCTCTTTCTTATAAAATTCCAAGCTGTTAGGGTTGAACTGGTGGAAATTCCCAAACTTGGACAACAAAACTTTTGTGTTCAATTGTGGTGTGTGAATAAATTTTCTTTACTTACATTTTTTATTTTTTAAAAATTTTTCCATATATAAATTACAAAATTTTCATTTTATTGTGATCTGTTAGCCTTTTTGGTTTACGGGAGGAAGGGAGAGCGAAAACTCAAAGTTTTGATTTAAGAAAAATGAGTACATCTAAAATGGAAATGCACAATGCACAAATGTAGAGAGAGATAATTCCAAAGAGTGTCTGTAATTTTTAGGGAGTGTTAGCTCTTTTTAGTTTTTATATATCAGGTTTTGCAATCGTTGGGAAAACACGGAGGCGGGGGATTTTTAATTGAGTGGTGACTCCCAATCCATAAGTCATTTCTTAGCGTAATATGCCCGTTACGCATGATAAATCACTTTACATTCATCTATGATTGTTAGGTCAGCTTTTTGTAAATTTGGAAAATAATGGCTTGTTTGACTCGGGTAAATATCCCACTTCACGTTCACTTGAGAATTGAATGAGTGTTTGTTATTCTCTTTTAAAGGATTGGATCCATAGGTGATTTGCATCTTTAACATGTTTCAAACATGCAGATCCAATTTTAAAACATGAATGAAAGAAATCTCTTTCTTATAAAATTCCAAGCTGTTAGGGTTGAACTAGTTGAATTTCCCAAAGTTGGACACGAAAACTTTTTTCTTCATTTGTGGTGTGTGAATAAATTTTCTTTACTTACATTTGTTATTGTTCGAATTTTTTTGGTTTAAGGGACGAAGGGAGAGCGAAAACTCCAAGTTTTTATTTCAGAAAAAAGAGTACATTTAAAATAGAACTGCACAATGCAAAAATGTGGAGAGAGATAATTCCGAAGAGTCTCTGTAATTTTTAGGGATTGTTAGCTATTTTCAGTTTTTGTATATCAGGTTTTGCAATCGCAGGGAAAACGGGGAGGCGGGGGATTTTTAACTGAATGCTGACTCCCAATCCATAAGTCATTTCTTAGGGTAATATAGCCCGTTACGCGTGATAAAACACGTTAAAATCATCTATGATTGTGAAGCCAGCTTTTTTTAAACGGGCAAAATAATGGCTTGTTTTACTCGGGTAAATATCCCACTTCACGTTCACTTGAGAATTTAATGAGCGTTTGTTATTCTCTTTTAAAGGTTTGGATCCATAGGTGATTTGCGTTTTTAATATGTTTTATGCATGCATATCCAATTTTAAAGCATGAATGGAAGAAATCTCTTTCTTATAAAATTCCAAGTAGTTAGGTTTGAACTAGTTGAATTTCCCAAAGTTGGACACCAAAACTTATGTCTTCATTTGTGGTGTGTGAATAAATTTTCTTTACTTACATTTGTTATTGTTTGAAATTTTTGCCATTCATAAACTCTAAAATTTTCTTTTTGTTGT
Source organism: Aristolochia californica (assembly GCF_029961685.1). Lineage (NCBI taxonomy): Eukaryota > Viridiplantae > Streptophyta > Magnoliopsida > Piperales > Aristolochiaceae > Aristolochia > Aristolochia californica. The sequence goes on from NW_027181992.1 coordinate 25,773,199, forward strand.
GATCTATTTGCCTTTTTTGTTTACAGGATGAAGGGAGAGCGAAAACTCCAAGTTTTTATTTCAGAAAAAAGAGTACATTTAAAATAGAAATGCACAATGCAGAAATGTGGAGAGAGATAATTCCAAAGAGTGTCTGTAATTTTTAGGGATTGTTAGCTCTTTTTAATTTTTGTTTATTAGGTTTTGCAATCGCAGGGAAAATGGGGAGGCGAGGTATTTTTAACTGAGTGCTGACTCCCAATCCATAAGTCATTTCTTAGGGTAATATAGCCCGTTATGCATGATAAGTCACTTTACAATCATCTATGATTGTTAGGTCCCTTTTTTGTTAATGGGAAAAATAACGGGTTGTTTGACTCAGGTAAATATCCCATTGAGAATTTAATGAGCGTTTGTTATTCTCTATAAATAGTTTGGATCCATAGGTGATTTTCATCTTTAACATGTTTCAAACATGCATATCTATTTTTAAAGCATGTGTGGAAGAAATCTCTTTCTTATAAAATTCCAAGCTGTTTGGGTTGAACTAGTTGAAATTCTAAAACTTGGACAACAAATTTTTTGTGTTCATTTGTGGTGTGTGAATAAATTTTCTTTACTTACATTTGTTATTGTTTTTAATTTTTTCCATACTTAATGTACAAAATTTTCATTTTATTGTGATCTATTTGCCTTTTTGGTTTATGGGATGAAGGGAGAGCGAAAACTCAAAGTTTATATTTCAGAAAAAAGAGTACATCTTAAATGGAAATGCAAAATGCACAAATGTAGAGAGAGATAATTCTTTAGAGTGTTTGTAATTTTTAGGGATTGTAAGTTCTTTTTAGTTTTTATATATCAAGTTTTGCAATCGTCAGGAAAACTTGGAGGTGGAAGATTTTTAACTGAGTGTTGACCCCCAATCCATATGTCATTTTTTAGGGTAATATTGGCCATTGCGCATGATAAATGACTTTACAATCATCCATCATTGTTTGGTCAGCTTTTTTTAAATGGGCAAAATAATGGCTTGTTTGACTCGGGTAAATATCCCACTGCACATTCACCTGAGAATTTAATGAGCGTTTGTTATACTGTTTAAAAGGTTTGGTACCGAAGGTGATTTTCATCTGTAACATATTTCAAGCATGCATATCCATTTTTAAAGCATGTGTGGAAGAAATCACTTTCTATAAAACTCCTAGCTGTTAGGGTTGAACTAGTGGAATTTCCCAAACTTGGACAACAAAACTTTTGTATTCATTTGTGATGTGTGAATAAATTTTCTTACTTACATTTGTTATTGTTTTTAATTTTTTCCGTACATAAACTCTAAAATTTTCATTTTGTTGTGATCTTTTTCCCTTTTTGATTTACGGGATGAAGGCAGAGCGAAAACTTAAAGTTTTGTTTCAAGAAAATAGAGTACATCTAAAATGGAAATCCACAATGCAGAAATGTAGAGAGAGATAATTCCAAAGAGTATCTATAATTATTAGGGATCGTAAGCTCTTTTTAGTTTTTATATATCAGATTTTGCAATTGTCGGTAAAAGGGGGAGGCGAGGGATATTTGACTGTGTGTTTGATTCCCAATCCATAAGTCATTTCTTAGGGTGATATAGCCTGTTACGCATGATAAATCACTTTACAATCATCTATGATTGTTAGGTCGGCTTTTTTGTAAATGGGCAAAATAATGGCTTGTTTGACTCGGGTAAATATCCAACCGCACGTTCACTTGAGAATTTAATAAGCGTTTGTTATTCTCTTTAAAAATTTGGATCCATAGGTGAATTGCATCTTTAACATGTTTCAAGCACGCATATCCATTTTCAAAGCATGTGTGGAAGAAATCTCTTTCTCATAAAATTTCAAGCTGTTAGGGTTTAAGTAGTGGAATTTCCCAAACTTGGATAACAAAACTTTTGTATTCATTTGTGGTGTGTGAATAAATTTTATTCACTTACATTTGTTATTGTTTTAAATTTTTTCCATACATAAACTCTTAAATTTTTATTTTGTTGTGATCTATTTCCCTTTTTGGTTTACGGGATGAAGGGAGAGCGAAAACTGAAAGTTTTGATTTAAGAAAAAAGAGTACATCTATAATGGAAATGCACAATGCACAAATGTAGAGAGAGATAATTCCAAACAGTGTCTGTAATTTTTAGGGAATGTAAGCTCTTTTTAGTTTTTATATATCATATTTCGCAATCGTCGGGAAAAGGGGGGAGGTGAGGGATTCTTAACTGAGTGTTTGACACCTAATCCATAAGTCATTTCTTAAGGTAATATAGCCGTTATGCATGATAAATCACTTTACAATCATCTATGATTGTTAGGTAAGCTTTTTGTAAATTGGCAAAATAATGGCTCGTTTGATTCGTGTAAATATCCCACCGCGCATTTACTTGAGAATTTAATGAGCGTTTGTTCTTCTCTTTAAAAGGTTTGGATCCAGAGTTGATTTGCATCTTTAACCTATTTCGACCATGCAGATCCATTTTTAAAGCATGTGTGGAAGAAATCGCTTTCTTATAAAATTCCAAGCTGATAGGGTTGAACAAGTGGAATTTCCCAAACATGGACAACAAAACTTTTGTGTTCATTTGTGGTGTGTGAATAAATTTTCTTTACTTACATTTTGTTATTGGTTTAAATTTTTTCCATACATAAACTCTAAAATTTTCATTTTATTGTGATCTATTTGCCTTTTTGGATTATGGGATGAAGGGAGAGCGAAAACTCAAAGTATTGATTATAGAAAAAAGAGTGCATCTAAAATGGAAATGCACAAAGCTGACTGAGTGCTGACTCCCAATCCATAAGTCATTTTTTAGGGTAATATAGCCCATTACGCATGATAAATCACTTTACAATCATCTATGATTGTTAGGTCCCTTTTTTGTTAAAGGGAAAAATAATGGGTTGTTTGACTAGGGTAAATATCCCATTGAGAATTTAATGAGCGTTTGTTATTCTCTTTAAATAGTTTGGATCCATAGGTGATTTGCATCTTTAACATGTTTCAAACATGCATATCCATTTTTAAAGCATGTGTGGAAGAAATCACTTTCTTATAAAATTCCAAGCTGTTTGAGTTGAACTAGTTGAAATTCCAAAACTTGGACAACAAAACTTTTGTGTTCATTTGTGGTGTGTGAATAAATTTACTTTACTTACATTTGTTATTGTTTAAATTTTTTCCAAACATAAAGTAGAAAATTTTCATTTTATTGTGATTTGTTTGCCTTTTTGGTTTACGGGATGATGGGAGAGCGAAAACTCAAAGTTTATACTTAAGAAAAAAGAGTACATCTAAAATGGAAATGTACAATGCAAAAATTTAGAGAGAGATAATTCTATAGAGTGTCTGTAATTTTTTAGGGATTGTAAGCTCTTTTCAGTTTTTATATATCAGGTTTTGCAATCGTCGGGAAAACGTGGAGGCGGAGGATTTTTAACTGAGTGTTGACTCCCAATCCATATATCATTTCATAGGGTAATATAGGCCGTTGCGGATGTTAAATGACTTTACAATCATCCATCATTGTTTGGTTAGCTTTTTTCAAATGGGCAAAATAATGGCTTGTTTGACTCGGGTAAATATCCCACTGCACGTTCACTTGAGAATTTAATGAGCGTTTGTTATTCTCTTTTCAAGGTTTGGATCCGTTGGAGATTTGCATCTTGAACATGTTTCAAGCATTCAGATCCATTTTTGAAGCATGTGTGAAAGAAATCTCAATCTTATAAAATTCCAAGCTGTTAGGGTTGAACTGGTGGAATTTTTCTGCCTTGGACAACAAAACTTTTGCGTTCATTTGTGGTGTGTGAATAAATTTTCTTTACTTATATTTGTTATTGTTTTAAATTTTTTCCATACATAAACTCTTAAATTTTCATTTTTTTTTCTATTTGCGTTTTTGCTTTACGGTGTGAAGGGAGAGTGAAAACTCAAAGTTTTGATTTAAGAAAAAAGAGTACATCTAAAATGGAAATGCACAATGCACAAATGTAGAGAGAGATAATTCCAAAGAGTATCTGTAATTTTTAGGGATTGTAAATTCTTTTCAGTTTTTATATATCAGGTTTTGCAATCATCGGGAAAAAAGGGAGGGGGGGGGGGGGGGGGGGGGGGGATTTTTAACTGAGTTTTGACTCCGAATCCATAAGTCATTTCTTAGGGTAATATAGCCTGTTACGCATGATAAATCAGTTTTCAATCATCTATGATTGTTAGGTCAGCTTTTTGTATATGGGCAAAATAATGGCTAGTTTGAGTCGAGTCAATATCCCACCACACGTTCACTTGAAAATTTAATGAGCATTTGTTATTCTTTTGAAAAGGTTTGGATCCATAGTTGATTTTCATATTTAACATGCTTCCAGCACGCATATCCATTTTTAAAGCATGTATGGAAGAAATCTCTTTCTTATAAAATTCCAACCAGTTAGGTTTGAACTAGTGGAATTTCCCAAACCTGAACAACAAAACTTTTGTGTTTATTTGAGGTGTATAAATAAATTTTTTTTACTTCGTTTGTAATTTTTTAAAATCTTTTCCATACATAAACTCTAAAATTTTAATTTTCTTGTGACCTATTTGCCTTTTTGGTTTATGGGATGAAGGGAGACCGAAAACTCAAAGTTTTGGTTTAAGAAAAAAGAGTATATCTAAAATGGAAATGCACAATGTACAAATGTAGAGAGAGATAATTCCAAAGAGTGTCTGTAATTTTTAGGCATTGTGAGCTCTTTTTAGTTTTTATATATGAGGTTTTGCAAACGTCTGGAAAATGGGGAGGTGGGGGATTTTTAACTAAGTGTTGACTCCCAATCCATAAATCATTTCTTAGGGTAATATAGCCGGCTACAAATGATAAATCAGTTTACACTCATCTATGATCGTTGGGTCACGTTTTTGTAAATGGGCAAAATAATGTCTTGTTTGACTCGGGTAAATATCCCACCACACTTTCACTTGAGAATTTAATGAGCGTTTTTTATTCTCTTTAAATGGTTTGGATCCATAGGTGATTTGCATCTTTAACATATGCATATCCATTTTTAAAGCATGTGTGGAGGTAATCTCTTTCTTAAAATTCTAAGGTGTTGGGGTTGAACGAGTGAAATTTCCCAAACTTGGACAACAAAACTATTGTGTTCCTTTGTGGTGTGTGAATAAATTTCATTTACCTACATTTGTTATTGTTTTAAATTTTTTCCATACATAAACTCTTAAATTTTGATTTTGATGTGATCTATTTGCCTTTTTGGTTTACGGGACGAAGGGAGAGCGAAAACTCAAAGTTTGGATTTAAGAAAATAGTGTATATGTAAAATGGAAATGCACAATGCACAAATGTAGAGAGAGATAATTCAAAAGAGTGTATGTAATTTTTAGGGATTGTAAACTCTTTTTAGTTTTTATATATCAGGTTTTGCAAACGTTGGGAAAAGGGGGAGGCGGAGGATTTTAACTGAGTGTTGACTCCCAATCCATAAGTCATTTCTTAGGGTAATATAGCCCATTACGCATGATAAATCACTTTACAATCATCTATAATCGTTGGGTCACCTCTTTGTAAATGAGCTAAATAATGGCTTGTTTGACTCGGGTAAATATCCCATCGCACGTTCACTTGAGAATTTAATGAATGTTTGTTATTCTCTTTAAAAGGTTTGGATCCATAGGTGATTTGCATCTTTAACATGTTTCAAGCATGCATATCCATTTTTAAAGGATGTGTGGAAGAAATCTCTTTCTTATAATATTCCAAGCTATTACGGTTGAACCAGTGGAATTTCTGAAACTAGGACAACAAAACTTTTGTCTTCATTTGTGGTGTGTGAATGAATTTTCCTTACTTACATTTGTAATTTTTTAAAATTGTCTCCATACATAAAATTTAAAATTTTCATTTTGTTGTGAGCTATTCGCCTTTTTGGTTTGTGGGATGAAGGGATAGCGAAAACTCAAAGTTTTGGTTTAAGAAAAAAGAATACGTCTATAATGGAAATGCACAATGCAGAAATGTAGAGAGAGATAATTCCAAAGAGTGTCTGTAATTTTTAAGGATTGTGAGCTCTTTTTGGTTTTTTTATATGAGGTTTTGCAATCGTTGGGAAAAGGGGGAGGTGGAGGATTTTTAACTGAGTGTTGACTCCCAATCCATCAGTCAATTCTTAGGGTAATATAGCCCGTTACATATGATAAATCACTTTACAGTCTTCTATGATTGTTAGGTCAACCCTTTGTAAATGGGCAAAATAATGGCTTGATTGACATAGGTAAATATCCCACTGCACGTTCACTTGAAAATGTAATGAGAGTTTGTTATTCTCTTTAAAAGGTTTGGATCCATAGGTGGTTTTCATCTTTAACATGTTTCAAGCATTCACATCCATTTTTAAAGCATGTGTGGAAGAAATTTCTTTCTTATAAAATTTCAAGCTGTTGGGGTTGAACTAGTGGAATTATCCAAACTTGGACAACAAAACTTTTGTGTTCATTTGTGGTGTGTGAATGAATTTTATTTAATTACATTCTAGATTGTATTGAACCTTCATTCACACACCTTTATTTACTTACACTAACTCTAAAATTTTCATTTTGTTGTGATCTATTTGCCTTTTTGGTTTACGGGATGAAGGGAGAGCGAATACTCAAAGTTTTGATTTTAAAAAAAGAGTACATCTAAAATGGAATTGTAAAATGAAAAAATGTAGAGAGTGATAATTCCAAAGAGTGTCTGTAATTTTTAGAGATTTTAAGCACTTTTTAGTTTTTATATATCAGGTTTTGCAATCGTCGGGAAAAGGGGGAGGCGGGGGATTTTTAACTGAGTGTTACTCCCAATCCATAAGTCATTTCATAGGGTAATATAGCCTGTTACGATTGATAAATCACATTACATTCATCTATGATTGTTAGGTCTGCTTTCTATATATGGGCAAAATAACGGCTTGTTCGACTCAACTAAATATCCCCCTCGCACGTTCACTTGAGAATTTAATCAGCGTTTGTTATTCTCTTTAAATAGGTGACTTGCATTTTTAACATGATTCGAGCATGCATATCCATTTTTAAACCATGTGTGGAAGAAATCTCTTTCTTATAAAATTCCAAGCTGTTTGGGTTGAACTAGTGGATTTACCCAAACTTGGACAACAAAACTTTTGTGTTCATTTGTGGTGTGTGAATGAATTTTCTTTACATATATTTGTTATTTTAAAAAAAATTCATACAAAAACTATAAAATTTTCATTTTGTTGTGATCTATTTGCCTTTTTGGTTTACGGAATGAAGGGAGAGCGAAAACTCAAAGTTTTGACTTAAGAAAAAAGAGTACATCTAAGATAGAAATGCACAATGCACAAATGTTTAGAGAGATATTTTCAAAGAGTGTCTGTAATTTTTAGGGATTGTAAGCTCATTTATTTTTTACATATTAGGTTTTGCAATCTCGGGAAAGGGGGAGGCGGGGGATTTTTAACTGAGTGTTAACACCCAATCCATAAGTCATTTCTTAGAGTATTATAGCCCGTTACGCATGATAAATTATTTTCAATCTTCTATGATCGTTGGGTCACCTTTTTGTAAATTGGTAAAATAATGGCTTGTTTGATTCAGGTAAATATCCCACCACATATTCACTTGAGAATTTATTGAGCATTTTTTATTCTCTTTAAATGGTTTGGATCCATAGGTGATTTGCATCTTTAACATGTTTCAAGCATGCATATCCATTTTTAAAGCATGTGTGGAAGAAATCTCTTTCTAATCAAATTCCAAACTGTTTGGGTTGAACTAGTAGAATTTCCCAAACTTGGAAAACAAAACTTTTGTGTTAATTTGTGGTGTGTGAATATATATTCTTTACATACATTTGTTATTGTTTTAAAGTTTTTGCGAACGTAAACTCTAAAATTTTCATTTTGTTGTGATCTATTTGCCTTTTATGTTTATGGGATGAAGGGAGAGGAAAAACTCAAAGTTTTGATTTAAGAAAAATGAGTACATCTAAAATGGAAATGCAAAATGCACAAATATAGAGAGAGAAAATTCCAAAGAGTGTCTGTAATTTTTAGGGATTGTAAGCTCCTTTTAGTTTTTATATATCAGGTTTTGCAATCATCGGGAAAAGGGGGAGGTGGGGGATTTTAACTGAGTGTTGACTCCGAATCCATAAGTCATTTTTTAGGGTAATATAGCCCGTTACACATGGTAAATCACAATACAATCATCTATAATCGTTGGGTCACATTTTTCTAAATGGGCAAAATAATAGCTTGTTTGACTCGGGTAAATATCCCACCGCACGTTCACTTGAGAATTTCATGAACGTTTGTTATTCTCTTTAAAAAGTTTGGATCCAAAGGTTATTTGCATCTTTAACAAGTTTCAAGCATGCATATCCATTCTTAATGCATGTGTGGAACAAATCTCTTTCTTATAATATTCCAAGCTGTTAGGGTTGAACTAGTGGAATTTCGCAAACTTGGACAACAAAACTTTTTTGTTCGTTTGTGGTGTGTGCATGAATTTTTTTACTTACAATTGTTATTTTTTAAAAAAATTTCCATACACAAACTCTAAAATTTTCATTTTGTTGTGATCTATTCGCCTTTTTGGTTTGTGGGATGAAGGGACAGCGAAAAACTCAAAGTTTTGGTTTAAGAAAAAAGAGTACATCTAAAATGGAAATACGCAATGCACAAATGTAGAGTGAGATAATTCCAAAGAGTGTCTGTAATTTTTAGGTATTGTGAGCTCTTTTTAGTTTTTATATATGAGGCTTTGCAATCGTCGGGAAAAGGGGGAGGTGGGGAATTTTTAACTGAGTGTCGACTCCCAATCCATAAGTCATTTCTTAAGGTAATATAGCCCGTTATGCATGATAAATCAGTTTACAATTATCTATGATCGTTGGGTCACCTTTTTGTAAATGGGCAAAATAATGTCTTGTTTGACTCAGGTAAATATCCCACCACACGTTCACTTGAGAATTTAATGAGCATTTGTTATTCTCTTTAAATGGTTTGGATCCATAGGTGATTTGCATCTTTAACATGTTTCAAGTGTGCATATCCATTTTTAAAGCATGTGTGGAAGAAATCTCTTTCTAATAAAATTTCAAGCTGTTGGGGTTGAACTAGTGAAATTTCCCAAACTTGGACAACTAAACTTTTGTGTTCATTTGTGGTGTGTGAATAAATTTTCTTTACCTACATTTGTTACTGTTTTAAATTTTTTCCTTACATAAACTCTTAAATTGTCATTTTGTTGTGATCTATTTTCCTTTTTGGTTTACGAGATGAAGGGAGAGTGAAAACTTAAAGTTTTGATTTAAGAAAAAAGAGTATATCTAAAATGGAAATGCACAATGCACAAATGTTGAAAGAGATAATTCAAAAGTGTGTCTGTAATTTTTAGGGATTGTAAACTCTTTTTAGTTTTTATATATCAGGTTTTGCAATCGTCGTGAAAAGGGGGAGGCGGGGGATTTTAACCGAATGTTGACTCCCAATCCATAAGTCATTTCTTAGGGTAATATAGCCCGTTATGCATGATAAATCACTTTACTATCATCTACAATCGTTGGGTCACCTTTTTGTAAATGGGCAAAATAATGTCTTGTTTGACTCGGGTAAATATCCCACCACACATTCACTTGAGAATTTAATGAATGTTTGTTATTCTCTTTAAAAGGTTTGGATCCATAGGTGATTTGCATCTTTAACATGTTTCAAGCATGCATATCCATTTTTAAAGCAAGTGTGGTAGAAATCTCTTTCTTATAATATTCCAATCTATTAGGGTTGAACTAGTGGAATTTCCCAAACTTGGACAACAAAACTTTTGTGTTCATTTGTGGTGTGTGAATGAATTTTCTTTACTTACATTTGTTATTTTTTAAAATTTTTTTCCATACATAAACTCTAAAATTTTCATTTTGTTGTGAACTATTCGCCTTTTTAATTTGTGGGATGAAGGGAGAGCGAAAACTCAAAGTTTTGGTTTAAGAAAAAAGAATACTTATAAAATGGAAATGCACAATGCACAAATGTAGAGAGAGATAATTCTAAAGAGTGTTTGTAATTTTTAGGGATTGTGAGCTCTTTTTAGTTTTTATATACGAGGTTTTCCAATCGTCGGGAAAAGGGGGAGGTGGGGGATTTTTAACTGAGTGTTGACTCCCAATGCATAAGTCATTTCTTAGGGTAGTATAGCTTGTTACATATGATAAATCATTTTACAGTCTTCTATGATTGTTAGGTGAGCTTTTCGTAAATGGGCAAAATAATGGTTTGTTTGACTCTGGTAAATATCCCATCGCACGTTCACTTGAAAATGTAATGAGAGTTTGTTATTCTCTTTAAAAGGTTTGGATCCATAGGTGATTTGCATCTTTAACATGTTTCAAGCATGCATATCCATTTTTAAAACATGTGTGGAAGAAATTTCTTTCTTATAAAATTCCAATCTGTTAGGGCTGAACTAGTGGAATTACCCAAACTTGGACAACAAAACTTTTGTGTTCATTTGTGGTGTGTGAATGAATTCTATTTACTTATATTTGAGATTTTAATAAACTTTTTCCATACGTAAACTCTAAAATTTTCAGTTTGTTGTGATCTATTTTCCTTTTTAGTTTACAAGATGAAGAGAGAGCGAATACCCAAAGTCTTGATTTAAGAAAAAAGAGTACATCTAAAATGTAAATGTACAATGCAAAAAATGTAGAGAGAGATAATTCCAAAGAGTGTCTGTAATTTTTAGGGATTTTAAGCACTTTTTATTTTTTATATATTAGGTTTTGCAATCGTCGGGAAAAGGGGGAGGCAGGGGATTTTTAACTGAGTGTTGACTCCTAATCCACAGGTCATTTCTTAGGGTAATATAGCCCGTTACGCATGATAAATCACATTAAAATCATCTTTTATTGTTAGGTCAGTTTTTTGTAAATAGGCAAAATAATGCCTTGTTTGACTCGGGAAAATATCCCACCGCACGTTCACTTGAGAATTTTAAGAACATTTGTTATTCTGTTTAAAAGGTTTGGAGCCATAGGTGATTTGCATATTTAACATGTTTACAGGATGCATATCCATTTTTAAAGCATGTGTGGAAGAAATCTATTTCTTATAAAATTCCAACCTGTTTGGGTTGAACTAGTGGAATTTCCCAAACTTGGACAACAAAACTTTTTTGTTCATTTTTGGTGTGTCTATAAATTTTCTTTACTTACATTTGTTATTTTTTAAAATTTTTTCTTACATAACCTCTAAAATTTTCATTTTGTTGAGATCTATTTGCCTTTTTGGTTTTCAAGATGAAGGTAGAGCAAAACCTCAAAGTTTTAATTTAAGCAAAAAGAGTACATCTAAAATGGAAATGCACAATGCACAAATTTAGAGAGAGATAATTCCAAAGAGTGTTTGTAATTTTTATGGATTGTAAGCTCTCTTTAGTTCTTATATATCAGGATTTGCAATCGTCTGGAAAAGGGGGAGGTAGGGGATTTTTAAATGAGTGTTGACTCCCAATCCATAAGTCATTTCTTAGGGTAATATATCCCATTACACATGATAAATCACATTAGAATCATCTATAATCGTTAGGTCAGCATTTGTAAAAGGGCAAAGTAATGGCTGGTTTGACTCGGGTAAATATCCCACCGCACGCTCACTTGAGAATTTAATGAGCGTTTGTTGTTATCTTTAAATGGTTTGGATCCATAGGTGATTTCTATCTTTAACTTGTGTCAAGCATGCATATCTATTTTTGAAGCATGTGTGGAAGAAATCTCTTTCTTATAAAATTCCAAGTTGTTAGGGTTGAACTAGTGGAATTTCCCAAACTTGGTCAACAACACTTTTGTGTTCATTTGTGGTATGTGAATGAATTTTCTTTACTTATATTTTTCTGTTTTTTAAATTTTTCCATACATACACTCTAAAATTTTCATTTTTTTGTGATCTTTTTGCCTTTTTGGTTTACGCGATGAAGGGAGAGCAAGAACTCAAGGCATGTTTGACTCGGGTAAATATCCCACCGCACGTTCACTTGAGAATTTAATGAGCATTTGTTATTCTCTTTAAACGGTTTGGATCCATAGGTTATTTGCATTTTCAACATGTTTCAAGCATGAATATCCATTTTTTAAGCATGTGTGGAAGAAATGTCTTTCTTATAAAATTTCAAACTGTTAGGGTTGAACTAGTGGAATTTCCCAAACTTGGACAACAAAACTTTTGTTTTAATATTTTGTGTGTGAATAAATTTTCTTTACTTACATTTGTTATTGTTTTAAATTTTTTCCATACTTAAACTCTAAAATTTTCATTTTGTTGTGATCTATTTGCCTTTTTGGTTTACAGGATGAAGGGAGAGCGAAAACTCAAAGTTTTGATTGAAGAAAAAAGAGTACATCTAAAATGGAAATGCACAATGCACAAATGTAGAGAGAGATAATTCCAAAGAGTGTCTGTAACTTTTAAGGATTGTAAGCTCTTCTTATTTTTATATATCAGATTTTGCAATCGTCGGGAAAAGGGGGAGGCGAGGGATTTTTAATTGAGTGTTCACTTTCAATGTAAATGTAATTTCTTAGGGTAATATAGCCCGTTACCCATGATATATCACTTTACAATCAACTATGATTGTTAGGTCAGTCTTTTGTAAATGGGCAAAATAATGGCTTATTTGACTGGGGTAAATATACCACCGCACGTTCACTTGAGAATTTTAAGTGTATTTGTTATTCTGTTTAAAAGGTTTGGATCCATAGGTGATTTGCATATTTAACATGTTTCAAGCATGCATATCCATTTTTAAAGCATGTGTGGAAGAAATCTCTTTCTTATAAAATTCCAACCTGTTAGGGTTGAACTAGTGGAATTTCCCAAACTTAGACAACAAAACTTTTGTATTCATTTGTGGTGTGAGTATAAATTTTCTTTACTTATATTTGTTATTGTTTAAAATTTTTTCGATACATAACTTCTAAAATTTTGATTTTTTTGTGATCTATTTGCCTTTTTTTTTACGAGATGAAGGGAGAGCGAAAACTCATAGTTTTAATTTAAGAAAAAAGTGTACATCTAAAATGGAAAGGCACAATACAAAAATGTAGAGAGAGATAATTCCAAAGATTGTGTGTAATTTTTATTGAATGTAAGCTCTTTTTAGTTTTTATATCAGGTTTTGCTATCGTCGGGAAAAGGGGGAGGCAGAGGATTTTTAACTGAGTGTTGACTCCCAATCCAGAAGTCATTTCTTAGGGTAATATAGCCCGTTACGCATGATAAATCACTTTACAATCATCTATAATCGTTAGGTCATCTTCTATAAATGGGTAATGTAATGGCTTGTTTGACTCGGGTAGATATCCCACTGCATGTTCACTTGAGAATTTAATGATAGTTTTTTATTCTCTTTAAAAGGTTTGGATCCATAGGTGATTTACATATTTGACATGTTTCAAGCAAGGATATCAATTTTTAAAGCCTGTGTGGAAGAAATCTCTTTCTTACAAAATTTCAAGCTGTTAGGGTTGAACTAGTAGAATTTCTCAAACTTGGACAACAAAAATTATGTGTTCATTTGTGGTATGTGAATGAATTTTATTTACTTACATTTTTTATTTTATAAAAAATTTTCCACACATAAACTGTAAAATTTTCATTTTGTTATGATCTATTTGCCTTTTAGGTTTACGGGATGAAGGGACAGCAAAAACTCAAAGTTTTGATTTAAGAAAAAAGTGTACATCTAAAATGGAAATGCACAATAAAAAAATTTGAGAAAGATAATTCCAAAGAGTGTCTGTAATTTTTAGGGATGGTAAACTCTTTTTACTTTTTATATATCAGCTTTTCCAATTATCGGGAAAAGGGGGAGGCGAGGGATTTTTAACTGAGTGTTGAGTCCCAATGCATAAATCATTTCTTAGGGTAATATAGTCCGTTACGCATGATAAATCACATTAAAATCATCTTTAATTGTTAGGTCAGTTTTTTGTAAATGGGCAAAATAATTTCTTGTTTGACTCGGGTAAATATCCCACCGCACGTTCACATGAGAATTTTAAGAGCATTTGTTATTCTGTTTAAAAGGTTTGGATCTATAGGTGATTTTCATATTTAATATTTTTCAATCATGCATATCCATTTTTAAAACATGTGTGGAAGAAATCTCTTTCTTATAAAATTCCAACCTGTTAGGGTTGAACTAGTGGAAATTCCCAAACTTGGACAACATAACTTTTGTGTTCTTTTTGGGTGTGTGTATAAATTTTCTTTACTTACATTTATTATTTTTTAAAATTTTTTCCTACATAACCTCTAAAATTTTCATTTTGTTGAGATCTATTTGCCTTTTTGTTTTACGAGATGAAGGTAGAGCGAAAACTTAAAATTTTAATTTAAGAGAAAAGAGCACATCTAAAATGGAAATGCACAATGCACAAATTTAGAGAGAGGTAATTCCAATGAGTGTCTATAATTTTTATGCATTGTCAACTCTCTTTAGTTTTTATATATCAGGATTTGCAATCGTCTGGAAAAGGGGGAGGCAGGGGATTATTAAATGAGTGTTGACTCCCAATCCATAAGTAATTTCTTAGGGTAATATAGCCCGTTATGCATGATAAATCACTTTACAATCATCTATAATTGTTAGGTCAGCTTTTGTAAATGGCAAAGTAATGGCTTGTTTGACTCGGGTAAATATCCCACCGGACTCTCAGTTGAGAATTTAATGAGCGTTTGTTGTTCTCTTTAAATGCTTTGGATCCATAGGTGACTTCTATATTTAACATGTTTCAAGCATGCATATCCATTTTTGAAGCCTGAGTGGAAGAAATCTCTCTCTTATAAAATTCCAAGCTGTTAGGGTTGAACTTTGTCAAGAAAACTTTTGTGTTCATTTGTTGTGTGTGAATGAATTTTCTTTACTTACATTTGTTAGTTTTTAAAATTTTTTCCATACATACACTCTAAAATTTTTATTTTGTTGTGATCTTTTTGCCTTTTTGGTTTACGGGATGAAGGGAGAGCAAAAACTCAAGGCTTGTTTGACTCGGGTAAATATCCCATCGGACGTTCACTTGAGAATTTAATGAGCATTTTGTTATTCTCTTTAAACGGTTTGGATCCATAGGTGATTTGCATTTTCAACATGTTTCAAGCATGCATATCCATTTTTAAAGCATGTGTGGAAGAAATGTCTTTCTTATAAAATTCCAAGTTGTTAGGGTTGAACTAGTGGAATTTCCAAAACTTGGACAACAAAACTTTTGTGTTAATATTTGGTGTGTGAATAAATTTTCTCTACTTACATTTGTTTTTGTTTTAAATTTTTTCCATACTTAAACTCTAAAATTTTCATTTTGTTGTGATCTATTTGCCGTTTTGGTTTAGGAGATGAAGGGAGAGCGAAAACTCAAAGTTTTTATTTAAGAAAAAAGTGTACATCCAATATTGAAAATAACAATGCACAAATGTAGAGAGATAATTCCAAACTGTGTCTGTAATTTTTAAGGATTGTAAGCTCATTTTAGTTTTTATATATCAGATTTTGCAATAGTCGGGAAAAGGGGGAAGCTGGGGATTTTTAACTGAGTGTTGACTCTCAATGCATATGTCATTTCTTAGGGTAATATTGCTTGTTACGCATGATAAATCACTTTACAATCATCTATGATTGTTAGGTTAGTTTTTTGTAAATGTGCAAAATGGCTTATTTGACTGGGGTAAATATGCCACCGCACGTTCACTTGAAAATTTTAAGAGCATTTGTTATTCTGTTTAAAAGGTTTGGATCCATAGGTGATTTGCATATTTAACATGTTTCAAGGATGCATATCCATTTTTTAAAGCATGTGTGGAAAAAATCTCTTTCATATAAAATTCCAACCTATTAGGGTTGAACTAGTGGAATTTCCCAAACTTGGAAAACAAAAATTTTGTGTTCATTTTTTGTGTGTGTATAAATTTTCTTTACTTACATTTGTTTTTTTTTTTAATTTTTTTCTTACATAACCTCTAAAATTTTCATTTTGTTGAGATCTATTTGCCAATTTGGTTTTCGAGATGCAGGTAGAGCGAAAACTCAAAGTTTTAATTTAAGAAAAAAGAGTACATCTAAAATAGAAATGCACAATGCACAAATTTAGAGAGAGATAATTCCACAGAGTGTATGTAAATTTTATGGATTGGAAACTCTCTTTAGTTCTTATATATCAGGATTTGCAATCGTCTGGAAAAGGGGGAGGCAGGGGATTTTTAAATGAGTGTTGACTCCCAATCCATAAGTCATTTCTTAGGGTAATATAGCCCGTTACACATGATAAATCACTTTACAATCATCTATAATCATTAGGTCAGCTTTTGTAAAAGGGCAAAGTAATGGCTGGTTTGACTCGGGTAAATATCCCACCGCACGCTCACTTGAGAATTTAATGTGCATTTGTTGTTCTCTTTAAATGGTTTGGATCCATAGGTGATTTCTATCTTTAACATGTTTCAAGCATGCATATCCATTTTTGAAGCATGTGTGGAAGAAATCACTTTCTTATAAAATTCAAAGCTGTTAGGGTTGAACTAGTGGAATTTCCCAAACTTGGTCAACAACACTTTTATGTTCATTTGTGGTGTGTGGATGAATTTTCTTTAATTACATTTTTCAGTTTTTTAATTTTTTTCCCTACATACACTCTAAAATTTTCATTTTTTTGTGATCTTTTGGCCTTTTTGGTTTATGGGATGAAGGGAGAGTGAAAACTCAAGGCTTGTTTGACTAGGGTAAATATCCCACCGCACGTTCACTTGAGAATTTAATGAGCATTTTTTATTCTCTTTAAACGGTTTGGATCCATAGGTGATTTGCATTTTCAACATGTTTCAAGCATGAATATCCATTTTTTCAGCATGTGTGGAAGAAAAGTCTTTCTTATAAAATTTCAAGCTGTTAGGGTTGAACAAGTGGAATTTCCCAAACTTGGACAACAAAACTTTTGTGTTAATATTTGGTGTGTGAATAAATTTTCTTTACTTACATTCGTTAATGTTTTAAATTTTTTCCATACTTAAACTCTAAAATTTTCATTTTGTTGTGATCTATTTGCCTTTTTGGTTTATGAGATGAAGGGAGAGTGAAAACTCAAAATTTTGATTTAAGAAAAAAGTGTACATCTAATATGGAAAATCACAATGCACAAATGTGGAGAGATAATTCCAAAGTTTGTCTGTAATTTTTAAGGATTGTAAGCTCTTTTTAGTTTTTATATATCAGATTTTCCAATCGTCGGGAAAAGGGGGAGGAGGGGGATTTTTAACTGAGTGTTGACTCTCTATACATATGTCATTTCTTAGGGTAATATAGCTTGTTACGCATGATAAATCACTTTACAATCATCTATGATTGTTAGGTCAGTTTTTTGTAAATGGGCAAAATAATGGCTTATTTGACTGGGGTAAATATACCACCGCACGTTCACTTGAGAATTTTAAGAGTATTTGTTATTCTATTTAAAAGGTTTGGATCCATAGATGATTTGCATATTTAACATGTTTCAAACATGCATATCCATTTTTAAAGCATGTATGGAAGAAATCTCTTTCTTATAAATTTCCAACCTGTTTGGGTTTAACTAGTGGAATTTCCCAAACTTGAACAACAAAACTTTTGTGTTCATTTGTGGTGTGAGTATAAATTTTCTTTACTTACATTTTTTATTGTTTAAATTTTTTTCCATATATAACTTCTAAAATTTTGATTTTGTTGTGATCTATTTGCCTTTTTTTTACGAGATGAAGGGAGAGCGAAAACTCAAAGTTTTAATTTAAGAAAAAAGAGTACATCTAAAATTGAAATGCACAATGCACAAATGTGGAGAGAGATAATTCCAAAGACTGTGTGTAATTTTTATTGACTGTAAGCTCTTTTTAGTTTTTATATCAGGTTTTGCTATCGTTGGGAAAAGGGGGAGGCATGGGATTTTTAACTGAGTGTTGACTCCCAATCCATAAGTCATTTCTTAGGGTAATATAGCCCATTACGCATGATAAATCACTTTACATTCATCTATAATCGTTAGGTCAGCTTCTATAAATGGGCAATGTAATGGCTTGTTTGACTCGGGTAGATATCCCACCGCACGTTCACTTGAGAATTTAATGATAGTTTTTTATTCTCTTTAAAACGTTTGGATCCATAGGTGATTTACATATTTAATATGTTTCAAGCAAGGATATCAATTTTTAAAGCATGTGTGGAAGAAATCTCTTTCTTATAAAATTCCAAGCTGTTAGGGTTGAACTAGTAGAATTTCTCAAACTTGGACAACAAAACTTATGTGTTCATTTGTGGTATGTGAATGAATTTTATTTCCTTACATTAGTTATTGTTTAAAATTTTTTCCACACATAAAATCTAAAATTTTCCTTTTGTTGTGATCTATTTGCCTATTAGGTTTACGGGATGAAGGGACAGTGAAAACTCAAAGTTTTGATTTAAGAAAACAGTGTACATCTAAAATGGAAATGCACAATAAATAAATGTAGAGAAAGATAATTCCAAAAGAGTGTCTATATTTTTAGGGATTTTAAACTCTTTTTAGTTTTTATATATCAGCTTTTCCAATCGTCGAGAAGAGGGGGAGGCGGGGGATTTTTAAATGAGTTTTGACTCCCAATGCATATGTCATTTCTTAGGGTAATATAGCCCGTTACACATGATAAATCACACTAAAATCATCTTTGACAATTAGGTCAGTTTTTTGGGAATGGGCAAAATAATGGCTTGTTTGACTCGAGTAAATATCCCACTACATGTTCACTTGAAAATTTTAAGAGCATTTGTTATTCTATTTAAAAGGTTTGGATCCATAGGTGATTTGCATATTTAACATATTTCAAGCATGCATATCCATTTTTCGAGCATGTGTGGAAGAAATATCTTTTTTATAAAATTCCAACCTGTTAGGGTTGAACTAGTGGAATTTCCGAAACTTGGACAACAAAACTTTTGTGTTCATTTTTGGTGTGTGTATAAATTTTCTTTACTTACATTTTTTTTTTAATTTTTTCTTTCATGACCTCTAAAATTTTCATTTTGTTGAGATCTATTTACTTTTTTGGTTTACGAGATGAAGGTAGAGCGATAACTCAATGTTTTAATTTAAGAAAAAAGAGTACGTATAAAATGGAAATGCAAAATGCACAAATTTAGAGAGAGATAATTCCAAAGAGTGTCTGTAATTTTTATGGATTGTAAACTCTCTTTAGTTTTTATATATCAGGATTTGCATTCGTCGGGAAAAGGGGGAGGTAGGGGATTTATAAATGAGTGTTGACTCCCAATCTATAAGTAATTTCTTTAGGTAATATAGCCCGTTACGCATGATAAATCACTTTACAATCATCTATAATCGTTAGGAAAGCTTTTGTAAAAGGGCAAAGTAATGGATTGTTTGACTCGAGTAAATATCCCACCTCACGCTCTCTTGAGAATTTAATGAGCGTTTGTTGTTCTATTTAAATTGTTTGGATCCATAGGTGATTTTTATCTTTAACATGTTTCAAGCATGCATATCCATTTTTGAAGCAAGTGTGGAATAAATCTCTTTCTTATAAAATTCCAAGCTGTTAGGGTTGAACTAGTGGAATTTCCCAAACTTGGTCAACAAAACTTTTGTGTTCATTTGTGGTGTGTGAATGAATTTTCTTTACTTACATTTATTAGTTTTTAAAATTTTTTCCATACATACACTCTAAAATTTTCATTTTGTAGTGATCTTTTTACCTTATAGGTTTAAGGGATGAAGGTTGAGGGAAAACTCATGGTTTGTTTGACTCGGGTAAATATCCCACCGCACGTTCACTTGAGAATTTAATGAGCATTTATTATTCTCTTTAAACAGTTTGGATCCATATGTGACTTGCATATTTAACATGTTTCAAGCATGCATATCCATTTTTAAAGCATGTGTGGAAGAAATATCTTTCTTATAAAATTCCACCCTGTTAGGGTTGAACTAGTGGAATTTCCCAAACTAGGACAACAAAACTTTTATGTTCATTTGTGGTGTGAGTAAAATTTTATTTACTTACATTTTTTATTGTTTTAAATTTTTTCCATACATAACTTCTAAAATTTTCATTTTGTTGTGATCTATTTGCCTTTTTTTTTACGAGATGAAGGGAGAGCGAAAACACAAAGTTTTAATTTAAGAAAATAGAGTATATCTAAAATGGAAATACACAATGCACAAATTCAGAGAGAGATAATTCCAAAGAGTGTCTGTAATTTTTATTGATTGTAAGCTCTTTTTAGTTTTTATATATCAGGTTTTGCAATCGTTGGGAAAAGGGGGAGGAAGGGGATTTTTAACTGAGTGTTGATTCCCAATTCATAAGTCATTTCTTAGGGTAATATAGCCCGTTACGCTTGATAAATCACTTTACAATCATCTATAATCGTTAGGTCAGCTTTTGTAAATGGGCAAAGTAATGGCTTATTTGACTTGGGTAGATATCCCACCGCACGTTCACGTGAGAATTTAATGATAGTTTGTTATTCTCTTTAAAAGGTTTTGATCCATAGGTGATTTACACATTTAACGTGTTTCAAGTATGCATATCAATTTTTAAAGCATGTGTGGAAGAAATCTCTTTCTTATAAAATTCCAAGTTGTTAGGGTTGAACTAGTAAAATTTCTCAAACTTTGACAACAAAACTTCTGTGCTCATTTGTGGTATGTGAATGAATTTTATTTACTTACATTTGTTAATGTTTAAAATTTTTTCCGCACATAAACTCTAAACTTTTCATTTTGTTGTGATCTATTTGCTTTTTAGGTTTACGGGATGAAGGGACAGCGAAAACTCAAAGTTTTGGTTTAAGAAAAAAGTGTACATCTAAAATGGAAATTCACAATAAACAAATGTAGAGAAAGATAATTCCAAAGTGTGTCTATAATTTTTAGGGATTGTAAACTCTTTTTATTTTTTATATATCAGCTTTTCCAATCGTCGGGAAAAGAGGGAGGCGGGGGATTTTTAACTGAGTGTTGATTCCCAATGCATAAGTCATTTCTTAGGGTAATATAGCCCGTTACGCATGATAAATCACATTAAAATCATCTTTGATTGTTAGGTCAGTTTTTTTGTAAATGGGCTAAATAATGGCTTGTTGGACTCGGGTAAATATCCCACCGCACGTTCACTTGAGAATTTTAAGAGCATTTGTTATTCTGTTTAAAAGGTTTGGATCCATAGGTGATTTTCATATTTTACATGTTTCAAGCATGAATATGCATTTTTAAAGCATGTGTGGAAGAAATCTCTTTCTTATAAAATTCCAACCTGTTAGGGTTGAACTAGTGGAATTTCCCAAACTTGGACAACAAAAGTTTTGTGTTCATTTTTGGTGTGTGTATAAATTTTCTTTACTTACATTTGTTATTGTTTTAAATTTTTTCTTACATATCCTCTAAAATTTTTATTTTGTTGAGATTTATTTGCATTTTTCGTTTACGAGATGAAGGTAGAGAAAAAAAATTAAAGTTTTAATTTAAGAAAAAAGAGTGCATCTAAAATGGAAATGCACAATGCACAAATTTAGAGAGTGATAATTCCAAAGAGTGTCTATAATTTTTATGGATTGTAAGCTCTCTTTAGGTTTTATATAGTAGGATTCGCAATCGTCAGGAAAAGGGGGAGCCAGGGGATTTTTAAATGAGTGTTGACCCCCAATCCATAAATCATTTTTAGGGTAATATAGACCGTTAAGCATGATAAATCACTTTAAATTCATCTATAATCGTTAGGTCAGCTTTTGTAAAAGGGCAAAGTATTGGCTTGTTTGACTCGGGTAAATATCCCACCGCACGCTCACCTGAGAATTTAATGAGCGTTTGTTGTTCTCTTTAAATGGTTTGGATGCATAGGTGAGTTCCATCCTTAACATGTTTCAAGCATGCATATTCATTTTTGAATCATGTGTGGAAGAAATCTCTTTCTTGTAAAATTCAAAGCTGTTAGGGTTGAACGAGTGGAATTTCCCAAACTTGGTCAACAAAACTTTTGTGTTCATTTGTGGTGTGTGAATGAATTTTCTTTACTTACTGTTGTTAGTTTTTAAAATTTTTCCATACATGCACTCTAAAATTTTCATTTTGTTGTGATCTTTTTGCCTTTTTGGTTTACGGGATGAAGGGAGAGAGAAAACTCAAGGCTTGTTTGACTCGGGTAAATATCCCACCGCACGTTCACTTGAGAATTTAATGAGCATTTCTTATTCTCTTTAAACGGTTCGAATCCATAGGTGATTTGCATTTTCAACATGTTTCAAGCATGCATATCCATTTTTAAAGCATGTGTGGAAAAAATGTCTTTCTTATAAAATTCCAAGCTGTAAGGGATGAACAAGTGGAATTTTCCAAACTTGGACAAAAAAACTTTGTGGTAATATTTCGTGTGTGAATAAATTTTCTTTTCTAACATTTGTTATTGTTTTAAATTTTTTCCATACATAAACTCTAAAATTTTCATTTTGTTGTGATCTATTTGCCTTTTTGGTTTATGAGATGAAGGGAGAGCGAAAACTCAAAGTTTTGATTTAAGAAAAAAATGCACATCTAATATGAAAAATCACAATGCACAAATGTAGAGAGATAATTCCAAAGTGTGTCTTTAATTTTTAAGGATTGTAAGCTCTTTTTAGTTTTCATATATCAGATTTTGCAATCGTCAGGAAATTGGGGAGGCGGGGGATTTTTAACTGAGTGTTGACTCTGAATGCATCAGTCTTTTCTTAGGGTAATATAGCCCATTACACTTGATAAATCTCTTTACATTCATCTATGATTGTTAGGTCAGTTTTTTGTAACTAGGCAAAATAATGGTTTGTTTGACTCGGGTAAATATCCCCACCGCACGTTCACTTGAGAATTTTAAGAGCATTTGTTATTCGGTTTAAAAGGGTTGGATCCATAGGTGATTTGCATATTTAACATGTTTCAAGCATGCATATCCATTTTTAAAGTATGTGTGGAAGAAATCTCTTTCTTATAAAATTCCAACCTGTTAGGGTTGAACTAGTGGAATTTCTCAAACTTGGACAACAAAACTTTTGTGTTCATTTGTGGTGTGAGTATAAATTTTATTTACTTACATTTGTTATTGTTTTAAATTTTTTCCATATATAACTTCTGAAATTTTCATTTTGTTGTGGTCTATTTGCCTTTTTTTTTACGAGATGAAGGGAGAGCGAAAACTCAAAGTTTTAATTTAAGAAAAAAGAGTACATCTAAAATGGAAATGCACAATGCACAAATGTAGAGAGAGATAATTAGAAAGAGTGTCTATAATTTTTAATGATTGTATGTTCTTTTTAGTTTTTAAATATCAGGTTTTGCAATCGTCGGGAAAAGGGGGCGGCACTTGATTTGTAGGTGAGTGTTGACTCCCAATCCATAGGTCATTTCTTAGGGTAATATAGCCAGTTACACATGATAAATCACTTTACAATCATCTATAATTGTTAGGTCAGCTTTTGTAAATGGGCAAAGTAATGGCTTGTTTGACTCGGGTAGATATCCCACCGCACGTTCACTTGAGAATTTAATGATAGTTTGTTATTCTCTTTAAAAGGTTTGGATCCAAAGGTGATTTACATATTTAACATGTTTCTAGCATGCATATCAATTTTTAAGGCATGTGTGGAAGAAATCTCTTTCTTATAAAATTCCAAGCTGTTAGGGTTGAACTAGTAGAATTTCTCAAACATGGACAACAAAACTTATGTGTTCATTTGTGGTATGTGAATGAATTTTATTTACTTACATTTGTTATTGTTTAAAATTTTTTCCACACATAAAATCTAAAATTTTGCTTTTGTTGTGATCTATTTGCCTATTAGGTTTACGGGATGAAGGGACAGCGAAAACTCAAAGTTTTGATTTAAGAAAACAGTGTACATCTAAAAGGGAAATGCACAATAAACAAATGTAGAGAAAGATAATTCAAAAGAGTGTCTATAATTTTTAGGGATTGTAAACTCTTTTTAGTTTTTATATATCAGCTTTTCCAATCGTCGGGAAGAGGGGGAGGCGGGGGATTTTTAAATGAGTTTTGACTACCAATGCATATGTCATTTCTTAGGGTAATATAGCCCGTTACACATGATAAATCACATTAAAATCATCTTTGATAGTTAGGTCAGTTTTTTGTGAATGGGCAAAATAATGGCTTGTTTGACTCGGGTAAATATCCCACTGCACGTTCACTTGAAAATTTTAAGAGCATTTGTTATTCTGTTTAAAAGGTTTGGATTCATAGGTGATTTGCATATTTAACATGTTTCAAGCATGCATATCCATTTTTCAAGCATGTGTGGAAGAAATCTCTTTCTTATAAAATTCCAACCTGTTAGGGTTGAACTAGTGGAATTTCTGAAACTTGGACAAAAAAACTTTTGTGTTCATTTTTGGTGTGTGTATAAATTTTCTTTAGTTGCATTTGTTTTTTTTTAAATTTTTTCTTACATAACCTCTAAAATTTTCATTTTGTTGAGATCTATCTGCCTTTTTGGTTTACGAGATGAAGGTAGAGCGAAAACTCAAAGTTTAAAATTAAGAAGAAAGAGTACATTTAAAATGTAAATGCACAATGCACAAATTTAGAGAGATATAATTCCAAAGAGTGTCTGTAATTTTTATGGATTATAAGCTCTCTATAGTTTTTATATATCAGGATTTGCAATCGTCGAGAAAAGGGGGAGGCAGGGGATTTTTAAATGAGTGTTGACTCTCAATCCATAAGTCATTTTATAAATCACTTTATAATCATCTATAATCGTTAGGTCATCTTTTGTAAAAGGGCAAAGTAATGGTTTTTTTTACTCGCGTAAATATCCCATGGCACGCTCACTTGAGAATTGAATGATAGTTTGTTATTCTCTTTAAAAGGTTTGGATCCATTGGTGATTTAAATATTTAACATGTTTCAAGCATGACTATCCATTATTAAAGCATGTGTGGAAGAAATCTCTTTCTTATAAAATTCCAAGTTGTTGGGGTTGAACTAGTAGAATTTCTCAAACTTGGAACACAAAACTTATGTGTTCATTTGTGGTATGTGAATGAATTTTATTTACTTACATTTTTTATAGTTTAAATTTTTTTCTAGACATAAACTCTAAAATTTCATTTTGTTGTGTTCTAGTTGCCTTTTTGGTTTACGGGATGAAGGGAGAGCGAAAACTCAAAGTTTAGATTTAAGAAAAAAGAGTCCATCTAAAATGGAAATGCACAATGAACAAATGTAGAGAGAGATAGTTCCAAAGAGTGTCTGTAATTTTTAGGGATTGTAAATTCTTTTTAGTTTTTATATATCAGCTTTTCCAATCTTCGGGAAAAGGGGGAGGCGGAGGATTTTTAACTGAGTGTTGACTCCCAATGCATAAGTCATTTATTAGGGTAATATAGACCGTGCCGCATGATAAATCACTTTACAATCATCTATGATCGTTGGGTTAGCTTTTTGTAAATGGGCAAAAGAATGGCTTGTTTGACTCGGGTAAATATCCCACCACACGTTCACTTGGGAATTTAATGAGCGTTTGTTATTCTCTTTAAAAGGTTTGGATTCATAGGTGATTTGCATATTTAACATGTTTCTAGCATGCATGTCCATTTTTAAAGCACGTGTGGAAGAAATCTCTTTCTTATAAAATTCCAAGCTGTTAGGGTTGAACTTGTGGAATTTCCAAAACTTGGACTACAAAACTTTTGTGTTGATTTGTGGCGTGTGAATAAATTTTTTTTACATACATTTGTTATTGTTTTAAATTTTTTCCATACATAAACTCTAAAATTTTAATTTTTTTGTGATCTATTTGCCTTTTTGGTTTACGGGATGAAGGAAGAGTGAAAACTCAAAGTTTTAATTTAAGAATACATCTAAAATGGAAATGCATAATGCAAAAATGTAGAGAGAGATAATTCCAAAGAGTGTCTTTAATTTTTATGGATTGTAAGCTCTTTTTAGTTTTTATATATCAAGTTTTGCAATCGTAGGGAAAAAGGGAGAGGCAGGGGATTTTTAACTGAGTGTTGACTCCCAATCCATATTCTTAGTGTAATATAGCCCGTTACACATGATAAATCCCTTTAAAATCATATATGATCATTAAGTCAGCTTTTGTAAATGGGCAAAATAATGGCTTGTTTGACTCAATTAAATATCCCACCGCTCGTTCACTTGAGAATTTGATGAGCATTTGATATTCTCTTTAAAAGGTTTGGATCCATAGGTGATTTGCATCTTTACTATGTTTCAAGCATGCCTATCCATTTTTAAAGCATGTGTGGAAGAAATCTCTTTCTTATAAAATACCAAGTTGTTAGGGTTGACCTAGTAGAATTTCTCAAACTTGGACAACAAAACTAATGTGTTCATCTGTGGAATCTGAATGAATTTTATTTACTTATATTTGTTATTGTTTAAAATTTTTTCCACACATAAACTCTAAAATTTTCATTTTGTTGTGATCTATTTGCCTTTTTGGTTTTCGGAATGAAGGGAGAGCGAAAACTCAAAGTCTTGATTTAAGAAAAAAGAGTACATTTAAAATGGAAATGCACAAAGAACAAATGTAGGGAGAGATAATTCCATAGAGTGTTTGTAATTTTTAGGGATTGTAAACTCTTTTTAGTTTTTATATATCCGGTTTTCCAATCGTTCGGAAAAGGGGGAGACACGGGATTTTTAATTGAGTATTGACTCCCAATCCATAAGTCATTTATTTGGGTAATATAGCCCGTGCAGCATGATAAATCACTTTACAATCATCTATGATCGTTGGGTCAACTTTTTGTAAATGGGCAAAATAATGGCTTGTTTGACACGGGTAAATATCCCACCACACGTTCACTTGAAAATTTAGTGAGCGTTTGTTATTCTCTTTAAACGGTTTGGATCCATAGGTGATTTACATATTTAACATGCTTCAAGCTTGCATATCCATTTTTAAAGCATGTGTGGAAGAAATCTCTTTCATATAAAATTCCAAGCAGTTAGTGTTGAACTTGTGGAATTTCCCAAACTTGGACTAAAAAACTTTTGTGTTCTTTTGTGGTGTGTGAGTAAATTTTCTTTACTTACATTTGTTATTGTTTTAAATTTTTTCCATTCAAAAACTCTAAAATTTTAGTTTTTTTGTGATCTATTTGCCTTTTTGGTTTACAGGATGAAGGGAGAGTGAAAACTCAAAGTTTTAATTTCAGAAAAAAAGAGTACATCTAAAATGGAAATGCACAATGCACAAATGTAGAAAGAGATAATTCCAAAGAGTGTCCGTAATTTTTATGGATTCTAAGGTCTTTTCAGTTTTTATATATCAGGTTTTTCAATTGTCAGGAAAAGGGGGTGGTAGGGGATTTTCAACTGAGTGTTAACTCCCAATCCATAAGTCATTTCTTAGGGTAATATAGCCAGTTACACATGATAAATCCCTTGAAAATCATGTATGATCATTAAGTAAGCTTTTGTAAATGGGCAAAATAATGGCTTGTTTGACTCAGTTAAATATCCCACCGCTCGTTCACTTGAGAATTTGATGAGCGTTTGATATTCTCTTTAAAAGGTTTGGATACATATGTGATTTGCATCTTTCAAATGTTTCAAGCATGCATATCCATTTTTAAATCATGTGTGGAAGAAATCTCTTTCTTATAAAATACCAAGTTGTTAGGGTTCACCTAGTAGAATTTCTCAAACTTGGACAACAAAACTAATGTGTGCATTTGTGGAATGTGAATGAATTTTATTTACTTACATTTGTTATTGTTTAAAATTTTTTCCACACAAAAACTCTAAAATTTTGATTTTGTAGTGATCTATTTGTCTTTTTGGTTTTCGGGATGAAGGGAGAGCAAAAACTCAAAGTCTTGATTTAAGAAAAAAAAGTACATCTAAAATGGAAATGCACAATGAACAAATGTATGGAGAGATAATTCCATAGAGTGTCTGTAATTTTTAAGTATTTTAAACTCTTTTTAGTTTTTATATATCAGGTTTTCCAATCGTCCGGAAAAGGGGGAGGCAGGGGATTTTTAACTGAGTGTTGACTCCCAATCCATAAGTCATTTATTTGGGTAATATAACCCATGCAGCATGATAAATCACTTGACAATCATCTATGATCATTGGGTCAGCTTTTTGTAAATGGGCAAAATAATGGCTTGTTTGACTCGGGTAAATATCCCACCACACGTTCACTTGAAAATTTAATGAGCGTTTGTTATTCTCTTTAAGCAGTTTAGATCCATAGGTGATTTGCATATTTAACATGTTTGAAGCTTGCATATCCATTTTTAAAGCATGTGTGGAAGAAATCTCTTTCATAAAAAATTCCAAGCAGCTATGGTTGAACTTGTGGAATTTCCCAAACTCGGACTAAAAAACTTTTGTGTTCATTTGTGGTGTGTGAGTAAAGTTTTTTTACTTACATTTGTTATTGTTTAAAATTTTTTCCATTCAAAAACTCTAATTTAGTTTTTTTGTGATCTATTTGCCTTTTGGTTTACAGGATGAAGGGAGAGCGAAAACTCAATGTTTTAATTTAAGAAAAAAGAGTACATCTAAAATGGAAATGCACAATGCACAAATGTAGAGAGAGATAATTCCAAAGAGTGTCTGTAATTTTTATGGATTCTAAGGTCTTTTTAGTTTTTATATATCAGGTTTTTCAATAGTCAGGAAAAGGGGGAGGCAAGGGATTTTTAACTGAGCGTTAACTCCAAATCCATAACTCATTTCTTAGGGTAATATAGCCTGTTACACATGATAAATCACTTTACAATCATGTATAATCGTTAGGTCAGCTTTTTATATATGGGCAAAATAATGGCTTGTTTGACTCAGGTAAATAACCCATCGGTGGTTCACTTGAGAATTTAATGAGCGTTTGATATTCTCTTTAAAAGGTTTGGATTAATAGGTGATTTGAATCTTTAATATGTTTCAAGTATGCATATCCATTTTTAAAGCATGTGTGGAAGAAATCTCTTTCTTATAAAATTCCAAGTTGTTAGGGTTGAACTAGTGGAATTTCCCAGACTTGGACGACAAAACTTTTGTGTTCATATATGGAGTGTAAATAAATTTTCTTTACTTACATTCGTGATTGTTTTAAATTTTTTCCATACAAAAACTATAAAATTTTAATTTTGTTGTCATCTATTTGCATTTTTGTTTTACGGGAAGAATGGAGAGCGAATACTCAAAGTTTTGATTTATGAAAAAAGAGTACATCTAAAATGGAAATGCACAATGCAAAAATGTTGAGAGAGATAATTCCAAAGAGTGTCTGTAACTTTTAGGGATTGTAAGCTCTTTTAAGTTTTTATATATCAGGTTTTGCAATCGTCGGGAAAAGGGGGAGGAGGGGAATTTTAACTGAGTGTTGACTCCATATCCAAAGTCTTTTCTTAGGGTAATATAGCCTGTTATGCACGATAAATCACTTTACATTCATCTATGATTGTTAGGTCAGATTTTTGTAAATGGGCAAAATAATGGCTTGTTTGACTCGGGTAAATATCCCACCGTACGTTCACTTGAGAATTTATTGAGCGTTTGTTATTCTCTGTAAAAGCTTTGGATCTATAGGTGATTTGCATCTTAAACATGTTTTAAGCATGCATATCCATTTTTAAAGCATTTGTGGAAGAAATCTCTTTCTTATAAAATTCAAAGCTGTTGGGGTTGAACTAGTGGAATTTCCCAAACTTGGACAACAAAATTTTTGTGTTCATTTGCGGTGTGTGAATGAATTTTCTTTACTTACAATTGTTATTTTTTAAAATTTTTTCCATACATACACTCAAAAAATTTCATTTTGTTGTGATCTATTTGCCTTTTTGGTTTACGGGATGAACGCAGAGCGAAAACTCAAGGCTTGTTTGACTCAGGTAAATATCCCACCGCACGTTGACTTGAGAATTTAATGAGAGTTTGTTATTCTCTTTAAAAGGATCGGATCCATATGTGATTTTAATTTTCAACATGTTTCAAGCATGCATATCCATTTTTAAAGCATGTGTGGAAGAAATGTCTTTCTTACAAAAGTCCAAGCTGTTAGGGTTGAACTAGTGGAATTTCCCAAACTTGGACAACGAACTTTTATGTCAATATTTTGCTGTGTGAATAAATTTTTTTTATTAACATTTGTTATTGTTTTAAATTTTTTCTATACATAAACTCTAAAATTTTCATTTTGTTGTGATCTATTTTCCTTTTTGGTTTACGAGATGAAGGGAGAGCGAAAACTCAAAGTTTTAATTTAAGAAAAAAGAGTACATCTAAAATGGAAATGCACAATGCACAAATGTAGAGAGAGATAATTCCAAAGAGTGTCTGTAATTTTTATTGATTGTAAGCTCTTTTTAATTTTTATATATCAGGTTTTGCAATCGTCGGGAAAAGGGGGAGGCAGGGGATTTCTAACTGAGTGTTGACTCCCAATCTATAAGTCATTTCTTAGGGTAATATGCCTCATTAAGCATGATAAATCACTTTACAATCATCTATAATCGTTAGGTCAGCTTTGGTAAATGGGCAAAGTAATGGCTTGTTTGTCTCGGGTAAATATCCCACCGCACGTTCACTTGAAAATTTAATGATAGTTTGTTATTCTCTTTAAAAGGTTTGGATTCATAGCTGATTTCCATATTTAACATGTTTCAAGCATGCTTATCCATTTTTAAAGCATGTGTGGAAGAAATTTCTTTCTTATAAAATTCCAAGTTGTTAGGGTTGAACTAGTAGAATTTCTCAAACTTGGACAACAAAACTTATGTGTTCATTTGTGGTGTGTGTATAAATTTTCTTTACTTACATTTGTTATTGTTTAAATTTTTTTCCAAACATAAACTCTAAAATTTTCATTTTGTTGTGATCTATTTGCCTTTTTGGTTTACGGGATGAAGGGAGAGCGAAAACTCCAAGTTTTGATTTAAGAAAAAAGAGTACATCTAAAATGGAAATGCACAATGAACAAATGTAGAGAGAGATAATTCCAAAGAGTGTCTGTAATTTTTAGGGATTGTAAACTCTTTTTAGTTTTTCTATATCAAGTTTTCCAAACGTTAGGAAATGGGGGAGGTGGGGGATTTTTAACTGAGTGTTCACTCTTAATCCATAAGTCATTTATTAGGGTAATATAGCCCGTGCCGCATGATAAATCACTTTACAATCATCTATGATCGTTGGGTCAGGTTTTTGTAAATGGGCAAAATAATGGCTTGTTTGATTCGCGTAAATACCCCACTACACGTTCACTTGAGAATTTAATGAGCGTTTGTTATTCTCTTTAGAAGGTTTGGATCCATAGGTGATTTCCATATTTAGCATGTTTCAAGCATGCATATCCATTTTTAAAGCATGTGTAGAAGAAATCTCTTTCTTGTAAAATTCCTAGCTATTAGGGTTGAAGTTCTGGACTTTCCCCAACTTGGACTACAAAAATTTTTCGTTCATTTGTGGAATGAGAATAAATTTTCTTTACTTACATTTGTTATTGTTTTAATTTTTTTCCTTACATAAACTCCAAAATTTTAATTTTTTGTGATCTATTTGCCTTTTTGGTTTATGGGATGAAGGGAGAGCGAAAACTCAAAGGTTTAATTTTAGAAAAAAGAGTACATCAAAAATGGAAATGCACAATGCACAAATGTAGAGAGATATAATTCCAAAGGGTGTCTATAATTTTTAGGGATTGTAAGCTCTTTTTAGTTTTTATATATCAGGTTTTGCAATCGTTGGGAAAAGCGGGAGGCAGGGGATTTTTAACTGAGTGTTGACTCGCAATCCATAAGTCATTTCTTAGGATAAGATAGCACATTACACAAGATAAATCACTTTACAATCATCAATAATGGTTAGGTCAGCTTTTGTAAATGGTCAAAGTAATGGCTTGTTTGACTCGGGTAAATATCCCACCACACGTTCACTTGAGAATTTAATGATTGTTTGTTATTCTCTTTAAAAGGTTTGGATCCATAGGTGATTTACATATTTAACATGTTTCAAGAATGCATATCCATTTTTAAATCATGAGTGGAAGAAATCTCTTTCTTATAAAATTCCAAGCTCTGAGGGTTGAACGAGTAGAATTTCTCAAACTTCGACAACAAAACTTTTGTGTGCATTTCTGGTATGTGAATGAATTTTCTTTACTGACATTTTATTGTTTAAAATTTTTTCCATACGCAAACTCTAAAATTTTCATTTTGTTGTGATCTATTTGCCTTTTTGGTTTACGGGATGAAGGGAGAGCGAAAACTCAAACTTTTGATTTAAGAAAAAAGAGTACATCTAAATTGGAAACGCACAATAAAAAAACGTAGATAGAGATAATACCAAAGAGTGTCTGTAATTTTTGTGGATTGTATACTCTTTTTAGTTTTTATATATCTTTTTTTCCAATTGTCGGGAAAGGGGGGAGGCGGGGGATTTTTAATTGAGTGTTGACCCCCAATCCATAAGTCATTTCTTAGAGTAATATAGCCCATGCCGCATGATAAATCACTTTACAATCATCTATGATCGTTAGGTCAACTTTTTATAAATGGGCAAAATAATGGCTTGTTTGACACGGGTAAATATCCCACCACACGTTCACTTGAGAATTTGGTGAGTGTTTGTTATTCTCTTTAAAAGGTTTGGATCCATATGTGATTTTCATATTTAACATGTTTCAAACATGCATATCCATTTTTAAAGCATGTGTGGAAGAAATCTCTTTCTTATAAAATTCCAAGCAGTTGGGGTTGAACTTGTGGAATTTCCCAAAGTTGGACTACAAAGTTTTTGAGTTCATTTGTGGTGTGTGAATAAATTTTCTTTACTTACATTTGTTATTGTTTTAAATTTTTTCCTTACATAAACTCAAAATTTGTAATTTTTTTGTGATCTTTTTGCCTTTTTTGTTTACGGGTTGAAGGGAGAGTGAAAACTCAAAGTTTTGATTTAAGAAAAAAGAGTACATCTAAAATGGAAATGCACAATACACAAATATAGAGAGAGATAATTCCAAAGAGTGCCTATAATTTTTAAGGATTTTATGCTCTTTTTAGTTTTAATATTTTAGGTTTTGCAATCTTCGGGAAAAGGGGAGGTGGGGGATTTTTAACTGAGTGTTGACTCCCAATCCAAATGTCATTTCTTAGGGTAATATAGCCCGTTACTCATGATAAATCACTTTACAATCATCTATGAATGGTAGGTCAGCTTTTTGTAAATGGGCAAAATAATGGCCTGTTTGACTGGGGTATATATCCCACCGCATGTTCACTTGAGAATTTAATGAGCGTTTGCTATTCTCTTTAAATGGTTTGGATCCATAGGTTTTTCGCATCTTTAACATGTTTCAAGCATGCATATCCATTTTTAAAGCATGTGTGGAAGAAATCTCTTTCTTATAACATTCCAAGTTGTTAGGGTTGAACTAGTGGAATTTCTCAAACTTGGACAATAAAACCTTTGTGTTCATTTGTGGTGTGTGAAAGAATTTTTTTTACTTACATTTGTTAGTTTTTAAAAAAATTTCCATACATACACTCTAAAATTTTCATTTTGTTGTGATCTATTTGCCTTTTTGGTTGACGGGATGAAGGGAGAGCGAAAACGCAAGGCTTGTTTGACTCGGGTAAATATCCCACCGCACGTTCACTTGAGAATTTATTGAGCATTTGTGTTCCAATTTAAAAGGTTTGGATCCATTAGTGATTTGAATTTTCAACATGTTTCAAACATGCATAACCATTTTTAAAGCATGTGTGGAAGAAATCTTTCTTATAAAATTCCAAGCTGTTAGGG
Organism: Aristolochia californica; assembly: GCF_029961685.1. Classification (NCBI taxonomy): domain Eukaryota; kingdom Viridiplantae; phylum Streptophyta; class Magnoliopsida; order Piperales; family Aristolochiaceae; genus Aristolochia; species Aristolochia californica. The sequence continues at coordinate 25,807,074 of NW_027181992.1, forward strand.
TTGAACTAGTGGAATTTTCCAAACTTGGACGACAAAACTTTTGTGTTAATGTTTTGTGTGTGAATAAATTTTCTTTACTTACATTTGTTATTGTTTGAAATTTGTTCCATACATAAACTCTTAAATTTTCATTTTGTTGTGATCTATTTGCCTTTTCGGTTTACGAGATGAAGGGAGAGCGAAAACTCAAAGTTTTGATTTAAGAAAATAGTGTACATATAATATGGAAATTCCCAATGCACAAATTTAGAGAGATGATTCCAAAGAGTGTCTGTAATTTTTAAGGATTGTAAGCGCTTTTTAGTTTTTATATATCAAATTTTGCAATCGTCGGGAAAAGGGGGAGGCAGGGGATTTTTAACTGAGTGTTGACTCCCATTCGATAAGTCATTTCTTTGGGTAACATAGCCCGTTACGAATTTTAAATCACTTTACAATTATCTATGATTGTTAGGTCAGTTTTTTGTAAATGGGCAAAATAATGGCTTGTTTGACTCGGGTAAATATCCCACCGCATGTTCACATGAGAATTTCAAGAGTATTTTTTATTGTGTTTAAAAGATTTGGAACCATAGGTGATTTGCATATTTAACATGTTTCAATCATGCATATCCATTTTAAAAGCATGCGTGGAAGAAATCTCTTTCTTATAAAATTCCAACCGGTTAGGATTGAACTAGTGGAATTTCCAAAACTTGGACAACAAAACTTTTGTGTTAATTTGTTGAGTGTGAATAAATTTTCTTTAGTTACATTTGTTATTGTTTTAAATTTTTTCCATACATAAATTCTTAATTTTTCATTTTGTTGTGATCTATTTGGCTTTTTGGTTTACCTGATGAAGGGAGAGCGAAAACTCATAGTTTTAATTTAAGAAAATTGAGTACATCTAAAATGGAAATGCACAATGCACAAATGTAGAGAGTGATAATTCCAAAAAGTGTATGTAATTTTTATGGATTGTAAGCTCTTTTTAGCTTTTATATATCAGGTTTTGCAATGGTTGGCAAAAGGGGATTTTTGACTGAGTGTTGACTCCCAATCCATAAGTCATTTCTTAGGGTAATATAGCCTGTTATGCATGATAAATCACTTTACAATCATCTATAATCATTAGGTCGGCTTTTGTAAATGGGCAATGTAATGGCTTGTTTGACTCAGATAAAAATCCAACCGCACGTTCACTTGAGAATTTAATGATAGTTTGTTATTCTGTTTAAAAGGTTTGGATCCTTGGGTGATTTACATATTTAACATTTTTCAAGCATGCATATCCATTTTTAAAGCATGTGTGGAAGAAATCTCTTTCTTATAAAATTTCTAGCTGTTAGGGTTGAACTAGTAAAATTTCTCAAACTTGGACAAAAAAACTTATGTGTTCATTTGTGGTATGTGAATGAATCTTATTTACTTACATTTTTTATTATTTAAAATTTTTTCCACACATAAACTCTAAAAGTTTGACTTTGTTGTAATCTATTTGCCTTTTTGGTTTACACGATGAAGGGAGAGCGAAAACTCAAAGTTTTGATTGAAGAAAAAAGAGTACATCTAAAATGGAAAAGCACAATGAACAATTGTAGAGAGAGATAATTCCAAAGAGTGGCTGTAATTTTTAGGGATTGTAAAATATTTTTAGCTTTTATATATCAGGTTTTCCAATCATCGGGAAAAGGGGGAGGCGGGGAATTTTTATCTGAGTGTTGACGCCCAATGCATAAGTCATTTCTTAGGGTAATATAGCCCGTTACACATGATAAATGACTTTACAATCATCTATGATTGCTAGGTCAGTTTTTTGAAAATGGGCAAAATAATGGCTTGTTTGACTCGGGTAAATATCCCACCGCTTGTTCAGTTGAGAATTTTAATTGCATTTGTTATTCTGTTTAAAAGGTTTGGATCCATAGGTGAATTGCATATTTAACATGTTTCAAGCATGCATATCCATTTTTAAAGCATGTGTGGAAGAAATCTCTTTCTTATAAAATTCCAACCGGTTAGGGTTGAACTTGTGGAATTTCCCAAACTTGGACAACAAAACTCTTATGTTCATTTGTGGTGTGTGTATAAATTTTCTTCACTAACATTTGTTATTAGTTTAAATATTTTCATTACATAACCTCTCAAATTTTCATTTTGTTGATATCTATTTGCCTTTTTGGTTTACGAGATGATTGGAGCGGGAAAACTCAAAGTTTTAATTTAACAAAAAAGAGTACATCTAAAATGGAAATTCACAATGCACAAATGTAGAGAGAGATAATTCCAAAGAGTGTCCGTAATTTTTAAGGATTGTATGCACTTTTTAGTGTTTATATATCAGGTTTTGCAATCTTCGGGAAAAGGGGAGGTGGGAGATTTTTAACAGAGTGTTAACTCCCAATCCATAAGTCATTTCATAGGGTAATATAGCCCGTTATGCCTGATAAATCACTTTACAATCATCTATGATTGTTAGGTCAGCTTTTTGTAAATGGGCAAAATAATGGCTTGTTTGACTGGGGTATATATCCCACCGCACGTTCACTTGAGAATTTAATGAGCGTTTGTTGTTCTCTTTAAACGGTTTGGATCCATAGGTTTTTCACATCTTTAACATGTTTCAAGCATGCATATCCATTTTTAGAGCATGTATGGAAGAAATCTCTTTCTTATAAAATTTCAAGTTGTTAGGGTTGAACTAGTGGAATTTCCCAAACTTGGACAACAAAACTTTTGTGTTCATTTGTGGTATGTGAATGAATTTATTTACTTACAGTTGTTAGTTTTTAAAATTTTTTCCATACATACACTCTAAAATTTTCATTTTGTTGTGATCTATTTGCCTTTTTGGTTTACGGGATAATGGGAGAGCGAAAACTCAAACTTTGATTCACTCGGGTAAATATCCCACCGCACATTCACTTGAGAATTTAATGAGTATTTTTATTTGACTTTAAAAGGTTTGGATCCATTAGTGATTTGCATTTTCAACATGTTTCAAACATGCATATCCATTTTTAAAGCATGTGAGGAAGAAATCTCTTTCTTATAAAATTCCAAGCTGTTAGGGTTGTACTAGTGAAATTTCCAAAACTTGGACAACAAAAATTTTGTGTTCATTTATGGTGTGTGAATAAATATTCTTTACTTACATTTGTGATTGTTTTAAATTTTTTCCTTACATAAACTCTAAAATTTTATTTTTGTTGTGATCTATTTGCATTTTTTTTTTTAGGGGAAGTTTTGATTTAAGAAAAAAGTGGACATCTGAAATGGAAATGCACAATGCACAAATATAGGGAGAGATAATTCCAAGGAGTGTCTGTAATTTTTAGGGATTGTAAGCTCTTTTTAGTTTCTATATATCAGATTTTGCAATCGTCGGGAAGAGAGGGAGGCGGGGGATTTTTAACATAGTGTTGACTCCTAATCCATAAGTCATATCTTTGGGTAATATAGCCCGTTACGAAATATAAATCACTTTACAATCATCTATGATTGTTAGGTCAGTTTATATAAATGGGCTAAATAATGGCTTGTTTGACTCCGGTAAATATCCCACCGCACATTCACTTGAGAATTTTAAGAGCATCTGTTATTGTGTTTAAAAGATTTGGATCCATAGGTGATTTGCATATTTAACAGGTTTCAAGCATGCATATCCATTTTTAAAGCATGTGTGGAAGAAATCTCTTTCTTATAAAATTCCAACCAGTTAGGGTTGAACTAGTGGAATTTCCCAAACTTGGACAACAAAACTTTTGTGTTAATTTGTTGAGTGTGTATAAAATTTCTTTAGTTAAATTTGTTATTGTTTTAAATTTTTCCCATACATAACCTCTTAAATTTTCATTTTGTTGTGATCTATTTGCCTTTTTGGTTTACGAGATGAAGGGAGAGTGAAAACGCAAAGTTTTAATTCAAGAAAAAAAGTACATCTAAAATGGAAATGCACAATGCACAAATGTAGAGAGAGATAATTCCAAAAATGGTCTGTAATTTTTATGGATTGTAAGCTCTTTCTAGCCTTTAGATATCAAGTTTTACAATCGTTGGGAAAAGGGGGAGGCATAGGCCTTTTTAAATGGGCAATATAAGGGTTGAACTAGTAGAATTTCTCAAACTTGGAAAACAAAGCTTATGTGTTCATTTGTGGTATGTGAATGAATTTTATTTACTTACATTTGTTATTGTTTAAAATTTTTTCTACACATAAACTCTAAAATTTTCATTTTGTTGTGATCTATTTGCCATTTTGGTTTACGCGATGAAGGGAGAGCGAAAACTCAAAATTTTGATTTAAGAAAAAAGAGTACATCTAAAATGGAAAAGAAAAATTAAAAAATGTAGAGAGAGATAATTCCAAAGAGTGTCTGTAATTTTTAGGGATTGTAAACTCTTTTTAGTTTTTATATATCAGGTTTTCTAATTGTCGGGAAAAGGGGGAGGCGAGGGATTTTTAAGTGAGTGTTGACTCCCAATGCATAAGTCATTTCTTAGGGTAATATAGGCCGTTACGCATGATAAATGACGTTACAATCATCTATAATTGTTATGTCAATTTTTTTGTAAATGGGCAAAATAATGGCTTGCTTGACTCGGGTAAATATCCCACCGCATGTTCACTTTAGAATTTTACGAGCATTTGTTATTCTGCTTAAAAGGTTTGGATCCATAGGTGATTTGCTTATTTAACATGTTTCAAGAATGCATATCCATTTTTAAAGCATGTGTGGAAGAAATCTCTTTCTTATAAAATTTCAACCTGTTAGGATTGAACTAGTGAAATTTCCTAAACTTGGACAACAAAGCTTTTGTGTTCATTTGTTGTGTGTGTATAAATTTTCTTTACTTACATTTGTTGTTGGTTTAAATTTTTTCTGTACATAACCTCTAAAATTTTCATTTTGTTGATATCTATTTGCCTTTTTGGTTTACGAGATGAAGGGAGCGCAAAAACTCATAGTTTTAATTTAAGAAAAAAGAGTACATCTAAAAAGGAAATGCACAATGCACAAATGTAGAGAGAGATAATTCCAAAGAGTGTTTGTAATTTTTATGGATTGTAAGCTCTTTTTAGTTTTTATATATCAGGTTTTGCAATCATCGGGAAAAGGGGGAGGCAGGGGAGTTTTAAATGAGTGTTGACTCCCAATCCATAAGTCGTTTCTTAGGGTAATATAGCCCGGTACGCATGATAAATCACTTTATAATCATCTATAATCGTTAGGTTAGCTTTTGTAAATGGGCAAAGTAATGGCTCTTTTGACTCGGGTAAATATCCCACCGCATGTTCACTTGAGAATTTAATGATAGTTTGTTATTCTCTTTAAAAGGTTTGGATCCATAGGTGATTTACATATTTAACATGTTTCAAGCATGCATATCCATTTTTAAAGCATGTGTGGAAGAATTCTCTTTCTTATAAAATTCAAAGTTGTTAGGGTTGAACTAGTAGAATTTCTCAAACTTGGACAACAAAACTTATGTGTTCATTTGTGGTATGTGAATGAATTTTATTTACTTATATTTGTTATTGTTTAAAATTTTTTCCACACATAAACTCTAACATTGCCATTTTGTTGTGATCTACTTAGCTTTTTGGTTTACGGAATGAAGAGAGAGCGAAAACTCAAAGTTTTGATTTAATAAAAAAGAGTACATCTAAAATGGAAATACACAATGAAAAAATGTTGAGAGAGATAATTCAAAAGAGTGTCTGTAATTTATAGGGATTGTAAACTCTTCTAAGTTTTTATATATCAGGTTTTGGAATGGTCGGGAAAAAGGGGAGGCTAGGGATTTTTGACTGAGAGTTGACTGGCAATCCATAAGTCATTTCTTAGGGTAATATAGCCCATTACGCATGATAAATCACTTTACAATCATCTATAATGGTTTGGTCAGCTTTTGTAAATGGGCAAAGTAATGGTTTGTTTGACTCGGATAAATATCCCACCACATGTTCACTTGAGAATTTTATGATAGTTTGTTATTCTCTTTAAAAGGTTTGGATCCATAGGTTATTTACATATTTAACATGTTTCAAGAAAGCATATCCATTTCTAAAGCATATGTGGAAGAAATCTCTTTCTTATAAAATTCAAAGCTATCGGGGTTGAACGAGTAGAATTTCTTAAACTTGGACAACAAAACTTTTGTCTTTAGTTGTGGTATGTGAATGAATTTTATTTACTGAAATTTATTATGGTTTAAATTTTTTTCCACACATAAACTCTAAAATTTTCATTTTCTTGTGATCTATTTGCCTTTTTTTGTTTTCGGGATGTAGGGAGATCGAAAACTCAATGTTTTGTTTAAAGAAAAAAGAGTACGTCTAAATTGGAAATGCACAATGAAAAAATTGAAGAGGGTGATAATTCCAAAGAGTGTCTGTAATTTTTAGGGATTGTAAACTGTTTTTTGTTTGTATATATCATGTTTTCCAATGGTCGGGAAAAGGGGGAGGCGGGGGATTTTTAACTGTGTGTTGACTCCCAATCCATAAATCATTTTTTTGATTAATATAGCCCATGCCGCATGATAAATCACTTTACAATCATCTATGATTGTTGGGTCAGCTTTTTGTAAATGGGCAAAATAATGGCTAGTTTGACTCGGGTAAATGTCCCACCACACGTTAACATGAGAATGTAATGAGCGTTTGTTATTCTTTTTAAAAGGTTTGGATCCATAGGTGATTTGCATTTTTAACATGTTTCAAGCATGCATATCCATTTTTAACGCATGCGTGGAAGAAATCTCTTTCATATAAAATTCCAAGCTGTTAGGGTTGAACTTGTGGAATTTCCTAAACTTGGACTACAAAACTTTTGAGTTCATTTGTGGTGTGTGAATAAATTTTCTTTACTTACATTTGTTATTGTTTTAAATTTTCCATACAGAAACTCTAAAATTTTAATTTTTTGTGATCTTTTTGCCTTTTTGGTTTACGGGATGAAGGGAGAGCAAAAACACAATGTTTTGATTTAAGAAAAAAAAGTACATCTAAAATTGAAATGCACAATACACAAATGTAGATAGAGATAATTCCAAAGAGTGTCTATAATTTTTAAGGATTGTACGCTCTTTTTTTATATTTCAGGTTTTGCAATCTTCGTGAAAAGGGGAGGTGGGGGATTTTTAACAGAGTGTTGACTCCCAATCCATAAGTCATTTTTTAGGGTATTATAGCCCGTTACGCATGATAATTCACCTTAAAATCATCTATGATTGTTAGGTCAGCTTTTTGTAAATGGACAAAATAAGGGCTTGTTTGACTCGGGTTTATATCCCACCGCACGATCACTTGAGAATTTAATGAGCGTTTCGATCCATTAGTGATTTGCATTTTCAACATGTTTCAAACATGCATATCCATTTTTAAAGCATGTGAGGAAGAAATCTCTTTCTTATAAAATTCCAAGCTATTAGGGTTGAACTAGTGGAATTTCCAAAAATTGGACAACAAAACTTTTGTGTTCATTTATGGTGTGTGAATAAATATTCTTTACTTACATTTGTGATTGTTTTAAATTTTTTCCTTACATAAACTCTAAAATTTTATTTTTGATGTGATCTATTTGCATTTTTTGTTTAGGGGAAGTTTTGATTTAAGAAAAAAGTGGACATCTAAAATGGAAATACACAATGCACAAATATAGGGAGAGATAATTCCAAGGAGTGTCTGTAATTTTTAGGGATTGTAAGCTCTTTTTAGTTTTTATATATATCAGATTTTGCAATCGTCGGGAAAAGGGGGAGGCGGGGGATTTTTAACATAGTGTTGACTCCTAATCCGTAAGTCATATCTTTGGGTAATATAGCCCGTTACGAATTATAAATCACTTTACAATCATCTATGATTGTTAGGTCAATTTTTATAAATGGGCAAAATAGAGGTTTGTTTGACTCGGGTAAATATCCCACCGCACGTTCACTTGAGAATTTTTAGAGCATTTGTTATTGTGTTTAAAAGGTTTGGATCCATAGGTGATTTGCATATTTAACAGGTTTCAACCATGCATATCCATTTTTAAAGCATGTGTGGAAGAAATCTTTTTCTTATAAAATTCCAACCAGTTAGGGTTGAACTAGTGGAATTTCCCAAACTTGGACAACAAAACTTTTGTATTAATTTGTTGAGTATGTATAAAATTTATTTAGTTACATTTGTTATTGTTTTAAATTTTCCCATACATAACCTCTTAAATTTCATTTTCTTGTGATCTATTTTCCTTTTTGGTTTACGAGATAATGGAAGAGAGAAAACTGAAAGTTTTAATTCAAGAAAAAAGAGTACATCTAAAATGGAAATGCACAATGCACAAATGTAGAGAGAGATAATTCCAAAAAGTGTCTGTAATTTTTATGGATTGTAAGCTCTTTTTAGCCTTTATATATCAGGTTTTGCAATCGTTGGGAAAAGGGGGAGGCAGGGGATTTTTTAAATGGGCAATATAAGTGTTGAACTAGTAGAATTTCTCAAACTTGGACAAAAAAGCTTATGTGTTCATTTGTGGTATGTGAATGAATTTTATTTACTTATATTTTTTATTGTTTAAATTTTTTTTCACACATAAACTCTAAAATTTTCATTTTTTTGTGATCTATTTGCCTTTTGGGTTTACGCGATGAAGGGAGAGCGAAAACTCAAAATTTTGATTTAAGAAAAAAGAGTACATCTAAAATGGAAAGGCAAAATTAACAAATTTAGAGAGGGATATTATTTAGTTTTTATATGTCAGGTTTTCCAATCATCGAGAAAAGGGGGAGGCGGGGGATTTTTAACAGAGTGTTGACTCCCAATTCATAAGTCATTTCTTAGGGTAATATATCCCGTTACGCATGATAAATGACATTACAATCATCTATGATTGTTATGTCAGTTTTTTTGTAAATGGGCAAAATAATGGCTTGCTTGACTCGGGTAAATATCCCACTGCATGTTCACTTCAGAATTTTAAGAGCATTTGTTATTCTGTTTAAAAGGTTTGGATCCATAGGTGATTTGCATGTTTAACATGTTTCAAGCATGCATATTTAACATGTTTCAAGCATGCATATCCATTTTTAAAGCATGTGTGGTAGAAATTTCTTTCTTATAAAATTCCAACCTGTTAGGATTGAACTAGTGGAATTTCCTAAACTTGGACAACAAAACTTTTGTGTTCATTTTTTGTGTGTGTATAAATTTTCTTTACTTACATTTGTTATTGGTTTAAATTTTTTCTGTACATAACCGCTAAAATTTTCATTTTGTTGATATCTATTTGCCTTTTTGGTTTACGAGATGAAGGGAGCGCGAAAACTCAAAGTTTTAATTTAAGAAAAAAGAGTACATCTAAAAAGGAAATGCACAATACACAAATGTAGAGAGAGAGAATTCCAAAGAGTGTTTGTAATTTTTATGGATTGTATGCTCTTTTTAGTTTTTATATATCAGGTTTTGCAATCGTCGGGAAAAGGGGGAGGCAGGGGATTTTTAAATGAGTGTTGACTCCCAATCCATAAGTCATTTCTTAGGATAATATAGCCCAGTACGCATGATAAATCACTTTACAATCATCTATAATCGTTAGGTTAGCTTTTGTAAATGGGCAAAGTAATGGCTCTTTGACTCGAGTAAATATCCCACCGGATGTTCACTTGAGAATTTAATGATAGTTTGTTACTCTCTTTAAAAGGTTTGGATCCACAGGTGATTTAAATATTTAACATGTTTCAAGAATGCATATCAATTTTTAAAGCATGTGTGGAAGAAATCTCTTTATTATAAAATTCCAAGTTGGTAGGGTTGAACTAGTAGAATTTCTCAAACTTGGACAACAAAACTTATGTGTTCATTTGTGGTAAGTGAATGAATTTTATTTACATACATTTGTTATTGTTTAAAATTTTTTCCACACATAAACTCTAAAATTTTCATTTTGTTGTGATCTATTTACCTTTTTGGTTTACGGGATGAAGGGAAAGCAAAAACTCAAAGTTTTGATTGAAGAAAAAAAAGTACATCTAAAATGGAAATGCACAATGAACAAATGTTGAGAGAGATAATTCCAAAGAGTGTCGGTAATTTATAGCGATTGTAAACTCTTTTTAGTTTTTATATATCAGGTTTTGCAGTCGTCGAGAAAAGGGGGAGGCTAGGGATTTTTGACTGAGAGTTGACTGGCAATCCATAAGTCATTTCATAGGGTAATATAGCTCATTACGCATTATAAATCACTTTACAATCATCTATAATGGTTAGGTCAACTTTTTTAATTGGGCAAAGTAATGGTTTGTTTGACTCGAATAAATATCCCACCATATGTTCACTTGAGAATCTAATGATAGTTTGTTATTCCCTTTAAAAGGTTTGGATCCATAGGTTATTTACATATTTAACATGTTTCAAGCAAGCATATCCATTTCTAAAGCATATATGGAAGAAATGTCTTTTTTATAAAATTCCAAGCTATCAGGGTTGAACGTGTAGAATTTCTTAAACTTGGACAACAAAACTTTTGTCTTCATTTGTGGTATGTGAATGAATTTTCTTTACTGAAATTTATTATGGTTTAAAATTTTTTCCATACATAAAATCTAAAATTTTCATTTTCTTGTGATCTATTTGCCTTTTTGGTTTACGGGATGTAGGGAGATCGAAAACTCAATGTTTTGATTGAAGAAAAAAGAGTACATCTAAATTGGAAGTGCACAATGAAAAAATTGAAGAGGGAGATAATTCCAAAGAGTATCTGTAATTTTTAGGGATTGTAAATTGTTTTTTGTTTGTATATATAATGTTTTCCAATCGTCGGGAAAAGGGGGAGGCAGGGAATTATTAACTGTGTGTTGATTCCCAATCCATAAATCATTTTTTTGATTAATATAGCCCATGCCGCATGATAAATCACTTTACAATCATCTATGATCGTTAGGTCAGCTTTTTGTAAATGGGCAAAATAATGACTAGTTTGACTCGGGTAAATATCCCACCACACGTTAACATGAGAATTTAATGAGTGTTTTTTACTCTATTTAAAATATTTGGATCCATAGGTGATTTGCATTTTTAACATGTTTCAAGCATGCATATCCATTTTTAACGCATGTGTGGAAGAAATCTCTTTCTTATAAAATTTCAAGCTGTTAGGGTTGAACTTGTGGAATTTCCCAAACTTGGACTACAAAACTTTTGAGTTCAATTGTGGTGTGTGAATAAAATTTCTTTACTTACATTTGTTATTTTTTTAAATTATTTCCATACATAAACTCTAAAATTTTAATTTTTTTATGATCTTTTTGCCTTTTTGGGTTACGGGATGAAGGGAGAGCAAAAACACAAAGTTTTGATTTAAGAAAAAAGAGTACATCTAAAATTGAAATGCACAATACACAAATGTTGATAGAGATAATTCCAAAGAGTGTCTATAATTTTTAAGGATTGTACGCTCTTTTTAGTTTTTATATTTCAGGTTTTGCAATCTTCGAGAAAAGGGGAGGTGGGGGATTTTTAACTAAGTGTTGACTCCCAATCCATAAGTCATTTCTTAGGGTAATATAGCCCGTTACACATGATAAATCACCTTAGAATCATCTATGATTGTTTGGTCAACTTTTTGTAAATGGGCAAAATAAGGGCTTGTTTGACTCGGGTTTATATCCCACCGCACGTTCACTTGAGAATTTAATGAGCGTTTGTTGTTCTTTTTAAATTGTTTGGATCCATAGGTGATTTGAATCTTTAACTTTTTTCAAGCATGCATATCCATTTTTAAAGCATGTGTGGAAGAAATCTCTTTCTTACAAAATTCCAAGCTATTAGGGTTGAACTTGTGGAATTTCACAAACTTGGACAACAAAACTTTTGTGTTCATTTGTGGTGTGTAAATGAACTTTCTTTACTTACATTTGTTATTTTTTAAAATTTTTTCCAAACATACACTCTAAAATTTTAATTTTGTTGTGATCTTTTTGCCTTTTTGGTTTACGGGATGAAGGGAGAGCGAAAACTCAAGGCTTGTTTGACTCAGGTAAATATCCCACCGCACATTCATTTAAGAATTTAATGAGCACTTATAATTCTCTTTAAAAGGTTTGGATCCATAAGTGATTTGCATTTCCAACATGTTTCAGGCATGCATATCCCTTTTTAAAGCTTGTGTGGAAGAAATCTCTTTCTTATAAAATTCTAAGTTGTTTGGGTTGAATTAGTGGAATTTCCCAAACTTGGACATCAAAAATGTTGGGTTAATTTTTTGTGTGTGAATAAATTTTCTTTACTAACATTTGTTATTGTTTTAAATTTTTTCCATACATAACCTCTAAAATTTTCATTTTGTTGTGATCTATTTGCCTTTTTGGTTTACGAGATGAAGAGAGAGCGAAAACTCAAAGTTTTAATATAAGAAAAAATTTCAAATCTAAAATGGAAATGCACAATCCACAAATGTAGCGAGAGAGATAATTCCAAAAAGTGTCTGTAATTTTTACGGATTGTAAGCTCTTTTTAGCTTTTATATATCCGATTTTGTAGTAGTTGGGAAAAGGGGGAGGCAGGGGATTTTTAACTGAGTGTTGACTCCCAATCACTAAGTCATTTCTTAGGGTAATATAGCCTGTTACGCTTGATAAATCACTTTACAATCTTCTATAATCGTTAGGTCAGCTATTGTAAATGAACAAAGTAATGGCTTGTTTGACTTGGGTAAATATCTCACCGCACGTTCACTTGAGAATTTAATGATAGTTTGTTATTCTCTTTAAAAGGTTTTGATCCATAGGTGATTTACATATTTAACATGTTTCAAGCATGCATATCCATTTTTAAAGCATATGTGGAACAAATCTCTTTCTTATAAAATCCCAAGCTGTTAGGGTTGAACTAGTAGAATTTCTCAAACTTGGACAACAAAACTTATGTGTTCATTTGTGGTATGTGAATGAATTTTATTTACTTACTTTTGTTATTGTTTAATATTTTTTCCACACATAAACATTAAAATTTTCATTTTGTTGTGATCTATTTGCCTTTTTGGTTTACGAGATGAAGGGAGAGCGAAAACTCAATGTTTTGATTTAAGAAAAATTTGTACATCTATAATGGAAATTCACAATGCACAAATGTAGAGAGATAATTCCAAAGAGTGTTTGTAATTTTTAAGGATTGTAAGCTCTTTTTAGTTTTTATATATCAGATTTTGCAATCATCGGGAAAAGTGGGCGGTGGGGGATTTTTAACTGAGTGTTTACTCCCAATGCATAAGTAATTTCCTAGGGTAATATATCCCATTACACATGATAAATCACTTTACAATCATCTATGATTTTTAGGTCAGTTTTTTGTAGATCGGCAAAATAATGGCTTGTTTGACTCAGGTAAATATCCTACCGCACGTTCACTTGAGAATCTTAGGAGCATTTATTATTGTGTTTAAAAGGTTTGGATCCATAGGTGATTTGAATATTTAACATATTTCAAGTATGCATATCCATTTTTAAAGCATGTGTGGAAGAAATCTCTTTCCTATAAAATTCCAACCTGTTAGGGTTGAACTAATGGAATTTCCCAAACTTGGACAACAAAAATTTTGTGTTCATTTCTGGTGTGTGTATAAATTTTCTTTACTTACATTTGTTGTTGTTTTAAATTTTTTCCTTACATAACCTCTAAAATTTTCATTTTTTTGTGATCTATTTGCTTTTTTGGTTTATGTGATGAAGGGAGAGCGAAAACTCAAAGTTTTAATTCAAGAAAAAAGAGTACATCTAAAATGGAAATGCATAATGCAAAAATGTAGAAAGAGATAATTCCAAAGAGTGTCTATAATTTTTATGGATTGTAAGCTCTCTTTAGTTTTTATATATCAGGTTTCGCAATCTTCGGGAAAAGGGGAGGTGGGGGATTTTTAATTGAGTGTTGACTCCCAATCCATAAGTCATTTCATAGGGTAATATAGCCGGTTAGGCATGATAAATCACTTTACAATCATCTATGATCGTTAGGTCAGATTTTTATAAATGGGCAAAATAATGGCTTGTTTGATTGGGTAAATATCCCACCGCACGTTCACTTGTGAATTTAATGAGTGTTTCTTATTCTCTATAAAATGTTTGGATCCATAGGTGATTTGCATCTTTAACATATTTCAAGTATGCATATCCATTTTTAAAGCATGTGTGGAAGAAATCTCTTTCTTATAAAATTCCAAGCTGTTAGGGTAGAACCAGTAGAATTTCTCAAACTTGGACAACAAAACTTCTGTGTTCATTTGTGGTGTGTGAATTAATTTTCTTTACTTCATTTGTTTTTGTTTAAAATTTTTTCCATACATAAAGTCTAAAATTTTCATTTTTTTGTCATCTATTTGCCTTTTTGGTTTACGGGAAAAAGGGAGAGCGAAAACTCAGAGTTTTGATTTATGAAAAAAGAGTACTTCTAAAATGGAAATTCACAAGGCAAAAATGTAGAGAGAGATAATTCCAAAGAGTGTGTGTAATTTTTTGGGATTATAAGTTCTTTTTAGTTTTTATATATCAGGTTTTGCAATCATCGGGAAAAGGGGGTGGCGGCAGATTTTTAACTGAGTGTTGACACCAAATCCATAAGTCATTTCTTAGGGTAATAGAACCCATTATGCATGATAAATCAATTTACAATCATCTATGATTTTTAGGTCAACTTTTTGTAAATGGGCAAAAAAAAAGCTTGTTTGACTCGGGTATGTATCCCACCGCACTTTTACTTTAGAATTTAATGAGAGTTTGTCGTTCTCTTTAAATGGTTTGGATCCATAGGTGATTTGAATCTTTAACATATTTCAAGCATGCATATCCATTTTTAAAGCATGTGTGGAAGAAATATCTTTCTTATAAAATTCCAAGCTATCAGGGATGAACTAGTGCAATTTCCCAAACTTGGAGAACAAAACTTTTGTGTTCATTTGTGGTTTCGGAATAAATTTTTGTAACTTACATTGGTTATTGTTTTAAATTTTTTTCCAAACATAAACACTCAAAATTATCATTTTTTTGTGATCTATATTCCTTTTTTGTTTACAGGATGAAGGGTGAGCAAAAACTCAAAGTTTTGATTTAAGAAAAAAGAGTACTTCTAAAATGGAAATGCACAATGTATAAATGTAGATAGAGATAATTATAAAGAGTGTCTGTAATTTTTAGGGATAGTAAGCTCTTTTTAGTTTTTATATATCTAGTTTTGCAATCGTTGGGAAAAGGGGGAGGTGGGGGATTTTTAACTGAGTGTTGACTCCCATTCCATAAGTCATTTCTTAGGGTAATATAGCCTGTTATGCATGATAAATCACTTTAAAATCATCTATGATTGTTAGGTTCGCTTTTTGTAAATGGGCAAAATAATGGCTTGTTTGACTTAGGTAAATATTCCACCCCACGTTCACTTGAGAATTTATTGAGCGTTTGTTATTCTCTTTAAAAGGATTGGTTCCATAGGTGATTTACATCTTTAACATGTTTCTAGCAAGCATATGAATTTTTAAGGCATGTGTGGAAGAAATCTCTTTCTTATAACATTCCAAGCTGTTACGGTTGAACTTATGGAATTTCCCGAACTTGGACTACAAAACTTGTGTTCATTTGTGGTGTGTGAATAAATTTTATTTACTTATATTTTTTATTGTTTTAAATATTTTCCATACATAAACTCTAAAATTTTAATATTTTTGTGATCTATTTGCCTTTTTGGTTTATGGGATGAAGGGAGAGCGAAAACTCAATGTTTTGATTTCAGAAAAAAGAGTACATCTAAAATGGAAAAGCATAATGCACAAATGTAGAGAGAGATAATTCCAAAGATTGTCTGTAATTTTAAAGGATTGTATGCTCTTTTCAGTTTTTATATTTGAGGTTTTGCAATCTATGGGAAAAGGGGGAGGTCGGGGATTTTTAACCGAGTGTTGACTCCAAATCCATAAGTCATTTCTTAGGGTAATATTGCTCGATACGCATGACAAATCACTTTACAATCATCTATGATTGTTAGGTCAACTTTTTTTAAATGCGCAAAATAATGGCTTGTTTGACTCGGGTAAATATCACACCGCACGTTCACATGAGAATTTAATGAGCGTTTGTTATTCTCTGTAAAAGGTTTGGATCAATAGGTGATTTGCATCGTTAACATGTTTCAAGCATGCATATCCATTTTTAAAGCATGTGTGGAAGAAATCTCTTTCTTATAAAATTCCAAGTAGTTAGGGTTGAACTAGTGAAATTTCCCAGACTTGGACAACAAACCTTTTGTGTTCATTTGTGGTGTGTGAATGAATTTTCTTTACTAACATTTGTGATTGTTTAAATTTTGTTCCATACATAAACTCTAAAATTTTCGTTTTGTTGTGATCTATTTGCATTTTTTATTTACGGGATGAATGGAGAGCGAATACTCAAAGTTTTGATTTATGAAAAAAGAGTACATCTAAAATGGAAATGCACAATTCAAAAAAGTAGAGAGAGATAATTCCAAAGATTGCATGTAATTTTTAGGGATTGTAAGCTCATTTTAGTTTTTATATATCAGGTTTTGCAATCATTGAGAAAAGAAGGAAGCGGGGGATTTTTAACTGAGTGTTGACTACCAATCCATAAGTCATTTCTTAGGGTAATATAGCCCGTTACGCATGGTAAATCACTTTACAATCATCTATAATCGTTAGGTCAGCTTTTGTAAATGGGCAACGTAATGGCATGTTTGACTCGGGTAAATATCCCACCGGATGTTCTTTTGAGAATTTAATGATAGTTTGTTATTCTCTTTAATAGGTTTTTATCCAGAGGTGATTTACATATTTAACATGTTTCAAGCATGCATATCCAATTTTTAAGCATGTGTGGAAGAAATCTGTTTCTTATAAAATTCCAAGCTGTTATGGTTGAACTGGTAGAATTTCTCAAACTTGGAGAACAAAACTTATGTGTTCATTTGTGGTATGTAAATGAATTTTATTTACTTACTTTTGTTATTGTTTAAAATTTTTTCCACACATAAACTCTAAAAGTTTCATTTTGTTGTGATCTATTTGCCTTTTAGGTTTATGGGATAAAGGGAGAGCGAAAACTCAAAGTTTTGATTTAAGAAAAAAGAGTACATCTAAAATGGAAATGCACAATGAACAAATGTAGAGAGAGATAATTCCAAAGAGTGTGTGTAATTTTTAGGGATTGTAAACTCTTTTTAGTTTTTATCTATCAAGTTTTCCTATCATCAGGAAAAAGGGGTGATTTTTAACTAAGTGTTACTCCCAATCCATAAGTCATATCTTAGGGTAATATAGCCCGTTACACATGATAAATCACTTTACAATCATCTCTAATCTTTAGGTAAGCTTTTGTAAATGGGCATAGTATTGGCTTGTTTGACTTGGGTAAATATCCCACTGCACGTTCACATGAGAATTTAATGTTAGCTTGTTATTTGCTTTAAAAGGTTTGGATCCATAGGTGATTTACATATTTAACATGTTTCAAGCATGCATATACATTTTTAAAGCATGTGTGGAAGAAATCTCTTTCTTATAAAATTCCAAGCAGTTAGGGTTGAACTAGTGAAATTTCCCAGACTTGGACAACCAACCTTTTGTGTTAATTTGTGGTGTGTGAATGAATTTTCTTTACTTACATTTGTGATTGTTTAAACTTTGTTCCATACATAAACTATAAAATTTTCGTTTTGTTGTGATCTATTTGCATTTTTTATTTACGGGATGAATGGAGAGCAAATACTCAAAGTTTTGATTTATGAAAAAAGTGTACATCTAAAATGGAAATGCAGAATTAAATAATGTAGAGAGATAATTCCAAAGATTGCCTGTAATTTTTAGGGATTGTAAGCTCTTTTTACTTTTTATATATCAGGTTTTGCAATCGTCGGGAAAAGGGGGAGGCAGAGGATTTTTAACTGAGTGTTGACTACCAATCCATAACTCATTTCTTAGGGTAATATAGCCCGTTACGCATGATAAATCACTTTACAATCATCTATAATCGTTAGGTCAGCTTTTGTAAATGGGCAAAGTAATGGCATGTTTGACTCGGTTAAATATCCCACCGCACATTCACTTGAGAATTTAATGATAGTTTGTTATTCTCTTTAATAGGTTTGGATCCATAGGTGATTTACATATTTAACATTTTTCAAGCATGCATATCCATTTTTTAAGCATGTGTGGAAGAAATCTGTTTCTTATAAAATTCCAAGCTGCTAGGGTTGAACTGGTAGAATTTCTCAAACTTGGAGAAAGAAACTGATGTGTTCATTTGTGGTATGTGAATGAATTTTATTTACTTACATTTGTTATTGTTTAAAATTTTTTCCTCACATAAACTCTAAAAGTTTCATTTTGTTGTGATCTATTTGCCTTTTAGGTTTACGAGATGAAGGGAGAGCGAAAACACGAAGTTTTGATTTAAGAAAAAAGAGTACATCTAAAATGGAAATGCACAATGAACAAATGTCCAAAGAGATAATTCCAAAGAGTGTCTGTAACTTTTAGGGATTGTAAACTCTTTTTAGTTTTTATATATCAGGTTTTCCAATCAACGGGAAAAGGGGGGGATTTTTAACTGAGTGTTGACTCCCAATCCATGAGTCATATCTTAGGGTAATATAGCCCGTTACGCATGATAAATCACTTTACAATCATCTATAATCTTTAGGTCAGCTTTTGTAAATAGGCATAGTATTGGCTTGTTTGACTTGGGTAAATATCCCACAACAAGTTCACATGAGAATTTAATGTTAGTTTGTTATTCTCTTTAAAAGGTTTGGATCAATAGGTGATTTACATATTTAACATGTTTCAAGCATGCATATCCATTTTTAAAGCATGTGTGGAAGATATCTCTTTCTTATAAAATTCCAAGCAGTTAGGGTTGAACTAGTGAAATTTCCCACACTTGGACAACAAACTTTTTGTGTTCATTGGTGTTGTGAGAATGAATTTTCTTTACTTACATTTGTGATTGTTTAAACTTTGTTCCTTACATAAACTCTAAAATTTCCGTTTTGTTGTGATCTATTTGCATTTTCTATTTACGGGATGAATAGAGAGCGAATACTCAAAGTTTTGATTTATGAAAAAAGAGTACATCTAAAATGGAAATGCACAATTAAAAAATGTAGAGAGAGATAATTTCAAAGATTGCCTGTAATTTTTAGGGATTGTAAGCTCATTTTAGTTTTTTTATATCAGGTTTTGCAATCATTGAGAAAAGGAGGAAGAGGGGGATTTTTAACTGAGTGTTGACTACCAATCTATAAGTCATTTCTTAGGGTAATATAGCCTGTTACGCATGATAAATCACTTTACAATCATCTATAATCGTTAGGTCAGCTTTTGTAAATGGGCAAAGTAATGGCATGTTTGACTCGGGTATATATCCCACTGCACGTTCACTTGAGAATTTAATGATAGTTTGTTATTCTGTTTAATAGGTTTGGATCCATAGGTGATTTACATATTTAACATATTTCAAGCATGCATATCCATTTTTTAAGCATGTGTGGAAGAAATCTGTTTCTTATAAAATTCCAAGCTGTTAGACTGGAAGAATTTCTCAAACTTGGAGAAAAAAACTTATGTGTTCATTTGTGGTATGTGAATGAATTTTATTTACGTAAATTTGTTATTGTTTAAAATTTTTTCCACACATAAACTCTAAAAGTTTCATTTTGTTGTGATCTATTTTCCTTTTAGGTTTACGGGAAGAAGGGAGAGCGAAAACTCGAAGTTTTGATTTAAGAAAAAAGAGTGCATAAAAAATGGAAATGCACAATGAACAAATGTAGAGAGAGATAATTCCAAAGAGTGTCTGTAATTTTTAGGGACTGTAAACTCTTTTTAGTTTTTATATATCAGGTTTTCCGATCATCAGGAAAAGGGGGAGATTTTTAACTGAGTGTTGACTCCCAATTCATAAGACCTATTTTAGGGTAATATAGCCCGCTACACATGATAAATAACTTTACAATCATCTATAATCTTCAGGTCAGCTTTTGTAAATGGGCATAGTATTGGCTTGTTTGACTCGGGTAAATATCCCACCGCACGTTCACATGAGAATTTAATGTTAGTTTGTTATTCTCTTTAAAAAGGTTTGGATCCATAGGTGATTTACATATTTAACATGTTTCAAGCATGCATATCCATTTTTAAAGCATGTGTGGAAGAAATCTCTTTCTTATAAAATTCCAAGCAGTTAGGGTTGAACTAGTGAAATTTCCCAGACTTGGACAACAAACCTTTTGTGTTCATTTGTGGTGTGTGAATGAATTTTCTTTACTTACATTTGTTATTGTTTAAACTTTGTTCCATACATAAACTCTAAAATTTTCATTTTGTTGTGATCTATTTGCATTTTTTATTTACGGGATGAATGGAGAGCGAATACTCAAAGTTTTGATTTATGAAAAAAGTGTACATCTAAAATGGAAATGCACAATTAAAAAATGTAGATAGAGATAATTCCAAAGATTTCCTGTAATTTTTAGGGATTGTAAGCTCATTTTAGTTTTTATATATCTGGTTTTGCAATCATTGAGAAAAGGAGGAAGCGGGGGATTTTTAACTGAGTGTTGACTACCAATCCATAAGTCATTTCTTAGGGTAATATAGCCCGTTACGCATGATAAGTCACTTTACAATCATCTATAATCGTTAGGTCAGCTTTTGTAAATGGGCAAAGTAATGGCTTGTTTGACTCGGGTAAATATCCCACCGCACGTTCACTTGAGAATTTAATGATAGTTGGTTATTCTCTTTAATAGGTTTGGATCCATAGGGGATTTACATATTTAACATGTTTCAAGCATGCATATCCATTTTTAAGCATGTGTGGAAGAAATCTGTTTCTTATAAAATTCCAAGCTGTTAGGGTTGAACTGGTAAAATTTCTCAATCTTGGAGAACAAAACTTATGTGTTCATATTTGGTATGTGAATGAATTTTATTTACTTACATTTGTTATTGTTTAAAAGTTTTTCCACACATAAACTCTAAATATTTCATTTTGTTGTAATCTATTTGCCTTTTAGTTTTACGGGAAGAAGGGAGAGCGAAAACTCGAAGTTTTGATTTAAGAAAAAAGAGTATATCTAAAATGGAAATGCACTATGAACAAAATGTAGAGAGATAATTCCAAAGAGTGTGTGTAATTTTTAGGGATTGTAAACGCTTTTTAGTTTTTATATATCAGGATTTTCGATCATCGGGAAAAGGGGGAGATTTTTAACTGAGTGTTGACTCCCAATCCATAAGTCATATCTTAGGGTAATATAGCCCGTTACGCATGATAAATCACTTTACAATCATCTATAATCTTTAGGTCAGCTTTTGTACATGGGCATAGTATTGGCTTGTTTGACTCGGGTAAATATCCCACCGCACGTTCACATGAGAATTTTATGTTAGTTTGTTATTCTATTTAAAAGGTTTGGATCCATAGGTGATTAACATATTTAACATGTTTCAAGCATGCATATCCATTTTTAAAGCATGTGTGGAAGCAATCTCTTTCCTATAAAATTCCAAGTTGTTTGGGTTGAACGAGTAGAATTTCTCAAACTTGGACAACAAAACTTTTGTGTTTATTTGTGTTATGTGAATGAATTTTCTTTACTTACATTTCTTATTGTTTTAAATTTTTTCCATACATAAACTCTAAAATTTTCATTTTGTTGTGATCTATTTGCCTTTTTGAATTACGGGATGAAGGAGAGGCAAAACTCAAAGTTTTGATTTAAGAAATAATAGTACATCTAAAATGGAAATGCACAATGAACAAATGTTGAGAGAGATAATTCCAATGAGTGTCTGTAAATTTTAGGGATTGTATACTCTTTTTAGTTTTTATATATCAAGTTTTCCAATCGTTAGGAAAAGGGGGAGGCGGGGGATTTTTACCTGATTGTTAACTCCCAATACATAAGTCATTTGTTAGGGTAATATTACCCTTGCCGCTTGATAAATCACTTTACAATTATCTATGATCGTTAGGTCAGCGTTTTGTAATTGGGCAAAATAATGGCTTGTTTGACTTGGGTAAAAATCCCACCACACGTTCACTTCAGAATTTAATGAGCGTCTGTAATTCTCTTTAAAAGGTTTGGATCCATAGGTGATTTTCATATTGAACATGTTTCAAGCTTGCATATCCATTTTTAAAGCATGTGTGGAAGAAATCTCTTTCTTATAAAATTCCAAGCTGTTAGGGTTGAACTTGTGGAATTTCCCAAACTTGGACTACAAAACTTTTGTGTTCATTTGTGGTGTGTGAATAAATTTTCTTTATTTACATTTGTTATTTTTTTAAAATTTTTCCATACATAAACTCTAAATATTTAGTTTTTTTGTGATCTTTTTACCTTTTTTGTTTACGAGATGAAGGGAGAGTGAAAATTCAAAGTTTTGATTTAACAAAAAAGAGTACATCTAAAATGGAAATGCACAATGCACAAATGTAGAGAGTGATAATTCTCAAGAGTGTCTATAATTTTTTTAGGATTGTACACTCTTTTTAGTTTTTATATTTCAGGTTATGCAATCTTCGGGAAAAGGGGAGGTGGGGGATTTTTAACTGAGTGTTGACTCCCAATCCATAAGTCATTTCTTAGGGTAATATAGCCCGTTAGCCATGATAAATCACTTTAAAATCATCTATGATCGTTAGGTTGGCTTTTTATACATGGGCAAAATAATTGTTTGTTTGACTCGGGTAAATATTCTACCGCACGTTCACTTGAGAATTTAATGAGCGTTTGTTTTCTCTTTAAAAGGTTTGGATCCATCGGTGATTTGCTTCTTTAACATGTTTCTTGCATGCATATGAATTTTTAAAACATGTGTGGAAGAAATCTCTTTCTTATAACATTCCAAGCTGTTACGGTTAAATTTTGATATTTTTGTGATCTATTTGCCTTTTTGGTTTACGGGATGAAGGGAGAGCGAAAACTCAAAGATTTAATTTCATAAAAAAGAGTACATCTAAAATGGAAATGCACAATTCACAAATGTTGATAGAGATAATTCCAAAGAATGTCTTTAATATTTAAGGATTGTATGCTTCTTTCAGTTTTTATATTTCTGGTTTTGTAGTCTTCGGGAAAAGGGGGAGGTGGGGGTTTTTAACTGAGTGTTAACTCCCAATCCATAAGTCATTTCTTAGGGTAATATTTCACGTTACACATGATAAATCACTTTACAATCATCTATGATCGTTACGTCAGCTTTTTATAAATGGGCAAAATAATGGCTTGTTTGATTCGGGTAAATAACCCATTGCATTTTCACATGAGAATTTAATGAGTGTTTCTTATTCTCTGTAAAATGTTTGGATCCATAGTTGATTTGCATCTTTAACATGTTTCAAGCATGCATATCCATTTTTAAAGCATGTGTGGAAGAAATCTCTTTCTTGTAAAATCCAAGCTAATAGGGTTGAACTAGTGGAATTACCCAAACCTGGACAACAAAACTTTTGTGTTCTTTTGAGGTAAGTGAATGAAGTTTTTTTTACTTACATTTGAGATTGTATTAAACTTTTTCCATACATAAACTCTAAAATTTCATTTTGTTGTGATCAATTTGCCTATTTGGTTTACTAGATGAAGAGAGAGCGAATACTCAAAGTTTTTATGTAAGAAAAAAGTGTACATCTAAAAAGGAAATGCACAATGCAAAAATGTAGAGAGAGATAACTCAAAAGAGTGTCTGTAATTTTTAGGGATTGGAAACTCTTTTTAGTTTTTATATATCAGGTTTTGCAATCGTCGGGAAAAGGGGGAGGCGGGGATTTTTAACTGAGTGTTGACTCCCAATCCGTAAGTCATTTCTTAGAGTAATATATCCCATTACGCATGATAAATCACATTACAATCATCTATGATCGTTAGATCAACTTTTTGTAAATGGCAAAATAATGGCTTGTTTGACTCGGCTAAATATCCCACCGCACATTCACTTAAGAATTTAATTAGCGTTTGTTATTCTCTTTAAAATGTTTGGATCCATAGGTGATTTGCATTTTTGACATGTTTCAAGCATGCATATGCATTTTTAAAGCCTGTGTGGAAGAAATCTCTTGCTTATAAAATTCCAAGCTGTTAGGGTTGAACTAGTGGAATTTCCCAATCTTGGACAACAAAACTTTTGTGTTCATTTGTGGTGTGTGAATGAATCTTCTTTACTTACATTTGTTATTTTTTCAAATTTTTTCCATACATCAACTCTAAAATTTTCATTTTGTTGTGATCTATTTGCCTTTTTGGTCTACGGGATGAAGGGAGAGCGAAAACTCAATGTTTTGATTTAAGAAAAAAGAGAACATCTAAAATACAAATGCACAAAGAACAAATGTAGAGAGAGATAATTGGAAAGAGTGTCTGTAATTTTTAGGGATTGTAAGCTCTTTTTAGTTTTTATATATTCGGTTTTGCAATCGTCGGGAAAAGGGCGAGATGGGGGATTTTTAACTGAGCGTTGACTCCCAATCCATAAGTCATTGTTAAGGGTAATATAGCCCGTTACGCATGATAAATCACTTTACAATCATATATGATCCTTTGGTTGGCTTTTTGTACATGGGCAAAATAATGGCTTGTTTGACTCGAGTAAATATCCCACTGCACGTTCACTTGAGAATTTAATGAGAGTTTGATATTCTCTTTAAATGGTTTGGATCCATAAGTGATTTTCATATTTAATTTGTTTCAAGCACGCATATCCATTTTTAAAGCATGTGTGGAAGAAATCTCTTTCTTATAAAATTCCAAGCAGTTTGGATTGGACTAGTGAAATTTCCAAAACATGGACAACAAAACTTTTGTGTTCATTTGTGGTTTGTGAATGAATTTTCTTTACTTAAATTTGTGATTGTTTTAAATTTTTTCCATAGATAAACTCTAAAATTTTCATTTTGTTGTGAACTATTTGCATTTTTGGTTTACGGGAAGAATGGAGAGCGAATACTCAAATTTTTTATTTATGAAAAAAAGTACATAAAAAATGGAAATGCACAATGCAAAAATGTAGAGAGAGATAATATCAAAGAGTGTCTGTAATTTTAAGGGATTGTAAGCTCATTTTAGTTTTTATGTATCAGGTTTTGCAATCGTCGAGAAAAGGGGGAGGCGGGGGATTTTTTAACTAAGTGTTGACTCCCAATCCATAAGTCATTTCTAAGGGTAATATAACCCGTTATGCATTATAAATCACTTTACAATCATCTATGATTGTTAGGTCAGCTTTTTGTAAATGGGCAAAATAATGGCTTGTTTGACTTGGGTAAATATCCCACCCCACATTCACTTGAGAATTTAATGTGCGTTTGTTATTCTCTTTAAAAGGTTTGGATCCATTGGTGATTTGCATCTTTAGCATGTTTCAAGCTTGCATATCCATTTTTAAAGCATGTGTGGAAGAAGTCTCTTTCTTATAAAATTCCAAGCTCTTAGGGTTGAACTACTGGAATTTCTCAAACTTGGACAACAAAACTTTTGTGTTCATTTGTGGTGTGTGAATAGATTTTATTTACAAGCATTTTTTATTTTTTTAAATTTTTTCCATACATAAACTCTAAAATTTTCTTTTTTTTGTGATCTATTTGCCTTTTGGGTTTACGGGATAAAGGGAGAGCGAAAACTCAAAGTGTTGATTGAAGAAAAAAGAGTACATCTAAAATGGAAATTCACAGTGCACAAATGAAGAGAGAGATAATTCCATTGAGTCTCCATAAATTTTAGGGATTGTAAGCTCTTTTTAGTTTTAATAGATCAGGTTTTGCAATCGTTGGGAAAAGGGGGAGGCGGGGGATTTTTAACTGAGTGTTGACTCCCAATCCATAGGACATTTCTTAGGGTAATATAGCCCACTACGAATGATCAATCACTTTACAATCATCTATGATTGTTTGGTCATTTTCTTTCTAAATGGGCAAACTAATGGCTTGTTTGACTCGAGTAAATATCCCACCGCACGTTCACTTGAGAATTTATTGAGCGTTTGTTATTCTGTTTAAAAGGTTTGGATCCATTGGTGATTTGCATCTTTAGCATGTTTCAATCTTGCATATCCATTTTAAAAGCATGTGTGGAAGAAGTCTCATTCTTATAAAATTTCAAGCTCTTAGGGTTGAACTAGTGGAATTTCCCAAACTTGGACAACAAAATTTTGTGTTCATTTTCTATGTGTGATTAAATTTTCTATACTTACATTTGTTACTATTTTAAATTTCTTTCGATACATAAACTCCAAAATTTTCATTTTGTTGTGATCTATTTGCCTTTTTTGTTTACGGGAAGAAGGGAGAGCGAAAACTCAAAGATTTGATTGAAGAAAAATGAGTACATCTAAAATGGAAATGCACAATGCACAAATGTAGACAGAGATAATTCCAAAGAGTGTCTGTAATTTTTAGGGATTGTAAGCTCTTTTTTAGTTTTTATATAGCAAGTTTTGCAATCGTCGGGAAGAGGGGGAGGTGGGGGATTTTTAACTGAGTGTTGACTCCCAATCCATAAGTCATTTCTTAGGGTAATATAGCCCTTTATCCATGATATATCACTTGATAATCAGCTATGATTGTTAGGTCAGCTTTTTGTATATGGGCAAAATAATGCCTTCTTTGACTCAGGTAAATAACCCACCGCTCGTTCACTAGAGAATTGAATGATTGTTTGTTATTCTCTTTAAAAGGTTTGGATCCATAGGGTATTTGCATCTTTAACTTGTTTGAAGCATGCATATCCATTTTTAAAGCAGGTGTGGAAGAAATCTCTTTATTATTAAATTCCGAGATGTTGGGGTTTAACTAGTGGAATTTCCCAAACTTGGACAACAAAATTTTTGTGTTCATTTGTGGTGTGTGAATAAAGTTTCTTTACTTACATTTGTTATTTTTTTAAAATTTTTCCATACATCAACTCTAAAATTTTCATTTTTATTGTAATCAATTTGCCTTTTTGGTTTACGGAATGAAGACAGAGCGAAAACTCAAAGTTTGATTTAAGAAAAAAACGTACAACTAAAATGGCAATGCACAATGCAAAAATGTAGAGAGAGATAATTTCAAAGAGTGTCTGTAATTATTAGGGAATGAAAACTCTTTTTAGTTTTTATATATCAGGTTTTGCAATCATCGGGAAAGGGGGAGGCGGGGGATTTTTAACTGAGTGTTGACTCCCAATCCATAAGTCATTTCTTAGGGTAATATAGCCCGTTACGTATGATAAGTCACTTTACAATCATCTATGATTTTTAGGTAAGGTTTTTGTAAATGGGCAAAATAATGGCTTGTTTGACTCGGGTAAATATCCCACCGCACGTTCACTTGAAAATTTAATGAGAGCTTGTTCTTCTCTTTAAAACGAATGGATCCATAGGTGATTTACATCTTTAACTTGTTTCAAGCATGCATATCCATTTTTAAAGCATGTGTGGAAGAAATCTTTTTCTTATAAAATCCCAAGATGTTATGGTTGAGCTAGTGGAATTTCCCGAACTTGGACAACCAAACTTTTGTGTTCATTTGTGATGTGTGAGTAAATTTTCTTTACTTACATTTGTTATTGTTTTAAATTTTTTTCGTACATAAACTCTAAAATTTCCATTTTTTTGTGATCTATTTGCCTTTTTGGTTTACGGGATGAATGGAGTGCGAAAACTCAGAGTTTTGATGTAAGAAAAAAGAGTACTTCTAAAATAGAAATGCACAATGCACAAATGCAGAGAGAGATAATTCCAAAGAGCGTTTGTAATTTTTAGGGATTGTATGATCGTTAGGCAACATTTTGTAAATGGGCAAAATAATGGCTTGTTTGACTCGGGTAAACATCCCACCACACGTTCACTTGAGAATTTAATGAGCGTTTTTAATTCTCTTTAAAAAGTTTGGATCCATAGGTGATTTGCATATTGAACATGTTTCAAGCTTGCATATCCATTTTTAAAGCATGTGTGGAAGAAATCTCTTTCTTATAAAATTCCAAGCTGTTAGGGTTGAACTTGTGGAATTTCCCAAACTTGGACTACAAAACTTTTGTGTTCATTTGTGGTGTGTGAATAAATTTTATTTACTTACATTTGTTATTTTTTTATATTTTTTCCATACATAAACTCTAAATATTTATTTTTTTGTGATCTTTTTACCTTTTTGGTTTACGGGATGAATGGAGAGTGAAAACTCAAAGTTTTGATTTAAGAAAAAAGAGTACATCTAAAATGCAAATGCACAATGCACAAATGTACAGAGTGATAATTCTAAAGAGTGTCTGTAATTTTTTAGGATTGTACACTCTTTTTAGTTTTTATATTTCAGGTTATGCAATCTTCGGGAAAAGGGGAGGTGGGGGATTTTTAACTGAGTGTTGACTCCCAATCCATAAGTCATTTCTTAGGGTAATATAGCCCGTTAGGCATGATAAATCACTTTACAATCATCTATGATAGTTAGGTCAGGTTTTTATAAATGGGCAAAATAATGGCTTGTTTGACTCGGGTAAATATCCAACCGCACGTTCACTGGGGAATTTAATGACCGTTTGTGATTCTCTATAAAATGTTTGGATCCATAGGTTATTTGCATCTTAAATATGGTTCAGGCATGGATATCCATTTTTAAAGCATGTGTGGAAGAAATCTCTTTCTTATAAAATTCCAAGCTGTTAGGGTTGAACTAGTGGAATTTCCCAAACTTGGACAACAAAAATTTTGTGTTCAATTCTGGGATGTGAATAAATTTTCTTTACTTAAAATTGTTATTGTTACAATTTTTTTTCGTACATAAACTCTAAAATTTTCATTTTGTTGTGATCTATTTGCCTTTTTGGTTGATAGGATGAAGTGAGAGCGAAAACTCAAAATTTTGATTTAAGAAAAAAGAGTACATCTAAAATGGAAATGCACAATGCAGAAATATAGAGAGAGATAATTCAAAAGAAAGACTATAATTTTTTGGGATTGTAAGCACTTTTTAGTTTTTATATATCACTTTTTCCAATCTTCGGGAAACGAGGGAGGCGGGGGATTTTTAATCGAGTGTTGACTCCCTATCCATAAGTCATTTCCTCGGGTAATATAACCCGTTACGCATGATAAATCACTTTAAAATCATCTAAGAATGTTAGGTCAGCTTTTTGTTAATGGGCATAATAATAGCTTGTTTGACTCGGGTAAATATCCCACCGCATGTTCACTTGAGAATTTAATGAGAGTGTGTTATTCTCTTTAAAAGGTTTGGATCCATAAGTGATTGGAATCTTTAACATGTTTAATGCATGCATATCCATTTTTAAAGCATGTCTCAAAGAAATTGCTTTCTTATAAAATTCCAAGCTGTTAGGGTTGAACTTGTAGAATTTCCAAAACTTGGACAACAAAACTTTTTGTTCATTTGTGGTGTGTGAATAAATTTTCTTTACTTAAATTTGTTGTTTTTTTAAATTTTTTCCATACATAAACTCTAAAGTTTTCATTTTTTTGTGATCTATTTGCCTTTTGGGTTTACGGGATGAAGTGAGAGCGAAAAATCAAAGTTTTGATTTAAGAAAAAAGAGGACATCTAAAATGGAAAAGCACAATGCACAAATGTAGAGTGAGATAATTCCAAAGAGTGTCTATAATTTATAGGGATTGTAGGTTCTTTTTAGTTTTTACAAATCAGGTTTTGCAATCATCAGGAAAAAGGGGGAGGCGGGGGATTTTTAACTGAGGGTTGACTCCAAATCCTTCAGTCGTTTCTTAGGATAATATAGCCTGTTACGCATCATAAATCACTTTACAATCATGTTTGATTGTTAGGTCTGCTTTTTTTAAATGGGCAAAATAATAGCTTGTTTGACTCGAGTAAATATCCCACGACACGTTCACTTGAGAATTTAATGAGTGTTTGTTATCCTCTTTAAATGGCTCAGATCCATAGGTTATTTGCATCTTGAATATGGTTCAAGCATGCTTATACATTTATTAAACATGTTTGGAAGAAATCTCTTTCTTATAAAATTCCAAGCTGTTAGGGTTGAACTAGTGGAATCTCTCAAACTTGGACAACAAAAATTTTATGTTCAATTGTCGGGTGTGAATAAATTTTATTTACTTACAATTGTTATTGTTACAATTTTTTTCGTACATAAACTCTAAAATTTTCATTCTGTTGTGATCTATTTGGCTTTTTGGTTTACAGGATGAAGTGAGAGCAAAAACTCAAAATTTTGATTTAAGAAAAAAGAGTACATCTAAAATGGAAATACACAATGCAGGAATGTGGAGAGAGATAATTCCAAAGAGTGGCTGTAATTTTTAGGGATTGTAAGCACTTTTTAGTTTTGATATATCAGGTTTTCCAATCGTCAGGAAACGGGGGAGGCGGGGATTTTTAATTGAGTGTTGACTTCCTATCCATAAGTCATTTCTTAGGGTAATATAGCCTGTTATGCATGATAAATCACTTTACAATCATCTAAGATTGTTAGGTCTGCTTTTTGTAAATGGGCAAAATAATGGCTTGTTTGACTCGGGTAAGTATACCACCGCACGTTCACTTGAGAATTTAATGAGCATGTG
This sequence comes from Aristolochia californica, assembly GCF_029961685.1. Taxonomy (NCBI): domain Eukaryota; kingdom Viridiplantae; phylum Streptophyta; class Magnoliopsida; order Piperales; family Aristolochiaceae; genus Aristolochia; species Aristolochia californica. Next base: position 25,837,637 of record NW_027181992.1, read on the forward strand.
TTATTCTCTTTAAAAGGTTTGGATCCATAAGCGATTGGCATCTTTAACATGTTTTATACATGCATATCCATTTTTAAAGCATGTGTCGAAGAAATCACTTTCTTATTAAATTCCAAGATATTAGGGTTGAACAAGTGGAATTTCCCAAACTTGGACAACAAAAATTTTGTATTCATCTGTGGTGTGTGAATAAATTTTTTTTACTTAAATTTTTTTTGTTTTAAATTTTTTCCATACATAAACTCTAAAATTTTCATTTTGTTGTGATCTATTTGCCTTTTGGGTTTACGGGATGAAGGGAGAGCGAAAACACAAAGTTTTGATTGAAGAAAAAAGAGTACATCTAAAACGGAAAAGCACAATGCTCAAATGTCGAGTGAGATAATTCCAAAGAGTGTCTATAATTTATCGGGATTGTAAGTTCTTTTTAGTTTTTACATATCAGGTTTTGCAATCGTCGGGAAAAAGGGGGAGGCGGGGGAATTTTAACTGATGGTTGACTCCAAATCCTTCAGTCGTTTCTTGGGATAATATAGTCTGTTATGCATGATAAATCACTTTACAATCATCTAAGATTGTTAGGTCTGGTTTTTGTTAATGGGCAAAATAATGGCTTGTTTGACTCGGGTAAGTATACCACCGCACGTTCACTTGAGAATTTAATGAGCATGTGTTATTCTCATTAAAAGGTTTGGATCCATAATTGATTGGCATATTTAACATGTTTTATACATGTATATCCATTTTTAAAGCATGTGTGGAAGAAATCTCTTTCTTATAAAATTCCAAGCTGTTAGGGTTGAACTAGTGGAATTTCCCATACTTGGACAACAAAAATTTTGTGTTCAATTGTGGGTGTGAATAAATTTTCTTTACTTACAATTTTTATTGTTACAATTTTTTCCATACATAATCTCTAAAATTTTCATTTTGTTGTGATCTATTTGCCTTTTTGGTTGACAGGATGAAGTGAGAGCGAAAACTCAAAATTTTGATTTAAGAAAAAAAAGTGCATCTAAAATGGAAATCCACAATGCAGAAATGTAGAGAGAGATAATTGCAAAGAAAGTCTGTAATTTTTTGGGATTGTAAGCACTTTTTAGTTTTGATATATCAGGTTTTTCAATCGTCGGGAAATGGGGGAGGCGGCGATTTTTAATTGAGTGTTGACTCCCTATCCATAAGTCATTTCTTAGGGTAATATAGCCTGTTACACATGATAAATCACTTTACAATCATCTAAGATTGTTAGGTATGCTTTTTGTAAATGGGCAAAATAATGGCATGTTTGACTCGGGTAAGTATACCACCGCACGTTCACTTGAGAATTTAATGAGCGTGTGTTATTCTCTTAAAAAGTTTTGGATCCATAAGTGATTGGCATCTTTAACATGTTTTATGCATGCATATCCATTTTTAAAGCATGTGTCGAAGAAATCACTTTCTTATAAAATTCCAAGATGTTAGGGTTGAACAAGTGGACTTGCCCAAACTTGGACAACAAAACTTTTGTGTTCATTTGTGGTGTGTGAATAAATTTTATTTACTTAAATTTGTTGTTGTTTTAAATTTTTTCCACACATAAACTCTAAAATTTTCATTTTGTTGTGATCTATTTGCCTTTTGGGATTACGGGATAAAGGGAGAGCGAAAACTTAAAGTTTTGATTTAAGAACAAGGAGTACATCTAAAATGGAAAAGCACAATGCAAAAATGTAGAGTGAGATAATTCCAAAGACTGTCTATAATTTATCGGGATTGTAAGTTCTTTTTAGTTTTTACATATCAGATTTTGCAATCGTCGGGAAAAAGGGGGAGGAGGGGGATTTTTAACTGAGGGTTGACTCCAAACCCTTCAGTCGTTTCTTAAGATTATATAGCCCATTACGCATCATAAATCACTTTACGTATGATTGTTAGGTCAGCTTTTTTTAAATGAGCAAAATAATAGCTTGTTTGACTCGAGTAAATATCCCACCACACGTTCACTTGAGAATTTAATGAGCTTTTGTTATTCTCTTTAAAAGGCTTGGATCCACAGGTTATTTGAATCTTAAATATGGTTAAGGCATGGATATCCATTTTTAAAGCATGTGTGGAAGAAATCTCTTTCTTATAAAATTCCAAGCTGTTAGGGTTGAAGTAGTGGAATTTCCCAAACTTGGACAACAAAAATTTTGTGTTCAATTGTGGGATGTGAATAAATTTTCTTTTCTTACAATTGTTATTGTTACAATTTTTTTCCGTACATAAACTCTAAAATTTTCATTTTGTTGTGATCTATTTGCCTTTTTGGTTGACAGGATGAAGTGAGAGTGAAAACTCAAAATCTTGATTTAAGAAAAAAGAGTACATCTAAAATGGAAATGCACAATGCAGAAATGTAGAGAGAGATAATTCCAAAGAAAGTCTGTAATTTTTTGGGATTGTAAGCACTTTTTAGTTTTTATATATCACATTTTCCAATCGTCGGGAAACGGGGGAGGCGGGGGATTTTTAATCGAGTGTTGACTCCCTATCCATAAGTCATTTCTTCGGGTAATATAGCTCGTTACGCATGATAAATCACTTTACAATAATCTAAGAATGTTAAGTCAGCTTTTTGTTAATGGGCACAATAATGGCTTGTTTAACTCGGGTAAATATCCCACCGCATGTTCACTTGAGAATTTAATGAGCGTGTGTTATTCTCTTTAAAAGTTTTGGATCCATAAGTGATTGGCATCTTTAACATGTTTTACGCAAGCATATCCATTTTTAAAACATGTCTCAAAGAGATCGCTTTCTTATAAAATTCCAATCTGTTACGGTTGAACTAGTGGAATTTCCCAAACTTGGACAAAAAAAATTTTTTGTTCATTTGTCGTGTGTGAATAAATTTTCTTTACATACATTTGTTGTTGTTTTAAATTTTTTCCATTCATAAACTCTAAAATTTTCATTTTTTTGTGACCTATTTGCCTTTTGGTTTTACGGGATGAAGGGAGAGCGAAAACTCAATGTTTTGATTTAAGAAAAAGGAGGACATCTAGAATGGAAAAGCACAATGTACAAATGTGGAGTGAGATAATTCCAAAGAGCGTCTATAATTTATAGGGATTGTAGGTTCTTTTAAGTTTTTTCAAATCAGGTTTTGCAATCATCGGGAAAAAGGGGGAGGCGGGGGATTTTTAACTGAAGGTTGACTCAAATCCTTCAGTCGTTTCTTAGGATAATATAGCCTGTTACGCATCATAAATCACTTTACAATCATGTTTGATTGTTAGGTCAGCTTTTTTTAAATGGGCAAAATAATAGCTTGTTTGGCTCGAGTAAATATCCCACCACACGTTCACTTGAGAATTTAATGAGTTTTTTTATTCTCTTTTAAAGGCTCGGATCCATAGGTTATTTGCATCTTCAATATGGTTCAAGCATGCATATCCATTTATAAAGCATGTGTGGAAGAAATCTCTTTCTTATAAAATACCAAGCTGTTAGGGTTGAACTAGTGGAATTTCACAAACTTGGACAACAAAAATTTTGTGTTCAATTGTGGGGTGTGAATAAATTTTATTTTCTTACAATTGTTATTGTTACAATTTGTTTTCGTACATAAAATCTAAAATTTTCATTTTGTTGTGATCTATTTGCCTTTTTGGTTTACAGGATGAAGTGAGAGTAAAAACTCAAAATTTTGATTTAAGAAAAAAGAGTACATCTAAAATGGAAATGCACAATGCAGAAATGTAGAGAGAGATAATTCCAAAGAAAGTCTGTATTTTTTTGGGATTGTAAGCACTTTTTAGTTTTTATATATCACATTTTCCAATCGTCGGGAAACGGGGGAGGCGGGGGTTTTTTAATCGAGTGTTGACTCCCTATCCATAAGTCATTTCTTTGGGTAATATAGCCCGTTATGCATGATAAATCACTTTACAATAATCTAAGAATGTTAAGTCAGCTTTTTGTTAATGGGCACAATAATGGCTTGTTTAACTCGGGTAAATATCCCACCGCATGTTCACTTGAGAATTTAATGAGCGTGTGTTATTCTCTTTAAAAGGTTTGGATCCATAAGTGATTGGCATCTTTAACATGTTTTACGCAAGCATATCCATTTTTAAAACATGTCTCAAAGAGATCGCTTTCTTATAAAATTCCAAGCTGTTACGGTTGAACTAGTGGAATTTCCCAAACTTGGACAAAAAAATTTTTGTGTTCATTTGTCGTGTGTGAATAAATTTTCTTTACTTACATTTGTTGTTGTTTTAAATTTTTTCCATTCATAAACTCTAAAATTTTCATTTTTTTGTGACCTATTTGCCTTTTGGTTTTACGGGATGAAGGGAGAGCGAAAACTCAATGTTTTGATTTAAGAAAAAGGAGGACATCTAGAATGGAAAAGCACAATGTACAAATGTAGAGTGAGATAATTCCAAAGAGTGTCTATAATTTATAGGGATTTTAGGTTCTTTTTAGTTTTTTCAAATCAGGTTTTGCAATCATCGGGAAAAAGGGGGAGGCGGGGGATTTTTAACTGATGGTTGACTCCAAATCCTTCAGTCGTTTCTTGGGATAATATAGCCCGTTACGCATCATAAATCACTTTACAATCATGTTTGATTGTTAGGTCAGCTTTTTTTAAATGGGCAAAATAATAACTTGTTTGACTCGAGTTAATATCCCACCACACGTTCACTTGAGAATTTAATGAGCTTTTGTTATTCTCTTTAAAAGGCTTGGATCCATAGGTTATTTGCATCTTTAATATGGTTCAAGCATACATATCCATTTATAAAGCATGTGTGGAAGAAATCTCTTTCTTATAAAATTCCAAGCTATTAGGATTGAACTAGTGGAATTTCTCAAACTTGGACAACAAAAATTTTGTGTTCAATTGTGGGGTGTGAATAAATTTTATTTACTTACAATTTTTATTGTTACAATTTTTTTCGTACATAAACTCTAAAATTTTCATTTTGTTGTGATGTATTTGCCTTTTTGGTTTACAGGATGAAGTGAGAGCAAAAACTCAAAATTTTGATTTAAGAAAAAAGTGTACATCTAAAATGGAAATGCACAATGCAGGAACGTGGAGAGAGATAATTCCAAAGAAAGTTTGTAATTTTTAGGGATTGTAAGCACTTTTTAGTTTTTATATATCATGTTTTTCAATCGTCGGGAAATGGGGGAGGCGGGGGATTTTTAATTCAGTGTTGATGCCCTATCTATAAGTCATTTCTTCCGGTAATATAGCCGTTACGCATGATAAATCACTTTACAATCATCTAAGAATGTTAGGTCAGCTTTTTGTAAATGGGAAAAACAATGGCTTGTTTTACTCGGGTAAATATCCACCGCACGTTCATTTGAGAATTTAATGAGCGTGTGTTATTCTCTTTAAAAAGTTTGGATCCATCAGTGATTGGAATCTTTAACATGTTTTATGCATGCATATCCATTTTTAAAGCATGTCTCAAAGAAATCATTTTCTTATAAAATTCCAAGCGATTAGGGTTGAACTAGTGGAATTTCCAAAACTTGGACAATAAATTGTGTTCATTTGTGGTGTATGAATAAATTTTCTTTCCTAACATTTGTTGTTGTTTAAAGTTTTTTACATTCATTAACTCTAAAATTTTCATTTTGTAGTGATCTATTTGCCTTTTGGGTTTACGGGATGAAGAAAGAGCGAAAACTCAAAGTTTTGATTTAATAAAAAAGAGTACATCTAAAATTGAAATGCACAATGAACAAATGTAGAGAGAGATAATTCCAAAGAGAGTCTATAATTTTTAGGGATTGTAAACTCTTTTTAATTTTTATATATCAGGTTTTCCAATCGTTGGGAAAAGGGGGAGGCGGGGGATTTTTAACAGAGTGTTGACTCCCAATCCTTAAGCTATTTCTTAGGGTAATATAGCCCGTGCCGCATGATAAATCACTTTACAAACAACTATGACTGTTAGGTCTGCTTTTTGTAAATGGGCAAAATAATATCTAGCTTGACTCGAGTAAATATCCCACCACACGTTCACTTGAGAATTTAATGAGCATTTGTTCTTCTCTTTAATAGGCTTGGATCCATAGGTAATTTGCATCTTTAATATGGTTCAAGCATGCATATCCATTTTTAAAGCAAGTGTGGAAGAAATCACTTTCTTATAAAATTCCAATCTCTTAGGGCTGAACTAGTGGCATTTGCATTTCCCAAACTTGGACATCAAAAATTTTGTGTTCAATTGTGGTGTGTGAATAAATTTTCTTTACTAACAATTTTTATTGTTATAAATGTTTTCCGTTCATAAACTTCAAAATTTTCATTTTGTTGTGATCTATTTGCCTTTTTGGTTTTCAGGAAGTAGTGAGAGCGAAAACTCAAAATTTTGAATTAAGAAAAAAGAGTACATCTAAAATGGCAATGCACAATGCAGAAATGTAGTGAGAGATAATTCCAAAGAGTGTCTGTAATTTTTAGGGATTGTAAGCACTTTTTAGTTTTTATATATCAGGTTTTCCAAACGTTTGGGAAATGGGGGAGGCGGGGTTTTTAATTGAGTGTAGACTCCCTATCCATAAGTCATTTCTTAGGGTAATATAGCCTGTTACGCATGATAAATCACTTTACAATCATCTAAGATTGTTTGGTCTGCTTTTTGTAAATGGGAAAAATAATGGCTTGTTTGACTCGGGTAAATATACCATCACACGTTCACTTGAGAATTTAATGAGCGTGTGTTATTCTCTTTAAAAGGTTTGGATCCATAAGTGATTGGCATCTTTAACATGTTTTATACATGCATATCCATTTTTAATGCAAGTGACGAAGAAATCACTTTCTTATAAAATTCCAAGATGTTAGGGTTGAACAAGTGGAATTTCCCAAACTTGAACTACAAAACTTTTGTGTTCATAAGTGGTGTGTGAATAAATTTTCTTTACTTAAATTTTTTGTTGTTTTAAATTTTTTCCAAACATAAACTGTAAAATTTTCATTTTGTTGTGATCTATTTGCCTTTTGAGTTTACGGGATGAAGGGAGAGCAGAAACTCAAAGTTTTGATTTAAGAAAAAAGAGTACATCCAAATTGGAAAAAGCACAATGCACAAATGTAGAGTGAGATAATTCAAAAGAGTGTCTATAATTTATCGGGATAGTAAGTTCTTTTTAGTTTTTACATATCAGGTTTTGCAATCGTCGGGAAAAAGGGGGAGGCGGGGGATTTTTAACTGATGGTTAACTCCAAATCCTTTAGTCGTTTCTTGGGATAATATAGCCCGTTACGCATCATAAATCACTTTACAATCATGTATGATTGTTAGGTCAGCGTTTTTTAAATGGGCAAAATAATAGTTTGTTTGACTCGAGTAAATATCCCACCACAGGTTCACTTGAGAATTTAATGAGCGTTTTTTATTCTCTTTAAAAGGCTTGGATACATAGATTATTTGCATCTTAAATATGGTTCAAGCATGGATATCCATTTTTAAAGCATGTGTGGAAGAAATCTCTTTCTTATAAAATTCCAAGCTGTTAGGGCTGAACTAGTGGAATTTCCCATACTTGAACAACAAAAATTTTGTGTTCAATTGTGGGGTGTGAATAAATTTTCTTTACTTACATTTGTTATTGTTACAATTTTTTCCATACATAAACTCTAAAATTTTCATTTTGTTGTGATCTATTAGCCTTTTTGGTTGACAGGATGAAGTGATAGCGAAAAATCAAAATTTTGATTAAATAAAAAAAAGTGCATCTAAAATGGAAATGCACAATGCAGAAATGTTGAGAGAGATAATTGCAAAGAAAGTCTGTAATTTTTTGGGATTGAAATCACTTTTTAGTTTTTATATATCAGGTTTTCCAATCGTCGGGAAACGGGGGAGGCGGGGATTTTTAATTGAGTGTTGACTCCCTATCCACAAGTCATTTCATAGGGTAATATAGCCCGTTACGCATGATAAATCACTTTACAATCATCTAAGATTGTTAGTCTGCTTTTTGTAAATGGGCAAAATAATGGCTTGTTTGACTCGGGTAAATATACCATCGCAGTTCACTTGAGAATTTAATGAGCGTGTGTTATTCTCTTTAAAAGGTTTGGATCTGTAAGTGATTGGCATCTTTAACATGTTTTATGCATGCATATCCATTTTTAAAGCATGTGTCGAAGAAATCACTTTCTTATAAAATTCTAAGATGTTAGGGTTGAACAAGTGGACTTGCCCAAACTTGGACAATAAACCTTTCGTGTTCATTTGTGGTGTGTGAATAAATTTTCTTCACTTAAATTTGTTGTAGTTTTAAATTTTTTCCATACATAAACTCTAAAATTTTCATTTTGTTCTGATCTATTTGCCTTTTTGGTTTACTGGATGAATGGAGAGCGAAAACTCAAAGTTTTGATTTAAGAAAAAGGAGTACATCTAAAAAGGAAAAGCACAATGCACAGATGTAGAGTGAGATAATTCCAAAGAGTGTCTGTAATTTATCGGGATTGTAAGTTCTTTTTAGTTTTTACAGATCAGGTTTTGCAATCGTTGGGAAAAAGGGGGAGGCGGGGGATTTTTAACAGACGGTTGACTCCAAATCCTTCAGCCGTTTCTTAAGATTATATAGTCCATTACGCATCATAAATCACTTTACAATCATGTATGATTGTTCGGTCAAATTTTTTTAAATGGGCAAAATAATAGCTTGTTTGACTCGAGTAAATATCCCACCACACGTTCACTTGAGAATTTAATGAGCGTTTGTTATTCTCTTTAAAAGGCATGGATCCATAGGTTGTTTGCATCTTTAATATGGTTCAAGCATGCATATCCATTTATAAAGCATGTGTGGAAGAAATCTCTTTCTTATAAAATTCCAAGCTGTTAGGGTTGAACTAGTGGAATTTCACAAACTTGGACAACAAAAATTTTGTGTTCAATTGTGGGGTGTGAATAAATTTTATTTGCTTACAATTTTTATTGTTACAATTTGTTTTCTTGCATAAAATCTAAAATTTTCATTTTGTTGTGATCTATTTGCCTTTTTGGTTTACAGGATGAAGTGAAAGTAAAAACTCAAAATTTTGATTTAAGAAAAAAGAGTACATCTAAAATGGAAATGCACAATGCAGGAATGTGGAGAGAGATAATTCCAAAGAAAGTCTGTTATTTTTAGGGATTGTAAGCAATTTTTAGTTTTTATATATCAGGTTTTCCAATCGTCGAGAAACGAGGGAGGGGGGGGGGGGGGGATTTTTAATCGAGTGTTGACTCCCTATCCAAAAGTCATTTCTTTGGGTAATATATCCAGCTACGCATGATAAATCACTTTGCAATCATCTAAGAATGTTAGGTCAGCTTTTTGTTAATGGGCACAATACTGGGTTGTTTGACTCGGGTAAATATCCCACCGCATGTTCACTTGAGAATTTAATGAGCGTGTGTTATTCTCTTTAAGAGGTTTGGATCCATAAGTGATTGGCGTCTTTAACATGTTTTATGCATGCATATCCATTTTTAAAGCATGTCTCAAAGAAATCGCTTTCTTATAAAATTCCAAGCTGTTAGGGTTGAACTAGTGGAATTTCCCAAACTTGGACAACAAAACTTTTGTGTTCATTTGTGGTGTGTGAATAAATTTTCTTTACTTACATTTGTTGTTGTTTTAAATTTTTTCCATACAAAAACTCTAAAATTTTCATTTTTTTGTGACCTATTTGCCTTTTGGGTTTACACGATGAAGGGAGAGCGAAAACTCAAAGTTTTGACTTAAGAAAAAAGAGGACATCTAAAATGGAAAAGCACAATGCACAAATGTAGAGTGAGATAATTCCAAAGAGTGTCTATAATTTATAGGGATTGTAGGTTATTTTTAGTTTTTACAAATCAGGTTTTGCAATCATCGGGAAAAAGGGGGAGGCGGGGGATTTTTAACTGAAGGTTGACTCAAATCCTTCAGTCGTTTCTTAGGATAATATAGCCTGTTACGCATCATAAATCACTTTACAATCATGTTTGATTGTTAGGTCAGCTTTTTTTAAATGGGCAAAATAATAGCTTGTTTGGCTCGAGTAAATATCCCACCACACGTTCACTTGAGAATTTAATGAGTTTTTGTTATTCTCTTTTAAAGGCTTGGATCCATAGGTTATTTGCATCTTCAATATGGTTCAAGCATGCTTATCCATTTATAAAGCATGTGTGGAAGAAATCTCTTTCTTATAAAATTCCAAGCAGTTAGGGTTGAACTAGTGGAATTTCACAAACTTGGACAACAAAAATTTTCTGTTCAATTGTGGGGTGTGAATAAATTTTATTTGCTTACAATTGTTATTGTTACAATTTGTTTTCGTACATAAAATCTAAAATTTTCATTTTATTGTGATCTATTTGCCTTTTTGGTTTACAGGATGAAGTGAGAGTAAAAACTCAAAATTTTGATTTAAGAAAAAAGAGTACATCTAAAATAGAAATGCACAATGCAGGAATGTGGAGAGAGATAATTCCAAAGAAAGTCTGTAATTTTTAGGGATTGTAAACACTTTTTAGTTTTTATATATCAGGTTTTCCAATCGTCGAGAAACGAGGGAGGTGGGGGATTTTTAATTGAGTGTTGACTCCCTATCCATAAGTCATTTCTTCGGGTAATATTGCCGTTACACTTGATAAATCACTTTACAATCATCTAAGAATGTTAGGTCAGCTTTTTGTAAATGGGAAAAATAATGGCTTGTTTGACTCGGATAAATATCCACCACACGTTCACTTGGATCCATCAGTGATTGGAATCTTTAACATGTTTTATGCATGCATATCCATTTTTAAAGCATGTCTCAAAGAAATCACTTTCTTATAAAATTCCAAGTTGTTAGGGTTGAACTAGTGGAATTTCCAAAACTTGGACAACAAAACTTTTGTGTTCATTTGTGGTTTATGAATAAATTTTCTTTACTTACATTTGTTGTTGTTTTAAATTTTTTCCATTCATCAACTCTAAAATTTTCATTTTGTAGTGATCTATTTGCCTTTTTGGTTGACAGGATGAAGTGAGAGTGAAAACTCAAAATTTTGATTTAAGAAAAAAAAGTGCATATAAAATGGAAATGCACAATGCAGAAATGCAGATAGAGAGAATTGCAAAGAAAGTCTGTATTTTTTTAGAATTGTAAGCACTTTTTAGTTTCTATATATCAGGTTTTTCAATCGTCGGGAAACGGGGGAGGCGGGGATTTTTAATTGAGTGTTGACTCCCTATCCATAAGTCATTTCTTAGGGTAATATAGCCCGTTACGCATGATAAATCACTTTACAATCATCTAAGATTGTTAGGTCTGCTTTTTTTAAATGGGCAAAATAATGGCTTGTTTGACTCGGGTAAGTATACGACCGCACGTTCACTTGAGAATTTAATGAGCGTGTGTTATTCTCTTTAAAAGGTATGGATCCATAAGTGATTGGCATCTTTAACATGTTTTATACATGCATATCCAATTTTAAAGCATGTGTCGAAGAAATCACTTTCTTATAAAATTCCAAGATGTTAGGGTTGAACAAGTGGAATTTCCCAAAATTGGACAAAAAAAATTTTGTGTTCATTTGTGGTGTGTGAATAAATTTTCTTTAATTAAATTTGTTGTTGTTTAAAATTTTTTCCATACATAAACTCTAAAATTTTCATTTTGTTGTGATCTATTTGCCTTTTGGGTTTACGGGATGAAGGGAGAGCGAAAACTCAAAGTTTTGATTTAAGAAAAAGGAGTACATCTAAAATGGAAAAGCACAATGCACAAATGTAGAGTGAGATAATTCCAAAGAGTGTCTATAATTTATCGGGATTGTAAGTTCTTTTTAGTTTTTATATATCAGGTTTTCCAATCATCGGTTAAAAAGGGGGAGGCGGGGGATTTTTAACTGAGGGTTGACTCCAAATCCTGAGTCATTTCTTAAGATTATATAGCCCATTACGCATTATAAATCACTTTACAATCATGTATGATTGTTAGGTCAGCTTTTTTGAAATGGGCAAAATAATAGCTTGTTTGACTCGAGTAAATATCCCCCCACACGTTCACTTGAGAATTTAATGAGCCTTTATTATTCTCTTTAAAAGGCTTGTATTGATAGGTTATTTGCATCTTAAATATGGTTCAAGCATTGATATCCATTTTTAAAGCATGTGTGGAAGAAATCTCTTTCTTATAAAATTCCAAGCTGTTAGGGTTGAACTAGTGAAATTTCCCAAACTTGGACAACAAAAATTTTGTATTCAATTGTGGGATGTGAATAAATTTTCTTTACTTACAATTGTTATTGTTACAATTTTTTTCCGTACATAAACTCTAAAATTTTCATTTTGTTGTGATCTATTTGCCTTTTTGGTTGACAGGATGAAGTGAGATCGAAAACTCAAAATTTTGATTTAAGAAAAAAGAGTACATCTAAAATTGAAATGCACAATGCAGGAATGTAGAGAGAGATAATTCCAAAGAAAGTCTATAATTTTTTAGGATTGTAAGCACTTTTTAGTTTTTATATATCAGGTTTTCCAATCGTCGGGAAACGGGGGAGGCGGGGGATTTTTAATCGAGTGTTGACTCCCTATCCACAAGTCATTTCTTCGAGTAATATAGCCCGTTACGCATGATAAATCACTTTACAATCATCTAAGATTGTTAGGTCTACTTTTTGTTAGTGGGCACAATAATGGCTTGTTTGACTCGGGTAAATATCCCACCGCATGTTCACTTGAGAATTTAATGACCGTGTGTTATTCTCTTTAAAAGGTTTGGATCCATAAGTGATTGGCATCTTTAACATGTTTTATGCATGCATATCCATTTTTAAAGCATGTCTCAAAGAAATCGCTTTCTTATAAAATTCCAAGCTGTTAGGGTTGAACTAGTGGAATTTCCCAAACTTGGACAACAAAACTTTTGTGTTCATTTGTGGTGTGTGAATAAATTTTCTTTACTTACATTTGCTGTTTTTTTAAATTTTTTCCATACATAAACTCTAAAATTTTCATTTTTTTGTGATCTATTTGCCTTTTGGGTTTACGGGATGAAGGGAGAGCGAAAACTCAAAGTTTTGATTTAAGAAAAAAGAGTACATCTAAAATGGAAAATTATAATGCACAAATGTAGAGTGAGATAATTCCAAAGAGTATCTATAATTTATAGGGATTGTAAGTTCTTTTTAGTTTTTACATATCAGGTTTTGCAATCGTCGGGAAAAGGGGGAGGTGGGGGATTTTTAACTGAGGGTTAACACCAAATCCTTAAGTCATTTCTTAGGATAATATTGCCCGTTACGCAAGATAAATCACTTTAAAATCATCTATGATTGGTGGGTCAGCTTTTTTTAAATGGGCAAAATAATGGCTTGTTTGACTCGAGTAAATATCCCACCGCACGTTCACTTTAGAATTTAATTAATGTTCTTTATTCACTTTAAAAGGCTTGGAGGCATAGGTGATTAGCATCGTTAACATGTTTCAAGCATGCATATCCATTTTTAAAGCATGTGTGGAAGAAATATCATTTTTATAAAATTCCAAGCTTTTAGGGTTGACCTAGTGGAATTTCCCAAACTGGGACCACAAAACTTTTGTGTTCATTTGTGGGGAATCAATAAAATTTATTTACTTACATTTGTTATTGTTATAATTTTTTTCCATACAAAAACTCTAAAATATTCATTTTGTTGTGATCTATTTGCCTTTTTGGTTTACGGGATCAAGTGAGAGCGAAATCTCAAAGTTTTGATTTAAGAAAAAAAGAGTACATCTAAAAAGGAAATGCACAATGCAAAAATGTAGAGAGAGATAATTCCAAAGAGTGTCTGTAATTTTTAGGGATTGTAAGCACTTTTTAGTTCTTATATATCAGGTTTTGCAATCGTCGGGAAACGGGGGAAGCGGGGATTTTTAATTGAGTGTTGACTCCCTATCCATAAGTCATTTCTTAGGGTAATATAGCCCGTTACGCATGATAAATAACTTTACAATCATCTATAATTGTTAGGTTAGCTTTTTGTAAATGGGCAAAATAAGGGCTTGTTTGACTCGGGCAAATATCCCACCGCATGTTCACTTGAGAATTTAATGAGCTTTTATTATTCTCTTTAAAAGGTTTGGATCCATAGGTGATTTGCATCTTTAACATATTTTATGTATGCATATCCATTTTTAAAGCATGTGTGGAAGAAATCTCTTTGTTATAAAACTCCAAGCTGTTAGGGTTGTACTAGAGGAATTTCCCAAACTTGGACAACAAAACTTTTGTGTTCATTTTTGGTCGGTGAATAAATTTTCTTTACTTACATTTGTTGTTGTTTTAAATTTTTACCATACATAAACCCTAAAATTTTCATTTTGTTGTGATCTATTTGCCTTTTCGGTTTACGGGAAGAAGGGAGAGCGAAAACTCAAAGTTTTGATTTAAGAAAAAAGAGTAGATCTAAAATTGAAAAGCACATTGCACAAATGTAGAGTGAGATAAATCCAAAGTGTGTCTATAATTTTTAGGGATCGTGACTTCTTTTTAGCTCTTATATATCAGGTTTTGCAATCGTCAGGAAAAGGGGGAGGCGGGGGATTTTTAACTGAGGGTTGACTTTAAATCCTTAAGTCATTTCTGTGGGTAGTATAGCCCGTTATGCATGATAAATCACTTTACAATCATCTATGATTGTTAGGTCAGCTTTTTCTAAATGGGCAAAATAATGGCTTGTTTGACTCGAGTAAATATCCCACCGCATGTTCACTTGAGAATTTAATGAGCATTTGTTATTCTCTTTAAAAGGTTTGGATGCATAGGTGATTTGCTTCTTTAACATGTTTCAAGCATGGATATCCATTTTTAAAGCATGTGTGGAAGAAATCTCGTTCTTATAAAATTCCATGTTGTTAGGGTTGAACTAGTGGAATTTCCCAAACTTGGACAACAAAACTTTTGTGTTCATATTTGGTGCATGAATAAATTTTCTATACTTACATTTGTCACTGTTTTAAATTTTTACCATACATAAACTCTAAAATTTTCATTTTGTTGTGATCTATTTGCCTTTTTGGTTTAAGGGATGAAGGGAGAGCGAAAACTCAAAGTTTTGATTTAAGAAAAAAGAGTTCATCTAAAATAGAAAATCTCAATGCAAAAATATAAAGTGAGATAATTCCAATGAGTGTCTGTAGTTTTTAGGGATTGTAATCTCTTTTTAGTTTTTATATATCAGGTTTTACAATCATTGGGAAAAGGGGGAGGTGGGGGATTTTTTACTGAATGTTGACTCCCAATGCATAAGTCATTTCTTTGGGTAATATAGGCCGTTACGCATGATAAATCACTTTACATTCATCAATGATTGTTAGGTCAGTTTTTTGTAAATTGGCAAAATAATGGCTTGTTTGACTCGGGTAAATATCCCACTACATGTTCACTTAAGAATTTTAAGAGCATTTGTTATTCTTTTTAAAAGCTTTGGATCCATAGGTGATTTGCATATTTAACATGTTTCAAGCATGCATATCCATTTTTAAAGCATGTGTGGAAGAAATCTCTTACTTATAAAATTCCAACCTGTTAGGGTTGAACTAGTGGAATTTCCCAAACTTGGACAACAAAACTTTTGTGTTCATTTGTGGTCTATGTATAGATTTTCTTAACTTTCATTTTTTATTGTCTTCATTTTTTTCCATACATAACCTCTAAATTTTTCATTTTGTTGTGATCTATTTGCCTTTTTGGTTTACGAGATGAAGGGAGAACGAAAACACAAAGTTTTATTTTAAGAAAAAAGAGTACATCTAAAATGGAAATGCATAATGCACAAATGTAGAGAGAGATAATTCCAAAGTGTGGCTGTAATTTTTATGGATTGTAAGCTCTTTTTAGCTTTTATATATTAGGTTTTACAATCTTCGGGAAAAGGGGGAGGCCGGGGATTTTTAACTGAGTGTCGACTCCCAATCCATAAGTCATTTCTTAGGGAAATATAGCCCATTACACTTGATAAATCACTTTACAATCATCTTCAATCGTTAGGTCAGCTTTTGTAAATGGGCAAAGTAATGGCTTTTTTGACTCGGGTAAATATCCCACCACACGTTCACTTGAGAATTTAATGATACTTTGTTATTCTCTTTAAAAGGTTTGGATCGATAGGTGATTTACATATTTAACATGTCTCAAGCATGCATATCTATTTTTAAAGCATGTGTGGAAGAAATCTCTTTCTTATAAAATTCCAAGCTGTTGGGGTTGCACTAGTAGAATTTCTCAAAATTGGACAACAAAACATATGTGTTCATTTTTGGGATGTGAATGAAATTTCTTTACTTGCATTTTTTATTGTTTTAAATTTTCTCAACACATAAACTCTAAAATTTTCATTTTGTTGTGATCTATTTGCCTTATTGTTTTACGGGATGAAGGGAGAGCGAAAACTCAAAGTTTTGATTTAAGAAAAAAGAGTACATCTAAAATTGAAATGCACAATGAACAAATTTAGAGAGAGATAATTCCAAAGAGTGTCTATAATTTTTAGGGATTGTAAACTCTTTTTAGTTTTTATATATCAGGTTTTCCAATCGTCGGGAAAAGGTGGATGCGGGGGATTTTTAACTGAGTGTTGACTCCCAATCCATAAGTAATTTCTTAGGGTAATATAGCCAGTGCCACATGATAAATCACTTTACAAACAACTATGATCGTTAGGTCAGCTTTTTGTAAATGGGCAAAATAATGTCTTGTTTGACTCAGGTAAATATCACACCACACGTTGACTTGACTATTTAATGAGCTTTTCTTATTCTCTTTAAATGGTTTGGATCCATAGGTGATTTGCATATTTAACATGTTTCAAGCATGCATATCCATTATTAAAGCATGTGTGGCAGAAATCTCTTTCTTATAAAATTCCAAGCTGTTAGGGTTTAACTTGTGTAATTTCCCAAACTTGGAGTAAAAAACTTTTGTGTTCATTGGTGGTGTGTGAATAAATTTTCTTTACTTACATTTGTTATTGTATTAAAATTTTCCATACATAAACTCTAAAATTTTAATTTTTTTTTATCTATTTGCCTTTTTGGTTTACGGGATGAATGGAGAGCGAAAACTCAAAGTTTTGATTTAAGTAAAAAGAGTACATCTAAAATGGACATGCACAATGAACAAATGTGGAGAGAGATGATTCCAAAGAGTGTCAGTTATTTTTTTGGAATGTAAGCTCTGTTTAGTTTTTATATATCTGTTTTTGTTATCATCGGGAAAAAGGGGAGGCAGGGGATTTTTAACTAAGTGTTGACTCCCAATCCATAAGTCATTTCTTTGGGTAATATAGCCTGTTATGCATGATAAATCACTTTAAAATCATCTATAATCGTTAGGTCAGTTTTTTAAAAGGGCAAAGTAATGGCTTGTTTGATTGGGGTAAATATCTCACTGCAGGTTCACTTGAGAATTTAATGATAGTTTGTTATTCTCTTTAAAAGGTTTGGATCCATAGGTGATTTACATATTTAACATGTTTCAAGCATGCATATCCATTTTTAAAGCATGTGTGGAAGAAATCTCTTTCTTATAAAATTCCAGGCTATTAGGGTTGAACGAGTAAAATTTCTCAAACTTGGACAACAAAACTTTTGTGTTCATTTGTGTTATGTGAATGAATTTTCTTTACTTACATATGTTATTGTTTAAAATTTTTACCATACATAAACTCTAAAATTTTCAATTTGTTGTGATCTATTTGCCTTTTTGGTTTACGAGATGAAGGGAGAGCGAAAACTAAAAGTTTTGATATAATAGAAAAGAGTACATCTAAAATGGAAATGCACAATGAACAAATGTAGAGACAGATAATTCCAAAGAGTGTCAGTAATTTTTAGGGATAGTAAACACTTTTTAGTTTTTATATATCAGGTTTTCAAATCGTCTGGAAAAGGGGGAGGCGGGGGTTTTTTAACTGAGTGATGACTCCCAATCCATAAGTCATTTTTTAGGGTAATATAGCCAGTGCCGCATGATAAATCTATTTACAATCATCTATGATCATTAGGTCAGCTTTTGGTAAATGGGCAAAATAATGGCTTGTTTGACTCGGGTAATTATCCAACCACAAGTTCACTTGAGAATTTAATGAGCGTTTGTTATTCTCTTTAAAAGGTTTGGATTCAATGGTGATTTGCATATTTAAAATTTTTGATGCATATCCATTTTTAAAGCATGTCTAGAAGAAATCTCTTTCTTATAAAATTTCAAGCTGTTAGGATTGAAAGTGTGTAATTTCCTTAACTTGGACTACAAAAATTTTGTGTTCATTTGTGGTGTGTGAATAAATTTTCTGTTCTTACATTTCTTATTGTTTAAAATTTTTTCCATATATAAAATCTAAAATTTTAATTGTTTTGTATTTTTTGCCTTTTTAGTTTAGGGATGAAGGGAGAGTGAAAACTCAAAGTTTGGATTTAAGAAAAAACAGTACATCTAAAAGGGAAATGCCAAATGCACAAATGTAGAGAGAGATAATTCCAAAGAGTGTCTGTAATTTTTAAGGATTGTACGCTCTTATTAGTTTTTATATTTTAGGTTTTGCAATCTTCAGGAAAATGAGAGGTGGGGGATTTTTAACTGAGTGTTGACTCCCAATCCATAAGTCATTTCTTAGGGTAATATAGCTCGTTGCGCATGATAAATCACTTTACAATCATCTATGATTGTTAGGTCAGCTTTTTATAAATGAGCAAAATAATGGCTTGTTTGACTCGGGTAAATATCCCACCGCATGTTCACTTGAGAATTTAATGAGCGTTTGTTATTCTCTATAGAAGGTTTGGATCCATAGGTGATTTGCATCTTTAACATGTTTCAAGCATGCATATCCATTTTTAAAGCATGTGGGGAAGAAATCTCTTTGTTCTAAAAATCCAATGCAGTTAGGGTAGAACTAGTAGAATTTCTCAAACTTGAACAACAAAACTTTTGTGTTCATTTGTGGTGTGTGAATGAATTTTCTTTACTTGCATTTTTTTTTATTAAAATTTTTTCCATTCATAAACACTAAAATTTTCATTTTGTTGTGATCTATTTGCCTTTTTGGTTTACGGGATGAAGGGAGAGCGAAAACTAATAGTTTTGATTTATGAAAAAAGATTACATCTAAAATGGAAATGCACAATGCAAAAATGTAGAGAGAGATAATTCCATAGAGTGTTTGTAATTTTTATGGATTGTAAGGTCTTTTTAGTTTTTATATATCTGGTTTTGCAATCGTCGGGAAAAGGGGGAGGCGGGGGATTTTTAACTGAGTGTACTAGTGGAATTTCCCAAACTTGGATAAAAAAAATTGTGTGTTCATTTGTGGTGTGTGGATAAATTTTTTTTACTTACATTTGCTATTGTTTTAAATTATTTCCATACATAAACTCTAAAATTTTCATTTTGTTGTGATCTATTTGCCATTTTGGTTTACGGGATGAAGGGAGAGAGAAAGCTAAAAGTTTTGATTTAAGAAAACAGAGTATATCTAAAATGGAAATGCACAATGCACAAATGCAGAGACAGAAAATTCCAAAGAGTGTCTCTAATTTTTAGGGATTGTAAGCTCTTTTTATTTTTTATATAGATGGTTTTGCAATCATGGAGAAAAGGGGGAAGCGGGGGATTTTTAACTGAGTGTTGACTCCCAATCCATAAGTCATTTCTTAGGGAAATATAGCCCATTAAGTATGATAAATTACTTTAAAATCATCTATTATTGTTAGGTCAGCTTTTTGTAAATGGGCAAAATAATGGCTTGTTTGATTCGGGTAAATATCTCACCGCACGTTCACTTGAGAATTTAATGAGCGTTTATAATTCTATTTGAAAGGTTTAAATCCATAGGTGATTTGCATCTTTAACATGTTTCAAGCATGCATATCCATTTTTCAGGCATATGTGGAAGAAATCTCTTTTTTATAAAATTCCCAGCTGTTAGGGTTGAACTTGTACAATTTTCCCAAACATGGACAACAAAACTTTTGTGCTCATTTGCCTTTTTTGGTTTACGTGATGAAGGGAGAGAGAAAAGTAATTGTTTTGATTTAAGAAAAAATTGTACATCTAAAAGGGAAATACACAATGGACAAATGTAGAGAGAGATAATTCCAAAGAGTATCTGTTAGTTTTAGGGATTGTAAGCTCTTGTTTGTTTTTATATACATGGTTTTACAATCGTCGGGAAAAGGGGGAGGCGGTGGATTTTCAACTGAGTTTTGACTCCAATCCATAAGTCATTTCTTAGGGTAATATAGCCCGTGCCGCATGATAAATCACTTTACAAACAACTACGATCATTAGGTCAGCTTTTTGTATATGGGCAAAATAATGGCTTCTTTGACTCTGGTAAATATCACGCCACACGTTCACTTGACTATTTAATGAGCATTTGTTATTCTCTTTAAAAGTTTGGATCCATAGGTGATTTGCATATTTAACATGCTTCAAGCATGCATATCCATTTTTAAAGCATGTGTGGAAGAAATCTCTTTCTTATAAAATTCCAAGCTGTTAGGGTTGAACTTGTGGAATTTCCCAAACTTGGACTAAAAAACTTTTGTGTTCATTGGTGGTGTGTGAATAAATTTTCTTTACTTACCTTTGTTATTGTATTAAAAATTTTCCATACATAAACTCTAAAATTTTAATTTTTTTTATTTATTTGTCTTTTTGGTTTACGGGATGAATGGAGAGCGAAAACTCAAAGTTTTGATTTAAGAAAAAAGAGTACATCTAAAATGGAAATGCACAATGAACAAATGTAGAGAGAGATAATTCCAAAGAGTGTCAGCAATTTTGATGGATTGTAAGCTCTATTTAGTTTTTATATATCTGTTTTTGCTATCATCGGGAAAAAAGGGGAGGGATTTTTAACTAAGTGTTGACTCCCAATCCATAAGTCATTTCTTTGGGTAATATAGCCCGTTACACATGATAAATCACTTTAAAATCATCTATAATCATTAGGTCAACTTTTTTAAAAGGGCAAAGTAATGGCTTGTTTGACTCGGGTAAATATCCCATCGCACGTTCACTTGAGAATTTGATGAGAGTTTGTTATTCTCTTTAAAAGGTTTGGATCCATAGCTGATTTACATATTTAACATGTTTCAAGCATGGATATCCATTTTTAAAGCATGTGTGGAAGAAATCTCTTTCTTATAAAATTCCAAGCTATTAGGGTTGAACAAGTAGAATTTCTCAAACTTGGACAACAAAACTTTTGTGTTCATTTGTGGTATGTAAATGAATTTTCTTTACCTACATTTGTTATTGTTTAAAATTTTTTCCATACATAAACTCTAAAATTTTCAATTTGTTGTGATCTAGTTGCCTTTTTGGTTTACGGGATGAAGGGAGAGCGAAAACTAAAAGTTTTGATTTAATACAAAAGTGTACATCTAAAATGGAAATGCACAATGAACAAATGTAGTGAGAGATAATTCCAAAGAGTGTATGTAATTTTTAGGGATTGTAAACTCTTTTTAGTTTTTATACATCAGGTTTTTCAATCGTCGGGAAGAAGGGGAGGCGGGGGATTTTTAACTGAGTGTTGACTCCCAATCCATAAGTCATTTTTTAGGGTAATATAGCCAGTGCCGCATGATAAATCACTTTACAATCATCTATGATCGTTAGGTCAGCTCTTTGTAAATGGGCAAAATAATGCCTTATTTGACTTGGGTAATTATTCAACCACACGTTCACTTGAGAATTTAATGATCGTTTGTTATTCTCTTTAAAAGGTTTGGATCCAATGGTGATTTGCATATTTAAAATTTTTCAAGCATGCATATCCATTTTTAAAGCATGTCTGGAAGAAATCTCTTTCTTATAAAATTCCAGGCTGTTAGGGTTGAACGTGTGCAATTTCCCAAACTTGGACTACAAAACTTTTGTGTTCATTTGTGGTGTGTGAATAAATTTTCTTTACTTACATTTCTTATTGTTTAAAATTTTTTCCATACATAAACTCTAAAATTTTAATTTTTTTGTGATTTTTTCCCTTTTTGGTTTAGGGATGAAGGGAGAGTGAAAACTCAAAGTTTTGATTTACGAAAAAAGAGTACATCTAAAAGGGAATTGTAAAATGCAAAAATGTAGAGAGAGATAATTCCAAAGAGTGTCTTTAATTTTATAGGATTGTACGCTCTTTTTAGTTTTTATATTTTTGGTTTTGCAATCTTTAGGAAAATGGGAGGTGGGGGATTTTTAACTGAGTGTTGACTCCCAATCCATAAGTCATTTCTTAGGGTAATATAACCCGTTACGCATGATAAATCAATTTACACTCATCTATGATCGTTAGGTCAGCTTTTTATAAATAGGCAAAATAATGGCTTGTTTGACTCGGGTAAATATCCCACCGCGCGTTCACTTGAGAACTTAATGAGCGTTTGTTATTCTCTATAGAAGGTTTGGATCCATATGTGATTTGGATCTTTAACATGTTTCAAGCATGCATATCCATTTTTAAAGCATGTGGGGAAGAAATCTCTTTCTTCTAAAATTCAAAGAAGTTAGGGTAGAACTAGTAGAATTTCTCAAACTTGGACAACAAAACTTTTGTGTTCATTTGTGGTGTGTGAATGAATTTTCTTTACTTACATTTTTTTTGTTTAAAATTTGTTCCATTCATAAACTCTAAAATTTTCATTTTGTTGTGATCTATTTGCCCTTTTGGTTTATGGGATGAAGGGAGAGCGAAAACTAATAGTTTTGATTTATGAAAAAAGATTATATCTGAAATGGAAATGCACAATGAAAAAATGTAGAGTGAGATAATTCCATAGAGTGTTTGTAATTTTCAGGGATTGTAAGGTCTTTTTAGTTTTTATATATCTGGTTTTGCAATCGTCGGGAAAAGGGGGAGGCGGGGGATTTTTAACTAAGTGTTGACTCTAAATCCATAACTCATTTCTTAGGGTAATATAGTCCGTTACGCAAGATAAATCACTTTACAATCATCTATGATCGTTAGGTCAGCTTATTGTAAATGGGCAGAATAATGGCTTGTTTGACTCGGGTAAATATCCCACCGTACGTTCACTTAAGAATTTAATGAGCGTTTGTTATTCTCTTTAAAAGGTTTGGATCCATAGGTGATTTGCATTTTTAACATGTTTCAAGCATGCATATCCATTTTTAAAGCATGCGTGGAAGAAATCTCTTTCTTTTAAAATTCCAAGCTGTTAGGGTTGAACTAGGGGAATTTCCCAAACTTGGACAACAAAACTTTTCTGTTCATTTGTGGTGTATGAATAAATTTTCTTTACTTACATTTGTTATTATTTAAATTTTTTCCATACATAAACTCTAAAATTTTCATTTTGTTGTGATCTATATGCCTTTTTGGTTTTCGGGATGAATGGAGTGCGAATACTCAAAGTTTTGATTTATGAAAAAAGAGTACATCTAAAATGGAAATGCACGATGCAAAAATGTAGAGAGAGATAATTCCAAAGAGTGCCTATAATTTTTAGGGATTGTAAGCTCTTTTTAGTTTTTGTATATAACAGGTTTTGCAATCGTCGAGAAAACGGAGAGGTGGGGGATTTTGAACTGAGTGTTGACTCCCAATCCATAAGTCATTTCTTAGGGTAATATAGCCCATTATGCATGATAAATCACTTTACAATCATCTATGATTGTTAGGTCAGCTTTTTTTAAATGGGCAAAATAATTGCTTGTTTGGCTCGAGTAAATATCCCACCGCACATTCACTTGAGAATTTAATGTGTGTTTGTTATTCTCTTTAACAGCCATGGATCCAAAGGTGATTTGCATCCTTAAAATGTTTCAAGCATGCATATCCATATTTAAAGCATTGGGGAAGAAATCTCTTTCTTATAAAATTCCAAAGCTGTTAGGGTTGAACTAGTGGAATTTCCCAAACTTGGACAACAAAACTTTTGTGTTCATTTTTGGTTTATGAAGAAATTTTCTTTACAAGCATTTGTTATTGTTTTAAATTTTTTCCATACAAAAACTCTAAAATTTTCTTTTTGTTGTGATTTATTCACCTTTTGGGTTTACGGGATAAAGGGAGAGTGAAAAGTCAAAGTGTGGATTTAAGATGAAAGAGTTCATCTAAAATGGAAATTTCACAGTGCACAAATGCAGAGAGAGATAATTCCATAGATTGTCTATAATTTTTAGGGATTGCAAGCTCTTTTTAGTTTTTATAGATCAGGTTTTGCAATCGTCGGGAAAAGGGGGAGGCCAGGGATTTTTAACTGAGTGTTGATTCCAATCCATAAGTCATTTCTTAGGGTATTTTTGCCCATTACGCATGATCAATCACTTTACAATCATCTATGATTGTTTTGTCAGTGTTTTCTAAATGGGCAAAATAATGACGGGCTTTGTCTCGAGTAAACATCCCACCGCACGTTCACTTGAGAATTTAATGAGTGTTTGTTATTCTCTTTAAAAGGTTTGGATCCATTGGTGATTTGCATATTTAGCATGTTTTAAGCATGCATAACCATTTTAAAAGCATGTGTGGAAGAAATCTCTTTCTTATAAAATTCCAAGCTGTTAGGGTTTAACTAGTGGAATTTCCCAAACTTGGACAACAAAACTTTTGTGTTCGTTTGTGGTGTGTGAAAAAAATTTCTTTACTTAAATTTGTTATTGATTTAAGATTTTTTCATACATAAACTCTTAATTTTCCATTTAGTTGTGATCTTTTTGACTTTTTGCTTTACGGGATGAAGGGAGAGCGAAAACTCAAAGTTTTGATTTAAGAAAAAAGAGTACATCTAAAATGGAAATGCACAATCAACAAATGTAGCGGGAGATAATTGCAAACAGTGTCTATAATTTTTGGGGATTGCAAGCTTTTTTTAGCTTTTGTACATCAGGTTTTGCAATCGTCGGGAAAAGGGGGAGGCGGGGGATTTTTAACTAAGTGTTTGACACCCAATCCATAAGTCATTTCTTAGGGTAATATAGCCCATTACACATGATAAAACACTTTAAAATCATCTATGATTGTTAGGTCAGCTTTGTTTAAATGGGCAAAATAATGACTTGTTTGACTCGGGTAAATATCCCACCGCACGTTCACTTGAGAATTTAATAAGCGTTTGTTATCCACTTTAAAATGTTTAGATGCATAGGTGATTTGCATCTTTAACATGTTTCAAGCATGTAGATCCATTTTTAAAGCATGTGTGGAAGAAATCACTTTCTTGTAAAATTTCAAGCTGTTAGGGTTTAACTAGTGGGATTTCCCAAACTTGGAAAACAAATTTTATGGTGTGTTAATAAATTTTATTTACTTATATTTGTTTTTATTTTAAACTTTTTCCATACATAAACTCAAAACTTTTCATTTTATTGTGATCTATTTGCCTTTTTGGTTTACGGGATGAAGGGAGAGCAAAAACTCAAAGTTTTGATATAAGAAAAAAGTGTACATCTAAAATTGAAATTCACAATGCATAAATGTAAAGAGAGATAATTCCAAAGAGTGTCTGCAATTTTTAGGGATTGTAAGTACCTTTTACTTTTTAGATATCAGGTTTTGCAATCGTGAGGAAATAGGGGAGGCGAGGGATTTTTAACTGAGTGTTGACTCACAATCCTTAAGTCATTTCTTTGGGTAATATCGCCCATTATGAATGATAAATCACTTTACAACAATCTTTGATTGTTAGCTCAGCATTTTTTAAATGGGCAAAATAATGGCTTGTTTGATTCGGGTAAATATCCCAACGCACGTTCACTTGAGAATTTAATGAGCATCTGTTATTCTCTTTAAAAGCTTTGGATACATAGGTGATTTGAATCTTTAACATGTTTCAAGCATCCATATCCATTTTTAAAGCATGTGTGGAAGAAATCGATTTATTATATAATTCCAAGCTGTTAGGTTTGAACTTGTGAAATTTCCCAAACTTGAACATCAAAACTTTTGTGTTCATCTGTGGTGTGTGAATAAATTTTGTTTACTTAATTTTTTTTTTGTTTTAAATTTTTTACATACATAAACTCTGAAATTTTCATTTTGCTGTGATTTATTTGTCTTTTTGGTTTAACGGGATGTAGGGAGAGGGAAAACTCAAAGTTTTGATTTAAGAAAAAAGAGTACATCTAAAATGGAAATGCAGAATGCACCAATGTAGAGAGAGATAATTCCAAAGGGTGTCTATAATTTTTAGGGATTGTAAGCTTTTTTTAGTTTTTATATATCTGGTTTTGCAATCGTCGGGAAAAGGGGCGTGGAGGGGGATTTTTAACTGAGTGTTAACTCCAAATCCATAAGTCATTCCTTATGGTATTATAGCCCGTTACGCATGATAAATCACTTTATAATCATTTACGATCGTTATGTCAACTTGTTGTAAATGGGCAAAATAATGGCTTGTTCAACTTGGGTAAATATTCCACCACACTTTCACTTGAGAATTTAATGAGTGTTTGTTATTCTCTTTAAAAGGTTTGGATCCATAGGAGATTTGCATCTTTAACATGTTTTAGGTATGCATATCCATTTTTAAAGCATGTGTGGAAGAAATCTCTTTCTTTTAAAATTCCAAACAGTTAGGATTGAACTAGTGGAATTACCCAAAGTTGGACAACAAAACTTTTGTGTTCATTTGTGGTGCGTGAATAAATTTTCTTTACTTACATTCATTATTGTTTTAAATATTTTCCATACATAAACTCTTAAATTTTCATTTTGTTGTGATCTATTTGCCTTTTTGGTTTATGGGATAAAGGGAGAGCGAAAACTCAAAGTTTTGATTTAAGAAAAAAGTGTACATCTAAAATGGAAATGCGCAATGAACAAAAGTAGAGAGAGATAATTCCGAAGAGTGTTTGTAATTTTAAGGAATTGTAAGCTCTTTTTTGTTTTTATATATCAGGTTTTGCAATCATCGGGAAAAGGGGGAGGCGGGGGATTGTTAGTTGAGTGTTGACTCCTAATCCATAAGTCATTGCTTAGGGGTATATATCCTGTTACGCATGATAAATCACTTTAAAATCATCTATGATTAATAGGTCAGCTTTTTTTAAATGGGCAAAATAATGGTTTGTTTGACTCGGGTAAATATTCCACCGCTAGTTCACTTGAGAATTTAATGAGCGTTTGTTATTATCTTTAAAAGCTTTGGATCCATAGGTGATTTTCATCTTTAACTTGTTTCAAGCATGCATATCCAATTTTAATTCATGAATGGAAGAAATCTGATTCTTATAAAATTCCAAGCATTGAGGGTTGAACTAGTGGAATTTCCCAAACTTGGATAAAAAAATTTTTGTGTTCATTTGTGGTGTGTGAATAAATTTTCTTTACTAACATTAGTTATTGTTTTAAATTTTTTCCATACATAATCTCTAAAATTTTCATTTTGTTGTGATCTAATTGCCATTTTGGTTTACGGGATGAAGGGAGAGCAAAAACTCAAAGTTTTGATTTAAAAAAACAGAGTACATCTAAAATGGAAATGCACAATGCACAAATGAAGAAAGAGAAAATTCCAATGAGTGTCTCTAATTTTTAGGGATTGTAAGCTCATTTTATTTTTTATTTATCAGGTTTTACAATCGTGGAGAAAAGGGGGAAGTGGGGGATTTTTAACTGACTCCCAATCCATAAGTCATTTCTTAGGGAAATATAGCCCGTTAAGCATGATAAATTACTTTACAATCATCTATGATTGTTAGGTCAGTTTTTTGTAAATAGGCAAAATAATGGCTTGTTTGACTCGGGTAAATATCTCACCGCACGTTCACTTGAGAATTTAATGAGCGTTTGTAATTCTATTTGAAAGGTTTGGACCCATTGCTGATTTGCATCTTTACCATGTTTCAAGCATGCATATCCACTTTTCAAGCATGTGTGGAAGAAATCTCTTTTTTATAAAATTCCAAGTTGTTAGGGTTGAACTTGTGAAATTTCCCAAACATGGACAACAAAACTTTTGTGTTCATTTGTGGTGTGTAAATAAATTTTCTATACTTAAATTTTTTATTCTTTTAAATTTTTTCCATACGTAAACTCTAAAATTTTCATTTTGTTGTGATCTATTTCCTTTTTGGTTTACATGATGAAGGGAGAGAGAAAAATCAATGTTTTGATTTAAGAAAAAACTGTACATCTAAAAGGGAAATACACAATGGACAATTGTAGAGAGAGATAATTCCAAAGAGTGTCTGTAATTTTTAGCGATTGTAAGCTCTTGTTTGTTTTTATATACATGGTTTTACAATCGTCGGGAAAAGGGGGAGCGGGGGATTTTTAACTGAGTGTTCACTCCAATCCATTAGTCATTTCTTAGGGTAATATAGCCCGTTACGCATGATAAATCACTTTACAATCATCTATGATCGTTAGGTCAGCTTTTCGTAAATGGGCAAAATAATTGCTTGTTTGACTCGGGTAAATATCCCACCGATGTTCACTTGAGAATTTAATGAGCATTAGTTATTCTCTTCAAAAGGTTTGGATCCATAGGTGATTTGCATTTTTAACATGTTTCAAGCATGCATATCCCTTTTTAAAGCATGTGTGGAATAAATCGATTTATTATATAATTCCAAGCTGTTAGGGTTGAACTTGTGGAATTTCCCAAACTTGGACATCAAAACTTTTGTGTTCATTTGTGGAGTGTGAATAAATTTTATTTACTTAAATTTGTTTTTTTTTTTAAATTTTTTACATTCATTAACTCTAAAATTTTCATTTTGCTGTGATTTATATGCCTTTTTGGTTTAACGGGATTTAGGGAGAGTGAAAAACTCAAAGTTTTGATTTAAGAAAAAAGAGTACATCTAAAATGGAAATTCAGAATGCACCAATGTAGAGAGAGATAATTCCAAAGGGTGTCTATAAATTTTAGGGATTGTAAGCTCTTTTTAGTTATTATATATCAGGTTTTGCAATCGTCGGGAAAAGGGGCGAGGAGGGGGATTTTTAACTGAGTGTTGATTCCAAATCCATAAGTCATTTCTTAGGGTAATATACCTCGTTATGCATGATATATCACTTTACAATCATCTACGATCGTCATGTCAGCTTGTTGTAAATGGGCAAAATAATGGCTTGTTCGACTTGGGTAAATATTCCACCACACTTTCACTTGAGAATTTAATGACGTTTGTTATTCTCTTTAAAAGGTTTGGATCCATAGGAGATTTCCATCTTTAACAAGTTTTAGGTTTGCATATCCATTTTTAAAGCATGTGTGGAAGAAATATCTTTCTTTTAAAAATCCAAGCAGTTAGGATTGAACTAGTGGAATTTCCCAAAGTTGGACAACAAAACTTTTGTGTTCATTTGTGGTGCGTGAATAAATTTTCTTTACTTACATACGTTATTGTTTTAAACATTTTCCATACATAAACTCTTAAATTTTCATTTTGTTGTGATCTATTTGCCTTTTTGGTTTATGGGATAAAGGGAGAGCGAAAACTCAAAGTTTTGATTTAAGAAAAAAGTGTACAACTAAAATGGAAATGCGCAATGAAAAAAAGTAGAGAGAGATAATTCCGAAGAGTGTTTGTAATTTTAAGGAATTGTAAGCTCTTTTTTGTTTTTATATCTTAGGTTTTGCAATCGTCGGGAAAAGGGGGAGGAGGGGGATTTTTAGTTGAGTGTTGACTCCTAATCCATAAGTCATTTCTTAGGGGAATATAACCTGTTACACATGATAAATCACTTTAAAATCATCTATGATTAATAGGTCAGCTTTTTGTAAATGGGCAAAATAATTGCTTGTTTGACTCGGGTAAATATCCCAACGCACGTTCACTTGAGAATTTAATGAGCATCTGTTATTCTCTTTAAAAGCTTTGGATACATAGGTGATTTGAATCTTTAACATGTTTCAAGCATGCATATCCATTTTTAAAGCAAGTGTGGAAGAAATCGATTTATTATATAATTCCAAGCTGTTAGGGTTGAACTTGTGGAATTTCCCAAACTTGAACATCAAAACTTTTGTGTTCATTTGTGGTGTGTGAATAAATTTTCTTTACTTAATTTTTTTTGTTTTAAATTTTTTAAACACATAAACTCTGAAATTTTCATTTTGCTGTGATTTATTTGTCTTTTTAGTTTAACAGGATGTAGGGAGAGCGAAAACTCAAAGTTTTGATTTAAGAAAAAAGAGTAAATCTAAAATGGAAATGCAAAATGCACCAATGTAGAGAGAGATAATTCCAAAGGGTGTCTATAATTTTTAGGGATTGTAAGCTTTTTTTAGTTTTTATATATCTGGTTTTGCAATCATCGGGAAAAGGGGCGTGGAGGGGGATTTTTAACTGAGTGTTGATTCCAAATTCATAAGTCATTTCTTAGGGTAATATACCTCGTTATGCATGATATATCACTTTACAATCATCTACGATCGTCATGTCAGCTTGTTGTAAATGGGCAAAATAATGGCTTGTTCGACTTGGGTAAATATTCCACCACACTTTCACTTGAGAATTTAATGAGCGTTTGTTATTCTCTTTAAAAGGTTTGGATCCATAGGAGATTTCCATCTTTAACAAGTTTTAGGTTTGCATATCCATTTTTAAAGCATGTGTGGAATAAATCTCTTTCTTTTAAAATTCCAAGCAGTTAGGATTGAACTAGTGGAATTTCCCAAAGTTGGACAACAAAACTTTTGTGTTCATTTGTGGTGCGTGAATAAATTTTCTTTACTTACATTCATTATTGTTTTAAACATTTTCCATACATAAACTCTTAAATTTTCATTTTGTTGTGATCTATTTGCCTTTTTGGTTTATGGGATAAAGGGAGAGCGAAGAAAACTCAAAGTTTTGATTTAAGAAAAAAGTGTACATCTAAAATGGAAATGCGCAATGAACAAAAGTAGAGAGAGATAATTCCGAAGAGTGTTTGTAATTTTAAAGAATTGTAAGTTCTTTTTTGTTTTTATATTTCAGGTTTTGCAATCGTCGGGAAAAGGGGGAGGCGGGGGATTTTTAGTTGACTATTGACTCCTAATCCATAAGTCATTTCTTAGGGGAATATAACCTGTTACGCATGATAAATCACTTTAAAATCATCTATGATTAATAGGTCAGCTTTTTGTAAATGGGCAAAATAATGGTTTGTTTGACTCGGGTAAATATGCCACCGTTAGTTCACTTGAGAATTTATTGAGCGTTTGTTATTCTCTTTAAAAGCTTTGGATCCATAGGTGATTTTCATCTTTAACTTGTTTCAAGCATGCATATCCAATTTTAATTCATGAATGGAAGAAATCTCATTCTTATAAAATTCCAAGCTTTTAGGGTTGAACTAGTGGAATTTGCCAAACTTGGATAAAATAATATTTTTGTTCATTTGTGGTGTGTGAATAAATTTTCTTTACTAACATTTGTTATTGTTTTAAATTTTTTCCATACATAAACTCTAAAATTTTCATTTTGTTGTGATCTATTTGCCATTTTGGTTTACTGGATGAAGGGAGAGCAAAAACTCAAAGTTTTGATTTAAGAAAGCAGAGTACATCTAAAATGGAAATGCACACTGCAGAAATGTAGAAAGAGAAAATTCCAATGAGTGTCTCTAATTTTTAGGGATTGTAAGCTCTTTTTATTTTTTATATATCAGGTTTTGCAATCGTGGAGAAAAGGGGGAAGCGGGGGATTTTTAACTGAGTGTTGACTCCCAATCCATAAGTAATTTGTGAGGGAAATATAGCCCGTTAAGCTTGATAAATTACTTTACAATCCTCTATGATTATTAGGTCAGCTTTTTGTCAATGGGCAAAATAATGGCTTGTTTCACTCGGGTAAATATCTCACTGCACGTTCACTTGAGAATTTAATGAGCATTTGTAATTCTATTTGAAAGGTTTGGATCCATAGGTGATTTGCATCTTTAACATGTTTCAAGCATGCACATCCATTTTTCAGGCATGTGTGGAAAAAATCACTTTTTTATAAAATTCCAAGCTGTTAGGGTTGAACTAGTGGAGTTTCCCAAACTTGGACAACAAAAATTTTGTGTTCACTTGTGGTGTGTGAATAAATTTTCTTTACTTACATTTTTTGTTGTTTTAAATTTTTTCCATACGTAAACTCTAAAATTTTCATTTTGTAGTGATCTATTTGCCTTTTTGGTTTAAGTGATGAAGGGAGAGAGAAAAGTCAATTTTTTTTATTCAAGAAAAAATTGTACATCTAAAAGAGAAACACACAATGGACAAATGTAGAGAGAGATAATTCCACTGAGTGTCTTTAATTTTTAGGGATTGTATGCTCTTGTTTGTTTTTATATATATGGTTTTACAATCGTTGGGAAAAGGGGGAGGCGGGGGATTTTTAAATGAGTGTTGACTCCAATCCATTAGTCATTTCTTAGGGTAATATAGCCCGGTACGCATGATAAATCACTTTACAATCATCTATGATCGTTAGGTCAGCTTTATGTAAATGGGCAAAATAATTGCTTGTTTGACTCGGGTAAATATCCCAACGCACGTTCACTTGAGAATTTAATGAGCATCTGTTATTCTCTTTAAAAGGTTTGGATCCATAGGTGATTTGCATCTTTAACATGTTTTAAACATGCATATCCATTTTTAAAGCATGTGTGGAAGAAATCTCTTTCTTATAAAATTCCAAGCTGTTAGGGTTGAACTTGTGGAGTTTCCCAAACATGGACAACAAAACTTTTGTGTTCATTTGTGGTGTGTGAATAAATTTTCTTTACTTACATTTTTGATTGTTTTAAATTTTTTCCATACAAAAACTCTATAATTTTCATTTTGTTGTGATCTATTTGCCTTTTTGTTTTTGGGATGAAGGGAGAGCGAAAACTCAAAGTTTTGATTTATGAAACAAGAGTACATCTAAAATGGAAATGCACCATGCACAAATGTGGAGAGAGATAATTCCAAAGAGTGCCTGTAATTTTTAGGGCTTATAAGCTCTTTTTTGTATTTATATATCAGGTTTTGCAATGGTGGGGAAAAGTGGGAGGCAGGGTACTTTTACTTGAGTGTTGACTCCCAATCCATCAGTAATTTCTTAGGGTAATATAGCCCGTTATGCATGATGAATCACTTTACAATCATCTATGATTGTTAGGTCAGCTTTTTGTAAATGGGCAAAATAATGGCTTGTTTGACTCGGGTAAATATCCCACCGCACATTCACTTGAGAATTAATGTGATTTTGTTATTCTCTTTAAAAGCCATGGATCGAAAGGTGATTTGCATCTTTAACATGTTTCAAGCATGCATATCCATTTTTAAAGCAATTGGGGAAGAAATCTCTTTCTCAAAAAATTCCAAGCAATTAGGGTTGAACTAGTGGAATTTCCCAAACCTGGACAGCAAAACTTTTGTGTTTATTTTTGGGGTGAAAATAAATTTTCTTTACTTACATTTTTTATTGTTTTAATTTTTTTCCATACATAAACTCTTAAATTTTTGTTTTGTTGTCATCTATTTGCCTTTTTGGTTTACGGGATGATGGGAGAGCGAAAACTCAAAGTTTTGATTTAAGAAAACAAAGTACATCTAAAATGGAAATGCACAATGCACAAATGTAGAGAGAGAAAATTCCAATGAGTGTCTCTAATGTTTAGGGATTGTAAGCTCTTTTTAGTTTTTATATTTCAGGTTTTGCAATCGTGGGAAAAGGGGGAGGCGGGGGATTTTTAACTGTGTTGACTCCCAATCCATAAGTCATTTCTTAGGGTAATATAGCCTGTTACGCTTGAAAAATCACTTTACAATCATCTATGATTGTTAGGTCAGCTTTTTGAAAATGGGCAAAATAATGGCTTGTTTGACTCGGGTAAATATCCCACCGCACGTTCAATTGATAATTTA
The DNA here is from genome assembly GCF_029961685.1 of Aristolochia californica. Lineage (NCBI taxonomy): Eukaryota > Viridiplantae > Streptophyta > Magnoliopsida > Piperales > Aristolochiaceae > Aristolochia > Aristolochia californica. The sequence continues at coordinate 25,871,459 of NW_027181992.1, forward strand.
ATGAGCATTTCTTATTCTCTTTAAAAGGCTTGGATCCATATTTTATTTCCATCTTTAACATGTTTCAAGTATGCATATCCATATTTAAAGCATGTGTGGAAGAAATCTCTTTCATATAAAATTCCAAGCTATTTGGGTTGAACTAGACGAATTTCCCAGACTTGGACAACAAAACTTGTGTGTTCATTTGTGGTGTGTGAATAAATTTTATTTACTTACATTTATTATTGTTTAAAATTTTTTCCGTAAATAAACACTAAAATTTTCATTTTGTTGTGATGTTTTTGTCTTTTTTGTTTACGGGACGAAGGGAGCGCCAAAACTCAAAGTTTTGATTTAATAAAAAAAGATGCAATTTAAAAATAAATTGCACAATGCACAAATTTAGAGAGAGATAATTCCAAAGAGTGTTTGAAATTTTTAGGGATTGTAAGCTATTTTTAGTTTTTATATATCAAATTTTGCAATCATCGGGAAAAGGGGGAGGTGGGGGATTTTGCATTAAGTGTTGACTCCCAATCCATAAGTCATTTCTTTGGGTAATATGGCCCGTTACACATGATAAATCACTTTACAATCATCTATGATTGTTAGGTCGACTTTTTGTAAATTTGCAAATCTAATGGTATGTTTTACTCGGATAAATATCCCACCGCACGTTCACTTCAGAATTTGATGAGCGTTTGTTATTCTCTTTAAAAGGTTTTGATCTATAGGTGATTTGCATCTTTAACATGTTTCAAGCATGCATATCCATTTTTAAAGCATGTGTGGAAGAAATCTCTTTCTTATAAAATTCCAAGTTGTTAGGGTTGAACTACTGGAATTTTTGAAACTTGGACAACAAAACTTTTGTGTTCATTTGCGGTGTGGGAGTAAATTTTCTTTACAAAATTTTTTTATTGTTTTTAATTTTTTCCGTACATATACTGTAAAATTTTCATTTTGTTGTGATCTATTTGCATTTTTGGTTTACAGGATGAAAGGAGAGCGAAAACTCAAAGTTTTGATTTAAGAAAAAAGAGTACATCTAGAATGGAATTGTACAATAAACAAAAGTAGAGAGAGAGAATTCCAAAGAGTGTCTATAATTTTTAGGGATTCTAAGCTCTTTTTAGTTTTTATATATATGGTTTTTTAATCGTCGGGTAAAGGGGGAGGCGGGAGATTTTTAACTGAGTGGTGACTCCCAATCCATAAGTCATTTCTTAGGGTAATATAGCCCGTTACGCATGATAAATCACTTTACAATTATCTATGATTGTTAGGTTGGCCTTTTTGTAGATGGGCAAAATAATGGCTTGTTTGACTCAGGTAAATATCCCACCGCACGTTCACTTGAGAATGTAATGAACGTTTGTTATACTCTTTAAAACGTTTGGATCCATAGGTGATTTGCATCTTTAACAGGTTTCAAGCATGCATATCCATTTTTAAAGCATGTGTGGAAGAATTCTCTTTCTTTTAAAATTCCAAGCTGTTAGGGTTGAACTAGTGGAATTTCCGAAAATTGGATAACAAAACTTTTGTTTTCATTTGTGGTGTGTAAGTAAATTTTCTTTACTTACATTTGTTATTGTTTTAAATTCTTTCCGTAGATAAACTCTAAAGTTTTCATTTTGTTGTGATCTATTTGCCTTTTTGGTTCACAGGATGAAGGGAGAACAAAAACTCAATGTTTTGATTTAAGAAAAAAGAGTACATCTAAAAAGAAAATGCACAATGCAGAAATGTAGGGAGAGATAATTCCGAACAGTGTCTATAATTTTTAGGGATTCTTATCTCTTTTAGTTTTTACATAGCAGGTTTTGCAATCGTCAAGAAAAGGGGCAAGCGGGGGATTTTTTACTAAGTGTTGACACCCAATGCATAGGTCATTTCTTAGGGTAATATAGCCCATTACGCATGATAAATCACTTTACTATCATCTATGATTTTTAGGTTAGCTTTTTGTAAATGGGCAAAATAATGGCTTGTTTGACTCGAGTAAATATCCCACAGCACGTTCACTTGAGAATATAATGAGCGTTTGTTATTCTCTTTAAAAGGCTTGGATCCATAGGTTATTTGGATCTTTAACATGTTCCAAGCATTCATATCCATATTTAAAGCATGTGTGGAAGAAATCTCTTTCTTATAAAATTCCAAGCTGTTAGGGTTGTACTTGTCAAATTTTCGAAACTTGGACAACAATACTTTTGTGTTCATTTGTGGTGTGTGAGTAAATTTTCATTACTTACATTTTTTATTTTTTTTATTTTTTTCCATACATAAACTCTAAAATTTTCATTTTGTTGTGATCTTTTTGCCTTTTAGGTTTACGGGAAGAAGGGAGAGCGAAAACTCAAAGTTTTGATTTAAGAAAAAAATTACTTCTAAAATGGAAATGCACAATGCACAAATGTAGAGAGAGATAATTCCAAAGAGTGTCTGTAATTTTTAGGGATTGTAAGCCCTATTTAGTTTTTATATATTAGGTTTTGCAATCGTCGTGAAAAGGGGGAGGCAGGAGATTTTTAAATGAGTGTGGACTCCCAATCCATAAGTCATTTCTGAGGGTAATATAGCCCGTTACTTATGATAAATCACTTTACAATCATCTATGATTATTAGGCCAGCTTTTAGTAAATGGGCAAAATAATGCCTTGTTCAACTCCGGTAAAAATCCCACAGCACGTTCACTTGAGAATATAGTGAGCGTTTGTTATTCTCTTTAAAAGGCTTGGATCCGTAGGTTATTTGCATTTTTAACATGTGTCAAGCTTGCATATCCATATTTAAGGCATGTGTGGAAGAAATCTCTTTCTTATAAAATTCCAAGATGTTAGGGTTGTACTAGTCGAATTTCCTTAACTTGGACAAGAAAACTTTTGTGTTCATTTGTGGTGTGTGAATAAATTTTCTTTACTTACATTTTTTATTGTTTTAAATTTTTTCGATACATAAACTCTAAAATTTTCATTTTGTTGTGATCTACTTGCCTTTTTGGTTTACGGGATGAAGCGAGAGAGAAAACTCAAAGTTTTCATTCAAGAGAAAAAAGTACATCTAAAATGGAAATGCACAATCCACAAATGTTGAGAGAGATAATTCCAAGTTGTTAGGATTGAACTAATGGAATTTCCCAAACTTGGACAACAAAAATTTTGTGTTCATTTGTGGTGTGTCGATAAATTTTCTTTACTAACATTTGTTATTGTTTTAAATTTTTTCCATACATAAACTCTAAAATTTTTATTTTGTTGTGATCTATATGACTTTTTGGTTTACGGGATAAATGGAGCGCGAAAACTCAAAGTTTTGATTTAAGAAGAAAGAGTACATCTAAAATGGAAATGCACAATGCAAAAATTTAGAGGGAGATAATTCCAAAGAGTGTTTGTAATTTTTAGGGATTGTAAGCACTTTTAAGTTTTTATACATCAGGTTTTGCAATCATAGAGAAAAGGGCGAGGCGGTGGATTTTTAATTGATTGTCGACTCAAAATCCATAAGTCATTTCTTAGGGGAATATAGCCTGTTATGCAAGATAAATCACTTTACAATCATCTATGATTGTTAGGTCAGCTTTTTGTAAATGGGCAAAATAAGTGCTTGTGTGACTCGGATAAATATCCCACCACACGTTCACTTGATAATTTAATGATCGTTTGTTATTCTCTTTAAAAGGTTTGGATCCATAGGTGATTTTCATCTTTAAGATGTTTCAAGCATGCATATCCATTTTTAAAGCATGTGTGGAAGAAATTTCTTTCTTATAAAATTCCAAGCAGTTAGGGTTGAACTAGTGGAATTTCCCAAACTTGGACAACAAAACTTTTGTGTTCCTTTGTGGTGTGTGAATTAATTTTCTTTACTTACATTTTTTATTGTTTTAAATATTTTCCGTACATAAACTCTAAAATTTTAATTTTGTTGTGATCTATTTGCCTTTTTGGTTTACAGGATGAAGGGAGAGAGAAAACTCAAAGTTTTGATTAAATAAAAAAGAGTACATCTAAAATTGAAATGCACAATGCATAAATGTAGAGAGATATAAATCAAAAGGGTGTCTGTAATTTTTAGGGATTGTAAGCTCTTTTTAGTTTTTGTATATCAGGTTTTGCAATCGTCTGGAAAAGGGACAAGCTGGGGATTTTTACCTGAGTGTTGACTCCAGATCCATAAGTTATTTCTTTGGGTAATATAGCCCGTTATGCTTGATAAATCACTTTACAATCATCTATGATTGTTAGGTCAGCTTTTTGTAAATGGGCAAAATAATGGCTTATTTGGCGCGGGTAAATATCTCACCTCACGTTCACTTGGGAATTTAATGAGCATTTGTGATTCTCTTTAAAAGGTTTGGATCCATAGTTGATTTGCATCTTTAACATGTTTCAAGCATGCATATCCATTTTTAAAGCATGTGTGGAAGAAATCGATTTATTATATAATTCCAAGCTGTTAGGGTTGAACTTGTTGAATTTCCAAAACTTGGACATTAAAACTTTTGTGTTCATTTGTGGTATGTGAATAAATTTTCTTTACTTAAGTTTTTTATTGTTTTAAATTTTTTACATACATAAACTCTAAAATTTTCATTGTGTTGTGATTTCTTTGCCTTTTTGGTCATAACGTAATGAAGGGAAATCGAAAACTTAAAGTTTTGATTGAAGAAAAAAGCGTACATCTAAAATAGAAATGTAGAACGCACCGATGTAGAGAGAGATAATTTCAATGGGTGTCTGTAATGTTTAGGGATTGTAAGCTCTTTTTTGTTTTTATATATCAGGTTTTGCAATCGTCGGGAAAAGGGGCGAGGAGGGGGATTTTTAACTGAGTGCTGACTCCAAATCCATAAGTCATCTCTTAGGGTAATATAGCCCGTTATGCATGATAAATCACTTCACAATCATCTACGATCCTTATGTCAGCTTGTTTTAAATGGGCAAAATAATGGTTTGTTCGACTTGGGTAAATATTTCACCACAGTTTCACTTGGGAAGTTAATGAGCGTTTGTTATTCTCTTTAAAAGGTTTGGATCCATAGGAGATTTTCCTCTTTAACGTGTTTCAGGCATGCATATCCATTTTTAAAGCATGTGTGGAAGAAATCTCTTTCTTATAAAATTCCAAGCAGTTAGGATTGAACTAGTGGAATTTCCCAAAGTTGGACAACAAAAATTTTGTGTTCATTTGTGGTGTGTGAATAAATTTTCATTACTTACATTTTTTATTCTTTTCAATTTTTTCCATACATAAACTCTTAAATTTTCATTTTGTTGTCATCTATTTGCCGTTTTGGTTTACGGGATGAAGGGAGAGAGAAAACTCAAAGTTTTTATTTAAGAAAAAAGTGTACATCTAAAATGGAAATTCACAATGCACAAAAGTAGAGAGAGATAATTCCAAAGAGTGTTTTTAATTTTAAGGAATTGTAAGCTCTTTTAAGTTCTTATATATCAGGTTTTGGAATCGTGTGGAAAAAGGGGAGGCGGGGGATTTTTAGCTGAGTGTTGACTCCTAATCCATAAGTCATTTCTTAGGGGAATATAGCCAGATACACATGATAAATCACTTTACAATCATCTACGATCGTTAGGTCAGCTTTTTGTAAATGGGCAAAATAATGGCTTGTTTGACTCGGGTAAATATCCCACCGCACGTTCCCTTGATAATTTAATGATCGTTTGTTATTCTCTTTAAAAGGTTTGTATCCATAGGTCATTTGAATCTTTAACATGTTTCAAGCATGCATATCCATTTTTAAAGCTTGTGTGGAAAAAATCTCTTTCTTATAAAATTCCAAGCAGTTAGGGTTGAACTAGTGAAATTTCCCAAACTTGGACAACAAAACTTTTGTGTTCCTTTGTGGTGTGTGAATAAATTTTCTTTACTTACATTTGTTGTTGTTTTAAATTTTTTCCATACATAAACTCTAAAATTTTCATTTTGTTGTGATCTATTTGCCTTTTTGGTTTACGGGATGAAGGGAGAGCGAAAACTCAAAGTTTTGATTTAATAAAAAAGAGTACATCTAAAATGGAAATGCACAATGCATAAATGTAGAGAGATATAAATCAAAAGGGTGTCTATAATTTTTAGGGATTGTAAGCTCTTTTTAGTTTTTGAATATCAGGTTTCGCAATCGTTTGGAAAAGGGACAAGCGGGGCATTTTGAACTAAGTGTTGACTCCAGATCCATAAGTTATTTCTTTGGGTAATATAGCCCGTTACGCTTGATAAATCACTTTACAATCATCTATGATTGTTAGCTCAGCTTTTTGTAAATGGGCAATATAATGGCTTATTTGACTCGGGTAAATATCTCACTACACGTTCACTTGAGAATTTAATGAGCGTTTGTAATTCTCTTTAAAAGGTTTGGATCCATAGGTGATTTTCATCTTTAACATGTTTCTAGCATGCATATCCATTTTTAAAGCATGTGTGGAAGAAATCGATTTATTATATAATTCCAAGCTGTTAGGGTTAAACTTGTTGAATTTCCAAAACTTGGACATTAAAACTTTTGTGTTCATTTGTGGTGTGTGAATAAATTTTCTTTACTTAAATTTTTTATTGTTTTAATTTTTTTACATACATAAACTCTAAAATTTTCATTTTGTTGTGATTTATTTGCCTTTTGGGTTTAACGGGATGTAGGGAAATCGAAAACTTAAAGTTTTGATTTAAGAAAAAAGTGTACATCTAAAATGGAAATGTAGAACGCAGCAATGTAGAGAGAGATAATTCCAATGGGTGTCTGTAATGTTTAGGGATTGTAAGCTCTTTTTAGTTTTTATATATCAGGTTTTGCAATCGTAGGGAAAAGGGGCGAGGAGGGGGATTTTTAATTGAGTGTTGACTCCAAATCCATAAGTCATTTCTTAGGGAAATATAGCCTGTTATGCATGATAAATCACTTTACAATCATCTACGATCCTTATGTCAGCTTGTTTTAAATGGGAAAAATAATGGCTTGTTCGACTTGGGTAAATATTTCACCATAGTTTCACTTGAGAATTTAATGAGCGTTTGTTATTCTCTTTAAAAGGTTTGGATCCATAAGAGATTTGCATCTTTAACGTGTTTCAGGCATGCATATCCATTTTTAAAGCATGTGTGGAAGAAATCTCTTTCTTATAAAATTCCAAGTAGTTAGGATTGAACTAGTGGAATTTCCCAAAGTTCAACAACAAAAATTTTGTGTTCATTTGTCGTGTGTGAATAAATTTTCGTTACTTACATTTGTTATTCTTTTCAATTTTTTCCATACATAAACTCTGAAATTTTCATTTTGTTGTGATCTATTTGCCTTTTTGGTTTACGGGATGAAGGGAGAGAGAAAACTCAAGTTTTTATTTAAGAAAAAAGTGTACAACTAAAATGGAAATGCACAATGCACAAAAGTAGAGAGAGATAATTCCAATGAGTGTTTGTAATTTTAAGGCATTGTAAGCTCTTTCTAGTTTTTATATATCAGGTTTTGCAATCGTGGGGAAAAGGGGGAGGCGGGGGATTTTTAGCTGAGTGTTGACTCCTAATCCATAAGTCATTTCTTAGGGGAATATAGCCTGTTACGCATGATAAATCACTTTACAATCATTTATGATCGTTAGGTCAGCTTTTTGTAAATGGGCAAAATAATGGCTTGTTGACTCGGGTAAATATCCCACCGCACGTTCACTTGAAAATTTAATGAGCGTTTGTTATTCTCTTTAAAGGTGCGGATCCAAAGGTGATTTGCATCTTTAACATGGTTCAAGCATGCATAAATATTTTTAAGGCATGTATGGAAGAAATCTCTTTCTTATAAAATTCCAAAGTGTTAGGGTTTAACTAGTGGAATTTCCAAAACTTGGACAAAAAACATTTTGTGCTCATTTGTAGTGTGTGAATAAATTTTATTTACTTACATTTGTTATTGTTTTAAATTTTTTCCATACATAAACTCTAAACTTTACATTTTGTTCTGATCTATTTGCCTTTTCGGTTTACGGGATGAAGGGAGAGCTAAAAATCAAAGTTTTGATTTAAGAAAAAAGACTACATCTAAAAATGAAATGAACAATGCACAAATGTAGAAAGAGATAATTCCAAAGATTGTCGGTAATTTTTAGGGATTGTAAGCTCTTTTTAGTTTTTATATATAAGGTTTTGCACTCTTCGGGAAAAGGGGAAGTGGGGGATTTTTATTAGAGTGTTGACTCTCAATGCATATGTCATTTCTTAGGGCAATATAGCCCGTTCCGCATGATCAATCACTTTACAATCATCTATGAATGTTAGGTCAGCTTTTTGTAAATGGGCAAAATAATGACTTGTTTGACTCTGGTAAATATCCCACTGCACGTTCACTTGAGAATTTAATGAGCGTTTGTTATTCTCTTTAAAAGGTTTGGATCCATAGGTGATTTTGATCTTTAATATGTTTCAAGCATACATATCCATTTTTAAGGCATGTGTGGAAGAAATCTCTTTTTTATAAAATTCCAAACTGTGAGGGTTGAACTAGTGGAAATTCCAAAACTTGAACCAAAAAATTTTTGTGTTCATTTGTGCTGTCTGAATAAATTTTTTTTACTTACATTTGTTTTTGTTTTAAATTTTTTCTATACATAAAATCTTAAATTTTCATTTTGTTGTGATCTATTTGCCTTTTTGCTTTACGGGATGATGGGAGAACGAAAACACAAAGTTTTGATTTAAGAAAATAGAGTACATCTAAAATGGAAATGCCCAAAGCACAAATGTAGAGAGAAAATTCCAAAGTGTGTCCCAAATTTTTAGGGATTGTAAGCACTTTTTAGTTTTATATATCCGGTTTTGCAATCGTGGGGAAAAGGGGGAGGCAGGGGATTTTTAACTGAGTGTTGACTACCAATCCATAAGTCATTTCTTGGGGTAATATAGCCCATTACGCATGATAAATCACTTTACAATCATCCATGATCGTTAGGTCAGCTTTTTGTAAATGGGCAAAATAATGGCATGTTTGACTCGGGTAAATATCCCACCGCACGTTCACTTGAGAATTTAATGAGCATTTGTTATTCTCTTTAAAAGGTTTGGATCCATAGGTGATTTGCTTCTTTAACATGTTTGAAGCATGCATATCCATTTTTAAAGCATGTGTGGAAGAAATCTCTTTATTATAAAATTCCAAGCTGTTAGGGTTGAACTTGAGGAATTTCCCAAACTTGGACATCAAAACTTTTGTGTTCATTTGTGGTGTGTGAATAAATTTTCTTTACTTAAATTTGTTTTTGTTTTAAATTTTTTACATACATAAACTCTAAAATTTTCATTTTTTTGTGATTTATTTGCCTTTTATGTTTCACGGGATGTAAGGAGAGCGAAAACTCAAAGTTTAGATTTAGGAAAAAAGAGTACATCTAAAGTGGAAATGCAGAACACACCAATGTAGAGAGAGATAACTCCAAAGGGTGTCTATAATTTTTAGGGATTGTAAGCTCATTTTAGTTTTTATATATCAGGTTTTGCAATCATCGGAAAAAGGGTCGAGGCGGGGGATTTTTAACTGAGTGTTGACTCCAAATCCATCAGTCATTTCTTAGGGTAATATAGCCCGTTATGCATGATAAATCACTTTACAATCATCTACGATCGTTATGTTAGCTTGTTGTAAATGGGCAAAATAATGGCTTGTTCGACTTGGGTAAATATTCCACCACACTTTCACTTGAGAATTTAATGAGCATTTGTTATTCTCTTTAAAAGGTTCAGATCCATATGAGATTTGCATCTTTAACATGTTTTAGGTATGCATATCCATTTTTAAAGCATGTGTGGAAGAAATCTCTTTCTTATAAAATTCCTCGCAGTTAGGATTGAAATAGTGGAATTTCCCAAAGTTGGACAACAAAACTTTTGTGTTCGTTTGTGGTATGTGAATAAATTTTCTTTACTTACATTCGTTATTGTTTTAAATTTTTTCCATACATAAACTCTTAAATTTTCATTTTGTTGTGATCTATTTGCCTTTTTGCTTTACGGGATGAAGGGAGAGTGAAAACTCAAAGTTATGATTTAAGAAAAAAGTGTACATCTAAAATGGAAATGCGCAATGAACAAAAGTAGAGAGAGATAATTCCAAAGAGTGTTTGTAATTTTAAGGAATTGTAATCTCTTTTTTGTTTTTATATACATGGTTGTACAATTGTCGGGAAAAGGGGGAGGTGGGGGATTTTTAACTGAGTGTTGACTCCAAATCCATAAGTCATTTCTTAGGGAAATATAGCCTGTTATGCATGATAAATCACTTTGCAATCATCTACGATCCTTATGTCAGCTTGTTTTAAATGGAAAAAATAATGGCTTGTTCGACTTGGGTAAATATTTCACCATAGTTTCACTTGAGAATTTAATGAGCGTTTGTTATTCTCTTTAAAAGGTTTGGATCCATAAGAGATTTGCATCTTTAACGTGTTTCAGGCATGCATATCCATTTTTAAAGCATGTGTGGAGGAAATCTCTTTCTTATAAAATTCCAAGTAGTTAGGATTGAACTAGTGGAATTTCCCAAAGTTCGACAACAAAAATTTTGTGTTCATTTGTGGTGTGTGAATAAATTTTTCTTACTTACATTTGTTATTCTTTTCAATTTTTTCCATACATAAACTCTGAAATTTTCATTTTGTTGTGATCTATTTGCCTTTTTGGTTTACGGGATGAAGGGAGAGAGAAAACTCAAAGTTTTTATTTAAGAAAAATGTGTACAACTAAAATGGAAATGCACAATGCACAAAAGTAGAGAGAGATAATTCCAATGAGTGTTTGTAATTTTAAGGCATTGTAAGCTCTTTTTAGTTTTTATATATCAGGTTTTGCAATCGTGGGGAAAAGGGGGAGGCGGGGGATTTTTAGCTGAGTGTTGACTCCTAATCCATAAGTCATTTCTTAGGGGAATATAGCCTGTTACGCATGATAAATCACTTACAATCATTTATGATCGTTAGGTCAGTTTTTTGTAAATGGGCAAAATAATGGCTTGTTGACTCGGGTAAATATCCCACCGCACGTTCACTTGAAAATTTAATGAGCGTTTGTTATTCTCTTTAAAAGGTGCGGATCCAAAGGTGATTTGCATCTTTAACATGGTTCAAGCATGCATAAATATTTTTAAGGCATGTATGGAAGAAATCTCTTTCTTATAAAATTCCAAAGTGTTAGGGTTTAACTAGTGGAATTTCCAAAACTTGGACAAAAAACATTTTGTGCTCATTTGTAGTGTGTGAATAAATTTTATTTACTTACATTTGTTATTGTTTTAAATTTTTTCCATACATAAACTCTAAACTTTACATTTTGTTCTAATCTATTTGCCTTTTCGGTTTACGGGATGAAGGGAGAGCTAAAAATCAAAGTTTTGATTTAAGAAAAAAGACTACATCTAAAAATGAAATGAACAATGCACAAATGTAGAAAGAGATAATTCCAAAGATTGTCGGTAATTTTTAGGGATTGTAAGCTCTTTTTAGTTTTTATATATAAGGTTTTACACTCGTCGGGAAAAGGGGAAGTGGGGGATTTTTATCAGAGTGTTGACTCTCAATCCATATGTCATTTCTTAGGGCAATATAGCCCGTTCCGCATGATCAATCACTTTACAATCATCTATGAATGTTAGGTCAGCTTTTTGTAAATGGGCAAAATAATGGCTTGTTTGACTCTGGTAAATATCCCACTGCACGTTCACTTGAGAATTTAATGAGCGTTTGTTATTCTCATTAAAAGGTTTGGATCCATAGGTGATTTTTATCTTTAATATGTTTCAAGCATACATATCCATTTTTAAGGCATGTGTGGAAGAAATCTCTTTTTTATAAAATTCCAAGCTGTTAGGGTTGAACTAGTGGAAATTCCTAAACTTGAACCAAAAAATTTTTGTGTTCATTTGTGTTGTCTGAATAAATTTTTTTTACTTACATTTTTTTTTGTTTTAAATTTTTTCTATACATAAACTCTTAAATTTTCATTTTGTTGTGATCTATTTGCCTTTTTGCTTTACGGGATGAAGGGAGAACGAAAACACAAAGTTTTGATTTAAGAAAATAGAGTACATCTAAAATGGAAATGCCCAAAGCACAAATGTAGAGAGTGAAAATTCCAAAGTGTGTCTCAAACTTTTAGGGATTGTAAGCACTTTTTAGTTTTATATATCCGGTTTTGCAATCGTGGGGAAAAGGGGGAGGCAGGGGATTTTTAACTGAGTGTTGACTACCAATCCATAAGTCATTTCTTGGGGTAATATAGCCCATTACGCATGATAAATCACTTTACAATCATCCATGATCGTTAGGTCAGCTTTTTGTAAATGGGCAAAATAATGGCATGTTTGACTCGGGTAAATATCCCACCGCACGTTCACTTGAGAATTTAATGAGCATTTGTTATTCTCTTTAAAAGGTTTGGATCCATAGGTGATTTGCTTCTTTAACATGTTTGAAGCATGCATATCCATTTTTAAAGCATGTGTGGAAGAAATCTCTTTATTATAAAATTCCAAGCTGTTAGGGTTGAACTTGAGGAATTTCCCAAACTTGGACATCAAAACTTTTGTGTTCATTTGTGGTGTGTGAATAAATTTTCTTTACTTAAATTTGTTTTTGTTTTAAATTTTTTACATACATAAACTCTAAAATTTTCATTTTTTTGTGATTTATTTGCCTTTTATGTTTCACGGGATGTAAGGAGAGCGAAAACTCAAAGTTTAGATTTAGGAAAAAAGAGTACATCTAAAGTGGAAATGCAGAACACACCAATGTAGAGAGAGATTACTCCAAAGGGTGTCTATAATTTTTAGGGATTGTAAGCTCATTTTAGTTTTTATATATCAGGTTTTGCAATCATCGGAAAAAGGGTCGAGGCGGGGGATTTTTAACTGAGTGTTGACTCCAAATCCATCAGTCATTTCTTAGGGTAATATAGCCCGTTATGCATGATAAATCACTTTACAATCATCTACGATCGTTATGTCAGCTTGTTGTAAATGGGCAAAATAATGGCTTGTTCGACTTGGGTAAATATTCAACCACACTTTCACTTGAGAATTTAATGAGCATTTGTTATTCTCTTTAAAAGGTTTGGATCCATATGAGATTTGCATCTTTAACATGTTTTAGGTATGCATATCCATTTTTAAAGCATGTGTGGAAGAAATCTCTTTCTTATAAAATTCCTTGCAGTTAGGATTGAACTAGTGGAATTTCCCAAAGTTGGACAACAAAACTTTTGTGTTCGTTTGTGGTATGTGAATAAATTTTCTTTACTTACATTCGTTATTGTTTTAAATTTTTTCCATACATAAACTCTTAAATTTTCATTTTGTTGTGATCTATTTGCCTTTTTGCTTTACGGGATGAAGGGAGAGTGAAAACTCAAAGTTATGATTTAAGAAAAAAGTGTACATCTAAAATGGAAATGCGCAATGAACAAAAGTAGAGAGAGATAATTCCAAAGAGTGTTTGTAATTTTAAGGAATTGTAATCTCTTTTTTGTTTTTATATACATGGTTGTACAATTGTCGGGAAAAGGGGGAGGTGGGGGATTTTTAACTGAGTGTTGACTCCAATCCATAAGTCATTTCTTAGGGTAATATAGCTCGTTATGCATGATAAATCACTTTACAATCATCTATGATCGTTAGGTCAGCTTGTTTTAATTGGGCAAAATAATTGTTTGTTTGATTCGGGTAAATATCCCACCGCACGTTCACTTGAGAATTTAATGAGTATTTGTTATTCTCTTTAAAAGGTTTCGATCCATAGGTGATTTGCATCTTTAACATGTTTCAAGCTTATAAAATTTCAAGCTGTTAGGGTTGAACTTGTGGAATTTCCCAAACTAGGACAACATAACTTTTGTGTTCATTGGTGGTGTGTGAATAAATTTTCTTTACTTACATATTTTATTGTTTCAAATTTTTTCCATACATCAACTCTAAAATTTTCATTTTGTTGTGATCTATTTGCCTTTTTGGTTTAGGGATGAAGGGAGAGCAAAAACTCAAAGGTTTGACTTAAGAAAAAAAAGTACATCTAAAATGGAAATGCACTATGCACAAATGTAGAGAGAGATAATTCCAAAGAATGTCTGAAATTTATAGGGATTTTAACCTCTTTTTAGTTTTTATATATCAAGTTTATCAATCGTCGGGAAAAGGGGGAGGCGGGGGATTGTTAACTGAGTGTTGACTCCAATCCATAAGTCATTTCTTTGGGTAATATAGCCCATTCTTCAAGTTAAATCACTTTCCAGTCATCTATGATCATTAGATCAGCTTTTTGTAAATGGGCAAAATAATGGCTTGTTTGACTCGGGTTATCCTACCGCATGTTTACTTGAGAATTTAATGAGCGTTTGTTATTCTCTTTAAAAGGTTTGGATCCGTAGATGATTTTCACCTTTAACATGTTTCAAGCATGCATATCCATTTTTAATGCATGAGTGGAAGAAATCTCTTTCTTATAAAATTCCAAGCAATTAGGGTTGAACTAGTGGAATTTCCCAAACTTAGACAACAAAACTTTGGTGTTCATTGGAGGAGTGATAATAAATTTTCTTGACTTACATATTTTTTTGTTTTAAATTTTTTCGATACATAAACTCTAAAATTTTCATTTTGTTGTGATATATTTGCCTTTTTGGTTTACGGGATGAAGGGAGAGCGAAAACTTAAAGTTTTGATTTAAGAAAAAAGAGTACATCTAAAATGGAAATGCACAATGCAACACTGTAGAGAAAGATAATTCCAAAGAGTTCCTGTAATTTCTAGGGATTATAAGCTCTTTTTAGTTTTTATATATCAGGTTTGGCAATCATCGGGAAAAGGGGGATGAGGGGGAATTTTAACTGAGTATTGACTCCAAACCCATAAGTCAATTCTTTGGGTAATATAGCCCGTTACGCATGGTAAATCACTTTACAATCATCAATGATTGTTAGGTCAGCTTTTTCTAAATGGGCAAAATAATGGTTTGTTTGACTCGAATAAATATCCCACCGCACGTGCACTTGAGAATTTAATGAGCGTTTTTTATTCTCTTTAAAAGGTTTGGATCCATAGGTGATTTGCATCTTTAATATGTTTCAAGCATGCCTATCCATTTTTAAAGCATGTGTGGAATAAATATCTTTCTTATAAAATTCCAAGTTGTTAGGGTTGAAGTAGTGGAATTTCCAGAACTTGGACAACAAAACATTTGTGTTCATTTGTGGTGTGTAAATAATTTTTTTTTACTTACATTTGTTATTGTTTTAAATTTCTTTCATACATAAACTTTAAAATTTTTATTTTGTTGTGATCTATTTGCCTTTTTGGTTTACGGGATGAAGGGCGATCGAAAACTCAAAGTTTTGATTTTAGAAAAAGAAGTACATCTAAAAATGGAAATGCACAATGCTCAAATTTAGAGAGATATAATTCCAAAGAGTGTTCATAATTTTGAGGGATTGTAAGGTCTTTTTAGTTTTTATATATCAGGTTTTGCAATCGTCGGGAAAAGGGTGAGCCGGAGATTTTTAACTGAGTGTTGACTCTAATCCATAAGTCATTTCTATGGGGTAATGTAACCCATTACGCATGATAAATCACTTTACAATCATCTTTGAACGTTAGGTCAGCTTTTTTTAATTGGGCAAAATAATGGCTTGTATGACTCGGGAAAATATCCTACCGCACGTTTACTTGAGAATTTAATGAGCTTTTGTTATTCTCTTTAAAAGGTTTGGATCCATAGATGATTTATACCTTTAACATGTTTCAAGCATGCATATCCATTTTTAAAGCTTGAGTGGAAGAAATCTATTTCTTATAAAATTTCAAGCTATTAGTGTTGAACTAGTGGAATTTCCCAAACTTGGACAACAAAACATTTGTGTTCATTTGTGGTGTGTGAAAAAATTTTCTTGACTTACATTTCTTATTGTTTAAAATTTTTTCCATACATAAATTTTAAAATTTTAATTTTGTTGTGATATATTTGCCTTTTTGGTTTATGGGATGAACGGAGTGGGAAAACTGAAAGTTTTGATTTAATAAAAAAGAGTACATCTAAAATGGAAATACACAATACACAAATGTAGCGAGAGATAATTCCAAAGAGTGTCTGTAATTTTTAGGGATTATAAGTTGTTTTTAGTTTTTATATCATGTTTTGCAATCGTCGGGAAAAGTGGAAGGCGGGGGAATTTTAACTGAGTGGTGACTCCAAATCCATATGTCATTTCTTAGGGTAATATACCCCATTACGTATGATAAATCACTTTACAATCATCTATGATTGTTAGGTCAGCTATTTGTAAATGGGCAAAATAATGGCTTGTTTGACTCGGGTACATATCCCACGACTAGTTCACTTGAGAATTTAATGACCTGTTGTTATTCTCTTTAAAAGGTGTGGATCCATAGGTGATTTGCATCTTTAACATGGTTCAAGCATGCATATCCATTTTTAAGGCATGTGTGGAAGAAATTTCTTTCTTATAAACTTCCAAGCTGTTAGGGTTGAACTTGTGGAATATCCCAAAATTGGACAAAAAAAATTTTGTGTTCATTTGTGATGTGTTAATAAATTTTCTTTACTTACATTTGTTATTGTTGTAAATTTTTTCCATACATAAAATCTAAAATTTCCATTTTGTTGTGATCTTTTTGCCACTTGGGTTTACGGGATGAAGGGAGAGCTAAAACTCAAAGTTTTCAGTTAAGAAAAAAGAGTACATCTAAAATGGAAATGCACAATGCACAAATGTAGAAAGAGACAATTCCAAAGAGTGTGTGTAATTTTTAGGGATTGTAAGCTCTTTTTAGTTTTTATATCTCAGGTTTTGCACTCGTCGGGAAAATAGGGAGGCGGGCGATTTTTATCTGAGTATTGGCTCCCAAAATATAAGTTATTTCTTAAGGTAATATATCCCGTTACACATGATCAATCACTTTACAATCATCTATGATTGTAAGGTCAGCTTTTTGTAAATGGGCAAAATAATGGCTTGTTGGACTCGAGTAAATATCCCACCGCACGTTCACTTGAGAATTTAATGAGCGTTTGTTATTCTCTTTAAAAGGTTTGGATCCATAGGTGATTTTCATCTTTAACATGTTTCAAGCATGCATATACATTTTTAAGGCATGTGTGGAAGAAATATCTTTCTTATAAAATTCCAAGCTGTTAGGGTTGAACTAGTGGAATTTCCAAAATTTGGACAAAAAAATTTTTGTGTTCATTTATGGTGTGTGAATAAATTTTCTTTACTTACATTTGTTTTTGTTTTAATTTTTTCCATACAAAAACTCTTAAATTTTCATTTTGTTGTGATCTATTTGCCTTTTTGGTTTACGGGATGAAGGGAGAGAGAAAACACAAAGTTTTAATTTAAGAAAACTGAGTAAATCTAAAATCGAAATGCACAATGCACAAATGTAGAGAGAGAAAATTCCAAAGAGTGTCTCAAATTTTTAGGGATTTTAAGCTTTTTTTAGTATTTATATGTCAGGTTTTCCAATCATGGGGAAAAGGGGCAGGCAGGGGATTTTTAACTGCGTGTTGACTCCCAATCCAGAAGTCATTTCTTAGGGTAATATAGCTCGTTACGCATGATAAATCACGTACCTATGATTGTTAGGTCAACTTTTTGTAAATGGGCAAAATAATGGCTTGTTCGACTCGGATAAATATTTCACCGCACGTTCACTTGAGAATTAAATGAGTGTTTGTTATTCTCTTTAAAAGGTTTGGATCCATGGGTGATTTGCATCTTTAATATGTTTCAAGCATGCATATCCATTTTTAAAGCATGTGTTGAAGAAATCTCTTTCTTATAAAATTCCAAGCTATTAGGGTTGAACTAGTGGAATTTCAAGAACTCGGACAAAAAAAAATTTGTGTTCATTTGTGGTGTGTGAATAAATTTTTTTTACTTACATTTGTTATTATTTTAAAGTTTTTCCATACATAAACTTTAAAATTTTCATTTGGTTGTGATCTATTTGCCTTTTTGGTTTACGGGATGAAGGGCGACCGAAAACTCAAAGTTTTGATTTAAGAAAAAGAAGGACATCTAAAATGGAAATGCACAATGCTCAAATTTAGAGAGAGATAATTCCAAAGAGTGTCCGTAATTTTGAGGGATTGTAAGTTCTTTTTAGTTTTTATATATCAGGTTTTGCAATCGTCGGGAAAATGGGGAGGCGGGAGATTTTTAACTGAGTGTTGACTCTAATCCATAAGTCATTTATATGGGTAATATAGCCCATTACGCATGATAAAACACTTTACAATCTTCTCTGAACGTTAGGTCAGCTTTTATTAAATGGGCAAAATAATGGCTTGTATGACTCGGGAAAATATCCTACCGCACATTTACTTGAGAATTTAATGAGCGTTTGTTATTCTCTTTAAAAGGTTTGGATCCATAGATGATTTGCACCTTTAACATGTTTCAAGCATGCATATCCATTTTTCAAGCATGAGTGGAAGAAATCTCTTTCTTATAAAATTCCAAGTTACTAAGGTTAAACTAGTGGAATTTCCCAAACTTGGACAACAAAACTTTTGTGTTCATTTGTGGTGTGTGAATAAATTTTCTTGACTTACATTTGTTATTGTTTTAAATTTTTTCCATACATAAATCCTAAAATTTTCATTTCGTTGTGATCTCTTTGCCTTTTTGGTTTATGGGATGAAGGGAGTGCGAAAACTGAAAGTTTTGATTTAAGAAAAAAGAGTACATCTAAAATGGAAATGCACAATGCACAAATGAAGAGAGAGATAATTCCAAAGAGTTCCTGTAATTTTTTGGGAGTATAAGTTGTTTTTGGTTTTTATATCATGTTTTGCAATCGTCGAGAAAAGGGGAAGGCGGGGGAATTTTAACTGAGTGTTGACTCCAAATCCATAAGTCATTTCTTAGGGTAATATTAACCGTTACATATGATAAATCACTTTACAATCATCTATGATTGTTAGGTCAGCTTTTTGTAAATGGGCAAAATAATGGCTGGTTTGACTCGGGTAAATATCCCACCGCACGTTCACTTGAGAATTTAATGAGCATTTCTTATTCTCTTTAAAAGGGGTGGATCCATAGGTGATTTGCATCTTTAACATGGTTCAAGCATGCATATCCATTTTTAAGGCATGTGTGGAAGAAATCTCTTTCTTATAAAATTCCAAGCTGTTAGGGTTGAACTTGTGGAATATCTCAAACTTGGACAAAAAAAATTTTGTGTTCATTTGTGGTGTGTGAATAAATTTTCTTTACTTACATTTGTTATTGTTTAAAAATTTTTCCATACATAAAATCTAAAATTTAGATTTTGTTGTGATCTATTTTGCCTCTTCGGTTTACGGGATGAAGGGAGAGCTAAAACTCAAAGTTTTGATTTAAGAAAAAAGAGTACATCTAAAATGGAAAAGGACAATGCAAAAATGTAGAAAGAGATAATTCCAAAGAGTGTCGGTAATTTTTAGGGATTGTAAGCTCTTTTAGTTTTTATATCTCAGGTTTTGCACTCGTCGGGAAAATAGGGAGGCGGGGGATTTTTATTTGAGTATTGGTTCCAAAAATATAAGTTATTTCTTAGGGTATTATAGCCCGTTATGCATGATCAATCACTTTACAATCATCTATGATTGTAAGGTCAGCTTTTTGTAAATGGGCAAAATAATGGCTTGTTGGACTCGAGTAAAAATGTTAGCGCACGTTCACTTGAGAATTTAATTAGCGTTTGTTATTCTCTATAAAAGTCTTGGATCCATAGGTGATTTGCATCTTTAACATGGTGCAAGCATGCATATCCATTTTTAAAGCATGTGTGGAAGAAATCTCTTTCTTATAAAATTTCAAGCTGTTAGGGTTGAACTAGTAGAATTTCCCAAACTTGGACATCAAAAATTTTGTGTTCATTTGTGGTGTGTGAATAAATTTTCTTTACTTACATTTGTTGTTGTTATAAATTTTTTACAAACATAAACTCTAAAATTTTCATTTTGTTGTGATCTATTTGCCTTTTTGGTTTACGGGATGAAGTGAGAGTGAAATCTCAAATTTTGATTGAAGAAAAAAGAGTACATCTAAAGAGGAAATGCACATTGCAGAAATGTAGAGAGAGATAATTCCAAAGAGTATTTGTAATTTATAGGGTTTGTAAGCACTTTTTAGTTTTTATACATAAGGTTTTCCAATCTTCGGGGAATGAGGGAAGCGGGGGATTTTTAATTGAGTTTTGACTCCCTATCTTTAAGTCATTTCTTAGAGTAATATATCCTGTTACGTATGATAAATCACTTTACAATCATCTATGATTGTTAGGTCAGCTTTTGTAAATGGGCAAAATAATGGTTTGTTTGAGTCGGGTAAATATCCCATCGCACGTTCACTTCAGAATTTAATGAGCGTTTGTTATTCTCTTTAAAAGGTTTGGATCCATAGGTTATTTGCATCTTTAACATGTTTTATGCATGCATATCCATTTTTAAAGCATGTGTGGATGAAATCTCTTTCTTATAAAATACTAAGCTGTTAGGGTTGAACGAGTGGAATTTCCCAAACTTGGACAAAAAAACTTTTGTGCTCATTTGTGGTGTGTGAAAAAATTTTCTTTCCTTACATTTGTTGTTGTTTTAAATTTTTTCCGTAGATAAACTCTAAAATTTTCATTTTGTTGTGATCTATTTGCCTTTTGTGTTTACGGGATGAAGGGAGAGCGAAAACTCAAAGTTTTGATTTAAGAAAAAAAGTACTTTTAAAATTGAAAAGCACAATGCACAAATGTAGAGTGAGATAAATCCAAAGAGTGTCTATATTTTTTAGGGATTGTAAGTTCTTTTTAGTTTTCATATATCAGGTTTTGCAATCGTCGGGAAAAGGGGGAGGCGGGGGATTTTTAACTAAGGGTTGACTTCGAATCCATAAGTCATTTCTTAGGGTAATATAGCCCGTTACACATGATAAATCACTTTACAATCATCTATGATTGTTAGGTCAGCTTTTTTTAAAAGGTCAAAATAATGGCTTGTTTAACTCGAGTAAATATCCCACCACACGTTCACTTGAGTATTTAATGAGCGTTTGTTATTCTCTTTCAAAGTCTTGGATCCATAGGTGATTTGCATCTTTAATATGGTTCAAGCATGCATATCCATTTTTAAAGCATGCGTGGAAGAAATCTCTTTCTTATAAAATTCCAAGCTGTTAGGGTTGAACTAGAGGAATTTCCTAAATTTGTACAACTAAAATTGTCTTCAATTGTGGTATGTGAAAAAAATTTCTTTACTTAAATTTGTTATTGCTATAAATTTTTTCCATACATCAACTCTATAATTTTCAATTTGTTCTGATCTATTTGCCGTTTTGGTTTACAGGATGAAGTGAGAGCGAAAACTCAAAATTTTGACTTACGAAAAAAGTGTACATCTAAAATGGAATTGCACAATGCAGAAATGTAGAGAGAAATAATTCCAAAGAGTGCCTGTAATTTTTAAGGATTGTAAGCACTTTTTAGTTTTTATATATCAGGTTTTCCAATCATCGAGAAAAGGGGGAGGCGGGGGATTTTTATTTGAGTATTGACTCCCTATCAATAAGTCATTTCCTAGGGTAATATAGCCCGTAACGCATTATAATTACTTTACAATCATCTAAGATTGTTAGGTCAATTTTTTCTAAATGGGCAAAATAATGGCTTGTTTGACTCGGGTAAATATCCCACCGGACGTTCACTTGAAAATTTAATGAGCGTGTGTTATTATCTTTAAAAGGTTTGGATCCAAAAGTGATTGACATCTTTAACATGTTTCATGCATGCATATCCATTTTTAAAGCATGTGTGGAAGAAATCACTTTCTTATAAAATTCCAAGCCGTTAGGGTTGAACTAGTGGAATTTCTCAAACTTGGACAACAAAACTTTTGAGTTTATTTGTGTGCGAATAAATTTTCTTTACTTACATTTGTTGTTGTTTTAAATTTTTTCCGTACATAAACTCTAAAATTTTCATTTTGTTGTGATCTGTTTGGCTTTTGGGTTTACAGGATGAAGGGAGAGCGAAAACTCAAAGTTTTTATTTAAGAAAAAAGAGTACATCTAAAATATAAAATCACAATGCACAAATGTAGAGTAAGATAATTCCAAAGAGTGTCTATAATTTTTAGGGATTATAAGTTCTTTTTATTTTTTACATATCAGGTTTTGCAATCGTCGGGAAAAGGGGGAGGCGGGGGATTTTTGACTGAGGGTTGACTCCAAATCCTTAAGTCATTTCTTAGGGTAATATAGCCCTTTACGCATGTTAAATCACTTTAAAATCATCTATGATTGTTAGGTCCATTTTTTTTAAATGGGAAAAATAATTGCTTGTTTGACTCGAGTAAATATCCCACGGCATGTTCACTTGAAAATTTAATGAGCGTTTGTTATTCTCTTTCAAAGGTTTGGATGCATAGGTGATTTTCTTCTTTAACATGTTTCAAGCATGCATATCCATTTTTAACACATGTGTGGAAGAAATCTCATTAGTATAAAATTCCATGCTGTTAGGGTTGAACTAGTGGATTTTCCCTATCTTGGACAACAAAACTTTTGTGTTCATTTGTGGTGCGTGTATAAATTTTATTTACTTAATTTTTTCAATGTTTTTAATTTTTGCCATACATAAACTCTAAAATTTTCATTTTGTTGTGATCTATTTGACTTTTTGGTTTACGGGATGAAGGGAGAGAGAAAACATTAAAGTTTTGATTTAAGAAAAGAGAGAACATCTAAAATAGAAAAGCTCAATTCAAAAATGTAGAGTGAGATAATTCCAAAGAGTGTCTGTAATTTTAAGGGATTGTAAGCTCTTTTTAGTTTTAATATATCAGGTTTTGCAATCGTCTAGAAAAGGGGGAGGCGGGGGATTTTTAACTAAATGTTGAATCCCAATCCATAAGTCATTTCTTAGGATAATAAATCATGTTACGCATGATAAATCACTTTACATTCTTCTTTGAAAGTTAGGTCAACTTTTTGTAAATGGGAAAAATAATGGCTTCTTTGACTCGGGTAAATATCCCACCACTCGTTCACTTGAGAATTTAATCAGCGTTTGTTATTCTATTTAAAAGGTTTGGATCCATAGGTGATTTGATTCTTTAAAATGTTTCAAGCATGCATTTCCATTTTTAAAGCATGTGTGGAAGAAATATCATTCTTATAAAATTCCAACCTGTTAGGGTTGAACTAGTGGAGTTTCCCAAACTTGGACAAAAAAACTATATTGTTCATTTGTGGTGTGTGAATAAATTTTCTTTACTTACATTTGTTATTGTTCTAATTTTTTTCCTTACTTAAACTCTTAAATTTTCATTTTGTTGTGATCTATTTGCCTTTTTGGTTTACGGGATGAAGGGAGTGCAAAAACTCAAAGTTTTTATTTATGAAAAAAAAAGTACATCTAAAATAGAAAATCACAATGCACAAATGTTGAGTGAGATAATTTCAAAGTGTGTCTATAATTTTTAGGGATTGTAAGTTCTTTTTAGTTTTTATATATCAGGTTTTGCAATCGTCGGGAAAAGGGGGAGGCGGGATATTTTTAACTGAGTGTTGACTCCCAAACCATAAGTCACTTCTTAGGGTAATATAGCCCATTACGCATGATAAATCACTTTACAATCATCTATGATTGTTAGGTCAGCTTTTTTTAAATGGGCAAAATAATGGCTTGTTTGACCCAGGTAAATATCACACCGCACGTTCACTTGAGAATTTAATGGGTGTTTAATATTCACTTTAAAAGGCTTGGATCCATAGGAGACTTCCATTTTGAACATTTTTCAAGCATCCATATCCATTTTTAAAGCGTGTGTGGAAGAAATCTTTTTCTTATATAATTCCAAGCTGTTAGGGTTGAACTAGTAGAATTTCTCAAACGTTGACAACAAAACTTATGTGTTCATTTGTGGTATGTGAATGAATTTTATTTACTTACAGTTGTTATTGTTTAAATTTTTTTCAACACATAAACTTTAAAATTTCCTTTTTGATGTGATCTATTTGCCTTTAAGGTTTACGGGATGAAGGGAGAGTGAAAACTCAAAGTTTTGATTTAAGAAAAAGTGTACATCTAAAATGGAAATGCACGATGATCAAATGTACAGAGAGATAATTCCAAAGAGTGTCTGTAATTTTTATGGATTGTAAACTCTTTTTAGTTTTAATATATCAGATTTTCAAATAATCGGGAAAAGGGGGAGGCGGAGGATTTTTAACTGAGTGTTGACTCCCAATGCATAAGTCATTTGTTTGGGTAATATAGCCCATTACGCATGATAAATAACATTACAATCATCTATGATTGTTAAGTCAATTTTTGTAAAGGCACAAAATAATGGCTTGTTTGACTCAGGTAAATATCCCACCGCACGTTCACTTGAGAATTTTAAGACAATTTGTTATTCTATTTAAAAGGTTTGGATCCATAGGTGATTTGCATATTTAACATGTTTCAATCAAGCATATCCATTTTTAAAGCATGTGTGGAAGAAATTTTTCTCTAATAAAATTCCAACCTGTTAGGGTTGAACTAGTGGAATTTCGAAAACTTGGACAAAAAAACTTTTGTGTTCATTTGTGGTGTGTGTATAAATTTTCTTTACATTCATTTGTTATTGTCTTCAATTTTTTCCATACATAAACTCTAAAATTTTCATTTTGTTGTGATCTATTTGCCTTTTGGGTTTACGAGATGTGCACAAATATAGTGAAATAATTCCAAAGTGTGTCAATAATTTTTAGGGATTGTAACATCTTTTTAGTTTTTATATATCAGGTTTTGCAATCGTCAGGAAAAGGGGAAGGTGGGGGATTTTTAACTGAGTGTTGACTCCCAATCCATAAGTCACTTCTTAGGGTAATATAGCCCATTACGCATGATAAATCACTTTACAATCATCTACGATTGTTAGGTCAGCTTTTTGTAAATGGGCAAAATAATGGCTTGCTTGACCCGGTTAACTATCCCACTGCATGTTCACTTGAGAATTTAATGGGCATTTTTTTTTCACTTTAAAAGGCTTAGATCCATAGGATATTTGCGTCTTGAACATATTTCAAGCATGCATATCCATTTTTAAAGCATGTGTGGAAGAAATCTCATTCTTATAAAATTCCAAGCTGTTAGGGTTGAACTTGTGGAATTTCCAAAACTTGGACAAAAAAACTTTTGTGTTCATTTGTGGTGTGTGAATAAATTTTCTTTACTAAAATTTGTTATTGTTTTAATTTTTTTTCATACATAAACTCTAAAATTTTCATTTTGTTGTGATCTATTTGCCTTTTTGGTTTACAGGATGAAGGGAGAGGGAAAACTCAAAAGTTTTGATTTAAGAAAAACGAGTACATCTAAAATGGAAATTCACAATGCACAATTTTAGAGAGAGATAATTCCAAGGAGTGTCTTTAATTTTTAAGAATTGTACGCTCTTTTTAGTTTCTATATTTCAGGTTTTACAGTCTTCGGGAAAAGGGGAGGTGGAGGATATTTACCTAAGTGTTGACACCCAATCCATAAGTCATTTATTAGGGTAATATAGCCCGTTACGCACGATAAATCACTTTAAAATCATCTATGATTGTTAGGTTAGCTTTTTGTTAATGGGCAAAATAATAGTTTGTTTGAATCGGGTATATCCCACAGCACGTTCACTTGAGAATTTAATGAGCATTTGTTGTTTTTTTAAATGGTTTGGATCCATAGGTGATTTTCATCTTTAACATGTTTCAGGCATGCATATCAATTTTTAAAGCATGTGTGGAAGAAATCTCTTTCTGATAAAATTCCAAGCTGTTATGGTTGAACTAGTGGAATTTCCCAAACTTGGACAACAAAACTTTTGTGTTCATTTGTGGTGTGTGAATGAATTTTCTTTACTTACATTTGTTAGTTTTTATAAAATTTTCCTTACATACACTCTAAAATTTTCATTTTGTTGTGATCTATTTGCCTTTTTGGTTTACGGAATGAAGGGAGAGCGAAAACTCAAGGCTTGTTAGACTCCGGTATATATCCCACTGCACGTTCACTTGACAATTTAATGGGCGTTTGTTATTCACTTTAAAAGGCTTGGATCCATAGGATATTTGCCTCTTGAACATGTTTCAAGCATGCATATCCATTTTTAAAGCATGTGTGGAAGAAATGTCTTTCTTATAAAATTCCAACCTGTTAGGGTTGAACTATTGGAATTTCCCAAACTTGGACAACAAAACTTTTGTGTTCATTTGTTGTGTGTGTATAAATTTTCTTTACTTACATTTGTCATTATTTTAAATTTTTTCCATACATAACCTCTAAAAATTTCATTTTGTTGTGATCCATTTGCCTTTTTGGTTTACGAGATGAAGGGAGAGCAAAAACTCAAAGTTTTAATTTAAGAAAAAAGAGTACGTCTAAAATGAAAATGCACAATGCAAAAATGTACAGAGAGATAATTCTAAAGATTGTCTGTAATTTTTATGGATAGTAAGCTCTTTTTAGTTTTTATATATCAGGTTTTGCAATCGTCAGGAAAAGGGGAGGAAGGGGATTTTTAACTGAGTGTCGACTCCCAATCCATAAGTCATTTCTTAGGGTAATATAGGCCGTTACGCATGATAAATCACTTTACAATCATCTATAATCGTTAGGTCAGCTTTTGTAAATGGGCAAAGTAATGGCTTGTTTGAAGAAGGGTAAATATCCCATCGCACGTTCACTTGAGAATTTATGATAGTTTGTTATTCTCTTTAAAAGGTTTGGATCCATTCTTAAAGCATGTGTGGAAGAAATCTCTTTCTTATAAAATTCCAAGCTCTTAGGGTTGAACTAGTAGAATTTCTCGAACTTGGACAACAAAACTTGTTTTCATTTGTGGTATGTGAGTGAATTTTATTTACTTACATTTTTTATTGTTTAAAATTTTTTCCACACATAAACTATAAAATTTTCATTTTGTTGTGATCTATTTGCGCTTTTGGTTTATGGGATGAAGGGAGACCGAAAACTCAAAGTTTTGATTTAAGAAAAAAGAGTACATCAAAAAAATGAATTGCACAATGAACAAATGTAGAGAGAGATAATTACAAAGAGTGTCTATAATTTTTAGGGATTGTAAACTCTTTTTAGTTCTTATATATCAGGTTTTCCAATCGTCAGGAAAAGGGGGAGGCGGGGGATTTTTAACTGAGTGTAGACTCCCAATGCATAGTCATTTATTTGGGTAATATAGCCCGTTACGCATGATAAATCACTTTACAATCATCTATGATTGTTAGGTCAGTTTTTTTGTAAATGGGCAAAATAATGGCTTGTTTGACTTGGGTAAATATCCCACCGCACGTTTACTTGAGAATTTTAAGAGCATTTGTTATTCTGTTTAAAAGATTTGTATCCATAGGTGATTTGCATATTTAACATGTTTCAAGCATGCATATCCATTTTTAAAGCATGTGTGCAAGAAATCTCTTTCTTATAAAATTCCAACCTGTTAGGGTTGAACTAGTGGAATTTCACAAACTTGGACAACAAAACTTTTGTGTTCATTTGTGGTGTGTGTATAAATTTTCTTTACTTTCATTTGTTATTGTCTTCAATTTTTTCCATACATAAGCTCTAAAATTTACATTTTTTTGTGACCTATTTGCCTTTTTGGTTTATGAGATGAAGGCAGAGCGAAAACAGAAAGTTTTAATTTATGAAAAAAGTGTACATCTAAAATGGAAATGCACAATGTACAAATGATGAGAGAGGTAATTCCAAAGAGTGTCTGAAATTTTTATTGATTGTAAGCTCTTTTTTGTTTTTATATATTAGGTTTTACAATCGTCAGGAAAAGGGGGAGGCATGGGATTTTTAACTGAGTGTCAACTCCCAATCGATAAGTCATTTCTTAGGGTAATATAGCCAATTACGCGTGATAAATCACTTTACAATCATCTATAATCGTTAGGTCAGCTTTTGTAAATAGGCAAAGTAATGCTTTTTTAACTCGGGTGAGTATCCCTTCGCACGTTCACTTGAGAATTTAATGATAGTTTGTTATTCTCTTTAAAAGGTGATTTACATATTTAACATGTTTCAAGCATACATATCCATTTTTAAACCATGTGTGGAAGAAATCTCTTTCTTATAAAATTTCAAGCTGTTAGGGTTGAACTAGCAGAATTTCTCAAACTTGGACAACAAAACTTATGTGTTCATTTGTGGTATGTGAATTAATTTTATTTACTTACATTTGTTATTTTTAAAAAAATTTTCCACACATATACTCTTAAATTTTCATTTTGTTGATCTATTTGCCTTTTTGGTTTACGGGATGAAGGGAGTGCGAAAACTCAAAATTTTGATTTAAGAAAAAAGAGTACATCTAAAATGGAAATGCACAATGAACAAATGTAGAGAGAGATAATTCCAAAGAGTGTCTATAATTTTTAGGGATTGTAAACTCTTTTTAGTTTTTATATATCAGGTTTTGCAATCGTCGGGAAAAGGGAGAGGTGGGGGATTTTTAACAGAGTGTTGACTCCCAATCCATAAGTCATATCTTAGGGTAATATAGCCCGTGCTGCATGATAAATCAATTTATATTCAACTATGATCGTTAGGTCAGCTTTTTGTAAATGGGCAAACTAATGGCTTGTTTGACTCGGGTAAATATCGCACCACACGTTCACTTGAGAATTTAATGAGCGTTTGTTATTCTCTGTAAAAGGTTTGGATCCATAGGTGATTTGCATAGTTAACAAATTTCAAGCATGCATATCCATTTTTAAAGCATGTGTGGAAGTAATCTCTTTCTTATAAATTTCCAAGCAGTTAGGGTTGAACTTGTGGAATTTCCCAAACTTGGACTAAAAAACTTTTGTATTCATTTGTCATGTGTGAATAAATTTTCTTTACTTATATTTGTTATTATTTTTAAAATTTTCCATACATAAACTCTTAAATTTTAATTTTTTTGTGATCTGTTTGCCTTTTTGGTTTACGGGATGAAGGGAGAATGAAAACTCAATGTTTTGATTTAAGAAAAATGAGTACATCTAAAATGGAAATGCACAATTAAAAAATGTAGAGAGAAATAATTCCAAAGAGTGTCTGTAATTTTTATGGATTGTAAGCTCTTTTTAGTTTTTATGTATCTGTTTTTTCAATCGTCGGGAAAAGGGGGAGGTAGGGGATTTTTAACTGAGTGTTGTCTCCCAAACCATAAGTCATTTCTTAGGGTAATATAGCCCGTTACGCATGATAAATCACTTTACAATCATCTATAATCGTTAGGTCAGCTTTTGTAAATGGGCAAAGTAATGGCTTGTTTGACTCGGTTATATGTCGCACCACATGTTCACTTGAGAATTTAATGAGCGTTTGTTATTCTCTTTAAAAGGTTTGGATCCTTAGGTGATTTGCTTATTTAACATCTTTCAAGCATGCATATCCATTTTTAAAGCATGTGTGGAAGAAATCTCTTTCTAATAAAATTTCAAGCTATTAGGGTTGAACTAGTAGAATTTCTCAAACTTGGACAACCAAACTTTAGTGTTCATTTTTGGTATGTGAATGAATTTTATTTACTTGCATTTTTTATTGTTTAATTTTTTTTCCACACATAAACTCTAAAATTTTCATTTTGTTGTGATCTATTTGCCTTTTTGGTTTACAGGATGAAGGTAGAGCGAAAACTTAATGTTTTGATTTAAGAAAAAAAGTATACATCAAAAATGGAAATGCAAAATGAAAAAATGTAGAGAGAGATAATTCCATAGAGTGTCTATAGTTTTTAAGGATTGCAAATTCTTTTTAGTTTTTATATATCAGGTTTTCCAATCGTCAGGAAAAGGGGGAGGCGAAGGATTTTTAACTGAGTGTTGACTCCCAATCCATAAGTCATTTCTTAGGGTAATATAGCTCGTGCCGCATGATAAATCACTTTACAATCATCTACAATCGTTAGGTCAGCTTTTTGTAAATGGGCAAAATAATGCTTTGTTAGACTCGGGTAAATATCCCACCACACGTTCATTTGAGAATTTAATGAGCGTTTGTTATTCTCTTTAAAATGTTTGGATCCATAGATTATTTAAATATTTAACATGTTTCAAGCATGCATATCCATTTTTAAAGCATGTGTGGAACCAATCTCTTTCTTATAAAATTCCAAGCTGTTAGGGATGAACTTGTGGAATTTCCCAAACTTGTAATGGAAAACTTTTGGGTTCATTTGTGGTGTGTGAATAAATTTTCTTTACTTAAATTTGTTATTGTTTTAAATTTTTTATATAAATAAACTCTAAAATTTTAATTTTTTTGTCATCTATTTGCCCTTTTGGTTTACGGGATGAAGGGAGAGCGAATACTCAAAGTTTTAATTTAAGAAAAAAGAGTACATCTAAAATGGAGTAGAACAATGCACAAATGTAGAGAGAGATAATTCCAAAGACTGTCTGTAATTTTCAAGGATTGTATGCTCTTTTTAGTTTTTATATTTCAGGTTTTGCAATCTTCGGGTAAAAAGGGAGGCGGGGGATTTTTAACTGAGTGTTGACTCCCAATCCATAAGTCATTTCTTAGGGTAATATAGCCCGTTACGCATGATAAATCACTTTATAATCATTTATGATCGTTGAGTCAGCTTTTTGTTAGTGGGCAAATAATGGCTTGTTTGACTCTGGTAAATATCCCACTGCACGTTCACTTGAGAATTTAATGAGCGTTTATTATTGTCTTTAAAAGGTTTGGATCCATAGGTGATTTGCATATTTAACATGTTTCAAGCTTGCATATCCATTTTTAAAGCATGTGTGGAAGAAATCTCTTTCTTAGAAAATTCCAAGGTGTTAGGGTTGAAGTTGTGGAATTTCCCAAACTTTGTCTACAAAACTTTTGTGTTCATTTGTGGTGTGTGAATAGATTTTCTTTTTTTACATTTGTTACTGTTTTAAATTTTTTTCATACATAAACTCTAAAATTTTAATTTTTTTGTGATCTTTTTGCCTTTTTCATTTACGGGATGAAGGGAGAGCGAAAACTCAAAGTTTTGATTTAAGAAAAAAGACTACATCTAAAATGGAATAGCACAATGCACAAATGTAGAGAGAGATAATTCCAAAGAGTGTCTGTAATTTTTAAGAATTGTACGCTCTTTTTAGTT
This sequence comes from Aristolochia californica, assembly GCF_029961685.1. Lineage (NCBI taxonomy): Eukaryota > Viridiplantae > Streptophyta > Magnoliopsida > Piperales > Aristolochiaceae > Aristolochia > Aristolochia californica. Next base: position 25,902,634 of record NW_027181992.1, read on the forward strand.
TTTATATTTCAGGTTTTACAATCTTCGGGAAAAGGGGAGGTGGGGGATATTTAACTGAGTGTTGACTCCCAATCCATGAGTCATTTCTTAGGGTAATATAGCCCGTTACGCATGATAAATCACTTTACAATCATCTATGACCGTTAGGTCAGCTTTTTATAAATGGGCAAAATAATGGCTTGTTTGACTCTAGTAAATATCCCACTGCCCGTTCGCTTGAGAATTTAATGAGCGTTTGTTATTCTCTTTAAAAGGTTTGGATGCATAGGTGATTTGCATATTTAACATGTTTCAAGCTTGCATATCCATTTTTAAAGCATGTCTCGAAGAAATCTCTTTCTTATAAAATTCCAAGCAGTTAGGGAATGAACGTGTGGAATTTCCAAAACTTGGACTACAAAACTTTTCTGTTCATTTGTGGTGTGTGAATAAATTTTCTTTACTTACATTTTTTATTTTTTAAAATTTTTTCCATACATAAACTGTAAATTTTAATTTTTTTTATATTTTTGCCTTTTTGGTTTACGGGATGAAGGGAGAGCGAAAACTCAAAGTTTTGATTTAAGAAAAAAGATTACATCTAAAATGGAAATGCAAAATGCAAAAATGTAGAGAGAGATAATTCCAAAGAGTGTCTGTAATTTTTAGGGATTGTACGCTCTTTTTAGTTTTTATATTTCAGGTTTTGCAATCGTCGGGAAAAGGGGAGGTGGGGGATTTTTAACTGAGTGTTGACTCGTAATCCATAACTCATTTGTTAGGGTATTATAGCCTGTTACACATGCTAAATCACTTTACAATCATCTATGATCGTTAGGTCAGCTTTTTGTAAATGGGCAGAATTATGGCTTGTTTGACTCGGCTAAATATCCCACCTCAAGTTCACTTGAGAATTTAATGAGCGTTTGTTATTCTCTTTAAAAGGTTTGGATCCATAGGTGATTTACATTTTTAACATGTTTCAAGCATGCATATCCATTTTTAAAGCATGTGTGGAAGAAATCTCTTTCTTTTAAAATTCCAAGCTGTGAGGGTTGAACTAGGGGAATTTCCCAAACTTGGACAACAAAACTTCTGTGTTCATTTGTGGTGTATGAATAAATTTTCTTTACTTACATTTGTTATTTTTTAAAATTTTTTCCATACATAAACTCTAAAATTTTCATTTTGTTGTGATCTATATGCCTTTTTGGTTTTCGTGATGAAGGGAGAGCGAAAAACTCAAAGTTTTGATTTAAGAAAAGAAAGAGTACATCTAAAATGGAAATGCACAATGCACAAATTTTGAGAGAGATAATTCCAAAAAGTGTCTGTAATTTTTAGGGATTGTAAGCCTTTTTTAGTTTTTATTTATTAGGTTTTGCAATCTTCGAGAAAAGGGGGAGACGGGGGATTTTTAACTGAGTGTTGACTCCCAATCCATACGTCCTTTCTTAGGGTAATATAGCCCGTTACGCATGATAATTCACTTTACAATCATCTATGATTGTTAGGTCAGCTTTTTGTAAATGGGCAAAATAATGGCTTGTTTGACTCGGGTATATAACGCACCGCACGTTCACTTTAGAATTTAATGAGCGTTTGTTGTTCTCTTTAAATGGTTTGGATCCATAGGTGATTTTCATATTTAACATGTTTCAATCATGCATATCCATTTTTAAAGCATGTGTGGAATAAATCTCTTTCTTATAAAAATCCATGCTGTTAAGGATGAACTAGTGGAAGTTCCCAAACTTGGAGAACAAAACTTTTGTGTTCATTTGCGGTGTGGGAATAAATTTTCTTTACTTACATTGGTTATTGTTTTAAATTTTTTCCAAACATAAATACTAAAATTATCATTTTTTTGTGATCTATATGACTTTTTGGTTTACGGGATGAAGGGAGAGCAAAAATTCAAAGTTTTGATTTAAGAAAAAAGACTACATCTAAAATGGAAATGCTCAATGCATAAATGTAGAGAGACATAATTCAAAAGTGTGTCTGTAATTTTTGGGGATTGTAAGCTCTTTTTATTTTTTATATATCAGGTATTGCAATCGTCAGGAAAAGGGGGAGGCGAGGGATTTTTAACTGAGTGTTGACTCCCAATCCATAAGTCATTCCTTAGGGTAATATAGCCCGTTACGCATGGTAAATCACTTTACAATCATCTATGATGGTTAGGTCAGCATTTTGTAAATGAGCAAAATAATGGCATGTTTGACTCGGGTAAATATTCCACCGCACGTTCACTTGAGAATTTAATGAGTGTTTTTTATTCTCTCTTTAAAAGGTTTGGATCCATAGGTGATTTGCATCTTTACCATGTTTCAAGCATGCATATGAATTTTTAAAGCATGTGTGGAAGAAATCTCTTTCTTATAAAATTCCTAGCTCTTACGGTTGAACTTGTGGAATTTCCCAAACTTGGATTACAAAACTTTTGTGTTCATTTGTGGTGTGTGAATAAATTTTCTTTACTTACATTTGTTATTGTTTTAAATTTTTTCCATACATAAACTCTAAAATTTTAATATTTTTGTGATCTATTTGCCTTTTTGGTTTGGGGGATAAAGGGAGAGCGAAAAGTCAATGTTTTGATTCCAGAAAAAAGAGCACATCTAAAATGGAAATGTATAATGTAAAAATATAGAGAGACATAATTCCATAGAGTGTCTGTAATTTTTGAGGATTGTATGCTATTTTTAGTTTTTATATTTCAGGTTTTTGAATCTTCGGGAAAAGGGGGAGGTGGGGGATTTTTAACTGAGTGTTGACTCTCAATCCATAAGTTATTTCTTAGGGTAATATTTCCTGTTACGCATGGTAAATAACTTTACAATCATCTATGATGTTAGGTCAGCTTTTTATAAATGGGCAAAATAATGCCTTGTTTGACTCGGGTAAATATCCCACCCCGTTCACATGAGAATTTAATGAACGTTTGTTATTCTCTGTAAAAGGTTTGGATCCATAGGTGATTTGCATCTGTAACATATTTCAAGCATGCATATTCATTTTTGAAGCGTGTGTGGAAGAAATATCTTTCTTATAAAATTCCAAGCGGTTATGGGTAAACTAGTGGAATTACCCAAACTTGGACAACAAAACTTTTCTGTTTATTTGTGGGGTGTGTGAATGAATTTTATTTACTTACCTTTGAGATTGTATTAAACTTTTTCCATACATAAATTCTAAAATTTTCATTTTGTTGTGATCTATTTGCCTTTTTGGTTTACGGGATGAAGGAAGAACGAATACTCAAATTTTGATTTAAGAAAAAAGAGTTTATCTAAAATGGAAATGCACAATGCAAAAATGTAGAGAGAGATAATTCGAAAGAGTGTCTATAATTTTTAGGGATTGTAAGCTCTTTTTAGTTTTTATATATCAGGTTTGGCAATCGTCGGGAAAAGGGGGAGGCGGGGATTTTTAAATGAGTGTTGACTCCCAATCCATAAGTCCTTTCTTAGGGTAATATATCCCGTTATGCTTGGTAAATCACATTAGAATCATCTATGATCGTTAGGTCAACTTTTTGTAAATGGGCAAAATAATGGTTTGTTTGACTCGGCTAAATATCCCACCGCACGTTCACTTGAGAATTTTATGAGCGTTTGTTATTCTCTTTAAAAGGTTTGGATCCATTGGTGATTTGCATTTTTAACATGTTTCAAGCATGCATAACCATTTTTAAAGCATGTGTGGAAAAAACCTCTTTCTTATAAAATTCCAAGCTTTTAGGGTTGAACTAGTGGAATTTCCCAAACTTGGACAAAAAAACTTTTGTGTTCATTTGTGGTGTGTGAATGAATTTTATTCATATTTATTATTTTTTAAAAAAATTTCCATTTACATCAACTCTAAAATTTTCATTTTGTTGTGATCTATTTGCCTTTTTGGTTTACGGGATCAAGGGAGAGCAAAAACACAAAGTTTCGATTTATGAAAAAAGTGAACGTCTAAAGTGGAAATGCACAATGCACAAATGTAGAGAGAGATAATTCCAAAGAGTGTCTATAATTTTTAAGGATTGTAAGCTCTTTTTAATTTTTATATATCAAGTTTTTCAATCGTCGGGAAAAGGGCAAGGCGGGGGATTTTTAATTGAGCGTTGACTCTCAATCCGTAAGTCATTTCTTAGGGTAATATAGCCCGTTACACATGATAAATCACTTTACAATCATTTATATCGTTAGGTTAGCTTTTTGTACATGGGCAAAATAATGGCTTGTTTGACTCGGGTAAATATCCCACCGCACGTTCACTTGAGAATTTAATGAGCATTTGATATTCTCTTCAAAAGGTTTGGATCCATTGGTGATTTGCATCTTTAATATGTTTCAAGCATGCTTATCCATTTTTGGAGCATGTGTGGAAGAAATCTCTTCCTTATAAAATTCCAAGCAGTTATGGTTGAACTAGTGAAATTTCCCAGACTTGGACAACAAAACTTTTGTGTTCATTTGTGGTGTGTGAATGAATTTTATTTTTATACATTTGTGAATGTTTCAAATTTTTTCCATACATAAACTCTAAAATTTTCATTTTGTTGTGATCTATTTGCATTTTTGGTTTACTGGATGAATGGAGAGTGTATACTCAAAGTTTTGATTTATGAAAAAAGAGTACATCTAAAATGGAAATGCACGATGAAAAAATGTAGAGAGAGATAATTCCAAAGAGTGTCCGTAATTTTTAGGGATTGTAAGCTATTTTTAGTTTTTCTATTTATCAGGTTTTGCAATCGTCGAGAAAAAGGGAGAGGCGGCGAATTTTTAACTGATTGTTGACTCCCAATCAATAAGTCATTTCTTAGTGTAATATAGCCCGTTATGCATGATAAATCACTTTACAATCATTTGTAATTGTTAAGTCAGCTTTTTGTAAATGGGCAAAATAATGGCTTGTTTGCCTCTAGTAAATATCCCACCTCACGTTCACTTGAGAATTTTATGAGCGTTTGTTATTCTCTTTAAAAGGTTTGGATCCATAGGTGATTTGCATCTTTAACATGTTTCAAGCATGCATACCTATTTTTAAAGCATGTGTTGAAGAAATCTCTTTCTTAAAAATTCCAAGCTATTAGTGTTGAACTAGTCGAATTTCCCAAACTTGGACAATAAAACTTTTGTGTTCATTTGTGGTGTGTGAATAAATATTATTCACTTACATTTATTATTGTTTAAATTTTTTTCCATACATAAACTCTAAAATTTTCATGTTGTCGTGATCTATTTGGCTTATTGGTTAACGGGATGAAGGGAGAGCGAAATCTCAAAGTTTTTATTTAAGAAAAAAGAGTACATCTAAAATGGAAATGCACAATGCACAAATGTAGAGACAGATAACTCCAAAGAGTGTATGTAATTTTTAGGGATTGTAAGCTCTTTTTAGTTTTTATATATCAGGTTTTCCAATCGTCACAAAAAGGGGGAGGCGGTGGATTTTTAAATTAGTGTAGACTCCCAATCCATAAGTCATTTATTAGGGTAATATAGCCCCTTATGCTTGATAAATTACTTTAAAATCATCTATGATCGTTTGGTCAGCTTTTTGTAAAAGGGCAAAATAATGGCTTGTTTGACTTGGGTAAATATTCCCACCGCACATTCATTTGAGAATTTAATGAGTGTTTTCTATTCTCTTTAAAAAGCTTGAATCCATAGGTGATTTGCATCTTTATAATGTTTCAAGCATGCATGTCCATTTTTTAAAGCATGTGTGGAAGAAATCTCTTTCTTATAAAATTCCTAGCTGTATGGTTGAACTAGTGGAATTTTGCAAACTTGGACAAGAAAACTTTTGTGTTCATTTGTGGTGTGTGAATAAATTTTCTTTACTTACATTTGTTATTGTTATAAAATTTTTCCATACATAAACTCTAAAATTTTCATTTTGTTGTTATCTATTTGTCTTTTTGGTTTACGGGATGAAGGGAGAGCGAAAATGATTTAAGAAAGAAGAGTACAACTAAAATGGCAATACCCAATGCAAAAATGTAGAGAGAAATAATTTCAAAGAGTTTTTGTAATTTTTAGGGATTGTAAACTCTTTTTAGTTTTTATATATCAGGTTTTGCAATCATCGGGAAAAGGTGGAGGCGGTGGATTTTGAACTGAGTGTTTGTCTCCCAATCCATAAGTCATTTCTTAGGGTAATATGACCCGTTACGCATAATAAATCACTTTACAATCATCTATGATTCTTAGGTTGCTCTTTTTGTAAATGGGCAAAACTAATGGCTTATTTGACTCAGGTAAATATGCCACCGCATGTTCACTTAAAAATTTAATGAGCGTTTGTTATTCTCTTTAAACGGTTTGTATCCATAGATGATTTGTATCCATAGGTGATTTGTATCCAAGTTTTCATTCTGTTGTGATCTATTTGCCTTTGTGGTTTACGGGATGAAGGGAGAATGAAAACTCAAGGCATGTTTGACTCGGGTAAATGTCCCACCACACGTTCACTTGAGAATTTAATGAGCATTTGTTATTCTCTTTAAAAGGATTGTATCCACAGGTGATTTGCATTTTCAACATGTTTCAAGCATGCATATCCATTTTTAAAGCATGTGTGGAAGAAATCTCTTTCTTATAAAATTCCAAGCTGTTAGGGTTGAACAAGTGGAATTTCCGAAACTTGGACAACAAAAATTTTGTGTTCATTTGTGGTGTGTGAGGAAATTTTCTTTACTTAAATTTGTTATTGTGTTAAATTTTTTTCGTACATAAACTATAAAATTTTCATTTTGTTGTGATCTATTTGCCTTTTTGGTTTACAAGATGAAGGGAGAGAGAAAACTCAAAGTTTTGATTTAAGAAAAAGTGTACGTCTAGAATGGAAATTTACAATACACAAAAGTAGAGAAAGAGAATTCCAAAGAGTGTCTGTAACTTTTAGGGACTCTAAGCTCTTTTTAGTTTTTATATATCTGGTTTTTTAAACATCGGGTAAAGGGGGAGGCAGAGGATTTTTAACTGAGTGTTGACTCCCAATCCATGAGTCATTTCTTAGGGTAATATAGCCCGTTGTGCATGATAAATCACATTACAATCATCTATGATTGTTAGGTCAGCTTTTTGTAAATGGGCAAAATAATGTCTTGTTTTACTCGGGTAAATATCCCACCGCATCTTCACTTGAGAATTTAATGAGCGTTTGTTATTATCTTAAAAAGGCTTGGATCCATAGGGCATTTGCATCTTTAACAAGTTTCAAACATGCATATCCATTTTTAAAGCATGTCTGGAAGAAATCACTTTCTTATAAAACTCCAAGCTGTTTGGGTTGAGGTAGTAGAATTTCCCAAAACATGGAGAACAAAACTTTTGTGTTCATTTGTGGTGTGTGAATAAATTTTCTTTACTTACATTTGTTATTGTTTTAAATTTTTTCCACACATAAAATCTAAAATTTTCATTTTGTTGTGATCACTTTATCTTTTTGGTTTACGGGATGAAGGGAGAACGAAAACTGGAAGATTTTGTTTAAGAAAAAAGTGTACATCTAAAATTGAAATGCACAATGCACAAATGTAGAGAGAGATTATTCCAAAGAGTGGCTGTAATTTTTTGGGATTGTAAGCGCTTTCTAGTTTTTAAATACCAGGTTTTGTAATGGGGAGGCAGGAGATTTTTAACTGATTGTTGACTCCCAATCCATAAGACATTTCTTAGGGTAATATAACCCGTTACGCATGATTAATCACTTTACAATCATCTACGATCGATAAGTCAGCTTGTTTAAATGGGCAAAATAATGGCTTGTTCGACTTGGGTAAATATTCCACCACACTTTCACTTGAGAATTTAATGAGCATTTGTTATTCTCTTTAAAAGGTTTAGATCCACAGGAGATTTGCATCTTTAACATGTTTCAGGCATGCATATCCCTTTTTTAAGCATGTGTCGAAGAAATCTCTTTCTTATAAAATTCCAAGCTGTTAGGACTGAACTAGTGGAATTTCCCAAACTTGGACAACAAAATTTTTGTGTTCATTTGTGGTGTGTGAATAAATTTTCTTTACTTACATTTGATATTGTTTTAAATTTTTTCCATGCATAAGCTCTTAAAATTTCATTTTGTTGTCATCTATTTGCCTTTTTGGTTTACAAGATGAAGGGAGAGCGAAAACTCAAAGTTTTGATTTAAGAAAAAAGTGTACATCTAAAATGGAAATGCACAATGCACAAATGTAGAGAGAGAAAATTCCAAAGAGTTTCTCTAATTTTTAGGGATTGTAATCTCTTTTTAGTTTTTATATATCAGGTTTTGCAATCGTGGGGAAAAGGGGGAGGCGGGGGATTTTTAACTGAGTGTTGACTCCCAATCCATAAGTCATTTCATAGGGTAATATAGCCCGTTACGCATGATAAATCACTTTACAACCATCTATGATTGTTAGGTCAGCTTTTTGTAAATGGGCAAAATAATGGTTTGTTTGACTGAGGTAAATATCTCACCGCACGTTCACTTGAGAATTTAATGAGCGTTTGTAATTCTATTTGAAAGGTTTGGATGCGTAAGTGATTTGCATCTTTAACATGTTTCAAGCATGCATATCCATTTTTAAAGCATGTGTGGAAAAAAATCTCTTTTTTATAAAATTCGAAGCTGTTATGGTTCAATTTGTGGAATTTCCCAAACTAGGACCACAAAACTTTTGTGTTCATTTGTGGTGTGTGAATAAATTTTCTATACTTAAAATTTTTTATTGTTTTAAATTTTTTCCATACGAAAAACACTAAACTTTTCATTTTTTTGTGATCTATTTGGCTTTTTGGTTTACGTGATGAAGGGAGAGCGAAAAGTCAATGTTTTTATTTAAGAAAAAAGTGTACATCTAAAATTGAAATGCACAATGCACAAATGTAGAGAGAGATAATTCCAAACATGTCTATAATTTTTAGGGATTGTAAGCTCTTTTTTGTTTTTATATAAGAGGTTTTACAATCGTCAGGAAAAGGGGTAGGCAGGGGATTTTTAACTGAGTGTTGACCCCAATCCATAAGTCATTTCTTAGGGTAATATAGCCCGTTATGCATGATAAATCACTTTTCAATCATCTATGATCGTTAGGCTAGCATTTTTTAAATGGGCAAAATAATGGCTCGTTTGACTCGGGTAAATATCCCACCGCATGTTCACTTGAGAATTTAATGAACGTTTGTTATTCTCTATAAAAGGTTTGGATCCATAGATGATTTGCATCTTTAACATGTTTCAAGCATGCATATCCATTTTTAAAGTATGTGTGGAAGACATCTCTTTTTTATAACATTCCAAGCTATTAGGGTTCAATTTGTGGAATTTCCCAAACTAGGACAACAAAACTTTTGTGTTCATTTGTGGTGTGTGAATAAATTTTCTTTACTTGCATTTGTTATTGTTTTAAATTTTTTCCATACCAAAAACTCTAAAATTTTCATTTTGTTGTGATGTTTTTGCCTTTTTGGTTTACATTATGAAGGGAGAGCGAAAAGTCAATGTTTTTATTTAAGAAAAAAGTGTACATCTTAAATTGAAATGCACAATGCAGAAATGTAGAGAGATATAATTTCAAAGAGTTTCTGTAATTTTTAGGGATTGTAAGCTCTTTTTAGTTTTTATATATCAGGTTTTGCAATCGTCGAGAAAAGGGGGAGGCGTGGGATTTTTAACAGAGTGTTGACTCCAATCCATAAGTCATTTCTTTGGGTGATATAGCTCGTTCTGCATGATAAAACACTTTATAATCATCTATGATCGTTAGGTCAGCTTTTTGTAAATGGGCGAAATAATGTAATTTTTTACTCGAGTAAATAGCCCACCGCACGTTCACTTGAGAATTTAATGAGCGTTTGTTCTTCTCTTTCAAAGGCTTAGATCCATAGGTGATTTGCATCTTTAACATGTTTCATACATGCATATCCTTTTTTAAAGCATGTGTGGAAGAAATCTCATTTTTATAAAATTCCAAGATTTTACGGTTGAACTAGTGGAATTTAGAAAACTTGGACAACAAAACTTTTGTGTTCATTTGTGGTGCGTGAATAAACTTCCTTTACTTACATTTGTTATTGTTTAAAATTTTTTCCTTACATAAACTCTAAAATTTTCAATTTGTTGTGATCTATTTGCCTTTTTGGTTTGCGGAATGAGGGGAGAGCGAAAACTGAAAATTTTGATTTAATAAAAAATAGTACATCTAAAATGGAAATGCACAATGCACAATTGGAGAGAGAGATAATTCAGAAGAGTGCCTGTAATTTTTAGGGATTATAAGCTCTTTTTAGTTTTTATATATCAGGTTTAGAAATCGTCGGGAAACGGGGGAGGCGAGGGAATTTTAATTGAGTGTTGACTCAAAATCCACAAGTCATTTCTTAGGGTAATATAGCCTGTTACGCATGATAAATCACTTTACAATCATTTATGATTGTTAGGTCAAATTTTTGTAAATGGGCAAAATAATGGCTTGGTTGACTCTGGTAAATATCCCACCACACGTTCACTTGAGAATTAAATGAGCGTTTGTTATTCTCTTTAAAAGGTGTGGATCCATAGGTGATTTTCATCTTTAACATGGTTCAAGCATGCATATCCATTTTTAAGGCATGTGTGGACGAAATCTCATTCGTATAAAATTCCATGCTGTTTGGGTTGAACTAAATTTCCCAAACTTGGACAACAAAACTTTTGTGTTCATTTGTGGTTCATGAATAAATTTTCCTTACTTGAATTTGTTACTGTTTTAAATTTTTTCCATACATAAACTCTTAAATTTACATTTTGTTGTAATCTATTTGCCTCTTCGGTTTACGGGATGAAGGGAGAGCGAAAACTCAAAGTTTTTATTTAAGAAAAAAGAGTACATCTAAAATAGAAAAGCACAAAGCAAAAATTTAGAGTGAGATAATTCCAAAGAGTTTCTGTAATTTTTAGGGATTGTAAGCTCTTTTTAGTTTTTATATATCAGGTTTTGCAATCGTCGGGAAAAGGGGGACGCGAGGGATTTTTAACTGAATATTGACTCCCAATTCATAAGTCATTTATTAGGGCAATAAAGCCCATTATGCATGATAAATTACTTTACAATCTTCTATGATTGTTAGGTCAGCTTTTTGTAAATGGGCAAAATAATGGCTTCTTTGACTCGGGTAAATTTCCCACCACACGTTCACTTGAGAATTTAATGAGCGTTTGTTATTCTCTTTAAAAGGTTTGGATCCATAGGTGATTTGGTTCTTTAACATGTTTCAAGCATGCTTATCCATTTTTAAGGATGTTTGGAAGAAATCTCATTTTTATAAAATTTCATGCTGTTAGGGTTGAACAAGTGGAATTTCCCAAACTTGGACAACTAAACTTTTGTGTTCATTTGTGGTGCGTGAAAATTTTTTTTTACTTACATTTGTTATTGTTCTAAATTTTTTCCTTTCATAAACTCTAAAATTTTCATTTTGTTGTGATCTATTTGCCTTTTTTGTTTACGGGATGAAGGGAAGAAAAAAGATTACATCTAAAATAGAAAAGCACAATGCATAAATGTAGAGTGAGATAATTCCAAAGAGTGTCTGTAATTTTTAGGTATTGTAAGCTCTTTTTAGTTTTTATATATCAGATTATGCAATCATTGGGAAAAGGGGGAGGCGGGGAATTTTTAACTGAGTGTTGACTCCCAATCCATAAGTCTTTTCATAGGTTAATATAGCCCATTATGCATGATAAATCACTTTACAATTATCTATGATTGTTTGGTCAGCTTTCTTTAAATGGGCAAAATAATGGCTTGTTCGACTCGGGTAAATATCCCACTGCACATTCACTTGAGAATTTAATGAGCGTTCGTTATTCTCTTTAAAAGGCTTGGCTCCATAGGTGATTTGAATCTTTACAATGTTTCAAGCATGCATATCCATTTTTAAAACATGAGTGGAAGAAATATCTTTCTTATAAAATTCCAAGCTGTTAGGGTTGAACTAGTGGAATTTCCCAAACTTGAACAACAAATATTTTGTGTTCATTTGTGGTGTGTGAATAACTTTTCTTTACTTAAATTTGTGATTTTTATAAATTTTTTCCAAGCATAAAGTCTAAAATTTTCATTTTGTTGTGATCTATTTGCCTTTTTGGTTTACGGGATGAAGGGAGACCGAAAACTCAAAGTTTTGATTTAAGAAAAAAGAGTACATCTAAAATGGAAATGGTCTTTGCACAAATGTAGAGAGAGATAATTCCAAAGAGTATCTGTAATTTTTCGGGATTGTAAGCTCTTTTTAGTTTTTATATCTCAAGTTTTTGAATCGTCGGGAAAAGGGGGAGGTGGCGGATTTTTAACTGAGTGTTGACTCCCAAGCCATAAGTTATTTCTTAGTGTTACATAGCCCGTTATGTATGATAAGTCACTTTACAATCATCTATGATTTTTAGGTCAACTTTTTGTAAATGGGCAAAATAATGGCTTGGTTGACTCAGGTAAATATCCCACCGCACGTTCACTTGAGAATTTAATGACAATTTGTTGTTCTATTTAAAATGCTTGCATCCATAGGTGATTTGCATATTTACAATGTTTCAAGCATGCATATCCATTTTTAAAGTACGTGTGCAAGAAATCTCTTTCGTATAAAATTCCAAGCTGTTAGGGTTGAACTAGTGGAATTTCCCAAACTTGGACAACAAAACTTTTGTGTTCATTTGTGGGGTGTGAATAAACTTTCTTTACTTAAATTTTTTATTGTTTTAAATTTTTTCCATACATGAAGTCTAAAATTTTCATTTTGTTGTGATCTATTTGCCTTTTTGGTATACGGGATGAAGGGAGAGCGAAAACTCAAAGTTTTGATTTAAGTAAAAAGAGTTGATCTAAAATGGAAATGCACAATGAACAAATGTAGAGAGAGATAATTCCAAAGAGTGTCTGTAATTTTTAGGGATTGTAAGCTCTTTTTAGTTTTGATATATTAGGTTTTGCAATTGTCAGGAAAAGGTGGAGGCGGGGGATTTTTAACTGAGTGTTGACTCCCTATCCATAAGTCATTTCTTAGGGTAATATAGCCCGTTATGCATGATAAATCACTTTACAATAATATATGATTGTTAGGTCAGCTTTTTTCAAATGGGCAAAATAATGGCTTGTTTGACTCGAGTAAATATCCCACCGCACGTTCACTTGAGAATTTAATGAGCGTTTGTTATTCTCTTTGAAAGGTTTGGATCCATAGGTCATTTTCATCTTTAACATGTTTCAAACATGCACATCCATTTTTAAAGCATCTATGGAAGAAATCTCTTTCTTATAAAATTCCAAGATGTTAGGGTTGAACTAGTGGAATTTTCCAAACTTGGACCACAAAACGTTTGTGTTCATTTGTGTTGTGTGAATAAATTTTTTTTACCTACATTTTTTATTGTATTAAATTTTTTTGTACATAAACTCTAAAATTTTCATTTTGTTGTGATCTATTTGCCTTTTTGGTTTACAGGATGAAGGGAGAGCGAAAACTCAAAGATTTGATTTAAGAAAAATGTAAACATCTAAAATGGAAATGCACAATGCACAAATGTAGAGAGATAATTCCAAAGATTGTCTGTAATTTTTAGGGATTGTAAGCTCTTTTTAGTTTTTAAATTACGGGTTTTGCAATCGTTGGGAAAAGGGTGAGGCGGGGGATTTTTAACTGAGTGTGTATTCCCAATCCATAATTAATTTCTTAGGTTAATATAGCCCGTTACGCATGATAAATCACTTTAGAATCATCTATGATTCTTTGGTCATCTTTTTGTCAATGGGCAAAATAATAGCTTGTTTGAGTAGGGTTAATATCCCACTGCACGTTCACTTAAGAATTTAATGAGTGTTTGTTGTTTTATTTAAAAGGTTTGGAACCATAGGTGATTTGCATCTTTAACATGTTTCAAGCATGCATATCCATTTTTAAAGCATGTGTGGAAGAAATCACTTTCTTATAAAATTCCTAGCTGTTAGGGTTGAACTAGAGGAATTCCCAAACTTGGACAACAAAACTTTTGTGTTCATTTTTGGTGTGTGAAGATATTTTCTTTACTTACATTTTTTTATTTTTTTAAATTTTTTCCATACATAAACTCCAAAATTTTCATTTTGTTGTGATCTATTTGCCTTTTTGGTTTACGGGATGAAGGGAGAGCGAAAACTGAAAGTTTTGATTTAAGCAAAAAGAGTACATCTAAAATGGAAATGCACAATGAAAAAATGTAGAGGGTAATAATTCCAAAGAGTGTCTGTAATTTTTAGGGATTGTAAGCACTTTTTAGTTTTTATATATCAGGTTTTACAATCGTCGGGAAACGGGGGAGGCGGGGGATTTTTAACTGAGTGTTGAATCCCTATCCATAATTCATTTCTTAGGGTAATATAGCCCGTTACGTATGATAAATCACTTTTCAATCATCTATGATTGTTAGGTCAGCTATTTGTAAATGGGCAAAATAATGGCTTATTTGACTTGGCTAAATATCCCACCGCAGGTTCACTTGAGAATTTAATGAGCGTTTGTTATTCTCTTTAAAAGGTTTGGATCCATAGGTAATTTGTATCTTTAACATGTTTCATGCATGCATATCCATTTTTAAAGCATGTGTGGACGAAATCTCTTTCTTATAAAATTCCAAGCTGTTAGGGTTGAACTAGTGCAATTTCCAAAACTTGGACAACAAAACTTTTGTGTTCATTTGTGGTTTGTGAATAAATTTTTATTACTTAAATTTGTTATTGTTTTAAATTTTTTCCATACATAAACTCTAAAATTTTCATTTTGCTGTGATCTATTTGCCTTTTGGGTTTATGGGATGAAGGGAGAGCAAAAACTCAAAGTTTTGATTTAATAAAAGAGAGTACATCTAAAATGGAAACGCACAATGCACAAATGTAGAGTGAGATAAATCCAAATAGTGTCTAGAATATTTAGGGATTGTAAGTTTTTTTAGTTTTTTTTTATCTGGTTTTGCAATCGTCGGGAAAAAGGGGTGGCGTGGGATTTTTAACTGAGTGTTGACTCCAAATCCATAAGTCATTTCTCATAGTAATATAGCCGTTATGTAAGATAAATAAATTTAGAATCATCTATGACTATTTGGTCATCGTTTTTTAAATGGGAAAAATAATGGCTGGTTTGACTCGAGTAAATCTCCCACCGCACGTTCACTTGAGAATTTAATGAGCGTTTGTAATTCTCTTTAAAAGGTTTGGATCCATAGGTAATTTGCATCTTTAGCATGTTTCAAGAATTCATATCCATTTTTAAAGCATGTATGGAAGAAATCTCTTTCTCAAAAAATTCCAAGCTGTGAGGGTTGAACTAATGGAATTTCCCAAACTTGGACAACAAAACTTTTGTGTTCATTTGTGGTGAGGGAATAAATTCTTTTTACTTACATTTTTTATTGTTTTAAATTTTTTCCATAAATAAACTCTAAAATTTTCTTTTTGTTGTGATCTATTTGCCTTTTTTGTTTACGGGATGAAGGGAGAGCGAAAACTCAAAGTTTCTATTTAAGAAACAAGAGTACTTCTAAAATAGAAATGCACAATGTAAAAATGTAGAGAGAGATAATTCCAAAGAGTGTCTGTAATTTTTAGGGATTGTAAGCTCTTTATAGTTTTTATATAACAGGTTTTGCAACCTACGGGAAAAGGGGGAGGCGGGGGATTTTAACTGAGTGTTGACCCCCAATCCATAAGTCATTTCATAGGCTAATATCACCCGTTACGCATGATATATCACTTTACAATCATCTATAATTGTTAGATCAGCTTTTTGTAAATGGGCAAAATAATGGCTTGTGGGACTCGGGTAAATATCCCACCACACGTTCACTTGAGAATTTAATGAGCGTTTCTTATTCTATTTAAAAGGCTTGGATCCATAGGTGATTTGCATCTTTAATATGTTTCAACGTATATCCATTTTTAAAGCATGTGTGGAAGAAATCTCTTACTTTTAAAATTTCAAGTTGTTAGGGTTGAACTAGTGGAATTACCGAAACATGGACAACAAAACTTTTGTGTTCATTTGTGGTGTGTGAATAAATTTCCTTTACTTACATTTGTTATTGTTTTAAATTTTTTCCTTACATAAACTCTAAAATTTTCATTTTGTTGTGATCTATTTGCCTTATTGGTTTACTGGTTGAAGGGAGAACGAAAACTCATAGTTTTGATTTAAGAAAAAAGAGTACAACTAAAATGGAAATGCAATGTGCACAAATGTTGAGAGAGATAATTCCATAGAGTGTTTATAAGTTTTAGGGATTATAAGCTCTTTTTAGTTTTTATATATCAGGTTTTGCAATCGTCGGGAAAAGGGGAGGCGGTGGATTTTCAACTGAGTGTTGACTCCCAATCCATAAGTCATTTCTTAAAGTAATATAGCCCGTTACGCATGATAAATCACTTTACATTCAACTATGATTGTTACATCAAATTTTTGGATATAGGCAAAAAAATGGCTTTTTTTACTCGGGTAAATGTCCCACAGCACATTCAGTTGAGAATTTAATGAGCATTTGTTATTCACTTTCAAAGGTTTGGATCCATAGGTGATTTGCATATTTAACATGTTTCAAGCATGCAGATCCTTTTTTAAAGCATGTGTGGAAGAAATCTCTTTCTTATAAATATCCAAGCTGTAAGGGGTTGAACAAGTGTAATTTCCCAAACTAGGACAACAAAGCTTTTGTGTTCATTTGTGGTGTGTGAATAAATTTTCTTCACTTAAATTTGTTATTGTTTTATATTTTTTCCATACATAAACTCTAAAATTTTCATTTTGTTGTGATCTATTTGCCTTTTAGGTTTACGGGATGAAGGGAGAGCGTAAACTCAAAGTTTTGATTTAAGAAAAAAGAGTAGATCTAAAATGGAAATGCACAATGTAGAAATGTAGACAGAGATAATTCCGAAGAGTGTTTGTAACTTTTAGGGATTGTAAGCTCCGTTTAGTTTTTATATATTAGTTTTTGCAATCATCGGGAAAAGGGGGAGGCGGGTTAACTGAGTGTTGACTCCTAATCCATAAGTCATTTCTTAGGGTAATATAGCCCTTTTCGCATGATAAATCACTTTACAATCATCTACAATTATTAGGTCAACTTTTTTTAAATGGGCAAAATAATGACTCGGGTAAATATCCCACCGCACGTTCACTTGAGTATTTATTGAGCGTTTGTTATTCTCTTTAAAAGGTTTGGATCCATAGGGGATTTGCATCATTAACATGTTTCAAGCATGCATATCAATTTTTAAAACATGTGTGGAAGAAATCTCTTTCTTATAAAATTTCAAGCTGTTAGGGTTGAACTAGTGGAATTTTCCAAACTTGGACAACAAAACTTTTGTGTTCATTTGAGGTGTGTGAATAAATTTTCTTTACATAAAATTTTTTATTTTTTAAAATTTGTTCCATGCATAAACTCTAAAATTTTCATTTTGTTGTGATCTATTTGCCTTTTTGCTTAACGGGATGAAGGGAGAGCGAGTACTCAAAGTTTTGATTTAAGAAAAAAGAGTACATCTAAAATGGAAATGCACAATGCACAAATGTTGAGAGAGAAAATTACCAAGAGTGACGGTAATTTTTAGGGATTGTAAGCTCTTTTTTGTGTTTATATATCAGGTTTCGCAAGCGTCGAGAAAATGGGCAGGCGGGGGATTTTTAACTGAGTGTTGACTCCGAATCCATAAGTCATTTCTTAGGGTAATATAGGCTTTTACGCATGGTAAATCACTTTACAATCATCTATGATTGTTAGGTCAGCTTTTTGTAAATGGGCAACATAATTGCTTGTTTAACTGGGGTAAATATCCCACCGCACGTTCACTAGAGAATTTAATGAGCGTTTGTTATTCTCTGTAAAAGGTTTGGATTCATAGGTGATTTGCATCTTTAACATATTTCAAGCAAGAATATCCCTTTTTAAAGCATGTGTGCAAGAAATCTCTTGCATTTAAACCTCCAAGCAGTTAGGGATGAACCAGTGGAATTTCCCAAACTTGGACAACAAAAATTTTGTGTTCATATTTTGTGTGAAAATAAATTTTCTTTACTTACATTTGTTTATTTTTTAAAAATGTTTCACACATAAACTCTAAAATTTTCATTTTATTGTGATCTATTTGCCTTTTTGGTTTATAGGATGAAAGGAGAGCGAAAACTCATAGTTTATATTTAAGAAAAAGGAGTAAATTGAAAATGCAAATGGGAACAAATGTAGAGAGAGACAATTGCGAAGAGTGTCTATAATTTTTTAGGGATTGTAAGCTCTTTTTATTTTTTATATATCAGGTTTTGCAATAGTCAGGAAAAGGGGGAGGAGGGGAATTTTTAACTGAGCGTTGACTCCCAATCCATAAGTCATTTCTTAGGGTAATATAGCCCGTTATGCATGATAAATCACTTTACAATCATCTCTGATTGTTAGGTCAGCTTTTTGAAAATGGGCAAAATAAAGGCTTGTTTGACTCGGGTAAATATCCCACTACACGTTCAGTTGAGAATTTAATGAGCGTTTGTTATTCTCTTTAAAAGGTTTGGTTCCATAGTTGATTAGCATCTTTAACATGTTTCAAGCATGCATATCCATTTTTATAACATGTGTGGAAGAAATCTCTTTCTTATAAAATTCCAAGCTGTTAGGGTTGAACTAGTGGAATTTCCCAAACTTGGACAATAAAAGTTTTGTATTCATTTGTGGTGTGTGAGTAAATTTTCTTTACTTACTTTTGTTATAGTTTTAAATTTTTTCCACACATAAACTCTGAAAATTCCATTTTAATGTGATCTATTTGCCTTTTTGGTTTATGGGATGAAGGGAGAGCGAAAACTCAATGTTTTGATTTAAGAAAAAAGAGTACATCTAAAATGGAAATGCTCAATGCATAAATGTAGAGAGAGATAATTCCGAACAGTGTCTGTTATTTTCTGGGATTGTAAGCTCTTTTTAGTTTCTATTTATCAAGTTTTGTAATCATCGGGATGAGGGGGTGGCGGGGGATTTTAAACTGAGTGTTCACTCCCAATCCGTAAGTCATTTCTAACAAAAATATAGCCGGTTACCCATGATAAATTACTTTACTATCTCCTATGATTGTTTGTCAGCTTTTTGTAAATGTGCAAAATAATGGCTTGTTTGACTCAGGTAAATTTGCCACCGCACGTTCACTTGAGAATTTAATGAGCTTTTGTTATTTTCTTTAAAAGCTTTCAAGCATGCATAACCATTTTTAAAGCATGTGTGGAAGAAATCTCTATCTTTTAAAATTCCAAGCTGTTAGGATTGAACTAGTGGAATTTCCCAAACTTGGACAACAAAACTTTTGTGTTCATTTGTGGTGTGTGAATAAACTTTATTTACTTAAATTTGTTATTTTTTTAAATTTTTTCCATACATAAACTCTAAAACTTTCTTTTTGTTGTGATCTATTTGCCTTTTTGGTTTACGGGATGAAGGAAGTGTGAAAACTCAATGTTTTGATTTAACAAAAAAGTGTACATCTAAAATGGAAATGAACAATGCACAAATATAGATAGAGATAATTCTGAAGAGTGTCTGTTATTTTTAGGGCTTGTAAGCTCTTTTTAGTTTTTATATATCAGGTTTTGCAATCGTAGAGAAAAGAGGGTGGCGAGGGATTTTAAACTGAGTGTAGACTCCCAATCCATAAGTGATTTCTTAAAAAAATAAAGCCTGTTACGTATGATAAATCACTTTACTATCATCTATGATTGTTAGGTCAGCTTTTTTTAAATGGGCAAAATAATGGCTTGTTTGACTCGGGTAAATATCCCACCTCACGTTCACTTCAGAATTTAAAGAGCGTTTGCTATTCTCTTTAAAAGGCTTGGATCCATAAGTGATTTGCATCTTTAATATATATCAAGCATGCATATCCATTTTTAATGCATGTGTGGAAGAAATCTCTTTCTTATAAAATTCCAAGCTATTAGGGTTAAACTAGTGGAATATCCCAAACTTGGACAAAAAAACTGTTTTGGTCATTTGTAGTGTGTGAATAAATTTTCTTTAATTAAATTTCATTATTTTTTAAAAACATTTCCATGCATAAACTCTAAAATTTTCATTTTGTTCTTATCTATTTGCCTTTTTGGTTTACAGGATGGAGGGAGAGCGAAAACTCAAAGTTTTGATTTAAGAAAAAGTGTATATCTAAAATGGAAGTGTACAATGCACAAATGTAGAGAAAGATAATTCCAAAGAGTGCCTATAATATTTAGGGACCGTAAGCTCCTTTTAGTTTTTATAGATCAGGTTTTGCAATCGTCGGGAAAAGGGGGAGGCTGGGAAATTTTAACTAAGTGTTGATTCCCAATCCATAAGTCATTTCTTAGGGTAATATCGCCCGTTATGCATGATAAATCACTTTACACTCGACTATGATTGTTACGTCAGCTTTTTGTAAATGGGCAAAATAATGGCTTGTTTGGCTTGGGTAAATATCCCACAGCACATTCACTTGTGAATTTAATGAGTGTTTGTTATTCTCTTTAAAAGGTTTGGATCCATAGGTGATTTGAATTTTTAACATGTATCAAGCATGCATATCCATTTTAAAAGAATGTGTGGAAGAAATCTCTTTCAAATAAAATTCCAAGCTGTTACGGTTGAACTAGTGTAATTTCCCAAACTAGGACAACAAAGCTTTTGTGTTCATTTATGGTGTGTGAATAAATTTTCTTCACTTAAATTTGTTATTGTTTTATATTTTTTCCATACATAAACTCTAAAATTTTCATTTTGTTGTGATCTATTTGCCTTTTAGGTTTACGTGATGAAGGGAGAGCGTAAACTCAAAGTTTTGATTTAAGAAAAAAGAGTAGATTTAAAATGGAAATACACAATGCAGAAATGTAGACAGAGATAATTCCAAAGAGTGTCTGTAACTTTTAGGGATTGTAAGCTCTTTTTTGTTTTTATATATTTGGTTTTGCAAGCGTCGGGAAAATGGGCAGGCGGGGGATTTTTAACTGAGTGTTGACTCCCAATCCATTAGACATTTCTTAGGGTAATATAGCCCTTTACGCATGGTAAATCACTTTACAATCATCTATGATTGTTAGGTCAGCTTTTTGTAAATGGGCAACATAATTGCTTGTTTGACTGGGGTAAATATCCCACCGCACGTTCACTAGAGAATTTAATGAGCGTTTGTTATTCTCTGTAAAAGGTTTGGATTCATAGGTGATTTGCATCTTTAACATATTTCAAGCAAGAATATCCCTTTTTAAAGCATGTGTGCAAGAAATCTCTTGCATTTAAACTTCCAAGCAGTTAGGGATGAACCAGTGGAATTTCCCAAACTTGGACAACAAAAATTTTGTGTTCATATTTTGTGTGAAAATAAATTTTCTTTACTTACATTTGTTTTTTTTTTTAAATGTTTCACACATAAAATATAAAATTTTCATTTTATTGTGATCTATTTGCCTTTTTGGTTTATAGGATGAAAGGAGAGCGAAAACTCATAGTTTATATTTAAGAAAAAAGAGTAAATTGAAAATGCAAATGGGCACAAATGTAGAGAGAGACAATTCCGAAGAGTGTCTATAATTTTTAGGGATTGTAAGCTCTTTTTATTTTTTATATATCAGGTTTTGCAATAGTCAGGCAAAGGGGGAGGAGGGGAATTTTTAACTGAGCGTTGACTCCCAATCCATAAGTCATTTCTTAGGGTAATAGAGCCCATTATGCATGATAAATCACTTTACAATCATCTTTGATTGTTAGGTCAGCTTTTTGAAAATGGGCAAAATAAAGGCTTGTTTGACTCGGGGAAAAATTCCACTGCACGTTCAGTTGAGAATTTGATGAGCGTTTGTTATTCTCTTTAAAAGGTTTGGATCCATAGTTGATTAGCATCTTTAACATGTTTCAAGCATGCATATCCAATTTATAGCATGTGTGGAAGAAATCTTTCTTATAAAATTCCAAGCTGTTAGGGTTGAACTAGTGGAATTTCCCAAACTTGGACAATAAAACTTTTGTGTTCATTTGTGGTGTGTGAGTAAATTTTCTTTACTTACTTTTGTTATAGTTTTAAATTTTTTCCATACATAGACTCCAAAATTTTCATTTTTTTGTGATCTATTTGCCTTTTTGGTTGGCAGGATGAAGGGAGAGGAAAAACTCAAAGTTTTGATTTAATAAAAAAGAGTTTATCTAAAATTGAAATGCACAATGCACAAATGTAAAGAGAGATAATTCCAAAGAGTGTCTGTAATTTTTAGGGATTGTAAGCTCTTTTTAGTTTTTATGTATCAGGTTTTGCAATCGTCGGGAAAAGGGGGAGCAGGGGATTTTCATCTGAGTGTTGACTCCCAATCCATAAGTCATTTCTTAAGGTAATATAGCCCGTTACGCATAATAAATCACTTTATAATAAACTATGATTGTTACGTCAGATATTTGTATATGGGCAAAATAATGGCTCGTTTGACTCTGGTAAATATCGCAGGGGACATTCACTTGAGAATTTAATGAGCGTTTGTTATTTTCTTTAAAAGGTTTGGATCCATAGGTGATTTGCCTCTTTAACATGTTTCAAGAATGCATGTCCATTTTTAAAGAATGTGTGGAAGAAATCTCTTTCATATAAAATTCCAAGATGTTAGGGTTGAACTAGTGTAATTTCCCAAACTTGGACAACAAAACTTTTGTGTTCATTTGTGGTATTTGTATAAATTTTCTTTAATTACATTTGTTATTTTTTAAAAAATTTTCCATACGTAAACTCTAAAATTTTCATTTTGTTGTGACTATTTGCCTTTTTGGTTAAGGGATTAAGGGAAAGAGAAAACTCAAAGTTTTGATTTATGAAAAAAGAATACATCTAAAATGGAAATGCACAATGCAACATGTGTGGAAGAAATCTCTTTCTTATAAAATTTCAAGCTCTTAGGGTTGAACTAGTGGAATTTTCCAAACTTCGACAACAAAACTTTTCTGTTCATTTGTGGTGGGTGAATAAATTTTCTTTACCTAAATTTTTTTATTTTTTTAAAATTTTTTTCCATGCATAAACTCTAATATTTTTATTTTGTTGTGATCTATTTGCCTTTTTGGTTTACGGGATGGAGGGAGAGCGAAAACTCAAAGTTTTGATTTTAGAAAAAAGAGTACATCTAAAATGGAAATGCACAATGTACAAATTTAGACAGAGATAATTCTGACGAGTGTCCATAATTTTTAGGGATTGTAAGCTCTGTTTAGTTTTTATGTATAAGGTTTCGTAATCGTCGGGAAAAGGGGGAGGCGGGGGATTTTTAACTGAGTGTTGACTCCCAATCCATAAGTCATTTCTTAGGGTAATATAGCCCATTACGAGAGATAAATCACTTTACAATCATCTATGATTGGTAGGTAAATTTTTTGTAAATGGGTAAAATAATGGCTTGTTTGACTCGGGTAAATATCCCACTGCACGTTTAGTTGAGAATTTATTGAGCGTTAGTTATTTGCTTTAAAAGGTTTGGATCCATTGGTGATTTGCATCTTTAACATGTTTCAAGCATGCATTTCCATTTTTAAAGCATGTGTGGAAGAAATTTCTTTCTCATAAAATTCCAAGGTGTTAGGGTTGAACTAGTGGAATTTCCCAAACTTGGCAACAAAACTTTTGTATTCATTTGTGGTGTGTGAATAAATTTTCTTTACTTACATTTGTTATTTTTTAAAATTTTTTCTATACATAAACTCTAAAATTTTCTTTTTGTTGTGATCTATTTCCCTTTATGGTTTAAAGGTTGAAGGGAGAGTGAAAACCAAAAATTTGGATTTAAGAAAAAAGAGTACATCTAAAATTGAAATGCACAATGCACAAATGTAGAGAGAGTTAATTTCGAAGAGTGTCTATAAGTTTTTGGGATTGTAAGCACTTTTTAGTTTTTATATATCAGGTTTTGTAATCATCGGGAAACGGGGGAGGCGGGGGATTTTTAAAAGAGTGTTGACTCTCAATCCATAAGTTATTTCTTAGGCTAATATAGCCCATTACACATGATAAATCACTTTAAAATCATCTATGATTGTTAGGTCAGCTTTTTGTCAATGGGCAAAATAATGGCTTGTTTGACTCGTGTAAATATCCACCGCACGTTCACTTGAGAATTTAATGAGTATTTGTTGTTCTCTTTAAAAGGTTTGGATCATTAGGTGATTTGCTTCTTTAACATGTTTCAAGCATGCATATCCATTTTTAAAGCATGTGTGGAAGAAATCTCTTTCTTATAAATTTTCAAGCTGTAAGGGTTGAACTAGTGGAATTTTCCAAACTTGGACAACAAAACTTTTGTGTTAATTTGTGGTGTTCGAATAAATTTTCTTTACTTAAATTTGTTATTGTTTTAAAATTTTTCCTTACATAAACTCTAAAATTTTCATTTTGTTGTGATCTATTTGCCTTTTTGGTTTACGGGATGAAGGGAGAGCGAAATTCAAAGTTTTGAGTACATCTAAAATGGACATGCATAATACACAAATGTGGAGAGAGATAATTCCGAAGTGTGTTTGTGATTTTTAGGGATTGTAAGCTCTTTTTATTTTTTATATATTTAGTTTTGCAATCGTCTGGAAAAGGGGGAGGCAGGGGATTTTTTATATGAGTGTTGACTCCCAATCCATTAGTCATTTCTTAGGTTAATATAGCCCGTTACGCATGATAAATCCCTTTACAATCTTCTATGATTGTCAGGTAAGGTTATGGTAAATGGGCAAAATAATGGCTTGTTTGACTCGGGTAAATATCCCACCACACGTTCACTTGGGAATTTAATGAGCGTTTGTTATTCTCTTTAAAATGTTTGAATCCATAGGTTATTTGCATCTTTAATATGTTTCAAGCATGCATATTCATTTTTAAATCATGTGTGCAAGAAATCTCTTTCTTATAATATTCCAAGCTGTTAGGGTTGAACTTGTGGAATTTCCCTACCTTGGACAACAAAACTTTTGTGTTCATTTGTGGTGCGTGAATTAATTGTCTTTACTTACATTTGTTATTGTTTTAAATTTTTTCCATACATAAAATCTAAAATTTTCATTTTGTTAAGATCTATTTGCCTTTGTTTGTTTACGAGATGCATGGAGAGCAAAAACTCAAAATTTTGATTTAAGAAAAAAGAGTACATCGAAAATGAAAATGCACAATGCACAAATGTAGAGAGAGACAATTCTGAAGAGTGTCGCTAATTTTTAGGGATTGTAAGCCCTTTTTAGTTTTTATATATACGGTTTTGCAATTGTTGAGAAAAGGGTAGGCATGGGATTTTTAACTGAGTGTTCACTACCAATCCATAAGTCATTTCTTAGGGTAATATTGCCCGTTACGCATGATAAATAACTTTACAATCATCTATGATTGTTAGGTCAGCTTTTTTAAAATGGGAAAATAAAACTCAGGTAAATATCTCACCGCACATTCACTTGAGAATTACTGAGTGTTTGTTATTGTCTTTGAAAGGTTTGGATCCATAGGTGATTTGCTTTTTAACATGTTTCAAGCATGCATATTAATTTTTAAAGCATATGTGGAAGAAATCTTTTTCTTATAAAATTCCAAGCTGTTAAGGTTGAACTAGTGGAATTTCCCAAACTTGGACAACAAAACTTTTGTGTTCATTTGTGGTGTGTGAATAAATTTTATTTACATACATTTGTTATTGTTTTAAATTTTTTTCGTACATAAACTCTAAAATTTTTCGTTTTGTTGTGATCTATTTGCTTTTTTGGTTTACAGGATGAAGGGAGAGCGAAAACCCAAAGTTTTAATTTAAGAAAAAAGAGAACATCTAAAATGGAAATACAAAATGCACATATGTAGAGAAAGATAATTCCGAAGTTTGTCGGTGAGTTTTAGGGATTGTAAGCTCTTTTTAGTTATTATCTATCAGGTTTTGTAATAGTCGGGAAAAGGGGGAGGTGGCGGATTTTTAACTGAGTGTTGACTCCCAATCCATAAGTCATTTCATAGACTAATGTAGCCCGTTACGCAAGATAAATCACTTTATAATCATCAATGATTGTTAGGTCAGCTTTTTGTAAATGGGCAAAATAATGGCTTCTTTGACTCGGGTAAATATCCCACCGCACGTTCATTTGAGAATTTAATGAGCGTTTGTTATTCTTTTTAAAAGGTTTGGATCCATTGGTTATTTGCATCTTTATCATGTTTCAAGGATGCATATCCATTTTTAAAGCTTGTGTGGAAGAAATCTCTTTCTTATAAAATTCCAAGATGTTAGGGTTGAACTAGTGGAATTTCTCAAACTGGAAAAAAAAAAACTTTTGTGTTCATTCGTCGTGTGTGAATAAATTTTATTTACTTATATTTTTTAATGTTTTGAATTTTTTCCTACATAAACTCTAAAATTTTCATTTTTTTCTGATCTATTAGCCTTTTTTGTTAATGGGATGAAGGGAGAGTGAAAACTCAAAGTTTTGATTTAAGAAAAAAGAGTACATCTACAATGGAAATTCACAATACACAAATGTAGTGAGATATAATTCCAAAGAGTGTTGTAACTTTTAGGAATTGTGAGCTCTTTTTAGTTTTTATATATCAGGTTTTGCAATCGTCGTAAAAGGGTGAGGCACGGGATTTTTAACTGAGTGTTGACTCCGAATCCATAAGTCATTTCATAGGCTAATGTAGCCCGTTACGCATGATATATCACTTTATAATCTTCTATGATTGTTAGGTCAGCTTTTTGTTAATGGGCAAGATAATGGCTTGTTTGACTCGGGCAAATATCCCACCGCAAGTTCACTTGAGAATTTAATGAGCGTTTTTTATTCTCTTTCAAAGGTTTTGATCCATAGGTTATTTGCCTCTTTAACATGTTTCAAACATACATATGCATTTTTACATCATGTGTGGAAGAAATCTCTTTCTTATAAAACTCCAAGCTGTTAAGGGTTAAACTAGTGGAATTTCCTAAACACGGACCACAAAACTATTTTGTTCATTTGTGATGTGTGAATAAATTTTATTTGCTTACATTTATTATTTTTTAAAATTTTTTCCATCCATAAACTCTAAATTTTTCATTTTGTTGTGATGTATTTGCCTTTTTTGTTTACGGGATGAAGGGGGAGCGAAAACTCAAAATTTTGTTTTAAGTAGAAAGAGTATATCTAAAATGGAAATGCACAATGTATAAATATAGAGGGAGATAATTTTGAAGAGTGTTGGTAATTTTTAGGGATTGTATGCTCTTTTTAGTTTTCATATATCAGGTTTTGCAATCATCGGGAAAAGGGAGAGGCGGGGATTTTTAACTGAGTGTCGACTCCCAATCCATAAGTCATTTCTTAGGATAATATAGCCCATTATGCATGATAAATAACTTTACAATCATCTATGATTGTTAGGTCAGCTTTTTGTAAATGGGCCTAATAATGGCTAGTTTGACTCAGGTAAATCTCCCACCGCACGTTCACTTGAGAATTTAATGTGCGTTTGTTAGTCTCTTTAAAAGGTTTGGATCCGTATGTGAATTGCACCTTGAACAAGTTTCAAGCATGCATTTCCATTTTTAAAGCATTTGTGGAATAAATCTCTTTCTTATAAAATTCTAAGCTGTTAGGGTTGAAATAGAGGAATTTCCAAAACATGGACAACAAAACTTTTGTGTTCATTTGTGGTGTGTGAATAAATTTTCTTTACTTATATTTATTATTTTTTAAAAATTTTTCCATACAAAAAATCTAAAATATTCATTTTGTTGTGATCTCATTGCCTTCTTGGTTTATGGGATTTAGGGAGAGCGAAAAGTCAAAGTTTTGATTTAAGATCAAATTGTACATCTAAAATGGAAATGCACAATGCACAAATGTAGAGAGAGATAATTCCAAAGAGTGTGTTTAGTTTTTAGGGATTGTATACTCTTTTTAGTTTTTATATATAAGGTTTTGCAATCGTCGGGAAAAGGGCGAGGCGGGGGATTTTTAACTGAGTGTCGCCTCCGAATCCATAAGTCATTTCTTAGGGTAATATAGCCCGTCACGTATGATAAATCATTTTACAATCATCTATGATTGTTAGGTCAGCTTTTTGTAAATGGGCAAAATAATGGCTTGTTTGACAAGGGTAAATATCCCATTGCACGTTCACTTGATAATTTAATGAGCGTTTGTTAATCTCTTTAAAAGGTTTGGATCCATAGGTTATTTGCATCTTTAACATATTTCAAGAATGGATATCCATTTTTAAAGCATATGTGGAAGAAATCTCTTTCTTATAAAATTCCAAGCTGTTAGGGTTGAACTAGTGGAATTTCCCAAATTTGGACAACAAAACTTTTGTGTTCATTTGTGGTGTGTGAATAAATTTTCTTTACTTACATTTGTTATTGTTTTAAATTTTTTCCATACATAAACTCTAAAATTTTCATTTTGTTGTGATCTATTTGCTTTTTTGATTTACAGGACGAAGGGAGAGCGAAAACTCAAAGTATTTATTTAAGAGAAAAGAGTACATCTCAAATGGAAATGCACAATGAAAAAATGTAGTGAGAGATAATTCCGAAGAGTGTTGTAATTTTTTGGAATTGTAAGCTCATTTTAGTTTTAATATATCAGGTTTTGCAGTCGCCGGGAAAAAGGGGAGGCGAAGGATTTTAAACTGAGTGTTGACTCCCAACTCATAAGTCATTTATTAAAATACTATAGCCTGTTATGCATGATAAATCACTTTACTATCACCTATGATTGTTAGGTCAGCTTTTTGTAAACGGGCAAAATAATGGATTGTTTGACTCAGGTAAATATCCCATCGCACGTTCACTTGAGAATTTAATGAGCGTTTGTTATTTTCTTTAAAAGGTTTTGATCCATAGGTGATTTGCATCTTTAACATGTTTCAAGCATGCATATCCATTTTAAAAGCATCTGTCAAAAAATTTCTTTCTTATAAAATTTCAAGCTGTTAGGGTTGAACTAGTGGGTTTTCCAAAACTTGGACAACAAAACTTTTGTGTTCATTTGTGGTGTGTGAATAAATTTCTTTACTTACATTTTTTATCATTTTAAATTTTATCCATACATAAACTCTAAAATTTTCATTTTGTTGTGATCTATTTTCCTTTTTGTTTTCCGGGATGAAGGGAGAGCGAAAACTCAAAGTTTTGATTTAAGAAAAAAAAGTACATCTAAAATAAAAATGCACAATGCACAAATGTAGAGAGAGATAATTCCGAAGAGTGTCTGTAATTTTTTGGGATTGTGAGCTCTTTTTTACTTTTTATATATAGGGTTTTGCAATCATCGGGAAAAGAGGGAGACGGGGGATTTTTAACTGAGTATTGATTCCTAATCCAAAAGTCATTTCTTAGGCTAATATAGCCCGTTATGCATGATAAATCACTTTACAATCATCAATGATTGTTAGGTCAGCTTTTTGTAAATGGGCCTAATAATGGCTTGTTTGACTCAGGTAAAACTCCTACCACATGTTCACTTGAGAATTTAAAGTGCATTTGTTAGTCTCTTTAAAAGGTTTGGATTCGTAGGTGGTTTGCACCTTGAACATGTTTCAAGCATGCATATCCATTTTTAAAGCATGTGTGGAAGAAATTTCTTTCTTATAAAATTCCAAGCTGTTAGGGTTGAACTAGAGGAATTTCCCAAACTTGGACAACCAAACTTTTGTGTTCATTTGTGGTGTGTGAATAAATTTTCTTTACTTATATTTATTATTGTTTTAAATATTTTCCATACATAAACTCTAAAATTTTCTTTTTGTTGTGATCTATTTGCCTTCTTGGTTTACGGGATGAAGGAAGAGCGAAAACTCAAAGTTTTGATTTAAGAAAAAATTGTACATCTAAAATGGAAATGCACATTGCACAAATGTAGGGAGAGATAATTCTGAAGAGTGTCTGTAATTTTTTGGAATTGTAAGCTCTTTTTAGTTTTAATATATCAGGTTTTGCAATCGTGGGGAAAAGGAGGAGGCAGGGGATTTTTAACTGAGTGTTGACTTCCAATCCATAAGTCATTTCTTACAAAAATATAGCCCGTTACACATGATAAATCACTTTACTATCATCTATGGATGTTAGGTCAGCTTTTTTTAAATGGGCAAAATAATGGCTTGTTTGACTCGGCTAAATTTCCCACCGCATGTTCACTTGAGAATTTAATGAGCGTTTGTTATTCTCTTTAAAAGGTTTGCATCCATAGGTGATTTGCATCTTTAACATGTTTCAAGCATGCATATCCATTTTTAAAGAATGTGTGGAAGAAATCTCTTTCCTATAAAGTTCCAAGCTGTTAGGGTTGAACTAGTGGAATTTCCAAAACTTGGACAACAAAACTTTTGTGTTCATTTGTGGTGTGTGAATAAATATTCTTTACTTACATTTGTTATTTTTTTAAATTGTTTCCATACAATAACTCTAAAATTATCGTTTTGTTGTGATCTATTTGCGTTTTTGGTTTACGGGATGAAGGGAGAGCAAAAACTCAAAGTTTTGATTTAAGAAAAAAGAGTACTTCTAAAATAGAAACGTACAATGCACAATTGAAGAGAGAGAAAATTCAAAAGTGTGTCTATAATTTTTAGGGGTTGCAACCACTTTTTAGTTTTTATATATGAGGTTTTAAAATCGTCGGGAAAAGGGGGAGGCGGGGGATTTTTAACTGAGTGTTGAATCCAAATCCATAAGTCATTTCTTAGGGTAATTTAGCCCGTTACGCAATGTGAATCACTTTACAATCATCTATTATCGTTAGGTCAGCTTTTTATAAATTGGCAAAATAATGGCTTGTTTTACTAGGGTAAATATCCCACTACACGTTCACTTGAGAATTTAATTAGCGTTTGTAATTATCTTTAAAAGGTTTAGATCCATTGGTGATTTGCATCTTTCACATGTTTCAAACATTCATATCCATTTTTAAAGGATGTGTGGAAGAAATCTCTGTCTTATCAAATTCCAAGCTGTTAGCGTCAACAACTAGTGGAATTTCCCAAAGTTGTACAACAAAACTTTTGTGTTCATTTGAGGTGTGTGAATAAACATTCTTTACTTACATTTGTTATTGTTTAAATTTTTTCCATACAATAACTCTAAAA
Source organism: Aristolochia californica (assembly GCF_029961685.1). Taxonomy (NCBI): domain Eukaryota; kingdom Viridiplantae; phylum Streptophyta; class Magnoliopsida; order Piperales; family Aristolochiaceae; genus Aristolochia; species Aristolochia californica. The sequence continues at coordinate 25,933,733 of NW_027181992.1, forward strand.
TTTTCATTTTCTTGTGATCTATTTGCCTTTTTGGTTTATGGGATGAGGGGAGAGCGAAACTAAAAGTTTTGATTTAAGAAAAAAGAGTACATCTAAAATGGAAATTCACAATGCACAAATGTAGAGAGAGGTAATTCCAAAGAGTGTCTATAATTTTTAGGGATTGTAAGCACTTTTAAGTTTTTATATGTCCGGTTTTGCAATCGTCAGGAAAAGGGGGAGGCGGGGGTTTTTTGACTGAGTGTTGACTCCCAATCCATAAGTCATTTCTTAGGGTAATGTAGCCCGTTACACATGATAAATCACTTTACAATCATCTATGATCATTAGGTCAGCTTTTTGTAAATGGGCAAAATAATGGCTTGTTTGACTCGGGTAAATATCGCACCGCAAGTTCACTTGAAAACTTATTGAGTATTTTTTATTCTTTTTGAAAGTTTTGGATCCACAGTTTATTTGCATCTTTAACATGTTTGAAGCATGCATATCCATTTTTAAAGCATGTGTGTAAGAAATCTCTTTCTTATAAAATTCCAAGTGTTAAGGGTTGATCTAGTGGAATTTCCCAAACTTGGACAACAAAAATTTGGTGTTCATTTGTGGTGTGTGAATAATTTTTTTTTACTTACATTTGTTATGGTTTTAAATTTTTTCCAGACATCAACTCAAATTTTCATTTTGTTGTGATCTATTTAACTTTTTGGTTTACGGGATGAAGGGAGAGCGAAAAGTCTAAGTTTTGTTTTAAGAAAAAAGAGTACATCTAAATTTGAAATGCACATTGCACAAATGTAACGAGAGATAATTCCAAAGAGTTCCTATAATATTTAGGGATTTTGAGCCCATTTTAGTTTTTATATATTAGGTTTTGCAATCATCGGGAAAAGGGGGAGACGGGGGATTTTTAGCTGAGTATTGACTCCCAATCCATACGTCATTTCTTTGGGTAATATAGCCCATTTCGCATGATAAATCACTTTACAATCGTCTATGATCGTTAGGTTAGGTTTTTGTAAATGGGCAAAATAATGGCTTGTTTGACTCGCGTAAATACCCCACTGCACGTTCACTTGAGAATTTAATGAGCATTTGTTATTCTCTTTAAAAGGATTGTATCCACAGGTGATTTGAATTTTCAACATGTTTCAAGCATGCATATCCATTTTTAAAGCATGTGTGGAAGAGGTCTCTTTCTTATAAAATTCCAAGCTGATAGGGTTAACAACTTGTGGAATTTGCCAAACTTGGACAGCAAAACTTTTGTGTTTATTTGTGATGTGTGAATAAATTTTTTTTACTTACATTTGTTATTGTTTAAATTTTTTCCATACAAAAACTCTAAAATTTTCATTTTGTTGTGATCTATTTGCCTTTTTGGTTTACGGGATGAAGGGAGAGCGAAAACTAAAAGTTTTGATTTATGAAAAAAGAGTACATCTAAAATGGAAATGCACAATGCACAAATGTAGAGAGAGGTAATTCCAAAGAGTGTCTATAATTTTTAGGGATTGTAAGCTCTTTTTAGTTTTTATATGTTCGATTTTGCAATAGTCGGGAAAAGGGGGAGGTGGGGGTTTTTTAACAGAGTGTTGACTCCCAATCCATAAGTCATTTCTTAGGGTAATGTAACCCGTTACACATGATAAATCACTTTACAATCATCTTTGATCATTAGGTCAGCTTTTTGTAAATTGGCAAAATAATGGCTTGTTGGACTCGGGTAAATATCGCACCGCACGTTCACTTGAAAACTTAATGAGTATTTTTTTTCTTTTTCAAAGGTTTGGATCCACAGGTTATTTGAATCTTTAACATATTTCAAGTATGCATATCCATTTTTAAAGCATGTGTGTAAGAAATCTCTTTCTTATAAAATTCCAAGTGTTAAGGGTTGATCTAGTGGAATTTCCCAAACTTGGACAACAAAACTTTTGTGTTCATTTGTGGTGTGTGAATAAATTTTCTTTACTTACAATTTTTATTGTTTTAAATTTTTTCCAGACATCAACTCAAATTTTCATTTTGTTGTGATCTATTTAACTTTTTGGTTTACGGGATGAAGGGAGAGCGAAAAGCCTAAGTTTTGTTTTAAGAAAAAAGAGTACATCTAAATTTGAAATGCACATTGCACAAATATAGTGAGAGATAATTCCAAAGAGTTCCTATAATATTTAGCGATTTTATGCACATTTTAGTTTTTATATATCAGGTTTTGCAATCATCGGGAAAAGGGGGAGATGGGGGATTTTTAACTGAGTGTTGACTCCCAATCCATAAGTCATTTCTTTGGGTAATATATCCCATTTCGCATGATTAATCACTTTACAATGGTCTATAATCGTTAGGTCAGGTTTTTGTAAATGGGCAAAATAATGGCTTGTTTGACTCGAGTAAATATCCCACCGCACGTTCACTTGAGAATTTAATGTGCAGTTGTTATTCTCTTTAAAAGGTTTGGATCCATAGGTGATTTGCATCTTTAGCATGTTTCAAGCATGCATATCCATTTTTAAAGCATGTGTGGAAGAGATCTCTTTCTTATAAAATTCCAATCTGATAGGGTCAACAACTAGTGGAATTTCCCAAACTTGGACAACAAAACTTTTTTGTTTATTTGTGATGTGTGAATAAATTTTCTTTACTTACATTTGTTATTGTTTAAATTTTTTCCATACAAAAACTCTAAAATTTTCATTTTGTTGTGATCTATATGCCTTTTTGGTTTACGAGATGAAGGGAGAGCGAAAAGTAAAAGTTTTGATTTAAGAAAAAAGCATACATCTAAAATGGAAATGCACAATACACAAATATAGAGAGAGGTAATTCCATAGAGTGTCTGTAATTTTTAGGGATTGTAAGCTCTTTTTAGTTTTTATATGTCCGGTTTTGCAATCGTCGGGAAAAGAGGGAGGCGGGGGATTTTTAACTGAGTGTTCACTCCCAATCCACAAGTCATTTCTTAGGGTGATGTAGCCCGTTACACATGATACATCACTTTACAATCATCTATGATCATTAGGTCAGCTTTTTGTAAATTGGCAAAATAATGGCTTGTTTGACTCGGGTAAATATCCCACAGCACGTTCACTTGAAAACTTATTGAGTATTTTTTATTCTTTTTAAAAGGTTTGGATCCATAGGTTATTTGCATCTTTAACATGTTTCAAGCATGCATATCCATTTTTAAAGCATGTGTGGAAGAAATCTCTTTCTTATAAAACTCCAAGTGTTTAGGATTGATCTAGTGGAATTTCCCAAACTTGGACAACAGAACTTTTGTGTTCATTTGTGGTGTGTGAATAAATTTTCGTTAATTAAATTTTTTATTGTTTTAATTTTTTTCTAGACATCAACTCAAATTTTCATTTTGTTGTGACCTATTTAACTTTTTGGTTTACTGGATGAAGGGAGAGCGAAAACTCTAAGTTTTGTTTAAAGAAAAAAGAGTACATCTAAATTGGAAATGCACAGTACACAAATGTAGCGAGAGATAATTCCAAAGAGTTCCTATAATATTTAGGGAATGTAAGCACATTTTAGTTTTTATATCAGGTTTTGCAATCATCGGGAAAGGGGGAGACGGGGGATTTTTAACTGAGTGTTGACTCCCAATCCATAAGTCATTTCTTTGGGTAATATAGCCCGTTTCGCATGATAAATCACTTTACAATCGTCTATGATCGTTAGGTCAGGTTTTTGTAAATGGGCAAAATAATGGCTTGTTTGACTCGGGTAAATATCCCACCGCACGTTCACTTGAGAATTTAATGTGCATTTGTTATTCTCTTTAAAAGGTTTGGATCCATAGGTGATTTGCATCTTTAACATGTTTCAAGCATGCATATTCATTTTTAAAGCATAATTGGAAGAGATCTCTTTCTTATAAAATTCCAAGCTGATAGGGTCAACAACTTGTGGAATTTCCCAAACTTGGACAACAAAACTTTTGTGTTTATTTTTGATGTGTGAATAAATTTTCTTTACGTACATTTGTTATTGTATAAATTTTGCCCATACAAAAACTCTAAAATTTCCATTTTGTTGTGATCTATTTGCCTTTTAGGTTTACGGGATGAAGGGAGAGCGAAAACTAAAAGTTTTGATTTAAGAAAAAATAATACATTTAAAATGGAAATGCACAATGCACAAATGTAGAGAGAGGTAATTCCAATGCGTGTCTATAATTTTTAGGGATTGTAAGCTCTTTTTAGTTTTTATATGTCTGGTTTTGCAATCGTCGGGAAAAGTGGGAGGCGGGGGATTTTTAACTGAGTGTTGACTCCCAATCCAAAAGTCATTTCTTAGGGTAATGTAGCCCGTTACGCATGATAAATCACTTTACAATCATCTATGGTCATTAGGTCAGGTTTTTCTAAAATGGGAAAATAATGGCTTGTTTGACTCGAGTAAATATCCCACCGAACGTTCACTTGAAAACTTATTGAGTATTTTTTATTCTTTTTAAAAGGATTGGATCCATAGGTTATTTGCATCTTTAACATGTTTCAATCATGCTTATCCATTTTTAAAGCTTGTGTGGAAGAAATCTCTTTCTTATAAAATTCCAACTGTTTAGGGTTGATCTAGTGGAATTTACCAAACTTGGACAACAAAACTTTTGTGTTCATTTGTGGTGTGTGAATAAATTTTATTTACTTACATTTGTTATTGTTTTAAATTTTTTCCAGACATCAACTCAAATTTTCATTTTGTTGTGATCTATTTAACTTTTTGGTTTACGGGAAGAAGGCGGAGCGAAAAGTCTAAGTTTTTTTTTAAGAAAAAAGAGTACATCTAAATTGGAAATGCACATTGCATAAATGTAGCGAGAGATAATTCCAAAGAGTTCCTATAATATTTAGGGATTGTAAGCACATTTTAGTTTTTATATATCAAGTTTTGCAATCATCATGAAAAGGGAGAGACAGGGGATTTTTAACTGAGTATTGACTCCCAATCCATAAGTCATTTCTTTGGGTAATATAGCCCGTTTTGCATGATAAATCACTTTACAATCGCCTATGATGTAAGGTCAGGTTTTTGTAAATGGGCAAAATAATGGCTAGTGTTACTCGCGTAAATATCCCACCGCACGTTCACTTGAGAATTTAATGAGTATTTGTTATTCTCTTTAAAAGGTTTGGATCCATAGGTGATTTGCATCTTTAACATGTTTCAAGCATGCATATCCATTTTTAAAGCATGTGTGGAAGAGGTCTCTTTCTTAAAAATCTCCAAGCTGATAGGGTCAACAACTAGTGGAATTTCCCAAACTTGGACAACAAAACTTTTGTGTTTATCTGTGATGTGTGAATAAATTTTCTTTACTTACATTTGTTATTGTTTAAATTTTTTCCATACAATAACTCTAAAATTTTCATTTTGTTGTGATCTATTTGCCTTTTTGGTTTACGGGATGAAGGGAGAGCGAAAACTAAAAGTTTTGATTTAAGAAAAAAGAGTATATCTAAAATGGAAATGCACAATGCACAAATGTAGAGAGAGGTAATTCCAAAGAGTGTCTATAATTTTTAGGGATTTTAAACTCTTTTTAGTTTTAATATGTCCGGTTTTGCAATCGTCGGAAAAAGAGGAAGGCCGAGGATTTTTAACTGAGTGTTGACTCCCAATCCATAAGTCATTTCTTAGGTTAATGTAGCCCGTTACGCATGATAAATCACTTTACAATCATCTATGATCATTAGGTCAGCTTTTTGTAAATTGGCAAAATAATGGCTTGTTTGACTCGGGTAAATACCCACCGCACGTTCACTTGAAAACTTTTAGAGTATTTTTTGTTCTTTTTAAAAAGTTTGGATCCATAGGTTATTTGCATCTTTTACATGTTTCAAGCATGCATATCCATTTTTAAAGCATGTTTGGAAGAAACCTCTTTCTTATAAAATTCCAAGTGTTTAGGGTTGATCTAGTGGAATTTCCCAAACTTGGACAACAAAACTTTTGTGTTCATTTGTGGTGTGTGAATAAATTTTCTTTACTTACATTTGTACTTGTTTTAAATTTTTTCCAGACATCAACCCAAATTTTCATTTTGTTGTGATCTATTTAACTTTTTGGTTTACGGGATGAAGGGAAAGAGAAAACTCTAAGTTTTGTTTTAAGAAAAAAGAGTACATCTAAATTAGAAATGTACATTGCACAAATGTAGCGAGAGATAATTCCAAATAGTTCCTATAATATTTAGGGATTGTAAGCACATTTTAGTTTTTATATATAAGGTTTTGCAATCATCGGGAAAAGGGGGAGACGGGGGATTTTTAATTGAGTGTTGACTCCCAATCCATAAGTCATATCTTTGGGTAATATGGCCCGTTTCGCATGATAAATCACTTTACAATCGTCTATGATCGTAAGGTCAGGTTTTTGTAATTGGGCAAAATAATGGCTTGTTTGACTCAGGTAAATATCCTACCGCACGTTCACTTGAGAATTTAATGAGCATTTGTTATTCTCTTGAAAAGGTTTAGATCCATAGGTGATTTTCATCTGTCACATGTTTCAAGCGTGCATATCCATTTTTAAAGCATGTGCGGAAGAAATCTCTTTTTTATAAAATTCCAAGCTGATAGGGTCAACAACTAGTGGAATTTCCCAAACTTGGACAAAAAAACTTTTGTGTTTATTTGTGGTGTGTGAATAAATATTCTTTACTTAGATTTGTTATTGTTTAAATTTTTTCCATTCAAAAACTTTAAAATTTTCATTTTCTGTTGATCTATTTGCCTATTTGGTTTACGGGATGAAGGGAGAGCGAAAACTAAAAGTTTTTATTTAAGAAAAAAGAGTACATATAAAATGGAAATGCACATTTCACAAATGTAGAGAGATATAATTCCAAAGAGTGTCTGTAATTTTTTGGGATTGTAAGCTCTTTTTAGTTTTTATACATCCGGTATTGCAATCGTCGAGAAAAGGGGGAGGCGAGGGATTTTTAACTTAGTGTTGACTCCCAATCCATAAGTCATTTGTTAGGGTAATATAGCCCGTTACGCATGATAAATCACTTTACAATCATCTATAATCGTTAGGTAAGCTTTTTGTAAAAGGCAAAATAATGGCTTGCTTGACACGGGTTAATATCCCACCGCACATTCACTTGAAAATATAATGTGCGTTTGTTATTTTCTTTAAAAGATTTGGGTCCATAGGTGATTTGCATCTTTAACATGTTTCAAGCATGCATATCCATTTTTAAAGCATGTGTGGAAGAAATCTCTTTCTTATAAAATTCCAAGCTGTTAGGGTTGAACTAGTGGAATTTCCCAAACATGGACAACAAAACTTTTGCGTTCATTTGTGGTGTGTGAATAAATTTTCTTTACATGCATTTGATGTTATTAAATTTTTTTTTAATACATAATCTCTAAAATTTTCATTTTGTTGTAATCTATTAGCCTTTTTGGTTTACGGGATGAAGGGAGAGCGAAAACTCAAAGTTTTGTTTTTAGAAAAAAGAGTACATCTAAAATGGAAATGCACAATGCACAAAAGTAGAGAGAGATAATTCCAACGAGTGTCATTAATTTTTAGAGATTAAAAGCTCTTTCTAGTTTTTATATATCAGGTTTTGCAATCGTGGAGAAAAGGGGGAGGCAAGGGATTTTTAAGTGAGTGTTACCTCCCAATCCATATATCATTTCTTAGGGTAATATAGCCCGTTACGCAAGATAAATTATTTTACAATCACCTATGATCGTTGGGTCAGCGTTTTTGTGAGCTTTTTGTGAATAAATTTTCTTTACTTACATTCATTATTGTTTTAAATTTTGTCCATACATAAACTCTAAAATTTTCATTTTGTTCTGATTTATTTGCCTTTCTTTTTTCGGGATGAAGGGAGAGCAAAAACTCAAAGTTTTGATTTAAGAAAAAAGAGTAGATCTAAAATGGAAATGCACAATGGAAATTTGTAGTAAGAGACAATTCCTAAGAGTGACTGTAAAGTTTAGGGATTGTGAGCTCTTTTTAGTTTTTATATATCAAGTTTTGCAATCATCGGGAAAAGGGGGAGGCAGGGGATTTTTAACTGAGTCTTTACTCCGAATCCATAAGTCATTTCTTTGGGTAATATAGCCCGTTTCTCATGATAAGTCACTTTACAATCGTCTATGATCGTTAGGTCAATTTTTTGTAAATGAGCAAAATAATGGCTTGTTTGACTTGGGTAAATATCCCACCGCACGCTTGAGAATTTAATGAGCATTTTTTATTCTCTTTAAAAGGTTTGCATCCATAGGTGATTTGCATCTTTAACATGTTTCAAGCATGCATATCCATTTTTAAAGCTTGTGTGGAAGAGGTCTCTTTCTTATAAATCTCCAAGCTGATAGGGTCAACAACTAGTGGAATTTCCCAAACTTGGACAACAAAACTTTTGTGTTTATTTGTGATGTGTGAATAAATTTTCTTTACTTACATTTGTTATTTTTTAAATTTTTTCCATACAATAACTCTAAAATTTTCATTTTCTTCTGATCTGTTTTCCGTTTTGGTTTACGGGATGAAGGGAGAGCGAAAGCTGAAAGTTTTGATTTAAGAAAAAAGAGTATATCTAAAATGTAAATGCACAATGCACAAATGTAGAGAGAGGTAATTCCAAAGAGTGTCTATAATTTTTAGGGATTGTAAGCTCTTTTTTGTTTTTATATGTCCGGTTTTGCAATCGTCGGAAAAAGTGGAATGCCGAGGATTTTTAACTGAGTGTTGACACCCAATCCATAAGTCATTTCTTAGGTTAATGTAGCCCGTTACGCATGATAAATCACTTTACAATCATCTATGATCATTAGGTCAGCTTTTTGTAAATTGGCAAAATAATGGCTTGTTTGACACGGGTAAATATCCCACCGCACATTCACTTGAAAACTTTTTGAGTATTTTTTGTTCTTTTTAAAAAGTTTGGATCCATAGGTTATTTGCATCTTTTACACGTTTCAAGCATGCATATCCATTTTTAAAGCATGTGTGGAACAAATCGCTTTCTTATAAAATTCCAAGTGTTTAGAGTTGATCTAGGGGAATTTCCCAAACTTGGACAACAAAACTTTTGTGTTCATTTGTGGTGTGTGAATAAATTTTCTTTACTTACATTTTTTATTGTTTTAAATTTTTTCCAGACATCAACCCAAATTTTCATTTTTTTGTGATCTATTTAACTTTTTGATTTACGGGATGAAGGGAGAGAGAAAACTCTAAGTTTTGTTTTAAGAAAAAAGAGTACATCTAAATTGGAAATTTACATTGCACAAATGTAGCGAGAGATAATTCCAAAGAGTTCCTATAATATTTAGGGATTGTAAGCACATTTTAGTTTTTATATATCAGGTTTTGCAATCATCGGGAAAAGGGGGAGACGGGGGATTTTTAACTGAGTGTTGACTCCCAATCCATAAGTCATTTCTTTGGGTAATATAGCCCGTTTTTCATGATAAATCACTTTACAATCGTCTATGATCGTTAGGTCAGGTTTTTGTAAATGGGCAAAATAATGGCTTGTTTGACTCGGGTAAATATCCCACCGCACGTTCACTTGAGAATTTAATGAGCATTTGTTATTCTCTTGAAAAGGTTTGGATCCATAGGTGATTTTCATCTTTAACATGTTTCAAGCATGCATATCCATTTTTAAAGCATGTGCGGAAGAAATCTCTTTCTTATCAAATTCCAAGCTGATAGGGTCAACAACTAGTGGAATTTCCCAAACTTGGACAACAAAACTGTTGTGTTTGTTTGTGGTGTGTGAATAAATATTCTTTACTTAGATTTGTTATTGTTTAAATTTTTTCCATACAAAAACTCTAAAATTTTCATTTTCTGTTGATCTATTTGCCTTTTTGGTTTACGGGATGAAGGGAGAGCGAAAACTAAAAGTTTTTATTCAAGAAAAAAGAGTACATCTAAAATGGAAATGCACATTTCACAAATGTAGAGAGATATAATTCAAAAGAGTGTCTGTAACTTTTTGGGATTGTAAGCCCTTTTTAGTTTTTATATATCCGGTATTGCAATCGTCGAGAAAAGGGGGAGGCGAGGGATTTTTAACTTAGTGTTGACTCCCAATCCATAAGTCATTTGTTAGGGTAATATAGCCCGTTACGCATGATAAATCACTTTACAATCACCTATGATCGTTAGGTAAGATTTTTTTAAAAGGCAAAATAATGGCTTTTTCGACACGGGTTAATATCCCACAGCACATTCACTTGAAAATTTAATGAGCGTTTGTTATCTTCTTTTAAATATTTGGGTCCATAGGTGATTTGCATCTTTAACATGTTTCAAGCATGCATATCCATTTTTAAAGCATGTGTGGAAGAAATCTCTTTCTTATAAAATTCCAAGTTGTTAGGGTTGAACTAGTGGAATTTCCCAAACATGGACAACAAAACTTTCGTGTTCATTTGCGGTGTGTGAATAAATTTTCTTTACATGCATTTGATGTTTTTTAAAACTTTTTTAATACATAATCTCTAAAATTTTCATTTTGTTGCAATCTATTAGCCTTTTTGGTTTACGGGATGAAGGGAGAGCGAAAACTCAAAGTTTTGATTTTAGAAAAAAGAGTACATCTAAAATGGAAATGCACAATGGACAAAAGTAGAGAGAGATAATTCCAAAGAGTGTCTGTAATTTTTAGAGATTAAAAGCTCTTTCTAGTTTTTATATATCAGGTTTTGCAATCGTGGAGAAAAGGGGGAGGCGAGAGATTTTTAAGTGCATGTTACCTCCCAATCCATATATCATTTCTTAGGGTAATATAGCCCGTTACACATGATAAATCATTTTACAATCACCTATGATCCTTAGGTCAGGTTTTTCGTGTGCTTTTTGTGAATAAATTTTCTTTACTTACATTCATTTTTGTTTTAAATTTTGTCCATACATAAACTCTAAAATTTTCATTTTGTTGTGATCTATTTGCCTTTTTTTTTTCGGGATGAAGGGAGAGAAAAAACTCAAAGTTTTGATTTAAAAAAAAAGAGTACATCTAAAATGAAAATGCACATTGGAAATTTGTAGTAAGAGACAATTCCTAAGAGTGACTGTAAAGTTTAGGGATTGTGAGCTCTTTTTAGTTTATATATATCAATTTTTGCAATCATCGGGAAAAGGGGGAGGCAGGGGATTTTTAACTGAGTCTTTACTCCGAATCCATAAGTCATTTCTTTGGGTAATATAGCCCGTTTCGCATGACAAGTAACTTTACAATTGTCTATGATCGTTAGGTCAGTTTTTTGTAAATGGGCAAAATAATGGCTTGTTTGACTCGGGTAAATATCCCACCGCACGTTCACTTGATAATTTAATGAGCATTTGTTATTCTCTTTAAAAGGTTTGGATATATAGGTGATTTTCATCTTTAACATGTTTCAAGCATGCATATCCATTTTTAAAGCATGTGTGGAAGAAATCTCTTTCTTATCAAATTCCAAGCTGATAGGGTCAACAACTAGTGGAATTTTCCAAACTTGGACAACAAAACTTTTGTGTTTATTTGTGGTGTGTGAATAAATATTCTTTACTTAGATTTGTTATTGTTTAACTTTTTTCCATACAAAAACTCTAAAATTTTCATTTTTTGTTGATATATTTGCCTTTTTGGTTTACGAGATGAAGAGAGAGCGAAAACTAAAAGTTTTTATCTAAGAAAAAAGAGTACATCTAAAATGGAAATGCACATTTCACAAATGTAGATAGATATAATTCCAAAGAGTGTCTGTAATTTTTTGGGATTGTAAGCTCTTTTTAGTTTGTATACATCCGGTATTGCAATCGTCGAGAAAAGGGGGGGGCGAGGGATTTTTAACTTAGTGTTGACTCCTAATCCATAAGTCATTTGCTAGGGTAATATAGCCCGTTACGCATGATAAATCACTTTACAATCATCTATGATAGTTAGGTAAGCTTTTTGTAAAAGGCAAAATAATGGCTTGTTTGACACGGGTTAATATCCCACCGCACATTCACTTGAAAATTTAATGAGCGTTTGTTATTTTCTTTTAAATATTTGGGTCCATAGGTGATTTGCTTCTTTAACATGTTTCAAGCATGCATATCCATTTTTAAAGCATGTGTGGAAGAAATCTCTTTCTTATAAAATTCCAAGCTGTTAGGGTTGAACTAGTGGAATTTCCCAAACATGGATAACAAAACTTTTGTGTTCATTTGTGGTGTGTGAATAAATTTTCTTTACTTGCATTTGACGTTTTTTAAAAAAAATTTAATACATAATCTCTAATATTTTCATTTTGTTGTAATCTATTTTCCTTTTTGGTTTATGGGATGAAGGGAGAGCGAAAACTCAAAGTTTTGATTTTATAAAAAAGAGTACATCTAAAATGGAAATGCACAATGCACAAAAGTAGTGAGAGATAATTCCAAACAGTGTCTGTAATTTTTAAAGATTAAAAGCTCTTTCTAGTTTTTATATATCAGGTTTTGCAATCGTGGAGAAAAGAGGCAGGCGAGGGATTTTTAAGTGAGTGTTACCTTCCAATCCATATATCATTTCTTATGGTTATATAGCCCGTTACGCATGATAAATCATTTTACAATCACCTATGATCGTTAGGTCAGGTTTTTTGTGAGCTTTTTGTGAATAAATTTTCTTTACTTACAATCATTATTGTTTTAAATTGTGTCCATACATAAACTCTAAAATTTTCATTTTGTTGTGATCTATTTGCCTTTTTTTTTCAGGATGAAGGGAGAGCAAAAACTCAAAATTTTGATTTAAGAAAAAAGAGTACATCTAAAATGGAAATGCACAATGGAAATTTGTACTAAGAGATAATTCCTAAGAGTGACTGTAATGTTTAGGGATTGTGAGCTCTTTTTAGTTTTTATATATCGAGTTTTGCAATCATCGGGAAAAGGGGGAGGCAGGGGATTTTTCACTGAGTCTTTACTCCCAATCCATAAGTCATTTCTTTGTGTAATATAGCCCGTTTTACATGATAAATCACTTTACAATCGTCTATGATCGTTTGGTCAGTTTTTTGTAAATGGGTAAAATAATGGCTTGTTTGACTCGGGTAAATATCCCACCGCACGTTCACTTGAGAATTTAATGAGCGTTTGTTATTCTCTTTAAAAGGTTTGGATCTACAGGTGATTTGCATCTTTAACATGTTTCAAGCATGCATATCCATTTTTAAAGCATGTGTGGTAGAAATCTCTCTCTTATAAAATTCCAAGTTGTTAGGGTTGAACTAGTGGAATTTCCCAAACTTGGACAACAAAACTTTTGTGTTCATTTGTGGTATGTGAATAAATTTTCTTTACTTAAATTTGTTATCGTTTTAAATTTTTTCCATACATAAACTACAAAATTTTCATTTTGTTGTGATCTATTTGCCTTTTTGGTTTATGGGATGAAGGGACAACGAAAACTCATGGTTTTAATTTATGAAAAAAGAGTACATCAAAAATGGAAATGCAAAATGCTCAAATGTGGAGAGAGATAATTCAAAAGAGTGTCTGTAATTTTTAGGGATTGCAAGCTCTTTTTAGTTATTATATATCAGGTTTTGCAATCGTCGGGAAAAGGGAAAGGCGGTGGATTTTTAACTGAGTGTTGATTCCTAATCCATAAATCATTTCTTAGGATAATATAGCCTCTTACGCATGATAAATCACTTTGCAATCATCAATGATCGTTAGGTCAGCTTTATGTAAATGGGCAAAATAATGGCTTGTTTGACTCGGGTAAATTTCCCTCCGTACGTTCACTTGAGAATTTAATGAGTGTTTGTTATTCTCTTTAAAAGGTTTGGATCCATAGGTGATTTGCATCTTTAACATATTTGAAGCATGCATTTCCACTTTTAAAGCATGTGTGGAAGAAATCTCTTTCTTATAAAATTCCAAGCTTCTTGGTTTGAACTATTGGAATTTCCTAAACTTGGACAACATAACTTTTGTTTTCTTTTGTGGTTTGTGAATACATTTTCTTTACTTACATTTTTTATTTTTTTAAATATTTTCCATACATAAACTCTAAAACTTTCATTTTTTTGTGATCTATTTGCCGTTTCTGTTTACGGAGTGAAGGGAGAGCGAAAACTCATAGTTTTGATTTAAGAAAAAAGAGTACATCTAAAATGGTAAATGCACAATGCACAAATGTAGAGAGAGATAATTTCAAAGGCAGGGGATTTTTAACTGAGTGTTGACTCCCAATCCATATGTCATTTCTTAGGGTAATATTGCCCGTTACGCATGATAAATCACTTTACAATCATCTATGATCGTTAGGTCAGCTTTTTGTATATGGGCAAAATAATGGCTGGTTTGACTCAGATAAATATCCCACCGCACGTTCACCTGGGAATTTAATTAGCGTTTGTTATTCTCTTTAAAAGTTTTCAATCCATAGGTGATTTGCATCTCTAACTTGTTTCAAGCATGCATATCCGTTTTTAAAGCATGTGTGGAAGAAATCTCTTTCTTATAAAATTCCAAACTGTTAGGGTTAACAACTAGTGGAATTTCCCAAACTTGGACGACAAAACTTTTGTGTTCATTTGTGGTGTGTGAATAAATTTTCTTTACTTACATTTGTTCTTGTTTTAAAATTTTTCCATACATAAACTCTATAATTTTCATTTTGTTGTGATCTATTTGCCTTTTTGGTTTACGGGATGAAGGGAGAGCGAAAACTCAAAGTTTTGATTTAAGAAAAAAGAGTACATCTAAAATGGAAATGCACAATGCACAAATGTAGAGAGAGATAATTCCAAAGAGTGTCAGTAACTTTTACGCATTGTATGCTCTTTTTAATTTTTATATATCAAGTTATGCAATCGTCGAGAAAAGGGGGAGGCGGGGGATTTTTAACTGAGTGTTGACTCCCAATCCATAAGTCATTTCTTAGGGTAATATAGCCCGTTACGCATGATAAATCACTTTACAATCATCTATGATCGCCAGGTCAGCTTTTCGTAAATGGGCAAAATAATGGCTTGTTTGACTCGGGTAAATATCCCACCACACGTTCACTTGGGAATTTAATGAGCGTTTGTTATTCTCTTTAAAAGGTTTGGATCCATAGGTGATTTGCATCTTTAACATGTTTCAAGCATGCATATTCATTTTTAAAGCATGTGTGGAAGAAATCTCTTTCTTATAAAATTCCAAGCTGTTGGGGGTTAACTAGTGGAATTTCCCAAACTCGGACAACAAAACTTTTGTCTTCATTTGTGGTGTGTGAATAAATTTTCGTTACTAACATTTATTATTGTTTTAAATTTTTTCCATACATAAACTCTAAAATTTTCATTTGGTTGTGATCTATTTGGCTTTTTGGTTTATGATATGAACGGATAGCGAAGACTCAAAGTTTAGATTTTAGAAAAAAGAGTACATCTAAAATGGAATACACAATGCACAAATGTAGGGAGAGATAATTCCAAAGAATGTTTGTAATTTTTAGGGATTGTAAGCACTTTCTAGTTTTTATATATCAGGTTTTTCAATCGTCGAGAAAAGGGGGAGGTGGGGGACTTTTAACTGTGTCTTGACTCCCAATCCATAAGTAATGTCTTAGGGTAATATAGCCCGTTACGCATGATAAATCACTTTACAATCATCTATGAACGTTAGCTCAGCTTATTCTCAGTGGGAAAAATAATGGCATGTTTGACTCGGGCAAATATCCCACTGCACGTTCACTTGAGAATTTAATGAGCGTTTGTTATTCTCTTTAAATGGTTTGGATCCGTAGTCGATTTGCACCTTTAACATTTTTCAATCTTGCAGATCCATTTTTAAAGCAAGCGTGAAAGAAATCTTTTTCTTATAAAATTCCAAGCTGTTATGATTGAACTAGTGGAATTTCCCAAACTTGGACAACAAAACTTTTGTGTTCATTTGTGGTATGCGAAGAAATTTTCTTTACTTATATTTTTTATTGTTTAAATTTTTTCCATACATAAACTCTAAAATTTTCATTTCGTTGTGATCTTTTTGTCTTTTTGGTTTACGGGATGAAGGGAGAGCGAAAACTCAAAGTTTTGATTTAAGAAAAAAGAGTACATCTAAAATTGAAATGAACAATGCAAAAATATAGAGAGAGATAATTCCAAAGAGTGTCTATAGTTTTTAGGGATTGTAAGCTCTTTTAAGCTTTTATATATCAGGTTTTGCAATTGTTGGGAAAAGGGGGAAGCGGGGGATTTTTAACTAAGAGTTGACTCCCAATCCATAAGTCATTTCTTAGGGTAATATAGCCCATTATGCATGATAAATCGCTATACCATCATCTATGATCGTTAGGTCAGCTTTTTGTAAATGGGAAAAATAATGGCGTGTTTGACTCAGGTATATATTCCACCGCACGTTCACTTGAGAATTTAATGAGCATTTGTTATTCTCTTTAGAACGTTTGGATCCAAAGGTGATTTGCATCTTTAACATGTTTCAAGCATGCATATCCATTTTTAAAGCATGTGTGGATGAAATCTCTTTCTTATAAAATTGCAAGCTGTTAGGGTTGAAGTAGTGGAATTTCCCATACATGGAAAACAAAACTTTTGTTTTCATTTGTGGTGTGTGAATAAATTTTATTTACTAACATTTGTTATTGTTTTAAATCATTTCCATACATAAACTCTAAAAACATTTTCATTTGGTTGTGATCTGTTTGCCATTTTGGTTTACGGGATGAAGGGAGAGCGAAAGCTCAAAATTTTGATTTAAGAAAAAAGAGTACATCTAAAATTGAAACGCACAATGCACAAAAGTGGAGAGAGATAATTCCAAAGAGTGTCTGTAGCTTTTAGGGATTGTAAGCTCTTTTTAGTTTTTATATATCAGGTTTTGCAATCGTCAGAAAAAGGGGGAGGCGGGGGATTTTTAACTGAGTGTTGACTCCCAATCCATATGTCATTTCTTAGGGTAATATAGCCCGCTATGCACGATAAATCACTTTACAATCATCTATGATCGTTTGGTCAGTTTTTTGTAAATGGGCAAAATAATGGCGTGTTTGACTCATGTAAATATCCCACTGCACGTTCACTTGAGAATTTAATGAGCGTTTGTTATTCTCTTTAAAAGGTTTGGATCCATAGGTGATTTGCATCTTTAACATGTTTCAAGCATGCATATCCATTTTTAGAGCATGTGTGGATGAAATCTCTTTCTTATAAAATTCAAAGCTGTTAGGGTTGAACTAGTGGAATTTCCCAAACTTGGACAACAAAAAATTTGAGTTCTTTTGTGGTGTGTGAAAAATTTTCTTTACTTAAATTTGTAATTGTTTTAAATTTTTTCCATTCATCAACTCTAAAATTTTCATTTTTTTGTGATCTATTTGCCTTTTTGTTTATAGGATAAAGGGAGAGTGAAACTAAAAGTTTTGATTTAAGAAAAAAGTGTACAACTAAAATGGAAATGCACAATGCACAAATGTAGAGAGAGATAATTCCAAAGAGTGTCTGTAATTTTTAGGGATTGTAAGCACTTTCTAGTTTTTATATATCAGGTTTTTCAATCGTCGAGAACAGGGGGAGGCGGGGGATTTTTAACTGAGTCTTGACTCCCAATCCATAAGTAATTTCTTATGGTAATATAGCCTGTTACGCATGATAAATCACTTTACAATCATCTATGAACGTTAGGTCAGCTTATTGCAAATGGGAAAAATAATAGCATGTTTGACTCGGGTAAATATCCCACCGCACGTTCACATGAGAATTTAATGAGCGTTTGTTATTCTCTTTAAATGGTTTGGATCTGTAGTTGATTCGCACCTTTAACATTTTTCAAGCTTGCAGATCCATTTTTAAAGCAAGTGTGGAAGAAATCTCTTTCTTAGAAAATTCCAAGCTGTTAGGATTAAACTAGTGGAATTTCCCAAACTTGGACAACAAAACTTTTGTGTTCATTTGTCGTGTGTGAAGAAATTTTCTTTACTTACATTTGTTATTGTTTAAAATTTTTTCCATACATAAACTCTAAAATTTTCATTTTGTTGTGATCTATTTGCCTTTTTGGTTTACGGGATGAAGGGACAGCAAAAACTCAAAGTTTTGATTTAAGAAAAAAGAGTATAACTAAAATGGAAATGCACAATGGACAATTGTAGAGAGAGATAATTCCAAAGAGTGAATGTAATGTTTAGGGATTATGTGCACTTTTTAGTTTTGATTTATTGGGTTTTTTAATCATCGGGAAAAGGGGGAGGCAGGGGATTTTTAACTGAGTGTTGACACCCAATCCATAAGTCATTTCTTAGGGTAATATACCCCGTTATGCATGATAAATCACTTTACAATCATCTATGATCGTCAGGTCAGCTTTTTGTAAATGGACAAAAAAATAGCTTTTTTTACTCGGGTAAATATCCCACTGTACGTTCACTAGAGAATCTAATGAGCGTTTGTTATTCTCTTTAAAAGGTTTCAATCCATAGCTTATTTGCATCTTTACATTTGTCAAGCTTGCATTTTTTTTTTTAAAGCATGTGTGGAAGAAATCGCTTTCTTATAAAATTCCAAGATGTTGGGGGTTAACTAGTGGAATTTCCCAAAATTTGACAACAAAACTTTTGTCTACATTTGTGGTGTGTGAATAAATTTTATTTACTAACATTTGTTATTGTTTTAAATTTTTTCCATACATAAACTCTAAAATTTTCATTTGGTTCAGATCTGTTTGCCTTTTTGGTTTACAGGATGAAGGGAGAACGAAAACTAAAAGTTTTGATTTAAGAAAAAAGAGTACATCTTAAAAGGAAATGCACAATGAAAAAATATAGAGAGAGATGATTCCAAAGAGTCTCTGTAGCTTTTAAGGATTGTAAGCTCTTTTTAGTTTTTATATATCAGGTTTTGCAATTGTCGGGAAAAGGGGGAGGCGGGGGATTTTTAACTGAGTGTTGCCTCCCAATCCATAAGTCATTTCTTAGGGTAATATAGCCCGTTAGGAATGATAAATCACTTTACAATCATCTATGATCGTTAGGTCAGCTTTTTGTAAATGGGCAAAATAATAGCGTGTTTGACTCGGGTAAATATCCCACTGCACGTTCACTTGAGAATTTAATGAGCGCTTGTTATTCTCTTTAAAAGGTTTGGATCCATAGGTGATTTGCATCTTTAACATATTTCAAGCATGCATATCCATTTTTTAAGCAGGTGTGGATGAAATCTCTTTCTTATAAAATTCCAAGCTCTTAGGGTTGAACTAGTGTAATTTCCCAAACTTGGACAACAAAAATTTTGTGTTCATTAGTGGTGTGTGAAAAAATTTCTTTACTTACATTTGTTATTTTTTTTAATTTTTTCCATTGAACAACTCTAAAATTTTCGTTTTTTTGTGATCTATTTGCCTTTTTTGTTTATGGGTTGAAGGGAGTGCGAAAACTAAAAGTTATAATTTAAGAAAAAAATGTACATCTAAAATGCAAATGCACAATGTACAAATGTAGAAAGAGATAATTCCGAAGAGTGTCTGTAATTTTTTTGGATTTTAAGCTCTTTTTAGTTTTTATATATCAGGTTTTGCAATCGTCGGGAAAAGGGGGAGGCATGGGATTTTTAACTGAGTGTTGACTCGCAATCCATATGTCATTTCTTAGGGTAATATAGCCCATTACACATGATAAGTCACTTTAAAATCATCTATGATCGTTAGGTCAGCTTTTTGTATATGGGCAAAATAGTGGCTGGTTTGACTTAGGTAAATATCCCACAACATGTTCACCTGAGAATTTAATTAGCGTTTGTTATTCTCTTCAAAAGTTTTGGATCTATAGGTGATTTGCATCTGTAACATGTTTCAAGCATGCATATCCGTTTTTAAAGCTTGTGTGGAAGAAATCTCTTTCTGATAAAATTCCAAGCTGTTAGGGTTAACAACTAGGGGATTTTCCCAAACTTGGACAACAAAAATTTTGTGTTCATTTGTGGTCTATGAATAAATTTTTTTACTTACATTCATTATTGTTTTAAAATTTTTCCATACATTAACTGTAAAATTTTCATTTTTTTGTGATCTATTTGCCTTTTTGGTTTACAAGATGAAGGGAGAGCGAAAAATCAAAGTTTTGATTTAAGAAAAAGGAGTGCATCTAAAATGGAAATGCACAATGCACAAATGTAGAGAGAGATAGTTCCAAAGAGTGTCTGTAATTTTTAAGCATTGTAAGCTCTTTTTAGTTTGTATAAATCATGTTTTGCAATCATGGGGAAAAGAGGGAGGCAGGGGATTTTTAACTGAGTGTTGACTCCCAATCCATAAGTCATTTCTTAGGATAATATAGCCTGTTACGCATGATAAATCACTTAACAATCATCTATGGTCGTCAGGTCAGCTTTTTGTAAATGGGCAAAATATTGGTTCGTTTGAGTCAGCTAAATATCCCACCGTACGTTCCCTTGGGAATTTAATGAGCATTTGTTATTCTCTTTTAAATGTTTGGATCCATAGATGATTTGCATCTTTAACATGTTTGAAGCATGCATATTCTTTTTTAAAGCATGTGTGGAAGAAATCTTCATCTTATAAAATTCCAAGTTGTTGGGGTTAACTAGTGGAATTTCCCAAACTTGGACAAGAAAATTTTTGTCTTCATTTGTGGTGTGTGAATAAATTCTCTTCACTAACATTTATTATTGTTTTAAATTTTTTCCATACACATACTCTAAAATTTTCATTTGGTTGTGATCTATTTGCCTTTTTGGTTTATGGGATGAAGGGAGAGCGAAAACTCAAAGTTTTGATTTTAGAAAAAAGAGTAGATCTAAAATTGAAATACACAATGCACAAAGGAAGAGAGAGATAATTCCAAAGAGTGTCTGTAATTTTTAGGGATTTTAAGCACTTTCTAGTTTTTATATATCAGGTTTTGCAATTGACGAAAAAAGGGGGAGGCGGGGGATTTTTAACTGAGTCTTCACTCCCAATCCACAAGTAATTTCATAGGGTAGTAAAGCCCGTTACACAAGATAAATCACTTTACAATCATCTATGAACGTTAGGTCACTTATTGTAAATGGGGAAAAATAATGGCATGTTTGACTCGGGTAAATATCCCACCGCACGTTCACTTGAGAATTTAATGAGCGTTTATTATTCTCTTTAAAAGGTTTGGATCCGTAGTTGATTTGCACCTTTAACATTTTTCAAGCTTGCAAATCCATTTTTAAAGCAAGCGTGGAAGAAATCTCTTTCTTATAAAATTCCATGCTGTTAGGATTGAACTAGTGGAATTTCCATAACTTGGAAAACAAAACTTTTGTGTTCATTTGTGGTGTGTGAAAAAATTTTCTTTACTTACATTTGTTATTGTTTAAATTTTTTCCATACATAAACTCTAAAATTTTCATATTATAGTGATCTATTTGCCTTTTTGGTTTACGGGATGAAGGGAGAGCGAAAATTCAAAGTTTTGTTTTAAGAAAAAGGAGTATATCTAAAATGGAATTGCACAATGGACAAATGTAGAGAGAGATAATTCCAAAGAGTGACTGTAATGTTTATGGATTGTGTGCACTTTTTAGTTTTGATTTATTAGGTTTTGCAATCGTTGGGAAAAGGGGGAGGTAGGAGATTTTTAACAGAGTGTTGACTCCCAATCCATAAATCATTTCCTAGGGTAATATACCCGTTACGCATGATAAATCACTTTACAATCATCTATGATCGTCAGGTCAGCTTTTTTTAAATGGGCAAAATAATGGCTTTTTTGACTCGGGTAAATATCCCACCGCCTATTCACTTGAGAATTTAATGATCGTTTGTTATTCTCTTTAAAAGGTTTTGATACATAGGTGATTTGCATCTTTAACATGTTTCAAGCATGCATATTCGTTTTTAAAGCATGTGTGGAAGAAATCTCTTTCGTATAAAATTCCAAGCTGTTGGGGGTTAACTAGTGGAATTTCCCAAACTTGGACAACAAAACTTTTATCTTCATTTGCGGTGTGTGAATAAATTTTATTTACTAACATTTGTTATTGTTTAAAATTTTTCCATCCATAAACTCTAAAATTTTCATTTGGTTGTGATCTAGTTGCCTTTTTCGTTTATGGGATGAAGGGATAGAGAAAACTCAAAGTTTTGATTTAAGAAAAAAGAGTACATCAAAAATGGAAAAGCACAATGCATAAATATAGAGAGAGATAATTCCAAAAAGTGTTTATAGCTTTTAGGGATTGTAAGCTCTTTTTTATTTTTATATATCAGGTTTTGCAAACGTCGGGAAAGGGGGAGGCGGGGGATTTTTAATTGAGTGCTGACTCCCAATCCATAAGTCATTTCTTAGGTTAATATAGCCCGTTACGTATAATAAATCACTTTACAGTCATCTATGATCGTTAGGTCAGCTTTTTGTAAATGGGCAAAATAATGACTTGTTTGATTGAGGTAAATATTCCACCACACGTTCACTTGAAAATTTAATGAGCATTTGTTATTCTCTTTAAAAGGTTTGGATCCATAGGTGATTTGCATCTTTAACATGTTTCAAGCATGCATATCCAATTTTAAAGCATGTGTGGATGAAATCACTTTCTTATAAAATTCCAAGCTATTAGGGTTGAAGTACTGGAATTTCCCAAACTTGGAAAACAAAACTTTTGTCTTCATTTGTGGTGTGTGAATAAATTTTCTTTACTAACATTTGTTATTGTTTTAAATTTTTCCATACATAAACTCTAAAATTTTCATTTGGTTGTGATCTGTTTGCCTTTTTGGTTTACGGGATGAAGGGAGAGTGAAAACTCAAAGTTTTGATTTAAGAAAAACCAGTACATCTAAAATGGAAATGCACAATACACAAATATAGAGAGAGATAATTCCAAAGAGTGTCGTAGCTTTTAGGGATTGTGAGCTCCTTTTAGTTTTTATATATCAGGTTTTGCAATCGACAGGAAAACGGGGAGGCGGGGGATTTTTAACTGAGTGTTGACTCCCAATCCATAAGTCATTTCTTATGGTAATATAACCCGTTATGCATGATAAATCACTTTACAATCATCTATGATCGTTAGGTCAACTTTTTGTAAATGGGCAAAATAATGGCTTGTTCGACTCAGGTAAATATCCGACCGCACGTTCACTTGAGAATTTAATGAGTGTTTGTTATAGTCTTTAAAAAGTTTGGATCCATAGGTGATTTGCATCTTTAACATGTTTCAAGCATGCATATCCATTTTTAAAGCATGTGTAGATGAAATCTCTTTCTAATAAAATTCAAAGCTGTTAGGGTTGAACTAGTGGAATTTCCCAAACTTGGACAACAAAACTTTTGTGTTCATTTGTGGTGTGTGAATAATTTTCTTTACTTACATTTGTTACTGTTTTAAATTTTTTCCATTCATCAACTCTAAAATTTTCATTTTTTTGTGATCTATTTGTGTTTTTTGTTTACGGGATGAAGGGAGAACGAAAACTAAAAGTTTTGATTAAAGAAAAAAGTTTACATCTAAAATGGAAATGCACAATGCACAAATGTAGAAAGAGATAATTGCAAAGAGTGTCTGTAATTTTTTGGGATTGTTAGCTTTTTTTAGTTTTTATATATCAGGTTTTGCAATCGTCGGGAAAAGGGGGAGGCATGGGATTTTAAACTGAGTGTTGGCTCCAAATCCATATGTCATTTCTTAGGGTAATATAGCCCGTTACGCTTTTTGTCAGCTTTTTGTATATGGGCAAAATATTGGCTGGTTTGACTCAGGTAAATATCCCACCGCACGTTCACCTGAGAATTTAATGAGCGTTTGTTATTCTCTTTAAAAGTTTTGGATCCATTGGTAATTTGCATCTTTAACATGTTTCATGCATGCATATCCATTTTTAAAGCATGTGTGGAAGAAATATCTTTCTTATAAAATTTGAAGCTGTTCGGATTAACAACTAGTGGAATTTCCCAAACTTGGACAACAAAAATTGTACATTTGTGGTGTGTGAATATATTTTCAGTTCTTACATTTGTTATTGTTTTAAAATTTTTCCATACATAAACTCTATAATTTTCATTTTGTTGTGATCTATTTGCGTTTTGTGTTTACGGGATGAAGGGAGAGAGAAAACTCAAAGTTTTGATTTAATGAAAAAGAGTACATCTAAAATGGAAATGCACAATGCACAAATGTAGAGACAGATAATTCCAAAGAGTGTCTATAATTTTTAAGCATTGTAAGCTCTTTTTAGTTTTTATATATCAGGTTTTGCAATCGTCTGGAAAAGGGGGAGGCGGGGGATTTTTAACTGAGTGTTGACTCCCAATCCATAAGTCATTTCTTAGGGTAATATACCCCGTTACGCATGATAAATCACTTTACAATCATCTATGATCGTCAGGTAAGCTCTTTGTAAATGGGCAAATCAATTGTTTGTTTGACTCGGGTAAATATCCCACCGCACGTTCACTTGAGAATTTGATGAGCGTTTGTTATTCTCTTTAAAAGGTTTGGATCCATAGGTGATTTACATCTTTAACATGTTTCAAGCATGCATATTCGTTTTTAAAGCATGTGTGGAAGAAATATCTTTCTTATAAAATTACAAGATGTTGGGGGTTAACTAGTGGAATTTCCCAAACTCGGACAACAAAACTTTTGTCTTCATTTGTGGTGTGTGAATAAATTTTCCTTACTAACATTTTTTATTGTTTTAAATTTTTTCCATACATAAAACCTAAAATTTTCATTTGGTTGTGATCTATTTGCCTTTTTGGTTTACGGGATGAAGGGAGAGCGAAAACTCAAAGTTTTGATTTTAGAAAAAAGAGTATATCTAAAATGGAAATACACAACGCACAAATGTAGAGAGAGATAATTCCAAAGAGTGTCTATAATTTTTTGGGATTATAAGCACTATCTAGTTTTTATAAATCAGGTTTTGCAATTGTCGAGAAAAGGGAGAGGCGGGGGAATTTTGTTACGGTCCCTAGCCTTGGATCTAGTAACTCGGTGAGTTGAATATGAACCAGCACTGTTTGAGGGTTTCTTATCACCTTTTTTTGTGAAAAGAACTCTCTTATACTTCTCCTTTCACGTTAGGATTGAAAAGGATTTTCCTTATTTCAATTATAGATGCAACCAGCAAGTTAAAGGATTGTTTAAGCACTCAGATATGATACTCCTCTTTTATGATTCAAGACAAGGGGGTTTTACTTGTTGTAATGACTCAAGACAACCCCTTTCCCTTTACTGAATTCATTCCCCTTGAAAAGAAGTTTCCTTTTCTTAATTATGAATGAACACAGCTAGTCAAGGAAGCTCCTTGAGGCCCCAATGTGGAATCCCCTTTCTTATGGCTCACGTTAAGGTAGGGTTTCCAATTTCATGCAGCACTGGTTCCTTACGTAAAAGAGAAACATAAATCTAATCTCAATGCTTGGAATAAGATTAGAAAATACCTCTGGATGTCAACACCCAACCAGCAACAAGAACTCGTCCTCCTTCCTGGGTAGACTCACGTCAAGATCTCTCCTTTTTTGCAATTTTTGTGAAACAGATGATCTTCTCTTTCAGCTCAGAAGAGAAAGGTAATTCCTCTTCCTTTTCCTTCCAAGATTTCCTCAAAGACTCCCCAATGGATGCAGCAAACCCCCAAGAGAGTTCAAGTCAAGAACCCTAGAATAGGGAGCCTAGAAAGAACCTAAATTACCCTAGTTTATGCTAATTCCGAACTTGCTTTATTTCTCCATCCTTACCCCTTAAATAGGGTAATTAACATCAACATAGGTTAGGGTTATAAAACCCAATTCTACCCCTACCTTTAAGTCTTATTACAAATCAATAAAATTCGAAATTAAAAGCAACATAAATAATAAAAGTAAAGTAGATGACTCAATGTTATTGATTCCATAACATCTGCCCCCCCCCTTGGAGATCGAGCTTGACCTCAATCTCGGAAGCTGGGTAGACCTGGTGGAAGGTTTCAAGCCGCTCCCATTTTGCGTAGTTGTGGCCGATTGCTGCCCAGTAATGGCATGCAGGGAGATGTCCGGTGGTTCTTCCTCAATCATATCCTCTGTCACCTCGATATCCTCTTCTTCAACCTTATCGATCAAAAACAATCTTTTGCATTGATGCCCAACCCGATATGGTTCATCACAGTTGTAACACAGATTCTTAGCCCGCCGTTACGCCATCCCAGCACTTGTCAATTTTTTTGTTTAAGGAGGTGTAGGATGACTAGATCTCGGATCCCCAGTCAAAGTAATACCTGGATTGTTTCTCGGCGGAATGCGCTCCCCTGACCATGGAGGTCGTCTGTGCTATGCCTGCTGTCGCATTTCTAAAGCACGAGTTATATTCATAGCGCTGGATAAGTCAACAGGTGCATAGAGCTCCACCTCAAGCTTTAACGCCTCAGTCAGTTTTGCTATAAACAACACAACTTGTTGATCCACTTGTACCATATTGCTGGCTCATGCTAATTTTTCCTGGAACAATTTTTGATATTGCTCCACGGCCCCAGTTTGGCATAATAAAACCAAATCTCCCAAAGGGTTACTATAAGCCGGAGGACAAAAACGGAGAGAGCACAGTCGCTTAAATTCATCTCAATCTACCACCTCGCTATCAACCTCAACTAGCTGGTACCAAAGTTGTGCTGCCCCTAGTAAGTGGAAAACAACTACGTTGACTCGGTCATAGGTTGGGACTCACTGATGGCTAAAATTTTTTTTGCATCAACCCATTATAAGTAGGGAATTCCATTTTAGTATACCTCGGAACAGTGCCTCCCCCCTGGTAGAAGTGTCCCCCCGGAATGACGTGTCCTTGCTGTCCCGAGAAACTCGTGCGCCTCAGAAATTCATCTCCCCCTCTATTATACGAATGGTCCCCTCCTCTCTGATCTGGAATGAGAGGTACAGTGCCTCCCCCTGGTTGAGGTGTCCCCCCGGAATGAAAGGTCCTTGCTGACCCGAGAAACTCGTGTGTCTAGTAAACTCATCTCCCCCTTTGATCTGCGAATGGTCTCCCAGAATTGGGTTCTTGCCAGTGCTCAAACCATTCTCCATGCTATCCATCCTTCCTTTCAAAGTTTCCAAACTGAGACTGAACTTCTCCTCCAATGCAGCAAATTTCTTGCCAGTAGTTAGACCATGCTCCATGCTATCCATCCTTCCCTTCAAGGTCTCCATATCGATATCAATTTTTGAGAACCTCTCTAGGACAGTATCAAATTTTATTTCAAGCAATTCAAAGTATTCATTGGTGCTTCTCTCTGCCGGGTTACCCTGCTCTGATACCACGTTGTTACGGTCCCTAGCCATGGATCTAGTAACTCAGTGAGTTGAATATGAATCCAACACTGTTTGAGGGTTTCTTACCATGTTTTTTGTGAAAAGAACTCTCTTATACTTCTCCTTTCACGCTAGGATTGAAAAGGATTTTCCTTTTTTCAATTATAGATGCAACCAGCAAGTTAAAGGACTGTTTAAGCACTCAGATATGAAACCCCTCTTTTATGATTCAAGACAAGAGGGTTTCACTTGTTCTAATGACTCAAGACAACCCCTTTCTCTTTACTGAGTTCATTCCCCTTGAAAAGGAGTTTCCTTTTCTTAATTATGAATGAACCCAGCAAGTCAAGGAAGCTCCTTGAGGCCCCAATGTGGAATCCCCTTTCTTATGGCTCACATCAAGGTAGGGTTTCCAATTTCATGCAGCACTGGTTCCTTACGTAAAAGAGAAACATAAATCTAATTTCAATGCTTAGAATAATATTAGAAAATACCTCTGGATGTCAACACCCAACCAGCAACAAGAACCCGTCCTCCTTCCTGGATAGACTCACGTCAAGACCTCTCCTTTTCTGGAATTTTTGTGAAAGAGATGATCTTCTCTTGCAGCTCAGAAGAGAAAGGTAATTCCTCTTCCTTTTCCATCCAAGGTCTCCTCAAAGACTCCCCAATGGATGCAGCAAACCCCCAAGAGAGTTCAAGCCAAGAACCCTAGAATAGGGAGCCTAGAAAGAACCTAAATTACCCTAGTTTATGCTAATTCCGAACTTGCTTTATTTCTCCATCCTTACCCCTTAAATAGGGTAATTGACATCAACATAGGTTAGGGTTATTAAAACCCAATTCTACCCCTACCTTTAAGTCTTATTACAAATCAATAAAATTCGAATTTAAAAGCAACATAAATAATAAAAGTAAAGTAGATGACTCAGTGTTATTGATTCCATAACAATTTTTAACTGAGTGTTGACTCCCAATCCATAAGTAATTTCTTAGGGAAATATAGCCCATTACACATGATAAATCACTTTACAATCATCTATGAACATTAGGTCAGCTTATTGTAAATGGGCAAAATTATGGGATGTTTGACTCGGGTAAATATCCCACCGCATGTTCACTTGAGAATTTAATAAGCGTTTGTTATTCCCTTTAAAAGGTTTGGATCCGTAGTTTATTTGCACCTTTAACATTTTTTGAGCTTGCAGATCCATTTTTAAAGCATGCGTGGAAGAAATCTCTTTCTTGTAAAATTCCAAGCTGTTAGGATTGAACTAGTGGAATTTCCCAAACTTGGACAACAAAACTTTTGTGTTCATTTGTGGTGTGTGAAGAAATTTTCTTTACTTACATTTGTTATTGTTTAAATTTTTTTCCATACATAAACTCTAAAATTTTCATTTTGTTATGATCTATTTGCCTTTTTTGTTTACAGGATGAAGGGAGAGCTAAAATTAAAAGTTTTGATTTAAGAAAAAATAGTATATCTAAAATAGAAATGCACAATGGACAAATGCTGAGAGAGATAATTACAAAGAGTGACTTTAATGTTTAGGGATTGTGAGATCTTTTTAGTTTTGATTTATTAGGTTTTGAAATCGTCAGGAAAAGGGGGAGGAAGGGTTTTTTAACTGAGTGTTGACTCCCAATCTAGAAGTCATTTCTTAGGGTATTATAGCCCGTTACGCATGAAAAATCACTTTAAAATCATCTATGATCGGTAGCTCAGCTTTATGTTAATGGGCAAAATAATGGATAGTTTGACTCGGGTAAATATCCTATCGCACGTTCACTTGAGAATTTAATGAGCGTTGGTTATTCACTTTAAAAGGTTTGGATCCATAGGTGATTTTCATCTTTAACATGTTTCAAGCATGCTTATTCATTTTTAAAGCATGTGTGGACGAAATCTCTTTCTTATAAAATTCCAAGCTGTTGGGGGTTAACTAGTGGTATTTCCCCAACTTGGACAACAAAACTTTTGTCTTCATTTGTGGTGTGTGAATAAATTTTCTTTACTAAAATTTGTTATTGTTTTAAATTTTTTCCATACATAAACTTTAAAATTTTCATTTGGTTGTGATTTGTTTGCCTTTTTGGTTTACGGATGAAGGGAGTGCGAAAACTAAAAGTTTTTATTTGAGAAAAATGTGTACATCTAAAATGGAAATGCACAATGCAAAATTTTAGAAAGAGATAATTCAAAAGAGTGTCTATAATTTTTAGGGATTGTAAGCTCTTTTTAAGTTTTATATATCAGGTTTTGCAATCATCGAGAAAAGGGGGAGGCAGGGGATTTTTAACTGAGTGTTGACTCCCAATCCAAAAGGCATTTTTTAGGGTAATATAGCCCGTTACGCATGATAAATCACTTTACAATCATCTATGATCGTGAGGTCAGCTTTTTGTATATGGTCAAAATAATGACTGGTTTGACTCAAGTAAATACCCCACTGAACGTTCACGTAAGACTTTAATGAGCGTTTGTTATTCTCTTTAAAATTTTTGGATCCATATTGATTTACATCTTTAATATGTTTCAAGCATGCATATCCATTTTTAAAGCATGTGTGGAAGAAATCTCTTTCTTATAAAATTCCAAGCTGCTAGGGACAACAATTAGTGGAATTACCCAAACTTGGACAACAAAACTTTTGTGTTCATTTGTGGTGTGTGAATAAATTTTCTTCAATTAAATTTGTTATTGTTTTAAATTTTCTCCATACATAAACTCTAAAATTTTCATTTTGGTCGGATCTATTTGCCTTTTTGGTTTACAGCATGAAGGGAGAGTGAAAACACCAAGTTTTGATTTAAGAAAAAAGAGTACATCTAAAATGGAAATGCACAATGCTCAAATGTAGAGAGAGATAATTCCAAAGAGTGTCTGTAATTTTTTGGGATTGTAAGCTCTTTTTAATTTTTATATATCCGGTTTTGAAAACGTCGTGAAAAGGGGGACGCGGGGAATTTTGAACTGAGTGTTGACTCCCAATCCATTATTAATTTCTTAGGTAATATATCCCATTACGCATGATTAATCACTTTCCAATCGTCTATGATCATTAGGTCAGCTTATTGTAAATGGGCAAAATAATGGCATGTTTGACTAGGGTAAATATCCCACCGCACGTTCACTTGAGAATTTAATGTGCAATTGTTATTCTCTTTAAAAGGTTTGGATCCGTAGTTGATTTTCACCTTCAACATTTTTCAAGCTTGCATATCCATTTTTAATGCATGCGTGGAAGAAATCACTTTCTTATAAAATTCCAAGCTGTTAGGGTTGAACTAGTGGAATTTCCCAAACTTGGACAACAAAACTTTTGTGTTCATTTGGTGTGAGAATAAATTTTCTTTACTTACATTTGTTATTGTTTAATATTTTTTCCATACATAAACTCTAAAATTTCATTTTGTTGTGGTCTATTTGCCTTTTTGGTTTACGGGATGAAGGGAGAGCGAAAATTAAAAGTTTTGATTCAATAAAAAAGAGTATATCTAAAATGGAAATGCACAATGGACAAATGTTGAGAGAGATAATTCCAAAGAGTGACTGTAATGTTTAGGGATTGTGAGATCTTTTTAGTTTTGATTTATTAGGTTTTGAAATCGTCGGAAAAAGGGGGAGGAAGGGGATTTTTAACTGAGTGTTGACTCCCAATCCATAAGTCATTTCTTAGGGTATTATAGCCCGTTACGCATGAAAAAATCACTTTGAAATCATCTATGATCGTTTGGTCAGCTTTTTGTTAATGGGAAAAATATTGGATAGTTTGACTCGGGTAAATATCCCATCGCACGTTCACCTGAGAATTTAATGAGCGTTTGTTATTCACTTTAAAAGGTTTGGATCCATAGTTGATTTGCAACTTTAACATGTTTGAAACATGCATATTCATTTTTAAAGCGTGTGTGGAAGAAATCTCTTTCTTATAAAATTCCAAGCTGTTGGGGTTAACTAGTGGTATTTCCCCAACTTGGAAAACAGAACTTTTGTCTTCATTTGTGGTGTGTGAAAAAATTGTCTTTACTAAAATTTGTTATTTTTTAAAATTTTTTCCATACATAAACTCTAAAATTTTCATTTGTATGTGATCTGTTTGCCTTTTTGGTTTATGGGATGAAGGGAGTGCGAAAAGTAAAATTTTTGATTTAAGAAAAATGTGTACATCTAAATTGGAAATGCACAATGCACAAATTTAGAAAGTGATAATTCGAAAGAGTGCCTATAATTTTTAGGGATTGTAAGCTCTTTTTAGTTTTTATATATCAAGTTTTGCAATCGTCGGGAAAAGGGGGAGGCAGGGGAGTTATAACTGAGTGTTGACTCCCAATCCAAAAGGCATTTTTTAGGGTAATATCGCCCGTTACGTATGATAAATCACTTTACAATCATCTATGATCGTTAGGTAAGCTTTTTATATATGGGAAAAATAATGACTGGTTTGACTCAGGTAAATATCCCACCGCACGTTCACCTAAGACTTTAATGAGCGTTTGTTATTCTCTTTAAAAGTTTTGGATCCATAGGTGATTTGCATCTTTAATATATTTCAAGCATGCATATTCGTTTTTAAAGCATGTGTGGAAGAAATATCTTTCTTATAAAATTCCTAGCTGTTAGGGACGACAACTAGTGAAATTTCCCAAACTTGGACAACAAAACTTCTGTATTCATTTGTGGTGTGTGAAAAAAATTTCTTTACTTACATTTGTTATTGTTTTAAAAAATTTTCATACTTAAACTCTAAAATTTTCTTTTTGTTGTGATCTATTTGCCTTTTTTGTTTACAGCATGAAGGGAGAGCGAAAACTCAAAGTTTTGATTTAAGGAAAAACAGTACATCTAAAATGGAATTGCATAATGCTCAAATGTAGGGAGAGATAATTAAAAAGACTGTCTGTAATTTTAAGGGATTGTAAGCTCTTTTTAATTTTTATATATCATGTTTTGAAAACGTCGTGAAAAGGGGGAGGCGGGGGTTTTTTAACTGAGTGTTGACTCCCAATCCATAAGTCATTTCTTAGGGTAATATAGCCCATTACGCATGATTAATCACTTTACAATCGTCTATGATCATTAGGTCAGCTTATTGTAAATGGGCAAAATAATGGCATGTTTGACTCGGGTAAATATCCCACCGCACGTTCACTTGAGAATTTAATGTGCGTTTGTTATTCTCTTTAAAAGGTTTGGATCCGTAGTTGATTTTCACCTTTAACATTTTCAAGCTTGCATATCGATTTTTAATGCATGCGTGGAATAAATCTCTTTCTTATAAAATTCCAAGCTGTTAGGGTTGAACTAGTGGAATTTCCCAAACTTGGACAACAAAACTTTTGTGTTCATTTGTGGTGTGAGAATAAATTTTCTTTACTTGCATTTGTTATTTTTAAAAAAAAATTTCATACTTAAACTCTAAAATTTTCATTTTGTTGTGATCTATTTACCTTTTTGGTTTACGGGATGAAGGGAGAGCGAAAACTCAAAGTTTTGATTTAAGGAAAAAGAGTATATCTAAAATAGAAATGCACAATGAACAAATATAGAGAGAGATAATTCCAAAGAGTGACCGTAATGTTTAGGGATTGTGAAGTCTTTTTAGTTTTGATTTATTAGGTTTTGCAATTGTCGGGAAAATGGGGAAGCAAGGGATTTTTAACTGAGTGTTGACTCCCAATCCATTAGTCATTTTTTAGGGTAATATAGCCCGTTCTGCATGATAAATCACTTTACAATGATCTATGATCATTAGGTCAGCTTTTTGTATATGGGCAAAATAAGGACTGGTTTGACTCAGGTAAATATCCCACCGCACGTTCACTTGAGAATTTAATGAGCGTTTGTTATTCTCTTTAAAAATTTTGCATCCATAGGTAATTTGCATCTTTAACATGTTTCAAGCGTGCATATCCATTTTTAAAGCAAGTGTGAAAGAAATCTCTTTCTTACAAAATTCCAAGCAGTTAGGGTCAACTACTAGTGGAATTTCCCAAACTTGGACAACAAAACTTTTGTGTTCATTTGTGTTGTGTTAATCAATTTTCTTTACTTACATTTGTTATTTTTTTAAATTTTTTTCATTCATAAACTCTTAACTTTCATTTTGTTGTGATCCATTTGTCTTTTTGGTTTACGACATGAAGGGAGAGTGAAAACTCAAAGTTTTGATTTAAGAAAATAGAGTACATCTAAAATGGAAATGCAAAAGGCAAAAATGTAGAGAGAGATAATTCCAAAGAGTGTCTGTAAATTTTAGGGATTTTGAGCTCTTTTTTGTTTTTATATATCAGGTTTTGCAATCGTCGGGAAAAGGGGGAGGCGGGGGATTTTTAATTGTGTGTTGACTCCCAATCCATAACTCATTTCTTAGCGTAATATAGCCCGTTACGCATGATAGATCACTTTACAATCATCTATGATCGTTAGGTCAGCCTTTTATAAATGGGCAAAATAATAGCTTGTATGACTCTGGTAAATATCCCACTGCACGTTCACTTGACAATTTAATGAGCTTTTGTAATTCTCTTTAAAAGGTTTGGATCCATAGGTGATTTGCATCTTTAACATGTTTCAAGCATGCATATCCATTTTAAAGCATGTGTGGATGAAATCTCTTTCTTATAAAATTCCAAGCTATTAGGGTTGAACAAGTGGAATTTCCCAAACTTGGACAAAAAAATATTTGTCTTCATTTGGGATGTGTGAAAAATTTTCATTTTTTTGTGATCTAATTGCCTTTTTTGTTTATGGGATGAAGCGAGAACGAAAACTAAAAGTTTTGATTTAAAAAAAAAGTCTACATCAAAAAAGGAAATACACAATGCACAAATGTAGATAGAGATAATTCCGAGGAGTGCCTGGAATTTTTAGTAATTGTAAGCTCTTTTCAGTTTTTATATATCAGGTTTTGCAATCGTCGGGAAAGGGGGAGGCGGGGGATTTTTAACTGAGTGTTGACTCCCAATCCATAAGTCATTTCATAGGGTAATATAGACCGTTACACATGATAAATCACTTTACAATCATCAATGATCGTTAGGTTAACTTTTTGTATATGGGCAAAATAATGCTTTGTTTGACTCTGGTAAATATCCCAACGCATGTTCACTTGAGAATTTAATGAGCGTTTGT
Source organism: Aristolochia californica (assembly GCF_029961685.1). Classification (NCBI taxonomy): domain Eukaryota; kingdom Viridiplantae; phylum Streptophyta; class Magnoliopsida; order Piperales; family Aristolochiaceae; genus Aristolochia; species Aristolochia californica. The sequence goes on from NW_027181992.1 coordinate 25,968,100, forward strand.
TTTTCTCTTTAAAAGTTTTGGATCCATAGGTTATTTGCATCTTTAACATGTTTCAAGCATGAATATCCATTTTTAAAGTGTGTGTTGAAGAAATCTCTTTCTTATAAAATTCCAAGCTGTTAGGTTCAACAACTAGTGGAATTTCCCAAATTTGGACAACAAAACTTTTGTGTTTATTTGTGCTGTGTGAATAAACTTTCTTTACTTACATTTGTTATTGTTTTAAATTTTTTCCATACATAAGCTCTAAAATTTTCATTTTGTTGTGATCCATTTGCCTTTTTGGTTTACGGCATGAAGGGAGAGCGAAAACTCAAAGTTTTGATTTAAGAAAAAAGTGTACATCTAAAATGGAAATGCACAATGCTCAAATGTAGAGAGAGATAATTCCAAAGAGTGTCTATTTTTTTAGGGAGAGTAAGCTCTTTTTAATTTTTATATATCCGGTTTTGCAAACGTCGGGAAAAGGGAGAGGCGGGGGATTTTTAACTGAGTGTTGACTCCCAATCCATAAGTCATTTTTTAGGGTAATATAGCCCATTACGCATGATAAATCACTTTACAATCATCTATGATCGTCAGCTCCATTTTTGTAAATGGGCAAAATAATGGCTTGTTCGACTCGGGTAAATATCCCACCGCAGGTTCACTTGAGAATTTAATGAGCATTTGTTATTCTCTTTCAAACGTTTGGATCCAATGGTGATTTGGATCTTTAACATGTTTCAAGCATGCATATCCATTTTTAAAGCATGTGTGGAAGAAATATCTTTCTTATAAAATTCCAAGCTGTTAGGGTTGAAGTAGTGGAATTTCAAAAACTTGGACAACAATACTTTTATGTTCATTTGTGGTGTGTGAATAAATTTTCTTTAATTAAATTTATTATTGTTTGAAATTTTTTCCATGCATAAACTCTAGAATTTACATTTTGTTGTGATGTATTTGCCTTTTTGGTTTATGGGATGAAGGGAGAGGGAAAACTCAAAGTTTTGATTTAAGAAAAAGGAGTACATCTAAAATGAAATGCATAATGCACGAATGTAGAGAGAGATAATTCCAAAGAGTGTTTGTAATTTTGAGGGATTTTGAGCACATTTTAGATTTTATATATTAGGTTTTGCAATCGTCGGGAAAAGGGGGAGGCGGGGAGGGGGGGGGGGGGGGGGGGGGGGGGGTTTAACTGAGTGTTGATTCTCAATCTGTAAGTCATTTCATAGGGTAATATAGCCCGCATGTTAAATCACTTTACAATCATCTTTGATCGTTAGGTCAGCTTTTTTGTAAATGGGCAAAATAATGGCTTGTTTGACTCAAGTAAATGTCCCGCCGCACGTTCACGTGAGAATTTAATGAGCGTTTGTTATTCTGTTTAAAATTTTTAGATCCATAGGTTACTTGCATCTTTAACATGTTTCACGCATGCATATCCATTTTTCAAGCATGTGTGGAAGAAATCTCTTTCTTATAAAATTCCAAGCTATTAGGGGTTAACTAGTTGAATTTCCCAAACTTGGACAGCAAAACTTTTTTGTTCATTTGTGGTGTGTGAATAAATTTTCTTTTACTAACATTTGTTATTGTTTTAAATTTTTTCCATACTTAAACTCTAAAATTTTCATTTGGTTGTGATCTATTTGCCTTTTTTGTTTACGGGATGAAGGAGAGAAAAAACTAAAAGTTTTAATTTTAGAAAAAAATATACATCTAAAATGGAAATGCACAATGCACAAATATAGAGAGAGATAATTCCAAAGAGTGTCTGTAATTTTTAGAGATTGCAAGCTCTTTTTAGTTTTTATATATCAGGTTTTGCAATCGTTGGGAAAAAAGGGAGGCGGGTGATTTTTAACTGAGTGTTGATTCCCAATCCATAAGTAATTTCTTAGGGTAATATAGCCCGTTACAAATGATAAATAACTTTACAATCATCTATGAACGTTAGATCAGCTTTTTGTAAGTGGAAAAAATAATTGCTTGTTTGACTCGGGTAAATATCCCACCGCACGTTCACTTGAAAATTTAATGAGCGTTTGTTACTTTCAATAAAAGGTTTAGATCCATAGGTGATTTGAATCTTTAACATGTTTCAAGCATGCATATCCATTTTTAAAGCATGTGTGGATGAAATCTCTTTCTTTTAAAATTCCAAGCTATTTGGGTTGAACTAGTGGAATTTCCAAAACATGGACAACAAAACTTTTGTGTTCATTTGTGGTGTGTGAATAAAGTTTCTTTACTTACATTTTTTATATTTTTAAATTTTTTTCCATACATAAACTCTAAAATTTTCATTTTTTTGTGATATATTTGCCTATTTGGTTTACGCGATGAAGGGAGATCGAAAACTCAAAGTTTTGATTTAAGAAAAAAGTGTACATCTAAAATTAAAATGCACAATGCACAAATATAGAGAGAGATAATTCCAAAGAGTGTCCGTAATTTTTAGGGATTGTAAGCTCTTTGTAGTTTTTATATATATAGTTTTGCAATCGTCGAGAAAAGGGGGAGGCGGGGGATTTTTAACTGAGTCATGTCTCCCAATCCATATGACATTTCTTCGAGTAATATAGCCCGTTACACATGATAAATCATTTTACAATCATCTATGATCGTCAGGTCAGCTTTTTGTATATGGGCAAAATAATGGCTTGTTTGACTCTAGTAAATATCCCATCGCACGTTCACTTCAGAATTTAATGAGCGTTTGTTACTCTTTTTAAAAGGTTTAGATCCATAGGTTATTTGCATCTTTAACATGTTTCAAACATTCATATCCATTTTTAAAGCATGTGTGGATTAAATCTCTTTCTTATAAAATGCCAAGCTGTTAGGGTTAAACTAGTGGAATTTCCTAAACTTGGACAACAAAACTTTGATGTTCATTTGTGGTGTGTGAATAAATTTTTTTTACTTACATTTGTTATAGTTTTAAATTTTTTCCGTACATAAACTCTAAAATTTTCATTTTGTTGTGATCTATTTGCCTTTTTGGTTTACGGGATGAAGGGAGACCAAAAACTCAAGGTTTTAATTTAAAAAAAAATTGTACATCTAAAATGGAAATGCACAATGCACAAATATAGAGAGAGATAATTCCAAAGAGTGTCTGTAATTTTTTGGGATTGTTAGCTCTTTTTAGTTTTTATATATAAGGTTTTGACAATCGTCGAGAAAAGGGGGAGGCGAGAGATTTTTAACTGAGTATTGACTCCCAATCCATATGACATTTCTGTGGGTAATATAGCCTGTTACACATGATAAATCACTTTACAATCATCTATGATCGTCAGGTCAGCTTTTTGTATATGGGTAAAATAATGACTTGTTTGACTCGGGTAAATATCCCACCACACGTTCATTTGAGAATTTAATGAGCGTTTTTTATTGTCTTTAAAAGGTTTGGATCCATAGGTGATTTGCATCTTTAACATGTTTCAAGCATACATATCTGTTTTTAAAGCATGTATGGAAGAAATCTCTTTCTTATAAAATTCCAAGTTGTTAGGGTTAACAACTTGTGAAATTTCCCAAACATTGACCACAAAACTTATGTGTTAATTTGTGGTGTGTGAATAAATTATCATTAGTTACATTAGTTATTTTTAAAAAAATTTCCATCTATAAACTCTAAAAGTTTCATTTCGTTGTGATCTATTTGCCTCTTTGGTTTACGGCATGAAGGGAGAGCTAAAACTCAATGTTTTGATTTAACAAAAAAGTGTACATCTAAAATTGAAATGCGGACAAATGTAGAGGGAGATAATTCAAAAGAGTGTCTGTAAATTTTAAGGATTGTAAGCTCTTTTTAGTTTTTATTATCTGGTTTTGCAATCGTTGGGAAAAGGGGGAGGCGGGGGAGTTTTAACTGAGTGTTGACTCCCAATCCATAAGTCGTTTCTTAGGGTAATATAGCACGTTACGCATGATAAATCACTTTACAATCATCTATGATCGTAGGTCAGCTTTTTGTAAATGCGAAATATAATGGCTTGTTTGACTCGGGTAAATATCCCACCACACGTTCACTTAAGAGTTTAATGAGCGTTTGTTATTCTCTTTAAAAGGTTTGGATCCTTAGGTGATTTGCATCTTTAATATGTTTCAAGCATGCATATCCATTTTTAAAGCATGTGTGGATGAAATCTCTTTCTTATAAAATTCCTACCTATTAGGGTTGAACTAGTGGAATTTCCCAAACTTGGACAGCAAAACTTTTGTGTTCATTCGTGGTGTGTGAATAAATTTTCTTTACTTATATTTGTTATTCTTTCAAATTTTTTCCACACATAAACTCTAAAATTTTCATTTTGTTGTGATCTATTTGCCTTTTTGGTTTACGAGATGAAGGGAGAGCAAAAACTCAAAATTTTGATTTCAAAAAAAGGTGTACATCTAAAATTAAAATGCCCAATACATAAATATAGAGAGAAATAATTCCAAAGAGTGTCTATAATTTTTAGGGATTGTAAGCTTTTTTAAGTTTTAATATATCATGTTTTTCAATCGTCGAGAAAAGGGGGAGGCAGGGGATTTTTAACTGAGTGCTGACTCCCTATCCATATGAGATTCTTAGGGTAATATAGCCCGTTATGCATGATAAATCACTTTACAATAATCTATGATCGTTAGGTCAACTTTTGTATATGAGCAAAATATTGGCATGTTTGACTCTGGCAAATATCCCACCGCACGTTCACTTGAGAATTTAATGAGCGTTTGTTATTTTGTTTAAAAGGTTTGGATCCATAGGTGATTTGCATATTTAACATGTTTAAAGCATGCATATCCATTTTTAAAGCATGTGTGGATGAAATCTCTTTCTTATAAAATTCTAAGCTGTTAGGGTTGAACTAGTGGAATTTCCAAAACTTGGACAACAAAAATTTTGTGTTCATTTGTGGTGTGTGAATAAATTTTCTTTACTTACATTTGTTATTGTTTTAAATTTTTTCAATTCACAAACTCTAAAATTTTCATTTTGTGGTGATCTATTTGCCTTTTTGGTTGACGGGATGAAGGGAGAGCGAAAACTCAAAGTTTTAATTTCAGAAAAAAGTGTACATCTAAAATGGAAATGCAAAATGCACAAATATAGAGAGAGATAATTCCAAAGAGTGTCAGTAATTTTTAGGGATTGTAAGCTATTTTTAGTTTTTATATATATAAGGTTTTGCAATCGTCGGGAAAAGGGGGAGGCGGGAGATTTTTAATTGAGTTTTGACTCCCAATTCATATGACATTTCTTTGGGTAATATAGCCCGTTACATATGATAAATCACTTTACAATCTTCTATGATCGCCAGGTCAGCTTTTTCTATATGGGTAAAATAATTGCTTGTTTAACTCGAGTACATATCTCACCGCACATTCACTTGAGAATTTAATGTGCATTTTTTATTCTCTTTAAAAGGTTTGGATCCATAGGTTATTTGCATCTTTAACATGTTTCAAGCATGCATATCCATTTTTAAAGCATGTGTGGAAGTAATCTATTTGTTATAAAATTCCAAGCAGTTTGGTTTGAACTAGTGGAATTTCCCAAACTTGGACAACAAAAATTTTGAGTTCATTTGTGGTGTGTGAATTAATTTTTTTCACTTAAATTCGTTATTCTTTTAAATTTTTTCCATAAATAAACTCTTAAAGTTTCATTTTGTTGTGATCAATTTGCCTTTTTGGTTTATGGCATGAAGGGAGAGTGAAAAGTCAAAGTTTTGATTTAAGGAAAAAGTGTACACGTAAAATGGAAATGCACAATGCACAAATGTAGAGGGTGATAATTCAAATGAGTGCCTATAATTTTTAGGGATTGTAAGCTCTTTTTAGTTTTTATATATCCGATTTTGCAATCATCGGGAAAAGGGGGAGGCGGGGGATTTTTAACTGAGTGTTGACTTCCAATCCATAAGTCATTTCTTAGGGTAATATAGCACGTTACGCTTGATAAATCACTTTACAATCATCTATGATCATTAGGTCAGATTTTTTTAAATGGGAAAAATAATGGCTTGTTTGACTCGGGTAAATATCCCACCGCATGTTCACTTGAGAATTTATTGAGCGTTTGTTATTATCTTTCAAAGGTTTGGATCCATAGGTGATTTGCATCTTTAACATGTTTCAAGCATGCATATTTATTTTTAAAGCATGTGTGGATGAAATCTCTTTCTTATAAAATTCCATGCTGTTAGGGTTGAACTAGTGGAATTTCCCAAACTTGGACAATAAAACTTTTGTGTTCATTTTTGGTGTGTGAATAAATTTTCTTTACTTACAATTTTTTTTGTTTTAAATTTTTTCTTTTCATAAACTCTAAAATTTTCATATTGTTGTGATCTATTTGCCTTTTTGGATGACGGGATGAAGGATGAGCGAAAACTCAAAGTTTTGATTTAAGAAAAAAGTGTATATCTAAAATGGAAATGCACAATGCACAAATATAGAGAGAGATAATTCCGAAGAGTGTCTGTAATTTTTAGGGATTGTAAGCTCTTTTTAGTTTTTATATATAAGGTTTTACAATCGTCGAGAAAAGGGGGAGGCGGGGGATTTTTATCTGAGTGTTCACTCCTAATCCATATGACATTTCTTTGGGTAATATAGCCCGTTATGCATAATAAATCACTTTACAATCATCTATTATCGTCAGGTCAGCCTTTTGTATATGGGTAAAATAATGGCTTGTTTGACTCGTGTAGATATCCCACCGCATGTTCACTTGAGAATTTAATGAGCGTTTGTTATTCTCTTTAAAAGATTTGGATCCATAGGTGATTTTCATCTTCAACATGTTTCAAGCATGCATATCCATTTTTAAAGCATGTGTGGAACAAATCTCTTTCTTATAAAATTCCAAGATGTTAGGGTCAACAACTAGTGGAATTTCCCACACTTGGACAACAAAACTTTTGTGCTCATTTGTGGTGTGTGAATAAATTATCTTTATTTACATTTGTTATTGTTTTAAATTTTTTTCATACATAAACTCTAAAATTTTCATTTTTTTGTGATCGATTTGCCTTTTTTTTTTTTACGGCATGAAGAGAGAGCAAAAACTGAAAGTTTTGATTTAAGAAAAAAGTGTACATCTAAAATGGAAATGCACAATGCACAAATGTAGAGAGATATAATTCATAAGAGTGTCTGTAATTTTTAGGGATTGTAAGCTCTTTTTTGTTTTTATATATCCGGTTTTGCAATCGTTTTGAAAAGGGGGAGGCGGGGGATTTCTAACTGAGTGTTGACTCCCAATCCATAAGTCATTTCTTAGGGTAAGATAGCCCGTTAGTCATGATAAATCACTTTAAAATCATCTATGATCGTTAGGTCAGCTTTTTGTAAGTGGGAAAATAATGGCTTGTTTGACTCGGGTAAATATCCCACCGCACGTTCACTTGAGAATTTAATGAGCGCTTGTTAGTCTCTTTAAAATTTTTAGATCCATATGTGATTTGCATCTTTAACATGTTTCAAGCATGTATGTCAATTTTTAAAGCATGTGTGGATGAAATCTCTTTCTTATAAAATTCCAAGCAATTAGGGTTGAACTAGTGGAATTTCCAAAACATGGACAACAAAACTTTTGTGTTCATTTGTGGTGTGTGAATGAAATTTCTTTACTTAAATTTTCTATTGTTTTAAATTTTTTTCCATACATAAACTCTAAAATTTCCATTTTTTTGTGATCTATTTGCCTTTTTGGTTTACAGGATGAAGGGAGAGCGAAAACTCAAAGTTTTGATTTAAGAAAAAAGTGTACATCTAAAATTAAAATGCACAATGCACAAATATAGAGAGAGATAATTCCAAAGAGTGTCTGTAATTTTTAGGGATTGTAAGCTCTTTTTAGTTTTTATATATATGGTTTTGCTATCGTCGGGAAAAGGGGGAGGTGGGGGATTTTTATCTGAGTCATGACTCCCAGTCCATATGACATTTCTTAGGGTAATATAGCCCGTTACACATGATAAATAATTTTACAATCATCTATGATCGTGAGGTCAGCTTTTTGTATATGGGTAAAATAATGGCTTGTTTGACTCTGGTAAATATCCCCACGCACGCTCACTTGAGAATTTAATGAGCATTTGTTACTCTCTTTAAAAGGTTTAGATCCATTGGTGATTTGCATCTTTAACATGTTTAAAGCATGCATATCCATTTTTAAAGCATGTGTGGATGAAATCTCTTTCTTATAAAATTCCAAGCTATTAGGGTTGAACTAGTGGAATTCCCAAACTTGGACAAAAAAACTGATGTGTTCATTTGTGGTGTGTGAATAATTTTTATTTACTTACATTTGTTATAGTTTTAAATTTTTTCCATACATAAACTCTAAAATTTCCATTTTGTTGTGATCTATTTCCCTTTTTGGTTTACGAGATGAAGGGAGAGCGAAAACTCAAAGTTTTAATTTAAGAAAAAAGTGTATATCTAAAATGGAAATTCACAATGCACAAATATAGAGAGAGATAATTACAAAGAGTGTCTGTAATTTTTAGGGATTGTAAGTTTTTTATAGTTTTTTATATATCAGGTTTTGCAATCGTCAAAAAAAGGGGAAAGCGGGGGATTTTTAACTGAGTGTTGACTCCCAATGCATATGACATTTTTTTGGGTAATATAGCACGTTATGCATGATAAATCACTTTACAATCATCTATGATTGTTAGGTCAACTTTTTGTATATGGGCAAAATAATGGCTTGTTTGACTCGGGTAAATATCCCACCACACGTTCATTTGAGAATTTATTGGCGTTTTTTATTCTGTTTAAAAGGTTTGGATCCATAGGTGATTTGTATCTTTAACATGTTTCAAGCATGCATATCCATTTTTAAAGCATGTGTGGAAAAAATCTCTTTCTTATAAAATTCCAAGTTGTTAGGGTCAACAACTAGTGGAATTTCCCAAACATGGACAAAAAATTTTTTTTGTTCATTTGTGGTGTGTGAATAAATTATCTTTACTTACATTAGTTATTGTTTTAAATTTTTTCCTTACATAAACTCTAAAAGTTTCATTTTGTTGTGATCTATTTGCCTTTTTGGTTTACGACAGCAAGGGAGAGCGAAAACTGAAAGTTTTGATTTAAAAAAAAAGTTTACATCTAAAATTGAAATGCACAATGGACAAATGTAGAGGTTGATAATTCAAAAGAGTGTCTACAATTTTTAGGAATTGTAAGCTCTCTTTAGTTTTTATTATCTGGTTTTGCAATCGTTGGGAAAAGGGGGAAGCGGGGGAGTTTTCCCTGAGTATTGACTCCAAATCCATAAGTCATTTTTAGGGTAATATTGCACGTTACGCATGATAAATCACTTTACAATCATTTATGATAGTTTGGTCAGCTTTTTGAAAATGGGAAAAATAAGGGCTTGTTTGACTCGGGTAAATATCCCACCGCACGTTCACTTCAGAATTTAATGAGCGTTTGTTATTCTCTTTAAAAGGTTTGGATCCATAGATGATTTTCATCTTTAACATGTTTCAAGCATGCATATCCATTTTCAAAGCATGTGTGGATGAAATCTCTTTCTTATAAAATTCCAAGCTTTTATGGTTGAACTAGTGGAATTTCCCAAACATGGACAACAAAAATTTTGTGTTCATTTGTTGTGTGTGAATAAATTTTCTTTAATTACATTTGTTATTCTTTTAAATTTTCTCCATACATAAACTCTAAAATTTTTATTTTGTTGTGATCTATTTACCTTTTTGGTTTACGGGATGAAGGGAGAGCGAAAAACTCAAAGTTTTGATTTCAGAAAAAAGTGTACATATAAAATTAAAATGCACAATGCACAAATATAGAGAGCGATAATTGCAAAGAGTGTCTGTAATTTTTAGGGATTGTAAGCTCTTTTTAGTTTTTATATATTAGGTTTTTCAATCGTCTGGAAAAGGGGGAGGCGGGGGATTTTTAACTAAGTGCTGACTCCCTATCCATATAAGAATTCTTAGGGTAATATAGCCCGTTACACGTGATAAATCACTTTACAATAATCTCTGATCGTCAGGTCAGCTTTTTGTATATGGGCAAAATATTGGCTTGTTTGACTCGAGCAAATATCCCACTGCACGTTCACTTGAGAATTTAATGAGCATTTGTTATGCAGTTTAAAAGGTTTGGATCCATAGGTGATTTGCATCTTTAACATGTTTAAACCATGCATATCCATTTTTAAAGCATGTGCGGATGAAATCTCTTTCTTATAAAATTCTAAGCTGTTAGGGTTGTACTAGTGGAATTTCCCAAACTTGGACAACAAAAATTTTGTGTTCATTTGTGGTGTGTGAAAAAACAAATTTTAATTACATTTGTTATTTTAAAAAATTTTCCATACATAAACTCTAAAATTTTCATTTTGTTGTGATCTATTTGCATTTTTGGTTTACGGGGTGAAGGGAGAACGAAAACTAAAGGTTTTTATTTAAGAGAAAAGAGTATATATAAAATGGAAATGCACAATGAACAAATGTAGAGAGAGATAACTCCAAAGAGTGTCTGTAATTTTTAGGGATTGTGAGCTATTTTTAGTTTTTATATCAGGTCTTGCAATCGTCGAGAATAGGGGAAGGCGGGGGATTTTTAACTGAGTGTTGACTCCCAATTCATATGTCATTTCTTAGGGTAATATAACCCATTACGCATGATAAATCACTTTACAATCATCTATGATTGTTAGGTTTGCTTTTTGTAAATGGGCCAAATTATGGCTTGTTTTACTTGGGTAAATATCCTACCGCACGTTCACTTGAGAATTTAATGAGCGTTTGTTATTCTCTTTAAAAGGTTTTGATCCAAATGTCATTTGTATATTTAACATGTTTCAAGCATGCATATCCCTTTTTAAAGCATGTGTGGAAAAAATCTCTTTTTTATCAAATTCCAAGCTGTTAGGGTCAACAACTTGTGGAATTTCCCAAACTTGGACAACAAAACTTTTGTGTTCATTTGTGGGGCGTGAAAAAATTTTCTTTACTGACATTTGTTATTGTTTTAAATTTTTTCCCTACATAAACTCTAAAATTTTCATTTTGTTGTGATCTATTTGCCGTTTTGGATGAAGGGAGAGTGAAAACTCAAAGTTTTGATTGAAGAAAAAAGAGTACATCTAGAATGGAAATGAAAAATGCACAAATGTAGAGAGAGATAATTCCGAAGAGTGTTTGTAATTTTTGGGGATTGTAAACTCTTTTTTGTTTTTATATATTAGGTTTTACAATCGTCGGGAAAAGGGGGAAGCGGGGGATTTTTAACTAAGTGTTGACTCCCAATCCATAAGTCATTTCTTAGGGTAATATAGCCCGTTACGCATGATAAATTACTTTACAATCAGCTATGATCTTTAGGTCAGCTTTTTGTATATGGGCAAAGTAATGGTTGTTTGACTCGGGTAAATATCCCACCGGACGTTCACTTGAAAGTTTAATGAGCATTAGTTATTCTCTTTAAATTGTTTGGATCCATAGGTGATTTGCATCTTTAACATGTTTCAAGCATGCATATCCATTTTTAAAGCATGTGTGGAAGAAATCTCTTTCTTATAAAATTCCAAGCTCTTAGGGTTGAACTAGTTGATTTTCCAAAACTTGGGCAACAAAACTTGTGTGTTCATTTGTGGTGTCAGAGTAAATATTCTTTACTTACATTTTTTATTGTTTTAAATTTTTTCCATACATAAACACTAAAATTTTCATTTTGTTGTGATCTATTTGCCTTTTTTAGTTTATGGGAAGAAGGGAGAGCGAAAACTCAAAGTTTTGATTTAAGAAAAAAGAGTACATCTAAAATGGAAATGCATCATGCACAAATGTAGAGAGACATAATTCCAAAGAGTGTCTATAATTTTTTGGGATTGTAAACTCTTTTTAGTTATTATATATTAGGTATTGCAATCGTGGGGAAAAGGGGGAGGCGGGGGATTTTTAACTGACTGTTGACTCCCAATCCATAAGTCATTTCTTAGGGTAATATAGTCATTTACGCATGATAAATCACTTTACAATCATCTATAATCGTTAGGTCAGATTTTTATAAATGAGAAAAATAATTGCTTGTTTGACTCAGGTAAATATCCCATCGCACGTTCACTTGAGAATTTAATGAGCGTTTGTTATTCTCTTTAAATGGTTTGGATCCATTGGTCATTTGCATCTTTAACATGTTTCAAGCATGCATATCCATTGTTAAAGCATGTTTGGAAGAAACTCTATCTTTTAAAATTCCAAGCTTTTAGGATTGAACTACCGGAATTTCCCAAACTTGGACAACAAAACTTTTGTGTTCATTTGAGGTGAAAGAATAAATTTTATTTACTTATATTTTTTATTTTTTAAAATTTTTTACATACATAAACTCTAAAATTTTCATTTTGTTTTGATCTATTTGCCTTTTTGGTTTACGGGATGAAGGGAGAGCAAAAACTCAAAGTTTTGATTTACAAAAAAAGAGTACATCTAAAATGGAAATGCACAATACACAAATGAAGAGAGATATAATTCCAAAGAGTGTCTGTAATTTTTAGGGATTGTAAGCTCTTTTTATTTTTTTATATATTAGGTTTTGTAAACGTCAGGAACAGGGGGAGGCGAGTGTTTACTCCCAATCTATAAGTCATTTCTTAGGGTAATATAGCCCATTAGGCATGATAAATCACTTTACAATCATCTATGATCATTAGGTCATCTTTTTGTTAATCGGCAAAATAATAGCTCATTTGACTTGAGTAAATATTCCACCACATGTTCACATGAGATTTTAATGAGCGTTTGTTATTCTCTTAAAAAGGTTTGGATCCGTAGGTGATTTGCCTTTTTAACATGTTTCAAACATGCATATCCATTTTTAAAGCATGTGTGGAAGAAATCTCATACTTATAAAATTCCAAGCTGTTAAGGTCAACAACTAGTGGAATTTCCCAAACTCTGACAACAAAACTTTTGTGTTCATTTGTGGTGTGTGAATAAATTTTCTTTACTAACATTTGTTATTGTTTTAAATTTTTTATTTTGTTGATATCTATTTGCGTTTTTGGTTTATGAAAAAAGAGTACATCAAAAATGGAAATGCACAATGCACAAATGTAGAGGTAGATAATTCCAAAGAGTGTCTGTAATTTTTACGGATTGTAAGCTCTTTTTAGTTTTCATATATCAGGTTGAGCAATCATCAGGCAAAGGGGCCGGCGGGGGATTTTTAACTGAGTGTTGACTCCCAATCCATAAGTAATTCTAGGGGTAATCTAGCCCATTACAGAGGATAAATCACATTACAATCATCTATGATCGTTAGGTCAGCTTTTTTTAAATGGGCAAAATAATGGCTCGTTTGACTCGTGTAAATATCCCACCACATGTTCACTTGAGAATTTAATGAGTGTTTGTTAATCTCTTTAAAAGTTTTGGATCCATAGGTGATTTTCATCTTTAACATGTTTCAAGCATGCATATCCATTTTTAAAGCATGTGTGGAAGAAATATCTTACTAATAAAATTCCAAGCTGTTAGGGGTTAACTAGTGAAATTTCCCAAACTTGGACAACAAAACATTTGTCATCATTTGTGGTGTGTGAATAAATTTTCTTTACTAACATTTTTTATTTTTTTAAATTTTTTCCATACATAAACTCTAAAATTTTCATTTGGTTGTGATCTATTTGCCTTTTGGGTTTACAGTATGAAGGGAGACCAAAAACTCAAAGTTTTGATTTAAGAAAAAAAAAGTACATCTAAAATGGAAATGCATTATGCAAAAATTTAGAGAGACATAATTCCAAAGAGTGTCTATAATTTTTTGGGATTGTAAGCTCTTTTTAGTTTTTATATATTAGGTTTTGCAATCGTCGGGAAAAAGGGGAAGCGGGGGATTTTTAACTGAGTGTTGACTCCCAATCCATAAGTCATTTCTTAGGGTATTATAGCCCTTTACACATGATAAATCACTTTACAATCATCTATGATCGTTTGGTTAGGTTTTTGTAAATGGGGAAAATATTTGCTTGTTTGACTAAGGTAAATATCCCACCGCATGTTCACTTGAGAATTTAATGAGTGTTTGTTATTCTCTTTAAAAGGTTTGGATCCGTAGGTGATTTGCCTCTTCAACATGTTTCAGGCATGCATAACCGTTTTTAAAGCATGTGTGGAAGAAATCTGTTTCTTATAAAATTCCAAGCTTTTAGGGTTGAACTAGCAGAATTTCTCAAACTTGGACAACAAAATTTTTGTGTTCATTTGAGGTGTATGTAAAAATTTTCTTTACTTACATTTGTTATTGTTTTAAATTTTTTACAGACATACATAAACTCTAAAATTTTCATTTTGTTGTGATCTAGTTGGCTTTTTGGTTTACCGGAGGAAGGGAGAGCGAAAACTCAAAGTTTTTTTTTAAGAAAAAAGAGTACATCTAAAATGGAAATTCACAATGCACAAATGTTAAAAGATATAATTCCAAAGAGTGCCAGTAATTTTTAGGGATTTAAAGCTCTTTTTATTTTCTTATATATCAGGTTTTCCAATCGTCGGGAAAAGGAGGCAGGGGATTTTTAACTGAGTGTTGACTCCCAATCCATAAGTCATTTCATAGGGTAATCTAGCCCATTACGCATGATAAATCACTTTACAATCATCTATGATCATTAGGTCAGCTTTTTGTAAATGGGCAAAATAATGGCTTGTTTGACTCGGGTAAATATCCCACCGCACGTTCACTTGAGAATTTAATGAGTGTTTGTTATTCTCTTAAAAAGGTTTGGATCCATAGGTGATTTGCATCTTTAACATGTTTCAAGCATGCATATCCCTTTTTAAAGCATGTGTGGAAGAAATCTCTTTCTAATAATACTCCAAGCTGTTAGCTGTTAATTAGTAGAATTTCCAAAACATTGACAACAAAACTTTTGTCTTGTTTTGTGGTGTGTGATTAAATTTTCTTTACTAACATTTTTTATTGTTTTAAATTTTTTCCATACATAAAATCTAAAATTTTCATTTTATTGTGATGTATTTGCCTTTTTGGTTTACGGGATGAAGGGAGAGCGAAAACTCAAAATTTTTATTTAAGAAAAAAGAGTACATCTAAAATGGAAATGCACAATGCACAAATGTAGAGAGATATAATTCCAAAGAGTGTCTGTAATTTTTAGGGATGGTGAGCTCTTTTTAGTTTTTGTATATCAGGTTTTGCAATCGTTGACAACAGGGGGAGGCAAGGAATTTTTAACTGAGTGTTGATTCCCAATCCATAAGTCATTTCTTACGGTAATATAGCCCGTTACGCATGATGAATCACTTTTCCATCTTCTATGATCGTTAGGTCAACTTTTTGTAAATGGGCAAAATAATAGCTTGTTTGACTCGGGTAAATATCCCACCGATGGTTCACTTGATAATTTATTGAGCGTTTGTTATTCTCTTTAAAAAGTTTGGATTGGTAGGTTATTTGAATCTTTAACATGTTTCAAGAATGCATATCCTTTTTTATAGAATGTGTGGAAGAAATCTCTTTCTTATAAAATTCCAAGCTGTTATGGTCAATAACTAGTGGAATTTCCAAAACTTGGACAACAAAATTTTGTGTTCATTTGTGGTGTGTGAATAAATTTTCTATACTGACATTTGTTATTGTTTTAAATTTTTTTGATACATAAACTCCAAAATTTTCATTTTGTTGTGATCTATTTGCCTTTTTGGTTTACGGGATGAAGGGAGAGCAAAAACTTAAAGTTTTGATTGAAGAAAAAAGAGTACATCTAAAATGGAAATGCACAATGCACAAATGAAGAGAGAGATAGTACTAGAGAGTGTCTATAATTTTTTGGGATTGTAAGCATTTTTTAGTTTTTATATATTAGGTTTTGCAATCGTCGAGAAAAGGCGGTGGTGGGGGATTTTTAACTGAGTGTTGACTCCCAATCCATAAGTCATTTCTTAGGTTAGTATAATCCGTTATGCATGATAAATCACTTTACAATCATATAGGATCGTTAGGTCAACATTTTGTAAATGGGTAAAATAATGGCGTGTTTGACTCGGGTAAATATCCCACTGCACGTTCACTTGAGAATTTAATGAGCGTTTGTTATTCTCTTTAAAAGGTTTGGATCCATAGGTGATTTGCGTCTTTAACATGTTTCAAGCATGCATATCCCTTTTTAAAGCATGTGTGGAAGAAATCTCTTTCTAATAAAACTCCAAGCTGTTAGCGGTTAATTAGTAGAATTTCCAAAACATGGACAACAAAACTTTTTTGTTCATTTGTGGTGTGTGATTAAATTTTCTTTACTAACATTTGTTATTGTTTTAAATTTTTTCCATACATAAAATCTAAAATTTTCATTTTGTTGTGATGTATTTGCCTTTTTGGTTTACAGGATGAAGGGAGTGCGAAAACTCAAAATGTTTATTTAAGAAAAAAGAGTACATCTAAAATGGAAATGCACAACGCACAAATGTAGAGAGATATAATTCCAAAGAGTGTCTGTAATTTTTAGGGACGGTGAGCTCTTTTTAGTTTTTGTATATCAGGTTTTGCAATCGTCGAGAACAGGGGGAGGCAAGGAATTTTTAACTGAGTGTTGACTCCCAATCCATAAGTCATTTCTTACGGTAATATAGCCCGTTACATATGATAAATCACTTTTCCATCATCTATGATCGTAAGGTCAACTTTTTGGAAATGGGCAAAATAATGGCTTGTTTGACTCGGGTAAATATCCCACAGATGGTTCACTTGATAATTTAATGAGCGTCTGTTATTCTCTTTAAAAAGTTTGGATTGGTAGGTTATTTGAATCTTTAACATGTTTCAAGAATGCATATCATTTTTTATAGAATATGTGGAAGAAATCTCTTTCTTATAAAATTCCAAGATGTTATGATCAATAACTAGTGGAATTTCCAAAACTTGGACAACAAAATTTTGTGTTCATTTGTGGTGTGTGAATAAATTTTCTATACTGACATTTGTTATTGTTTTAAATTTTTTTGATACATAAACTCCAAAATTTTCATTTTGTTGTGATCTATTTGCCTTTTTGGTTTACGGGATGAAGGGAGAGCAAAAACTCAAAGTTTTGATAGAAGAAAAAAAAGTACATCTAAAATGGAAATGCACAATGCACAAATGAAGAGAGAGATAATACCAGAGAGTGTCTATAATTTTTTGGGATTGTAAGCACTTTTTAGTTTTTATATATTAGGTTTTGCAATCGTCGGGAAAAGGGGGTGGTGGGGGATTTTTAACTGAGTGTTGACTCCCAATCCATAAGTCATTTCTTAGGTTAGTATAATCCGTTACGCATGATAAATCACTTTACAATCATACATGATCGTTAGGTCAACATTTTGTAAATGGGTAAAATAATGGTTGTATGACTCGGGTAAATATCCCACAACATGTTCACTTGAGAATTTAATGAGTGTTTGTTATTCTCTTTAAAAGGTTTGGATGCATAGGTGATTTGCATCTTTAATATGTTTCAAGCATGCATATCCATTTTTAAAGCATGTGGGGATGAAATCTCTTTCTTATAAAATTCCAAGTTGTTAGGGTTGAACTAGTGGAATTTCCCAAACTTGGACAACAAAACTTTTGTGTTCATTTGTGGTGTATGAATAAATTGTTTTTACTTACATTTGTTAGTGTTTTAAAATTTTTCCATTGAACAACTCTAAAATTTTCATTTTGTTGTGATCTATTTGCCTTTTTTGTTTACGGGATAAAGGGAGAGTGAAAACTCAATGTTTTGATTTAAGAAAAAAGAGTACATCTGAAGTGAAAATGCACAATGCACAAATGTAGAGAGAGATAATTCAGAAGAGTGTCTGTAATTGTTAGTGATTGTGAGCTCTTTGTATGTTTTTATATATCAGGTTCTGCTAACATCGGGAAAAGGGGGAGGTGGAGGATTTTTAACTGAGTGTTGACTCCCAATCCATAAGTGATTTCTTAGGGTAATATAACGCATTATGCATGATAAATCACTTTACAATCGTCTATGATCATTAGGTCAACTTTTTGTAAATGGGCAAAATAATGGCTTGTTTGACTCGAGTAAATATTCCACCCCATGTTCACTTGAGAATTGAATGAGTGTTTGTTATTCTCTTAAAAAGTTTGGATCCGTAGGTGATATGCATCTTTCACATGTTTCAAGCATGCATATTCATTTTTAAAGCAAGTGTGGAAGAAATCTCTGTCTTATAAAATTCCAATCTGTTAGGGACAACAACTGGTGGAATTTTCCACTTGGACAACATAACTTTTGTGTTCATTTGTGGTGTGTGAATAAATTTTATTTACTAACATTTGTTATTGTTTCAAATATTCTCCTTACATAAAATTAAATTTTTTTATTTTGTTGTGATTTATATGACTTTTTGGTTTACGAGATGAAGGGAGAGCGAATACTCAACGTTTTGATTTAACAAAAAAGAGTACATCTAAAATGGAAATGCACAATGCACAAATGCAGAGAGAGATAATTCCAAAGTGTGTCTATAACTTTAAAGGATTGTATGCTCTTTTTTGTTTTTATATATCAGGTTGTGCAATAATCGGGAAATGGGAGAGGCGGGGGATTTTGAACTGAGTGTTGACTCCCAATCCATAAGTCATTTCTTAGGGTAATCTTGCCTGTTACGCATGATAAATCACATTACAATCATCTATGATCATTAGGTCAACTTTTTTTAAATGGGCAAAATAATGGCGTGTTTAACTCGGGTAAATATCCCTCCGCACGTTCACTTAAGAATTTAATGAGCGTTTGTTATTCTCTTCAAAAGGTTTGGATCCATAGGTGATTTGCATTTTTAACATGTTTCAAGCATGCATATCCATTTTTAAAGCATGTGTGGAAGTAATCTCTTTCTTATAAAATTCCAAGCAATTAGGGTTGAAATAGTGGAATTTCCCAAACTTGGGCAACAAAGATTTTGTGTTCATTTGTGGTGTGTAACTGAATTTTTTTACTTACATTTGTTATTTTTTAAAAATTTTTTCATACATAAACTCTAAAATATTCATTTTGTTGTGATCTATTTGCCTTTTTGGTTTACGAGATGAAGGGAGAGCGAAAACTCAAAATTTTGATTTAAGAAAAAAGCATACTTCTAAAATGGAAATGCACAATGCACGAATGTAGAGAGATAAAATTCCAAAGAGTGTCTGCAATTTTTAGGGACTGTGAGCTCATTTTAGTTTTTGTATATCAGGTTTTCCAATCATCAGGAAAAGGGGGTGGCGGGGGATTTTTAACAGAGTGTTGACTCCCAATCCATAAGTCATTTCTTAAGGAAATATAGTCCGTTACGCATGATAAATGACTTCACAATCATCTATGATTGTTAGGTCAGCTTTTTGGAAATGGCCAAAATAATGGTTGTTTGACTCTGGTAAATATCCCACAGCACGTTCACTTGAGAATTTATGAGCATTTGTTATTCTCTGTAAAAGGTTTGGATGCATAGGTGATTTGCATCTTTAACATGTTTCAAGCATGCATATCCATTTTTAAAACATGTGGGGATGAAATCTCTTCCTTATAAAATTCCAATCTGTTAGGGTTGAACTAGTGGAATTTCACAAACTTGGACAACAAAACTTTTTTGTTCATTTGTGGTGTGTGAATAAATTTTCTTTACGTAAATTTGTTATTGTTTTAAATTTTTTCCATACATAATCTCTAAAATTTTCATTTTGTTGTGATCTATTTTCCTTTTTGGTTCATGGGATGAAGGGAGAGTGAAAACTCAAAGTTTTGATTTAAGAAAAAAGAGTACATCTAAAAAGGAAATTCACAATGCACAAATGTAGAGAGAGATAATTCCAAAGAGTGTCTGTAATTTTTAGGGATTTTGAGCTCTTTTTACTTTTTATATATCAGGTTTTGCAATCGACGGGAAAAGGGGGAGGCGGGGGATTTTTAACTAGGCATTGACTCCCAATCCATAAGTCATTTCTTAGGGTAATATAGCTTTTAATGCATAATAAATCACTTTACAATCATCTATGATCGTTAGGTCAGTTTTTTTAAATGCGCAAAATATTGTCATGTTTGACTCGAGTAAATATCCCACAGCACGTTCACTAGAGAATTTAATGAGTGTTTATGATTGTCTTTAAAAGGTTTGGATCCAAAGGTGATTTGCATCTTTAACATGTTTCAAGCATGCATATCCATTTTTAAAGCATGTGTGGAAGAAATCTCTTTCTTATAAAATTCCAAGCTATTAGGGTAAAACTTGTGGAATTACCCAAACTTGGACAACAAAACTTTTGTGTTCATTTGTGGTGTGTGAATAAAATTTTTTTACTGACATTTTTTATTGTTTTAAATTTTTTCCCTACATAAACTCTAAAATTTTCATTTTGTTGTGATCTATTTGCCTTTTTGGTTTACGGGATGAAGGGAGAGCGAAAGCTAAAAGTTTTTATTTAAGAAAAAAGAGTACATATAAAATGGAAATTCACAATGAAAAAATGTAGAGAGAGATAATTCGAAAGACTATCTGTAATTTTTAGGGATTGTGAGCTCTTTTTAGTTTTTATATATCAGGTCTTGCAATCGTCAGAAAAAGTGGAAGGTGGGGGATTTTTAACTGAGTGTTGACTCCCAATACATATGTCATTTCTTAGGGTAATATAGCCCGTTACGCATGATAAATCACTTTACAATCATCTATCATTGTTAGGTTAGCTTTTTGTAAATGGGCAAAATTATGGCTTGTTTTACTCGGGTAAATATCCCACTGCACGTTCACTTGAGAATTTAATGAACGTTTGTTATTCTCTTTAAAATGTTTTGATCCAAAGGTCATTTGCATCTTTAACATGTTTCAAGAATGCATATCCCTTTTTAAAGCATGTGTGGAAGAAATCTCTTTTTAATAAAATTCCAAGCTGTTACGGTCAACAACTTGTGGAATTTCCCAAACTTGGACAACGAAACATTTGTGTTCATTTGTGGGGTGTGAATAAATTTTCTTTACCGAAATTTTTTATTGTTTTTAATTTTTTTCCCTACATAAACACTAAAATTTTCATTTTGTTGTGAACTATTTGCCGTTTTGGTTTACGGGATGAAAGGACAGCGAAAACTCAAAGTTTTGATTGAAGAAAAAAGAGTAAAACTAAAATGGAAATCCAAAAGGCACAAATGTAGAGAGAGATAATTCCAAAGAGTGTTTGAAATTTTTGAGGATTGTAAACTCTTTTTAGTTTTTATATATTAGGTTTTGCAATCATCGGGAAATGGGGAAAGCGGGGGATTTTTAACTGAGTGTTGACTCCCAATCCATAAGTCATTTCTTATGGTATTATAGCCCGTTACGCATGATAAATCACTTTACAATCATCTATGATCGTTAGGTCAGCTTTTTGTAAAGGGAAAAAAATGGTTGTTTTACTCGGGTAAATATCCCACTGCACGTTCACTTGAAAATTTAATGAGCATTAGTTATTCTCTTTAAATGGTTTGGATCCATAGGTGATTTGCATCTTTAACATGTTTCAAGCATGCATATCCATTTTTAAAGCATGTGTGGAAGAAATCTCTTTCTTATAAAATTCCAAGCTATTAGGGTTGAACTAGTGGAATTTCAAAAACTAGGACAACAAAACTTTTGTGTTCATTTGTGGTGTGAGAATAAATTTTCTTTACTTACATTTGTTATTGTTTTAAATTTTTTCCATACATAAACTCTAAAATTTTCATTTTGTTGTGATCTATTTGCCTTTTTGGTTTACGGGATGATGGGAGAGCGAAAACTCAAAGTTTTGATTTACGAAAAAAGAGTACATCTAAAATGGAAATGCATCATGCACAAATGTAGAGAGACATAATTCCAAAGAGTGTCTGTAATTTTTTGGGATTGTAAGCTCTTTATAGTTATTATATATTAGGTTTTTCAATCGTCGAGAAAAGGGGGAGGCGGGGGATTTTTAACTAAGTGTTGATTCCCAATCCATAAGTCATTTCTTAGGATAATATAGCCCTTTACCTATGATAAATCACTTTACAATCATCTATAATTGTTAGGTTAGCTTTTTGTAAATTGGAAAAATAATTGCTTGTTTGACTCAGACAAATATCCCACCGCACATTCACTTGAGAATTTAATGAGCGTTTGTTATTCTCTTTAAAAGGTTTGGATCCATAGGTTAATTGCCTCTTTAACATGTTTCAAGCATGCAAATCCATTTTTAAAGCATTTGTGGATGAAATCACTTTCTTATAAAATTCCAAGCTTTTAGGGTTGAACTACCGGAATTTCCCAAACTTGGACAACAAAACTTTTTTGTTCATTTAAGGTGTGCGAATAAATTTTATTTACTTGCATTTGTTATTTTTTAAAATTTTTTACATACATAAACTCTAAAATTTTCATTTTGTTGTGATCTATTTGCCTTTTTGGTTTACGGGATGAAGGGAGAGCGAAAACTCAATGTTTTGATTTAAGAAAAAAGAGTACATCTAAAAAGGAAATGCACTATGCACAAATGAAGAGAGATATAATTCCAAAGAGTGTCTGTAATTTTTAGGGATTGTTAGCTCTTTTTATTTTTTAATATATCAGGTTTTTCAATCGTTGGGAACAGGGGGAGGCGGGGGATTTTTAACTGAGTGTTTACTCCCAATCCATAAGTCATTTCTTAGGGTAATATAGCCCGTTACGCATGATAAATCACTTTACAAACATCTATGATCATTAGGTCATCTTTTTGTAAATGGGTAAAATAATGGCTTGTTTGACTCGACTAAATATCCCACTACTTGTTCACTTGAGATTTTAATGTGCATTTGTTATTCTCTTAATAAGGTTTGGATCCATAGGTGATTTGCATCTTGAACATGTTTCAAACATGCATATCCATTTTTATAGCATGTGCGGAAGAAATCTCTTTCTTATAAAATTCCAAGCTGTTAAGGTCAACAACTAGTGGAATTTCCCAAACTTGGACAACAAAACTTTTGTCTTCATTTGTGGTGTGTGAATAAATTTTATTTACTAACATTTGTTATTGTTTTAAATTTTTTCCATACATAAAATTTGAAATTTTGATTTTGATGTGATCTATTTGCCTCTTTGGTTTACGAGATGAAGGGAGAGCGAATACTCAAAGTTTTGATTTAAGAAAAAATAGTACATCTAAAATGGAAATGCACAATGCACAAATGTAGAGATAGGTAATTCCAAAGTGTGTCTTTAATTTTTAGGGATTATAAGCTCTTTTTATTTTTTATATATCAGGTTGTGGAATCATCAGGAAAGGGGGAGGCGGGGGATTTTTAACTGAGTTTTGACTCCCAATCCATAAGTCATTTCTTAGGGTAATCTAGCCCGTTACGCATGAAAAATCACTTTACAATTCTTTATGATCGTTAGGTCAGCTTTTTTTAAATGGGCAAAATAATGGCTTGTTTGACTCGGGTAAATATCCCACCACATGTTCACTTGAGAATTTAATGATCGTTTGTTATTCTCTTTAAAAGGCTTGGATCCATAGGTGATTTGCATCTTTAACATGTTTCAAGCATGGATATCCGTTTTTAAAGCATGTGTAGAAGAAATCTCTTACTCATAAAATTCCAAGCTGTTAGGGGTTAACTAGTGGAATTTCCCAAATTTGGACAACAAAACTTTTGTCATCATTTGTGCTGTGTGATTAAATTTTCTTTACTAACATTTTTTATTGTTTTAAATTTTTTCCATACATAAACTCTAAAATTTTCATTATGTTGTGATCTATTTGCCGTTTTGGTTTAGGGTATTAAAGGAGAGCGAAAACTCAAAGTTTTGATTTAAGAAAAAAGATTACATCTAAAATGGGAATGCATCATGCACAAATGTAGAGAGACAAAATTCCAAAGAGTGTCTATAACTTTTTGGGATTGCTCTTTTTAGTTTTTATATATTAGGTTTTACTCCCAATCCACAAATCATTTCTTAGGGTAATATAGCCCTTTATGTATGATAAGTCACTTTATAATCATATATGATCGTTAGGTCAGTTCTTTGTAAATGGGAAAAATAATTGCTTGTTTGACTCAGGTAAATATCCCACCGCATGTTCACTTGAAAATTTAATGAGTGTTTGTTATTCACTTTAAAAGGTTTGGATCCGCAGGTGATTTGCATATTTGACATGTTTCAAGCATGTATAACCATTTTTAAAGCATGTGTGGAGGAAATCTCTTTCTTATAAAATTCCAAGCTATTAGGGTCAACAACTAGTGGAATTTCCCAAACTTGGACAACAAAACTTTTGTGTTAATTTGTGGTGTGTGAATAAATTTTCTTTACTTACATTTTTTATTGTTTTAAATTTTCTCCATACATAAACTTTAAATTTATTTATTGTTTTGTGATATATTTGCCTTTTTGGTTTACGAGATGAAGGGAGAGCGAATACTCAAAGTTTTGATTTAAGAAAAAAAAGTAAATCTAAAATGGAAATGCACAATGCACAAATGTAGAGAGAGATCGTTCCAAAGAGTGTCTGTAATTTTTAAGGATTGTAAGCTCTTTTTAGTTTTTATATATCAGGTTGTGCAATCATCGGAAAAAGGGGGAGGCGGGGGATTTTGAACTGAGTGTTGACTCCGAATACATAAGTCATTTCTTAGGGTAATCTAGCCCGTTACGCATGATAAATCACTTTACAGTCATCTATGATCACTAGGTCAGCTTTTTGTAAACGGCCAAAATAATGGCTTGTTTGACTCGGATAAATATCCCACCGCACGTTCACTTGAGAATTTAATGAGCGTTTGTTATTCTCTTTAAAAGGTTTGTATCCAAAGGTGATTTGCATCTTTAACATGTTTCAAGCAAGCATATGCGTTTTTAAGCATGTGTGGAAGAAATCTCTTTCTAATAAAATTCCAAGTTGTTAGGGGTTAACTAGCAAACTTGGACAACAAAACTTTTGTCTTCATTTGTGGTGTGTGATTAAATTCTCTTTACTAACATTTGTTATTGTGTTAAATTTTTTCCTTACATAAACACTAAAATTTTCATTTAGTTGTGATCTATTTGCCTTTTTGGTTTACGAGATGAAGGGAGAGCGAAAACTAAAAGTTTTGATTTAATAAAAAAGAGTTCATTTAAAATGGAAATGCATAATGCACAAATGTAGAAAGATATAATTCCAAAGAGTGTCTGTAATTTTTTGGGATTGTAAGCTCTTTTTATTTTTTTAAATATCAAGTTTTGCTATCCTCGGGAAAAGGGGGAGGCGGGGGATTTTTAACTGAGTGTGACTCCCTATCCATATGTTATTTCCTAGGGTAATATAGCTCGTTACGCATGATAAATCACTTTACAAACGTCTATGATCATTAGGTCAGCTTTTTGTAAATGGGCAAAATAATGGCTTGTCTGACTCGAGTAAATATTCCACTGCATGTTCACTTGAGAATTGAATGAGTGTTTTTTATTCTCTTAAAAAGGTTTGGATCTATAAGTGATTTGCATCTTTAACATGTTTCAAGCATGCATATCCATTTTTAAAGCATGTGTGGAAGAAATCTCTTTCTTATAAAATTCCAAGCGGTTAGGGTCAACAACTAGTGGAATTTCCAAAACTTGGACAACAAAACTTTTATGATCATTTGTGGTGTGTGAATAAATTTTTTTTACTAACATTTGTTATTGTTTTAAATTTTCTCCATACATAAACTTTAAATTTATTTAATTTTTTGTGATTTATTTGCCTTTTTGGTTTACGAGATGAAGGGAGAGCGAATACTCAAAGTTTTGATTTAAGAAAAAAATAAATCTAAAAAGGAAATGCACAATGCACAAATGTACAGAGATAATTCCAAAGAGTGTCTGTAATTTTTAAGGATTGTAAGCTCTTTTTAGTTTTTATATATCAGGTTGTGCGATCATCGGGAAAAGGGGGAGGCAGGGGATTTTGAACTGAGTGTTTGTTATTCTCACTTTACAATCATCTATGATCGCTAGGTCAGGTTTTTGTAAATGGGAAAAATAATGGCTTGTTTGACTCGGGTAAATATCCCACCGCCCGTTCACTTGAGAATTTAATGAGCATTTTTTATTCTCTTTAAAAGGTTTTGATACATAGGTGATTTGCATGTTTAACATGTTTCAAGCATGCATATCCATTTTTAAAGCATGTGTGGAAGAAATCTCTTTCTTATAAAATTCCTAGTTGTTATGGCTGAACTAGTGGAATTTCCCAAACTTGGACAACAAAATTTTTTTGTTCATATGTGGATTGTGAATTAATTTTTTTACTTACATTTTTTATTTTTTTTATTTTTTCCTATACATAAACTGTAAAATTTTCATTTTGTTATGATCAATTTGCCTTTTTGGTTTACGGGATGAAGGGAGAGCGAAAACTCAAAGTTTTGATTTAAGAAAAAAGAGTACATCTAAAATTGAAATGCACAATGCACAAATATAAAGAGATATAATTCCAAAGAGTCTCTATAACTTTTAGGGATTGTGAGCTCTTTTTGGTTTTTGTATATCTGGTTTTGCAATCGTCAGGAAAAGGGGGAGGCAAGGAATTTTTAACTGAGTGTTGACTCCCAATCCATAAGTCTTTTCTTAGGGTAATATAGCTCGTTATGCATGATAAATCACTTTTCCATCCTCTATGATCGTTAGGTAAACTTTTTGTAAATGGGCAAAATGATGGCTTGTTTGACTCGGGTAAATATCTCACCGATCGTTCACATGATACTTTAATGAGCGTTTATTATTCTCTTTAAAAGGTTTGGATCGGTAGGTCATTTGCATCTTTAACAAGTTTCAAGAATGCATTCCATTTTTTATGCTTGTGTGGAAGAAATCTCTTTCTTCTAAAATTCCAAGCTATTAGGGTCAACAATTAGTGCAATTTACATAACTTGGACAACAAAACTTTTGTGTTCATTTGTGGTGTGTGAATAAATTTTCTAGACTTAAATTTGTTATTGTTTTCAATTTTTTTGATACATAAACTCTAAAATTTTCATTTTGTTGTGATCTATTTGCCTTTTTGGTTTACGAGATGAAGGGAGAGCGAAAATTCAATGCTTTGATTGTAGAAAAAAGAGTACATCCAAAATAGAAATGCACAATGCATAAATGTAGAGAGAGAAAATAGCAAAGAGTGGCTTTAGTTTTTAGGGATTGTAAGCACTTTTTAGTTTTTTTATATTAGGTTTTGTAATCGTCGGGAAAAGCGGGAGGCAGGGGATTTTTAACTGAGTGTTGACTCCCAAACCATAAGTCATTTCTTAGGGTAATATAGTCCGTTACACATGATAAATCACTTTACAATCATCTTTGATCGTTAGGTCAGCTTTTTGTAAATTGGCATAAAAATGGTTGTTTGAATCAGGTAAATATCCCACAGCCCGTTCACTTGAGAATTTAATGAGCGTTTGTTATTCTCTTTAAAAGGTTTGGATGCATAGGTGATTTGCATCTTTAACATGTTTCAAGCATGCATATACATTTTTAAAGCATGTGGGGAAGAAATCTCTTTCTTATAAAATTCCAAGCTATTAGGGTTGAACTAGTGGAATTTCCCAAATTTGGACAACAAAACTTTTGTGTTCATTTGTGGTGTGTGAATAAATTTTTTTACTTATATTTGTTATTGTTTTAAAATTTTTCCATGCATCAACTCTAAAATTTTCCTTTTGTTGTGATCTATTTGCCTTTTTTTTTTTACAGGATGAAGGAAGAGGGAAAACTCAATGTTTTGATTTAAGAAAAAAGAGTAAATCTAAAGTGGAACACAATGGAAAAATGTAGAGAGAGATAATTCCAAAGAGTGTCTATAATTTTTAGGGATTGTGAGCTCCTTTTAGTTTTTGTATATCAGGTTTTGCAATCGTTGGAAAAAAGGGGGAGGCGGGGGATATTTAACCGAGTGTTGAATCCCATTCCATAAGTAATTTCTTAGGGTAATATAGCCCATTACGCATGATAAATAACTTTACAATCATCTATGATCATTAGGTTAACTTTTTGTAAATGGACAAAATAATGGCTTATTTGACTCGGGTAAATATTCCACAACACGTTCACTTGAGAATTTAATGAGCATTTTTTATTCTCTTTAAAAGGTTTGGATCCATAGGTGATTTGCATCTTTAACATGTTTCAAGCATGCATATCCATGTTTAAAGCATGTGCGGAAGAAATCTCTTTCTTATAAAATTCCAAGTTGTTAGGGTTGAAATAGTGAAATTTCACAAACTTGGACAACAAAACATTTGTGTTCATTTGTGGTGTGTGAGTAAATTGTATTTAAGTTCATTTGTTATAGTTTTAAATTTTTTCCATAGATAAACTCTAAAATTTTCATTTTGTTGTGATCTATTTGCCTTTTTGGTTTACAGGATGAAGGGAGAGTGAAAACTCAAAATTTTGATTTGAGAAAACAGAGAACATCTAAAATGGAAATTCACAATGCACAAATATAGAGAGAGATAATTCCAAAGAGTGTCTGTAATTTTTAGGGATTGTGAGCTATTTTTAGTTTTTATGTATCAGGTTTTGCAATCGTCGGGAAAAGCGGGAGGCGGGGAATTTTTAACAATGTGTTGACTCCAATCCATAAGTCATTTCTTAGGGTAATATAGCCCGTTACGCATGATAAATCACTTTACAATCATCTATGGTCGTTAGGTCAGTTTTTTAAAATGGGCAAAATAATGGCTTGTTTGACTCGGGTAAATATCCCACAGCACGTTTACGGTTGAATTTATTGAGCGTTTGTTATTCTCTTTAAAAGGTTTGGATCCATACATGATTTGCATCTTTAACTTGTTTCAAGCATGCATATCCATTTTTAAAGCATGTGTGGAAGAAATCTCTTTCTTATAAAATTCCAAGCTATTAGGGTTAAACTAGTGGAATTTCCCAAACTTGGACAACAAAACTTTTGTGTTCATTTGTGGTGTGTGAATAAATTTTTTTTATTACATTTGTTATTTTTTAAAATTTTTCCATAAACTCTATAATTTTCAATTTGTTGTGACCTATTTGCCTTTTTGGTTTACGGGATGAAGGGAGAGTGAAAACGAAAAGTTTTGATTTAAGAAAAAGAGTATGTATAAAATGGAATTGCACAATAAACAAATGTAGAGAGAGATAATTCCATAGAGTGTCTGTAATTTTTAGGGATTGTGATCTCTTTTTAGTTTTTATATATCAGGTCTGGCAATCTTCGGGAAAAGGGGAAGGCGGGGGAATTTTAATTGAGTGTTGACTCCCAATCAATATGTCATTTCTTAGGGTAATATATTAGGCCTGATAAATCACTTTACAATCATCTATGATTGTTAGGTTAGCTTTTTGTAAATGGGCAAAATTATGGCTTGTTTTACTCAGGTAAATATCCCACCGCACGTTCACTTAAGAATTTAATGAGCGTTTGTTATTCTCTTTAAAAGGTTTTGATCCAAAGGTCATTTTCATCTTTAACATGTTTCAAGCATGCATATCCCTTTTTAAAGCATGTGTGGAAGAAATCTCTTTTTTTTAAAACTCCAAGCTTTTGTGCTCATTTGTGGGGTGTGAATAAATTTTGTGCTCATTTGTGGGGTGTGAATAAATTTTTGTGCTCATTTGTGGGGTGTGAATAAATTTTATTTACTGACATTTCTTATTTTTTTAAATTTTTTCCCTACATAAACTTTAAAATTTTCATTTTGTTGTGATTTATTTGCCGTTTTGGTTTACGGGATGAAGGGAGAGCGAAAACTCAAAGTTTAGATTGAAGAAAAAAGAGTACATCTAAAAGAGAAATGAAAAATGCACAAATGTAGAGAGTGACAATTCCAAAGAGTGTCTGAAATTTTTATGGATTGTAAGCTCTTTTTAGTTTTTATATATCAGGTTTTGCAATCGTCGAAAAAAGGGGTGGCGGGGGATTTTTAACTGAGTGTTGACTCCCAATCCATAAGTCGTTTCTTAGGGTAATATAGCCCGTTACGCATAATAAATCACCTTACAATCATCTATGATCGTGAGGTCAACTTTTTTTAAATGGGCAAAATAATGGCTTGTTGGCTCGGGTAAATATCCCACCGCCCGTTCACTTGAGAATTTAATGAGCGTTTGTTATTATCTTTAAAAGGTTTTGATCCATAGGTGATTTGCATATTTAACTTGTTTCAAGCATGCATATCCATTTTTAAAGCATGTGTGGAAGAAATCTCATTCTTATAAAATCCCAAGTTGTTAGGGTTGAACTCGTGAAATTTCACAAACTTGGACAACAAAACATTTGTTCATTTGTGGTGTGTGAATAAATTTTCTTTAAGTACATTTCTTATTGTTTTAAATTTTTTCCATACATAAACTCTAAAATTTTCATTTTGTTGTGATCTATTTGCCTTTTTGGATTACGGTGATTTGCATGCATATCCATTTTTAAAGCATGTGTGGATGAAATCGCTTTGTTATAAAATTCCTAGCCGTTAGGGTGGAACTAGTGGAATTTCCAAAACTTGGACAACAAAAATTTTGTGTCCATTTGTGGTGTGTGAATAAATTTTTTTTACTTACATTTGTTATTGTATAAAGTTTTTCCATGCATAAACTCTAAAAGTTTCATTTTGTTGCGATCTATTTGCCTATTTTGTTTACGGGATGAAGGGAGAGCGAAAACTCAATGTTTTGATTTTAAAAAAAAGAGTACATCTAAAATGGAAATGCACAATGCACAAATTTAGAGAGACATAATTCCAAAGAGTGTCTGTAATTTTTAGGGATTGGGAGATCTTTTTAGTTTTTGTATATCAGGTTTTGCAACCGCCGGGAAAAGGGGGAGGCGGGGGAATTTTAACTGAGTGTTGACTCCAATTCCATAAGTGATTTCTTAGGGTAATATAGCCCGTTACGTATGATAAATCACTTTACAATCATCTATGATCGTTAAGTCAACTTTTTGTAAATGGGAAAATAATGGCTTGTTTGACTCGGGTAAATATCGCACAGCACGTTCACTTGAGAATTTAATAAGCGTTTGTTATTCTACATAAAATCTTTGGATCAATAGGTGATTTGCATCTTTAACATGTTTCAAACATGCATGTTCATTTTTAAAGCATGTGGGGAAGAAATCTCTTTCTAATAAAACTCCAAGCAGTTCGGGTTGAAGTAGTGAAATTTCACTACCTTGGACAACAAAACTTTTGTGTTCATTTGTGGTGTGTGAATAAATTTTTTTTTCTTACTTTTTTTATTGTTTTAAATTTTTTCCATACATAATCTCTAAAATTTTCATTTTGCTGTGATCTATTTGCCTTTTTGGTATACGGGATGAAGGGAGAGGGAAAACTCAATGTTTTACTTTAAGAAAAAAGAGTACATCTAAAGTGGAACACAATGCACAAATGTAGAGAGAGATAATTCCAAAGAGTGTCTGTAATTTTTAGGGATTGTGAGCTCCTTTTAGTTTTTGTATATCAGGTTTTGCAATCGTTGGGGAAAAGGGGGAGGCGGGGGATTTTTAACTGGGTGTTGAATCCCATTCCATAAGTAATTTCTTAGGGTAATATAGCCCGTTACGCAAGATAAATCACTTTACAATCATCTATGATCATTAGGTCAACTTTTTGTAAATGGGCAAAATAATAGCTTGTTTGACTCGGGTAAATATCCCACAACACGTTCACTTGAGAATTTAATGAGCATTTGTTATTCTCTTTAGAAGGTTTGGATGCATAGGTGATTTGCATCTTTAACTTGTTTCAAGCATGCATATCCATGTTTAAAGCATGTGCGGAAAAAATCTCATTCTTATAAAATCCCAAGTTGTTAGGGTTGAACTAGTGAAATTTCACAAACTTGGACAACAAAACATTTGTGTTCATTTGTGGTGTGTGAATAAATTTTCTTTAAGTACATTTGTTATTGTTTTAAATTTTTTCCATACATAAACTCTAAATTTTCATTTTGTTGTGATCTATTTGCCTTTTTGGATTACGGGTTGAAGGGAGAGTGAAAACTCAAAGTTTTGATTTATGAAAATAGAGAACATCTAAAATGGAAATTCACAATGCACAAATATGGAGAGAGATAATTCCAAAGAGTGTCTGTAATTTTTAGGGATTGTGAGCTCTTTTTAGTTTTTATGTATCAGGTTTTGCAATCGTCTGGAAAAGCGGGAGGCGGGGGATTTTTAACTGAGTGTTGACTCCCAATCCATAAGTCATTTCTTAGGGTAATATAACCCGTTATGCATGATAAATCACTTTATAATCATCTTTGATCGTGAGGTCAACTTTTTGTAAATGGGCAAAATAATGGCTTGTTTGACTCGGGTAAATATCCCACCGCTCGTTCACTTGAGAGTTTAATGAGCGTTTATTATTCTCTTTAAAAGGTTTGGATCCGTATGTGATTTGCATCTTTAACATGTTTCAAGCCTGCATATCCATTTTTAAAGCATGTGTGGAAAAATCTCTTTCTTATAAAATTCCAAGCTGTTAGGGTCAACAAGTAGAGGAATTTCCCAAACTTGGACAACAAAACTTTTGTTTTCATTTAATGTGTTTGAATAAATTTTCTTTCTTACATTTACTGTTGTTTTAAATTTTTTCCATACATAAACTCTAAATTTTTTAATTTTCTTGTGATCTTTTTGCCTTTTTGGTTTACTGGATGAAGGGATAGCGAAAATTGAAAGTTTTTATTTAACAAAAAAGAGTACATCTGAAATGGAAATGCACAATGCACAAATGTAGGGAGAGATAATTCTAAAGTGTGTTTTTAATTTTTAGGGATTGTAAGCTCTTTTTAGCTTTTATATATCACGTTTTCCAATCATCGAGAAAAGGGTGAGGCAAGGGATTTTTAGCCGTGTGTTGACTCCCAATCCATAAGTCTTTTCTTAGGGTAATATAGCCCGTTACACATGATAAATCAGTTTACAATCATCTATGATCGTAAGATCATCTTATTGTAAATCGGCAAAATAATGTCTTGTTTGACTCAGGTAAATGTCCCACCGCACGTTCTCTTGAAAATTTATTGAGCGTTTGTTATTCTCTTTAAAAGGTTCTGATTCGTAGGTGATTTTCAATTTTAAAATGTTTCAAGCATGCATATCCATTTTTAAAGCATGTGCGGAAGAAATCTTTTTCTTATAAAATTCTTATATTTTATGGTTGAACTAGTGGAATTTCCCAAACTTGGACAAAAAAATATTTGTGTTCATTTGTGGTGGGTAAATAAATTTTCTTTACTTGCATTTTTTATTTTTTTAAAATTTTTTCCACACATAAGCTCCAAAATTTTCATTTTGATGTGATCCATTTGCCTTTTTTGGTTTACGGGATGAAGGCAGAGCGAAAAGTCAAAGTTTTGATTTAAGAAAAAAGACTACATAAAAAATGGAAATCCACAATGCACAAATGTAGAGAGACATAATTCCAAAATGTGTTTTTTATTTTTAGGCATTGTAAGCTCTTTTTAGCTTTTATATATCAGGTTTTCCTATTGTCGGGAAAAGAGGCAGGGGGGGGGGGATTTTTAACTGAGTGTTGACTCCCAATCCAGAAGTCATTTCTTAGGTAAATATAGCTCGTTACGCATGATAAATCACTTTACAATCATCTACGATCGTTAGGTCAACTTTTTGTAAATGGGCAAAATAATGGTTGTGTGAATCGGGTAAATATCCCACAGCATGTTCACTTAAGAATTTAATGAGTGTTTGTTATTCTCTTTAAAAGGTTTGGATCGACAGGTTATTTGAATCTTTAACATGTTTCAAGCATGCATATCCATTTTTAAAGCATGTGTGGAAGAAATCTCTTTCTTATAAAATTCCAAGTTGTTAGGGTTGAACTAGTAGAATTTCCCAAACTTGGAACAGAAAGCTTTTGTGTTCATTTGTGGTGTGTGAATGAATTTTATTTACTTACATTTGAGATTGTATTAAAATTTTTCCATACATAAACTCTAAAATTTTCATTTTGTTCTGATCTATTTGCCTTTTTGGTTTAGGGGATGAAGGTTGAGAGAAAACTCAAAGTTTTGATTTAAGAAAAAAAAGTGCATCTAAAATAGAAATGTACAATGCACAAATGTAGAGAGACATAATTCCAAAGAGTGTCTGTAATTTTTAGGGATGGTAAGCTCTTTTTAGTTTTTGTATATTATGTTTTTCAATCGTCGGGAAAAGGGGGAGGCGAGGGATTTTTAACCGAGTGTTGACTCCCAATCCATAAGTCATTTCTTAGGGTAATATAGCCCATTACACATGATAAATCACTTTACAATCATCTATGATCGTTAGGTCAACTTTTTGTAAATGGGCAAAATAATGGCGTGTTTGACTCGGGTAAATGTCCGACGGCACGTTCACTTTAGAATTTAGTGATTGTTTGTTATTCTCTTTAAAAGCTTTGGATCCATAGGTGATTTTCATCTTTAACACGTTCAAAGCATGCATATCCATTTTTAAAGCATTTGTGGAAGAAATCTCTTTCTTCAAAATTCCAAGTTGTTTGGATTAAACTAGTCGAATTTCCCAAACTTGGACAACAA
The DNA here is from genome assembly GCF_029961685.1 of Aristolochia californica. NCBI lineage: Eukaryota > Viridiplantae > Streptophyta > Magnoliopsida > Piperales > Aristolochiaceae > Aristolochia > Aristolochia californica. The sequence goes on from NW_027181992.1 coordinate 26,002,641, forward strand.
AACTTTTGTGTTCATTTGTGGTGTGTGAATAATTTTCTTTACTTACATTTGTTATTGTTTTAAATTTTTTCCATACATAAACTCTCAAATTTTCATTTTGTAGTGATCTATTTGCCTTTTTGGTTTACAGGATGAAGGCAAAACGAAAACTCAAAGTTTTGATAGAAGAAAAAAGAGTACATCTAAAATGGAAATGCACAATTCACTATTGTAGAGAGAGATAATTCCAAAGAGTGTCTTTAATTTTAAGGGATTGTGAGCTCTTTTTAGTTTTTATATATCTGGTTTTGCAATCGTCAGGAAATGGGGGAGGCGGGGGATTTTTAACTGAGTGTTGACTTTCAATCCGTAAGTCATTTCTTAGGGTAATATAGCCTCTTACGCATGATAAATCACTTTACAATCTTCTTTGATCATTAGGTCAGCTTTTTGTAAATGGGCAAAATAATGGCTTGTTTGACTTAGGTAAATGTCCCACCGCCCGTTCACTTGATAGTTTAATGTGCGTTTATCTTTAAAAGGTTTGGATTCGTAGGTGATTTTCGTCTTTAACATGTTTCAAGGATGCATATCCATTTTTAAAGTATGTGTGGAAGAAATATATTTCTTATAAAATTCCAATCTGTTAGGCTCAATAACTTCTAGAATTTCCCAAACTTGGTCAGCAAAACTTTTGGGTTCATATGTGGTGTGTGAATAAATTTTCTTTACTTAGATTTGTTATTGTTTTAAATTTTTTCCATATATAAACTCTAAAATTTTCATTTTGTTGTGATCTATTTGCCTTTTTGGTTTACGGTATGAAGGGAGAACGAAAACTCAAAGTTTTGATTTAAAAAAAAGAGTAGATCTAAAATGGAAATGCACAATGCACAAATGTAGAGAGAGATAATTCCAAAGAGAGTCTGTAAATTTTAGGGATTGTGAGCTCTTTTTATTTTTTATATATCAGGTTTTTCAATCGTCGGGAGAAGGGGGAGGCAGGGGATTTTTAACTGAGTGTTGACTCCCAATCTATATGTCATTTCTTAGGGTAATATAGCCCGTTACGCATGACAAAATGACTTTTCCATCATCTATGATCGTTAGGTCAACTTTTTGTAAATGGGCAAAATAATGGCTTGTTTGACTCGAGTAAATATGCCACTGGTCGTTCACTTGATAATTTAATGATCGTTTGTTATTCTCTTTAAAAGGTTTGGATCGGTAGGTGATTTGCATCTTTAACATGTTTCAAGCATGCATATCCCTTTTTAAAGCATGTGTGGAAGAAATCTCTTTCTTATAAAATTCCAAGCTGTTAGGGTAAACAACTAGTGGAATTTCCCAAACTTTGACAATAAAACATTTGTGTTTATTTGTGGTGTGTGAATAAATTTTCTATACTTACATTTGTTATTGTTTTAAATTTTTTCGGTACATAAACTCTAAAAGTTTCATTTTGTAGTGAGCTCTCCTTTTTGGTTTACGGGATGAAGGGAAAGAGAAAACTCAAAGTTTTGATTGAAGAAAAAAGAGTACAACTAAAAAGGAAATACACAATGCATAAATGTAGAGAGTGATAATGCCAAAGAGTGTCTATAATTTTTAGGGATTGTAAGCTTTTTTTAGTTTTTACATATCAGGTTTGCAATCATCGAAAAAAGGGGGAGATGGGGGATTTTTAATTGAGTGTTGACTCCCAATCCATCTATCACTTCTTAGGGTAATATAGCCCGTTACGCATGATAAATCACTTTAAAATCATCAATGATCGTTAGGTTAGCTTTTTGAAAATGGGCAAAATAATGGTCGTTTGACTTGAGTAAATATCCCACAACACGTTCACTTGAGAATTTAATGAGCATTTTTTATTCTCTTTAAAAGGTTCGGATCCATAGGTGATTTACATCTTTAACATATTTCAAGCATGCATATGCATTTTTAAAGCATGTGTGGATGAAATCGCTTTCTTATAAAATTCCAAGCCGTTAGGGTGGAACTAGTGGAATTTCCCAAATTTGGACAACAAAACTTTTGTGTCCATTTGTGGTGTGTGAATAAATATTTTTTTACTTACATTTGTTATTTTTATAAAATATTTCAATACATAAACTCTAAAAGTTTCATTTTGTTGTGATCTATTTACCTATTTTGTTTACGGGATGAAGGGAGAGTGAAAACGCAATGTTTTGATTTAAAAAAATGAGTACATCTAAAATGGAAATGCACAATGCACAAATGTAGAGAGACATAATTCCAAAGAGTGTCTTTAATTTTTAGGGATTGTGAGATCTTTTCAGTTTTTGTATTTCAGGTTTTGCAACCGTCGGGAAAAGGGGGAGGTGGGGGATTTTTAACTGAGTGTTGACTCCCATTCCATAAGTGATTTCTTAGGGTAATATAGCCTGTTACGTATGATAAATCACTTTACAATCATCTATGATCGTTAAGTCAACTTTTTGTAAATGGGGAAAATAATGGCTTGTTTGACTCGGGTAAATATCGCACAGCACGTTCACTTCAGAATTTAATGATCGTTTGTTATTTTATTTAAAATTTGTGGATCGATAGGTGATTTGCATCTTTAACATGTTTCAAACTTGCATATTCATTTTTAAAGCATGTGGGGAAGAAATCTCTTTGTTATAAAATTCCAAGCAGTTAGGGTTGAAGTAGAAAAATTTCACTAACTTGACAACAAAACTTTTGTGTTCATTTGTGGTGTGTACATAAATTTTCTTTACTTAATTTTTTTATTGTTTTAAATTTTCTCCATACATAATCTCTAACATTTTCATTTTGTTGTGATCTATTTGCCTTTTTGGTTTACGGGATGAAGGGAGAGTGAAAAATCAAAGTTTTGATTTAAGATAAAAGTGTACATCTAAAATGGAAATGCACAATGCACAAATGTAGAGAGAGAGAATTCCAAAGAGTGTCTGTAATTTTTAGGGATTGTGAGCTCTTTTTAGTTTTTATATATCAGGTTTTGCAATCGTCTGGAAAAGGGGGAGGCAGGGGATTTTCGCTGAGTGTTGACGCCCAATCCATAAGTCATTTCTTTGGGTAATATAGCCCGTTACACATGATAAATCACTTTAGAATCATCTATGATTTTTAGGTTAGCTTTTTGTAAATGGGCAAAATAATGGCTTGTTTGACTCTGGTAAATATCCCACCGAACATGCACTTGAGATTTTAATGAGCGTTTGTTGTTCTCGTTAAAAGGTTTGGATCCAACGGTCGTTTGCATCTTTAACATGTTTTAAGCAAGCATATCCATTTTTAAAGGATGTGTGGAAGAAATCTTTTTCTTATAAAATTCCAAGCTGTTAGGGTCAACATCTAGTGGAATTTCCCAAACATGGACAACAAAACTTTTGTGTTCATTTGTGGTGTGTGAATAAATTTTCTTTATTTACATTTTTTATTGTTTTAAATTTTTCCGTACATAGACTCTAAAATTTTCATTTTGTTGTGATCTATTTGCCGTTTTGGCTTACGGGATGAAGGGAGAGTGAAAACTCAAAGTTTTGATTGAAGAAAAAAGACTACATCTAAATTGGAAATACAAAATGCACAAATGTAGAGAGAGATAATTCCAAAGAGTGTTTGTAATTTTTGGGATTGTAAGTTGTTTTGAGTTTTTATATATCAGGTTTTGCAATCGTCGGGAAAAGGGGGAAGTGAGGGATTTTTAAATGAGTGTGGACACCCAATCCATAAGTCATTTCTTAGGGTAATATAGCCCGTTACGCATGATAAATCACTTTACTATCATCAATGATCGTTAGGTCAACTTTTTCTAAATGGGCAAAATAATGGTTGTTTGACTCGGGTAAATATCCTACCGCACGGTCACTTGAAAATTTAATGAGTGTTAGTTATTCTCATTAAAAGGTTTGGATTCATAGGTGATTTGCATCTTTAACATGTTTCAAACATGCATATCCATTTTTAAAACATTTGTGGAAGAAATCTCTTTCTTATAAAATTCCAAGCTGTTAGGGTTGAGCTAGTGGAATTTCCAAAACTTGGACAACAAAACTTTTGTGTTCATTTGTGATGTGTGAATAAATTTTATTTACTTATATTTTTTATTGTTTTAATTTTTTCGATACATAAACTCTAAAATTTTCATTTTGTTCTGATCTATTTGCCTTTTTGGATTACGGGATGAAGGGAGAGCGAAAACTCAATGTTTTGATTAAAGAAAAATAATACATCTAAAATGGATATGCACATTGCACTAATGTAGAGAGAGATAATTCCACATAATGTCTGTAATTTTTAGTGATTGTAAGCTCTTTTTAATTTTTATGTATCAGGTTTTGCGATCGTCGACAAACGGGGGAGGCGGGGGATTTTTAACTGACTGTTGACTCCGAATCCATAAGTCATTTCTTTGCGTAATATAGCCCGTTACGCATGATAAATCACTTTATAATCATCTATGATCGTGAGGTCATCTTTTTGTAAATGGGCAAAATAAAGGCCTGTTTGACTCAGCTAAATATCCCACCGCACGTTCACTTGATAATTTAATGTGCGTTTGTTATTCTGTTTAAAATGTTTGGATCCTTAGGTGAATTGAATCTTTAACATGTTTCAAGGTTGCATATCCATTTTTAAAGCATGTGTGGAAGAAATCTCTTTCTTACAAAAAGCCAAGCTATTAGGGTCAACAACTAGTGGAATTTCCAAAAATTGGACGACAAAACTTTTGTGTTCATTTGTCGTGTGTGAATAAATTTTCTTTACTTACATTAGTTATTGTTTTAAATTTTTTCCATACATAAGCTCTAAAATTTTCTTATTGATAAGATCTATTTGCCGTTTTGGTTTACGGGATGAAGGGAGAACGATAACTCAAAATTTTGATTGAAGAAAAAAGTGTACATCTAAAATGGAAATGCACAATGCACAAATGAAGAGAAAGATAATTACAAAAAGTGTCTGTAATTTTTAAGGATTGTAAGCTCTTTTTAGTTTTTATATATCAGGTTTTGCAATCGTTCAGAAATGGGGGAGGCGGGGGATTTTTAACTGAGTGTTGACTCCCAATCCATAAGTCATTTCTTAGGGTAATATAGCCCTTTACGCATGATAAATCACTTTATAATCATCTATGATCGTTAGGTCAGCTTTTTGTAAATGGGCAAAATAATGGTTGTTTGACTCGGGTAAATATCCCACAACACGTCAACTTGATAATTTAATGAGCGTTTGTTATTCTCTTTAAAAGGTTTGCATCCATAGTTGATTTGCATCTTTAACATGTTTCAAGCATGCATATCCATTTTTAAAGCATCTCTGGAAGAAATCTCTTTCTTATAAAATTCCAAGCAGTTAGGGTTGAACAAGTGGAATTTCCCAAAGTTGGACAACAAAAGTTTTGTATTCATTTGTGGTGTGTGAATAAATTTTTTTACTTTCATTTGTTATTGTTTTAAATTTTTTCTAAACTTAAAGTCTAAAATTTTCATTTTGTAGTGATCTATTTGCTTGTTTGGTTTACGAGATGAAGGGAGAGCGAAAACTCAAATTTTAGATTTAAGAAAAAAGAGTACATCTAAAATGGAAATAAAGAATGAACAAATGTAGAGAGAGATAATTCCAAAGAGTGTTATAATTTTTGGCGACTGTGAGCTCTTTTTACTTTTTACATATCAGGTTTTCCAATCCTCGGGAAATGGGAGAGGCAGGGGATTTTTAACTGAGTGTTGAATCCCAATCCATAAGTCATTTCTTTGGGTAATATATCCCATTACAGATGATAAATCACTTTACAGTCATCTATGATTGTTATGTCAGCTTTTTGTTAATGGGCAAAATAATGGCTTCTTTGAGGCTGATAAATATCCCACCGCACGTTCACTTGAAAATTTAATGAGCATTTTTTAATCTCTTTAAAAGGTTTGGATCCATAGGTGATTTGCATCTTTAACATGTTTCAAGCATGCATATCTATTTTTAAAGCAAGTGTGGAAGAAATCGATTTCTTATAAAATTCCAAGTTGTTAGGGTCAGCAACTAGAGGAATTTCCCAAACTTGGACAACAAAAGTTTTGTGTTCATTTGTGGTATGTGAATAAATTTTCCTTACTTACATTTGTTATTTTTTTAAATTTTTTCCATACAAAAACTCTAAAATTTTCATTTTGTTGCGATCTATTCGCCTTTTTCGTTTAAGGGATGAAGGGAGAGCGAAAACTCAAAGTTTTGATTTAAGAAAAAAAAGTACATCTAAAATGGAAATGCACATTGCACAAATGTGGAGCGAGAAAATTTCTAAGCGTGACAGTCATTATTAGGGAATGTAAGCTCTTTTTAGTTTTTAAATATATCAGGTTTTGTAACCGTCGGGAAAAGGGGGAGATGGGGGATTTTTAACTGAGTGTTGACCCCCAATCCATAAGTCATTTCTTAGGTTAATATAGCCCGTTACGCATGACAAAATCACTTTACAATCATCTTTATTGTTAGGTCTGCCTTTTGTAAATCGGCAAAATAATCGTTTGTTTGACTCGGGTAAATATCCCACCGCACGTTCACTTGAGGATTTAATGAGCGTTTGTTAATATCTTTAAAAGGTTTGGATCAAAATGTCATTTGAATCATTAACATGTTTCAAGCATGCATATCCAGTTTTAAAGCATGTGTGGAAGAAATCTCTTTCTTATAAAATTCCAAGCTGTTGGGGTCAATAACTTGTGGAGTTTCCCAAACTTAGACAACAAAACTTTTGTGCTCATTTGTGGTGTGTGAATAAATTTTATTTACTCACATTTGTTATTTTTTAAAATTTTTCCTGGCATAAACTCTAAAATTTCATTTTGTTGTGATCTATTTGCCATTTTGGTTTACGAGATGAGGTGAGAGCGAAAACTCAATTTTTTTATTTAAGAAAAAAGTGTACATCTAAAAAGGAAATGCAGAATGCACAAATGTAGAGAGAGATAATTCCAAAGCGTGTCTGTAATTTTTAGGGTTTGTGAACTCTTTTTAGTTTTTATATATAAGGTTTTGCAATCGTCGGGAAAAGGGGGAGGCGGGGGATTTTTAACTGAGTGTTGACTCCCAATCCATAAATCATTTCTTAGGGTAACATAGCCCGTTACACATGATAAATCACTTTACAATCATCTATGATCGTTAGGTCAGCTTTTTATAAATGGGCAAAATAATGGCTTATTTGACTCGGGCAAATATCCCACAGCACGTTCACTTGAGAATTTAATGAGCGTTTTTTATTCTCTTTAAAAGGTTTGGATCCAAAGGTGATTTGCATCTTTAACATGTTTCAAGCATGCATGTCCATTTTTAAAGCATGGGTTGAAGAAGTCTCTTTTTTATAAAATTCCAAGCTGTTAGGAGGGAACTAGTCGAATTTCCCGAACTTGGACAACAAAAGTTTTTTTTTCATTTGTGGTGTGTGAATAAATTTTCTTTACTTACAAATTATTATTTTTTAAAATTTTTTCCATACATAAACTCTAAAATTTTTATTTTTGTGTGATCTATTTGCCTTTTTGGTTTACGGGATGAAGGGAGAGCGAAAACTCAAAGTTTTGATTTAAGAAAAAAGAATTCATCTAATATGGAAATGCACAATGCAAAAATGTAGAGAGAAATAATTCCAAAGAGTGTCTCTAATATTTAGGGATTGTAAGCTCTTTTTAGATTTATATATCAGGTTTCGCAATCGTCGAGAAAAGGTGGAGCAATGGATTTTTTACTGAGTGTTGACTCTGAATGCATAAGTCATTTCTTAGGGTAATATAGCCCGTTATGCATGATAAATCACTTTACAATCACCTATGATCGTTAGGTCAGCTTTTTGTAAATGGGCAAAGAAATGGCTTGTTTGACTCGGGTAAAAATACCACCGCACGTTCACTTGATAATTTAATGAGCGTTTGTTATTCTCTTTAAAAGGTTTGGATCCGTAGGTGATTTTCATCTTTAACAAGTGTCAAGCTTGCATATCCATTTTTAAAGCATGTGTGGAAGAAATCTCTTTCTACTAAAATTTCCAAGCTGTTAGGGTTGAACTAGTGGAATTTCCCATACTTGGACAACAAAACTTTTGTGTTCATTTGTGGTGTGTGAAAAATTTTCTTCACTTACATTTGTTATTATTTTAAATTTTTTCCATACATAAACTCTAAAAATTACATTTTGTTGTGATCTATTTGCCTTTTTGTTTTACGGGATGAAGGGAGAGAGAAAACTCGAAGTTTTGATTTAAGAAAAAAGAGTTCAGCAATAATGGAAATGCACAATGCACAAATGTAGAGACAGATAATTCCAAAGAGTGTCTATAATTTTTTGGGATTGTAAGCTCTTTTTAGATTTATATATCAGGTTTCGCAATCGTCGATAAAAGGTGGAGTAGGGGATTTTTAACTGAGTGTTGACTCTTAATGCATAAGTCCTTTCTTAGGAAAATATGGCCCGTTATGCATGATAAATCACTTTACAATCATCTATGATCGTTAGGTCAGCTTTTTGTAAATGGGCAAAGAAATGGCTTATTTGACTCGGGTAAATATACCACCGCACGTTCACTTGATAATTTAATGAGCATTTGTTATTCTCTTTAAAAGGTTTGGATCCGTAGGTGATTTGCATCTTTAACATGTGTCAAGCTTGCATATCCATTTTTAAAGCATATGTGGAAGAAATACCTTTCTAATAAAATTCCAAGCTGTTAGGGTTGAACTAGTGGAATTTCAAAAACGTGAACAACAAAACTTTTGTGTTGATTTGTGGTGTGTGAAAAATTTTCTTCACTTACATTTGTTATTGTTTTAAAGTTTTTCCATACATAAACTCTAAAATTTTCATTTTGTTGTGATCTATTTGCCTTTTTTGTTTACGAGATGAAGGGAGAGCGAAAACTCAATGTTTTGATTTAAGAAAAAAGAGTTCATCTATAATGGAAATGCACAATGCACAAATGTAGAGACAAATAATTCCAAAGAGTGTCTATAATTTTTTGGTATTGTAAGCTCGTTTTAGATTTATATATCAGGTTTTGCAATCGTCGAGAGAAGGAGGAGGCAGGGGATTTTTAACTAAGTGTTGACTCTGAATCCATAAGTCATTTCTTAGGGTAATATAGCCCATTATTCATGATAAATCACTTTACAATCATCTATGATCGTTATGTCAGCTTTTTGTAAATGGGCAAAGAAATGGCTTGTTTGACTCGGGTAAAAATACCACCGCACGTTCACTTGATAATTTAATGACCATTTTTTATTCTATTTAAAAGGTTTGGATCCGTAGGTGATTTGCATCTTTAACATGTTTCAAGCTTGCATATCCATTTTTAAAGCATGTGTGGAAGAAATCTATTTTTTACAAAATGCCAAGCTATTAGGGTCAACAACTAGAGGAATTTCCAAAACTTGGACGACAAAAATTTTGTGTTCATTTGTGGTGTGTGAATAAATTTTCTTTACATACATTAGTTATTGTTTTAAATTTTTTCCATCCATAAGCTCTAACATTTTCATTTTGTTGTGCTCAATTTGCCTTTTTGGTTTACAGGATGAAGGGAGAGCGAAAACTCAAAGTTTTGATTTCAGAAAAAAGAGTACATCTAAAATGCACAATGCACAAATGTAGAGAGAGATAATTCCAAAGGGTGTCTGTAATTTTTAGGGATTGTAAGCTCTTTATAGTTTTTATATATCAGGTTTTGCAATCGTCGGGAAAAGGGGGAGGCGGGGGATTTTTAACTGAGTGTTGACTCCCGATCAATAAGTAATTTCTTAGGGTAATATAGCCCGTTACGCATGATAAATCACTTTACAATCATCTATGATCGTTAGCTCAGCTTTTTGATAATGGGAAAAATAATGGCTTGTTTGACTCGGGTAAATATCCCACCGCACGTTGACTTGAGAATTTAATGAGCATTTATTATTCTCTTTAAAAGGTTTGGATCCGTAGTCGATTTTCACCTTTAACATTTTTCAAGATTGCATATCCATTTTTAAAGCATGCGTGGAAGAAATTTCTTTTTTATAAAATTCCAATTTGTTATGGTTGAACTAGTGGAATTTCCAAAACTTGGACAACAAAACTTTTGTGTTCATTTGTGGTATGTGAAGAAATTTTCTTTACTTACATTTGTTATTGTTTAAAATTTTTTCCACACATAAACTTTAAAATTTTCATTTTGTAATGATCTATTTGCCTTTTTGGTTTACGGGGTGAAGGGAGAGAAAAAATTCAAAGTTTTGATTTAAGAAAAAAGAGTATATCTAAAATGGAAATGCAAAATGGACAAAAGTAGAGAGAGATAATTCCAAAGAGTGACTGTAATATTTACGGATTGTGAGCTCTTTTTAGTTTTGATTTATTAGGTTTTGAAATCGTCAGAAAAAGGGGGAGGCAGGGGATTTTTAACTGAGTGTTGACTCCCAATCCATATGTCATTTCTTAGCGTAATATGGCCTGTTACGCATGAAAAATCATTTTAAAATCATCTATCATCGTTAGGTCAGCTTTTTGTTAATGGGCAAAATAATGGCTTGTTTGACTCGGGTAAATATCCCACCGCACGTTCCCTTGAGAATTTAATGCGCGTTTGTTATTCTCTTTAAAAGGTTTGGATCCATAGGTGATTTGCATCTTTAAATGATTTGAAGCATGCATATCCATTTTTAAAGCATGTGTGGAAGAAATCTCTTTCTTATAAAATAAGGTCAACAACTAGTGGAATTTCCCAAACTTGGACAACAAAATTTTTTGTACATTTGTGGTGCGTTAATAAATTTTCTTTACTTACATTTGTTATTGTTTTAAATTTTTTCCAAAAAAAAACTCTAAAATTTTCATTTTGTTGTGATCTATTTGCCTTTTTTGTTTACGGGATGAAGGGAGAGCGAAAACTCAAAGTTTTGATTTAAGAAATAGGAGTACATATAAAATGGAAATGCACAATGCACAAATGTAGAGAGAGATAATTACAAAGAGTGTTTGTAATTTTTAGGGATTGTAAGTTCTTTTTAATTTTTATATATGGTTTTGCAATCGTCGGGAAAAGGGGGAGGTGGGGGATTTTTAACTGAGTGTTGACTCCAAATCCTTAAGTCATTTCTTTGGGTAATATAGCCCATTACGCATGATAAATGACTTTACAATCATCTATGATCGTTAGGTGAGCTTTTTGTAAATGGGCAAAAGAATGGCTTGTTTGACTCGGGTAAATATCCCATCGCACATTCACTTGATAATTTAATGACCGTTTGTTATTCTCTTTAAAAGGTTTGGTTCCATAGGTGATTTGTATCTTGAACATATTTCAAGCATGCATATCTATTTTTAAAGCATGTGTGGACGAAATATCTTTCTTATAAAATTCCACGCTGATAGGGTTGAACTAGTGGAATTTCCCAAACTTGGACAACAAAACTTTTGTGTTCATTTGTGGTGTGTGCATAAATTTTTTTTACGTAAATTTATTATTGTTTTAAATTTTTTCCTTACATAAACTCTAAAATTTTCATTTTGTTGTGATCTATTTGCCTTTTTGGTTTACTGGATGAAGGGAGAGCGAAAACTCAAAGTTTTGATTTAAAAAAAAATAGTACATCTAAAATGGAAATGAACAATGCACAAAAGTAGAGAGAGATAATTCCAAAGAGAGTCTGTAATTTTTAGGGATTGTAAGCACTTTCTAGTATTTATATATTAGGTTTTGCAATCGACGAGAAAAGGGGAGGCAGGGGATTTTTAACTGAGTGTTGACTCTGAATCCATATGTCATTTCTTACGGTAATATAACCCGTTACGCATGATAAATCACTCTACAATCATCTATGATCGTTAGGTCAGCTTATTGTAAATGGGCAAAATAATGGCATGTTTGACTTACGTAAATATCCCACGGCACGTTCACTTGAGAATTTAATGTGCGTTTGTTTCCCTGTAAAAGGTTTGGATCCGTAGGTGATTTTCACCTTTAACATTTTTCAAGCTTGCATATCAATTTTTAAAGCATGTGTGGATGAAATCTATTTCTTATAAAATTCCAAGCTATTAGGGTTGAACTAGTGGAAATTCCCAAACTTGGACTACAAAACTTTTGTGTTCATTTGTGGTATGTGAATAAATTTTCTTTACTTACATTTGTTATTGTTTTAAATTTTTTCCATTCATCAACTCTAAAATTTTCATTTTTTGAGATCAATTTGCCTTTTTTGTTTACGGGATGAAGGGAGAGCGAAAACTAAAAGTTTTGATTTAAGAAAAAAGTGTACATCTAAAAAGGAAATGCACAATGCACAAATGTAGAGAGAGATAATTCCAAAGAGTGTCTATAAATTTTAGGGATTGTAAGCTCTTTTTAGTTTTTATATATCAGGTTTTACAATCGTTGGGAAAAGGGGGAGGCAGGGGATTTTTAACTAAGTGTTGACTCGCAATCCATATGTCATTTCTTAGGGTAATATAGCCCGTTATGCAAGGTAAATCACTTTACAAAGATCTATGATCGTTAGGTCAGCTTTTTACATATGGGAAAAATAAAGGCTTGTTTGACTCAGGTAAATGTCGCACCGCACGTTCACATGAGAATTTAGTGAGCGTTTGTTATTCTCTTCAAAAGTTTTGGCTCCAGAGGTGATTTGCATCTTTAACATGTGTCAAGCATGCATCCGTTTTTAAAGCATGTGTGGAAGAAATCTCTTTCTTATAAAATTCCACGCTATTAGGGTCAAGAACTAGTGGAATTTCCCAAAGTTGGACAACAAAACTTTTGTGTTCATTTGTGGTGTGTGAATAAATTTTCTTTACATACATTTTTTATTGTTTTATATTTTTTCCATATATAAACTCATAAATTTTTATTTTGTTGTGATCTATTTGCCTTTTTGGGTTACGGCATGAAGGGAGAGCGAAAACTCAAAGTTTTGATTTAAGAAAAAAGTGAACATCCAAAATGGAAATGCACAATGCTCAATTGTAGAGAGAGATAATTCCAAAGAGGGCCTATAATTTTTAGGGATTGTAAGCAATTTTTAATTTTATATATCCGGTTTTGCAAATGTCGGGAAAAGGGGGGGCGGGGGATTTTTAACTGAGTGTTGACTCTCAATCCATAAGTAATTTCTTAGGGTTATATAGCCCGTTACGCATGATAAATCACTTTACAATCATCTATGATCGTTAGGTCAGCTTTTTGTAAATAGGCAAAATAATGGCATGTTTGACTCGGGTAAATATTTCCCCACACGTTCACTAGAGAATTTAATGAGCGTTTATTATTCTCTTTAAAAGGTTTGGATCCTTAGTTGATTTGCATCTTTAACATTTTTCAAGCTTGCATATCTGTTTTTAAAGCATGCGTGGAAGAAATCTCTTTCTTATAAATTCTGAGCTGTTAGGGTTGAACTAGTGGAATTTCCCAAACTTGGACAACAAAACTTTTGTCTTCATTTGTTGTGTGTGAATAAATTTTCGTTACTTACATATGCTATTGTTTAAAATTTTTTCCATACATAAACTCTAAAATTTTCATTTTGTTGTGATCTATTTGCCTTTTTGGTTTACGGGATGAAGGGAGAGCGAAAACTCAAAGTTTTGATTTAAGAAAAAAGTGTACCTCAAAAATGGAAATGCACAATGGACAAATGTAGAGAGAGATAATTCCAAAGAGTGACTGTAATGTTTAGGGATTGTGAGCTCTTTTTAGGTTTGATTTATTAGGTTTTGCAATTGTTGTGAAAAGGGGGAGGCATGGGATTTTTAACTGAGTGTTGACTCCCAATCCATAAGTCATTTCTTAGGGTAATATAGCTCGTTACGCATGATAAATCACTTTACAATCATATATGATCGTTAGGTCGGCTTTTTGTAAATGGGCAAAATAATGGCTTGTTTGACTCAGGTAAATATCCCACCGCACGTTCACTTGAGAATTTAATGAGCGTTTGGTATTCTCTTTAAAAGGTTTGGATCCATAGGTGATTTGCATCATTAATATGTTTCAAGCATTCATGCATATCCCTTTTTAAAGCATGTGTGGATGAAATCTTTTTCTTATAAAATTCAAAGCTGTTAGGGTTGAACTAGTGGAATTTCGGAAACTTGGACAACAAATCTTTTGTGTTTATTTGTGGTGTGTGAAAAAAATTTCTTACTTACTTTTGTTATTTTTTTGAAAAAAAATTTCCATTCATCAACTCTAAACTTTTCATTTTTTTGTGATCTATTTTCCTTTTTTGTTTACGGGATGAAGGGAGAGCGAAAACTAAAAGTAGTGATTTAAGATAATATTTTACATCTAAAATGGAAATGCACAATACACAAATTTAGAAAGAGATAATTCCAAAGAGTTTCTATAATTTTTAGGGATTGTAAGCTCTTTTTAGTTTTTAAATTTCAGGTTTTGCAATCGTCGGGAAAAGCCGGAGGCAAGGGATTTTTAACTGAGTGTGGACTCCCAATCCATAATGCATTTCTTAGGGTAATATAGCCCGTTACGCATGATAAATCACTTTACAATCATCTATGATCATTAGGTCAGCTTTTTGTTTGTGGGCAAAATAATGACTGGTTTGACTTAGGTAAATATCCCACCGCACGTTCACCTGAGAATTTAATGAGCGTTTGTCATTCCCTTTAAAAGTTTTGGATCCATAGGTGATTTGCATTTTTAACATGTTTCAAACATGCATATCCGTTTTTAAAGCATGTGTGGAAGAAATCTCTTTCTGATAAAATTCATAGTGTTAGGGACAACAACTAGTGGAATTTCCAAAACTTGGACAACAAAACTTTTGAATTCATTTGTGGTGTGTGAATAAATTTTCTTTACTTACATTTGTTATTGTTTGAAAATTTTTCCATACTTAAACTCTAAAATTTTTATTTAGTTTTGATCTATTTGCCTTTTTGGTTTATGGCATGAAGGGAGTGTGAAAACTCATAGTTTTGATTTAAGAAAAAAGTGTACATCTAAAATGTAAATGCACAATGCTCAAATGTAGAGAGAGATAATTCCAAAGAGTATCTGTAATTTTTAGGGATTGTAAGCTCTTTTTAATTTTTATATATCCAATTTTGAAAACGTCAGGAAAAGTGGGAGGCGGGGGATTTTTAACTGAGTGTTGACTCCCAATCCATAATTAATTTCTTAGGGTAATATAGCCCGTTATGCAAGATTATTCACTTTACAATAATCTATGATCATTAGGTCAGGTTATTGCAAATGGGCAAAATAATGGCATGTTTGACTCGGGTAAATATCCCACCGCACGTTCACTTGAGAATTTAATGAGCGTTTGTTATTCTCTTTAAATGGTTTGGATCCGTAGATTATTTGCACCTTTAACATTTTTCAAGCATGCATATCAATTTATAAAGCATGTGAGGAAGAGATCTCTTTCTCATAAAATTCTAAGCTGATATGGTCAACAACTAGTGGAATTTCCCAAACTCTGACAACAAAACTTTTGTGTTTATTTGTGATGTATGAATAAATTTTCTTTACTTACATTTGTTATTTTTTAAATTTTTTCCAAAAAAAAACTCTAAAATTTTTATTTTGTTGTGATCTATTTGGCTCTTTGGTTTACGAGATGAAGGGGGAGCGAAAACTAAAAGTTTTGATTTAAGAAAAAAGAGTACATCTAAAATGGAAATGCACAATGCACAAATGTAGAGAGAGATAATTCGAAAGAGTGTCTATAATTTTTAGGGATTGTAAGCTCTTTTTAGTTTTTATATGTCCGGTTTTGCAATCGTCGAGAAAAGAGGGAGGCGTGGGATTTTTAACTGAGTGTTGACTCCCAATCCATAAGTCATTTCTTAGGGTAATGTAGCCCGTTACGCATGATAAATCACTTTACAATCATCTATGATCATTAGGTCAGCTTTTTGTAAATTGGCAAAATAATGGCTTGTTTGACTCGGGTAAATATCCCACCGCACGTTCACTTGAAAACTTATTTAGTATTTTTTATTCTTTTTAAAAGGTTTGGATCCATAGGTTATTTGCATCTTTAACTTGTTTCAAGCATGCATATCCATTTTTAAAGCATGTGTGGAAGAAATCTCTTGCTTATAAAATTCCAGAGTTGATCAAGTAGAATTTCCCCAACTTGGACAACAAAACTTTTGTGTTCATTCGTGGTGTGTGAATAAATTTTCTTTACTTACATTTGTTATTGTTTTAAATTTTTTCCATACATAAACTACAAAATTTTTATTTTGTTGTGATCTATTTGCCTTTTTGGTTTATGGGATGAAGGGACAACGAAAACTCAAGGTTTTAATTTATGAAAAAAGAGTACATCAAAAATGGAAATGCAAAATGCACAAATGTGGAGAGAGATAATTCCAAAGAGTGTCTGTAATTTTTAGGGATTGCAAGGTCTTTTTAGTTTTTATATATCAGATTTGCAATCGTCAGGAAAAGGGAGAGGCGGGGGATTTTTAACTGAGTGTTGACTCCTAATCCATAAGTCATTTCTTAGGGTAATATAGCATGTTACGCATGATAAATCACTTTGCAATCATCAATGATCGTTAGGTCAGCTTTATGTAAATGGGAAAAATAATTGCTTGTTTGACTCAGGTAAATTTCCCTCAGTATGTTCACATGAGAATTTAATGAGTGTTTGTTATTCTCTTTAAAAGGTTTGGATCCATAGGTGATTTGCATCTTTAACATATTTGAAACATGCATTTCCATTTTTAAAGCATGTGTGGAAGGAATCTCTTTCTTATAAAATTCCAAGCTTCTAGGTTTGAACTACTGGAATTTCCTAAACTTGGACAACATAACTTTTGTTTTCTTTTGTGGTGTGTGAATACATTTTCTTTACTTACATTTTTTTGTGATCTATTTGCCGTTTCTGTTTACGGGGTGAAGGGAGAGCGAGAACTCATAGTTTTGATTTAAGAAAAAAGAGTACATCTAAAATGGAAAATGTACAATGCACAAATATAGAGAAAGATAATTTCAAAGGCAGGGGATTTTTAACTGAGTGTTGACTCCCAATCCATATGTCATTTCTTAGGGTAATATAACCCGTTACACATGATAAATCACTTTACAATCATTTAAGATCGTTAGGTCAGCTTTTTGTATGTGGGCAAAATAATGGCTGGTTTGACTAAGGTAAATATCCCACCGCAAGTTCACCTGAGAATTTAATTAGCGTTTGTTATTCTCTTTAAAAGTTTTCGATCCATAGGTGATTTGCATCTCTAACTTGTTTGAAGCATGCATATCCGTTTTTAAAGCATGTGTGGAAGAAATCTCTTTCTTATAAAATTCCAAGCTGTTAGGGTTAACAACTAGTGAAATTTCCCAAACTTGGATGACAAAACTTTTGTGTTCATTTGTGGTGTGTGAATAAATTTTCCTTACTTACATTTGTTATTGTTTTAAAATTTTTCCATACATAAACTCTATAATTTTCATTTTGTTGTGATCTATTTGCCTTTTTGGTTTACGGGATGAAGGGAGAGCCAAAACTCAAAGTTTTGATTGAAGAAAAAAGAGTACATCTAAAATGGAAATGCACAATGCACAAATGTGGAGAGAGATAATTCCAAAGAGTGTCTGTAATTTTTACACATTGTAAGCTCTTTTTAGTTTTTATATATCGAGTTATGCAATTGTTGGGAAAAGGGGGAGGCAGGGGATTTTTAACTGAGTGTTGACTCCCAGTCCATAAGTAATTTCTTAGGGTAATATAGCCCGTTACGCATGACAAATCACTTTACAATCACCTATGATCGCCAGGTCAGCTTTTTGTAAATGGGCAAAATAATGGCTTGTTTGACTCGGGTAAATATCCCACCGCACGTTCACTTGGGAATTTAATGAGTGTTTGTTATTCTCTTTAAATGGTTTGGATCCGTAGTTGATTTGCACCTTTAACATTTTTGAAGCTTGTAGATCCATTTTTAAAGCAAGCGTGGAAGAAATCTCTTTCTTATAAAATTCCAAGCTGTTTTGATTGAACTAGTGGAATTTCCCAAACTTGGACAACAAAACTTTTTTGTTCATTTGTGGTGTGTGAAGAAATTTACTTACATTTTTTATTGTTTAAATTTTTTTTCCATACATAAACTCTAAAATTTTCATTTTGTTGTGATCTATTTGCCTTTTTGGTTTATGGGATGAAGGGAGAGCGAAAACTCAAAGTTTTGATTTAAGAAAAAAGAGTACATCTAAAATTGAAATGCACAATGCACAAATATAGAGAGAGATAATTCCAAAGAGTGTCTATAGTTTTTGGGGATTGTAAGCTTTTTTTAGTTTTTATATATCAGGTTTTGCAATTGTCGGGAAAAGGGGGAGGCGGGGGATTTTTAACTGAGAGTTGACTCCCAATCCATAAGTCATTTCTTAGGGTAATATAGCCCATTACGCATGATAAATCGCTTTACAATCATCTATGATCGTTAGGTCAGCTTTTTGTAAATGGGCAAAATAATGGCTTGTTTGACTCAGGTAAATATTCCACCGCACGTTCACTTGAGAATTTAATGAGCGTTTGTTATTCTCTTTAAAAGGTTTGGATCCATAGGTGATTTGCATCTTTAACATGTTTCAAGCATGCATATCCATTTTTAGAGCATGTGTGGATGAAATCTCTTTCTTATAAAATTCCTAGCTAATAGGGTTGAACTAGTGGAATTTCCCTAACTTGGAAAAAAAAACTTTTGTTTTCATTTGTGGTGTGTGAATAAATTTTCTTTACTAAAATTTTTTATTGTTTTAAATATTTTCCATACATAAACTCTAAAAATATTTTCATTTGGTTGTTTTCTGTTTGCCTTTTTGGTTTACGGGATGAAGGGAGAGCGAAAACTCAAAGTTTTGATTTAAGAAAAAAGAGAACATCTAAAATTGAAACGCACATTGCACAAAAGTAGAAAAAGATAATTCCAAAGAGTGTCTGTAGCTTTTAGGGATTCTAAGCTCTTTTTAGTTTTTATATATCAGGTTTTGCAATCGTCGGGAAATGGGGGAGGCGGGGGATTTTTAACTGAGTGTTGACTCCCAATCCAGATGTCATTTCTTAGGGTAATATAGCCCGTTATGCATGATAAATCACTTTACAATCTTCTATGATCGTTAGGTCAGGTTTTTTTAAATGGGCAAAATAATGGCTTGTTTGACTCAGGTAAATATCCCACTGCACGTTCACTTGAGAATTTAATGAGCGTTTTTTATTCTCTTTAAAGGGTTTGGATCCATAGGTGATTTGCATCTTTAACATGTTTCAAGCATGCATATCCATTTTTTAAGCATGTGTGGATGAAATCTCTTTCTTATAAAATTCAAAGCTGTTAGGGTTGAACTAGTGGAATTTTCCAAACTTGGACAACAAAACTTTTGAGTTTTTTTGTGGTGTGTGAAAAATTTTCTTTACTTACATTAGTAATTATTTAAAATTTTTTCCATTCATCAACTCTAAAATTTTCATTTTTTTGTGATATATTTGCCTTTTTTGTTTACGGGATATATGGGGAGCGAAACTAAAAGTTTTGATTTAAGAAAAAAGTGTACAACTAAAATTGAAATTCACAATGCACAAATGTAGAGAGAAATAATTCCAAAGAGTATCTGTAATTTTTAGGGATTGTAAGCACTTTCTAGTTTTTATATATCAGGTTTTGCAATCATTGAGAAAAGGGGGAGGCGGGGGATTTTTAATTGAGTCTTGACTCCCAATCCGTAAGTAATTTCTTAGGGTAATATAGCATGTTACGCATGATAAATCACTTTACAATCATCTGTGAACGTTAGGTCAGTTTATTGCAAATGGGCAAAATAATAGCATGTTTGACTCGGGTAAATATCCCACCGCACGTTCACTTGAGAATTTAATGAGCTTTTATTATTCTCTTTAAATGGTTTGGATCCATAGTTGATTCAAACCTTTAACTTTTTTCAAGCTTGTAGATCCATTTTTAAAGCAAGCGTGGAAGAAATTTCTTTCTTATAAAATTCCAAGCTGTTAGGATTGAACTAGTGGAATTTCCCAAACTTGTACAACAAAAATTTTGTGTTCATTTGTGCTATGTGAAGAAATTTTCTTTACCTAGATTTGTAATTGTTTAAAATTTTTTCCATACATAAACTCAAAATTTTTTATTTTGTTGTAATCTATTTGCCGTTGTGGTTTACGGGATGAAGGTAGAGCAAAAACTCAAAGTTTTGATTTAAGAAAAAAGAGTATAACTAAAATGGAAATGCACAATGGACAATTGTAGAGAGTGATAATTCCAAAGTGTGACTGTAATGTTTAGGGATTGTGTGCACTTTTTAGTTTTGATTTATTAGGTTTTGCAATCATCGGGAAAAAGGGGAGGCAGGGGATTTTTAACTGAGTGTTGACACCCAATCCATAAGTCATTTCTTAGGGTAATATAGCCCGTTACTCATGATAAATCACTTTACAATCATCTATGATCGTCAGGTCAGCTTTTTGTAAATGGGCAAAATAATAGCTTTTTTTACTTGGGTAAATATCCCACCGCACGTTCACTTGAGAATTTAATGAGCGTTTGTTATTCTCTTTAAAAGGTTTGGATCCATAGGAGGTTTGCAACTTTAACATGTGTCAAGCTTGCATAATTGTTTTTAAAGCATGTGTGGAAGAAATCTCTTTTTTATAAAATTCCAAGCTGTTGGGGGTGAAGGGTTAACTAGTGGAATTTCCCAAACTTTGACAACAAAACTTTTGTCTACATTTGTTGTGTGTGAATAAATTTTCTATACTAACATTTGTTTTTGTTTTAAATTTTTTCCAAACATAAACTCTAAAATTTTCATTTGGTTAAGATCTGTTTGCCTTTTGGTTTACGAGATGAAGGGAGAACGAAAAATAAAAGTTTTGATTTAAGAGATAATTGCAATGCACAATGCACAAATGTAGAAAGAGATAATTGCAAAGAGTGTCTGTAATTTTTAGGGATTGTTAGCTCTTTTTTGTTTTTATATATCAGGTTTTGCAATCGTTGGGAAAAGGGGGAGGGAGAGGATTTTAAACTGAGTGTTGACTCCC
Source organism: Aristolochia californica (assembly GCF_029961685.1). Taxonomy (NCBI): domain Eukaryota; kingdom Viridiplantae; phylum Streptophyta; class Magnoliopsida; order Piperales; family Aristolochiaceae; genus Aristolochia; species Aristolochia californica. The sequence continues at coordinate 26,023,673 of NW_027181992.1, forward strand.
AATCCATATGTCATTTCTTAGGGTAATATAGCCCGTTATGCATGATAAATCACTTTACAATCATCTATGATTGTTGGGTCAGCTTTTTGTATATGGGCAAAATATTGGCTGGTTTGACTCAGGTAAATATCCCACCGCACATTCACCTGAGAATTTAATGAGCGTTTGTTATTCTCTTTAAAAGTTTTGGATCCGTAGGTGATTTGCATCTTTAACATGTTTTAGGCATGCATATCTGTTTTTAAAGCATGTGTGGAAGAAATCTCTTTCTTATAAAATTTGAAGCTGTTAGGGTTAACTACTGGTGGAATTTCTCAAACTTGGACAACAAAACTTTTGTGTTCATTTGTGGTGTGTGAATAAATTTTATGTACTTACATTTGTTATTGTTTTAAATTTTTTCCATACATAAACTCTAAAATTTTCATTTTGTTGTTATCTATTTGCGTTTTTGGTTTACGGGATGAAGGGAGAGCGAAAACTCAAAATTTTGATTTAAGAAAAAAGAGTACATCTAAATTGGAAATGCACAATGCACAAATGTAGAGACAGATAATTCCAAAGAGTGTCTATAATTTTTAAGCATTGTAAGCTCTTTTTAGTTTTTATATATCAGGTTTTGTAATCGCCTGGAAAAGGGGGAGGCATGGGATTTTTAATTGAGTGTTGACTCCCAATCCATAAGTCATTTCTTAGGGTAATATAGCCTGTTACGCATGATAAATCACTTTACAATCATCTATGATCGTCTGGTAAGCTTTTGGTAAATAGGCAAAATAATGGCTTATTTGACTCGGGTAAATATCCCACCCCACATTCACTTGAGAATTTAATGAGCGTTTGTTATTCTCTTTAAAAGGTTTGGATCCATAGGTGATTTGCATCTTTAACATGTTTCATGCATGCATATTCGTTTTTAAAGCATGTGTGGAAGAAATCTCTTTCTTATAAAATTACAAGTTGTTGGGGGTTAACTAGTGGAATTTCCCAAACTTGGACAACAAAACTTTTGTCTTCATTTGTGGTGGGTGACTAAATTTTCCTTACTAAAATTTTTTATTGTTTTAAATTTTTTCCATACATAAACCCTAAAATTTTCATTTGGTTGTGATCTATTTACCTTTTTGGTTTATGGGATGAAGGGAGAGCAAAACCTCAAAGTTTTGATTTTAGAAAAAAGTGTACATCTAAAATGGAAATACACAATGCAAAAATGTAGAGAGAGATAATTCCAAAGAGTGTCTGTAATTTTTACGGATTATAAGCACTTTCTAGTTTTTATATATCATGTTTTGCAATTGTCAAGAAAAGGGAGAGGCGGGGGATTTTTGTTACGGTCCCTAGCCTTGGATCTAGTAACTCGGTGAGTTGAATATGAATCCAGCATTGTTTGAGGGTTTCTTATCACGTTTTTTTGTGAAAAGAACTCTCTTATACTTCTCCTTTCACATTAGGATTGAAAAGGATTTTCCTTTTTTCAATTATAGATGCAACCAGCAAGTTAAAGGACTGTTTAAGCACTCAGATATGAAACCCCTCTTTTATGATTCATGACAAGGGGGTTTTACTTGCTGTAATGACTCAAGACAACCCCTTTCCCTTCACTGAATTCATTCCCCTTGAAAAGAAGTTTCCTTTTCTTAATTATGAATGAACCCAGCTAGTCAAGGAAGCTCCTTGAGGCCCCAATGTGGAATCCCCTTTCTTATGGCTCACGTTAAGGTAGGGTTTCCATTTTCATGCAGCACTGGTTCCTTACGTAAAAGAGAAAAATAAATCTAATCTCAATGCTTGGAATAAGATTAGAAAATACCTCTGGATGTCAACACCCAACCAGCAACAAGAACTCGTCCTCCTTCCTTGGTAGACCCACGTCAAGATCTCTCCTTTTCTGGAATTTTTGTGAAAGAGATGATCTTCTCTTGCAGCTCAGAAGAGAAAGGTAATTCCTCTTCCTTTTCCTTCCAAGATTTCCTCAAAGACTCCCCAATGGATGCAACAAACCCCCAAGAGAGTTCAAGCCAAGAACCCTAGAATAGGGAGCCTAGAAAGAACCTAAATTACCCTAGTTTATGCTAATTCCAAACTTGCTTTATTTCTCCATCCTTACCCATTAAATAGGGTAATTAACATCAACATAGGTTAGGGTTATAAAACCCAATTCTACCCCTACCTTTAAGTCTTATTACAAATCAATAAAATTCGAAATTAAAAGCAACATAAATAATAAAAGTAACGTAGATGACTCAGTGTTATTGATTCCATAACATCTGCCCCCCCCCCCCCCCCCCCCCCCCCCCCCCCCCCCTCCCCTTGGAGATCGAGCTTGACCTCAATCTCGGAAGCTGGGTAGACCTGGTGGAAGTTGTCAAGCCGCTCCCATTCTGCGTAGTTGTGGCCGATTGCTGCCCAGTAATGGCATGCAGGGAGATGTCCGGTGGTTCTTCCTCAATCATATCCTCTGTCACCTCGATATCTTCTTCTTCAACTTTATCGATCAAAAACAATCTTTTGCATTGATGCCCAACCTGATATGGTTCATCACAGTTGTAACACAGATTCTTAGACCGCCGTTCCGCCATCCCAGCACTTGTCAATTTTTTTGTTTAAGGAGGTGTAGGATGACTAGATCTCGGATCCCCAGTCAGAGTAATACCTGGGTTGTTTCTCGGAGGAATGTGCTCCCCTGACTATGGACGTCGTCTGTGTTGTGCTTGCTGTCGCAATTCTAAAGCACGAGCTATATTCATAGCACTGGATAAGTCAACTGGTGTATAGAGCTCCACCTCAAGCTTTAATGCCTCAGTCAGTTCTGCTGTAAACAACGCAACTTGTTGATCCACTTGTACCATACTGCTGACTCGTGCTAATTTTTCCTGGAACAATTTTTGATATTGCTCCACGGCCCCAGTTTGGCGTAATAAAACCAAATCTCCCAAAGGGTTACTATAAGCTGGAGGACCAAAACGGAGAGAGCACAGTCGCTTAAATTCATCCCAATCTACCACCTCGCTATCAACCTCAACTAGCTGGTACCAAAGTTGTACTTCCCCTAGTAAGTGGAAAACAGCTACGTTGACTCGGTCATAGGATGGGACTCGCTGATGGCTAAAATTTTTTTTGCATCAATACAACCATATAAAAGGGTCTTGTGACCCATTATAAGTAGGGAATTCCATTTTAGTATACCTCAGAACAGTGCGTCCCCCCTAGTAGAAGTGTCCCCCCGGAATGAGGGGTCCTTGCTGTCCCGAGAAAATCATGTGCCTCAGAAATTCATCTCCCCCTCTGTTATATGAATGGTCCCCTCCTCTTTGATCAGGAATGAGAGGTATAGTGCCTCCCCCCTGGTTGTAAGGTGTCCCCCCGGAATGAAAGGTCCTTGCTGACCCGAGAAACTCGTGTGTCTAGTAAACTCATCTCCCCCTTTGATCTGCGAATGGTCTCCCGGAATTGGGTTCTTGCCAGTGCTCAAACCAGTTTCCATGTTATCCATCCTTTCTTTCAAAGTTTCCAAACTGAGAGTGAACTTCTCCTCCAATGCACCAAATTTCTTGCCAGTAGTTAGACCATTCTCCATGCTATCCATCCTTCCCTTCAGGTCTCCATATCGATATCAATTTTTGAGAACCTCTCTAGGACAGTATCAAATTTTCTTTCAAGAAATTAAAAGTATTCATTGGTGCTTCTCTCTGCCGGGTTACCATGCTCTGATACCAAGTTGTTATGGTCCCTAGCCATGCATCTAGTAACTCGGTGAGTTGAATATGAATCCAGCACTATTTGAGGGTTTCTTATCACGTTTTTTGTGAAAAGAACTCTCTTATACTTCTCCTTTCACATTAGGATTGAAAAGGATTTTCCTTTTTTCAATTATAGATGCAACCAACAAGTTAAATGACTATTTAAGCACTCAGATATGAAACCCCTCTTTTATGATTCAAGACAAGAGGGTTTCACTTGCTGTAATGACTCAAGACAACCCCTTTCCCTTTACTGAATTCATTCCCCTTGAAAAGGAGTTTCCTTTTCTTAATTATGAATGAACCCAGCTAGTCAAGGAAGCTCCTTGAGGCCCCAATGTGGAATCCCCTTTCTTATGGCTCACGTCAAGGTAGGGTTTCCAATTTCATGCAGCACTGGTTCCTTACATAAAAGAGAAATATAAATCTAATCTCAATGCTTGGAATAAGATTGGAAAATACCTCTGGATGTCAACACCCAACCAGCAACAAGAACCCGTCCTCCTTCCAGGGTAGACTCACGTCAAGACCTCTCCTTTTCTGGAATTTTTGTGAAAGAAATGATCTTCTCTTGCAACTCAGAAGAGAACGGTAATTCCTCTTCCTTTTCCTTCCAAGATCTCCTCAAAGACTCCCCAATGGATGCAGCAAACCCCCAAGAGAGTTCAAGCCAAGAACCCTAGAATAGGGAGCCTAGAAAGAACCTAAATTACCCTAGTTTATGCTAATTCCGAACTTGCTTTATTTCTCCATCCTTACCCCTTAAATAGGGTAATTAACATCAACATAGGTTAGGGTTATAAAACCCAATTCTACCCCTACCTTTAAGTCTTATTACAAATCAATAAAATTCGAAATTAAAAGCAACATAAATAATAAAAGTAAAGTAGATGACTCAATGTTATTGATTCCATAACAATTTTTAACTGAGTGTTGAGTCCCAATCTATAAGTAATTTCTTAGGGTAATATAGCCCGTTACGCATGATAAATCACTTTACAATTATCTATGAACGTTAGGTCAGCTTATTTTAAATGGGCAAAATTATGGGATGTTTGACTCTGGTAAATATCCCACCGCACGTTCACTTGAGAATTTAATAAGCATTTGTTATTCTCTTTAAAAGATTTGGATCCATAGTTTATTTGCACCTTTAACATTTTTCGAGCTTGCAGATCCATTTTTAAAGCATGTGTGGAAGAAATCTCTTTCTTGTAAAATTCCAAGCTGTTTGGATTGAACTAGTGGAATTTCCCAAACTTGGACAACAAAACTTTTGTGTTCATTTGTGGTGTGTGAATAAATTTTCTTTACTTACATTTGTTATTGTTTAAATTTTTTTCCATACATAAACTCTAAAATTTTCACTTTGTTGTGATCTATTTGCCTTTTTGATTAACGGGATGAAGGGAGAGCAAAAATTAAAAGTTTTCATTTAAGAAAAAAGAGTATATCTAAAATGGAAATGCACAATGGACAAATGTTGAGAGAGATAATTCCAAAGAGTGACTTTAATATTGTGAGATCTTTTTAGTTTTGATTTATTAGGTTTTGAAATCGTTGGGAAAAGGGGGAGGAAGGGGATTTTTAACTGAGTGTTGACTACCAATCCATAAGTCATTTCTTAGGGTATTATAGCCCGTTACACGTGAAAAATCACTTTAAAATCATCTATGATCGTTAGGTCAGCTTTTTGTTAAAGGGCAAAATAATGGATAGTTTACTCGGGTAAATATCCCATCGCACGTTCACTTGAGAATTTAATGAGTGTTTGTTATTCACTTTAAAAGGTTTGGATCCATAGGTGATTTGCATCTTTAACATGTTTCAAGCATGCATATTCGTTTTTAAAGCATGTGTGGAATAAATCTCTTTCTTATAAAATTCCAAGCTGTTGGGGGTTAACTAGTGGTATTTCCCCAACTTGGACAACAAAACTTTTGTCTTCATTTGTGGTGTGTGAATAAATTTTCTTTACTAAAATTTGTTATTGTTTTAAATTTTTTCCATACATAAACTCTAAAATTTTCATTTGGTTGTGATTTGTTTACCTTTTTGGTTTACGGGATGAAGGGAGTGCGAAAACTAAAAGTTTTGATTTAAGAAAAATGTGTACATCTAAAATGGAAATGCACAATGCACAATTTTAGAAAGAGATAATTCGAAAGAGTGTCTATAATTTTTAGGGATTGTAAGCTCTTTTTAGTTTTTATATATCAGGTTTTGCAATCGTCGGGAAAAGGGGGAGGTAGGGGATTTTTAACTGAGTGTTGACTCCCAATCCAAAAGGCATTTTTTAGGGTAATATAGCCCGTTACGAATGATAAATCACTTTACAATCATCTATGATCGTTAGGTCAGCTTTTTGTATATGGGCAAAATAATGACTCGTGTGACTCAAGTAAATACCCCACCGAACGTTCATGTAAGACTTTAATGAGCATTTGTTATTCTCTTTAAAAGTTTTGGATCCATATTGATTTACATCTTTAATATGTTTCAAGCATGCATATCTGTTTTTAAAGCATGTGTGGAAGAAATCTCTTTCTTATAAAATTCCAAGCAGTTAGGGACAACAAGTAGTGGAATTACCCAAACTTAGTCAACAAAACTTTTGTGTTCATTTCTGGTGTGTGAATAAATTTTCTTTAATTACATTTGTTATTGTTTTCAATTTTTTCCATGCATAAACTCTAAAATTTTCATTTTGGTCTGATCTTTTTGCCTTTTTGGTTTACGGCATGAAGGGAGAGCGAAAACTCCAAGTTTTGATTTAAGAAAAAAGAGTACATCTAAAATGGAAATGCACAATGCTCAAATGTAGAGAGAGATAATTCCAAAAAGTGTCTGTAATTTGTAGGGATTGTAAGCTCTTTTTAATTTTTATATATCTGGTTTTGAAAACGCCGTGAAAAGGGGGAGGCGGGGAATTTTTAACTGAGTGTTGACTCCCAATCCATAATTAATCTCTTAGGGTAATATAGCCCATTACGCATGATTAATCACTTTAAAAACGTCTATGATCATTAGGTCAGCTTATTGTAAATGGGGAAAATAATGGCATGTTTGACTCGGGTAAATATCCCATCGCACGTTCAGTTGAGAATTTAATGTGCGTTTGTTATTCTCTTTAAAAGGTTTGGATCCATAGTTGATTTTGACCTTTAACATTTTTCAAGCTTGCATATCCATTTTTAATGCATGCGTGGAAGAAATCTCTTTCTCGTAAAATTCCAAGTTGTTAGGGTTGAACTAGTGGAATTTCCCAAACTTGGAACACAAAACTTTTGTGTTCATTTGTGGTGTGAGAATAAATTTTTTTTACTTACATTTGTTATTTTTAAATTGTTTTTCCATACATAAACTCTAAAATTTTCATTTTGTTGTGATCTATTTGGCTTTTTGGTTTACGGGATGAAGGGAGAGCGAAAACTCAAAGTTTTGATTTAAGGAAAAAGAGTATATCTAAAATAGAAATGCACAATGGACAAATGTTGAGAGAGATAATTCCAAAGAGTGACTATAATGTTTAGTGATTGTGAGATCTTTTTAGTTTTGATTTATTAGGTTTTGAAATCATCGGGAAAAGGGGGAGGAAGGGGATTTTTAACTGAGTGTTGACTCCCAATCCATAAGTCATTTCTTAGGGTATTATAGGCCGTTACACATGAAAAAATCACTTTAAAATCATATATGATCGTTAGGTCAGCTTTTTGTTAATGGGCAAAATAATGGATAGTTTAACTCGGGTAAATATCCCATCGCACGTTGACTTGAGAATTTAATGAGCGGCTGTTATTCACTTTAAAAGGTTCGATCCATAGTTGATTTGCATCTTTAACATGTTTCAAGCATGCATATGCGTTTTTAAAGCGTGTGTGGAAGAAATCTCTTTCTTATAAAATTCCAAACTGTTGCGGGTTAACTAGTGGTATTTCCCCAACTTGGACAACAAAAATTTTGTGTTCATTTGTGGTGTGTGAATAAATTTTCTTTACTAAAATTTTTTATTTTTTTAAATTTTTTACATACGTAAACTCTAAAATTTTCATTTGGTTGTGATTTGTTTGCCTTTTTGCTTTACGGGATGAAGGGAGTGCGAAAACTAAAAGTTTTGATTTAAGAAAAATGTGTACATCTAAAATGGAAATGCACAATGCACAATTTTTGAAAGAGATAATTCAAAAGAGTTCCTATAATTTTTAGGGATTGTAAGCTCTTTTTAGTTTTTATATATCAGGTTTTGCATTCGTCGGGAAAAGGGGGAGGCAGGGAATTTTTAACTGAGTGTTGACTCCCAATCCAAAAGGCATTTTTTAGGGTAATATAGCCCGTTACGTATGATAAATCACTTTACAATCATCTATGATCGTTAGGAAAGATTTTAGTATATGGGAAAAATAATGACTGGTTTGACTCAGGTAAATATCCCACCGCACGTTCACCTAAGATTTTAATGAGCGTTTGTTATTCTCTTTAAATGTTTTGGATCCATAGGTGATTTGCATCTTTAATATGTTTCAAGCATGCATACCCGTTTTTAAAGCATGTGTAGAAGAAATCTCTTTCTTATAAAATTCCAAGCTATTAGGGACGACAACTAGTGGAATTTTCCAAACTTGGACAACAAAACTTCTCTGTTCATTTGTGGTGTGTGAAAATTTTTTCTTTACTTACATTTTTTATTGTTTTAAATTTTTTCCATACTTAAACTCTAAAATTTTCATTTTGTTGTGATCTATTTGCCTTTTTGGTTTACGGCATGAAAGGAGAGCGAAAACTCAAAGTTTTGATTTAAGAAAAAAGCATACATCTAAAATGGAAATGCACAATGCTCAAATGTAGGGAGAGATAATTCCAAAGAGTGTCTGTAATTTTTAGGGAATTTAAGCTGTTTTTAATTTTTATATATCTGGTTTATAAAATGTCGTGAAAAGGGGGAGGCGGCGTTTTTAACTAAGTGTTGACTCCTAATCCATAAGTCATTTCTTAGGGTAATATAGCCCGTTATGCATGATTAATCACTTTACAATCGTCTATGATCATTAGGTCAGCTTATTGTAAATGGGCAAAATAATGTCATGTTTGACTCGGGTAAATATCCCACCGCACGTTCACTTGAGAATTTAATGTGTGTTTGTTATTCTCTTTAAAAGGTTTGAATCCGTAGTTGATTTTCACCTTTAACATTTTTCAATCTTACATATCGATTTTTAATGCATGCATGGAATAAATCTCTTTCTTATAAAATTCCAAGCTGTTAGGGTTGAACAAGTGGAATTTCCCAAACTTGGACAAAAAAAAATTGTGTTCATTTGTGGTGCGTGAAAAATTTTCATTTTTTTGTGATCTAATTGCCTTTTTTGTTTGCGGGATGAAGTGAGAACGAAAACTAAAAGTTTTGATTTAAGAAAAAGCTGTACATCAAAAAAGGAAATGAACAAAGCACAAATGTAGAGAGAGATAATTCCGAAGAGTGTCTGGAATTTTTAGTAATTGTAAGCTCTTGTTAGTTTTTATATATCAGGTTTCGCAATCGTCAGGAAAAGGGGGAGGCTGGGGATTTTTAACTGAGTGTTGACTCCCAATCCATAAGTCATTTCATAGGGTAATATAGACCGTTACGCATGATAAATCACTTTACAATCATCAATGATCGTTAGGTCAACTTTTTGTATATGGGCAAAATAATGCTTTGTTTGACTCAGGTAAATATCCCACCACATGTTCACTTGAGAATTTAATGAGCGTTTGTTTTTCTCTTTAAAAGTTTTGCATCCATAGGTTATTTGCATCTTTAACATGTTTCAAGCATGCATATCCATTTTTAAAGCGTGTGTTGAAGAAATCTCTTTCTTATAAAATTCCAAGCTGTTAGGGTCAACAACTAGTGGAATTTCCCAAATTTGGACAACAAAACTTTTGTGTTTATTTGTGTTCTGTGAATAAATTTTCTTTACTTACATTTGTTTTTGTTTAAAATTTTTTGCATACATAAACTCTAAAATTTTCATTTTGTTGTGATCCATTTGCTTTTTTGGTTTACGTCATGAAGGGAGAGCGAAAACTCAAAGTTTTGATTTAAGAAAAAAGTGTACATCTAAAATGGAAATGCACAATGCTCAAATGTAGAGAGAGATAATTCCAAAGAGTGTCTATTTTTTTTAGGGAAAGTAAGATCTTTTTAATTTTTATATATCCGATTTTGCAAACGTCGGGAAAAGGGGGTTGCGGGGGATTTTTAACTTAGTGTTGACTCCCAATCCATAAGTCATTTCTTAGGGTAATATAGCTTGTTACGCATGATAAATCACTTTACAATCATCTATGATCATCAGCTCCGCTTTTTGTAAATGGGCAAAATAATGGCTTGTTCGACTCGGGTAAATATCCCACCGCAAGTTCACTTGAGAATTTAATGAGCGTTTGTTATTCTCTTTCAAACGCTTGGATCCATTGGTGATTTGGATCTTTAACATGTTTCAAGCATGCAGATCCGTTTTTAAAGCATGTGTGGAAGAAATCTTTTTCTTATAAAATTCCAAGCTGTAGGGTTGAACTAGTGGAATTTCAAAAACTTGGACAACAAAACTTTTGAGCTCATTTGTGGTGTGTGAATAAATTTTCTTTAATTACATTTGTTATTGTTTGAAATTTTTTCCATGCATAAATTCTAAAATTTTCATTTTGTTGTGATGTATTTGCCTTTTGGTTTATGGGATGAAGGGAGAGGGAAAACTCAAAGTTTTGATTTAAGTAAAAAGAGTACATCTAAAATGAAATGCACAATGCACAAATGTAGAGAGAGATAATTCCAAAGAGTGTCTGTAATTTTAAGGGATTGTGAGCACATTTTAGTTTTTATATATTAGGTTTTGCAATCGTCGGGAAAAGGGGGAGGCGGGGGTTTTTAACTGAGTGTTGACTCTCAATCCATAAGTCATTTCATAGAGTAATATAGCCCGTTATGCATGAGAAATAACTTTACAATCATCTTTGATCGTTAGGTCAGCTTTTTGTAAATGGGCAAAATATTGGCTTGTTTGACTCAAGTAAATGTCCCGCCACACGTTCACGTGAGAATTTAATGAGCGTTTGTTATTCTGTTTAAAAGTTTTAGATCCATAGGTGACTTGCATCTTTAACATGTTTCAGGCATGCATATCCGTTTTTCAAGCATGTGTGGAAGAAATCTCTTTCTTATAAAATTCCAAGCTATTGGGGGTTAACTAGTTGAATTTCCCAAACTTGGACAACAAAACGTTTTTCTTCATTTGTGGTGTGTGAATAAATTTTCTTTTCTAACATTTGTTATTGTTTTAAATTTTTTCCATACTTGAACTCTAAAATTTTCACTTGGTTGTGATCTATTTGCCTTTTTTGTTTACGAATGAAGGAGAGCAAAAACTAAAAGTTTTAATTTTATAAAAAAATGTACATCTAAAATGAAAATGCACAATGCACAAATGTAGAGAGAGATAATTCTAAAGAGTGTCTGTAATTTTTAGAGATTGTACGCTCTTTTTAGTTTTTATATATCAGGTTTTGCAATCGTTGGGAAAAGAGGGAGGCGGGGGATTTTTAACTGAGTGTTGACTCCCAATCCATAAGTCATTTATTAGGGTAATATAGCCCGTTACACATGATAAATGACTTCACAATCATCTATGATCGTTAGATCAGCTTTTTGTAAGTGGGTGAAATCTCTTTCTTTTAAAATTCCAAGCTATTTGGGTTGAACTAGTGGAATTTCCCAAACATGGACAACAAAACTTTTGTGTTCATTAGTGGTGTGTGAATAAAGTTTCTTTACTTACATTTGTTATTGTTTTAAATTTTTTCCAAACATAAACTCCAAAATTTTCATTTTTTTGTGATCTATTTGCCTTTTTGGTTTACAGGATGAAGGGAGAGCGAAAACTCAAAGTTTTGATTTAAGAAAAAAGTGTACATCTAAAATTAAAATGCACAATGCAAAAATATATAGAGAGATAATTCCAAAGAGTGTCTGTAATTTTTAGGGATTGTAAGCTCTTTGTAGTTTTTATATATATGGTTTTGCAATCGTCAGGAAAAGGGGGAGGCGGGGGATTTTTAACTGAGTCATGACTCCCAATCCATATGACATTTTCTTTGGGTAATATAGCCCGTTATGATAAATCATTTTACAATCATCTATGATCGTCAGGTCAGCTTTTTGTATATGGGCAAAATAATGGCTTGTTTGACTTTAGTAAATATCCCATGGCACCTTCACTTCAGAATTTAATGAGCATTTGTTACTCTTTTTAAAAGGTTTAGATCCATAGGTGATTTGCATCTTTAACATGTTTCAAGCATGCATATCCATTTTTAAAGCATGTGTGGATGAAATCTCTTTCTTATAAAATTCCAAGCTGTTAGGGTTGAACTAGTGGAATTTCCCAAACTTGGACAACAAAACTTTTGTGTTCATTTGTGGCGTGTGAATAAATTGTTTTTACTTACGTTTGCTTTAGTTTTAAATTTTTTCCATACATAAACTCTAAAATTTTCATTTTGTTGTGATCTATTTGCCTTTTTGGTTTACGGGATGAAGGGAGAGCGAAAACTCAATGTTTTAATTTAAGAAAAAAGTGTACATCTAAAATGGAAATGCATAATGCACAAATATAGAGAGAGATAACTCCAAAGAGTGTCTGTAATTTTTAGGGATTGTAAGTTCTTTTTAGTTTTTATATATCAGGTTTTGCAATCGTCAGGAAAAGGGGGAGGTGGGGGATTTTTAACTGAGTGTTGATTCCCAATCCATATGACATTTCTTTGGGTAATATAGCCCGTTACACATGATAAATCACTTTACAATCATCTATGATCGTCAGGTCAACTTTTTCTATTTGGGTAAAATAATGGCTTGTTTGACTCGGGTAAATATCCCACCACACGTTCTTTTGAGAATTTAATGAGCGGTTTTTATTGTCTATAAAAGGTTTGGATCCATAGGTGATTTACATCTTTAACATGTTTCAAGCACGCATATCTGTTTTTAAAGCATGCATGGAAGGAATCTCTTTCTGATAAAATTCCAAGCTGTTAGGGTCAACAACTTGTGGAATTTCCCAAACCTTGACAACAAAACTTTTGTGTTAATTTGTGGTGTGTGAATAAATTATCTTTAGTTACATTAGTTATTGTTTTAAATTTTTTCCATATATAAACTCTAAAAGTTTCATTTCGTTGTGATCTATTTGCCTTTTTGGTTTACGGCATGAAGGGAGAGCAAAAACTCAAACTTTTGATTTAACAAAAAAGTGTACATCTAAAATTGAAACGCACAATGGTCAAATGTAGAGGGAGATAATTCAAAAGAGTGTCTGTAATTTTTAGGGATTGTAAGCTCTTTTTAGTTTTTATTATCTGGTTTTTCAATCGTCGAGAAAAGGGGGAGGCGGGGGAGTTTTAACTGAGTGTTGACTCCAAATCCATAAGTCATTTCTTAGGGTAATATAGCACGTTACACATGATAAATCACTTTACAATCATCTATGATCGTTAGGTCAGCTTTTTGTAAATGGGAAATATAATGGCTTGTTTGACTCGGGTAAATATCCCACCGTACGTTCACTTGAGAATTTAACGAGTGTTTGTTATTCTGTTTAAAATGTTTGGATCCATAGGTGATTTGCATATTTAACATGTTTAAAGCATGCATATCCATTTTTAAAGCATGTGTGGATGAACTCTCTTTCTTATAAAATTCTAAGCTGTTAGGGTTGAACTAGTTGAATTTCCAAAACTTGGACAACAAAAATTTTGTGTTCATTTGTGGCGTGTGAATAAATTTTCATTACTGACATTTGTTATTTTTTAAAATTTTTTCAATTCATAAACTCTAAAATTTTCATTTTGTGGTGATCTATTTGCCTTTTTGGTTTACAGGATGAAGGGAGAGCAAAAACTCAAAGTTATAATTTCAGAAAAAAGTGTACATCTAAAATGGAAATGCAAAGTGCACAAATATAGAGAGAGATAATTCCAAAGAGTGTCTGTAATTTTTAGGGATTGTAAGCTGTTTTTAGTTTTTATATATATAAGGTTTTGCAATCGTCGGGAAAAGGGGGAGGCGGGGGATTTTTAATTGAGTGTTGACTCCCAATTCATATGACATTTCTTTGGGTAATATAACCCGTTACGTATGATAAATCACTTTACAATCTTCTATGGTCAGCTTTTTCTATATGGGTAAAATAATTGCTTGTTTAACTCGGGCAAATATCTCATTGCACGTTCACTTGAGAATTTAATGTGCGTTTGTTATTCTCTTTAAAAGGATTGGATCCATAGGTTATTTGCATCTTTAACATGTTTCAAGCATGCATATAAATTTTTAAAGCATGTGTGGAAGTAATCTCTTTCTTATAAAATTCCAAGCAGTTTGAACTAGTGGAATTTCCCAAACTTGGACAACAAAAATTTTGAGTTCATTTGTGGTGTGTGAATTAATTTTTTTTACTTACATTTGTTATTCTTTTAAATTTTTTCCATAAATAAACTCTAAAAGTTTTATTTTGTTGTGATCAATTTGCCTTTTTGGCTTACGGCATGAAGGGAGAGTGAAAAGTCAAAGTTTTGATTTAAGGAAAAAGTGTACATCTAAAATGGAAATGCACAATGCACAAATGTAGAGGGAGATAATTCAAATGAGTGCCTATAATTTTTAGGGATTGTAAGCTCTTTTTAATTTTTATATATCGGGTTTTGCAATCGTGGGGAAAAGGGGGAGTTGGGGGATTTTTAACTGAGTGTTGAATTCCAATCCATAAGTCATTTCTTAGGGTAATATAGCACGTTACACTTGATAAATCACTTTACAATCATCTATGATCGTTAGGTCAGCTTTTTGTAAATGGGAAAAATAATGGCTTGTTTGACTCGGGTAAATATCCCACCGCATGTTCACATGAGAATTTATTGAGTGTTTGTTATTATCTTTAAAAGGTTTGGATCCATAGTTTATTTGCATCTTTAACATGTTTAGAGCATGCATATTTAATTTTAAAGCATGTGTGGATGAAATCTCTTTCTTATAAAATTCCAAACTGTTAGGGTTGAACTAGTGGAATTTCCCAAACTTAGACAATAAAACTTTTGTGTTCATTTGGATGTGTGAATAAATTTTCTTTTCTTACATTTGTTTTTTTAAAATTTTTTCTATACGTAAACTCTAAATTTTTTATTTTGTTGTGATCTATTTGACTTTTTGGATGACGGGATGAAGGAAGAGCAAAAAGTCAAAGTTTTGATTTAAGAAAAAAGTGTATATCTAAAATGGAAATGCACAATGCACAAATATAGAGAGAGATAATTCCAAAGATGTCTGTAATTTTTAGGGATTGTAAGCTCTTTTTAGTTTTTATATATAAGGTTTCGCAATCGTCGAGAAAAGGGGGAGGCGGGGGATTTTTAACTGAGTGTTGACTCCCAATCCATATGACATTTCTTTGGGTAATATAGCCCGTTACGCATGATAAATCACTTTACAATCATCTATTATCGTCAGGTCAGCTTTTTTTATATGGGTAAAATAATGGCTTGGTTGACTCGTGTAGATATCCCACCGCATGTTCACTTGAGAATTTAATGAGCGTTTGTTATTCTCTTTAAAATATTTGGATCCATTGGTGATTTTCATCTTTAACATGTTTCAAGCATGCAAATCCATTTTTACAGCATGTGTGGAAGAAATCTCTTTCTTATAAAATTCCAAGCAATTAGGGTCAACAACTAGTGGAATTTCCCACACTTGGACCACAAAACTTTTGCGTTCATTTGTGGTGTGTGAATAAATTATCTTTACTTACATTTGTTATTGTTTTAAATTTTTTTCATACATAAACTCTAAAATTTTCATTTTGTTGTGATCTATTTGCCTTTTTGGTTTACGGCATGAAGAGAGAGCGAAAACTGAAAGTTTTGATTTAAGAAAAAAGTGTACATCTAAAATGGAAATGCACAATGCACAAATGTAGAGAGATATAATTCATAAGAGTGTCTGTAATTTTTAGGGATTGTAAGCTCTTTTTTGTTTCTATATATCCGGTTTTGCAATCGTTTTGAAAAGGGGGAGGCGGGGGATTTTTAACTGAGTGTTGACTCCCAATCCATAAGTCATTTCTTAGAGTAATATAGCCCGTTACTCATGATAAATCACTTTAAAATCATTTATGATCGTTAGGTCAGCTTTTTGTAAATGGGCAAAATAATGGCTTGTTTGACTCGAGTAAATATGCCACCGTACGTGCACTTGAGAATTTAATGAGCATTTTTTATTCTCTTTAAAAGGTTTGGATCCATAGGTGATTTGAATCTTTTACCTGTTTCAAGTATGCATATCCATTTTTAAAGCATGTGTGGATGAAATCTCTTTCTTATAAAATTCCAAGTTGTTAGGGTTGAACTAGTGGAATTTCCAAAACTTGGACAAAAAAACTTTTGTGTTCATTTGTGGTGTGTGAATAATTTTTTTTTACTTACATTTGTTATTGTTTTAAATTTTTTCCATACATAAACTCTAAAATTTTGATTTTTTGTCATCTATTTGCCTTTTTGGTTTAAGGGATGAAGGTAGAGCGAAAACTCAAAGTTTTGATTTAAGAAAAAAGGGTACATCTAAAATGGAAATGTACAATGCACAAATGTAGATACACATAATTCCAAAGAGTGTCTGTAATTTTTAGGGATTGTGAGCTCTCTTAAGTTTTTATAAAATCAGGTTTTGCAATCGTTGGGAAAAGGGGGATTTGGGGGAGGTTAATAACTAAGTGTTGACTCCGAATTCTTAAGTCATTACATAGAGTAATATAGCCCATTATGCTTGATAAACTACTTTACAATCATCTTGGATCATTAGGTCAGCTTTTTGTAAATGGGAAAAAAATGGCTTGTTTGACTCGGGGTAAATATCCCATAGCACGTTCACTTGAGAATTTAATGATTGTTTGTTATTCTCTTTAAAAGGTTTGGATCCATAGGTGATTTGAACCTTTAACATTTTTAAAGAATGCATATCAATTTTTAAAGCATACGTGGAAGAAATCTCTTTCTTTAAAAGTCCAAGTTGTTAGGATTGAACTAGTGGTATTTCCCAAACTTGGACAACAAAACATTTGTATTCATTTGTGTTGTGTGAATAAATTTTCTTTACTTACATTTGTCATTGTTTTAAATTTTTTCCACACATAATCTCTAAAATTTTCATTTTGTTGGGATCTTTTTGCCTTTTTGGTTTACGGAATGAAGGCAGAGCGAAAACTCAAAGTTTTGATTTAAGAAAAAAGAGTACATCTAAAATGGAAATGCACAATGCAAAAATGTAGAGAGAGATAATTCCAAAGAGTGTTTGTAATTTTAAGGGATTGTGAGCACTTTTTAGTTTTTATATATTAGGTTCGGCAATCGTCGGGAAAAGAGGGAGGCGGGGGATTTTTAACTGAGTGTTGACTCCCAATCCATAAGTCATTTCTTAGGGTAATATATCCCGTTACGCATGATAAATAACTTTACAATCATCTTTGATCGTTAGGTCAGCTTTTTGTAAGTGGGAAAAATAAAGGTTTATTTGACTCGGGTAAATATCCCACCACACGTTCACTTGAGAATTTAATGAGCGCTTGTTACTCTCTTTAAAAGGTTTAGATCCATAGGTGATTTGCATCCTTAACATGTTTCAAACATGCATATCAATTTTTAAAGCATGTGTGGATGAAATCTCTTTCTTATAAAATTCTAAGCTACTAGGGTTGAACTAGTGGAATTTCCAAAACATGGACAACAAATCTTTTGTTTTCATTTGTGGTGTGTGAATAAAGTTTCTTTACTTACATTTTATATTGTTTTAAATTTTTTTCCATACATAAACTCTAAAATTTTCATTTTTTTGTGATCTATTTGCCTTTTTGGTTTACAGGATGAAGGGAGAGCGAAAACTCAAAGTTTTGATTTAAGAAAAAAGTGTACATCTAAAATTAAAATGCACAATGCACAAATATAGAAAGAGATAATTCCAAAGAGTGTCTGTAATTTTTAGGGATTGTAAGCTCTTTTTAGTTTTTATATATATGGTTTTGCAATCGTCGGGAAAAGGGGGAGGCGGGAGATTTTTAACTGAGTCATGATTCCCAATCCATATGACATTTCTTAGGGTAATATAGCCCGTTACACATGATAAATCATTTTACAATCATCTATGATCGCCAGGTCAGCTTTTTGTATATGGGCAAAATAATGGCTTGTATGACTCTGGTAAATATCCCATCGCACGTTCACTTGAGAATTTAATGAGCGTTTGTTACTCTCTTTAAAAGGTTTAGATCCATTGGTGATTTTCATCTTTAACATGTTTCAAGCATGCATATCCATTTTTAAAGCATGTGTGGATGAAATCTCTTTCTAATAAAATTCCAAGATATTAGGGTTGAACTAGTGGAACTTCCCAAACTTAGACAACAAAACTTTTGTGTTCATTTGTGGTGTGTGAATAAATTTTATTTACTTACATTTGTTATATTTTTAAATTTTTTCCATACATAAACTCTAAAATTTTCATTTTGTTGTGATCTATTTTCCTTTTTGGTTTACGGGATGAAAGGAGAGCGAAAACTCAAAGTTTAAATTTAAGAAAAAAGTGTACATCGAAAATTGAAATTCATAATGCACAAATATAGAGAGAGATAATTCCAAAGAGTGTCTGTAATTTTTAGGGATTGTAAGTTCTTTATAGTTTTTATATATGTGGTTTTACAATCATCAGCAAAAGGGGAAAGCGGGGGATTTTTAACTGAGTGTTGACTCCCAATCCATATGACATTTCTTTGGGTAATATAGGACATTATGCATGATAAATCACTTTACAATCATCTATGATCGTCAGGTCAGCTTTTTGTAAATGGGTAAAATAATGGCATGTTTGACTCGGGTAAATATCCCACCTCACGTTCATTTGAGAATTTATTAGCATTTTTTATACTGTTTAAAAGGTTTGGATCCATAGGTGATTTGTATCTTTAACATGTTTCAAGCATGCATATCCATTTTTAAAGCATGTGTGGAAGAAATCTCTTTCTTATAAAATTCCAAGCTGTTAGGGTCAACAACTAGTGGAATTTCCCAAACTTGGACAAGAAAACTTTTGTGTTCATTTGCGGTGTGTGAATAAATTCACTTTACTTACATTAGTTATTGTTTTAAATTTTTTCCATACTAAACTCTAAAAGTTTCATTTTGTTGTGATCTATTTGCCTTTTTGGTTTACAACATAAAGGGAGAGCGAAAACTCAAAGTTTTGATTTAAGAAAAAAGTGTACATCTGAAATTGAAACGCACAATGGACAAATGTAGAGGTAGATAATTCAAAAGAGTGTCTATAATTTTTAGGGATTGTAAGCTATCTTTAGTTTTTATTATCTAGTTTTGCAATCGTTGGGAAAATGGGGAGGCGGGGGAGTTTTACCTGAGTGCTGACTCCAAATCCATAAGTCATTTTTTAGGGTAATATTGCATGTTACGCATGATAAATCACTTTACAATCATCAATGATAGTTTGCTCAGCTTTTTGTAAATGGGAAAAATAATGGCTTGTTTGACTTGGGTAAATATCCCACCGCACGTTCACTTCAGAATTTAATGAGCATTTGTTATTCTCTTTAAAAGGTTTGGATCCACAGGTTATTTTCATCTTTAACATGTTTCAAGCATGGATATCCATTTTTAAAGCATGTGTGGATGAAATCTCTTTCTTATAAAATTTCAAGCTTTTATGGTTGAACTAGTGGAATTTCCCAAACTTGGACAACAAAACTTTTGTGTTCATTTGTGGTGTGTGAATAAATTTTCTTTACTTACATTTTTTATTCTTTTAAAGTTTTTCCATACATAAACTCTAAAATTTTTATTTTGTTGTGATCTATTTGCCTTTTTGGTTTACGGGATGAAGGGAGAGCGAAAAACTCAAAGTTTTGATTTCAGAAAAAAGTGTACATATAAAATGGAAATGGATAATGAACAAATTTAGAGAGAGATAATTCCAAAGAGTGTCTGTAATTTTTAGGGATTGTGAGCTCTTTTTACTTTTTATATCAGGTCTTGCAATCGTCGAGAAAAGGGGAAGGCGAGGGATTTTTAACTGAGTGTTGACTCCCAATTCATAGGTCATTTCTTAGGGTAATATAGCCCGTTACGCATGATAAATCACTTTAAAATCATCTATGATTGCTAGGTTAACTATTTGTAAATGGGCCAAATTATGGCTTGCTTTACTTGGGTAAATACCTACCGCACGTTCACTTGAGAATTTATTGATCGTTTTTTATTCTCTTTAAAAGGTTTTGATCCAAAGGTCATTTGCATATTTAACATGTTTCAAGCATGCATATCCCTTTTTAAAGCATGTGTGGAAAAAATCTCTTTTTTATCAAATTCCAAGCTGTTAGGGTCAACAACTTGTGGAATTTCCCAAACTTGGACAACAAAACTTTTGTGTTCATTTGTGGGGTGTGAAAAAATTTTCTTTCCTGACATTTGTTATTGTTTTAAATTTTTTCCCTACATAAACTCTAAAATTTTTATTTTGTTGTGATCTATTTGCCGTTTTGGTGTATGGGATGAAGGCGGAGCGAAAAATCAAAGTTTTGATTGAAGAAAAAAGAGTACATCTAAAATGGAAATGAAAAATGCACAAATGTAGAGAGTGATAATTCCGAAGAGTGTTTGTAACTTTTGGGGATTGTAAACTCTTTTTTGTTTTTATATATTAGGTTTTGCAATCGTCAGGAAAAGGGGGAAGCGCGGGATTTTTAACTGAGTGTTGACTCCCAATCCATAAGTCATTTCTCAGGGTAATATAGCCCGTTACGCATGATAAATCATTTTACAATCATCTATGATCGTTAGGTCAGCTTTTTGTATATGGGAAAAATAATGGTTGTTTGACTCGGGTAAGTATCCCACCGGACGTTCACTTGAATGTTTAATGAGCATTAGTTATTCTCTTTAAATGGTTTGGATCCATAGGTGATTTGCATCTTTAACATGTTTCTAGCATGCATATCCATTTTTAAAGCATGTGTGGAAGAAATCTCTTTCTTATAAATGTCCAAGCTCTTAGGGTTGAACTAGTTGAATTTCCAAAACTTGGACAACAAAACTTGTGTGTTCATTTGTGGTGTGAGAGTAAATTTTCTTTACTTACATTTTTTATTGTTTTAAATTTTTTCCATACATAAACACTGAAATTTTCATTTTGTTGTGATCTATTTGCCTTTTTTGTTTACGGGATGAAGGGAGAGCGAAAACTCAAAGTTTTGATTTAAGAAAAAAGAGTACTTCTAAAATGGAAATGCATCATGCACAAACGTAGAGAGACATAATTCCAAAGAGTGTCTATAATATTTTGGGATTGTAAACTCTTTTTAGTTATTATATATTAGGTTTTACAATCGTGGAGAAAAGGGGGAGGCGGGGGATTTTTAACTGAGTGTTGACTCCCAATCCATAAGTCATTTCTTAGGGTAATATAGTCCTTTACGCATGATAAATCACTTTACGATCATCTATAATCGTTAGGTCAGCTTTTTGTAAATGTGAAAAATAATTGCTGGTTTGACTCAGGTAAATATCCCATCGCACGTACACTTGAGAATTTAATGAGCGTTTGTTATTCTCTTTAAAAGGTTTGGTTCCATAGGTGATTTGCATCTTTAACATGTTTCAAGCATGCATACCCATTGTTAAAGCATGTATGGAAGAAATCTCTATCTTATAAAATTCCAAGCTTTTAGGATTGAACTACCGGAATTTCCAAAACTTGGACAACAAAACTTTTGTGTTCATTTGAGGTGAGTGAATAAATTTTATTTACTTAAATTTTTTATTTTTTTAAATTTTTTACATTCATAAACTCTAAAATTTTCATTTTGTTGTGATCTATTTGCCTTTTTGGTTTACGGGATGAAGGGAGAGCGAAAACTCAAAGTTTTGATTTAAGAAAAAAGAGTACATCTAAAATGGAAATGCACATTACACAAATGAAGAGAGATATAATTCCAAAGAGTGTCTATAATTTTTGGGGATTGTAAGCTCTTTTTATTTTTTTATATATTAGGTTTTGCAAACTTCAGGAACAGGGGGAGGCGTGTGTTTACTCCCAATCTATAAGTCATTTCTTAGGGTAATATAGCCCCTTAGGCATGATAAATCACTTTACAATCATCTATGATCATTAGGTCATCTTTTTGTTGATGGGTAAAATAATAGCTTGTTTAACTCGAGTAAATATTCCACCACATGTTCACTTGAGATTTTAATGAGCGTTTGTTATTCTCTTAAAAAGGTTTGGATCCGTAGGTGATTTGCATCTTTAACATGTTTCAAACATGCATATCCATTTTTAAAGCATGTGTGGAAGAAATCTCATACTTATAAAATTCCAAGCTTTTAGGGTCAACAACTAGTGGAATTTCCCAAACTTGGACAACAAAACTTTTGCGTTCATTTGTGGTGTGTGAATAAATTTTCTTTACTAAAATTTTTTATTGTTTTAAATTTTTTCCATACATAAAATTTAAATTTTTTATTTTGTTGAGATCTATTTGCCTTTTTGGTTTACGAGATGAAGGGAGAACGAATACTCAAAGTTTTGATTTATGAAAAAAGAGTACACCTAAAATGGAAATGCACAATGCACAAATGTAGAGGTAGATAATTCCAAAGAGTGCCTGAAATTTTTACGGATTGTAAGCTCTTTTTAGTTTTTATATATCTGGTTGAGCAATCATCGGGCAAAGGGGGCGGCGGGGGATTTTTAACTGAGTGTTGACTCCCAATCCATAAGTCATTTCTAGGGGTAATCTATCCCGTTACGGATGATAAATCACATTACAATCATCTATGATCGTTAGGTCAACTTTTTTTAAATGGGCAAAATAAAGGCTTGTTTGACTCGTGTAAATATCCCACCACACGTTAACTTGAGAATTTAATGAACGTTTGTTATTCTCTTTAAAAGGTTTGGATCCATAGGTGATTTGCATCTTTAACATATTTCAAGCATGCATATCTGTTTTTAAAGCATGTGTGGAAGAAATCTCTTACTAATAAAATTCCAAGCTGTTAGGGGTTAACTAGTGGAATTTCCCAAACTTGGACAACAAAACTTTTGTCGTCATTTGTGGTGTGTGAATAAATTTTCTTTACTAACATTTTTTATTGTTTTAAATTTTTTCCATACATAAACTCTAAAATTTTCATTTGGTTGTGATCTATTTGCCTTTTTGGTTTACAGTATGAAGGGAGACCGAAAACTCAAAGTTTTTATTTAAGAAAAAAAAGTACATCTAAAATGGAAATGCATCATGTAAAAATTTAGAGAGACATAATTCCAAAGAGTGTCTATAATTTTTTGGGATTGTAAGCTCTTTTTAGTTTTTATATATTAGGTTTTGCAATCGTTGGGAAAAGGGGGAAGCAGGGGATTTTTAACTGAGTGTTGACTCCCAATCCATAAGTCATTTCTTAGGGTATTATAGCCCTTTACGCATGATAAATCACTTTACAATCATCTATGATCGTTTGGTTAGGTTTTTGTAAATGAGAAAAATATTTACTTGTTTGTATAAGGTAAATATCCCACCGCATGTTCACTTGAGAATTTAATGAGCGTTTGTTAATCTCTTTAAAAGGTTTGGATCCGTAGGTGTTTTGCCTCTTCAGCATGTTTCAAGCATGCATAACCATTTTTAAAGCATGTGTGGAAGAAATCTCTTTCTTATAAAATTCCAAGCTTTTAAGGTTGAACTAGCGAAATTTCCCAAACATGGACAACAAAGCTTTTGTGTTCATTTGAGGTGTATGTAAAAATTTTCTTCACTTAAATTTGTTATTGTTTTAAATTTTTTACATACATAAACTCTAAAATTTTCATTTTGTTGTGATCTTTTTGCCTTTTTGGTTTACCGGAGGAAGGGAGAGCAAAAACTCAAAGTTTTGTTTTAAGAAAAAATAATACATCTAAAATGGAAATGCATAATGCACAAATGTTGAAAGATATAATTCCAAAGAGTGTCAGTAATTTTTACGGATTTTAAGCTCTTTTTATTTTTTTATTTATCAAGTCTTGCAATCGTCGGGAAAAGGAGGCGGCTGGGGATTTTTAACTGAGTGTTGACTCCCAATCCATAAGTCATTTCTTAGGGTAATCTAGCCCGTTACGCATGATAAATCACTTTACAATCATCTATGATCATTAGGTCAGCTTTTTGTAAATGGGCAAAATAATGGCTTATTTAACTCGGGTAAATATCCCACCGCACGTTCACTTGACAATTTAATGAGCATTTGTTAGTCTATTTGAAAGGTTTTGATCCATAGGTGATTTTCATCTTTAACATGTTTCAAGCATGCATATC
Source organism: Aristolochia californica (assembly GCF_029961685.1). Classification (NCBI taxonomy): domain Eukaryota; kingdom Viridiplantae; phylum Streptophyta; class Magnoliopsida; order Piperales; family Aristolochiaceae; genus Aristolochia; species Aristolochia californica. The sequence continues at coordinate 26,047,854 of NW_027181992.1, forward strand.
CATTTTTAAAGCATATGTGGAAGAAATCTCTTTCTAATAAAACTCCACGTTGTTAGCGGTTAATTAGTAGAATTTCCAAAACTTGGACAACAGAACTTTTGTCTTGTTTTGTGGTGTGTGATTAAATTTTCTTTACTAACATTTTTTATTGTTTTAAATTTTTTCCACACATAAAATCTAAAATTTTCATTTTGTTGTGATCTATTTGCTTTTTTGGTTTACAGGATGAAGGGAGACCGAAAACTCAAAGTTTTCATTTAAGAAAAAAGAGTACATATAAAATGCAAATGCACAATGCAAAAATGTAGAGAGACATAATTCCAAGAGTGTCAGTAATTTTTAAGGATTGTAAGCTCTATTTAGTTTTTATATATCAGGTTTTGCAATCGTCGAGAAAAGGGGGAGGCAGGGGATTTTAACTGAGTGTTGACTCCCTATCCATAAGTCATTTCTTAGGGTAATATAGCCGTTATGTATGATAAATCACTTTACAATCACCTATGAACGTTAGGTCAGATTTTTTTAAATGGGCAAAATAATGGCTTGTTTGACACGGGTAAATATCCCACCGCCTGTTCACTTGAGAATTTAATGAGTGTTTGTTATTCTCTTTAAAAGGTTTGGATCCATAGGTGATTTGCATGTTTAACATGTTTCAAGCATGCATATCCATTTTTAAAGCATGTGTGGAAGTAATCTCTTTCTTATAAAATTCCAAGCAGTTAGGTTTGAACTAGCGGAATTTCCGAAACTTGGACAACAAAAATTTTGAATTCATTTGTGGTGTGTGAATTAATTTTTTTAATTAAATTTGTTTTTATGTTTTATTTTTTCCATACTTAAACTCTAAAATTTTCATTTTGTTGCGATCTATTTGCCTTTTTGGTTTACGGGATGAAGGGAGAGCGAGAACTCAAAATTTTTATTTAAAAAAAAAAGTACATCTAAATTGGAAATACACATTGCAAAAATGTAGAGAGATATAATTCCAAAGAGTGTCTGTAATTTTTAGGGACTGTGAACTCTTTTTAGTTTTTGTATATCAGGTTTTGCAATCGTCGAGAACAGGGGGAGGCAAGGAATTTTTAACTTAGTGTTGACTCCCGATCCATAAGTCATTTCCTAGGGTAATGTAGCCCAATACGCATGATAAATCACTTTTCCATCATCTATGATCGTTAGGTCAACTTTTTGTAAATGGGCAAAATAATGGCTTGTTTGAGTCGGGTAAATATCCCACCGATGGTTCACTTGAAAATTTAATGAGCATTTTTTATTCTCTTTAAAAGGATTGGATCCGTAGGTTATTTGCATCGTTAACATGTTTCAAGAATGCATATCCTTTTTTAAAGAATGTGTGGAAGAATCTCTTTCTTATAAAATTCCAAGCTGTTATGGTCAACAACTAGTGGAATTTCCAAAACTTGGACAACAAAATTTTGTGTTCATTTGTGGTGTGTGAACAAATTTTCTATACTGACATTTGTTATTGTTTTAAATTTTTTTGATACATAAACTCCAAAATTTTCATTTTGTTGTGATCTATTGGCCTTTTTGGTTTACGGGATGAAGGGAGAGCAAAAACTCAAAGTTTTGATTGAAGAAAAAATAGTACATCTAAAATGGAAATGAACAATGCACAAATGAAGAGAGAGATAATACCAGAGAGTGTCTATAATTTTTTGGGATTGTAAGCTCTTTTTAGTTTTTATATATTAGGTTTTGCAAATGTCGGGAAAAGTGGGTGGTGGGGGATTTTTAACTGAGTGTTGACTCCCAATCCGTAAGTAATTTCTTAGGGTAGTATAATCCGTTACGCATGATAAATCACTTTACAATCATCTATGATCGTTAGGTCAGCTTTTTGTAAATTGGTAAAATAATGGTTGTATGACTCGGGTAAATATCCCCCAGCATGTTCACTTGAGAATTTAATGAGCGTTTGTTATTCTCTTTAAAAGGTTTGGATGCATAGGTGATTTGCATCTTTAACATGTTTCAAGCATGCATATCCACTTTTAAAGCATGTGGGGATGAAATCTCTTTCTTATAAAATTCTAAGCTGTTAGGGTTGAACTAGTGGAATTTCCAAAACTTGGACAACAAAACTTTTGTGTTCATTTGTGGTACATGAATAAATTTTTTTTACTTACATTTGTTAGTATTTTAAAATTTTTCCATTCAACAACTCTAAAATTTTAATTTTGTTGTGATCTATTTGCCTTTTTTGTTTACGGGATAAAGGGAGAGCGAAAACTCAATGTTTTGATTTAATAAAAAAGAGTACATCTATAGTGAAAATGCACAATGCACAAATGTAGAGAGAGATAATTCAGAAAAGTGTCTGTAATTGTTAGTGATTGTGAGCTCTTTGTATTATATATCAGGTTCTGCAACCATCGAGAAAAGGGGGAGGTGCAGGATTTTTAACCGAGTGTTGACTCCCAATCCATAAGTCATTTCTTAGGGTAATATAGCCCGTTACGCATGATAAATCACTTTACAATCGTCTATGATCATTAAGTCAGCTTTTTGTAAATGGGCAAAATAATGGCTTGTTTGACTCGAGTAAATATTCCACCCCATGTTCACTTGAGAATTGAATGAGTGTATGTTATTCTCTTAAAAAGTTTGGATCCGTAGGTGATATGCATCTTTCACATGTTTCAAGCTTGCATATTCATTTTTAAAGCATGTGTGGAAGAAATCTCTGTCTTATAAAATTCCAATCTGTTAGGGACAACAACTGGTGGAATTTCCCACTTGGACAACATAACTTTTGTGTTCATTTGTGGTGGGTGAATAAATTTTCTTTACTAACATTTGTTATTCTTTTAAATATTTTGCTTACATAAACATTAAATTTTTTTATTTTGTTGTGATTTATATGACTTTTTGGTTTACGAGATGAAGGGAGAGCGAATACTCAAAGTTTTGATTTAAGAAAAAAGAGTACATCTAAAATGGAAATGCACAATGCACAGATGCAGAGAGAGATAATTCCAAAGTGTGTCTGTAATTTTTAAGGATTGTATGCTCTTTTTTGTTTTTATATATTAGGTTGTGCAATCATCAGGAAAAGGGAGAGGCAGGGGATTTTGAACTCAGTGTTGACTCCCAATCCATAAGTCATTTCTTAGGGTAATCTCTTCAAAAGGTTTGGATCCATAGGTGATTTGCATCTTTAACATGTTTCAAGCATGCATATCCATTTTTAAAGCATGTGTCGAAGTAATCTCTTTCTTATAAAATTCCAAGCAGTTAGGGTTGAACTAGTGGAATTTCCCAAACTTGGACAACAAAAATTTCGTGTTCATTTGTGGTGTGTAAATTAATTTTTTTTACTTACATTTGTTATTGTTTTAAATATTTTCCATACATAAACTCTAAAATTTTCATTTTGTTGTGATCTATTTGCCTTTTTGGTTTACGGGATGAAGGGAGAGCGAAAACTCAAAATTTTGATTTAAGAAAAAAGAGTACATCTAAAATGGAAATGCACAATGCACGAATGTAGAGAGATAAAATTCCAAAGAGTGTCTGCAATTTTTAGGGACTGTGAGCTCTTTTTAGTTTTTGTATATCAGGATTTCCAATCGTCGGGAAAAGGGGGTGGCAAGGGATTTTTAACAGAGTGTTGACTCCCAATCCATAAGTCATTTCTTAGGGAAATATAGTCCGTTACGCATGAAAAATGACTTTACAATCATCTATGATCGTTAGGTCAGCTTTTTGGAAATGGCCAAAATAATGGTTGTTTGACTCGGGTAAATATCCCACAGCATGTTCACTTGAGAATTTAATGAGCGTTTGTTATTCTCTTTAAAAGGTTTGGATGCATAGGTGATTTGCATCTTTAACATGTTTCAAGCATGCATATCCACTTTTAAAGCATGTGGGGATGCAATTCTCTTTCTTATAAAATTCCAAGCTGTTAGGGTTGAACTAGTGGAATTTCCAAAACTTGGACAACAAAACTTTTGTGTTCATTTGTGGTACATGAATAAATTTTTTTTACTTACATTTGTTAGTATTTTAAAATTTTTCCATTCAACTACTCTAAAATTTTAATTTTGTTGTGATCTATTTGCCTTTTTTGTTTACGGGATAAAGGGAGAGCGAAAACTCAATGTTTTGATTTAATAAAAAAGAGTAAATCTATAGTGAAAATGCACAATGCACAAATGTAGAGAGAGATAATTCAGAAAAGTGTCTGTAATTGTTAGTGATTGTGAGCTCTTTGTATTATATATCAGGTTCTGCAACCATCGAGAAAAGGGGGAGGTGCAGGATTTTTAACCGAGTGTTGACTCCCAATCCATAAGTCATTTCTTAGGGTAATATAGCCCGTTACGCATGATAAATCACTTTACAATCGTCTATGATCATTAAGTCAGCTTTTTGTAAATGGGCAAAATAATGGCTTGTTTGACTCGAGTAAATATTCCACCCCATGTTCACTTGAGAATTGAATGAGTGTATGTTATTCTCTTAAAAAGTTTGGATCCGTAGGTGATATGCATCTTTCACATGTTTCAAGCTTTCATATTCATTTTTAAAGCATGTGTGGAAGAAATCTCTGTCTTATAAAATTCCAATCTGTTAGGGACAACAACTGGTGGAATTTCCCACTTGGACAACATAACTTTTGTGTTCATTTGTGGTGGGTGAATAAATTTTCTTTACTAACATTTGTTATTCTTTTAAATATTCTGCTTACATAAACATTAAATTTTTTTATTTTGTTGTGATTTATATGACTTTTTGGTTTACGAGATGAAGGGAGAGCGAATACTCAAAGTTTTGATTTAAGAAAAAAGAGTACATCTAAAATGGAAATGCACAATGCACAGATGCAGAGAGAGATAATTCCAAAGTGTGTCTGTAATTTTTAAGGATTGTATGCTCTTTTTTGTTTTTATATATTAGGTTGTGCAATCATCAGGAAAAGGGAGAGGCAGGGGATTTTGAACTCAGTGTTGACTCCCAATCCATAAGTCATTTCTTAGGGTAATCTCTTCAAAAGGTTTGGATCCATAGGTGATTTGCATCTTTAACATGTTTCAAGCATGCATATCCATTTTTAAAGCATGTGTCGAAGTAATCTCTTTCTTATAAAATTCCAAGCAGTTAGGGTTGAACTAGTGGAATTTCCCAAACTTGGACAACAAAAATTTCGTGTTCATTTGTGGTGTGTAAATTAATTTTTTTTACTTACATTTGTTATTGTTTTAAATATTTTTCATACATAAACTCTAAAATTTTCATTTTGTTGTGATCTATTTGCCGTTTTGGTTTACGGGATGAAGGGAGAGCGAAAACTCAAATTTTTGATTTAAGAAAAAAGAGTACATCTAAAATGGAAATGCACAATGCACGAATGTAGAGAGATAAAATTCCAAAGAGTGTCTGCAATTTTTAGGGACTGTGAGCTCTTTTTAGTTTTTGTATATCAGGATTTCCAATCGTCGGGAAAAGGGGGTGGCAAGGGATTTTTAACAGAGTGTTGACTCCCAATCCATAAGTCATTTCTTAGGGAAATATAGTCCGTTACGCATGAAAAATGACTTTACAATCATCTATGATCGTTAGGTCAGCTTTTTGGAAATGGCCAAAATAATGGTTGTTTGACTCGGGTAAATATCCCACAGCACGTTCACTTGAGAATTTATTAGCGTTTGTTATTCTCTTTAAAAGGTTTGGATGCATAGGTGATTTGCAGCTTTAACATGTCTTAAGCATGCATATCCATTTTTAAAGCATGTGGGGATGAAATATATTTCTTATAAAATTTAAATCTGTTAGGGTTGAATTAGTGGAATTTCACAAACTTGGACAACAAAACTTTTGTGTTCATTTGTGGTGTGTGAATAAATTTTCTTTACGTACATTTGTTATTGTTTTAAATTTTTTCCATACATAATCTCTAAAATTTTCATTTTGTTGTGATCTATTTACCTTTTTGGTTCACGGAATGAAGGGAGTGTGAAAACTCAAAGTTTTGATTTAAGAAAAAATATTACATCTAAAAAGGAAATTCACAATTCACAAATGTAGAGAGAGATAATTCCAAAGATTGTCTGTAATTTTTAGGGATTGTGTGCTCTTGTTACTTTTTATATATCAGGTTTTGCAATCGACGCGAAAAGGGGGAGGCGGGGGATTTTTAACTAAGCGTTGACTCCCAATCCATAAGTCATTTCTTAGGGAAATATAGCTTGTTACGCATGATAAATCACTTTACAATCATCTATGATCGTTAGGTCAGTTTTATTAAATGGGCAAAATATTGCCTTGTTTGACTCGAGTAAATATCCCACAACACGTTCACTAGAGAATTTAATGAGCATTTGTTATTGTCTTTAAAAGGTTTGGATCCAAAGGTGATTTGCATCTTTAAAATGTTTCAAGCATGCATATCCATTTTTAAAGCATGTGTGGAAGAAATATCTTTCTTATAAAATTCCAATCTGTTAGGGTTGAGTTAGTGGACTTTCACAAACTTGGACAACAAAACTTTTGTGTTCATTTGTGGTGTGTGAATTAAATTTTTTTTACTGACATTTGTTATTGTTTTAAATTTTTTCCCTACATAAACTATAAAATTTTCATTTTGTTGTGATCTATTTGCCTTTTTGGTTTACGGGATGAAGGGAGAGCGAAAACTAAAAGTTTTTATTTAAGAAAAAAGAGTACATATAAAATGGAAATGCACAATGAAAAAATGTAGAGAAAGATAATTCCAATGAGTGTCTGTAATTTTTAGGGATTGTGAGCTCTGTTTAGTTTTTATATATCAAGTCTTGCAATCGTCGAAAAAAGTGGAAGGCGGGGGATTTTTAACTGAGTGTTGACTCCCAATCCATAAGTCATTTCGTCGGGTAATATAGCTTGTTACGCATGATAAATCACTTTACAATCATCTATGATCGTTAGGTCAGCTTTTTGTAAAGGGCAAAATAATGGTTGTTTGACTCGGGGTAAATATCCCACCGCACATTCACTTGAAAATTTAATGACGTTAGTTATTCTCTTTAAATGGTTTGGATCCATAGGTGATTTCAATCTTTAACATGTTTCAAGCATGCATATCCATTTTTAAAGCATGTGTGGAAGATATCTCTTTCTTATAAAATTCCAAGCTGTTAGGATTGAACTAGTGGAATTTCAAAAACTAGGACAACAAAACTTTTGTGTTCATTTGTGGTGTGAGAATAAATTTTCTTTACTTACATTTGTTATTTTTTAAAATTTTTTCCATACATAAACTCTAAAATTTTCATTTTGTTGTGATCTATTTGCCTTTTTGGTTTACGGGATGATGGGAGAGCGAAAACTCAAAGTTTTGATTTACGAAAAAAGAGTACATCTAAAATGGAAATGCATCATGCACAAATGTAGAGAGACATAATTCCAAAGAGTGTCTGTAATTTTTTGGGATTGTAAGCTCTTTTTAGTTATTATATATTAGGTTTTGCAATCGTTGAGAAAAGGCGGAGGCGGGGGATTTTTAACTAAGTGTTGACTCCCAATCCATATGTCATTTCTTAGGGTAATATAGCCCTTTATGCTTGATAAATCACTTTAAAATCTTCTATAATCGATAGGTTAGCTTTTTGTAAATGGGAAAAATAATTGCTTGTTTGACTCAGGCAAATATCCCACCGCACATTCACTTGAGAATTTAATGAGCGTTTGTTATTCTCTTTAAAAGGTTTGGATCGATAGGTGAATTGCCTCTTTAACATGTTTCAAGCATGCAAATCCATTTTTAAAGCATGTGTGGAAGAAATCTCTTTCTTATAAAATTCCAAGCTTTTAGGATTGAACTACCGGAATTTCCCAAACTTGGACAACAAAACTTTTTTGTTCATTTAAGGTGTGCGAATAAATTTTCTTTACTAGCATTTGTTATTGTTTTAAATTTTTTACATGTGTAAACTCTAAATATTTTATTTTGTTGTGATCTATTTGCCTTTTTGGTTTACGGGATAGAGGGAGAGCGAAAACTAAAAGTTTTGATTTAAGAAAAAAGAGTACATCTAAAATGGAAATGCACTATGCACAAATGAAGAGAGATATAATTCCAATGAGTGTTTGTAATTTTTAGGGATTGTAAACTCTTTTTATTTTTTAATATATTGGGTTTTTCAATCGTCGGGAACAGGGGGAGGCGGGGGATTTTTAACTTACTGTTTACTCCCAATCCATAAGTCATTTCTTAGGGTAATATAGCCCATTACACAAGATAAATAACTTTACAAACATCTATGATCATTAGGTCATCTTTTTGTAAATGGGCAAAATAATGGCTTGGTTGACTCGACTAAATATTCCACCGCTTGTTCACTTGAGATTTTAATGTGCATTTGTTATTCTCTTAATAAGGTTTGAATCCATAGGTGATTTTCATCTTAAACATGTTTCAAACATGCAAATCCATTTTTAAAGCATGTGTGGAAGAAATCTCTTTCTTATAAAATTCCAAGCTGTTAGGGTCAACAACTAGTGGAATTTCCCAAACTTGGGCAACAAAACTTTTGTGTTCATTTGTGGTGTGTGAATAAATTTTATTTACTAACATTTGTTATTGTTTTAAATTTTTTCCATACATAAAATTTGAAATTTTGATTTTGTTGTGATCTATTTGCCTCTTTGGTTTACGAGATAAAGGCAGAGCAAATACTTAAAGTTTTGATTTAAGAAAAAAGAGTACATCTAAAATGGAAATGCACAATGAACAAATGTAGAGATAGATAATTCCAAAGTGTGTCTGTAATTTTTAGGGATTGTAAGCTCTTTTTATTTTTTATATATCAGGTTGTGGAATCATCAGGAAAGGGGGAGGCGGGGGATTTTTAACTGAGTTTTGACTCCCAATCCATAAGTCATTTCTTAGGGTAATCTAGCCCGTTACACATGATAAATCACTTTACAATCCTTTATGATCGCTAGGTCAGCTTTTTTTAAATGGGCAAAATAACGGCTTGTTTGACTCGGGTAAATATCCTACCGCACGTTCACTTGAGAATTTAATGAGCGTTTGTTATTCTCTTTAAAAGGTTTGGATCCATAGGTGATATTCATCTTTAACATGTTTCAAGCATGCATATCTGTTTTTAAAGCATGTGTGGAAGAAATCTCTTACTCATAAAATTCCAAGCTGTTAGGGGTCAACTAGTGGAATTTCCCAAACCTGGACCACAAAACTTTTGTCATCATTTGGGCTCTGTGAATAAATTTTCTTTACTAATATTTTTTATTGTTTTAAATTTTTTCCATACATAAACTCTAAAATTTTCATTACGTTGTGATCTATTTGCCGTTTTGGTTTACAGTATGAAAGGAGAGCGAAAACTCAACGTTTTGATTTAAGAAAAAAGGGTACATCTAAAATGAAAATGCATCATGCACAAATGTAGAGAGACAAAATTCCAAAGAGTGTCTATAATTTTTTGGGATTGTAAGCTCTTTTTAGTTTTTATATATTAGGTTTTGCAATCGTCGAGAAAAAGGAGAGGCGGGGGATTTTTAACTGAGTGTTGACTCCCAATCCATAAATCATTTCTTAGGTAATATAGCCCTTTACACATGATAAGTCACTTTTTAATCATCTATGATCGTTAGGTCAGGTTTTTGTAAATGGGAAAAATAATTGCTTGTTTGACTCAGGTAAATATCCCACTGCATGTTCACTTGAGAATTTAATGAGCGTTTGTTATTCACTTTAAAAGGTTTGGATCCGCAGGTGATTTGCATATTTGACATGTTTCAAGCATGTATATCCATTTTTAAAGCATGTGTGGAAGAAATCTCTTTGTTATAAAATTCCAAGCTTTTAGGGTTCAACTAGCGGAACTTCCCAAACTTGGACAAAAAAACTTTTGTGTTCATTTGAGGTGCGTGTATGAATTTTCTTTACTTACATTTGTTATTGTTTTAAATTTTTTACATACAACAAATCTAAAATTTTCATTTTGTTGTGATCTATTTGCCTGTTTGGTTTACGGGATGAAGGGAGAGCGAAAACTCAAAGTTTTGATTTAAGAAAAAAGAGTTCATCTAAAACTGAAATGCACAATGCACAAATGTAGAAAGATATAATTCCAAAGAGTGTTTGTAATTTATAAGGATTGTACGCTCTTTTTATTTTTTTAAATATCAGGTTTTTCTATCGTCGGGAAAAAGGGGGGCGGGGGATTTTTAACTGAGTGTTCACTCCCAATCCATATGTCATTTCCTAGGGTAATATAGCCTATTATGCATGATAAATCACTTTACAAATGTCTATGATCATTAGGTCAGCTTTTTCTAAATGGGCAAAATAATGGCTTGTTTGACTCGAGTAAATATTCCACCTCATGTTCACTTGAGAATTGAATGAGTGTTTGTTATTCTCTTAAAAAGGTTTGGATCCGTAAGTGATTTGCATCTATAACATGTTTCAAGCATGCATATCCATTTTTACAGCATGTGTGGAAGAAATCTCTTTCTTATAAAATTCATACTTGTGAGGGTCAACAACTAGTGGAATTTCCCAAACTTGGACAACAAAACTTTTGTCATAATTTGTTGTGTGAATAAATTTTCTTTACTAACATTTGTTATTGTTTTAAATTTTCTCCATACATAAACTTTAAATTTATTTAATTTTTTGTGATATATTTGCCTTTTTGGTTTACGAGGTGAAGGGAGAGAGAATACTCAAAGTTTTGATTTAAGAAAAAATAGTAAATCTAAAATGGAAATGCACAATGAAAAAATGTAGACAGAGATAATTCCAAAGAGTGTCTGTAATTTTTAAGGATTGTAAGCTCTTTTTTGTTTTTATATATCAAGTTGGGCAATCATCGGTAAAAAGGGAAGGCGGGGGATTTTGAACTGAGTGTTGACTCCCAATCCATAAGTCATTTCTTAGGGTAATCTAGCCCGTTACACATGATAAATCACTTTACATTCATCTATGATCACTAGGTCAGCTTTTTGTAAATGGCCAAAATAATGGCTTGTTTGACTCGGGTAAATATCCCACCGCACATTCACTTGAGAATTTAATGAGCGTTTGTTATTCTCTTTAAAAGGTTTGGATCCATAGGTGATTTGCATCTTTAACATGTTTCAAGCAAGCATATCCGTTTTTAAGCATGTGTGGAAGAAATCTCTTTCTAATAAAATTCCAAGCCGTTAGGGGTTAACAAGTGGAATTTCCAAAACTTGGACAACAAAACTTTTGTCTTCATTTGTGGAGTGTGATTAAATTTCCTTTACTAACATTTGTTATTGTTTTAATTTTTTTCCATACATAAACACTAAAATTTTCATTTGGTTGTGATCTATTTGCCTTTTTGGTTTACGAGATGATGGGAGAGCGAAAACTCAAAGTTTTGATTTAAGAAAAAAGAGTTCATCTAAAATGGAAATGCAGAATGCACAAATGTAGAAAGATATAATACCAAAGAATGTCTGTAATATTTTGGGATTGTGAGCTCTTTTTATTTTTTTAAATATCAGGTTTTGCAATCATCGGGAAAAGGGGGAGGCGGGGGATTTTTAACTGAGTGTTGACTCCCAATCCATATGTCATTTCCTAGGGTAATATAGCCCGTTACGCATGATAAATCACTTTACAAACGTCTGATCATTAGGTCAGTTTTTCCTAAATGGGCAAAATAATGGCTTGTTTGACTCGAGTAAATATTCCACCGCATATTCACTTGAAAATTGATTGAGTGTTTGTTATTCTCATAAAAGGTTTGGATCCGTAGGTGAGTTGCATCTTTAACATGTTTCAAGCATGCATATCCATTTTTAAAGCATGTGTGGAAGAAATCTCTTTCTTATAAAATTCCAAGATGTTAGGATCAACAACTAGTGGAATTTCCCAAACTTGGACAACAAAACTTTTGTGTTCATTTCTGGTGTGCGAATAAATTTTCTTTACAAACATTTGATATTGTTTTAAATTTTCTCCATACAAAACTTTAAATTTATTTATTTTTTTATGATTTATTTGCCTTTTTGGTTTACGAGATGAAGGGAGAGCGAATACTCAAAGTTTTGATTTAAGAAAAAAAATTAAATCTAAAATGGAAATGCACAATGCAAAAATGTAGACAGAGATCATTCCAAAGAGTGTCTGTAATTTTTAAGGATTGTAATCTCTTTTTAGTTTTTATATATTAGGTTGTGCAATCATCGGGAAAAGGGGGAGGCGGGTAATTTTGAACTGAGTGTTGACTCCCAATCCATAAGTCATTTCTTAGGATATTCTAGCCCGTTACGCAAGATAAATCACTTTACAATAATCGATGATCACTAGTTCAGCCTTTTGTAAACGGCCAAATAATGGCTTGTTTGACTCGGGTAAATATCCCACCGCACGTTCACTTGAGAATTTAATGAGCGTTTGTTATTCTCTTTAAAAGGTTTGGATCCAAAGGTGATTTGCATCTTTAACATGTTTCAAGCAAGCATATCCGTTTTTAAGCATGTGTGGAAGAAATCTCTTTCTAACAAAATTCCAAGCTGTTAGGGGTTAACTTGTAAAATTTCCCACACTTGGACAACAAAACTTTTGTCTTAATTTATGGTGTGTGATTAAATTTTCTTTACTAACATTTGTTATTGTTTTAAATTTTTTCCATACATAAACACTAAAATTTTCATTTAGTTGTGATCTATTTGCCTATTTGGTTTACGAGATGAAGGGAGAGTGAAAATAAAAGTTTTGATTAAAGAAAAAATAGTTCATCTAAAATGGAAATACACAATGCACAAATGTAGAAAGATATAATTCCAAAGAGTGCCTGTAATTTTTTGGCATTGTAAGCTCTTTTTATTTTTTTAAATATCAAGTTTTGCAATCGTCGGGAAATGGGGGAGGCGGGGGATTTTTAACTGAGAGTTGACTCCCAATCCATATGTCATTTCCTAGGGTAATAGAGCTCATTACGCATGATAAATCACTTTACAAATGTCTATGATCATTAGGTCAGCTTTTTGTAAATGGGCAAAATAATGGCTTGTTTGACTCGAGTAAATATTCCACCGCATGTTCACTTGAGAATTGAATGAGTGTTTTTGGATCCATAGGGGATTTGCATCATTAACATGTTTCAAGCATGCATATCCATTTTTAAAGCATGTGTGGAAGAAATCTCTTTCTTATAAAATTCCAAGCTGTTAGGGTTAACAACTAGTGGAATTTCCCAAACTTGGACAACAAAACTTTTATGTTCATTTGTGGTGTGTGAATAAATTTTCTTTACTAACATTTGTTACTGTTTTAAATTTTCTCCATACATAAACTTTAAATTTATTTAATTTTTTGTGATTTATTTGTCTTTTTGGTTTACGAGATGAAGGGAGAGCGAATACTCAAAGTTTTGATTTAAGAAAAAAAAGTAAATCTAAAAAGGAAATGCACAATGCAAAAATGTAGAGAGAGATAATTCCAAAGAGTGTCTGTAATTTTTAAGGATTGTAAGCTCTTTTTAGTTTTTATATATCAGGTTGTGCAATCATCGGGAAAAGGGCGAGGCGGGGGATTTTGAACTGAGTGTTTTTATTCTCACTTTACAATCATCTATGATCGCTAGGTCAGGTTTTTGTAAATGGGCAAAATAATGGCTTGTTTCACTCAGGTAAATATCCCACCGCCCGTTCACTTGAGAATTTAATGAGCATTTGTTATTCTCTTTAAAAGGTTTTCATACATAGGTGATTTGCATGTTTAACATGTTTCAAGCATGCATATCCATTTTTAAAGGATGTGTGGGAGAAATCTCTTTCTTATAAAATTCCAAGCTGTTATGGTTGAACTAGTGGAATTTCCCAATCTTGGACAACAAAATTTTTTTGTTCATATGTGGTGTGTGAATTAATTTTTTTACTTACATTTTTTATTTTTTTAAATATTTTCCATACATAAACTGTAAAATTTTCATTTTGTTGTGATCATATTGAGTGTCTGTAACTTTTAGGGATTGTGAGCACTTTTTAGTTTTTGTATATCAGATTTTGGAATCGTCAGGAAAAGGAGGAGCCAAGGAATTTTTAACTGAGTGTTGACTCCCAATCCATAAGTCTTTTCTTAGGGTAATATAGCCCATTATGCATGATAAATCACTTTTCCATCCTCGGTGATCGTTAGGTCAACTTTTTTGTAAATGGGCAAAATGATGGCTTGTTTGACTCGGGTAAATATCCCACCGATCGTTCACATGATACTTTAATGAGCGTTTATTATTCTCTGTAAAAGGTTTGGATCGTTAGGTGATTTGCATCTTTAACATGTTTCAAATATGCATATCCATTTTTGAAGATGGTGTGGAAGAAATCGCTTTCTTCTAAAATTCCAAGCTGTTAGGGTCAACAATTAGTGCAATTTACATAACTTGGACAACAAAAATTTTGTGTTCTTTTGTGGTGTGTGAATAAATTTTCTAGACTTACATTTGTTATTGTTTTAAATTTTTTTGATACATAAACTCTAAAATTTTCATTTTGTTGTGATCTATTTGCCTTTTTGGTTTACGGGATGAAGGGAGAGCGAAAACTCAATGCTTTGATTGAAGAAAAAAGAGTACATCTAAAATGGAAATGCATCATGCACAAATGTAGAGAGACAAAATTCCAAAGAGTGTCTATAATTTTTTGGGATTGTAAGCTCTTTTTAGTTTTTATATATAAGGTTTTGCAATCGTCGAGAAAAAGGGGAGGCGGGGGATTTTTACATGAGTGTTGACTCCCAGTCCATAAATCATTTCTTAGGTAATATAACCATTTACGCATGATAAGTCACTTTATAATCATCTATGATCGTTAGGTCAGGTTTTTGTAAATGGGAAAAATAATTGCTTGTTTGACTCAGGTAAATATCCCACCGCATGTTCACTTGAGAATTTAATGAGTGTTTGTTATTCACTTTAAAAGGTTTGGATCCGTAGGTGATTTGTATATTTGACATGTTTCAAGCATGTATATCCATTTTTAAAGCATGTGTGGAAGAAATCTCTTTCTTATAAAATTCCAAGCTTTTAGGGTTCAACTAGCGGAACTTCCCAAACTTGGATAAAAAAACTTTTGTGTTCATTTGAGGTGCGTGTATGAATTTTCTTTACTTACATTTGTTATTGTTTTAAATTTTTTACATAAATCAAATCTAAAATTTTCATTTTGTTGTGATCTATTGGCCTGTTTGGTTTGCGGGATGAAGGGAGAGTGAAAACTCAAAGTTTTGATTTAAGAAAAAAGAGTTCATCTAAAACTGAAATGCACAATGCACAAATGTAGAAAGATATAATTCCAAAGAGTGTTTGTAATTTATATGGATTGTACGCTCTTTTTATTTTTTTAAATATCAGGTTTTGCTATCGTCGGGAAAAAGGGGAGGCCGGGGATTTTTAACTTAGTGTTGACTCCCAATCCATATGTCATTTCCTAGGGTAATATAGCCTGTTACGCATGATAAATCACTTTACAAACGTCTATGATCATTAGGTTAGCTTTTTCTAAATGGGCAAAATAATGGCTTGTTTGACTAGAGTAAATATTCCACCGCATGTTCACTTGAGAATTGAATGAGTGTTTGTTATTCTCTTAAAAAGGTTTGGATCCGTAGGTGATTTGCATTTATAACATGTTTCAAGCATGCATATCCATTTTTACAGCATGTGTGGAAGAAATCTCTTTCTTATAAAATCCAACCTGTTAGGGTCAACAACTAGTGGAATTTCCCAAACTTGGACAACAAAACTTTTGTGATAATTTGTGGTGTGTGAATAAATTTTCTTTACTAACATTTGTTATTGTTTTAAATTTTCTCCATACATAAACTTTAAATTTATTTAATTTTTTGTGATATATTTGCCTTTTTGGTTTACGAGATGAAGGGAGAGCGAGTACTCAAAGTTTTGATTTAAGAAAAACCAGTAAATCTAAAATGGAAATGCACAATGCAAAAATGTAGACAGAGATAATTCCAAAGAGTGTCTGTAATTTTTAAGGATTGTAAGCTCTTTTTAGTTTTTATATATCACGTTGGGCAATCATTGGGAAAAGGGGGAGGCGGGGGATTTTGAACTGAGTGTTGACTCCCAATCCATGAGTCATTTCTTAGGGTAATCTAGCCCGTTACACACAATAAATCACTTTACAATCATCTATTATCACTAGGTCAGCTTTTTGTAAATGGGCAAAATAATGGCTTGTTTGACTCGGGTAAATATCCCACTGCACATTCACTTGAGAATTTAATGAGCGTTCGTTATTCTCTTTAGAAGGTTTGGATCCATAGGTGATTTGCATCTTTAACATGTTTCAAGCAAGCCTATCCGTTTTTAAGCATGTGTGGAAGAAATCTCTTTCTAATAAAATTCCAAGCTGTTAGGGGTCAACAAGTGGAATTTCCCCAACTTGGACAACAAAACTTTTGTCTTCATTTGTGGTGTGTGATTAAATTTTATTTACTAACATTTGTTATTGTTTTAATTTTTTTCCATACATAAACACTAAAATTTTCATTTGGTTGTGATCTATTTGCCTTTTTAGTTTACAAGATGAAGGGAGAGCGAAAAACTCAAAGTTTTAATTTAAGAAAAAAGAGTTCATCTTAAATGGAAATGCAGAATGCACAAATGTAGAAAGATATAATACCAAAGAGTGTCTGTAATTTTTCTGAATTGTAAGCTCTTTTTTGTTTTTATATATCAAGTTGGGCAATCATCGGTAAAAAGGGAAGGCGGGGGATTTTTAACTGAGTGTTGACTCCCAATCCATAAGTCTTTTCTCGGGTAAATATCCCACCGATCGTTCACATGATACTTTAATGAGCGTTTATTATTCTCTTTAAAAGGTTTGGATCGTTAGGTGATTTGCATCTTTAACATGTTTCAAGAATGCATATCCATTTTTGAAGCTTGTGTGGAAGAAATCTCTTTCTTCTAAAATTCCAAGCTGTTAGGGTCAACAATTAGTGCAATTTACATAACTTGGACAACAAAACTTTTGTGTTCATTTGTGGTGTGTGAATAAATTTTTCTAGACTTACATTTGTTATTGTTTTAAATTTTTTTGATGCATAAACTCTAAATTTTCATTTTGTTGTGATCTGTTTGCCTTTTTGGTTTACGGGATGAAGGGAGAGCGAAAACTCAATGCTTTGATTGAAGAAAAACGAGTACATCTAAAATGGAAATGCACAATGCATAAATTTAGAGAGCAAAAATACCAAAGAGTGTCTTTAATTTTTAGGGATTTTAAGCTCTTTTTAGTTTTTATTTATTAGGTTTTGCAATCGTCGGGAAAAGGGGGAGGCAGGGGATTTTTAACTGAGTGTTGACTCCCAAACCATAAGTCATTTCTTAGGGTAATATAGTCCGTTACGCATAATAAATCACGTTACAATCATCTTTGATCGTTAGGTCAGCTTTTTGTAAATGGGCAAAATAATGGTTATTTGACTCGGGTAAATATCCCACAGCACGTTCACTTGAGAATTTAATGAGCCTTTGTTATTCTCTTTAAAAGGTTTGGATGCATAGGTGATTTACATCTTTAACATGTTTCAAGCATGCATATCCATTTTTAAAGCATGTGGGGTTGAAATCTCTTTCTTATAAAATTCTAAGCTGTTAGGGTTGAACTAGTTGAATTTCCCAAACTTGGACAACAAAACTTTTGTGTTCATTTGTGGTGTGTGAATAAATTTCTTTACTTATATTTGTTGTTGTTTTAAAATTTTTCCATGCATCAACTCTAAAATTTTCCTTTTGTTGTGATCTATTTGCCTTTTTTTTTTACGGGATGAAGGAAGAGGGAAAACTCAATGTCTTGATTTAAGAAAAAAGACTACATCTAAAGTGGAACACAATGGACAAATGTAGAGAGAGATAATTCCAAAGAGTGTCTGTAATTTTTAGGGATTGTGAACTCCTTTTAGTTTTTGTATATTAGGTTTTGCAATCGTTGGGAAAAAGGGGGAGGCGGGGGAGTTTTAAGAGAGTGTTAAATCCTTTTCCATAAGTCATTTCTTAGGGTAATATAGCCCGTTACGCATGATAAATAACTTTACAATCATCTATGATTATTAGGTCAACTTTTTGTAAATGGGCAAAATAATGGCTTGTTTGACTCGGGTAAATATCCCACAACACGTTCACTTGAGAATTTAATGAGCTTTTGTCATTCTCTTTAAAAGGTTTGGATGCATGGGTGATTTGCATCTTTAACATGTTTCAAGCATGCATACCCATGTTTAAAGCATGTACGAAAGAAATCTCTTTCTTATAAAATTCCAAGTTGTTAGGGTTGAACTAGTAAAATTTCACAAACTTGGACAACAAAACATTTGTGTTCATTTGTGGTGTGTGAATAAATTTTCTTTAAGTACATTTATTATTGTTTTAAATTTTTTCCAAACATAAACTTTAAAATTTTCATTTTGTTGTGATCTATTTGCCTTTTTGGTTTACGGGATGAAGGGCGAGTGAAAACTCAAAGTTTTAATTTAAGAAAACAGAGAACATCTAAAATGGAAATTAACAATGCAAAAATATAGAGAGAGATAATTCCAAAGAGTGTTTGTAATTTTAAGGGATTGTGAGTTCTTTTTAGTTTTTATGTATCAGGTTTTGCAATCGTCGGGAAAAGCGGGAGGCGGGGGATTTTTCACAAAGTGTTGACTACAATCCATAAGTCATTTCTTATGGTAATATAGCCCGTTACGCATGATAAATCACTTTACAATCATATATGATCGTTAGGTCAGTTTTTTAAAATGTGAAAAATAATGGCTTGTTTGACACGGGAAAATATCCCACATCACGTTTACTGTAGAATTTATTGAGCGTTTGTTAGTCTCTTTAAATGGTTTGGATCCATACATGATTTGCCTCTTTAACTTGTTTCAAGCATGCATATCCATTTTTAAAGCAAGTGTGGAAGAAATCTCTTTCTCGTAAAATTCCAAGTTGTTAGGGTTAAACTAGTGGAATTTCCCAAACTTGGACGACAAAAGTTTTGTGTACATTTGTGGTGTGTGAATAAAATTCTTTTCATTACATTTGTTATTTTTTAAAATGTTTCCATAAACTCTATAATTTTCAATTTGTTGTAACCTATTTGCCTTTTTGGTTTACGGGATGAAGGGAGAGCGAAAACTAAAAGTTTTGATTTCAGAAAAAAGAGTACGTATAAAATGGAATTGCACAATAAAAAAATGTAGAGAGAGATAATTCCATAGAGTGTCTGAAATTTTTAGGGATTGTGAGCTATTTTTAGTTTTTATATATCATGGTCTGGCAATCATCTGGAAAAGGGGAAGGCGGGGGATTTTTAATTGAGTGTTGACTCCCAATCCATATGTCATTTCTTAGGGTAATATATTAAGCATGATAAATCACTTTACAATCATCTATGATTGTTAGGTTAGCTTTTTGTAAATGAGCAAAATTATGGTTTGTTTTACTCGGGTAAATATCCCACCGCACGTTCACTTAAGAATTTAATGAGCGTTTGTTATTCTCTTTAAAAGGTTTTGATCCAAAGGTCAGTTGCATCTTTAACATGTTTCAAGCAAGCATATCCCTTTTTAAAGCCTGTGTGGAAGAAATCTCTTTTTTCTAAAATTCCAAGCTGTTAGGGTCAACAACTTGTGGAATTTGCCAAACTTGGACAACAAAACTTTTGTGTTCATTTGTGGGGTGTGAATAAATTTTATTTACTGACATTTGTTATTGTTTCAAATTTTTTCCCTACATAAACTTTAAAATTTTCATTTTGTTGTGATCTATTTGCCGTTTTGGTTTACGGGATGAGGGGAGTGCGAAAACTCAAAGATTTGATTGAAAAAAAAAGAGTACATCTAAAAGAGGAATGAAAAATGCACAAATGTAGAGAGAGATAATTCCAAAGAGTGTTTGTAATTTTTGGGGATTGTAACTCTTTCTAGTTTTTATATATTAGGTTATGCAATCGTCGGGAAAAGGGGGAAGCGGGGGATTTTTAACTGAGTGTTGACTCCCAATCCATAAGTCATTTCTTAGGGTAATATAGCCTGTTACGCATGATAAATTACCTTACAATCATCTATGATTGTGAGGTCAAGTTTTTTTAAATGGGCAAAATAATGGCTTGTTTGACTCGATTAAATATCCCACCGCCCGTTCACTTGAGAATTTAATGAGCGTTTGTTATTCTCTTTAAAAGGTTTTGATCCATAGGTGATTTTCATATTTAACTTGTTTCAAGCATGCATATCTATTTTTAAAGCATGTGTGGAAGAAATCTCTTTCTTACAAAATTCCAAGTTTTTAGGGTTGAACTAGTGGAATTTCCCAAACTTGGACAACAAAACTTTTGTGTTCATTTGTAGCGTGAGAATAACTTTTCTTTACTTACACTTGTTATTGGTTTACATTTTTTCCAAAAATAAACTCTAAAATTTTCATTCTGTTGTGATCTATTTACCTTTTTGGTTTACGGGATGAAGGGAAAGCGAAATCTCAAACTTTTGATTTAAGAAAAAAGAGTACATCTAAAATGGATATGCACAATGCATAATTGTAGAGAGATATAATTCCAAAGTGTGTCTATAATTTTTAGGGATTGTGACCTCTTTTTTGTTTTTGTATATCAGGATTTGCAATCGACGGGAAAAGGGGGAGGTGGGGGATTTTTAAATGTGTGTTGAATCCCACTCCATAAGTCATTTCTTAGGGTAACATATCCCGTTAGACATGATAAATCAGTTTACAATCATTTGGTCAGCTTTTTTGTAAATGGGCAAAATAATGGTTTGTTTGACTCAGGTAAATATCCCACCGCACGTTCACTTGAGAATTTAATGAGCGTTTATTATTCTCTTTAAAAGGTTTGGATTCGTATGGATTTGCATCTTTAACATGTTCAAAGCCTGCATATCCATTTTTCAAGCATGTGTTAAAGAAATCTCTTTCTTATAAAATTCCAAGCTGTTAGGGTCAACAACTAGTGGAATTTTCCAAACTTGGACAACAAAATTTTTGTTTTCATTTGTGGATGTTTGAATAAATTTTCTTTACTTAAATTTGTTGTTGTTTTAAATTTTTTCCATACATAAACTCTAAATTTTTTGATTTTCTTGTGATCTTTTTGCCTTTTTGGTTTACTGGAAGAAGGGATAACGGAAACTGAAAGTTTTGATTTAACTAAAAAGAGTACATCTAAAATGGAAATGCACAATGCACAAATGTAGGGAGAGATAATTCCAAAGAGTGTTTTTAATTTTTAGGAATTGTAAGCTCTTTTTAGTTTTTATATATCATGTTTTCCAATCATCGAGAAAAGGGGGAGGCAAGGGATATTTAGCCGAGTGTTGACTCCCAATCCATAAGTCTTTTGTTAGGGTAATATAGCCCGTTACACATGATAAATCAGTTTACAATCATCTATGATCGTAAGATCATCTTATTGTAAATGGGCAAAATAATGTCTTGTTTGACTCAGGTAAATGTCCCACTGCACGTTCTCTTGATAATTTAATGAGCGTTTGTTTTTCTCTTTAAAAGGTTTGGATCCAGAGGTGATTTGCATCTTTAACATGTTTCAAGCATGCATATCCATGTTTAAAGCATGGGCGGAAGAAATCTCTTTCTTATAAAATTCCAAGTTGTTAGGGTTGAACTAGTGAAATTTCACAAACTTGGACAACAAAACATTTGTGTTCATTTGTGGCGTGTGAATAAATTTTCTTTAAGTACATTTGTTATTGTTTTAATTTTTTTCCATACATAAACTCTAAAATTTTCATTTTGTTGTGATCTATTTGCCTTTTTGGTTTACGGGATGAAGGGAGAATGAAAACACAAAGTTTTGATTTAAGAAAACAGAGAACATCTAAAATGAAAATTCACAATGCACAAATATAGAGAGAGATAATTCGAAAGAGTGGCTATAATTTTTAGGGATTGTGTGCTATTTTTAGTTTTTATGTATCAAGTTTTGTAATCGTCAGGAAAAGTGGGAGGCAGGGGATTTTTAACAAAGTGTTGACTCCAATCCATAAGTCATTTCTTAGGGTAATATAGCCCGTTACACATGATAAATCACTTTACAATCATCTATGATCGTTAGGTCAATTTTTAAAAATTGGCAAAATAATGGCTTGTGTTACTCGGGTAAATATCCCACATCATGTTTACTGTAGAATTTATTGAGCGTTTGTTATTCTCTTTAAAAGGTTTGGATCCATACATGATTTGCATCTTTAACTTGTTTCAAGCATGCATATCCATTTTTAAAGCATGTGTGGAAGAAATCTCTTTCTTATAACATTCCAAGCTGTTAGGGTTAAACTAGTGGAATTTCCCAAACTTGGACAACAAAACTTTTGAGTTCATTTGTGGTGTGTGAATAAAATTTTTTCATTACATTTGTTATTTTTTTAAATTTTTCCATAAACTCTATAATTTTCAATTTTTTGTGACATATTTCCCTTTTTGGTTTACGGGATGAAGGGAGAGAGAAAACTAAAAGTTTTGATTTTAGAAAAAAGAGTACGTATAAAATGGAATTTCACAATAAACAAATGTAGAGAGAGATAATTCCATAGAGTGTCTGTAATTTTTAGGGATTGTGAGCTCTTTTTAGTTTTTATATATCAGGTCTGGCAATCATCGGGAAAAGGGGAAGGCGGGGGATTTTTAATTGAGTGTTGACTCCCAATCCATATGTCATTTCTTAGGGTAATATATTACGCATGATAAATCACTTTACAATCATCTATGATTGTTAGGTTCGCTTTTTGTAAATTGGCAAAATTATGGCTTGTTTTACTCGGGTAAATATCCCATCGCACGTTCACTTAAGAATTTAATGAGCGTTTGTTATTCTCTTTAAAAGGTTTTGATCCAAAGGTCATTTGCATCTTTAACATGTTTCAAGCATGCATATCCCTTTTTAAAGCATGTGTGGAAGAAATCTCTTTTTTCTAAAATTCCAAGTTGTTAGGGTCAACAACTTGTGGAATTTGCCAAACTTGGACAACAAAACTTTTGTGTTCATTTTTGGTGTGTAAATAAATTTTATTTACTGACATTTGTTATTTTTTTAAATTTTTTCCCTACATAAACTCTAAAATTTTCATTTTGTTGTGATCTATTTGCTGTTATGGTTTACGGGATGAAGGGAGAGTGAAAACTCAAAGTTTAGATTGAAGAAAAAAGTGTACATCTAAAAAAGAATTTAAAAATGCATAAATGTAGAGAGAGATAATTCCAAAGAGTGTTTGTAATTTTTTGTGATTGTAAACTCTTTCTAGTTTTTATATATTTGGTTATGGAATCGTCGGGAAAAGGGGGAAGCGGGGGATTTTTAACTGAGTGTTGACTCCCAATCCATAAGTCATTTCTTAGGGTAATATAGCCCGTTACGCATGATAAATCACCTTACAATCATCTATGATCGTGAGGTCAAGTTTTTGTAAATGGGCAAAATAATGGCTTGTTTGACTCGGGTAAATATCCCACCGCCAGTTCACTTCAGAATTTAATGAGCATTTGTTATTCTCTTTAAAAGGTTTTGATCCATAGGTGATTTGCATATTTAACTTGTTTCAAGCATGCATATCCATTTTTAAAGCATGTGTGGAAGAAAACTCTTTCTTACAAAATTCCAAGTTTTTAGGGTTGAACTAGTCGAATTTCCCAAACTTGGACAACAAAACTTTTTTGTTCATTCGTAGGGTGAGAATAACTTTTCTATACTTACATTTGTTATTGTTTTTCATTTTTTCCATAAATAAACTCTAAAATTTTTATTTTGTTGTGATCTATTTACCTTTTTGGTTTACGGGATGAAGGGAGAGCGAAAACTCAAACTTTTGATTTAATAAAAAAGAGTACATCTAAAATGGATATGCACAACGTACAAATGTAGAGAGATATAATTCCAAAGAGTGTATGTAATTTTTAGGGATTGTGACCTCTTTTTTTTTTGTTTATCAGGATTTGCAATCGTCGAGAAAAGGGGGAGGTGGGGGATTTTTAACTGAGTGTTGACTCCCAATCCATAAGTCATTTCTTAGGGTAATATAGCCAGTTAGGCATGATAAATCAGTTTACTATCATCTAAGATCATTTGGTCAGCTTTTTTGTAAATGGGCAAAATAATGGCTTGTTTGACTCGGGTAAATATCCCACCGCACGGTCACTTGAGAATTTAACGAGCGTTTATTATTCTCTTTAAAAGGTTTGGATTCGTATGGATTTGCATCTTTAACATGTTTCAATCCTGCATATCCCTTTTTTAAGCATGTGTGAAAGAAATCTCTTTCTTATAAAATTCCAGCCTGTTAGGGTCAACAACTAGTGGAATTTCCCAAACTTGGACAACAAAACTTTTTTTTTCATTTGTGGATGTTTGAATAAATTTTCCTTACTCACATTTGTTGTTGTTTTAAATTTTTTCCATACATAAACTCTAAAATTTTTGATTTTCTTGTGATCTTTTTGCCTTTTTGGTTTACTGGATGAAGGGATAGCGAAAACTGAAAGTTTTGATTTAACAAAAAAGAGTACATCTAATATGGAAATGCACAATCGACAAAGGTAGGGAGAGATAATTCCAAAGAGTGTTTTTAATTTTTAGGGATTGTAAGCTCTTTTTAGTTTTTATATATAACGTTTTCCAATCATCGAGAAAAAGGGGAGGCAATGGATTTTTAGTCGAGTGTTGACTCCCAATCCATAAGTCTTTTCTGAGGGTAATATAGCCCGTTACACAAGATAAATCAGTTTACAATCATCTATGATCGTAAGACCAACTTATTGTAAATGGGCAAAATATTGTCTTGTTTGACTCAGGTAAATGTCCCACCGCACGTTCTCTTGATAATTTAATGAGCGTTTGTTATTCTCTTTAAAAGGTTTGGATCCAAAGGTGATTTGCATCTTTAACATGTTTCAAGCATGCATATCCATGTTTAAAGCATGTGCGGAAGAAATCTCTTTCTTATAAAATTCCAAGTTGTTAGGGTTGAACAAGTGAAATTTCACAAACTTGGACAACAAAACATTTGTCTTCATTTGTGGTGTGTGAATAAATTTTCTTTAAGTACATTTGTTATTGTTTTAAAATTTTCCATACATAAACTCTAAAATTTTCATTTTGTTGTGATCTATTTGCCTTTTTGGTTTGTGGGATGAAGGGAGAGTGAAAACTCAAAGTTTTGATTTAAGAAAACAGAGAACATCTAAAATGGAAATTCACAATGCACAAATATAGAGAGAGATAATTCCAAAGAGTGTCTGTAATTTTTAGGGATTGTGAGCTCTTTTTAGTTTTGATGTATCTAGTTTTTCTATTGTGGGGAAAAGCAGGAGGCAGGGGATTTTTAACAAAGTGTTGACTCCAATCTATAAGTCATTTCTTAGGGTAATATAGCCCGTTATGCATGATAAATCACTTTACAATCATCTATGATCGTTAGGTCAGTTTTTTAAAATGGGATGGTTTGTTTGACTCGGGTAAATATCCCACATCATGTTTACTGTAGAATTTATTGAGCGTTTGTTATTCTCTTTAAAAGGTTTGGATCCATACATGATTTGCATCTTTAACTTGTTTCAAGCATGCATATCCATTTTTAAAGCATGTGTGGAAGAAATCTCTTTCTTATAAAATTCCAAGCTGTTGGGGTTAAACTAGTAGAATTTTCCAAATTTGGACAACAAAACTTTTGTGTTCATTTGTGGTGTGTGAATAAAATTTTTTTCATTACATTTGTTATTTTTTAAAATTTTTCCATAAACTCTATAATTTTCAATTTGTTGTGACCTATTTGCCTTTTTGGTTTACGGGATGAAGGGAGAACGAAAACTAAAAGTTTTGATTTCTGGAAAAAAGAGTATGTATAAAATGGAATTGCACAATAAACAAATGTAGAGAGAGATAATTCCATAGAGTGTCTGTAATTTTTAGGGATTGTGAACTCTTTTTGGTTTTTATATATCAGGTCTTGCAATCATCGGGAAACGGGGAAGGCGGGGGATTTTTAATTGAGTGTTGACTCCCAATCCATATGTCATTTCATAGGGTAATATATTATGCATGATAAATCACTTTACAATCATCTATGATTGTCAGGTTAGCTTTTTGTAAATGAGCAAAATTATGGCTAGTTTTACTTGGGTAAATATCCCACCGCACGTTCACTTATGAATTTAATGAGCGTTTGTTATTCTCTTTATAAGGTTTTGATCCAAAGGTCATTTGCATCTTTAACATGTTTCAAGCATGCATATCCCTTTTTAAAGCATGTGTGGAAGAAATCTCTTTTTTCTAGAATTCCAAGCTGTTAGGGTCAACAACTTGCGGAATTTGCCAAACATGGACAACAAAACTTTTGTGTTCATTTGTCGGGTGTGAATAAATTTTATTTACTGACATTTTTTATTGTTTTAAATTTTTTCCCTACATAAGCTCTAAAATTTTCATTTTGTTGTGATCTATTTGCTGTTTTGGTTTACGGGATGAAGGGAGAGCGAGAACTCAAAGTTTATATTGAAGAAAAAAGAATACATCTAAAAGAGAAATGCAAAATGCACAAATGTAGAGAGAGATAATTCCAAAGAGTTTTTGTAATTTTTGGGGATTGTAAACTCTTTCTAGTTTTTATATATTAGGTTATGCAATCGTCGGGAAAAGTGGGAAGCGGGAGATTTTTAACTGAGTGTTGACTCCCAATCCATAAGTTATTTCTTAGGGTGATATAGCCCGTTACGCATGATAAATCACCTTACAATCATCTATGATCGTGAGGTCAACTTTTTGTAAATGGTTAAAATAATGGCTTGTTTGACTCGGGTAAATATCCCACCGACCGTTCACTTGAGAATTTAATGAGCGTTTGTTATTCTCTTTAAAAGGTTTTGATCCATAGGTGATTTGCATATTTAACTTGTTTCAAGCATGCACATCCACTTTTAAAGCATGTGTGGAACAAATCTCTTTCTTACAAAATTCCAAGCTTTTAGGGTTGAACTAGTGGAATTTCCCAAACTTGGACAACCAAACTTTTGTGTTCATTTGTAGTGTGAGAATAACTTTTCTTTACTTACGTTTGTTATTGTTTTAAATTTTTTCCATAAATAAACTCTAAAATTTTCATTCTGTTGTGATCTATTTGTCTTTTTGGTTTACGGGATGAAGGGAGAGCGAAAACTCAAAATTTTGATTTAAGAAAAAAAAGTACATCTAAAATGGATATGCACAACGCACAAATGTAGAGAGATATAATTCCAAAGAGTGTCTGTAATTTTTAGGGATTGTGACCTCTTTTTTGTTTTTGTATATCAGGATTTGCAATCATCGGGAAAAGGGGGAGGTTGGTGATTTTTAACTGAGTGTTGACTCCCAATCCATAAGTCATTTCTTAGAGTAATATAGCCCGTGAGACATGATAAATAACTTTACAATCATCTATGATCATTTGGTCAGCTTTTTTGAAAATGGGAAAAATAATGGCTTGTTTGACTCGGGTAAATATTCCACCGCACGTTCACTTGAGAATTTAATGAGCGTTTATTATTCTCTTTAAAAGTTTTGGATTCGTATGGATTTGCATCTTTAACATGTTTCAAGCCTGCATATCCATTTTTCAAGCATGTGTGAAAGAAATCTCTTTCTTATAAAATTCCAAGCTGTTAGGGTCAACAACTAGTGGAATTTCCCAAACGTGGACAACAAAACTTTTGTTTTCATTTGTGGTTGTTTGAATAAATTTTCTTTACTCACATTTGTTGTTGTTTTAAATTTTTTGCATACATAAACTCTAAAATTTTTCATTTTCTTGTGATCTTTTTGCCTTTTTGGTTTACTGGATGAAGGGATAGCGAAAACTGAAAGTTTTGATTTAACAAAAAAGACTACGTTTAAAATGGAAATGCACAATGCACAAATGTAGGGAGAGATAATTCCAAAGAGTGTTTTTAATTTTTAGGGATTGTAAGCTCTTTTTAGTTTTTCTGTATCACGTTTTCCAATCATCGAGAAAAGGAGGAGGCAGGGGATTTTTAGCCGAGTGTTGACTCCCAATACATAAATCTTTTCTGAGGGTAATATAGCCTGTTACACATGATAAATCAGTTTAAAATCATCTATAATCGTAAGATCAGCTTATTGTAAATGGGCAAAATAATGTCTTGTTTGGCTCAGGTAAATGTCCCACCGCACGTTCTCTTGATAATTTAATGAGCGTTTGTTATTCTCTTTAAAAGGTTTGAATCCATAGGTGATTTGCATCTGTAACATGTTTCAAGCATGCATATTCATGTTTAAAGCATGTGCGGAAGAAATCTCTTTCTTATAAAATTCCAAGTTGTTAGGGTTGAACTAGTAAAATTTCACAAACTTGGACAACAAAACATTTGTCTTCATTTGTGGTGTGTGAATAAATTTTCTTTAAGTATATTTGTTATTGTTTTAAATTTTTTCCATACATAAACTCTAAAATTTTCACTTTATTGTGATCTATTTGCCTTTTTGGTTTACGGGATGAAGGGAGAGTGAAAACTCAAAGTTTTGATTTAAGAAAACAGAGAACATCTGAAATGGAAATTCACAATGCACAAATATAGAGAGAAATAATTCCAAAGAGTGTCTGTAATTTTTAGGGATCGTGAGCTCTTTTTAGTTTTTATGTATCAGGTTTTGCAATCGTCGGGAAAAGCGGGAGGCGGGGGATTTTTACCAAAGTGTTGACTCCAATCCATAAGTCATTTCTTAGGGTAATATAGCCCGTTACGCATGATAAATCACTTTACAATCATCTATGATCGTTAGGTCAGTTTTTTAAAATGGAAAAAATAATGGCTTGTTTGACTCGGGTAAATATCCCACAACACGTTTACTGTAGAATTTATTGAGCGTTTTTTATTCTCTTTAAAAGGTTTGGATCCATGCATGATTTGCATATTTAACTTGTTTCAAGCATGCATATACATTTTTAAAGCATGTGTGGAAGAAATCTCTTTCATATGAAATTCCAAGCTGTTAGGGTTAAACTAGAGGAATTTTCCAAACTTGGACAACAAAACTTTTGTGTTCATTTGTGGCGTGTGAATAAATTTTTTGTCATTACATTTGTTATTTTTTAAAATTTTTCCATAAACTCTATAATTTTGAATTTGTTGTGACCTATTTGCCTTTTTGGCTTACGGGATGAAGGCAGAGTGAAAACTAAAAGTTTCTATTTAAGAAAAAAGAGTACGTATAAAATGGTATTGCACAATAACAAATGTAGAGAGAGATAATTCCGTAGAGTATCTGTATTTTTTAGGGATTGTGAGCTCTTTTTAGTTTTTATATATCAGGTCTGGCAATCATCGGGAAAAGGGGAAGGCGGGGGATTTTTAATTGAGTGTTGACTCCCAATCCATATGTCATTTCTTAGGGTAATATATTATGCATGATAAATCACTTTGCAATCATCTATGATTGTTAGGTTAGCTTTTTGTAAATGGGCAAAATTATGGCTTGTTTTACTTGGGTAAATATCCCACCGCTCGTTCACTTAAGAATTTAATGAGCGTTTGTTATTCTCTTTAAAAGGTTTTGATCAAAAGGTCATTTGCATCTTTAACATTTTTCAAGCATGCATATCCCTTTTTAAAGCATGTGTGGAAGAAATCTCTTTTTTCTAAAATTCCAAGCAGTTAGGGTCAACAACTTGTGGAATTTGCCAAACTTGGACAACAAAACTTTTGTGTTCATTTGTGGGGTGTGAATAAATTTTGTTTACTGGCATTTGTTATTATTTTAAAGTTTTTCCATATATAAACTCTAAAATTTTCATTTTGTTGTGATCTATTTGCTTTTTTTGTTTACGGAATGAAGGGAGAGCGAAAACTCAAAGTTTAGATTGAAGAAAAAAGAGTATATCTAAAAGAGAAATGCAAAATGCACTAATGTAGAGTGAGATAATTCCAAAGAGTGTTTGTAATTTTTGGGGATTTAAACTCTTTCTAGTTTTAATATATTAGGTTACTCAATCGTCGGGAAAAGGGGGAAGCGGGGGATTTTTAACTGAGTGTTGACTCCCAATCCATAAGTCATTTCTTAGGGTAATATAGCCCGTTACGCATGATAAATCACCTTAAAATCATCTATGATCATGAGGTCATCTTTTTGTAAATGGGCAAAATAATGGCTTGTTTGACTCGGGTAAATATCCCACTGCCCGTTCACTTGAGAATTTATTGAGCATTTGTTATTCTCTTTAAAAGGTTTTGATCCATAGATGATTTGCATATTTAACTTGTTTCAAGCATTTATATCCATTTTTAAAGCATGTGCGGAAGAAATCACTTTCTTACAAAATTCCAAGTTTTTAGGGTTGAACTTGTGGAATTTCCCAAACTTGGACAACAAACTTTTGTGTTCATTCTTAGTGTGAGAATAACTTTTCTTTACTTACAGTTGTTATTGTTTAAAATTTTTTCTATAAATAAACTCTAAAATTTTCATTCTGTTGTGATCTATTTGCCTTTTTGGTTTACGGAATGAAGGGAGAGCGAAAACTCAAACTTTTGATTTAAGAAAAAAGAATACATCTAAAATGGATATGCACAACGCACAAATGTAGAGAGTTATAATTCCAAAGAGTGTCTGTAATTTTTAGGGATTGTGACCTCTTTTTTGTTTTTGTATATCAAGATTTGCAATCGTCGGGAAAAGGGGGAGGTGGGGGATTTTTAACTGAGTGTTGACTCCCAATCCATAAGTCATTTCTTAGGGTAATATAACCCGTTAGGCATGATAAATCACTTTACAATCATCTATGATCATTTGGTCAGCTTTTTTGAAAATGGGCAAAATAATGGCTTGTTTGACTCGGGTAAATATCCCACCACACGTTCACTTGAAAATTTAATGAGCATTTAGTATTCTCTTTGAAAGGTTTGGATCCGTATGGATTTGTATCTTTAACATGTTTCAAGCCTGCATATCCATTTTTCAAGAATGTGTGAAAGAAATCTCTTTCTTATAAAATTCCAAGCTGTTAGGGTCAACAACTAGTGGAATTTCCCAAACTTGGACAACAAAACTTTTGTTTTCATTTGTGGATGTTTGAATAAATTTTCTTTACTTACATTTGTTGTGCTTTTAAATTTTTTCCATACATAAACTCTAAATTTTTTTATTTTCTTGTGATCTTTTTGCCTTTTTGGTTTACTGGATGAAGGGATAGCAAAAACTGAAAGTTTTGATTTAACAAAAAAGAGTACATCTAAAATGGAAATACAGTGCACCAATGTGGGGAGAGATAATTCCAAGAGTGTTTTTAAGTTTTAGGGATTGTAAGCTCTTTTTAGTTTTTATATATCACGTTTTCCAATCATCGAGAAAAGGGGGAGGCAGGGGATTTTTAGCCGAGTGTTGACTCCCAATCCATAAGTCTTATCTTAGGGTAATATAACCCATTACACATGATAAATCAGTTTACAATCATCTATGATCGTAAGATCAGCTTATTGTAAATGGGCAAAATAATGACTTGTTTGACTCAGGTAAATGTCCCACCGCACGTTCTCTTTATAATTTAATGAGTGTTTGTTATTCTCTTTAAAAGTTTCTGATCCGTCGGTGATTTTCATCTTTAACATGTTTCAATCATGCATATCCGTGTTTAAAGCATGTGCGGAAGAGATCTCTTTCTTATAAAATTCCAAGCTTTTATGGTTGAACTAGTGGAATTTCCCAAACTTGGACAACAAAACATTTGTATTCATTTGTGGTGACTAAATAAATTTTCTTTACTTGCATTTGTTATTGTTTTAAATTTTTTTCCATACATAAACTCCAAAATTTTCATTTTGATGTGATCTATTTGCATTTTTGGTTGACGGGATGAAGGCAGAGCGAAACTCAAAGTTTTGATTTAAGAAAAAATACTACATCAAAAATAGAAATGCACAATGCACAAATGTAGAGACTCAAAATTCCAAAAAGTTTTTTTTATTTTTAGGCATTGTAAGCTCTTTTTAGTTTTTATATATCAGGTTTTCCAATCGTCGGGAAAAGAGGGAGGGGGGGGGGGGGGGGGGAATTTTTAACTGAGTGTTGACTCCCAATCCATAAGTCATTTCTTAGGTAAATATAGCTCGTTACGCATGATAAATCACTTTACAATCATCTACGATCGTTAGGTCAGCTTTTATTAAATGGGCAAAATAATGGTTGTTTGAATCGGGTAAATATCCCACTGCATGTTCACTTAAGAATTTAATGTGTGTTTGTTATTCTCTTTAAAAGGTTTGGATCGATAATTTATTTGAATCTTTAACATGTTTCAAGCATGCATATCCATTTTTAAAGCATGTGTTGAAGAAATCTCTTTCTTATAAAATTCCAAGCTGTTAGGGTTGAACTAGTGGAATTTCCCAAACTTGGAAAAGAAAACTTTTGTGTTCATTTGTGGTGTGTGAATGAATTTTATTTACTTAAATTTGAGATTTTTTAAAAAATTTTCGATACATAAACTCTGAAAGTTTCATTTTGTTGTGATCTATTGGCCTTTTCGGTTTACGGGATGAAAGGAGAGAGAAAACTCAAAGTTTTGATTGAAGAAGAAAGAGTACATCTAAAAAAGGAAATACACAATGCATAAATGTAGAGAGTGATAAAGCCAAAGAGTGTCTATAATTTTTAGGGATTGTAAGCTTTTTTTAGTTTTTATATATCAGGTTTTGCAATCGTCGAAAAAAAGGGGGAGGTGGGGGATTTTTAATTGAGTGTTGACTCCCAATCCATATGTCATTTCTTAGGGTAATATAGCCCGTTACGCATGATAAATCACTTTACAATCATCTATGAACGTTAGGTCAGCTTTTTTTAAATGGGCAAAATAATGGTCGTTTGACTCGAGTAAATATCCCACAACATGTTCACTTGAGAATTTAATGAGCGTTTGTTATTCTCTTTAAAATGTTCGGATCCATAGGTGATTTGCATCTTTAACATATTTCAAGCATGCATATCCATTTTTAAAGCATGTGTGGATGAAATCGCTTTCTTATAGAATTCCAAGCCGTTAGGGTCGAACTAGTGAAATTTCCCAAACTTGGACAACAAAACTTTTGTGTCCATTTGTGGTGTGTGAATAAATTTGTTTTTATTTAAATTTGTTATTGTTATAAAATTTTTCCATACATAAACTGTAAAAGTTTCATTTTGTTGCGATCTATTTGCCTATTTTGTTTACGGGATGAAGGGAGAGCGAAAACTCAATGTTTTGATTTAAAAAAAAAAAGAGTACATCTAAAATGGAAATGCACAATGCACAAATTTAGAGAGACATAATTCCAATGAGTATCTGAAATTTTTAGGGATTGGGAGATCTTTTTAGTTTTTGTATATCCGCTTTTGCAACCGTAAGGAAAAAGGGGAGGCCAGGGATTTTTAACTGAGTGTTGACTCCCATTACATAAGTGATTTCTTAGGGTAATATAGCCCATTACGCATGATAAATCACTTTACAATCATCTATGATCGTTAAGTCAACGTTTTGTAAATGGGGAATATAATGGCTTGTTTGACTCGGGTAAATATTGCACAGCACGTTCACTTGAGAATTTAATGAGCGTTTGTTATTCTATTTAAAATCTTTGGATCAATAGGTGATTTGCATCTTTAACATGTTTCAAACATGCATATTCATTTTTAAAGCATGTGGGGAAGAAATCTCTTTCTTATAAAACTCCAAGCAGTTAGGGTTGAAGTAGTGAAATTTCCCAAACTTGGACAACAAAACGTTTGTGTTCATTTGTGGTGTGTGAATAAATTTTCTTTACTTACATTTGTTATTGTTTTAAATTTTTTCCATACATAAACTATCAAATTTTCAATTTGTAGTGATCTATTTGCCTTTTTGGTTTACGGGATGAAGGCAAAACGAAAACTCAAAGTTTTGATTGAAGAAAAAAGAGTACATCTAAAATGGAAATGCACAATTCACTATTGTAGAGAGCGATAATTTCAAAGAGTGTCTGTAATTTTAAGGGATTGGGAGCTCTTTTTAGTTTTTATATATCAGGTTTTGCAATCGTCAGGAAAAAAGGGAGGCGGGGGATTTTTAACTGAGTGTTGACTTTCAATCCATAAGTCATTTCTTAGGGTAATATAGCCTGTTATGCATGATAAATCACTTTACAATCTTCTTTGATCGTTAGGTCAACTTTTTTTAATTGGGCAAAATAATGGCTTGTTTAACTCAGGTAAATGTCCCACCGAACGTTCACTTCATAGTTTAATTTGCACTTGTTATTCTCTTTAAAAGGTTTGGATCCGTAGGTGATTTTCGTCTTTAACATGTTTCAAGCATGCATATCAATTTTTAAAGCATGTGTGGAAGAAATATCTTTCTTATAAAATTCCAAGCTGTTAGGCTCAATAACTGCTAGAATTTCCCAAACTTGGTCAACAAAACTTTGGTGTTCATTTGTGGTATGTGAATAAATTTTGTTTACTTAGATTTATTATTGTTTTAAATTTTTTCCATACATAAACTCTAAAATTTTCAATTTGTTGTGATCTATTTACCTTTTTGGTTTACGGGATGAAGGGACAACGAAAGCTCAAAGTTTTGATTTAAGAAAAAAGAGTAGATCTAAAATGGAAATGCACAATGCACAAATGTAGAGAGAGATAATTCCAAAGAGAATCTGTAAAATTTAGGGATTGTGAGCTCTTTTTAATTTTTATATATCAGGTTTTGCAATCGTCGGGAAAAGGGGGAGGCGGGGGATTTTTAACTGAGTGTTGACTCCCAATGTATAAGTCATTTCTTAGGGTAATATAGCCCGTTACGCATGACAAAATGACTTTTCCATCATCTATGGTTGTTAGGTCAGCTTTTTGTAAATGGGCAAAATAATGGCTTGTTTGACTCGAGTAAATATGCCATCGATTGTTCACTTGATAATTTAATGATCGTTTGTTATTCTCTTTAAAAGGTTTGGATCGGTAGGTGATTTGCATTTGTAACATGTTTCAAGCATGCATATCCATTTTTAAAGCATGTATGGAAGAAATCTCTTTCTTATAAAATTCCAAGCTGTTAGGGTAAACAACTAGTGGAATTTCCCAAACTTTGACAACAAAACATTCATGTTTATTTGTAGTGTGTTAATAAATTTTCTACACTTACATTTGTTATTGTTTTAAATTTTTGTTGTGAGCTATTGGCCATTTTGGTTTACGGGATGAAGGGAAAGAGAAAACTCAAAGTTTTGATTGAAGAAAAAAGAGTACATCTAAATGTTTCACTTGATAATTTTTAGGGATTGTAAGCTTTTTTTAGTTTTTATATATCAGGTTTTGCAATCGTCGTAAAAAGGGGGAGGTGGGGGATTTTTAATTGAGTGTTGACTCCCAATCCAGATGTCATTTCTTAGGGTAATATAGCCCGTTATGCATGATAAATCACTTTACAATCATCTATGATCGTTAGGTCAGCTTTTTGTATATGGGCAAAATAATGGTCATTTGACTCGAGTAAATATCCCACAGCACGTTCACTTGAGAATTTAATGAGTGTTTGTTATTCTCTTTAAAAGGTTCGGATCCATAGGTGATTTGCATCTTTAACATATTTCAACCATGCATATCCATTTTTAAAGCATGTGTGGATGAAATCACTTTCTTATAAAATTCCAAGCCGTTAGGGTGGAACTAGTGGAATTTCCCAAACTTGGACAACAAAACATTTGTGTCCATTTGTGGTGTGTGAATAAATTCGTTTTTACTTACATTTGTTATTGTTATAAAAATTTGCAATACATATACTCTAAAAGTTTCCTTTTGTGGTGATTTATTTGCCTATTTTGTTTACGGGATGAAGGGAGAGCGAAAACTCAATGTTTTGATTTAAAAAAAAAGAGTACATCTAAAATAGAAATGCACAATGCACAAATGTAGAGAGACAGAATTCCAAAGAGTGTCTGTAATTTTTAGGGATTGTGAGATCTTTTTAGTTTTTGTATTTCAGGTTTTGCGACCGTCGGGAAAAGGGGGAGGCGGGGGATTTTTAACTGAGTGTTGAATCCCATTCCATAAGTGATTTCTTAGGGTAATATAGCCTGTTACGCATGATAAATCACTTTACAATCATCTATGATCGTTAAGTCAACTTTTTATAAATGGGGAAAATAATGGCTTGTTTGACTCTGGTAAATATTGCACAACACGTTCACTTGAGAATTTAATGAGCGTTTGTTATTTTATTTAAAATCATTGGATCGATAGGTGATTTGCATCTTTAACATGTTTCAAACATGCATATTCATTTTTAAAGCATGTGGGGAAGAAATCTCTTTCTTATAAAATTCCAAGCAGTTAGGGTTGAAGTAGTGAAATTTCACTAACTTGGACAACATAACTTTTGTGTTCATTTGTGGTGTGTAAATAAATTTTCTTTACTTACTTTTTTTATTGTTTTAAATTTTTTCCATACATAATCTCTAAAATTTTCATTTTGTTGTGATCTATTTGCCTTTTTGGTTTACGGGATGAAGGGAGAGTGAAAACTAAAAGTTTTAATTGAAGAAAAAAGAGTACATCTAAAATGGAAATGCACAAAGCACAAATGTAGAGTGAGATAATTCCAAAGAGTGTCTGTAATTTTTAGGGATTGTGAGCTCCTTTTAGTTTTTATATATCAGTTTTTGCAATCGTCTGGAAAAGGGGGAGGTGGGGGATTTTTAACTGAGTGTTGACTCCCAATCCATAAGTCATTTCTTAGGCTAATATAGCCCGTTATGCATGATAAATTACTTTACAATCAACTATGATCGTTAGGTCAGCTTTTTGTAAATGGGAAAAATAATGGTTGTTTGACTCGGGTAAATATGCATCTTGAACATATTTCAAGCATGCATAACCATTTTTAAAGCATGTGTGGAAGAAATATCTTTCCTATAAAATTCATTATGATAGGGTTGAACTAGTGGAATTTCCCAAACTTGGACAACAAAACTTTTGTGTTCATTTGTGGTGTGTGCATAAATTTTTTTTACATAAATTTATTATTGTTTAAAATTTTTTCCATACATATACTCTAAAATTTTCATTTTTTTGTGATCTATTTGCCTTTTTGGTTTACGGGATGAAGGGAGAGCGAAAACTCAAAGTTTTGATTTTAAAAAAAATAGTACATCTAAAATGGAAATGCACAATGCAGAAAAGTAGAGAGAGATAATTCCGAAGAGTGTCTGTAATTTTTAGGGATTGTAAGCACTTTCTAGTATTTATATATTAGGTTTTGCAATCGTCGAGAAAAGGGGGTGGTAGGGGATTTTTAACTGAGTGTTGACTCCGAATCCATATGTCATTTCTTAAGGTAATATAGCCCGTTCCGCATGATAAATCACTTTACAATAATCTACGATCCTTAGGTCAGCTTATTGTAAATGGGCAAAATAATGGCATGTTTGACTTAGGTAAATATCCCACCGCACGTTCACTTGAGAATTTAATGAGCGTTTGTTATTCCCTGTAAAAGGTTTGGATCCGTAGTTGATTTGCACCTTTAACATTTTTCAAGTGTGCATATCAATTTTTAAAGCATGTGTGGATGAAATTTCTTTCTTATAAAATTCCAAGCTGTTAGAGTTGAACTAGTGGAATTTTCCAAACTTGGACTACAAAAATTTTGGGTTCATTTGTGGTATGTGAATAAATTTTCTTTACTTACATTTGTTATTGTTTTAAATTTTTTCCATTCATCAACTTTAAAATTTTCATTTTTTGTGATTTATTTGCCTTTTTTGTTTACGGGATGAATGGAGAGTGAAAAATAAAAGTTTTGATTTAAGAAAAAAGTGTACCTCTAAAAAGGAAATGCACAATGCACAAATGTAGAGAGAGATAATTCCAAAGAATGTCTATAATTTTTAGGGATTGTAAGATCTTTTTAGTTTTTATATATCAGGTTTTGCAATCATTGGGAAAAGGGGGAGGCAGGGGATTTTTAACTGAGTGTTGACTCCCAATCCATATGTCATTTCTTACGGTAATATAGCCCGTTACGCATGATAAATCACTTTACAATGATCTATGATTGTTAGGTCAGCTTTTTACATATGGGAAAAATAAAGGCTTGTTTGACTCAGGTAAATATCGCACCGCATGTTCACATGAGAATTTAGTGAGCGTTTGTTATCCTCTTTAAAAGTTTCGGGTCCATAGGTGATTTGCATCTTTAACATGTGTCAAACATGCATATCCTTTTTTAAAGCATGTGTGGAAGAAATCTCTTTCTTATAAAATTCCAAGCTGTTAGGGTCAACAACTAGTGGAATTTCCCAAAGTTGGACAACAAAACTTTTGTTTTCATTTGTGTGTGAATAAATTTTCTTTACATACATTTGTTATTGTTTTATATTTTTTCCATATATAAACTCTAAAATTTTCATTTTGTTGTGCTCTATTTGCCTTTTTGGGTTATGGCATGAAGGGAGAGCGAAAACTCAAAGTTTTGATTTAAGAAAAAAGTGTACATTCAAAATGGAAATGCACAATGCTCAATTGTAGAGAGAGATTATTCCAAAGAGTGTCTACAATTTTTAGGGATTGTAAGCTATTTTTACTTTTATGTATCCGGTTTTGCAAACGTCGGGAAAAGGGGGAGGCGGGCGATTTTTAACTGAGTGTTGACTCTCAATCCATAAGTAATTTCTTAGGGTTATATAGCCCGTTATGTATGATAAATCACTTTACAGTCATCTATGATTGTTAGGTCAGCTTTTTGTAAATAGGCAAAATAATGGCATGTTTGACTCGGGTAAGTATCCCCCCACACGTTCACTTGAGAATTTAATGAGCGTTTGTTATTCTCTTTAAAAGTTTTGGATCCGTAGTTGATTTGCATCTTTAACATTTTTCAAGCTTGCATATCCATTTTTAAAGCATGCGTGGAAGAAATCTCTTTCTTATAAATTCCGATCTGTTAGGGTTGAACTAGTGGAATTTCCCAAACTTGGACAACAAAACTTTTGTCTTCCTTTGTGGTGTGCGAATAATTTTTTGTTACTTACATTTGCTATTGTTTAAAATTTTTTCCATACATAAACTCTAAATTTTCATTTTGTTGTGATCTATTTGCCTTTTTGGTTGACGGGATGAAGGGAGAGCGAAAACTCAAAGTTTTGATTTAAGAAAAAAGAGTACCTCAAAAATGGAAATGCACAATGGACAAATGTTGAGAGAGATAATTCCAAAGAGTGACTGTAATGTTTAGGGATTGTGAGCTATTTTTAGTTTTGATTTATTAGGTTTTGCAATTGTCGTGAAAAGGGGAAGGCATGGGATTTTCAACTGAGTGTTGACTCCCAATCCATAAGTCATTTCTTTGGGTAATATAGCCCGTTACGCATGAAAAATTAATTTAAAATCATCTATGATCGTTTGGTCAGCTTTTTGTTAATGGGCAAAATAATGGCTTGTTTGACTTGGGTAAATATCCCACAGCACGTTCATTAGAAAATTTATTGAGCGTTTTTTATTCTCTTTAAAAGGTTTGGATCCATAGAAGATTTGCATCTTTAAAATATTTGAAGCATGCATATCCATTTTTAAAGCATGTGTGGAAGAAATCTCTTTCTTATAAAATTCCAAGCCGTTAGTGTCAACAACTAGTGGAATTTCCCAAACTTGGACAACAAAACTTTTGTGTTCATTTGTGGCGTGTGAATAAATTTTCTTCACTTACATTTTTTATTGTTTTAAAATTTTTCCATACATAGACTCTAAAATTTTCATTTTGTTGTGATCTATTTGCCTTTTTGGTTTACGGGATGAAGGGAGAGCAAAAACTCAAAGTTTTGATTTAAGAAATAGAGTGTATCTAAAATGGAAATGCACAATGGACAAATGTAGAGAGAGATAATTCCAAAGAGTGACTGTAATATTTAGGGATTGTGCACACTTTTTTGTTTTGATTTATTAGGTTTTGCAATCATCGCGAAAAGAAGGAGGCAGGGGATTTTTAACTGAGTGTTGACTCCCAATCCATAAGTCATTTGTTAGGGTAATATAGCCTGTTACGCATGATAAATCACTTTATAATCATCTATGATCGTGAGGTCAGCGTTTTGTAAATGGGAAAAATAATGGCTTTTTTGACTCAGGTAATTATCCCACCGCACGTTCACTTGAGAATTTAATGTGCATTTGTTACTCTCTTTAAAAGGTTTGGATCCATAGGTGATTTTCATCTTTAACATGTTTCAAGCATGCATATTTGTTTTTAATGGATGTGTTGAAGAAATCTCTTTGTTATAAAATTCCAAGCTATTAGGGGCTAACTAGTAGAATTTCCCAAAGTTGGACAACAAAACTTTTATCTTCATTAGTGGTGTGTGAATAAATTTTCTTTTCCAAAAATTTTTTTGTTTTAAATTTTTTCATACATAAACTCTAAAATTTTCATTTGGTTGTGAACTTTTTGCCTTTTTGGTTTACGGGATGAAGGGAGAGCGAAAACTCAAAGTTTTTATTTATGAAAAATG
Source organism: Aristolochia californica (assembly GCF_029961685.1). Classification (NCBI taxonomy): domain Eukaryota; kingdom Viridiplantae; phylum Streptophyta; class Magnoliopsida; order Piperales; family Aristolochiaceae; genus Aristolochia; species Aristolochia californica. The sequence goes on from NW_027181992.1 coordinate 26,088,398, forward strand.
TGTATACCTAAATTGGAAATGCACAATGCACAGATATAGAGAGAGATAATTCCAAAGAGTGTCTATAGTTTTTAGGGATTGAAAGCTCTTTTTAGTTTTTATATATCAGGTTTTGCAATTGTCGGGAAAAAGGGGAGGCGGGGATTTTAACTGAGTGTTGACTCCCAATCCATAAGTCATTTCTTAGGATATAGCCCGTTACGCATGATAAATCACTTTACAATCATCTATGATCGTTAGGTCGGCTTTTTGTAAATGGGCAAAATAATGGCACGTTCACTTGAGAATTTATTGAGCATTTTTTATTCTCTTTAAAAGGTTTGGATCCATAGGTGATTTGCATCATTAATATGTTTCAAGCATTCATGCATATCCATTTTTAAAGCATGTGTGGATGAAATCTCTTTCTTAATAAATTCAAAGCTATTAGGGTTGAACTAGTGGAATTTCCCAAACTTGGACAACAAATTTTTTGTGTTCATTTGTGGTTTGTGAAAAATTTTCTTTACTTACATTTGTTATTTTTTTAAAATTTTTTAACATTCATCAACTCTAAACTTTTCATTTTTTTGTGATCTATTTTCCTTTTTTGTTTACAGGATGAAGGGAGAGCGAAAACTAAAAGTTGTGATTTAAGAAAAAAGTGTACATCTAAAATGGAAATGCACAGTACACAAATTTAGAAAGATATAATTCCAAAGAGTTTCTATAATTTTTAGGGATTGTAAGCTCTTTTTAGTTTTTAAATATCAGGTTTTGCAATCGTCGGGAAAAGGGGGAGGCAAGGGATTTTTAACTGAGTGTAGACTCCCAATCCATAATGCATTTCTTAGGGTAATATAGCCCGTTACGCATGATAAATCACTTTACAATCATCTATGATCGTTAGGTCAGCTTTTTGTTTATGGGCAAAATAATGACTGGTTTCACTCAGGTAAATATCCCACCGCACGTTCACCTGAGAATTTAATGAGCATTTGTTATTCTCTTTACCAGTTTTGGATCCATAGGTGATTTGCATCTTTAACATGTTTCAAGCATGCATATCCATTTTTAAAGCATGTGTGGAAGAAATGTCTTTCTTATAAAATTCAAAGTGTTAGGGACAACAACTAGTGGAATTTCCAGAACTTGGACAACAAAACTTTTCAATTCATTTGCGGTGTGTGAATAAATTTTCTTTAGTTACATTTTTTATTGTTTTAAATTTTTTCCATACATAAACTCTAAAAGTTTCATTTAGTTTTGATCTATTTGCCTTTTTGGTTTATGGCATGAAGGGAGTGTGAAAACTCAAAGTTTTGATTTAAGAAAATAGTGTACATCTAAAATGGAAATGCACAATGCTCAAATGTAGAGAGAGATAATTCCAAAGAGTGTCTGTAATTTTTAGGGATTGTAAGCTCTTTTTAATTTTTATATATCCAGTTTTGAAAAAGTCGGTAAAAGGGGGAGGCGGGGGATTTTTAACTGAGTGTTGACTCCCAATCCATAATTAATTTCTTAGGGTAATGTAGCCCGTTATGCAAGATTATTCACTTTAAAATCATTTATGATCATTAGGTCAGCTTATTGTAAATGGGCAAAATAATGGCATGTTTGACTCGGGTAAATATCCCACCGCACGTTCACTTGAGAATTTAATGAGCGTTTGTTATTCTCTTTAAATGGATTGGATCCGTAGATTATTTGCACCTTTAACATTTTTCAAGCTTGCATATCCATTTTTAAAGCATGCGTGGAAGAAATCTTTTTCTTATAAATTCCAATCTATTAGCGGTGAACTAGTGGAATTTCACAAACTTGGACAACAAAACTTTTGTGTTCATTTCTGGTGTGAGAATAAATTTTCTTTACTTACATTTGTTTTTTTTAAAATTTTTTCCATACGTAAACTCTAAAATTTTCATTTTGTTATGATCTATTTGCCTTTTTGGTTTATGGGATGAAGGGAGAGCGAAAACTCAAAGTTTTGATTTAAGAAAAAAGAGTATATCTAAAATGAAAATGCACAATGGACAAATGTAGAGAGAGATAATTCCAAAGAGTGACTGTAATGTTTAGGGATTGTGAGCTCTTTATAGTTTTGATTTATTAGGTTTTTCAATCGTCGGGAAAAGGGGGAGGCAGGGGATTTTCAACTGAGTGTTGACTCCCAATCCATTAGTCATTTCTTAGGGTAATATAGCCCGTTATGCATGAAAAATCACTTTAAAATCATCTATGATCGTTAGGTCAGCTTTTTGTTTATGGGCAAAATAATAGCTTGTTTGACTCGGGTAAATATCCCTCCGCACATTCACTTGAGAATTTAATGACAGTTTGTTATTCTTTTTAAAAGGTTTGGATCCATAGGTGATTTGCGTCTTTAACATGTTTCAAGCATGCATATTCGTTTTTAAAGCATATGTGGAAGAAATCTCTTTCTTATAAAATTCCAAGCTGTTATGGTCAACAACTAGTGGAATTTCCCAAACTTGGATGACAAAACTTTTGTGTTCATTTGTGGTGTGTGAATAAATTTTCTTTACTTACATTTGTTATTATTTTAAAATTTTTCCATACATAAACTCTAAAATTTTCAATTGGTTGCAATCTATTTGCCTTTTTGGTTTACGGGATGAAGGGAGAGCCAAAACTCAAAGTTTTGATTTATGAAAAAAGAGTGCATCTAAAATGGAAATTCACAATACAAAAATGTAGAGAGAGATAATTAAAAAGAGTGTCTTTAGTTTTTAGGGATTGTAAGCTCGTTTTTGTTTTTATATATAAGGTTTTGCATTCGTCGGGAAAAGGGGGAGGTGGGGGATTTTTAACTGAGTGTTGACTCCCAATCCATATGTCATTTCTTAGGGTAATATATCCCGTTATGCATGATAAATCACTTTATAATCATCTATGATCGTTAGGTCAGTTTTTTTTGTGATCTATTTGCCTTTTTTTTACGGGATGAAGGGAGAACGAAAACTAAAAGTTTTGATTTAAGAAAAAAGTGTACAACTAAAAGGGAAATGCACAATGCTCAAATGTAGAGAGAGATAATTCCGACGAGTGTCTGTAATTTTTAGTGATTGTAAGCTCTTTTTAGTTTTTATATATCAGGTTTTGCAATCGTCGGGAAAAGGGGGAGGCGGGGGATTTTTAACTGAGTGTTGACTCCAAATCCATAAGTCATTTCATAGGTAATATAGCCCGTTACGCATGATATATCACTTTACAATCATCAATGATCGTTAGGTCAACTTTTTGTATATGGGCAAAATATTGGCTTGTTTGACTCAAGTAAATATCCCACTGCACGTTCACTTGAGAATTTAATGAGCATTTATTATTCTCTTTCAAAGTTTTGGATCCATAGGTGATTTGCATCTTTAACATGTTTCAAGCATGCATATCCGTTTTTAAAGCATGTGTGGAAGAAATCTCTTTCTTATAAAATTCCAAGTTGTTAGGGTCAACAACTAGTGGAATTTCCCAGACTTGGACAACAAAAATTTTGTCTTCATTTGTGGTGTGTGAATAAATTTTCTTTACTTACATTTGTTATTGTTTTAAATTTTTTCCATACATAAACTCTAAATTTTTCATTTTGTTGTAATCTATTTGCCATTTTGGTTTACGGCATGAAGGGAAAGCGAAAACTCAAATTTTTGATTTAAGAAAAAAGTGTACATCTAAAATGGAAATGCACAATGCTCAAATGTAGAGAGAGATAATTACTAAGAGTGTGTGTAAGTTTTAGGGATTGTAAGCTCTTTTCAATTTTTATATATCCGGATTTGCAAACTTCGGGAAAAGGGGGAAGCAGGGGATTTTTAACTAAGTGTTGACTCCCAATCCATAAGTCATTTCTAAGGGTAATATAGCCCGTTGAGCATGATAAATCACATTACAATCATCTATGATCGTCAGGTCAGCATTTTGTAAATGGGCAAAATAATGGATCGTTTGACTCGGGTAAATATCCCACCGCACGTTCACTTGAGAATTTAATGAGGGTTTGTTATTCTCTTTAATTGGTTTGGATCCATAGGTGATTTGCATCTTTAAAATATTTCAAGCATGCATATCAATTTGTAAAGCATGTGTGGAGGATTTCTCTTTCTTATAAAATTCCAAGCTGTTAGGGTCAACAACTAGTGGAATTTCCCAAACTTGGACAACAAAACTTTTGTGTTCATTTGTGGTGTGTGAATAAATTTTTTTTACTTACATTTGTCATTGTTTAAATTTTTTCCATACAAAAACTCTAAAATTTTCATTTTGTTTCTGATCTATTTGCCTTTTTGGTTTACGCGATGAAGGTAAAGCGAAAACTAAAAGTTTTGATTTGAGAAAAAAAAGTACATCTAAAATGGAAATGAACATTGCACAAATGTAGAGAGAGGTAATTCCAAACAGTGTCTATAATTTTTTGGGATTGTAAGCTCTTTTTATTTTTTATATATCTGGTTTTGCAATCATCGGGAAAAGGAGGAGGCGGGGGATTTTTAACTGAGTGTTGACTCCCAATCCATAAGTCATTTCTAAGGGTAATATAGCCTGTTACACGTGATGAATCACTTTACAATCATCTATGATCGTTAGGTCAGCTTTTTGTAAATTGGCAAAATAATGGCCTGTTTTACTCGGGTAAATATCCCATTGAACTTTCACTTGAGAATTTAATGAGCGTTTTTTATTCTCTTTAAAAGGGTTGGATCCATAGATGATTTGCTTCTTTAACATGTTTCAAACATGCATATCCATTTTTAAAGGATGTGTGGAAGAAATCTTTGTCTTATAAAATTCCCAGTTGCTAGCGTCAACCACTAGTGGAATTTCCCAAACTTGTACAACAAAACTTTTGTGTTCTTTGGTGGTGCGTGAATAAATTTTCTTTACTCACATTTTTTATTGTTTAAAATTTTTTCCATGCGTAAACTTTAAAATTTTCTTTTTGTTGTAAACTATTTGCCTTTTTGGTTTACGAGATGAAGGGAGAGCGAAAACTTAAAGTTTTGATTTAAGAAAAATGAGTACATCTAAAATGGAAATGCAAAATGCACAAATGTAGAGAGAGATAATTAGAAAGAGTGACTGCAAGTTTTAGGGATTGTGAGCTCTTTTTAGTTTTTATATATCAGGTTTTGCAATCGTTGGGAAAAGGGCGAGGCAGGGGATTTTTAACTGAGTGTTGACTCCCAATCCATAAGTCATTTCTTATTGTAATAAAGCCTGTTACGAATGATAAATGACTTTACAATCATCTTTGATTGTTAGGTCAACTTTTTGTAAAGGGGCAAAATAATTGCTTATTTTACTCCCATAAATATCCAATAGAACGTTCACTTGAGAATTTAATGAGCATTTGTTATTCTCTTTAAAAGGTTTGGATCCGTAGGTTATTTGCATCTTTAACATGTTTCATGCATGCATATCATTTTTTAAAGCATGTATGGAAGAAATCGTTTTCTTATAAAATTCCAAGCTGTTAGGGTCAACAACTAGTGGAATTTCCGGAACTTGGACAAAAAAACTTTTGTGTTCAATTGTGGTGTGTGAATAAATTTTCTTTACTTACATTTGCTATTGTTTTAATTTTTTTCCAGACCTAAACTCAAATTTTCACTTTGTTGTGATCTATTTGCCTTTTTGGTTTACGGGATGAAGGGAGAACGAAAACACTAAGTTTTGATTTAAGAAAAAAGAGTACATCCAAAATGGATATGCACAATGCATAAATGTAGCGAGAGATAATTCCAAAGAGTGTCTATAATTTTTAGGGATTGTAAGGTCTTTTTAGTTTTTAAATATCAGGTGTTGCAATCATCGGTAAAAGGGGGTGATGAGGGATTTTTAATTGAGTGTTGACTCCCAATCAATAAGTCATTCCTTTGGGTAATATAGCCCGTTACGCATGATAAATCACTTTACAATCGTGTATCATCGTTAGGTCAGCTTTTGTAAATGGGCAAAATAATGGCTTGTTTGACTCGGGTAAAAATCCCACCGCACGTTCACTCTAGAATTTATTGAGCATTTGTTATTCTCTTTAAATGGTTTGGATCCATAGGTGATTTGGATCTTTAACATGTTTCAAGCATGCATATCCATTTTTAAAGCATGTGTGGAAGAAATCTATTTCTGATTAAATTCCAAGCTGTTAGGGTCAACAACTAGTGGAATTTCCCAAACTTGGACAACAAAACTTTTGTGTTCATTTGTGGTGTGTGAATAAATTTTCTTTACTTACATTTGTTATTTTTTAAATTTTTTCCAATCAAAAACTCTAAAATTTTCATTTTTTTGTGATCTATTTGCCTTTTTGGTTTACGGGATGAAGGGAGAGCGAAAACTAAAAGTTTTGATTTAAGAAAAAAGAGTACATCTAAAATGGAAATGCACATTGCACAAATCTTGAGAGAGATAATTCCAAAGAGTGTCTATAATTTTTAGGGATTGTAAGCTCTTTTTAGTTTTTATATATCCGGTTTTGCAATCGTTAGGAAAAGGGGAAAGCATGGGATTTTTAACTGAGTGTTGAATCCCAATCCATAAGTCATTTCTTAGGGTAATATAGCCCGTTACGCATGATGAATCACTTTACAATCATCTATTATCTATAGGTCAGCTTTTTGTAAATTGGCAAAATAATGGCTTGTTTTACTAGGGTAAATATCCCACTACACGTTCACTTGAGAATTTAATGAGCGTTTGTAATTATCTTTAAAAGGTCTATATCCATAGGTGATTTTCATCTTTAACATGTTTCAATCATGCATATCCATTTTTACAGGATGTGTGGAAGAAATCTCTGTCTTATAAAATTCTAAGCTATTAGCGTCAACAACTAGTGGAATTTCCCAAACTTGTACAACAAAACTTTTGTGTTCATTTGTGGTGTGTGAATAAATTTTCTTTACTTACATTTGTTATTTTTAAAAAAAATTTCCATACCTAAACTCTAAAATTTTCATTTTGTTGTAAACTATTTACCTTTTTGGTTTACGGGATGAAGGGAGAGCGAAAACATATTGTTTTAATTTAAGAAAAAAGAGTACATCTAAAATGGAAATGCACAATGCAAAAATGTAGAGAGAGACAATTCCAAAGAGTGACTATAATTTTTAGGGATTGTGAGCTCTTTTTAGTTTTTCTATATCAGGTTTTGCAATCGTCAGGAAGAGGGGGAGGCAGGGGATATTTAACTGAGTGTTGACTCCCAATCAATAAGTCTTTTCTTTGGGTAATATAGCCCGTTACGCATGATAAATCGCTTTACAATCGTGTATGATCATTAGGTCAGCTTTTTGTGAATGGGCAAAATAAAGGCTTGTTTGACTCGGGTAAGTCTCCCACCGCACGTTCACTTGAGAATTTAATGAGCGTTTGTTATTCTCTTTAAAAGGTTTGAATCCATCGTTGATTTGCATCTTTAACATGTTTCAAGCATGCATATCCATTTTTAAAGCATGTGTCGAAGAAATCTATTTCTTATTAAATTCCAAGCTGTTAGGGTCAACAACTAGTGAATTTCCCAAACTTGGACAACAAAACTTTTGTGTTCATTAGTGGTGTGTGAATAAATTTTCTTTACTTATATTTGTTATTGTTTGAATTTTTTCCAAACAAAAACTCTCAAATTTTCATTTTGCTGTGATCTATTTGCCTTTTTGGTTTACGGGATGAAGGGAGAGTGAAAACTAAAAGTTCGTATTAAAGAAAAAAGAGTACATCTAAAATGGAAATTCACATTGCACAAATTTAGAGAGAGATAATTCATAAGAGTGTGTAGAATTTTTAGGGATGGTAAGCTCTTTTTAGTATTTATATATCTGGTTTTGCAATCGTCGGGAAAAGGGGGAGGCGGGGGATTTTTAAGTGAGTGTTGACTCCCAATCCATAAGTCATTTCTTAGGGTAATATATCCCGTTATGCATGATGAATCACTTTACAATCATCTATGATCGTTAGGTCAAGTTTTTGTAAATTCGCAAAATAATGGCTTGTTTTACTAGAGTACGAATCCCACTGCACGTTCACTTGAGAATTTAATGAGCGTTTGTTATTCTCTTTAAAAGGTTTTGATCCATAGGTGATTTTCATCTTTAACATCTTTCAAGCGTGGATATCCATTTTTAAAGCACGTGTGGAAGAAATCTATTTCTTATAAAATTCCAAGCTGTTAAGGTCAACAACTCGTGGAATTTCCCAAACTTGGACAACAAAACTTTTGTGTTTATTTGTGATGTGTGAATAAATTTTCTTTACTTACATTTGTTATTGTTTAAATTTTTTCCATACAAAAACTCTAAAATTTTCATTTTGTTGTGACCTATTTTCCTTTTTGGTTTACGGGATAAAGGGAGAGCGAAAACTAAAAGTTTTGATTTAAGAAAAAAGAGTACATCTAAAATGGAAATGCACAATGCACAAATGTAGACAGAGATAATTCCAAAGAGTGTCTATAATTTTCAGGGATTGTAAGCTCTTTTTAGTTTTTATATGTCCGGTTTTGCAATCGTCGTGAAAAGAGGGAGGCGTGGGATTTTTAACTGAGTGTTGACTCCCAATCCATAAGTCATTTCTTAGGGTAATGTAGTACGTTACGCATGATAAATCACTTTACAATCATCTATGATCATTAGGTCAGCTTTTTGTAAATTGTCAAAATAATGGCTTGTTTGACTCGGGTAAATATCCCACTGCATGTTCACTTGAAAACTTATTGAGTATTTTTTATTCTTTTTAAAATGTTTGGATCCATAAGTTATTTGCATCTTTAACATGTTTCAAGCATGCATATCCATTTTTAAAGCATGTGTGGAAGAAATCTCTTTCCTATAAAATTCCAAGTGTTTAGGGTTGATCTAGTGGAATTTCCCAAACTTGGACAACAAAACTTTTGGGTTCATTTGTGGTGTGTGAATAAATTTTCTTTACTTACATTTGTTATTGTTTTAAATTTTTTCCAAACATCAACTCAAATTTTCATTTTGTTGTGATCTATTTAACGTTTTTGTTTATGGATGAAGGGAGAGTGAAAACTCTAAGTTTTGTTTTAAGAAAAAAGAGTACATCTAAATTGGAAATGCACATTGCACAAATGTAGTGAGAGATAATTCCAAAGAGTGTCTGTAGTTTTTATATATCAGGTTCTGCAATCGTCGGGAAAAGGGGGAAGCAGGGGATTTTTAACTGAATGCTGACTCCCAATCCATAAGTCATTTCTTAGGTTAATATAGCCCGTTATGCAAGATAAATCACTTTACAATCATCTATGATCGTTAGGTCAGCTTTTTGGAAATGGCCAAAATAATGGCTTGTTTGATTGAGGTAAATATTCCACGTTCACTTGAGAATTTAATGAGCATTTGTTATTCTCTTTAAAAGGTTTGGATCCATAGGTGATTTGCATCTTTAACATGTTTCAAGCATGCATATCCATTTTTAAAGCATGTGAGGAAGAGATCTCTTTCTTATAAAATTCCAAGCTGATAGCGTCAACAACTAGTGGAATTTCCCAAACTTGGACCACAAAACTTTTGTGTTTATTTGTGATGTGTGAATAAATTTTCTTTACTTACATTTGTTATTTTTAAATTTTTTCCATACAAAAACCCTAAAATTTTCATTTTGTTGTGATCTATTTGCCTTTTTGGTTTACGGGATGAAGGGAGAGCGAAAACTAAAAGTTTTGATTTAAGAAAAAAGAGTACATCTAAAATGGAAATGCACAATGCACAAATGTAGAGAGAGATAATTCCGAAGAGTGTCTATAATTTTTAGGGATTGTAAGCCCTTTTTAGTTTTTATATGTCCGATTTTGCAATCGTCGGGAAAAGAGGGAGGCGGGGAGGCCGGGGATTTTTATCTGAGTGTTGACTCCCAATCCATAAGTCAATTCTTAGGGTAATGTAGCCCGTTACGCATGATAAATCACTTTACAATCATCTATGATCATTAGGTCAGCTTTTTGTAAGTTGGCAAAATATTGCTTGTTTGACTCGGCTAAATATCCCACCGCACATTCACTTGAAAACTTATTGAGTATTTTTTATTCTTTTTAAAAGGTTTGGAACCATAGGTTATTTGCATCTTTAACATTTTTCAAGCATGCATATCCATTTTTAAAGCATGTGTGGAAGAAATCTCTTTCTTATAAAATTCCAAGTGTTTAGGGTTGATCTAGTGGAATTTCCCAAACTTGGACAACAAAACTTTTGTGTTCATTTGTGGTGTGTGAATAAATTTTCTTTACTTACATTTGTTATTGTTTTAAATTTTTTCCAGACTTCAACTCAAATATTCATTTTGTTGTGATCTATTTAACTTTTTGGTTTACGGGATGAAGGGAGAGCAAAAACTCTAAGTTTTGTTTTAAGAAAAAAGAGTACATCTAAATTGGAAATGCACATTGCACAAATGTAGCGAGAGATAATTCCAAAGAGTTCCTATAATATTTAGGGATTATAAGCACATTTTATTTTTTATATATCAGGTTTTGCAATCATCGGGAAAAGGGGGAGATGGGGGATTTTTAACTGAGGGTTGACTCCCAATCCAAAAGTCATTTCTTTGGGTAATATAGCTTGTTTCGTATGATAAATCACTTTACAATCGTCTATGACCGTTAGGTCAGGTTTTTGTAAGTCTCTTTCTTATAAAATTCTAAGCTGATAGGGTCAACAACTAGTGGAATTTCCCAAATTTTGACAGCAAAACTTTTGTGTTGATTTGTGGTGTGTGAATAAATATTATTTACTTAGATTTGTTATTGTTTAAATTTTTCCCATACAAAAATCTGAAATTTTCATTTTGTTGAGATCTATTTGCCTTTTTGGTTTATGGGATGAAGGGAGAGCGAAAACTAAAAGTTTTGATTTAAGAAAAAAGAGTACATCTAAAATGGAAATGCACATTTCAGAAATGTAGAGAGATATAATTCCAAAGAGTGTCTGCAATTTTTTGGGATTGTAAGCTCTTTTTAGTTTTTATATATCCGGTTTTGCAATCGTCGGGAAAAGGGGGAGTTGAGGGATTTTTAACTTAGTGTTGACTCCCAATCCATAAGTCATTTGTTAGGGTAATATAGCCCGTTACACATGATAAATCACTTTACAATCATCTATGATCGTTAGGTAAGCTTTTTGTAAATGGGCAAAATAATGGCTTGTTTGACTTAGGTTAATTAGCATATTTTATTTTCTTTAAAAGATTTGGGTCCATAGGTAATTTAATGAGCATATTTTATTTTCTTTAAAAGATTTGGGTCCATAGGTAATTTGCATCTTTAACATGTTTCAAGCATGCATATCCATTTTTAAAGCATGTGTGGAAGAAATCTCTTTCTTATAAAATTCCAAGCTGTTAGGGTTGAAATAGTGAAATTTCCCAAACATGGACAACAAAACTTTTGTGTTCATTTGTGGTGTGTGAATAAATTTTCTTTACATGCTTTTGATGTTTCTTTAAATTTTTTTAATACATAATCTCTAAAATTTTCATTTTGTTGTAATCTATTTGCCTTTTTGGTTTACGGGATGAAGGGAGAGCGAAAACTCAAAGTTTTGATTTTAGAAAGAATAGTACATCTAAAATGGAAATGCACAATGCACAAAAGTAGAGAGAGATAATTCCGAAGAGTGTCTGTAATTTTTAGGGATTAAAAGCTCTTTCTAGTTTTTATATATCAAGTTTTGCAATCGTGGAGAAAAGGGGGCGGCGGGGGATTTTTAAGTGAGTGTTACCTCCCAATCCATATGTCATTTCTTAGGGTAATATAGCCCGTTACGCATGATAAATCACTTTGCAATCCCCTATGATCGTTAGGTCAGCTTTTTTGTGAGCTTTTTATGAATAAATTTTGTTTACTTACATTCATTATTGTTTTAAATTTTGTCCATACATAAACTCTAAATTTTTCATTTTGTTGTGATCTATTTGCCTTTTTGTTTTTCAGGATGAAGGGAGAGCGAAAACTCAAAGTTTTGATTTAAGAAAAAAGAGTACATCTAAAATGGAAATGCACAATGGAAAATTGTAGAGAGAGATAATTCCTAAGTGTGACTGTAATGTTTAGGGATTGTGAGTTCTTTTTAGTTTTTATATATCAGGTTTTGCAGTCGTCGGGAAAAGGGGGAGGCAGGGGATTTTTAACTGAGTCTTTACTCCCAATCCATAAGTCATTTCTTTGGGTAATATAGCCCTTTTCGCATGATAAATCACTTTACAATCGTCTATGATCGTTAGGTCAAGTTTTTGTAAATGGGCAAAATAATGGCTTGTTTGACTCGGGTAAATATTCCACCGCACGTTCACTTGAGAATTTAATGAGCGTTTTTTATTTTCTTTAAAAGGTTTGGATCCATAGGTGATTTGCATCTTTAACATGTTTCAAGCATGCATATCCATTTTTTAAGCATGTGTGGAAGAAATCTCTCTTATAAAATTCCAAGCTGTTAGGGTTTAACTAGCGGAATTTCCAAAACTTGGACAACAAAACTTTTGTGTTCATTTGTCGTATGTGAATAAATTTTCTTTACTTAAATTTGTTATTTTTTTAAATTTTTTCCATACATAAACTACAAAATTTTCATTTTGTTGTGATCTATTTGCCTTTTGGGTTAATGGGATGAAGGGACAACGAAAACTCAAGGTTTTAATTGATGAAAAAAGAGTACAACAAAAATGGAAATGCAAAATGCACAAATGTGGAGAGAGATAATTCCAAAGAGTGTCTGTAATTTTTAGGGATTGCAAGCTCTTTTTAGTTTTTATATATCAGGTTTTGCAATCGTCGAGAAAAGGGAGAAACGGAGGATTTTTAAGTGAGTGTTGACTCCTAATCCATAAGTCATTTCTTAGGGTAATATAGCCTGTTACGCATGATAAATCACTTTGCAATCATAAATGATCGTTAGGTCAGCTTGATGTAAATGGGCAAAATAATGGCTTGTTTGACTCGCGTAAATTTCCCTCCGTACGTTCACTTGAGAATTTAATGAGTGTTTGTTATTCTCTTTAAAAGGTTTGGATCCATAGGTCATTTGCATCTTTAACATATTTGAAGCATGCATTTCAATTTTTAAATCATGTGTGGAAGAAATCTCTTTCTTAAAAAATTCCAAGCTTCTAGGTTTGAAGTACTGGAATTTCCTAAACCTGGACAACATAACTTTTGTTTTCTTTTGTGGTGTGTGAATACATTTTATTTACTTACATTTTTTATTTTTTTAAATCTTTTCCTTTCATAAACTCTAAAACTTTCATTTTTTTGTGATCTATTTGCCGTTTCAGTTTACGGGGTGAAGGGAGAGCGAAAACTCATAGTTTTGATTTAAGAAAAAAGAGTACATCTAAAATGGAAAATGCACAATGCACTAATGTAGAGAGAGATAATTTCAAAGGCAAAGGATTTTTAACTGAGTGTTGACTCCCAATCCATATGTCATTTCTTAGGGTAATATAGCCAGTTACACATGATAAATCACTTTACATTCATCTATGATCGTTAGGTCAGCTTTTTGTATATGGGAAAAATAATGGCTGGTTTGACTCAGGTAAATATCCCACTGCACGTTCACCTGAGAATTTAATTAGCGTTTGTTATTCTCTTTAAAAGTTTTTGATCCATAGGTGATTTGCATCTCTAACTTGTTTCAAGCATGCATATCCATTTTTAAAGCATGTGTGGAAGAAATCACTTTCTTATCAAATTCCAAGCTGTTAGGGTTAACAACTAGTGAAATTTCCCAAACTTGGACGATAAAACTTTTTTGTTCATTTGTGGTGTGTGAATAAATTTTCATTACTTACATTTGTTATTGTTTTAAAATTTTTCCACACATAAACTCTATAATTTTCATTTTGTTGTGATCTATTTGCCTTTTTGGTTTACGGGATGAAGGGAGAGCGAAACTCAAAGTTTTGATTTAAGAAAAAAGAGTACATCTAAAATGGAAATGCACAATGCACAAATGTAGAGAGAGATAATTCCAAAGAGTGTCTGTAATTTTTACGCATTGTAAGCTCTTTTCAATTTTTATATACAAAGTTCTGCAATTGTCGGGAAAAGGGGGAGGCGGGGGATTTTTAACTAAGTGTTGACTCCCAATCCATAAGTCATTTCTTAGGGTAATATAGCCCGTTACGCATGATAAATCACTTTACAATCATCTATCATCGCCAGGTCAGCTTTTTGTAAATGTGCAAAATAATGACTTGTTTGACTCGGGTAAATATCCCACCGCACGTTCACTTGGGAATTTAATGAGCGTTTGTTATTCTCTTTAAATTGTTTGGATCCGTAGTTGATTTGCACCTTTAACATTTTTCAAGCTTGCAGATCCATTTTTAAAGCAAGCGTGGAAGAAATCTCTTTCTTATAAAATTCCAAGCTGTTATGATTGAACTAGTGGAATTTCCCAAACTTGGACAACAAAACATTTGTGTTCATTTGTGGTGTGTGAAGAAATTTTTTTTACTTAAATTTTTTTTTGTTTAAATTTTTTTCCATACATAAACTCTAAAATTTTCATTTTGTTGTGATCTATTTGCCTTTTTGGTTGACGGGATGAAGGGAGAGAGAAAACTCAAAGTTTTGATTTAAGAAAAAAGAGTACATCTAAATTTAAAATGCACAATGCACACATATAGAGAGAGATAATTCCAAAGAGTGTCTATAGTTTTTTGGGATTATAAGCTCTTTTTAGTTTCTATATATCAGGTTTTGCAATTGTCGGGAAAAGGGGGAGGCGGGGGATTTTTAACTGAGAGTTCACTCCCAATCCATAAGTCATTTCATAGGGTAATATAGCCCATTAAGCATGACAAATCTCTTTACAATCATCTATGATCATTAGGTCAGCTTTTTGTAAATGGGCAAAATAATGGCTTGTTTGACTCAGGTAAATATTCCACCGTAGGTTCACTTGAGAATTTAATGAGCGTTTGTTATTCTCTTTAAAAGGTTTGGATCCATAGGTGATTTGCATCTTTAACATGTTTCAAGCATGCATATCCATTTTTAAAGCATATATAGATGAAATCTCTTTCTTATAAAATTCCAAGCTGTTAGGGTTGAACTAGTGGAATTTCCAAAAGTTGGAAAACAAAACTTTTTTTTCATTTGTGGTGTGTGAATAAATTTTATTTACTAATATTTTTTATTTTTTAAATATTTTCCATACATAAACTCTAAAAACATTTTCATTTGGTTGTGATATGTTTGGTTTTTTGGTTTACGGGATGAAGGGGGAGCGAAACCTCAAAGTTTTGATTTAAGAAAAAAGAGTACATCTGAAATTGAAACGCACAATGCACAAAAGTAGAGAGAGATAATTCCAAAGAGTATCTATAGCTTTTAGGGATTGTAAGCTCTATTTTGTTTTTATATATCAGGTTTTGCACTCATCGGGAAAAGGGGAATGCGGGGGATTTTTAACTGAGTGTTGACTCCCAATCCAGATGTCATTTCTTAGGGTAATATAGCCCATTATGCATGATAAATCACTTTACAATCATCTATGATCGTTAGGTCAGCTTTTTGTAAATGGGCAAAATAATGGCTTGTTTGACTCAGGTAAATATCCCACTGCACGTTCACTTGAGAATTTAATAAGCGTTTGTTATTCTCTAGAAAAGGTTTGGATCCATAGGTGATTTGCATCTTTAACATGTTTCAAGCATGTATATCCATTTTTAAAGCATGTGTGGATGAAATCTCTTTCTTATAAAATTCAAAGTTGTTAGGGTTGAACTAGTGGAATTTCCCAAACTCGGACAAAAATACTTTTGAGTTCTTTTGTGGTGTGTGAAAAATTTTCTTTGCTTACATTAGTAATTGTTTTAAATTTTTTCCATTCATCAACTCTTAAATTTTCATTTTTTTGTGATCTATTTGCCTTTTTTGTTTACAGGATAAAGGGAGAGCGAAAACTAAAAGGTTTGATTTAAGAAAAATGTGTACAACTAAAATTGAACGGCACAATCCACAAATGTAGAGAGAGATAATTTCAAAGAGTGTCTGTAATTTTTTGGGATTGTAAGCACTTTCTAGTTTTTATATATCAGGTTTTGCAATCATCGAGAAAAGGGGGAGGCGGGGGGTTTTTAACTGAGTCTTGACTCCCAATCCATAAGTAATTTGTTAGCGTAATATAGCCTGTTACGCATGATAAATCACTACAATCATCTATTAACATTAGGTCAGCTTATTGCAAATGGGCAAAATAATAGCATGTTTGACTCGGGTAAATATCCCACCGAACGTTCACTTGAGAATTTAATGAGCGTTTGTTATTCTCTTTAAATGGTTTGGATCCGTAGTTGATTCGCACCTTTAACATTTTTCAATCTTGCAAATCCATTTTTGAAGCAAGCGTGGAAGAAATCTCTTTCTTATAAAATTCCAAGCTATTAGGATTGAACTAGTGGAATTTCCCAAACTTGGACAACAAAACTTTTGTGTTCATTTGTGGTGTGTGAAGAAATTTTCTTTACTTACATTTGTTATTGTTCAAAATTTTTTTCATACATAAACTCAAAAATTTTTATTTTGTTGTGATCTATTTGCCTTTTTGGTTTACAGGATGAAGGGAGAGCAAAAACTCAAAGTTTTGATTTAAGAAAAACGAGTATAACTAAAATGGAAATGCACAATGAACAATTGTAGAGAGTGATAATTCCAAAGTGTGACTGTAATGTTTAGGGATTGTGTGCAGTTTTTAGTTTTGATTTATTAGGTTTTGCAATCATCGGGAAAAGGGGGAGGCAAGGGATTTTTAACTGAGTGTTGACACCCAATCCTTAAGTCATTTCTTAGGGTAATATAGCCCATTACACAAGAAAAATCACTTAACAATCATCTATGATCGTTAGGTCAGATTTTTTTAAATGGGCAAAATAATTGCTTTTTTTACTCGGGTAAATATCCCACCGCACGTTCTCTTGAGAATTTAATGAGCGTTTGTTATTCTCTTTAAAAGTTTTGGATCCATAGGTGGTTTGCATCTTTAACATGTGTCAAGCTTGCATATTTTTTTTTAAAGCATGTGTGGAAGAAATCTCTTTCTTATAAAATTCCAAGTTGTTGGGGGTTAACTAGTGGAATTTCCCAAACTTTGACAACAAAACTTTTGTCTACATTTGTGGTGTGTGAATAAATTTTCTTTACTAACATTTGTTATTGTTTTAAATTTTTTCCATACATAAACTCTAAAATTTTCATTTGGTTAAGATCTATTTGCCTTTTTGGTTTACGAGATGAAGGGAGAACGAAAACTAAAATTTTTGATTTAAGAAAAAAGAGTACATCTTAAATGGAAATGCACAATGCACAAATGTAGAGAGAGATAATTCCAAAGAGTGTCTGTAGCTTTTAAGGATTGTAAGCTCTTTTTTGTTTTTATATATCAGGTTTTGCAATTATCGGGAAAACGGGGAGGCGGGGGATTTTTAACTGAGTGTTGCCTCCCAATCCATAAGTCATTTCTTAGGGTAATATAACCCCTTACACATGATAAATCACTTTACAATCATCTATGATCGTTAGGTCAGCTTTTTGTAAATTGGCAAAATAATGGCTTGTTTGACTCAGGTAAATATCCCACAGCTCGTTCACTTGAGAATTTAATGAGCGTTTGTTATTCTCTTTAAAAGGTTTGGATCCATAGGTGATTTGCATCTTTAACATGTTTCAAGCATGCATATCCATTTTTTAAGCAGGTGTAGATGAAATCTCTTTCTTATAAAATTCCAAGCTCTTAGGGTTGAACTAGTGGAATTTCCCAAACTTGTACAACAAAACTTTTGTGTTCATTAGTAATGTGTGAAAAATTTTCTTTACTTACATTTGTTATTGTTTTAAATTTTTTCCATTCATCAACTCTAAAATCTATTTGCCTTTTTTGTTGACGGGATGAAGGTAGAGCGAAAACTAAAAGTTATTATTTAAGAAAAAAGTGTACATCTAAAATGCAAATGCACAATGCACAAATGTAGAAAGTGATAATTCCAAAGAGTGTCTGTAATTTTTAGGGATTGTAAGCTCTTTTTAGTTTTTATATATCAGGTTTTGCAATCGTCGGGAAAAGGGGGAGGCATGAGATTTTTAACTGAGTGTTGACTCCCAATCCATATGTCATTTCTTAGGGTAATATAGCCCGTTACGCATGATAAATCACTTTAAAATCATCTATGATTGTTAGGTCAGCTTTTTGTATATGGGCAAAATAGTGGCTAGTTTGGCTCAGGTAAAATTCCCACAATACGTTCACCTGAGAGTTTGATGAGCCTTTTTTATCCTCTTCAAAAGTTTTGGATCTATAGGTGATTTGCATCTCTAACATGTTTCAAGCATGCATATCCGTTTTTAAAGCATGTGTGGATGGAATCTCTTTCTTATAAAATTCCAAGCCGTTAAGGTTAACAACTAGTGGATTTTCCCAAACATGGACAACAAAACTTTTGTGTTCATTTGTGGTGTGTGAATAAATTTTCTTTACTTACATTCGTTATTGTTTTAAAATTTTTCCATACATAAACTCTAAAATTTTCATTTTTTTGTGATCTATTTTCCTTTTTCGTTTACGGGATGAAGGGAGAGCGAAAACTCAAAGTTTTGATTTAAGAAAAAAGGGTACATCTAAAATGGAAATGCACAATGCACAAATGTAGGAGAGATAATTCCAAAGAGTGTTTGTAATTTTTAAGCATTGTAAGCTCTTTTTAGGTTGCATAAATCATGTTTTGCAATCATCGGGAAAAGGGGAGGCTGGGGATTTTTAACTGAGTGTTGACTCCCAATCCATAAGCCATTTCTTAGGGTAATATAACCCGTTACGCATGATTAATCACTTAACAATCATCTATGATCGTCAGGTCAGCTTTTTGTAAATGGGCAAAATAATGGCTTGTTTGACTCGGCTAAATATCCCACCGCTCGTTCCCTTGGGAATTTAATGAGCATTTGTTATTCTCTTCAAAAAGTTTGGATCCATAGGTGATTTGCATCTTTAACATGTTTGAAGCATGCATATACTTTTTTAAAGCATGTGTGGAAGAAATCTTCTTCTTATAAAATTCCAAGCTGTTGGGGGTTAACTAGTGGAATTTCCCAAACTTGGACAAGAAATTTTTGTGTTCATTTGTGGTGTGTGAATAAATTTTCTTTACTAACATTTGTTATTATTTTAAATTTTTTCCATACACAAACTCTAAAATTTTCATTTGGTTGTGATCTATTTGCCTTTTTAGTTTATGGGATGAAGGGAGAGCGAAAACTCAAAGTTTTGATTTTAGGAAAAAGAGTAGACCTAAAATGGAAATACACAATGCACAAATGTAGAGAGAGATAATTCCAAAGAGTGTCTATAATTTTTAGGGATTTTAAGCACTTTCTAGTTTTTATATATCAGGTTTTGCAATCGTCGAGAAAAGGGGGAGGCGGGGGATTTTTAACTGAGTCTTGACTCCCAATCCTCAAGTAATTTCATAGGGTAATATATCCCGTTACGCATGATAAATCACTTTACAATCATCTATGAACGTTAGGTCAGCTTATTGTAAATGGGCAAAATAATGGCCTGTTTGACTCGGGTAAATATCCCACCGCACGTTCACTTGAGAATTTAATCAGCGTTTGTTATTCTCTTTAAAAGGTTTGGATCCGTAGTTGATTTGCACCTTTAACATTTTTCAAGCTTGCAGATCCATTTTTAAAGCAAGCGTGGAAGAAATCTCTTTCTTATAAAATTCCATGCTGTTAGGATTGAACTAGTGGAATTTCCATAACTTGGAAAACAAAAATTTTGTGTTCATTTGTGGTGTGTGAAGAAATTTTCTTTACTTAAATTTGTTATTGTTTAAATTTTTTCCATACATAAACTCTAAAATTTTCATTTTGTAGTGATTTATTTGCCTTTTTGGTTTACTGGAAGAAGGGAGAGCGAAAATTCAAAGTTTTGTTTTAAGAAAAAAGAGTATATCTAAAATGGAAATGCACAATGTAAAAATGCAGAGAGAGATAATTCCAAAGAGTTACTATAATTTTTAGGGATTGTGTGCACTTTTTAGTTTTGATTTATTACGTTTTGCAGTCGTCGGGAAAAGGGGGAGGCAGGGGATTTTTAACAGAGTGTTGACTCCCAATCCATAAATCATTTCCTAGGGTAATATAGCCCATTACACATGATAAATCACTTTACAATCATCTATGATCGTCTGGTCAGCTTTTTGTAAATGGGCAAAATAATGGCTTTTTTGACTCGGGTAAATATCCCACCGCATGTTCACTTGAGAATTTAATGAGCGTTTGTTATTCTCTTTAAAAGGTTTGGATACATAGGTGATTTGCATCTTTAACATGTTTCAAGCATGCATATTCGTTTCTAAAGCATGTGTGGAAGAAATCTCTTTCTTATAAAATTCCAAGCTGTTGGGGGTTAACTAGTGGAATTTCCCAAACTTGGACAACAAAACTTTTATCTTCATTTGTGGTGTGTGAATAAATTTTCTTTACTAACATTTGTTACTGTTTAAAAAAAATTTCATCCATAAACTCTAAAATTTTCATTTGGTTGTGATCTCGTTGCCTTTTTGGTTTACGAGATGAGGGAGAGCGAAAACTCAATGTTTTGATTTAAGAAAAAAGAGTACATCTAAAATGGAAATGCACAATGCACAAATATAGAGAGGGATAATTCCAAAGAGTGTCTGTAGTTTTTAGGGATTGTAAGCACTTTTTAATTTTTATATATCAGGTTTTGCAATCGTCGGGAAAAGGGGAAGCGGGGGATTTTTAACTAAGTGCTGACTCCCAATCCATAAGTCATTTCTTAGGTTAATATAGCCCGTTACGCATGATAAATCACTTTACAATCATCTATGATCCTTAGGTCAGTTTTTTGGAAATGGCCAAAAAAATGGCTTGTTTGATTGAGGTAAATATTCCACCGCACGTTCACTTGAGAATTTAATGAGCATTTGTTATTCTCTTTAAAAGGTTTGGATCTATAGGTGATTTGCATCTTTAACATGTTTCAAGCATGAATATCAAATTTTAAAGCATGTGTGGATAAAATCACTTTCTTATAAAATTCGAAGCTATTAGGGTTGAAGTACTGGAATTTTCCAAACAAGGAAAACAAAACTTTTGTCTTCATTTGTGGTGTGTGAATAAATTTTCTTTACTAACATTTGTTATTGTTTAAAATTTTTTTCTTACATAAACTCTAAAATTTTCATTTGGTTGTGATTTGTTTGCCTTTTTGGTTTACGGGATGAAGGGAGAACGAAAACTCAAAGTTTTGATTTAAGAAAAACGAGTACATCTAAAATGGAAATGCACAATGCACAAATATAGAGAGAGATAATTCCAAAGAGTGTCCATAGCTTTTAGGGATTGTAAGCTCTTTTTAGTTTTTATATGTCCAGTTTTGCAATCGTCGGGAAAGCGGGGAGGTGGGGGATTTTTAACTGAGTGTTGACTCCCAATCCATAAGTCATTTCTTAGGTTAATATAACCCGTTATGCATGATAAATCACTTTACAATCATCTATGATCATTAGGTCAGCTTTTTGTAAATGGGCACATTAATGGCCTGTTTGACTCAGGTAAATATCCCACCACACGTTCACTTGAGAATTTAATGAGCGTTTTTTATTCTCTTTAAAAGCTTTGGATTCATAGGTGATTTGCATCTTTAACATGTTTCAAGCATGCATATCCATTTTTAAAGCGTGTGTGGATGAAATCTCTTTCTTATAAAATTCAAAGCTGTTAAGGTTGAACTAGTGGAATTTCCCAAACTTGGACAACAAAACTTTTGTGTTCATTTGTGGTGTGTGAAAAATTTTCTTTACTTACATTTGTTATTGTTTTAAATTTTTTCCATTCATCAACTCTAAAATTTTCATTTTTTTGTGATCTATTTGTGTTTTTTGTTTACGAGATGAAGGGAGAGCGAAGACTAAAAGTTTTGATTTAAGAAAAAAATTTACATCTAAAATGGAAATGCACAATGCACAAATGTAGAAAGAGATAATTGCAAAGAGTGTCTGTAATTTTTTGGGATTGTTAGCTCTTTTTAGTTTTTGTATATCAGGTTTTGCAATCGTCGAAAAAAGGGGGAGGCAGGGGATTTTTAACTGAGTGTTGACTCCCAATCCATATGTCATTTCTTAGGGTAATATAGCCCGTTACGCATGATAAATCACTTTACAATCATCTATGATTGTTAGGTCAACTTTTTGTATATGGGAAAAATATTGGCTGGTTTGACTCAGGTAAATATGCCTCCGCACGTTCACCTGAGAATTTAATGAGCGTTTGTTATTCTCTTTAAATATTTTGGATCCATAGGTGATTTGCATCTTTAACAAGTTTCAGGCATGCATATCCGTTTTTAAAGCATGTGTGGAAGAAATCTCTTTCTTATAAAATTTGAAGTCTTTAGGGTTAACAACTAGTGGAATTTCCCAAACTTGGACAACAAAACTTTTGTGTTCATTTGTTGTGTGTGAATAAATTTTATGTAGTTAAATATGTTATTGTTTTAAAATTTTACCATACATAAACTCTAAAATTTTTATTTTGTTGTGATCTATTTGCGTTTTTGGTTTACGGGATGAAGGGAGAGTGAAAACTCAAAGTTTTGATTTAAGAAAAAAGAGTACATCTAAAATGGAAATGCACAATGCACAAATGTAGGACAGATAATTCCAAAGAGTGTCTATAATTTTTAAGCATTGTAAGCTCTTTTTAGTTTTTATATATCATGTTTTGCAATCGTCTGGAAAAGGGGGAGGCAGGGGATTTTTAACTGAGTGTTGACTCCCAATCCATAAGTCATTTCTTAGGGTAATATAGCCCATTACGCATGATAAATCACTTTACAATCATCTATGATCGTCAGGTAAGCTTTTGGTAGATGGGTAAAATAGTGGCTTGTTCGACTCGGGAAAATATCCCACCCCACGTTTACTTGAGAATTTAATGAGCGTTTGTTATTCTCTTTAAAAAGTTTGGATCCATAGGTGTTTGCATCTTTAACATGTTTCAAGCATGCATATTCGTTTTTAAAGCATGTGTGGAAGAAATCTCTTTCTTATAAAATTACAAGCTGTTGGGGGTTAACTAGTGGAATTTCCCAAACTTAGACAACAAAACTTTTGTCTTCATTTGTGGAGTGTGAATAAATTTTCCTTACTAAAATTTTTTATTGTTTTAAATTTTTTCCATACATAAAACCTAAAATTTTCATTTGGTTGTGATCTATTTACATTTTTGGTTTATGGGATGAAGGGAGAGCGAAAACTCAAAGTTTTGATTTTAGAAAAAAGAGTACATCTAAAATGGAAATACACAATGCACAAATGTAGAGAGAGATAATTGAAAAGAGTGTCTGTAATTTTTAGGGATTATAAGTACTTTCTAGTTTGTATATATCAGGTTTTTCAATTGTCGAGAAAAGGGAGAGGCGGGGGATTTTTGTTACGATCCCTAGCCTTGGGTCTAGTAACTCGGTGAGTTGAATATGAATCCAGCACTGTTTGAGGGTTTCTTATGACGTTTTTTTTGTGAAAAGAACTCTCTTATACTTCTCCTTTCACGTTAGGATTGAAAAGGATTTTCCTTTTTTCAATTATAGATGCAACCAGCAAGTTAAAGGACTGTTTAAGCACTCAGATATGAAACCCCTCTTTTATGATTCAAGACAAGGAGGTTTTACTTGCTGTAATGACTCAAGGCAATCCCTTTCCCTTTACTGAATTCATTCCCCTTGAAAAAAAGTTTCCTTTTCTTAATTATGAATGAACCCAGCTAGTCAAGGAAGCTCCTTGAGGCCCCAATGTGGAATCCCCTTTCTTATGGCTCACGTTAAGGTAGGGTTTCCAATTTCATGCAGTACTGGTTCCTTACGTAAAAGAGAAACATAAATCTAATCTCAATGCTTGGAATAAGATTAGAACATACCTCTGGATGTCAACACCCAACCAGCAACAAGAACTCGTCCTCCTTCCTGGGTAGACTCATGTCAAGATCTCTCCTTTTCTGGAATTTTTGTGAAAGAGATGATCTTCTCTTGCAGCTCAGAAGAGAAAGGTAATTCCTCTTCCTTTTCCTTCCAAGATCTCCTCAAAGACTCCCCAATGGATGCAGCAAACCCCCAAGAGATTTCAAGCCAAGAACCCTAGAATAGGGAGCCTAGAAAGAACCTAAATTACCCTAGTTTATGCTAATTCCGAACTTGCTTTATTTCTCCTTCCTTACCCCTTAAATAGGGTAATTAACATCAACATAGGTTAGGGTTATAAAACCCAATTCTACCCCTACCATTAAGTCTTATTACAAATCAATAAAATTCGAAATTAAAAGCAACATAAATAATAAAAGTAAAGTAGATGACTTAGTGTTATTGATTCCATAACATCTGCCCCTTCTTGGAGATCGAGCTTGACCTCAATCTCGGAAGCTGGGTAGACCTGGTGGAAGTTGTCAAGCCGCTCCCATTCTGCGTAGTTGTGGCCGATTGCTGCCTAGTAATGGCATGCAGGGAGATGTCCGGTGGCTCTTCCTCAATCATATCCTCTGTCACCTCGATATCCTCTTCTTCAACCTTATCGGTCAAAAACAATCTTTTGCATTGATGCCCAACCCGATATGGTTCATCACAGTTGTAACACAGATTCTTAGCCCGCCGTTCCACCATCCCAGCACTTGTCAATTTTTTTGTTTAAGGAGGTGTAGGATGACTAGATCTCGGATCCCCAGTGAAAGTAATACCTAGGTTGTTTCTCGGAGGAATGCGCTCCCCTGACCAAGGAGGTCGTATGTGCTATGCCTGCTGTCGCAAATCTAAAGCACGAGCTATATTTATAGCGCTGGATAAGTCAACAGGTGCATAGAGCTCCACCTCAAGCTTTAACGCCTCAGTCAGTTCTGCTGTAAACAACGCAATTTTTCTTGGAACAATTTTTGATATTGCTCCACGGCTCCAGTTTGGCGTAATAAAACCAAATCTCCCAAAGGGTTACTATAAGCCGGAGGACCAAAACAGAGAGAGCACAGTCGCTTAAATTTATCCCAATCTACCACCTCGCTATCAACCTCAACTAGCTGGTACCAAAGATGTGCTTCCCCTAGTAAGTGGAAAACAGCTACGTTGACTCGGTCATAGGTTGGGACTCGCTGATGGCTGAATTTTTTTTTGCATCGATACAACTATATAAAAGGGTCTTCTGACCCATTATAAGTAGGGAATTCCATTTTAGTATACCTCGGAACAGTGCCTCCCCCCTGGTAGAAGTGTCCCCCCGGAATGAGGGGTCCTTGCTGTCTCGAGAAACTCGTGCGCCTCAGAAATTCATCTCCCCCTCTGTTATACAAATGGTCCCCTCCTCTCTGATCTGGAATGAGAGGTACAGTGCCTACCCCCTAGTTGAGGTGTCCCCCCGGAATGAAAGATCCTTGCTGACCCGAAAAACTCGTGTGTCTAGTAAACTCATCTCCCCCTTTGATCTGCGAATGGTCTCCTGGAATTGGGTTCTTGCCAATGCTCAAACCAGTCTCCATGCTATCCATCCTTCCTTTCAATGTTTCCAAACTAAGAGTGAACTTCTCGTCCAATGCAGCAAATTTCTTGCCAGTAGTTAGACCATTCTCCATGCTATCCATCCTTCCCTTCAAGGTCTCCATATCGATATCAATTTTTGAGAACCTCTCTAGGATAGTATCAAATTTTCTTTCAAGCAATTCAAAGTATTCATTGGTGCTTCTCTCTGCCGGGTGACCCTGCTCTGATACCATGTTGTTACGGTCCCTAGCCTTGGATCTAATAACTTGGTGAGTTGAATATGAATCCAGCACTGCTTGAGGGTTTCTTATCACGTTTTTTTGTGAAAAGAACTCTCTTATACTTCTCCTTTAACGTTAGGATTGAAAAGGATTTTCCTTTTTTCAATTATAGATGCAACCAAAAAGTTAAAGGACTGTTTAACCAGTCAGATATGAAACCCTTCTTTTATGATTCAAGACAAGAGGGTTTCACTTGCTGTAATGACTCAAGACAATCCCTTTCCCTTTACTGAATTCATTCCCCTTGAAAAGGAGTTTCCTTTTCTTAATTATGAATGAACCCAGCTAGTCAAGGAAGCTCCTTGAGGCCCCAATGTGGAATCCCCTTTCTTATGGCTCACGTCAAGGTAGGGTTTCCAATTTCATGCACACTGGTTCCTTACGTAAAAGAGAAACATAAATCTAATCTCAATGCTTGGAATAAGATTAGAAAATACCTCTAGATGTCAACACCCAACCAGCAACAAGAACCCGTCCTCCTTCCTGGGTAGACTCACGTCAAGTCCTCTCCTTTTCTGGAATTTTTGTGAAAGATATGTTCTTCTCTTGCAGCTCAGAAGAGAAAGGTAATTCCACTTCCTTTTCCTTCCAAGATCTCCTCAAATACTCCCCAATGGATGCAGAAAAACCCCAAGAGAGTTCAAGCCAAGAACCCTAGAATAGGGAGCCTAGAAAGAACCTAAATTACCCTAATTTATGCTAATTCCGAACTTGCTTTATTTCTCCATCCTTACCCCTTAAATAGGGTAATTAACATCAACATAGGTTAGGGTTATTAAAACCCAATTCTACCCCTACCTTTAAGTCTTATTACAAATCAATAAAATTCGAAATTAAAAGCAACATAAATAATAAAAGTAAAGTAGATGACTCAATGTTATTGATTCCATAACAATTTTTAACTGAGTGTTGACTCCCAATCCATAAGTAATTACTTAGGGTAATATAGCCCATTACGCATGATAAATCACTTTACAATCATCTATGAACGTTAGGTCAGCTTATTGTAAATGGGCAAAATTATGGGATGTTTGACTCGGGTAAATATCCCACCGCACTTTCACTTGAGAATTTAATAAGCGTTTGTTATTCTCTTTAAAAGGTTTGGATCCGTAGTTTATTTGCACCTTTAACTTTTTTCGAGATTGCAAATCCATTTTTAAAGCATGCGTGGAAGAAATCTCTTTCTTATAAAATTCCAAGCTATTAGGATTGTGGTGTGTGAAGAAATTTTCTTTACTTACATTTGTTATTTTTTAAATTTTTTTCCATACATAAACTCTAAAATTTTCATTTTGTTGTGATCTATTTGCCTTTTTGGTTTACGGGATGAAGGGAGAGCAAAAATTAAAAGTTTTGATTTAAGAAAAAAGAGTATATCTAAAATGAAAATGCACAATGGACAAATGTTGAGAGAGATAATTCCAAAGAGTGACTTTAATGTTTAGGGATTGTGAGATCTTTTTAGTTTTGATTTTTTAGGTTTTGAAATCGTTGGGAAAAGGGGGAGGAAGGGGATTTTTAACTGAGTGTTGACTCCCAATCCATAAGTCATTCTTAGGCTATTATAGCCCGTTACGCATGAAAAATCACTTTAAAATCATCTATGATCGTTAGGTCAGCTTTTTGTTAATGGGCAAAATAATGGATAGTTTGACTCGGGTAAATATCCCATCGCACGTTCACTTGAGAATTTAATGAGCGTTTGTTATTCACTTTAAAAGGTTTGGATCCATAGGTGATTTGCATCTTTAACATGTTTCAAGCATGCATATTCGTTTTTAAAGCATGTGTGGAAGAAATCTCTTTCTTATAAAATTCCAAGCTGTTGGGGATTAACTAGTGGTATTTCCCCAACTTGGACAACAAAACTTTTGTCTTCATTTGTGGTATGTGAATAAATTTTCTTTACTAAAATTTGTTATTGTTTTAAATTTTTTCCATACATAAACTCTAAAATTTTCATTTGGTTGTGATCTGTATGCCTTTTTGGTTTACGGGATGAAGGGAGTGTGAAAACTAAAAGTTTTGATTTAAGAAAAATGTGTACATCTAAAATGAAAATGCACAATGCACAATTTTAGAAAGAGATAATTCGAAATAGTGTCTATAATTTTAGGGATTGTAAGCTCTTTTTAGTTTTTATATATTAGGTTTTGCAATCGTCGGAAAAAGGGGGAGGCAGGGGATTTTTAACTGAGTGTTGACTCCCAATCCAAAAGCCATTTTTTAGGGTAATATAGCCCGTTACGCATGATAAATCACTGTACAATCATCTATGATCGTTAGGTCAGCTTTTTGTATATGGGCAAAATAATGACTAGTTTGACTCAAGTAAATACCCCACCGAACGTTCACGTAAGACTTTAATGAGCGTTTGTTATTCTCTTTAAAAGTTTTGGATCCATATTGATTTCCATCTTTAATATGTTTCAAGCATGCATATCCGTTTTTAAAGCATATGTGGAAGAAATCTCTTTCTTATTAAATTCCAAGCTGTTAGGGACAACAAGTAGTGGAATTACCCAAACTTGGACAACAAAACTTTTGTGCTCATTTGTGGTGTGTGAATAAATTTTATTTAATTACATTTGTTATTGTTTTAAAATTTTTCCATACATAAATTCTAAAATTTTCATTTTGGTATGATCTATTTGCCTTTTTGGTTTAAACTCCAAGTTTTGATTTAAGAAAAAAGAGTACATCTAAAATGGAAATGCACAATGCTCAAATGTAGAGAGAGATAATTCCAAAGAGTGTCTGTAATTTTTAGGGATTGTAAGCTCTTTTTAATTTTTATATATCCGGTTTTGAAAACGCCGTGAAAAGGGGGAGGCGGGGAATTTTTAACTGAGTGTTGACTCCCAATCCATAATTAATTTCTTAGGGTAATATAGCCCATTACGCATGATTAATAACTTTACAATCGTCTATGATCATTAGGTCAGCTTATTGTAAATGGGCAAAATAATGACATGTTTGACTCGGGTAAATATCCCACCGCACGTTCAGTTGAGAATTTAATGTGCGTTTGTTATTCTCTTTAAAAGGTTTGGATTCGTAGTTGATTTTCACCTTTAACATTTTTCAACCTTGCATATCCATTTTTAATGCATGCGTGGAAGAAATCTCTTCCTCATAAAATTCCAAGCTGTTAGGGTTGAACTAGTGGAATTTTCCAAACTTGGACAACAAAACTTTTGTGTTCATTTGTGGTGTGAGAATAAATTTTCTTTACTTACATTTTTTATTTTTAAATTTTTTTCCATACATAAACTCTAAAATTTTCATTTTGTTATGATCTATTTGCCTTTTTGGTTTACGGGATGAAGGGAGAACGAAAACTCAAAGTTTTGATTTAAGGAAAAAGAGTATATCTAAAATGGAAATGCACAATGGACAAATATAGAGAGAGATAATTCCAAAAAGTGACTGTAATGTTTCTGGATTGTGAGCTCATTTTAGTTTTGATTTATTAGGTTTTGCAATCGTCGGGAAAATGGGGTGGCAAGGGATTTTCAACTGAGTGTTGACTCCCAATCCATTAGTCATTTCTTAGGGCAATAAAGCCCGTTACGCATGAAAAATCACTTTAAAATAATCTATGATCCTTAGGTCAGCTTTTTGTTAATGGGCAAAATAATGACTTGTTTGACTCGGGTAAATATCCGACCGCACGTTCACTTGAGAATTTAATGAGCGTTTGTTATTCTCTTTAAAAGGTTTGGATCCATAGTTTATTTACACCTTTAACTTTTTTCAAGCTTGCAGATCCATTTTTAAAGCATGCGTGGAAGAAATCTCTTTCTTGTAAAATTCCAAGCTGTTAGGATTGAACTAGTGGAATTTCCCAAACTTGGACAACAAAACTTTTGTGTTCATTTGTGGTGTGTGAAGAAATTTTCTTTAATTACATTTGTGATTGTTTAATATTTTTTCCATACATAAACTCTAAAATTTTCATTTTGTTGTGATCTATTTGCCTTTTTGGTTTACGGGATGAAGGGAGAGCGAAAATTAAAAGTTTTGATTTAAGAAAAAAGAGTATATCTAAAATGGAAATGCACAATGGACAAATGTTGAGAGACATAATTCCAAAGAGTGACTGTAATGTTTAGGGATTGTGAGATCTTTTTAGTTTTGATTTATTAGGTTTGATTTATTAGGTTTTTAAATCGTCAGGAAAAGGGGGAGGAAGGGGATTTTTAACTGAGTGTTGATTCCTAATCCATAAGTCATTTCTTAGGGTATTATAGCCCGTTACGCATGAAAAAATCACTTTAAAATCATCTATGATCGTTAGGTCAGTTTTTATTTAATGGGCAAAATAATGGATAGTTTGACTCGGGTAAATATCCCATAGCACGTTCACTTGAGAATTTAATGAGCGTTTGTTATTCACTTTAAAAGGTTTGGATCCATAGTTGATTTGCATCTTTAACATGTTTCAAGCATGCATATTTGTTTTTAAAGCGTGTGTGGAAGAAATCTCTTTCTTATAATATTCCAAGCTGTTGGGGGTTACGACATGAAGGGAGAGTGAAAAGTCAAAGTTTTGATTTAAGGAAAAAGTGTACATCTAAAATGGAAATGCACAATACACAAATATAGAGAGAGATAATTCCAAAGAGTGTCTGTAATTTTTAGGGATTGTAAGTTCTTTTTAGTTTTTATAAATCAAGTTTTGCAATCATCAGGAAAAGGGGGAGGCGAAGGATTTTTAACTGAGTGTTGACTCCCATTCCGTATGACATTTCTTTGGGTAATATAGCCTGTTACACATGAAAAATCACTCTACAATCATCTATGATTGTCAGGTCAGCTTTTTGTATTTGGGTAAAATAATGGCTTGTTTGACTCGGGTAAATATCCCACCGCACGTTCATTTGAGAATTTAATGAGCGTTTTTTATTGTCTTTAAAAGGTTTGGATCCATAGGTGATTTGCATCTTTAACATGTTTCAAGCATGCATATCTGTTTTTAAAGCATGTGTGGAAGAAATCTCTTTCTTATAAAATTCCAAGCTGTTAGGGTTGAACTAGTGGCATTTCCCAAACTTGGACAGCAAAACTTTTGTGTTCATTCGTGGTGTGTCAATAAATTTTCTTTACTTACATTTGTTATTCTTTCAAATTTTTTCCACACATAAACTCTAAATTTTTCATTTTGTTGTGATCTATTTGCCTTTTTGGTTTACGAGATGAAGGGAGAGTGAAAACTCAAAGTTTTGATTTAAGAAAAAGGTATATATCTAAAATTAAAATGCAAAATGCATATATATAGAGAGAAATAATTCCAAAGAGTGTCTGTAATTTTTAGGGATTGTAAGCTTTTTTAAGTTTTTATATATCAGGTTTTTCAATCGTCGAGAAAAGGGGGAGGCTGGGGATTTTTAACTGAGTGGTCACTCCCTATCCATATGAGATTTCTTAGGGTAATATAGCCCGTTACGCATGATAAATCACTTTACAATAATCTATGATCGTTAGGTCAGCTTTTTGTATATGAGCAAAATATTGGCTTGTTTGACTCGGGCAAATATCCCACCGCACGTTCACTTGAAAATTTAATGAGCGTTTGTTATTCTTTTTAAAAGGTTTGGATCCATAGGTGATTTGGTTATTTAACATGTTTAAAGCATGCATTTCCATTTTTAAAGCATGTGTGGATGAAATTTCTTTCTTATAAAATTCTAAGCTGTTAGGGTTGAACTAGTGGAATTTCCAAAACTTGGACAACAAAACTTTTGTGTTCATTTGTGGTGTGTGAATAAATTTTCTTTACCTAAATTTTTTATTGTTTTAAAATTTTCAATTCATAAACTCTAAAATTTTCATATTGTGGTGATCTATTTGCCTTTTTGGTTTACGGGATGAAGGGAGAGCGTAAAATCAAAGTTTTAATTTCAGAAAAAAGTGTACATATAAATTGGAAATGCAAAATGCACAAATATAGAGAGAGATAATTCGAAAGAGTGTCTGTAATTTTTAGGGATTGTAAGTTGTTTTTAGTTTTTATATATATAAGGTTTTGCAATCGTCGGGAAAAGGGGGAGGCGGGGGATTTTTAATTGAGTGTTGACTCCCAATTCATACAAAATTTTCTTTGGGTAATATAGCCCGTTACGTATCATAAATCACTTTACAATCTTCTATGATCGTCAGGTCAGCTTTTTCTATATGAGTAAAATAATTGCTTGTTTAACTCGGGTAAATATCCCACCGCACGTTCACTTGAGAATTTAATGTACGTTTGTTATTCTCTTTAAAAGGTTTGGATCCATAGGTTATTTGCATCCTTAACATGTTTCAAGCATGCATATCCATTTTTAAAGCATGTGTAGAAGTAATCTCTTTCTTATAAAATTCCAAGCAGTTAGGTTTGAACTAGTGGAATTTCCCAAACTTGGACAACAAAAATTTTAAGTTCATTTGTGGTGTGTGAATTAATTTTTTTTACTTACATTTGTTATCCTTTTAAATTTTTTCCATAAATAAACTCTAAAAGTTTCATTTTGTTGTGATCAATTTGTCTTTTTGGTTTACGGCATGAAGGGAGAGTGAAAAGTCAAAGTTTTGATTTAAGGAAAAAGTGTACATCTAAAATGGAAATGCACAATGCACAAATGTAGAGGGAGATAATTCAAATGAGTGCCTCTAATTTTTAGGGATTGTAAGCTCTTTTTCATTTTTATATATCTGATTTTGAAATCGTCGGGAAAAGGGGGAGGCGGGGGATTTTTAACTGAGTGTTGACTTCCAATCCATAAGTCATTTCTTAGGGTAATATAGCACGTTACGCTTGATAAATCACTTTACAATCATCTATGATCGTTAGGTCAGCTTTTTGTAAATGGAAAAATAATGGCTTGTTTGACTCGGGTTAATATCCCACCACATGTTCACTTGAGAATTTATGGAGCGTTTGTTATTACCTTTAAAAGGTTTGGATCCATAGTTGATTTGCATCTTTAACATGTTTCAAGCATGCATATTTATTTTTAAAGCATGTGTGGATGAAATCTCTTTCTTATAAAATTCCAATCTGTTAGGGTTGAACTAGTGGAATTTCCCAAACTTAGACAATAAAACTTTTGTGTTCATTTGTGGTGTGTGAATAAATTTTCTTTTCTTACATTTGTTTTTGTTTTAAATTTTTTCTATACATAAACTCTAAAATTTTCATTTTGTTGTGATCTATTTGCTTTTTTGGATGACGGGATGAAGGAAGAGCGAAAACTCAAAGTTTTGATTTAAGAAAAAAGTGTATATCTAAAATGGAAATGCACAATGCACAAATATAGAGAGAGATAATTCAAAAAAGTGTTTGTAATTTTTAGGGATTGTAAGCTCTTTTTTGTTTTTATATATATGGTTTTGCAATCGTCGAGAAAAGGGGGAGGCGGGGGATTTTTAACTGAGTGTTGACTCCCAATCCATATGACATTTCTTTGGGTAATATAGCCCGTTACGCATGATAAATCACTTTACAATCATCTATTATCATCAGGTCAGCTTTTTCTATATGGGTAAAATAATGGCTTGTTTGACACGTGTAGATATCCCACCGCATATTCACTTGAGAATTTAATGAGCGTTTGTTATTCTCTTTAAAAGATTTGGATCCATAGGTGATTTTCATCTTTAACATGTTTCAAGCATGCATATCCATTTTTAAAGCATGAGTGGAAGAAATCTCTTTCTTATAAAATTCCGAGCTGTTAGGGTCAACAAGTAGTGGAATTTCCCACGCTTGGACAACAAAACTTTTGTGTTCATTTGTGGTGTGTGAATAAATTATCTTTACTTACATTTGTTATTGTTTTAAATTTTTTTCATACATAAACTCTAAAATTTTTATTTTGTTGTGATCTGTTTTCCTTTTTGGTTTACGGCATGAAGAGAGAGCGAAAACTAAAAGTTTTGATTTAAGAAAAAAGTGTACATCTAAAATGGAAATGCACAATGCACAAATGTAGAGATATATAATTCATAAGAGTGTCTGTAATTTTTAGGGCTTGTAAGCTCTTTTTTGTTTTTATATATCCGGTTTTGCAATCGTTTTGAAACGGGGGAGGCGGGGGATTTTTAACTGAGTATTGACTCCCAATCCATAAGTCATTTCTTAGGGTAATATAGCCCGTTACTCAGATAAATCACTTTAAAATCATCTATGATCGTTAGGTCAGCTTTTTGTGAATGGGCAAAATAATGCCTTGTTTGACTCAAGTAAATATGCCACCGTACGTTCACTTGAGAATTTAATGAGTATTTGTTATTCTCTTTAAAAGGTTTGGATCCATAGGTGATTTGAATCTTTTACCTGTTTCAAGCATGCATATCCATTTTTAAATCATGTGTGGGTGAAATCTCTTTCTTATAAAATTCCAAGCTGTTAGGGTTGAACTAGTGGAATTTCCAAAACTTGGACAACAAAACTTTTGTGTTCATTTGTGGTGTGTGAATAATTTTTTTTTACTTACATTTGTTATTGTTTTAAAATTTTTCCATACATAAACTCTAAAATTTTGATTTTTTGTGATATATTTACCTTTTTGGTTTAAGGGATGAAGGTAGAGCGAGAACTCAAAGTTTTGATTTAAGAAAAAAGAGTACATCTAAAATGGAAATGTACAATGCAAAAATGTAGATACACATAATTCCAAAGAGTGTTTGTAATTTTTAGGGATTGTGAGCTCTCTTAAGTTTTTATAAAATCAGGTTTTGCAATCATTGGGAAAAGGGGGATCTGGGGGAGGTTTATAACCAAGTGTTGACTCTGAATCCATAAGTCATTTCATAGGGTAATGTAGCCTGTTGCGCTTGAGAAATCACTTTACAATCATCTATGATGATTAGGTCAGCTTTTTGTAAATGGGCAAAAAATGGCTTGTTTGACTCGGGTAAATATCCCACAGCACGTTCACTTGAGAATTTAATGATTGTTTGTTATTCTCTTTAAAAGTTTTGGATCCATAGGTGATTTGCATCTTTAACATTTTCAAAGCATGCATATCCATTTTTAAAGCATGTGTGGAAGAAATCTCTTTCTTTAAAAGTCCAAGTTGTTAGGATTGAACTAGTGGTATTTCCCAAACTTGGACAACAAAACATTTGTGTTCATTTGTGGTGTGTGAATAAATTTTCTTTACTTACATTTGTTATTGTTTTAAATTTTTTCCATACATAATCTCTAAAATTTTCTTTTTTTTTGGATCTTTTTGCCTTTTTGGTTTACGGGAAGGTAGAGTGAAAACTCAAACTTTTGATTTAAGAAAAAAGAGTACATCTAAAATGGAAATGCACAACGCACAAATGTAGAGAGAGATAATTCCAAAGAGTGTTTGTAATATTAAGGGATTGCGAGCACTTTTTAGTTTTTATATATTAGGTTTTGCAATCGTCGGGAAAAGAGGGAGGCGGGGGATTTTTAACTGAGTGTTGACTCCCAATCCATAAGTCATTTCTTAGGGTAATATAGCCCGTTACGCATGATAAATGACTTTACAATCATCTATGATCGTTAGGTTAGCTTTTTATAAGTGGGAAAAATAATGGCCTGTTTGACTCGGGTAAATATCCCACCGCACGTTCACTTGAGAATTTAATGAGCGCTTGTTACTCTCTTTAAAAGGTTTAGATCCATAGGTGATTTGCATCTTTAACATGTTTCAAGCATGCATATCCATTTTTAAAGCATGTGTGGATGAAATCTCTTGCTTATAAAATTCCAAGCTATTAGGGTGGAACTAGTGGAATTTCCCAAACATGGACAACAAAACTTTTGTGTTCATTTGTGGTGTGTGAATAAA
Source organism: Aristolochia californica (assembly GCF_029961685.1). Taxonomy (NCBI): domain Eukaryota; kingdom Viridiplantae; phylum Streptophyta; class Magnoliopsida; order Piperales; family Aristolochiaceae; genus Aristolochia; species Aristolochia californica. The sequence continues at coordinate 26,124,050 of NW_027181992.1, forward strand.
GTTTCTTTATTTACATTTGCAATTGTTTTAAATTTTTTTCCATACATAAACTCTAAAATTTTCATTTTTTTGTGATCTATTTGCCTTTTTGGTTTACAGTATGAAGGGAGAGCGAAAACTCAACGTGTTGATTTAAGAAAGAAGTGTACATCTAAAATTAAAATGCAGAATGCACAAATATAGAGAGAGATAATTCCAAAGAGTGTCTATAATTTTTAGGGTTTGTAAGCTCTTTTTATTTTTTATATATATGGTTTTGCAATCGTCGGGAAAAGGGGGAGGCGGGGGATTTTTACTGAGTCATGACTCCCAATCCATATGACATTTCTTAGGGTAATATAGCCTGTTACACATGATAAATCATTTTACAATCATCTATGATTGTCAGGTCAGCTTTTTGTATATGGGCAAAATAATGGCTTGTTTGACTCTGGTAAGAATCCCATCGCACGTTCACTTGAGAATTTAATGAGAGTTTGTTACTCTCTTTAAAAGGTTTAGATCCATTGGTGATTTGCATCTTTAACATGTTTCAAGCATGCATATCCATTTTTAAAGCATGTGTGGATGAAATCTCTGTCTTAAAAAATTCCAAGCTGTTAGGGTTGAACTAGTGGAATTTCCCAAACTTGGAAAACAAAACTTCTGTGTTCATTTGTGGTGTGCGAATAAATTATATTTACTTACATTAGTTATTTTTTTAAATTTTTTTGATATATAAACTCTAAAAGTTTCATTTTGTTGTGATCTATTTGCCTTTTTGGTTTACGACATTAAGGGAGAGTGAAAACTCAAAGTTTTGATTTAAGAAAAAAGTGTACATCTAAAATTGAAATGCACAATGGAAAAATGTAGAGGTAGATAATTCAAAAGAGTGTCTATAATTTTTAGGGATTGTAAGCTCTCTTTAGTTTTTATTATCTGGTTTTGCAATCGTTGGGAAAAGGGGGAGGCGGGGGAGTTTTACCTGAGTGTTGACTCCAAATCCATAAGTCATTTCTTCGGGTAATATAGCACGTTACGCATGATAAATCACTTTACAATCATCTTTGATAGTTTGGTCATTTTTTGTAAATGGGAAAAATAATGGCTTGTTTGACTCGGGTAAATATCCCACCGTACGTTCACTTCAGAATTTAATGAGCGTTTTTTATTCTCTTTAAAAGGTTTGGATCCATAGGTCATTTGAATCTTTAACATGTTTCAAGCATGCATATCCATTTTTAAAGCATGTGTGGATGAAATCTCTTTCTTATAAAATTCCAAGCTTTTATGGTTGAACTAGTGGAATTTCCCAAACTTGGACAACAAAACTTTTGTGTTCATTTGTGGTGTGTGAATAAATTTTCTTTACTTACATTTTTTATTATTTTAAATTTTTTCCATACGTAAACTCTAAAACTTTCATTTTGTTGTGATCTATTTGCCTTTTTGGTTTACGGGATGAAGGGAGAGCGAAAAACTCAAAGTTTTGATTTCAGAAAAAAGTGTACATCTAAATTTAAAATGCACAATGCACAAATATAGAGAGAGATAATTTCAAAGAGTGTCTATAATTTTTAGGGATTGTAAGCTCTTTTTAGTTTTTATATATCAGGTTTTTCAATCGTCGGGAAAAGGGGGAGGCGGGGAAATTTTAACTGAGTGCTGACTCCCTATCCATATGAGATTTCTTAGGGTAATACAGCCCGTTACACATGATAAATCACTTTACATTAATCTTTGATCGTCAGGTCAACTTTTTGTATATGGGCAAAATATTGGCTTGTTTGACTCGGGCAAATATCCCACCGCACGTTCACTTGAGAATTTAATGAGCATTTGTTATTCAGTTTAAAAGGTTTGGATCCATTGGTGATTTACATCTTTAACATGTTTAAAGCATGCATATCCATTTTTAAAACATGTGTGGATGAAATCTCTTTCTTATAAAATTCTAAGCTATTAGGGTTGAACTAGTGGAATTTTCCAAACTTGGACAACAAAACTTTTGTGTTCATTTGTGGTGTGTGAAAAAAAAAATTTAATTAAATTTGTTATTTTTAAAAAAATTTCCATACATAAACTCTAAAATTTTCATTTTGTTGTGATCTATTTGCATTTTTGTTTTACGGGATGAAGGGAGAGCGAAAACTAAAAGTTTTTATTTAAGAAAAAAGAGTACATATAAAATGGAAATGCACAATGAAAAAAATTTAAGAGAGAGATAATTCCAAAGAGTGTCTGTAATTTTTAGGGATTGTGAAGTCTTTTTAGTTTTTATATCAGGTCTTGCAATTGTCGAGAAAAGGGGAACGCGGGGGATTTTTAACTGAGTGTTGACTTCCAATTCATATGTCATTTCTTAGCGTAATATAGCCCGTTACGCATGATAAATCACTTTACAATCATCTATGATTGTTAGGTTAGCTTTTTGTAAATGGGCCAAATTATGGCTTGTATTACTTGGGTAAATATCCTACCGCACGTTCACTTGAGAATTTAATGAGCGTTTGTTATTCTCTTTAAAAGGTTTTGATCCAAAGGTCATTTGCATATTTAACATGTTTCAAGCATGCATATCCCTTTCTAAAGCATGTGTGGAAAAAATCTCTTTTTTTATGAATTTCCAAGCTGTTAGGGTCAACAACGTGTGGAATTTTCCAAACCTGGACAACAAAACTTTTGTGTTCATTTGTGGGGTGTGAAAATTTTTTTTTACTGACATTTGTTATTTTTTAAAATTTTATCCCAACATAAACTCTAAAATTTTCATTTTGTTGTGATCTATTTGTCGTTTTGGTTTACGGGATGAAGGGAGAGCGAAAACTCAAAGTTTCGATTGAAGGAAAAAGAGTACATCTAAAATGGAAATGAAAAATGCACAAATGTAGAGAGAGATAATTCCGAAGAGTGTTTGTAATTTTTGGGGATTGTAAACTCTTTTTTGTTTTTATATATTAGGTTTTGCAATGGTCGGGAAAAGGGGGAAGCGGGGGATTTTTAACTGAGTGTTGACTCCCAATCCAGAAGTCATTTCTTATGGTAATATAGCCCGTTACGCATGATAAATCACTTTAAAATCATCTATGATCGTTAGGTCAGTTTTTTGTATATAGGCAAAATAATTGTTGTTTGACTTGGCTAAATATCCCACCGGACGTTCACTTGAAAGTTTAATGAGCATTAGTTATTCTCTTTAAATGGTTTGGATCCATAGGTGATTTGCATCTTTAACATGTTTCAAGCATGCATATCTATTTTTAAAGCATGTGTGGAAGAAATCTCTTTCTTATAAAATTCAAAGCTCTTAGGGTTGAACTAGTTGAATTTCCAAAACTTGGACAACAAAACTTGTGTGTTCATTTGTGGTGTGAGAGTAAATTTTATTTACTTGCATTTTTTATTTTTTTAAATTTGTTCCATACATAAACAATAAAATTTTCATTTTGTTGTGATCTATTTGCCTTTTTTGTTTACGGGATGAAGGGAGAGCGAAAAATCAAAGTTTTGATTTAAGAAAAAAGAGTACATCTAAAATGTAAATGCATCATGCACGAATGTAGAGAGACATAATTCCAAAGAGTGTCTATAATTTTTTGGGATTGTAAACTCTTTTTAGTTATTATATATTAGGTTTTGCAATCGTCGGGAAAAGGGGGAGACATGGGATTTTTAACTGAGTGTTGACTCCCAATCCATAAGTCATTTCTTAGGGTAATATAGCCCTTTACGCATGATAAATCACTTTATAATCATCTATAATCGTTAGGTCAGCTTTTTTTAAATGGGAAAAATAATTGCTCATTTGACTCAGGTAAATATCCCACCGTACGTTCACTTGAGAATTTAATGAGCGTTTGTTATTCTCTTTAAAAGGTTTGGATCCATAGGTGATTTGCATCTTTAACATGTTTCAAGCATGCATATCCATTGTTAAAGCATGTATGGAAGAAATCTCTATCTTATAAAATTCCAAGCTTTTAGGATTGAACTACCGGAATTTCCCAAACTTTCACAACAATACTTTTGTGTTCAATTGAGGTGCGTGAATAAATTTTATTTACTTACATTTTTTATTGTTTTAAATTTTTTACATACATAAACTCTAAAATTTTCATTTTGTTGTGATCTATTTGCCTTTTTGGTTTACGGGATGAAGGGAGAGTGAAAACTCATAGTTTTGATTTAAGAAAAAAGAGTACATCTAAAGTGGAAATGCATAATACACAAATGAAAAGAGATATAATTCCAAAGAGTGTCTGTAATTTTTAGGGACTGTGAGCTCTTTTTAGTTTTTGTATATCAGGTTTTGCAATCGTCGGGAACAGGGGGAGGCAAGGAATTTGTAACTGAGTGCTGACTCCCAATCCATAAGTCATTTCTTAGGGTAATATAGCCCATTATGCATGATAAATCACTTTTCCATCATCTGTGATTGTTAGGTCATCTTTTTGTAAATGGGCAAAATAATGGCTTGTTTGACTCGGGTAAATATCCCACTGATGGTTCACTTGATCATTTAATGAGCGTTTATTATTCTCTTTAAAAGGTTTGGATCGGTAGGTTATTTGCATATTTAACATGTTTCAAGCATGCATATCCTTTTTTAAAGAATGTGTGGAAGAAATCTCTTTCTTATAAAATTCCAAGCTGTTATGGTCAACAACTAGTGGAATTTCCAAAACTTCAACAAAAAAATTGTGTTCATTTGTGGTGTGTGAATAAATTTTCTATACTGACATTTGTTATTGTTTTAAATTTTTTTGATACATAAACTCCAAAATTTTCATTTTGTTGTGATCTATTTGGCTTTTTGGTTTACGGGATGAAGGGAGAGAAAAAACTCAAAGTTTTGATTGAAGAAAAAAGAGTACATCTAAAATGGAAATGCACAATGCACAAACGAAGAGAGAGATAATACCAGAGAGTGTCTATAATTTTTTTGGATTGTAAGCTCTTTTCAGTTTTTATATATTAGGTTTTGCAATCGTCGGGAAAAGGGGGTGGTGGGGGATTTTTAATTGAGTGTTGACTCTCAATCCATAAGTCAGTTCTTAGAGTAGTATAATCCGTTATGCAAGATAAATCACTTTACAATTATCTATGATCGTTAGGTCAGCTTTTTGTAAATGGGTAAAATAATGGTTGTATGACTCGGGTAAATATCCCACAACATGTTCACTTGAGAATTTAATGAGCGTTTGTTATTCTCCTTAAAAGGTTTGGATGCATAGGTGATTTGCATCTTTAACATGTTTCAAGCATGCATATCTATTTTTTAAAGCATGTGGGGATGAAATCACTTTCTTATAAAATTCCAAGCTGTTAGGGTTGAACTAGTGGAATTTCCCAAACTTGGATAACAAAACTTTTGTGTTCATTTGTGGTGTATGAATAAATTTTTTTTACTTACATTTGTTATTGTTTTAAAATTTTGCCATACAACAACTCTAAATTTTCATTTTGTTGTGATCTATTTGCCTTTTTTGTTTACGGGATAAAGGGAGAGCAAAAACTCAATGTTTTGATTTAAGAAAAAAGAGTACATCTAAAGTGAAAATGCACAATGCACAAATGTAGAGAGAGATAATTCAGAAGAGTGTCTGTAATTGTTAGTGATTGTGAGCTCTTTGTATGTTTTTATATATTAGGTTTTGCAATCATCGGGAAAAGGGGGAGGTGGGGGATTTTTAACTGAGTGTTGACTCCCAATCCATAAGTCATTTTGTAGGGTAATATAGCCCGTTACGCATGATAAATCACTTTACAATCGTCTATGATCATAAGGTCAGCTTTTTGTAAATGGGCAAAATAATGGCTTGTTTGATTCGAGTAAATATTCCACCGCATGTTCACTCGAGAATTGAATGAGTGTTTGTTATTCTCTTAAAAATTTTGGATCCGTAGGTGATTTGCATCTTTAACATGTTTCAAGCATGCATATTTATTTTTAAAGCATAAATGGAAGAAATCTCTTTCTTATAAAATTCCAATCTGTTACGGACAACAATTGGTGGAATTTCCCACTTGGACAACATAACTTTTGTGTTCATTTGTGGTGTGTGAATAAATTTTATTTACTAACATTTGCTATTGTTTTAAATATTCTCCTTACATAAACATTAAATTTTTTTTATTTTGTTGTGATTTATATGACTTTTTGGTTTACAAGATGAAGGGAGAGCGAATACTCAAAGTTTTGATTTAAGAAAAAAGAGTACATCTAAAATGGAAATGCACAATGCACAAATGCAGAGAGAGATAATTCCAAAGTGTGTCTGTAATTTTTAAGGATTGCATGCTCTTTTTTGTTTTTATATATTTGGTTGTGCAATCAACGGGAAATGGGAGAGGCGGGGGATTCTGAACTGAGTGTTGACTCCCAATCCATAAGTTATTTCTTAGGGTAATCTTGCCCGTTACGCATGATAAATAACTTTATAATAATCTATGATCATTTGGTCAACTCTTTGTAAATGGGCAAAATAATGGCTTGTTTGACTCGGGTAAATATCCCACCGCACGTTCACTTGAGAATTTAATGAGCGTTTGTTATTCTCTTCAAAAGGTTTGGATCCATAGGTGATTTGCATCTTTAACATGTTTCAAGCATGCATATCCATTTTTAAAGCATGTGTGGAAGTAATCTCTTTCTTATAAAATTCCAAGCAGTTAGGGTTGAACTAGTGGAATTTCCCAAACTTCGACAACAAAAATTTTGTGTTCATTTGTGGTGTGTAAATTAATTTGTTTTACTTACATTTTTTATTTTTTTAAATTTTTTCCATACATAAACTCTGAAATTTTTATTTTGTTGTGATCTATTTGCCTTTTATGTTTACGGGATGAAGGGATAGCGAAAACTCAAAATTTTGATTTAAGAAAAAAGAGTACATCTAAAATGGAAATGCACAATGCACGAATGTAGAGAGATAAAATTCCAAAGAGTGTTTGCAATTTTTAGGGACTGTGAGCTCTCTTTAGGTTTTGAATATCAGGTTTTCCAATCGTCGGGAAAAGGGGGTGGTGGGGGATTTTTAACAGAGTGTTGACTCCCAATCCATAAGTAATTTCTTAGGGAAATATAGTCCGTTACGCATGATAAATGACTTTACAATCATTTATGATCGTTAGGTCAGCTTTTTGGAAATGGCCAAAATAATGGTTGTTTGACTCGGGTAAATATCCCACAGCACGTTCACTTGAGAATTTAAGAGCGTTCGTTATTCTCTTTAAAAGGTTTGGATGCATAGGTGATTTGCATCTTTAACATGTTTCAAGCATGCATATCCATTTTTAAAGCATGAGGGGATGAAATCTCTTTCTTTTAAAATTCCAATCTGTTAGGGTTGAACTAGTGGAATTTCACAAACTTGGACAACAAAACTTTTGTGTTCATTTGTGGTGTGTGAATAAATTTTCTTTATGTACATTTGTTATTGTTTTAGATTTTTTCCATACATAATCTCTAAAATTTTAATTTTGTTGTGATCTATTTACCTTTTTGGTTCACGGGATGAAGGGAGAGTGAAAACTCAAAGTTTTGATTTAAGAAAAAAGAGTACAAAATGGAAATTCACAATGCACAAATGTAGAGAGAGATAATTCCAAAGAGTGTCTGTAATTTTTAGGGATTGTGAGCTCTTCTTACTTTTTATATATCAAGTTTTGCAATCGACAGGAAAAGGGGGAGGCAGGGGATTTTTAACTAAGCGTTGACTCCCAATCCATAAGTCATTTCTTAGGGTAATATATCTTGTTACACATGACAAATCACTTTAAAATACTCTATCATTGTTAGGTTAGCTTTTTGTTAATGGGAAAAATTATGGCTTGTTTTACTCGGGTAAATATCCCACTGCACATTCACTTGAGAATTTAATGAACGTTTGTTATTATCTTTAAAAGGTTTTTATCCAAATGTCATTTGCATATTTAACATGTTTCAAGAATGCATATCCCTTTTTAAAGCATGTGTGGAAGAAATCTCTTTTTATAAAATTCCAAGCTGTTACGGTCAACAACTTGTGGAATTTCCCAAACTTGGACAACAAAACTTTTGTGTTCATTTGTGGGGTGTGAATAAATTTTCTTTACTGAAATTTGTTATTGTTTTAAATTTTTTCCCAACATAAACTCTAAAATTTTCATTTTGTTGTGAACTATTTGCCGTTTTGGTTTACAGGATGAAGGGACAGCGAAAACTAAAAGTTTTGATTGAAGAAAAAAGAGTACATCTAAAATGGAAATCCAAAAGGCACAAATGTACAAAGAGATAATTCCAAAGAGTGTTTGAAATTTTTGGGGATTGTAAACTCTTTTTAGATTTTATATATTAGGTGTTGCAATGGTCGGGAAGAGGGGAAAGCGGGGGATTTTTAACTGAGTGTTGACTCCCAATCCATAAGTCATTTCTTATGGTAATATAGCCCGTTACGCATGATAAATCACTTTACAATCATCTATGATCGTTAGGTCAGCATTTTGTAAAGGGCAAAATAATGGTTGTTTGACTCGGGTAAATATCCCACCACACGTTCACTTGAAAATTTAATGAGCGTTAGTTATTCTGTTTAAATGGTTTGGATCCATAGGTGATTTGCATCTTTGACATGTTTCAAGCATGCATATCCATTTTTAAAGCCTGTGTGGAAGAAATCTCTATCTTATAAAATTCCAAGCTGTTAGGGTTGAACTTGTGGAATTTCCAAAACTAGGACAACAAAACTTTTGTGTTCATTTGTGGTGTGAGAATAAATTTTCTTTACTTACATTTGTTATTGTTTTAAATTTTTTCCATACATAAACTCTAAAATTTTCATTTTGTTGTGATCTATTTGCCACTTTGGTTTACAGGATCAAGGGAAAGCGAAAACTCAAAGTTTTGATTTACGAAAAACGAGTACATCTAAAATGGAAATGCATCATGCACAAATGTAGAGAGACATAATTCCAAAGAGTGTCTTTAATTTTTTGGGATTGTAAGCTCTTTTTAGTTATTATATATTAGGTTTTGCAATCGTCGAGAAAAAGGGGAGGCGGGGGATTTTTAACTGAGTGTTGACTCCCAATCCATAAGTCATTTCTTAGGGTAATATAGCCCTTTACGCATGATAAATCACTTTACAATCATCTATAATCGTTAGGTTAGCTTTTTGTAAATAGGAAAAATAATTGCTTGTTTGACTCAGGCAAATATCCCACTGCACATTCACTTGAGAATTTAATGAGCGTTTGTTATTCTCTTTAAAAGGTTTGGATCCATAGGTGAATTGCCTCTTTAACATGTTTCAAGCATGCAAATCCATTTTTAAAGCATGTGAGGATGAAATTCACTTTCTTATAAATTTCCAAGCTTTTAGGATTGAACTACCGGAATTTCCCAAACTAGGACAACAAAACTTTTTTGTTCATTTAAGGTGTGCGAATAAATTTTCTTTACTTGCATTTGTTATTGTTTTAAATTTTTTACATACATAAACTCTAAAATTTTCATTTTGTTGTGATCTATTTGCCTTTTTGGTTTACGGGATGAAGGGAGAGCGAAAAGTCAAAGTTTTGATTTAAGAAAAATGAGTACATCTAAAATGGAAATGCAATATGCACAAATGAAGAGAGATATAATCCCAAAGGTGTGCAAATAAATTTTCTTTACTTGCATTTGTTATTGTTTTAAATTTTTTACATACATAAACTCTAAAATTTTCATTTTGTTGTGATCTATTTGCCTTTTTGGTTTACGGGATGCAGGGAGAGCGAAAAGTCAAAGTTTTGATTTAAGAAAAATGAGTACATCTAAAATGGAAATGCAATATGCACAAATGAAGAGAGATATAATCCCAAAGAGTGTCTGTAATATTTAGGGATTGTAAACCCAAAGAGTGTTTACCCCCAATCCATAAGTCATTTCTTAGGGTAATATAGCCCGTTAAGCATGATAAATCACTTTACAAACATCTCTGATCATTAGGTCATCTTTTTGTAAATGGGCAAAATAATGGTTTGTTTAAGTCGACTAAATATTCCACCGCTTGTTCACTTGAGATTTTAATGTACATTTGTTATTCTCTTAATAAGGCTTGGATCCATAGGTGATTTGCATCTTTAACATGTTTCAAACATGCATATCCATTTGTAAAACATGTGTGGAAGAAATCTCTTTCTTCTAAAATTCCAAGCTGTTAGGGTCAACAACTAGTGGAATTTCTCAAACTTGGACAACAAAAATTTTGTGTTCATTTGTGGTGTATGAATAAATTTTATTTACTAACATTTTTTATTGTTTTAAATTTTTTCCATACATAAAATTTGAAATTTTTATTTTGTTGTGATCTATTTGCCTCTTTGGTTTACGAGATGAAGGGAGAGCGAATACTCAAAGTTTTGATTTAAGAAAAAAGAGTAAATCTAAAATGGAAATGCACAATGCACAAATGTAGAGATAGATAATTCCAAAGTGTGTCAATAATTTTTAGGGATTTTAAGCACTTTTTAGTTTTTATATATCAGGTTGTGGAATCATCAGGAAATGGGGAGGCGGGGGATTTTTAACTGAGTTTTGACTCCCAATCCATAAGTCATTTCTTAGGGTAATCTAGCCCGTTACGCATGATAAATCACTTTACAATCCTTTATGATCGTTAGGTCAGCTATTTTTAAATGGGCAAAATAATGGCTTGTTTGACTCGGGTAAATATCCCACCGCATGTTCACTTGAGAATTTAATGAGCGTTTGTTATTCTCTTTAAAAGGTTTGGATCCATAGGTGATTTGCATCTTTAACAATTTTCAAGCATGCATATCCGTTTTTAAAGCATGTGTGGAAGAAATCTCTTACTCATAAAATTCCAAGCTGTTAGGGGTTAACTAGTGGAATTTCCCAAACTTGGACAACAAAACTTTTGTCATCATTTGTGCTGGGTGAATAAATTTTCTTTACTAACATTTTTTATTGTTTTAAATTTTTTCCATTCATAAACTCTAAAATTTTCATTTGGTATTGATCTATTTGCCGTTTTGGTTTTCTGTATGAAAGGAGAGCGAAAACTCAATGTTTTGATTTAAGAAAAAAGAGTACATCTAAAATGGAAATGCATCATGCACAAATGTGGAGAGACAAAATTCCAACGTGTGTCTATAATTTTTTGGGATTGTAAGCTCTTTTTAGTTTTTATATATTAGGTTTTGCAATCGTCGAGAAAAAGGGGAGACGGGGGATTTTTAACTGAGTGTTGATTCCCAATCCATAAGTCATTTCTTTGGGTAATATAGCCCTTTACGCATGATAAGTCACTTTATAGTCATCTATGATCGTTAGGTCAGGTTTTTTTAAATGGGAAAAATAATTGCTTGTTTGACTCAGGTAAATATCCCACCACATGTTCACTTGAGAATTTAATGAGCGTTTGTTATTCACTTTAAAAGGTTTGGATCCGCAGGTGATTTTCATATTTGACATGTTTCAAGCATGTATATCCATTTTTAAAGCATGTGTGGAAGAAATCTCTTTCTTATAAAATTCCAAACTTTTAGGGTTCAACTAGCGGAACTTCCCAAACTTGGACAAAAAAAACTTTTGTGTTCACTTGAGGTCCGTGTATGAATCTATTTGCCTGTTTGGTTTACAGGATGAAGGGAGAGCAAAAACTCAAAGTTTTGATATAAGAAAAAAGAGTTCATCTAAAACTGAAATGCACAATGTACAAATGTAGAAAGATATAATTCCAAAGAGTGTCTGTAATTTATAGGGATTGTACGCTCTTTTTATTTTTTTAAATATCAGGTTTTGCTATCGTCGAGAAAAAGTGGAGGCGAGGGATTTTTAACTGAGTGTTGACTCCCAATCCATATGTCATTTCCTAGGGTAATATATCCCGTTACGCATGATAAAACGTTTTACAAACGTCTATGATCATTAGGTCAGTTTTTTGTAAATGGGCAAAATAATGGCTTGTTTGACTCGAGTAAATATTCCACTGCATGTTCACTTGAGAATTGAACGAGTGTTTGTTATTCTCTTAAAAAGGTTTGGATCCGTAGGTGATTTGCATCTATAACATGTTTCAAGCATGCATATCCATTTTTATAGCATGTGTGGAAGAAATCTCTTTCTTATAAAATTCCAAGCTGTTAGGGTCAACAACTAGTGGAATTTCCCAAACTTGGACAACAAAATTTTTTTGTTCATTTATGGTGTGTGAATAAATTTTCTTCACTAACATTTGTTATTGTTTTAAATTTTCTCCATACATAAACTTTAAATTTATTTAATTTTTTGTGATATATTTGCCTTTTTGGTTTACGAGATGAAGGGAGAGCGAATACTCAAAGTTTGATTTAAGAAAAAAGAGTAAATTTAAAACAGAAATGCACAATGCACAAATGTAGATAGAGATAATTCCAAAGAGTGTCTGTAATTTTTAAGGATTGTAAGCTCTTTTTAGTTTCTATATATCAGGTTGTGCAATCATCGGGAAAAGGGGGAGGCGGGGGATTTTGAACTGAGTGTTGACTCCCAATCCATAAGTCATTTCTTAGGGTAATCTAGCCCGTTATGCATGATAAATCACTTTACAATCATCTATGATCACTAGGTTAGCTTTTTGTAAATGGCCAAAATAATGGCTTGTTTGACTCGGGTAAAATCCCACCGCACATTCACTTTAGAATTTAATGAGCGTTGTGTTATTCTCTCTAAAAGGTTAGGATCCATAGGTGATTTGCATCTTTAACATGTTTCAAGCAAGCATATCCGTTTTTAAGCATGTGTGGAAGAAATCTCTTTCTAATAAAATTCCAAGCTGTTAGGGGTTAACAAGTGGAATTTCCCAAACTTGGACAACAAAACTTTTGTCTTCATTTGTGGTGTGTGATTAAATTTTTTTTACTAACATTTTTTATTATTTTAATTTTTTTCCATACATAAACACTACAATTTTCATTTGGTTGTGATCTATTTGTCTTTTTGGTTTACGAGATGAAGGGAGAGTGAAAACTCAAAGTTTTGATTTAAGAAAAAAGAGTTCATCTAAAATGGAAATGGACAATGCACAAATGTAGAAAGATATAATTCCTAAGAGTGTCTGTAATTTTTTGGGATAGTAGGCTCTTTTCATTTTTTTAAATATCAGGTTTTGCAATCATAGGGAAAAGGGGGAGGCGGGGGATTTTTAACTGAGTGTTGACTCCCAATCCATATGTCATTTCCTAGGGTAATATAGCCCGTTACGCATGACAAATCACTTTAGAAACGTCTATGATCATTAGGTCAGCTTTTCATAAATGGACAAAATAATGGCTTGTTTGACTCAAGCAAATATTCCACCGCATGTTCACTAGAGAATTGAATGAGTGTTTGTTATTCTCTTAAAAAGGTTTGGATTCGTAGGTGATTTGCATCTTTAACATGTTTCAAGCATGCATATCCATTTTTAAAGCATGTGTCGAAGAAATCTCTTTCTTATAAAATTCCATGCTGTTAGGGTCAACAACTAGTGAAATTTCCCAAACTTAGACAACAAAACTTTTGTGTTCATTTGTGGTGTGTAAATAAATTTTATTTACTAACATTTGATATTGTTTTAAATTTTCTCCATACAAAACTTTAAATTTATTTAATTTTTTATGATTTATTTGCCTTTTTGGTTTACGAGATGAAGGGAGAGCGAATACTCAAAGTTTTGATTTAAGAAAAAAAAGTAAATCTAAAATGGAAATGCACAATGCACAAATGTAGAGAGAGATCACTCCAAAGAATGTCTGTAATTTTTAAGGATTGTAAGCTCTTTTTAGTTTTTATATATCAGGTTGTGCGATCATCGGGAAAAGGGGGAGGCGGGTAATTTTGAACTGAGTGTTGACTCCCAATCCATAAGTCATTTCTTAGGATAATCTAGCCCGTTACGCATAATAAATCACTTTACAATCATCGATGATCACTAGGTCAGTTTTTTGTAAATGGCCAAAATAATGGCTTGTTTGACTCTGGTAAATATCCCACCGCACGTTCACTTCAGAATTTAATTAGCGTTTGTTATTCTCTTTAAAAGGTTTGGATCCAAAGGTGATTTGCATCTTTAACATGTTCAAACAAGCATATCCGTTTTTAAGCATGTGTGGAAGAAATCTCTTTCTAATAAAATTTCAAGATGTTAGGGGTTACTAGTGAAATTTCCCATACTTGGACAACAAAACTTTTGTCTTCATTTGTCGTGTGTGATTAAATTTTCTTTACTAACATTTTCATTTTGTTGTGATCTATTTGCCGTTTTGGTTTATGGGATGAAGGGAGAGCGAAAACTCAAAGTTTTGATTGAAGAAAAAAGAGTACATCTAAATTGGAAATGCAAAATGCACAAATGTAGATAGAGATAATTCCAAAGAGTGTTTGTACTTTTTGGGATTGTAAGCTGTTTTGAGTTTTTATATATCAGGTTTTGCAATTGTCATGAAAAGGGGGAAGCGAGGGATTTTTAAATGAGTGTTGACACCCAATCCATAAGTCATTTCTTAGGGTAATATAGCCCGTTATGCATGATAAATCACTTTACAATCATCTATGATCGTTCGGTTGGCTTTTTCTAAATGGGCAAAATAATGATTGTTTGACTCGGGTAAATATCCCACCGCACGTTCACTTGAAAATTTAATGAGCGTTAGTTATTCTCATTAAAAGGTTTGGATCCATAGGTGATTTGCATCTTTAACATGTTTCAAACATGCATATCCATTTTTAAAACATGTGTTGAAGAAATCTCTTTCTTATAAAATTCCAAGCTGTTAGGGTTGAGGTAGTGGAATTTCCAAAACTTAGACAAAAAAACTTTTGTGTTCATTTGTGGTGTGGGAATAAATTTTCTTTACTTATATTTGTTATTGTTTTAATTTTTTTTTGATACATAAACTCTAAAATTTCCATTTTGTTGTGATCTATTTGCCTTTTTGGTCTACGGGATGAAGGGAGAGCGAAAACTCAATGTTTTGATTGAAGAAAAAATAATACATCTAAAATGGAAATGCACAATGCACTAATGTAGAGAGAGATAATTCCAAATAATGTCGGTAAGTTTTAGTGATTGTAAGCTCTTTTTAATTTTTATGCATCAGGTTTTGCGATCGTCGAGAAACGGGGGAGGCGGGGGATTTTCAACTGAGTGTTGACTCCGAATCCATAAGTCATTTCTTTGGGTAATATAGCCCATTACGCATGATAAATCACTTTACAATCATCTATGATCGTGAGGTCATCTTTTTGTAAATGGGCAAAATAATGGCTTGTTTGACTCGAAAAAATATCCCACCGTACGTTCACTTGATAATTTAATGGTCGTTTGTTATTCTTTTTAAAATGTTTGGATCCTTAGGTTATTTACATCTTTAACATGTTTCAAGCTTACATATCCATTTTTAAAGCATGTGTGGAAGAAATCTCTTTCTTAAAAAATGCCAAGCTATTAGGGTCAACAACTAGTGGAATTTCCAAAACTTGGACGACAAAACTTTTGTGTTCAATTGTGGTGTGTGAATAAATTTTCTTTACTTACATTAGTTATTGTTTTAAATTTTTTCCATACATAAACTCTAAAATTTTCTTATTGATGAGATCAATTTGCCTTTTTGGTTTACGGGATGAAGGGAGAGCGAAAACTCAAAGTTTTGATTGAAGAAAAAAGTGTACATCTAAAATGGAAATGCACAATGCACAAATGTAGAGAAAGATAATTACAAAAAGTGTCTGTAATTTTTAGGGATTGTAACCTCTTTTTAGTTTTTATATATCAGGTTTTGCAATCGTCGGGAAATGGGGGAGGGGGGGGGGGGGGATTTTTAACTGAGTGTTGAGTCCCAATCCATAAGTCATTTCTTAGGGTAATATAGCCCTTTACGCATGGTAAATCATTTTACAATCATCTATGATCGTTAGGTCAGCTTTTTGTAAATGGGCAAAATAATGGTTGTTTGACTCGGGTAAATATCCCACAGCACGTCAACTTGATAATTTAATGAGAGTTTGTTATTCTCTTTAAAAGGTTTGGATCCATAGATGATTTGCATCTTTAACATGTTTCAAACACGCATATCCATTTTTAAACCATGTCTGGAAGAAATCTCTTTCTTATAAAATTCCAAGCAGTTAGGGTTGAACAAGTGAAATTTCCCAAAGTTAGACAACAAAAGTTTTGTATTCATTTCTGGTGTGTGAATAAATTTTTTTACTTTCATTTTTTATTGTTTTAAATTCTTTCCAAACTTAAACTCTAAAATTTTCATTTTGTTGTGATCTATTTGCTTGTTTCGTTTACGAGATGAAGGGAGAGCGAAAACTCAAAGTTTTGATTTAAGAAAAAAGAGTACATCTAAAATGGAAATGAAGAATGAACAAATGTAGAGAGAGATAATTCCAAAGGGTGTCTATAATTTTTAGCGACTGTGAGCTCTTTTTACTTTTTACATATCCGGTTTTGCAATCGTCGGGAAATGGGGGAGGCGGGGGATTTACTCCCAATCCATAAGTCATTTCTTCGGGTAATATAGCCCATTACAAATGATAAATCACTTTACAGTCATCTATGATTGTTATGTAAGCTTTTTGTTAATGGGAAAAATAATGGCTTCTTTGACTCGGGTAAATATCCCACCGCACGTTCACTTGAGAATTTATTGAGCATTTGTTAATCTGTTTAAAAGGTTTGGATCCATAGGTGATTTGCATCTTTAACATGTTTCAAGCATGCATATCCATTTTTAAAGCATGTGTGGAATAAATCGCTTTCTTCTAAAATTCCAAGTTGTTAGGGTCAACAACTAGAGGAATTTCCCAATCTTGGACAACAAAAGTTTTGTGTTCATTTGTGGTGTGTGAATAAATTTTCCTTACTTACATTTTTTATTGTTTTAAATTTTTTCCATACAAAAACTCTAAAATTTTCATTTTGTTGCGATCTATTCGCCTTTTTTGCTTAAGGGATGAAGGGAGAGCGAAAACTCAAAGTTTTGATTTAAGAAAAAAGAGTACATCTAAAATGGAAATGCACATTCACAAATGTGGAGAAAGATAATTCCTAAGCGTGACAGTAATTATTAAGGAATGTAAGCTCCTTTTAGTTTTTAACTGAGTGTTGACCCCCAATCCATAAGTCATTTCTTAGGGTAATATAGCCCGTTACGCATGACAAAATCACTTTACAATCATCTCTGATTGTTAGGTCAGCCTTTTGTAAATGGGTAAAATAATGGTTTGTTTGACTCGGGTAAATATCCCACCGCACATTCACTAGAGGATTTAATGAGCGTTTGTTAATCACTTTAAAAGGATTGGATCCAAAGGTCATTTGAATCATTAACATGTTTCAAGCATGCATATCCAGTTTTAAAGCATGTGTGGAAGAAATCTCTTTCTTATAAAATTCCAAGCTGTTGGGGTCAACAACTTGTGGAATTTTCCAAACTTGGACAACAAAACTTTTGTGTTCATTTGTGGTGCGTGAATAAATTTTCTTTACTCACATTTGTTATTTTTTAAAAATTTTCCAGGCATAAACTCTAAAATTTTCATTTTGTTGTGATCTATTTGCCTTTTTGGTTTACGGGATGAGGTGAGAGCGAAAACTCAAATTTTTTATTTAAGAAAAAAG
This sequence comes from Aristolochia californica, assembly GCF_029961685.1. Lineage (NCBI taxonomy): Eukaryota > Viridiplantae > Streptophyta > Magnoliopsida > Piperales > Aristolochiaceae > Aristolochia > Aristolochia californica. The sequence continues at coordinate 26,141,665 of NW_027181992.1, forward strand.
TGTACATCTAAAATGGAAATGCACAATGCACAAATGTAGAGAGAGATAATTCCAAAGCGGGTTTGTAATTTTTAGGGTTTGTGATCTCTTTTTAGTTTTTATATATAAGGTTTTGGAATCGTAGGGAAAAGGGGGAGGCGGGGGATTTTTAATTGAGTGTTGACTCCCGATCAATAAGTCATTTCTTAGGGTAATATAGCCCGTTACGCATGATAAATCACTTTACAATCACCTATGATCGTTAGGTCAGCTTTTTGTAAATGGGCAAAATAATGGCTTGTTTGACTCGGGTAAATATCCCACCACACGTTCACTTGAGAATTTAATGAGCATTTTTTATTCTCTTTAAAAGGTTTGGATCTGTAGTCGATTTTCACCTTTAACATGTTTCTAGCATGCATATCCATTTTTAAAGCATGTGTGGATGAAATCACTTTCTTATAAAATTCCAAGCTATTAGGGTTGAACTAGCCGAATTTCCCTAACATGGACAACAAAAATTTTGTATTCATTTGTGGTGTGTGAATAAATTTTCTGTACTTACATTTTTTATAGTTTTAAAATTTTTCCTTACATAAACTCAAAACTTTTTATTTTTTGTGATCTATTTGCCTTTATGGTTTACGGGATGAAGGGAGAGCAAAAACTAAAAGTTTTGATTTAAGAAAAAAGTGTACATCTAAAATTAAAATGCACAATGCACAAATTTAGAGAGATATAATTCCAAAGAGTGTCTTTAATTTTTAGGGATTGTAAGCTCTTTTTAGTTTTTATATATCAGGTTTTGCAATCGTCGGGAAAAGGGGGAGGTGGAGGATTTTTAACTGAGTGTTGACTCCAAATCCTTAAGTCATTTCTTAGGGTAATATAGCTCGCTACGCATGGTAAATCACTTTACAATCATCAATGATTGTTAGGTCAACTTTTTGTATATGGGCAAAAGAATGGCTTGTTTGACTCATGTAAATATCCCACTGCACATTCACTTGAGAATTTAATGAGCATTTGTTATTCTCTTTAAAAGTTTTGGATCCATAGGTGATTTGCATCTTTAACATATTTCAAGCATGCATATCCCTTTTTAAAGCGTGTGTGGAAGAAATCTCTTTCTTATAAAATTTCAAGTTGTTAGGATCAACAACTAGTGGAATTTCCCAAACTTGGACAACAAAACTTTTGTGTTCATTTGTGGTGTGTGAATAAATTTTCTTTAGTTAAATTTGTTATTGTTTTAAATTTTTTCCATAGATAAACTCTAAAATTTTCATTTTGTTGTGATATATTTGCCTTTTTGGTTTACGGCATGATGGGAGAACGAAAACTCAAAGTTTTTATTTAAGAAAAAAGTGTACATCAAAAATGGAAATGCACAATGCTCAAATGTAAAGAGAGATAATTCCAAAGAGTGTCTGTAAGTTTTAGGGATTGTAAGCTCTTTTTAATTTTTATATATCCGGATTTGCAAACGTCTGGAAAAGGGGGAGGCAGGGGATTTTTAACTGAGTGTTGACTCCCAATGCGTAAGTCATTTCTAAGGGTAATATAACCCGTTACGCATAATAAATCACATTACAATCATCTATGATCGTCAGGTCAGCTTTTTGTAAATAGGCAAAATAATGGATCGTTTGACTCGGGTAAATATCCCACTGCACGTTCACTTGAGAATTTAATACGCGTTTTTTATTCTTTTTCAAAGGTTTGGATCCAAAGGTGATTTTTATCTTTAATATGTTTCTAGCGTGCATATCCATTTTTAAAGCATGTGTGGAAGAAATCTCTTTCTTATAAAATTCCAAGCTGTTAGGGTTGAACTAGTGGAATTTCCAAAACTTGGACAACAAAACTTTTGTGTTCATTTGTGGTCTGTGAATAAATTTTCTTTAATTATATTTTTTATTTTTTGAAATTTTTTCTATGCATAAACTCTAGAATTTTCATTTTGTTGTGATGTATTTGCCTTTTTGGTTTATGGGATGAAGGGAGAGGGAAAACTCAATGTTTTGATTTAAGAGAAAAGAGTACATCTAAAATGGAAATGCACAATGCACAAATGTAGAGAGAGATAATTCCAAAGAGTGTCTGTAATTTTAAGGGATTGTGAGCACTTTTTTGTTTTTATATATCAGGTTTTGCAATCGTCGGGAAAAGGGGGAGGTGGGGGGTTTTTTAACTGAGTGTTGATTCTCAATCCTTAAGTCATTTCATAGGGTAATATAGCCCGTTACGCATGATAAATCACTTAACAATAATCTTTGATCGTTAGATCAGCTTTGTGTAAATGGGCAAAATAATGGCTCTTTTGACTCAGGTAAATGTCCCACCGCACGTTCACTTGAGAATTTAATGAGATTTTTTTATTCTCTTTAAAAGTTTTGGATCCATAGGTGATTTGGATCTTTAACAAGTTTCAGGCATGCATATCCTTTTTTAAAGCATGTGTGGAAGAAATCTCTTTTTTATAAAATTCCAAGCTGTTAGGGGTTAACTAGTGGAATTTCCCAAACTTGGACAACAAAATTTTTGTTTTCATTTGTGGTGTGTGAAGAAATTTTCTTTACAAACATTTTTTATTGTTTTAAAATTTTTCCATGCATAAACTATAAAATTTTTATTTGTTGGTGATCTATATGCCTTTTTGGTTTAAGGGATGAAGGAGAGTGAAAACTAAAAAGTTTTTATTTAAGAAACAAATTACATCTAAAATGGAAATGCACAATGCACAAATGTAGAGAGAGATAATTCCAATGAGTGTCTATAATTTTTAGGGGTTGTAAGCTCTTTTTAGATTTTATATAACAGGTTTTGCAATCGTCGGGAAAAGTGGAAGGCAGGGGATTTTTTACTAGTGTTGATTCCCAATCCATACGTCATTTCATAGGGTAATATATCCCGTTATGCATTATAAATGACTTTACAATCATCTATGATCGTTAGGTCAACTTTTTGTAAATGGGAAAAATAATAGCTTGTTTCACTCTGGTAAATATCCCACTGCACGTTCAGTTGAGAATTTAATGAGCGTTTGTTACTCTCTTTAAAAGGTTTAGATCCATAGGTGATTTGCATCTTTAACATGTTTCGAGCATGCATATCCATTTTTAAAGCATGTGTGGATGAAATCACTTTCTTATAAAATTCCAAGCTATTAGGGTTGAACTAGTGGAATTTCCCAAACATGGACAAAAAAACTTTTGTGTTCATTTGTGGTGAGTGAATAAATTTTCTTTACTTAGATTTGTTATTGTTTTAAATTTTTTCCAAACTTAAAATCAAAAATTTTCATTTTTTTGTGATCTATTTGCCTTTATGGTTTACAGGATGAAGGGAGAGCGAAAACTAAAAGTTTTGATTTAAGAAAAAAGTGTACATCTAAAATTAAAATGCACAATGCACAAATATAGAGAGAAATAATTCCAAAGAGTGTCTGTAATTTTTAGGGATTTTAAGCTCCTTTTAGTTTTTATAAAGCATGTGTGGAAGAAATCTCTTTTTTCTAAAATTTCAAGTTGTTAGGGTCAACAACTTGTGGAATTTCCCAAACTTGGACAACAAAAATTTTGTGTTCATTTGTGGGGTGTGAAGAAATTTTATTTACTAACATTTGTTATTGTTTTAAATTTTTTCCCTACATAAAATCTAAAATTTTCATTTTGTTGTGATCTATTTGCCGTTTTGGTTTACGGGAAGAAGGGAGAGCGAAAACTCAAAGTTTTGATTGAAGAAAAAAGAGTACATCTAAAATAGAAATGAAAAATGCAAAAATTTAGAGAGAGATAATTCCAAAGAGTGTTTGTAATTTTTGGGGATTGTAAACTCTTTCTAGTTTTTATATATTAGGTTATGCAATCGTCGGGAAAAGGGGGAAGCGGGGAATTTTTAATTGAGTGTTGACTCCCAATCCATAAGTCATTTCTTAGGGTAATATAGCCCGTTACACATGATAAATCACTTTACAATCATCTATGATCGTTAGGTCAGCTTTTTGTAAAGGGAAAAATAATGGTTATTTGACTCGGGTAAATATCCCACCGCACGTTCACTTGAAAATTTAATGAGCGTTAGTTATTCTCTTTAAATGGTATGGATCCATTGGTGATTTGCATGTTTAACATATTTCAAGCATGCATATCCATTTTTAAAGCATGTGTGGGAGAAATCTCTTTCTTATAAAATTCAAAGCTGTTAGGGTTGAACTAGTGGAATTTCCCAAACTTGGACAACAAAACTTTTGTGTTCATTTGTGGTGTAAGAATAAATTTTCTTTACTGACATTTGTTATTGTTTTAAAATTTTTCCATACATAAAGTATAAAATTTTCATTTTGTTTTGATCTATTTCTCTTTTAGGTTTACCGGATGACTCAAAGTTTTGATTTAAGAAAAAAGCATTTCCATTTTAGATGTATACTTTTTTCTTAAATCAAAACTTGAGCTATCACTTTCCGTTCATCTCGTAAACAAATAAAGAGATAAATGGAAAATAGATCAGAACAAAATGAAAATTTTGGAGTTTATGTAAGGTTAGAATTTAAAGCAATAAAAAATTTAACTAAAGAAAATTTATTCATACACCACAAATGAACACAAAAGTTTTGTTATCCAAGTTTGGGAAATTCCACTATTTCAACCCTCATAGCTCGAAATTTTATAAGAAAGAAAATTTTCTACACATGTTTTAAAAAATGGATCTGAATGCTTGAAACATGTTAAAGATGCAAATGACCTATGGATCCAAACCTTTGAAAGTGAACAACATTAAATTCCCAAGTGAATGTGAGGTGGGATATTTACCAGAGTCAAACAAGCCATTATTTTGCCCATTTACAAAAAGCTGACCTAACGATCATAGATGACTATGAAGTGAGTTATCATGCGTAACTGGCTATATTTTTGTCAGGAATGACTTATGAATGAGCAACACTCAAAAAAAAATCCCCCGCCTACCCCTTTTCCCTTCTATTGCAGAACCAGATATATAAAAACTAAAAAGAGTTTACAATCCGTAAATATTACAGACACTTTTTGGAATTATCGCTCTCTACATTTCTGCATTGTGCATTTCCATTTTAGAAGTATACTTTTTTCTTAAATCAAAACTTGAAATTTCACCTTCCCTACATCTCGTAAACAAAAAAAGAGATAAAAGACTAATAGATCACAATAAAATGAAAATTTTAGAGTTTATGTAAGGAAAAAATTTAGAGCAATAGCAAATGTAATTCAAGAAAATTTATTCACACACCACAAATGAATACAAAAGTTTTGTTATCCAAGTTTGGGAAAATCCACTAGTTCAACCATAATAGCTCGGAATTTTATAAGATAGAGATTTTTTTACACATGTTTTAAAAAATGGATATTCGTGCTTGAAACATGTTAAAGATGCAAATGACATACGGATCCAAAACTTTTAAATAGAACAACATTAAATTCCAATGTGAACGTGCATTGGGATATTTACCCGAGTCAAACAAGCCATTATTTTGCCAATTTACAAAAAGTTGACCTAACAATCATAGATGATTGTGAAGTGATTTATCATGCGTAACAGGCTATATTTTTTTAAGGAATGACATATGGATTTGGAGTCAATACTCAGTTAAAAATCTCCTGCCTCACCCTTTTCCCGACGATTGCAGAACCTGATATTATAAAAACTTAAAAGAGTTTACAATCCCTAAAAATTTCAGACATGTTTTTGAATTATCTCTCTCTACATTTGTGCATTGTGCATTTATATTTTAGATTTGTACTTTTTTCTTAAATCAAAACTTGAGTTTTCACTATCCCTTAATCTTGTACATAAAAAAAGAGAAAGAAGGCAAATAGATCATAACAAAATAAAAATTTTAGAGTTTATGTAAGGAAAGAATTTCAAACATAAACAAATGTAAGTAAAGAAAATTTATTCACATACCACAAATGAACACAAAATTTTTGTAATCCAAGTTTGGGAAATTCCACTTGTTCAACCATAAATGCACGGAATTTTATAAGAAAGAGATTTTTCTACGAATATTTTTAAAAATGGATATGCATGCTAGAAAAATGTTAAAGATGCAAATGACCTGTGGATGAAAACATTTTAAAGAGAACAACATTAATTTCTCAATTGAGAGGTGGGATATTTACCGGAGTCAAACAAGGCATTATTTTGCCCATTTACAAAAAGCTGACCTAACGATCATAGATGACTGTAAAGTGATTTATCATGCGTAACGGGCTATATTTTTGTAAGGAATGACTTATGGATTAGGAGTCAACACTCAGTTAAAAATCCCCTGACGATTGCAAAACCTAATATATAAAAACTACAAAGAGTTTACAATCGCTAAAAATGACAAACACTTTTTAGAATTATCTCTCTCTACATTTGTGCATTGTGCATTGCCATTTTAGATGTATACTTTTTTCTTAAACCAAAACTTGAGTAATAACTTTCCCTTCATCTCGTAAACGAAAAAAGATCACTACTAAATGAAAATTTTAGAGTTTATGTGTGGAAAGAATTTAATGAAATAACAAATGTAAGTAAATAAAATTTATTCACTCTCCACAAATGAACACAAAAGTTTTGTTATCCAAGTTTGGGAAATTCCACTAGTTCAACCCTAATAACTCAGAATTTTATAAGAAAGAGATTTATCAACACACGTTTTAAAAAATGGATATGCATGATTGAAACATGTTAAGGATGCAAATGACCTATGGATCCAAACCTTTTAAACAGAATAACATTAAATTCCCAAGTGAATTTGCGGTGGGATCTTTACCCGAGTCAAACAAGCCATTATTTTGCCCCGTTACAAAAAGTTGACCTAACGATCATAGATGACTGTAAAGTAATTTATCTTGTGTAATGGGCTACATTTTTGTAAGGAATGACTTATGGATTAGGAGTCAACACTCAGGTAAAAATCCTCCGCCTCACCCTTTTCCCAACGATTGCAGAACCTGATAATAAAAACTAAAAAGAGTTTACAATCCCTATAAATTACAGACACTTTTTGCAATTCTCTATCTGCACATTTGTGCATCGTGCATTTCCATTTTAGATGTATACTTTTTTCTTCAATCAAAACTTGAGTTTTCACTTTCCCTTCATCTCTTAAACATAGAAAGAGATAAAAGGCAAAACTAAATGAAAATTTTAGAGTTTATGTATGGAAAGAAATTAAAGCAATAACACATGTAAGTAAAGAAAATTTATTTACACACCACAAATGAACACAAAATTTTTGTTATCCAAGTTTGAGAAATTCCACTTGTTCAACCCTAATAGCACGAAATTGTATAAGAAAGAGATTTTTCTACACATGTTTTAAAAATTGGATATGCATGCTTGAAACTTGTTAAAGATTCAAATGACCTATGGATCCAAACCTTTTAAAGAGAATAACATTAAATTCCCAAGTGAATGTGCGATGGGATATTTACCCGACTCAAATAAGCCATTATTTTACCCATTTACTAAGAGCTGACCTAACGATCATAGATTACTGTAAAGTGATTTATCATGTGTAACGGGCAATATTTTTGTAAGGAATGACTTATGGATTCGGAGTCAAATCTTAGTTAAAATTCCCCCGCCCCCCCCCCCCTCCCCCTTTTCCCGACCATTGCAGAACCTGATATATAAAAACTAAAAAGAGTTTACAATCCATAAAAATTACAGATACTTTTTGGAACTATCTCTCTCTACATTTGTGCATTGTGCATTTCAATTTTACATGTATACTTTTTTCTTAAATCAATACTTGAGTTTTCACTTTCCCTTCATCTCGCAAACAAAAAAAGAGATAAAAGGCAAATAGATCACAACAAAATGAAAATTTTAGAGTTTTTGTAAGGGAAGAATTTAAAGCAATAACAAATTTAAGTAAAGAAAATTTATTCACACACCACAAATGAACACAAAATTTTTGTTATCCAAGTTTGGGAAATTCCACAAGTTCAACCCTAATAGATTGGAATTTTATAAGAAAGCGATTTTATCTACACATGTTTTAAAAAATGGATACGCATGCTTGAAACATGTTAAAGATGCAAATGACCTATGGATCCAAACCTTTTAAAGTGAATAGCATTAAATTTCCAAGTGAACATGCGGTGGGATATTTTCCCGAGTCAAACAAGCTATTATTTTGCCCATTTACCAAAAGCTGACCTAACGATCATAGATGACTATAAATTAATTTATCATGCATAACGGGCTATAGTTTTTTAAGGAATGACTTATGGATTGGGAGTAAACACTCAATTAAAAATCCCCCTGCCTCCCCCTTTTCCCGACAAATGCAGAACCTGATATATAATAACTAAAAAGACTTTACAAAACCTAAAAATTACAGACACAATTTGGAATTATTTCTCTCCACTTTTTTATATTGCGCATTTCCATTTTAGATGAACACTTTTTTTTTTTAATCAAAACTTGAGTTTTCACTTTCCCTTAATCTCATAAACAAAAAAAGAGATAAAAGGCAAATAGATTAGAACAACATGAATATTTTATAGTTTATGTATAGAAAGAATTTAAAGCAATAACAAATGTAAGTAAAGAAAATTTATTCACACATCACAAATGAACACAAAAGTTTTGTTATCCAAGTTTGAGAAATTCCACTAGTTCAACCCTAATTGCTCAGAATTTTATCAGAAAAAGATTTTTCTACACATGTTTTAAAAACTGGATATGCATGTCTGAAACATGTTAAAGATGGAAATGACCAATTTATCCAAACATTTTAAAGATAATAACATTAAATTCCCAAGTGAACTTGCGGTGGGATATTTACTTGCGTCAAACAAGCCATTATTTTGCCTATTTACAAAAAGCTAACCTAACGATCATAGATGAATCTAAAGTGATTTATCATACGTAATTGGTTATATTTTTGTAAAGAATAACTTATGGATTGGGAGTCAACACTCAGTTAAGAATCCCCCTCCTCCCCCTTTTCCCTACGATTGCAGAACTTGATATATAAAGACTAAAAAGAGTGTACAATCCCTAAAAATTACAGACACTTTTTGGAATTATCTCTCTCTACATTTGTGCATTGTACATTTCCATTATTGAAGTATACTTTTTTCATTAATAATTACTTAAATTTTCACTTTCCCTTCAACTCGTAAACAAAAAAAGAGATAAAAGGCCAATATATCACAACAAAATGAAAATTTTAGAGTTTATGTATGGAAAGAATTTAAAGCAATAACGAATGTAAGTAAAGAAAATTTATTCACACACCACAAATGAACACAACAGTTTTGTTATCCTAGTTTGGGAAATTTCACTAGTTCAACCCTAATAGCTTGGAATTTTATAAGAAAGAGATTTTTCCACACATGTTTTAAAAAATGGATATGCATGCTTGAAACAGGTTAAAGATGAAAATGACCTATGGATACAAACCTTTTAAAGAGAATAACATTAAATTCCCAAAAGAACTTGCGGTGGGATGTTTACTAGAGTCAAAAAAGCCATTATTTTGCACATTTCCAAAAAGTTAACCTAACGATCATAGATAATTGTAAAGTGATTTATCTTGCATAATTGGCTATATTTTTGTATGGAATGACTTATGGATTGGGAGTCAACACTCACTTAAAAATCCCCCTCCTCCCCCTTTTCCAGACAATTGCAGAACCTGATATAAAAAAACTAAAAAGAGTATACAATCCCTAAAAATTACAGACACTTTTTGGAATTATCTCTCTCTACATTAGTGCATTGTGCATTTTCGTTTTAGATATATTCTTTTTTCTTAAATCAAAAATTGAGTTTTCACTTTCCCTTTATCTCGTAAATAAAAAAAGAGATAAAAGGCAAATAGATCACAACAAAATGAAAATTTTGGTGTTTATGTATGGAAAGAATTTAAAGCAATAACAAATGTAAGTAAAGAAAATTTATTCACACACCCCAAATGAACACAAAAGTTTTGTTATCCAAGTTTTTGAAATTCCACTAGTTCAACCCTTAGAGCTCATAATTTTATAAGAAAGAGATTTTTCTAAACATGTTTTAAAAAATGGATATGCATGCTTGAAACATGTTAAAGATGCAAATGACCTATGGATCCAAACCTTTTAGACATAATAACATTAAATTCCCAAGTGAACGTGCGGTGGGATATTTACCCGAGTCAAACAAGCCATTATTTTGCCCATTTACAAAAAGTTGACCTAACTATCATAGATGACTGTAAAGTGATTTATCATGCGTAACAGGCTATATTTTTGTAAGGAATGGCTTATTGATGTGAAATTTTATTACATCGGATTTTATACCTCGAAAGTGTACGAATCTTTCATGTAATCTAGTGGTAAGCGAGGGTCATATCCACAAGGAGGACTGAATTTTGTGTATTCTTCAGTCAACTAGCCTAACCAATTATAATGAATTAATCTGAACTAAACACTAATTATACCCTAAATTATCAAGTAATAATCTAATGAACTACTTGCACTATAGCAAACGTCAACTCTGGATTTTATCGTGATCCGTGCCTCTCTCGAGCGCCATGTCAGTACGAATCCAGATTCTCAATCCTTGTGTCTAGCCCCTCTCGGGCGCCTAGAGTTAATGACAGAGATCAGATTACAATAGAATGCAGAGAATCAATTTCCTATTGTGATGATGCTAAAATTATCAACTCTGGATTTTATCGTTATTCGTGCCTCTCGAGCGCCATGTAATCACGAATTCGGCTTCTCAATCCTTGCGTCTAGCCCCTCTCAGGCGCATAGAGTTAAAGACAAAAATTGGATTAAAATACCAAAATCCAACCTAAATTACAATCCTACCCTAACTAGCTAATTTAATCAAATATTCGGAAAACAAATATTCGATAAACATTAACTCTCAAATCAAATTTAATAGACATTTAAAACCTAAGTTCAAAATATAGGAAAATTAAATTACAAAATGACGAATTACTCTGCTTCTCCATCCTCTCGCTCGGGCAGCAAAGGCTCGTTCTCACGGGTGTTGCAATTTCCAGAAATTGATGGCTTCGGGTTGCAAGAGCGAGTGGCCAGAGGTAGAGACGACACCGGTGAAGAAGGATAGAAACCCACGGATGGAGGTGGTGCGGCGGATGATGGAATGGAGCCGAAGTCCTCTAACCGACTCTCTCAAGTCTCTATCAGAGTCGAAATAGCTCCGGAAATGATCGAAAATGCGGAATCGACACCAGAGGAGCCCTCTCAGGTCACCTCTTGGCCTAGCGAGCAGAAAATGGCAGCGTCGAATTCGCCGCAATGGAGACTCTCTCTAGCTCTCCTCAGTCTGTTCTCGATTGCCGGATGGTGGTGGATGACGGTGATGAGCGGCGTTCGATGCCGGAGAAGAAGGATAGAAACCCACGGATGTAGGTGGTGCGGCGTACGATGGAATGGAGCCAAAGTCCTCTGACCGGCTCTCACGAGTCTCGGTCGGAGTTGGAATAGCTCCGGAAATGGTCAGAAATGCGGAATCGGTGCCAAAGGAGCCCTCTTGGGTCACCTCTTGGCCTGGCGAGCATAAAATGCCAGCGTCGAACTTGCCACGACGGAGACTCTCTCAAGCTCTCCTCGGTCTGTTCTTGGTTGCCGGATGGTGGTGGACGACGGTGACGAACGGCGTTCGAAGGGAGCCCTCTTGGGTCTTCCCTCCGAACGGTCAGCGGCTGGAGGGAGACCCTCGAGCTCTCCTCTCCTTTCGGTCGGTGGCTCCTCTCCCCCCTGTCGAGCTCTCCTTCTCCCTTTTCAATACGATTTTGCCCTAAAAATCACATCCCCACTAATGGCATTTATGTAAATATCTTCTTCTCCACACAAAATTCTCCTGAAATTCCATAATTAAATCCATAAAAATCATTTCATGAAGAAATAAACCCTACAAGTAATGAAATATAATTCAGGAGAGAAAATTATGCAATATAAGCAGTGATTAATGCCAAATTCAATAAATGCACATTTCATGCGAAAACGGATAAATAACCACCCATAACACAATTATAAGGATTATTCAATTATAATTAACCTAGTTCTCATGTCAGAATCTGGCATCTATCACATCCCCAAACCTAAGTCTTTCCTAGTCCCTAGCAAAACAACAATAGAACCAAAATTAAGCCTAGGAAAAAAATGCCACTTCCGTAGTGAACACGATTGCATTTAGCGCATGCAACAAGTCATTAAACCCCTACTTTACAGTAGTGGACGAGTTGTGTCTCGTGAGGGTCTGCATGGAATTTACCCACAAAATTCATCTAAATCAACAATATAAAAAGAAAACTGAAGAAAATCTACTCCTCATTAGCATATGACTAACACTTAGTATCGCAAAATATCTAAAAATCATTTGAAACCCTGTTCAATTTGAAAACCTGTGTAAAATATAGCACATTATCAATCCAAATACACTCATTGTTACTCCACCTGAACCAATGTGACCCATAAGCAATTACTTCAACAGAAAAAAGAGGTAACAAATAACAATAAAATCTTGGTCACATCACAATTAAGAGAAAATAGTAGAGTAAGCCTGTTGTCTGACAATCTCACAAAAGAAGTATACAAATTTCAATCTTGACCTCCAACTTCTTTCAACTTACAATTCATCATCAAAGTTAAGGAAACTCATTGCTTCCAGATTTAAACCCAATTTTTGCTATTACCAATGCATTTTCGCTATTAACATCATAATTTTTGTTTCACTGAATACTTTTGGTATTACCATGGATCACAACAAATGATATCAGATTTCTAATAGGCATATTCTACACAGTTTTTAAAAAAAAATTTTGAAGCACATTTGAGCAACTTATTTTAACACTACTAATGTTAACCACATACTAAGATGAGTAATTTGAAAACCACGAAACAAAAATCAAAATAAAATCATTGCTAAGACATAAAAGAGCCGTCCCCCCCCCCCCCCCCCCCCCAAACCTAAACCTGACATTGTCCTCAATGGGGAAAAGTTAAAACACCAGAACGACTACAAAAAGGAATAATAGCTAAAGAATAATAAAACTCATGGAAACCATATGCTCCATTGGCACACAAGAAGTAAAGCAAAGCCAAAATAGTGCAAGGAAAAGAGATGTCAGCAAACACCCCCAAACCTAGAGCATGACACATCATCAAACAAACCAACTAACAATCACTAAAATATCTGATTTACTAGACGATTTATTGTTGGACTTAACGTCGGTTCTAGTGCCAATCTTCTCGTCTAGTAGCCTCTACTTCAGTTGACTGACAGCTTAGCTAGTTATACTCCAGCAGAGTAAGGATTAACCTCCCTCAGGGCTCCTAAATCCATAGGTGGGACCATATGTGTTTGGTCATCAACAATAATACTGAAGAGTCAACAAAGAGCCCCAGAAATGATACATAGTCTCCCTCGAAGAAGGTTTACTCGTATCAGCCGTACCCGTAGGTAATCTTCTGTAGAGTCAACAAAGACCCCCAGGAATAATACATAGTCTCCCTTGAAACTTTTTAACGGTGGAAATGACCTATGGATCCAAACCTTTTAAAGAGAATAACATTAAATTCCCAAGTGAACGTGCGGCGAGATTTTTACCCGAGGCAAACAAGCCATTATTTTGCCCATTTTCAAAAAGCTCACCTAACAATCGTAGATGATTATAAAGTGATTTATCATGCATAACGGGCTATATTTTTGTAAGAAATGTCTTATGGATTGGGAGTCAACACTCAGTTAAAAATCCCCTGCCACCCCATTTTCCCGACGATTGTAGAACATTATATATAAAAACTAAAAAGAGTTTACAATCCTTAAAAATTACAGACACTTTTTGAAATTATCTCTCTACACATTCGTGCATTGTGCATTTCCATTTTAGATGTAAACTTTTTTCTTAAATAAAAACTTAAGTTTTCACTTTCCCTTCATCTCCTAAACAAAAAAGAGATAAAAGGCAAATAGATCACAACAAAATGAAAAATTTAGAGTTTATGTATGGAAAGAATTTAGAGCAATAACAAGTGTAATTAAAGAAAATTTATTCACACACCACAAATGAACACAAAAGTTTTGTAATCCAAGTTTGGGAAATTCCTCTAATTCAACCCTAATAGCTAGGAATTTTATAAGAAAGAGATTTTTCTACACATGTTTTAAAAATTGGACATGCATGCTTGAAACATGTTAAAGATGCAAATGACCTATGGATCCAAACCTTTTAAAGAGAATAACATTAAATTCCCAAGTGAACGTCCAATGGGATATTTACCCAAGTCAAACATGTCATTATTTTGCCCATTATCAAAAAGTTGACCTAACGATCATAGATGATTGTAAAGTGGTTTATCATGCGTAACAGGCAAATTTTTTGAAAGGAATGACTTATTGATTGGGAGTCAACACTCAGTTAAAAATCCCCCGCCTCCCCTTTTTTCCGACGATTGCAGAACCTGATATATAAAAACTAAAAAGAGTTTACAATCCTCAAAATTCTAGACACTTTTTGAAATTATCTCTCTACATTTGTGCATTGTACTTTTCCATTTTAGATAAATAATTTTTTCTTAAATCAAAACTAGAGTTTTCACTTTCCCTTCATCTCGTAAACAAAAAAACAGATAAAAGACAAATAGATCACAACAAAATGAAAATTTTGAAGTTTATGTAGGAAAGAATTTAAAGCAATAAAAAATGTAAGTAAAGAAAATTTATTCAGACACCACAAATGAACACAAAATTTTTGTTATCCAAGTTTGGGAAATTCCACTAGTTGAACCCTTATAGCTTAGAAGTTTATAAGAAAGAGATTTTTCTACACATATTTTAAAAATGGATATGCATACTTGAAACTTGTTAAAGATGGAAATGTCCTACGGATCCAAACCTTTTAAAGAGAATAACATTAAATTCCCAAGTGAACGTTCGGTGGGATATTTACCCGAGGCAAACAAGCCATTATTTTCCCATTTTCAAAAAGCTGACCTAATAATCGTAGATGATTATAAAGTGATTTATCATGTGTAATGGGCTATATTTTTTTGAAGAATGTATTATGGATTGGGAGTCAACACTGAGTTAAAAATCCCCAGCCTCCCCCATTTCCCGACGATTGCAGAACGTTATATATAAAAACTAAAAAGAGTTTACAATCCCTAAAATTTACATACACTTTTTGAAATTATCTCTCTCCACATATGTGCATTGTGAATTTCCATTTTAGATGTGTACTTTCTTCTTAAATAAAAACTTAAGTTTTCACTTTCACTTCATCTCGTAAAGAAAAAAAGAGATAAAACACAAATAGATCACAACAAAATGAAAATTTTAGAGTTTATGTATGGAAAGAAATTAAAGCAAGAACAAATTTAAGTAAAGAAAATTTATTCACACACCACAAATCAACACAAAAGTTTTGTAATCCAAGTTTGGGAAATTCCACTAGTACAACCCTTAGAGCTCGGAATTTTATAACAAAGAGATTTTTCTACACATGTTTTAAAAAATAGATATGCATCCTTGAAACATGATAAAGATGCAAATGACCTATGGATCCAATCCTTTTAAAGAGAATAATATTAAATTCCCTAGTGAACGTGCGGTGGGATATTTACCCGAGTCAAACTAGTGATTATTTTGCCCATTTACAAAAAGCTGACTTAACGATCATCGATGATTGAAACGTGATTTATCATGCATAACGAGCTATATTTTTGTAAGGTATGATTTATGAATTGGGAGTCAACACTCAGTTAAAAATCCCCCGCCTCCCCCCTTCTCCGACGAATGCAGAATCTGATATATAAAAACCAAAAAGAGTTTGCAATCCCAAAAAATTACAGACACTTTTTGGAATTATCTCTCTCTACATTTGTGCATTGTGCATTTTCGTTTTAGATGTATACTTTTTTCTTAAATCAAAACTTGAGTTTTCACTTTCCCTTCATCTCGTAAACAAAAAAAGAGATAAAAAGCAAATAGATCACAACAAAATGAAAATTTTAGAGTTTATGTAAGGAAATAATTTAAAGCAATAAAAAATGTAAGTAAAGAAAATTTATTCAAAGACCGCAAATGAACACAAAAGTTTTGTTATCCAAGTTTAGGAAATTCCACTAGTTCAACCCTAATAGCTCGGAATTTTATAAGAAAAAGATTTTTTTACACATGTTTTAAAAAATGGATATGCAGACTTGAAACATGTTAAAGATGCAAAGGACCTATGTATGCAAACCTTTTAAAGAGAATAATATTAAATTCCCAAGTGAACGTGTGGTTGGATATTTACCCGAGTCAAACAAGCCATTATATTTCCAAATTTCAAAAAGCTGACCTAACGATCATAGATGATTGTAAAGTGATTTATCATGTATAATGGGCTATATTTTTGTAAGGAACGTCTTACGGATTGGGAGTCAACACTTAGTTAAAAATCCCCCGCCTCCCCCGTTTCCCAACGATTGCAGAACCTTATATATGAAAACTAAAAATATTTTACAATCCATGCAAATTACAGACACTTTTTGGAAATATCTCTATCTAAATTTGTGCATTGTGCATTTCTATTTTAGATGTATATTTTTTCTTATATCAAAACTTGAGTTTTCACTTTCCCTTCATCTCATCAACAAAACAAAAGCTAAAAGGCAAATAGAGTTTATGTATAAAATTAATTTAAAGAAATAACAAATGTAAGTACAAAAAATTTATTCACACACCACAAATGAACACAAATGTTTTATTATCCAAGTTTGGGAAATTGCACTAGTTCAACCCTAATAGCTTGAAATTTTATAAGAAAGAGATTTTTCTACACATGTTTGAAAAAAAACGATATGAAAGCTTGAAACATGTTAAAGATGCAAAGGACCTATGGATCCAAACCTTTTAAAGATAATAATATTAAATTTCCAAGTGAACGTGCGGAGGGATATTTACCCGAGTCAAACAAGCCATTATTTTTCGCATTTACAAAAAGCTGACCTAACGATATAAGATGATTGGAAAGTGATTTATTACGCATAGCGGGCTATATTTCTGTAAAGAATGACTGATGGATTGTGAGTCAACACTCAGTTAAAAATCGCTCGCCTCCCCTATTTCTCGACAATTGCAGAACCTGATATATAAAAACTAAAAATAGTTTACAATCCCTAAAAAATACAGACACTTTTTGGAATTATCTCTCTCCACTTTTGTGCATTGTACATTTCCATTTTAGATGTACTCTTTTTTCTTAAATAAAAACTTGAGTGTTCACGTTGCCTTCTTCTCATAAACAAAAAAAGAGATAAAAGGCAAATAGATCAGAACAAAATAAAAATTTTAGAGTTTATGTATGGAATCAATTTAAAGCAATAACAAATGTAATTAAATAAAATTTATTCACACACCACAAATGAACACAAAAGTTTTGTTATCCAAGTTTGGGAAATTCCACTAGTTTAACCCTAATAGCTCGAAATTTTATAAGAAAGATTTTTCTACACATGTTTGAAAAAATGGATATGCAAGCTTGAAACATGTTAAAGATTCAAATAACCTATGGATCCAAACCTTTTAAAGAGAATAATATTAAATTCCCAACTGAACATGCGGTGGTATATTTACCCGAGTCAAACAAGCCATTATTTTGCCCATTTACAAAAAGCTGACCTAACGATTATAGATGATTGAAAAGTGATTTATTATGCATAACGGGCTATATTTTTGTATGGAATGAGTTATGGATTGGGGGTCAACACTCAGTTAAAAATGCCCCGCCTCCCCCTATTCCCGACGATTGTAGAACCTGATATCTAAAAACTAAAATGAGTTTACAATCCTTAAAAATTACAGACACTTTTTGGAATTATCTCTCTCAACATTTGTGCATTGTGCGTTTCCATTTTAGATGTATACTTTTCTCTTAAATCAAAACATGACTTTTCACTTTCCCTTCATCTCGTAAAAAAAAAGGAGATTAAAGGCAAATAGATCACAACAAAATGAAAATTTTAGAGTTGATTAATGGAAAGAATTTAAAGAAATAACGAATGTAAGTAAAGAAAATTTATCCACACCCCACAAATGAACACAAAAGTTTTGTTATCTAAGTTTGGAAAATTCCACTAGTTTAACCCTAATAGCTTGGAATTTTATAAGAAAGAGAATTTTCTACACATGTTTTAAAAAATGGAAATGCAAGCTTGAAACATGTTAAAGATGCAAAGGACCTATGGATCCAAACCTTTTAAAGAGAATAACACTAAATTCCCAAGTGAACGTGTGGTGGGATATTTACCCGAGTCAAACAAGCCATTATTTTTCCCATTTACAAAAAGCTGACCTAACGATCATAAGTGATTGTAAAGTGATATATCATGCATAACAGGCTATATCTTTGTAAGGAATGACATATGGATTGGGAGTCAACACTCAGTTAAAAATCCTCCACCTCCCTCTTTTCCTGACGATTGCAGAACCTGATATATAAAAAACTAAAAATAGTTTACAATCCCTAAAAATGACTGACACTTTTTGGAATTATCTCTCTCTATATTTGTGCATTTTG
Organism: Aristolochia californica; assembly: GCF_029961685.1. Classification (NCBI taxonomy): domain Eukaryota; kingdom Viridiplantae; phylum Streptophyta; class Magnoliopsida; order Piperales; family Aristolochiaceae; genus Aristolochia; species Aristolochia californica. Next base: position 26,160,203 of record NW_027181992.1, read on the forward strand.
CATTTCCATTTTAGATGTACACTTTTTTCTTCAATCAAAACTTGAGTTTTCACTTTCCCTTCATCTCGTCAACAAAAAAAAGTGATAAAAGGCGAATAGATCACAATAAAATAAAAATTTTAGGGTTTATGGCTAGAATGAATTTAAAGCAATAACAAATTTAAGTAAAGAATATTTATTCACACACCATATATGAACACAAAATTTTTGTTATCCAAGTTTGGAAAATTCCACTAGTTCAACCCTAATAGCTAGGAATTTTAAATGAAAGAGATTTTTCTACACATGTTTTAAAAAATAGCTATGCATTCTTGAAACATTTTAAAGATTAAAATGACCTATGGATCCAAACCTTTTAAAGAGGATAACAATAAATTCCCATGTGAACGTGCGATGGGATATTTACCCGAGTCAAACAAACCATTATTTTGCCCTTTTACAAAAAGCTGACCTAACGATCATAGATGATTGTAAAGTAGTCTATCATGCATAACGGGCTATATTTTTGAAAGGAATGACTTATGGATAGGGAGTCAACACTCAGTTAAAATTCCCCCGCCTCCCCCTTTTCCCGACAATGGCTGAACCTGATATATAAAAATTAAAAAGAGTTTCCAATCCCTAAATATTACAGACATATTTTGGAATTATCTCACTCTACATTTGAGCAGTCAAACTTGGATTACAAAACTTTTGTGTTCATTTGTTGTGTGTGAATAAATTTTCTTTACATACATTTGTTATATCTTTAAATTATTTCCATACATAAACTCTAAAATTTTCATTTTGTTGTGATCTATTTACCTTTTATCTTTTTTTTTTTTTTACGAGATGAAGGGAAAGTGAAAACTCAAGTTTTGATTTAAGAAAAAAATATACAACTAAAATGGAAATGCACAATGTACAAATTTAGAGAGAGATAATTCCAAAAATTGTATGTAATTTTTAGGGATCGTAAACTCTTTTTAGTTTTTATATATCAGGTTCTACAATCGTTGGGAAAAGGGGGAGGCGGGGTATTTTTACCTGAGTGTTGACTCCCTATCCACAAGTTATTCCTTAAAAAAATATAGCTCGTTACGCATGATAAGTCACTTTACAATCATCTATGATCGTTAGGTCAGCTTTTTCAATATGGGCAAAATAATGGATTGTTTGACTTGGGTAAATATCCCACCGCACGTTCACTTGGGAATTTAATATTATTCTTTTTAAAAGGTTTGGATTCATAGGTCCTTTGCATCTTTAACCTCTTTTTAAGCATGCATATCCATTTTTCAAAACATGTGTAGAAAAATCTCTTTCTTATAAAATTCCGAGCTATTAGAGTTGAACTAGTGGAATTTCCCAAACTTGGATAAGAAAAATTTTGTGTTCTTTTGTGGTGTATGAATAAATTTTATTTACTTACATTTGTTATTGCTTTAAATGCTTTCCAAACATAAACTCAAAAATTTTCATTTTGTTGTGATCTATTTCCCTTTTATCGCTTTTTTTTTTTTACGAAATGAAGGGAAACTAAAAACTCAAGTTTTGATTTAAGAAAAAAGTCTACATTTAAAATGAACTAGTTCAACCTTAATAGCTCGAAATTTATAAGAAAGAGATTTTTCTACACATGTTTTAAAAAATGGATATGCGTGCATGAAACATGTTAAAGATGCAATTGACCTATAGATGCAAACCTTGTAAGGAGAATAACATTAAATTCCCAAGTGAACATGCGGTGGGATATTTACCCAAGTCAAACACGTCATTATTTGGCCCATTTAAAAAAAATTGACCTAACGATCATAGATGATTCTAAAGTGATTTATCATGCATAACAGGCTAAATTTTTTAAAGGAATGACTTATGGATTGGAAGTCAACACTCAGTTAAAAATCCATCGCCTCCCCTTTTTCTCGACGATTGCAAAGTCAGATATATAAAAACTAATAAGAGTTTACAATCCTTAAAAATTACAGACACTTTTTGGAATTATCTCTCTCTACATTTGTGCATTGTACTTTTCCATTTTAGATATATACTTTTCTCTTAAATCAAAACTAGAGTTTTCAATTTCCCTTCATCTCGTAAACAAAAAAAGAGATAAAAGACAAATAGATCACTACAAAATGAAAATTTTAGAGTTTATGTAAGGAAAGAATTTAAAGCAATAAAAAATTGTAAGTAAATAAAATTTATTCACACACCACAAATGAACACAAAATTTTTGTTATCGAAGTTTGGGAAATTCCACTAGTTGAATCCTAATAGCTTGGAATTTTATAAGAAAGTGATTTTTCTACACAAGTTTCAAAAAATGGATATGCATACTTCAAACTTGTTAAAGATTCAAATGACCTATGGATCCAAACCTTTTAAAGAGAATAATATTAAATTCCCAAGTGAACGTACGGTAGGATATTTACCCGAGGCAAACAAGCCATTATTTTGCCTATTTTCAAAAAGCTGACCTAACGATCATAGATGATTATAAAATGATTTATCTTGCATTATGGGCTATATTTTTTTAAGGAATGTCTTATGGATTGGGAGTCAACACTCAATTAAAAATCCCCTGCCTCCCCTTTTCCCGACGATTGCAGAACTTTATATATACAAACTAAAAAGATTTTATAATCCCTAAAAATTACAGACACTTTTTGAAATTATCTCTCTCCACATTTGTGTGTTGCGCTTTTCCATTTTAGATGTATACTTTTTTCTTAAATAAAAACTTAATTTTTCACTTTCCCTTCATCTCATAAACAAAAAAAGAGAAAAAAGGCAAATAGATCAGAACAAAATGAAAATTTTAGATTTTATGTGTTGAAAGAATTTAAAGAAGTAAGAAATGTAAGAAAATAAAATTTATTCACACACCACAAATGAACACAAAAGTTTTGTAATCCAAGTTTGGGAAATTCCACTAGTTCAAACCTCTTTGCTCGGAATTTTATAAGAAAGAGATTTTTCTACACATAGTTTTTAAAAATGGATATGCATGCTTGAAACATGTTAAAGATTCAAATGAGCTATGGATCCAAAACTTTTCAAGAGAATAATATTAAATTCCCTAGTGAACGTGCGGTGGGATATTTACCCAAGTCAAACATGCCATTATTTGCCCATTTACAAAAAGCTGACTAACAATCATCGATGATTGAAAAGTGATTTATCATGCGTAACGAAGTATATTTTTGTATGGAATGAGTTATGGATTGGGAGTCAACACTCAGTTAAAAATCCCCCACCACCCCCTTTTCCTGACGAGTACAGAACTTGATATATAAAAACCAAAAAGAGCTTACAATTCCTAAAAATAACAGACTATTTTTGGAATTATCTCTCTCCACATTTTTGCATTGTGCATTTCCGTTTTAGATGTATACATTTTTCTTAAATCAAAACTTGAGTTTTCACTTTCCTTTCTTCTCGTTAACAAAAAAAGAGATACAAGGCAAATAAATCACAACAAAATGAAAATTTTATAGTTTATGTAAGGAAATAACTTAAAGAACTAAAAAATGTAAGTAAAGAAATTTATTCACACACCACAAATGAACACAAAAGTTTTGCTATCCAAGTTTGGGAAATTCCACTACTTCAACCCTAATAGCTCGGAATTTTATAAGAAAAACATTTTTCTACACATGTTTTAAAAAATGGATATGCATGCATGAAACATGTTAAAGATGCAAATGACCTATGGATCCATACCTATTAAAGAATATAACATTAAATTCCCAAGTGAACGTGCGATGGGATATTTACACGAGTCAAAGAAGCCATTCTTTTGCCCATTTACAAAAAGTTGACCTAACGATCATAGATGATTGCAAAGTGAGTTATCATGCTTAACGGGCAATATTTTTGTGAGGAATGACTTATGGATTGGGAGTCAACACTCGGTTAAAAATCCCCGGCCTCCCCCTTTTCCCGACGATTGCAGAACCTGATATATAAAAACTAAAAACAGTTTACAATACCTAAAAATTACTGACACATTTTGGAATTATCTCTCTCTACATTTGTCAATTGTGCATTTCCATTTTAGATGTGTACTTTTTTCTTAAATCAAAACTTGAGTTTTTACTTTCCCTTCATCTCGTATAGAAAAAAAGAGATAAAAGGCAAATAGATCACAACAAAACGAAAATTTTAGAGTTAATGTATGGAAAGAATTTGAAGCAATAACGAATGTAAGTAAAGAAAATTTATTCACACACCAAAAATGAACTCAAAAAGCTTTCTTATCCAAGTTTGGGAAATTCCAATAGTTCAACCCTAATAGCACAGAACTTTGTAAAAAAGAGATTTTTCTGCACATGTTTCTAAAAAATGGATATACATGCTTGAAACATGTTAATGATGCAAAGGACCTATGAATCCAAACCTTTTAAATAAAATAATATTAAATTCTCAAGTGAACGTGCGGTGGGATATTTACCCGAGTAAAACAAGCCATTATTTTGCCCATTTACAAAAAGCTGACCTAACGATCATAGATGATTATAAAGAGATTTATCATGCGTAACATGCTATAATTTTGTAACGAATGACTTATGGATTAGGTGTCAACACTCAGTTAAAAATCCCCCGCCTCCCCCTTTTCTCGACTATTGAAGAACCAAATATATAAAAACTTAAAAGAGTTAACAATCCCTGAAAATTACTTACACTTTTTGGAATTATCTCTCTCTACATTTGTGCATTGTGCATTTCCATTTTAGATTTATACTTTTTTCTTAAAACAAAAATTGATTTTTCACTTTCTCTTCATCTCATAAACAAAAAAAGAGATCAAAGGCAAATAGATCACATCAAAATTAAAATTTTAGAGTTTATGTATGGAAAAAATTTAAAGCAATAACAAATGTAAGTAAAGAAAATTTATTCATACACCACAAATGAACACAAAAGTTTTGTTATCCAAGTTCCACTAGTAGAACCCTAATAGCTCGAAATTTTATAAGAAAGAGAGTTTTCTACACATGTTTTAAAAATGGATATCCATGCTTGAAACATGTTAAAGTTTCAAAGGACCTATGGATCCAAACATTTCAAAGAGAAAAACATTAAATTCCGAAGTGAACGTGCGGTGGGATATTTACCTGAGTCAAACATGCCATTATTTGCCCATATACAAAAAACTGACCTAATGATGATAGAAGATTGTAAAGTGATTTATCACGTGTAACGGGCTATATTTTTGTAGGGAATGACTTATAACTTGGGAGTCAACACTAAGTTAAAAATCCCCCGCCTACCCCTTTTTTCAACAATTGCAGAACCTGATAAATAAAAACTAAAAAGAATTTACAATCCCTAAAAAATACAGACACTTTTTAGAATTATCTCTCTCTACATTGTGCACTGTGCATTTCCATTTTAGAAGTATACTTTTTTCTTAAATCAATATTTGAGTAATCACTTTCCCTTCATCTCTCAAAAAAAAAAGAGATAAAAGGCAAATAGATCACAACAAATTGAAAATTTTAGAGTTTATGTATGGAAAGAATTTAAAGCAATAACAAATGTAAGTAAAGAAAATTGATTCACACACAACTAATGAACACAAAAGTTTTGTTATCCAAGTTTCGAAAATTCCACTAGTTCAACCCTAATATCTCAGAATTTTATCAGAAAGAGATTTTTCTACACATGTTTTAAAAATTGATATGGTTGCTTGAAACAAGTTAAAGACGCAAATGACCTATGGATCCAAACCTTTTAAAGAATATAACATTAAATTCTCAAGTGAACGTGCGGTGGGATATTTACCCGAGTAAAACAAGCCATTATTTTGCCCTTTTACAAAAACCTGACCTAACGATCATAGACGATTTGAAAGTGATTTATCTTGCGTAATGGGCTATATTTTTGTAAGGAATGACTTATGCATTAGGAGTCAACACTCAGTTAAAAATCCCCCGCCTCCCCCTTTTTCCTACGATTGCAGAACCTAATTTATAAAAACTAAGAAGTGTTTTCAATCCGTAAAAATTAAAAAAACTTTTTGGAATTATCTCTCTCTACTTTTGTGCATTGATTATTTTCATTTTAGATTTAGACTTTTTTCTTAAATCAAAACTTGAGTTTTACTTTCTCTTCATCTCATAAACAAAAAAAAAGGGATAAAAGGCAAATAGATCATAACAAAAGGTAAGTTTTAGAGTTTATGTGTGGAAAGAATTTAAAGCAATAACAAATGTTAAGTAAACAAAATTTATTCACACACTACAAATTAACACAAAATTTTTGTTATCCAAGTTTGGGAAATTCCACTAGTTCGACCATAATAGAACGGAATTTTATAAGAAAGAGATTTTTCTACACATGTTTTAAAAAATGGATATGCATGTTTTAAACATGTTAAAGATGCAAATGACCTATGGATCCAAACCTTTTTAAAGAGATCAACATTAAATTCCCAAGTGAACGTGCGGTCAGATAATTACCAGCGGCAAACAAGCCATTATTTTGCCCATATACAAAAAGCTGACCTAACGATCATAGATGATTGTAAAATGATTTATCACGTATAACGGGCTATATTTTTGTAAGGAATGACTTATGGATTGGGAGTCAACACTCAGTTAAAAATCCCCCACCTCCCCCTTTTCTCGACGATTGCAGAACATGGTAAATAAAAACTAAAAAGCGTTTACAATTCATAAAAATTACAAAAACTTTTTTGAATTATCTCTCTCTATATTTGTGCATTGTGAATTTCCATTTTAGATGTATACTATTTTCTTAAATCAAAACTTGAGTATTCACTTTCCCTTCACCTCGTAAACAAAAAAGAGATTAAAGGCAAATAAATCACAACAAAATGATAATTTTAGAGTTTATGTATGGAAAGAATTTAAAGCACTAACAATTGTAAGAAAAGAAAATTAATTCACACACCACAAATGAACTCAAAATTTTTGTTATCCAAGTTTTGGAAATTCCACTAGTTCAACCCTAATATCTCGGAATTTTATAAGAAAGAGATTTTTCTACACTTGTTTTAAAAAATGGATATGGATGCTTGAAACAAGTTAAAGACGTAAATGACCTATGGATCCAAACCTTTTAAAGAATATAACATTAAATTCCGAAGTGAACATGCAGTGGGATATTTACTCGAGTCAAAAAAGCCAATATTTTGCCCATTTACAAAAAGCTCACCTAAGGATCATAGACGATTTGAAAGTGATTTATCTTGCGTAATGGGCTATATTTTTGGAAGGAATCACTTATATATTGGGAGTCAACACTCAGTTAAAAATCCCCCGCCTCACCTTTTTCCCTACAATTGCAGAACCTACTTTATAAAAACTAAAAAGAGTTTTGAATCCCTAAAAATTACTGCCACTTTTTGGAATTAACTCTCTCTACTTTTGTGCATTGAGAATTTCCATTTTATATCTAGAATTTTTTCTTAAATCAAAACTTGAGTTTTACTTTCCCTTCATCTCATAAACAAAAAAAGAGATAAAGGGCAAATAGATCACAACAAAATGTAAATTTTAGAGTTTATGTATGGAAAGAATTTAAAGCAATAACAAATGTTAAGTAAAGAAATTTTATTCACACACTACAAATTAACCTAAAAGTTTTGTTATCCAAGTTTTGGAAATGCCAATAGTTACACCCTAATAGCACGAAATTTTATAAGAAAGAGATTTTTCAAGACATGTTTTAAAAAATGGATATGCATGCTTTAAACATTATTAAAGATGCAAATGACCTATTGATCTAAACCTTTTAAAGAGATCAGCATTAAATTCTCAAGTGAACGTGTGGTGAGATATTTACCTGAGTCAAACAATCCATTATTTTGCCCATTTACAAAAAGCTGACCTAACTACCATAGATGATTGTAAAGTTATTTATCATTCGTAACGGGCTATATTATTTGCAAGGAATGACTTATGGATTGGGAATCAATACTCAGTTAAAAATCCCCCGCCTCCACCTTTTCTCGACGATTGCAGAACCTGATAAATAAAAACTAAAAAGCTTTTAAAATCCCTAAAAATTACACACACTTTTTGGAATTATCTCTCTCTATATTTGTGCATTGTACATTTCCATTTTAGATGTATACTTTTTTCTTAAAACAAAAATTGAGTTTTCACTTTCCCTTCGTCTCATAAACAAAAAAAGTGATAAAAGGTAAAAAGATCTCAACAAAATGAAAATTTTAGAGTTTATGTATGGAAAGAATTTAGGCAATAACAAATGTAAGAAAAGAAAATTTATTAACACAACACAAATGAACACAAAATTTTTGTTATCCATGTTTTGGAAATTCCACTAATTTAATCCTATTAGCTCAGAATTTTATAAGACAGAGATTTTTCTACACTTGTTTTAAAAAATGGATAAGCATGCTTGAAACATGTTAAATATGCAAAGGACCTATGGATCCAATACTTTTAAAGATATTAACATTAAATTCCGAAGTAAACGTGCGGAGGGATATTTACCCGAGTCAAACAAGCCATTATTTTGCCCATTACCAAAATGCGGACCTAACGATCAAAGTTGAATGTAAAATTATTTATCGTACATAACGGGTAATATTTTTGTAAGGAATGACTTATGGATTGGGAGTCAACACTCAGTTAAAAATCCCCTGCCTCCCCCTTTTACCGACGATTGTAGAACTTGATATATAAAATCAAAAAAGAGTTTACAATCCCTAAAAACTATGGACAATTTTTAGAATTGTCTCTCTCTAAATTTGTACATTATGCATTTCCATTTTAGATTATACTTTTTTCTTAAATAAAAACTTGATTTTTCCCTTTCCCTTCATCTTGTAAACAAAAAAAGAGATAAAAGGCAAATTGATCGCAATAAAATGAAAATTTTAGAGTTTATGTATGGAAAGAATTTAAAGCAATAAAAAATGTAAGTAAAGAAAATTTATTCACACCCCACAAAAGAACACAAAAGTTTTTTTATCCAAGTTTGGGAAATTCCTCTAGTTCAACCCTAATAGCTCAAAATTTTATAAGCAAGAGCTTTTTCTACACATGTTTTAAAAAATAGATATTCATGCTTGAAACATGTTAAAGATGTAAAGGACCCATGGATCCAAACCTTTTAAAGAGAATAACATTAAATTCCCAAGTGTACGTGCGGTGGGATATTTACCCAAGTCAAACAAGCTATTATCTTGCCCATTAAAAAAATGCGGACCTAACGATCATAGACGATTGTAAAGTGATTTATCATGCTCATGGGCTATATTTTTGTAAGGAATCAATTATGGATTTGGAATCAACACTCAGCTAAAAATCCCCTACCTCCCCATTTTCCCGATGATTGCAGAACCTGATATATAAAAACTAAAAGGAGTTTACAATCCCTAAACATTACAGACACTTTTTGGAATTATCTCTCACTACATTTGTGCATTGAGCATTTCTATTTTAGATGTATACTTTTTCTTTAAAATCAAAACTTTATTTTTCACTTTCCATTCATCTCGTAAACAAAAAAAGAGATAAAAGGCAAATAGATCACAACAAAATGAAATTTTAGAGTTTTTGTATGGCAAGAATTTAAAGCAATAACAAATGTAAGTAAAGAAAATTTATACACACACCACAAATGAATACAAAGTTTTGTGATCCAAGTTTGGAAAATTCCACTAGTTCAACCCTAATAGCTCGTAATTTTATAAGAAAGTGATTTTTGTTCACATGTTTTAAAATATGGATATGCATGCTTGAAACATGTTAAAGATGCAAATGACCTACGGATCCAAACCTTTTAAAGAGAATAACATTAAATTCCTAAGTGAACCTGCGGTGGGTTATTTACCCGAGTAAAATAAGCGATTAGTTTGTCCATTTACAAAAAACTGACGTAACAATCATAGATGATTGTAAAATGATTTATCATGCGTAATGGGCTATATTTTTATAACAAATGACTTTTGGATTGGGAGCCAACACTCAGTTAAAAATCCCCCTCCTCCCCCTTTTCCTGACGATTGAAGAACCTCATATATAAAAATTAAAAAGAGTTTACAATCCCTAAAAATTACATAAACTTTTTGGAATTATCTCTCTCTACATTTGTTCATTGTGCATTTCCATTTTAGATGAATACTTTTTTCTTAAACTAAAAATTGAGTTTTCACTTGGCTTTCATCTCGTAAACAAAAAAAGAGATAAAAAGCAAAGAGATCACAACAAAATTAAAATTTTAGAGTTTATGTATGGATATAATTTAAAGCAACAACAAATGTAAGAAAGAAAATTTATTCACACACCACAAATGAACACAAAAGTTTTGTTATCCAAGTTTGGGAAATTCCACTAGTTCAACTCTAATAGCTCAAAATTTTATCGGAAAGAGATTTTTCTACTCATATTTAAAAAAATGGATATGCATGCTTGAAGCATGTTAGAGACGCAGATGACCTATGGATCAAAACCTTTAAAAGAGAATAACATTAAATTCCCAAGTGAACGTGCGGTGGGATATTTACCCAAGTCAAACAAGGCAATATTTTGCCCATTTACAAAAAGCTGACCTATCAATCATAGATAATCGTAATGAGATTTATCATGCATGATGGGCTATATTTTTGTAAGGAATGACTTATAGATTTGGAGTCAACACTCAGTTAAAAATCCCCCGCCTCCCCCTTTTCCCGACGATTGCAGAACCAGATAAATATAAAGTAAAAAGAGTGTGCAATCCCTAAAAATTACATACACTTTTTGGAATTATCTCTCTCTACATTTGTGCATTGTGTATTTCCATTTTAGATATATCCTTTTTTCTTAAATCAAAATTTGAGTTTTCATTTTCCCTTCATCTCGTAAACAAAAAAAGAGATAAAAGGAAAATAGATCACAACAAAATGAAAATTTTAGATTTTATGTATGGAAAGAATTTAAAGCAATAAAAAATGTAAGTAAAGAAATTTTTTTCACACACCACAAATGAACTTAAAAGTTTTCTGATCTATGTTTGGGAAATTCCTCTAGTTGAACCCTAATAGCTCGGAATTTTATAAGAAAGAGTTTTTTCTGCACATGTTTTAAAAAATGGATATGCATGCTAGAAACATGTTAAAGATGCAAAGGACAAATGGATCCAAACCTTTTAAAAAGAACAACATTAAATTCCCAAGTGAACGTGCAATGGGATATTTACCCGAGTCAAACAAGCCATTATTTTTCCCATTTAAAAAAAAGCTAAACTAACGGTCACAACTGCTTGTTAAGTGATTTATCATGTGTGAGGGGCTACATTTTTGTAAGGAATGACTTATGATTGGGAGTCTACACTCTGTTAAAAATCCACCGCCTCCCCTTTTCCCGACGATTGCAGAACCTGTTATATAAAAGCTAAAAAGAGTTTACAATCCCTAAAAATTACAGACACTTTTTGGAATTATCTCTCTCTACATTTGTGCATTGTTCATTTCCATTTTAGATGTACACTTTTTTCTTAAATCAAAACTTGAGTTTTCACTTTCCCTTCATTTCATAAAAAAAAAAAAAAGATAAAAGGCAAATACATCACAACAAAATGAAAATTTTAGAGTCTATATATGGAAATAATTTAAAGCAATAAAAAATATAAGTAAAGAAATTTTTTTCACACACAACAAATGAACATAAAAATTTGTGAGTTTGGGAAATTTCTCTTGTTCAACCCTAATAACTCGAAATTTTATAATAAAGAGATTTTTCTACACATGTTTTAAAAAATGGATATGTATACTTGAAACACGTTAAAGATGCAAATGACATATGGATCAAAACCTTTTAAAGAGAATAATATTAAATTCCCAAGTGAACATGCGGTGGATATTTACCCGAGTCAAACTAGCCATTATTTTTCTCATTTACGAAAAACTGACCTAACGATCAAAGATGATTGTTAAGTGATTTATCATGCGTAATGGGCTATATTTTTTAAAGGAATGACTTAAGGATTGGGAGTCAACACTCAGTTAAAAATCCCCTGCCTCCCCCTTTTTCTCGTCGATTGCAGAACCTAATATATAAAAACCAAAAAGAGTTTAAAATCCCTAAAAATTACGGACACTTTTATGAATTATCTCTCTCTACATTTGTGCATTGTGCATTTCCATTTTAGATGTATCCTTTTTATTACATTAAAACTTGATTTTTCACTTTCTCTTCATCTCGTAAACAAAAAAAGAGATAAAAGGCAAATAGATCACAACAAAATGAAAATTTTAGAGTTTATGTATGGAAGAATTTAAAGCAATAACAAATATAAGTAAAGAAAATTTATTCACACACCACAAATGAACTCAAAATTTTTGTTATCCAAGTTTGGGAAATTCCACTAGTTCAACCCTAACAGCTCGAAATTTTATAAGCAAGAGCTTTTTCTACACATGTTTTAAAAAATGGATATTCAAGCTTGAAATGAGTTAAAGATGCAAAGGACCTATGGATCCAAACCTTTTAAAGAGAATAACATTAAATTCCCAAGTGAACATGCGGTGGGATATTTAATCGAGTCAAACAAGCTATTATTTTGCCCATTAACAAAAACCTGACCTACTCATCATAGATGATTGTAAAGTGATTTATCATGTGTAACATGCTATATTTTTGTAAGGAATGACTTATTGATTTGGAATCAACACTCAGTTAAAAATCCCCCTCCTCCTCGTTTTCCGAACGATTGCAGAACCTGGTATATAAAAACTAAAAAGAGTTTACAATCTCTAAAAATTACGGACACTTTTGGGAATTATCTCTCTCTACATTTGTGCATTGTGCATTTGCATTCTAGATGTATACTTTTTTCTTAAATCAAAACTTGATTTTTCCCTTTCCCCTCATCTCGTAAACAAAAAATGAGTTAAAAGGCAAAAATAGATCATAACAAAATGAAAATTTAAGAGTTTATGTATCGAAAAATTTAAAGCATTAACAAATGTAAGTAAAGAAAATTTATTCACACTCCACAAATGAACACAAAACTTTTGTTATCCAAGTTTGGGAAATTCCACTAGTTCAACCCTAATAGCTCAAAATTTTACAAGCAAGAGCTTTTTCTACACATTTTTAAAAAAATGGATACGCATGCTTGAAACATGTTAAAGATGCAAAGGACCTAAGGATCCAAACCTTTTTCAGAGAATAACAATAAATTCCCAAGTGAAAGTGCGGTGGGATATTTACCCGAGTCAAACAAGCCATAATTTTGCTTATTTACAAAAAGCTGACCTAACGATCATAGATGATTATACAGTGATTTATCATGCGTAACGGGCTATATTTTTGTAATAAATGACTTATTGATTGGGAGTCAACACTCAGTTAAAAATCCCCAGCTTGCCCTTTTCCCGACGATTGCAAAACCTGATATTTAAAAACTAAAAAGAGTTTACAATCCATAAAAGTTATAGACACTTTTTGGAATTAGCTCTCTCAACATTTGTGCATAGTCCATTTCCATTTTAGATGTACACTTTTTTCTTAAATCAAAACTTGAGTTTTCCCTTTCCGCTCATCTCGTAAACAAAAAAATAGATAAAAGGTAAAAAGATCACAACAAAATGAAAATTTTAGAGTTTATGTATGGGAATAATTTAAATAAATAACAAATGTAAGTAAAGAAAATTTATTCACACAGAAAAAATGTACTCAAAAGTTTTGTTATCCAAGTTTGGAAAGTACCACTAGTTCAATCCTAATAGCACAAAATTTTATAAGAAAGAGATTTTTGTTCACATATTTTAAAAAATTGATATGCATGCACTAAACATGTTAAAGATGCAAATGACCTATGGATCCAAACATTTTAAAGAGAATAACATTAAATTCCCAAGTGAACATGCGGTGGGATATTTACCAGAGTCAAACAAGCCATTATTTTGCCCATATGCAAAGAGTTAACGTAACAAGCGTAGATGATTGTAAAGTGATTTATCATGTGTAATGGGCTATATTTTTGTAAGAAATGACTTATGGATTGGGAGTCTACACTCAGTTAAAAATCCCCGGCTCGCCCTTTTCCCAGCGATTGCAGAACCTGATATTTAAAAACTAAAAAGTGTGTACAATCCCTAAAAGTTACGGACACTTTTTGGAATTATCTTTCTCTACATTTGTGCATTGTGCTTTTCCATTTTAGATGTATACTTTTTTCTTAAATCAAAACTTGAGTTTTCACTTTCCCTTCATCTTGTAAACAAAAAAAGAGATAAAAGGCAAACAGATCACAACAAAATAAAAATTTTAGAGTTTATGTATGGCAAGAATTTAAAACGATAACAAATGTAAGTAAAATTTATTCACACACCACAAATGAACACAAAAGTTCATTTATCCAAGTTTGCGAAATTCCACTAAGTCATCCCTAAAAGCTTGAAATTTCATAAGAAAGAGATTTTTCTACACATGTTTTAAAAAAATGGATATGCATTCTTGAAACATTTTAAAGATGCAAAGGACCTATGGATCCAAACCTTTTAATGAGAATAACATTAAATTTCCAAGTGAATGCGCAGTGGGATATTCACCCGACTCAAAGAAGCCATTATCTTGCCCATTAAAAAAAAGCTGACATAACGATCATAGATGATTGTAAAGTCATTTATCCTGAGTAACGGCCTATATTTTTCTAAGGAATGCCTTATGGATTGGGAGTTAACACTCAGTTAAAAATCCCCCGGCTCCCCCTTTTCCATGCGATTGCAAAACCTGATATTTAAAAACTAAAAAGAGTTTATAATCCCTAAAAGTTATAGACACATTTTGGAATTATCTCTCTCTACATTTGTGCATTGTGCATTTCCATTTTAGAAGTATACTTTTTTCTTAAATCAAAACTTGAGTTTTCACTTTCCCTTCATCTTGTAAACAAAATAAGAGATAAAAGGCAAATAGATCACAACAAAATGAATATTTTAGAGTTTATATATGGAAATAATTTAAAGCAATAACTAATATAATTAAAGAAAAATTATTCACACACCACAAATGAACACAAAAGTTTTGTTATCCAAGTTTTGGAAATTCCACTAGTTCAACCCTAATAGCTTGGAACTTTATATGAAAGTGATTTTTCTATACATGTTTTAAAAAATTGATATGCATGCTTGAAACATGTTAAAGACGCAAATGACCTTTGGATCCAAACCTTTTAAAGAGAATAACATTAAATTCCCAAGTGAATGTGCGGTGGGATATTTACCCGAGTCAAACAAGCCATTATTTTGCCCATTTACAAAAAGCTGACCTAACTATCATAGATGATAGTAAAGTGATTTATCAAGCGTAACGGCCTATATTTGTTTAAGGAAAAGCTTATTGAATGGGAGTCAACACTCAGTTTAAAATCCCACGCCTCCCCCTTTTCCCGACGATTGCTGAACCAAATATATAAAAACTAAAAAGAGTTTACGATCCCTAAAAATTACAGACACATTTTGGAATTATCTCACTTTAAATTTGTGCATTGTGCATTTCTATTTTAGATGTATACTTTTTTCTTAAAACAAAAATTGAGTTTTTTCTTTCCTTCATCTCGTAAACAAATAAAGTGATAAAAAGAAAAAAATCACAAAAAAAAGAAAATTCTAGAGTTTATATATATGGAAATAATTTATAGCAACAACAAATGTAAGTGAAGAAAATTTATTCACACACCACAAATGAACACAAAAATTTTATTATCCAAGTTTGGGAAATTCCACTAGTCCAACCCTAATAGATCGAAATTTTATAAGAATGAGATTTTTCTACAAATGTTTTAAAAAATGGATATGCGTGCTTGAAACATGTTCAATACGCAAATGACCAATGGATCCAAACCTTTTAAAGAGAATAACATTAAATTCCCTAGTGAAAGTGCGGTGGGATATTTACCTGTGTCAAACAAGCCAGTATTTTGCCCACTTACAAAAAGCTGACCTAACGATCATAGATGATTGTAAAGTAATTTATTATGCGTAACGGGCTATATTTTTGTAAGGAATAACTTATGGATTGGGAGTCAACACTTAGTTAAAAATCCCCTGCCACCCCCTTTTCCTGTTGATTGCAGAACCTGATATATAAAAACCAAAAAGAGTTTACAATCCCTAAAAATTACAGACTCTTTCTGGAGTTATCTCTCTCTACATTTGAGCATTGTGAATTTAAATTTAAGATGTATAATATGTTTTAAAATCAAAACTAGAGTTTTCACTTTCCCTTCATCTCGTAAACAAAAAGAGACATAAAAGACAAATAGATCGCAAAAAAATGAAAATTTTAGAGTTTATGTATGAAAGAATTTAAAGCAATAACAAATGTAAGTAAGGAGAATTTATTCACACACCACATATGAACACAAAATTTTTGTTATCAGAGTTTGGTAAATTCCTCTAGTTCAACTCGAATAGCTCGGAATTTTATAAGAAAGAGATTTTTTTACACATGTTTTAAAAAATGCATTTGCATGCTTGAAACATGTTAAAGATCAAAACACCTATGGATCCAAACCTTTTAGAATAATATTAAATTCTCAAGTGAACATGCGATGGGATATTTACCGAAGTCAAACAAGGCTATATTTTGCCCATTTACAAAAAGCTTAACTTACGAGCATCGATGCTTGTAAAGTAATTTATTATACGTAACAGGCTTTAGTTTTGCATGGAATGACTTATGGATTGGGAGTCAACACTCAGTTAAAGATCAGCCACCTCCTCCTTTTCCCGATGATTGCAGAACCAAATACATAAAAACCAAAAAGAGTTTACAATCCCTAAAAATTACAGATACTTTTTGGAATTATCTCTCTCTACATTTGTGCATGTGCATTTTCATTTTAGATGTATACTTTTTTCTTAAAAAAAATTGAGTTTTTACTTTCCCTTCATCTCGTAAACAAAAAAAAAGAGTTAAAAGGCAAATAGATCAAAACAAAACGAAAATTTTAGAGTTTATGTATGGAAATAATTAATAGTAACAACAAATGTTAGTAAAGAAAATATATTTACACACCACAAATGAACGCAAAAGTTTTATTATCTAAGTTTTGGAAATTCCTTGAGTTAAACCCTAATAGCTCGGAATTTTATTAGAAAGGGATTTTTCTACACATGTTTTTAAAAATGGATATGCATTCTTGAAACATGTTAAAGATGCAAAAGACCTATGGATCCAAACCTTTTAAAGAGAAAAACAATAAATTCCCAAGTGAACATGCGATGGGATATTTACCGGAGTCAAACAAGGCTGTATTTTCCCAATTAAAATAAGCTGAACTAACGAGCATAGATGCTCGTAAAGTGATTTATCATGCCTAACAAGTTATAGTTTTTTAAGAAATGACTTATGGATTGGGAGTCAACACTCAGTTAAAGATCGGCCGCCTCCCCCTTTTCCCGATGATTGCATATCCAAATATATAAAACCAAAAAGAGTTTACAATCCCTAAAAATTACAGACACTTTTTGGAATTATCTCTCTCTACATTTGTGCATTGTGTATTTCCATTTTAGATGTATACTTTTTTCTTAAAACAAAAATTGAGTTTTCACTTTCCCTTCATCTCGTAAACAAAAAAAGAGATAAAAGGCAAATAGATCTCAACAAAATGAAAATTTTAGAGTTTATGTATGCAAAGAATTTAAAGCAATAACAAATTTAAGTACAGAAAATTTATTCACACACCACAAATGAACACAAAAGTTTTGTTATCCAAGTTTCAAACATTCCACTAGTTCAACCCTAATAGCTCGGAATTTTATAAGAAAGAGATTTTTCTACACATGTTTTAAAAAATGGATATGAATGCTTGAAACATGTTAATAATGCAAATGACCTATGGATCAAACTTTTTAAAGAGAATAACTGTAAATTTCCAAGTGGACATGCGGTGGGATATTTACCCGAGTCAAACAACCCATTATTTTGCTCATTTACATAAAGCTGACCTAACAATCACATATGATTGTAAAGTGATTTATCATGCGTAACGGGTTATATTTTTTTAAGGAATGACTTATGGATTGGGACTCAACACTCAGTTAAAAATCTCCCCCCTCCCCCTTTTCCCGACGATTGCAATTCCTGATATATAAAAACTAAAAAGAGTTTAAAATCCCTAAAAATTACAAACACTTTTTGTAATTATCTCTCTCTACATTTGTGCATTGTGCATTTCCATTTTAGATGTGTACTTTTTTCTTAAATTAAAACTTGAGCTTTCACTTTCCCTTCATCTCGTAAACAAAAAAAAGATATAAAAAGGAAATAGATAACAACAAAATGAAAATTTTAGACTTTATGTATGGAAATGATTTAAAGCAATAAGAAAATAAAGTAAATAAAATTTATTCACACACCACAAATGAACATAAAAGTTTTGTTATCTAAGTTTGTAAAATTTCACTAGTTCAACCCTAATAGCTCAGAATTTTATAAGAAAGAGATTTTTCTACATATGTTTTAGAAAATGGACATGAATGATTAAAACACGTTAAAGATACAAAGGACCAATGGATCCAAACCATTTAAAGAGATAACATATTAGTCCCAAGTGGACATGCGGTGGGATATTTACCTGAGTCAAACAAGCCATTATTTTGCCCATTTACAAAAAGTTGACCTAACTATCATAGATGATTGTGAAGTCATTTATAATGTGTAGCGGCCTATATTTTTTTAAGGAATGACTTGTGGATTGGGAGTCAACACGCAGTTAAAATTCCCCCACCTCCCCCTTTTCCCGACGATTGCAGAACCTGATATATAAAAACAAAAAAGAGTTTACAATCCCTAAAAAATTACAGAAACTTTTTGGAATTATCTCTCTCTACATTTGTGCATTGTGCATTTCCATTTTAGATGTATACTTTTTACTTAAATTAAAACTTGAGTTTTCACTTTCCGTTCAGCTCGTAAACAAAAAATGAGATAAAAGGCAAATAGATCACAACAAAATGAAAATTTTAGAGTTTATTTATGGCAAGAATTTAATGCAATAAAAATTGGAAGTAAATAAAATTTATTCACACACCACAAATGAACACAAAATTTTTGTTATCCAAGTTTTGGAAATTCCACTAGTTCAGCCCTAATAGCTCGGAATTTTAAAAGAAAAAGATTTTTATTCACATGTTTTAAAAAATGGATATGCATGCTTGAAACATGTTAAAGATTCAAATGACCTATGAATCCAAACCTTTTAAAGAGAGTAACATTAAATTCCAAAGTGAACGTGCGGTGGGATATTTACCCGAGTCAAACAAGCCATATTTTTGCCCATTTACAAAAAAATGACCTAACAATCATAGATGATTGTAAAGTGATTTATCATGCGTAATGGGATATATTTTTGTTAGGAATGACTTGTGGATTGGGAGTCAACACTTAGTTTAAATTCCCCCGCCTCCCTCTTTTCCTGACGATTGCAGAATGTCATATATAAAAACTAAAAAGAGTTTACAATCCCTAAAAATTACATACACTTTTTGGAATTATCTCTCTCTACATTTTTGCATTGTGCATTTCCATTTTAGTTGTATTTTTTTCTTAAAAAAAAAATTGAGTTTTCACTTTCCCTTCATCTCATATACAAAAAAAGAGAAAAAAGGCAAATAGATCACAACAAAATGAAATTTTTAGAGTTTATGTATGGAAAGAATTTAAGCAATAACAAATGTAAGTAAAGAAAATTTAATAACACAAAACAAATGAACACAAAAATTTTGTTATCCATGTTTAGGAAATTCCACTAGTTCAACCCTAATACCTCGGAATTTTATATGACAGATTTTTCTACGCATGTTTTAAAAAATGGATATGCATGCTTGAAACATGTTAAAGATCCAAAGGAACTACTGATCCAAGCCTTTTAAAGATAAAAACATTAAATTCCCAAGTGAACGTGCGGAGGGATATTTTCCTGTGTCAAACAAGCCATTATTTTGCCTATTTACAAAAAGCTGAGCTAACGATCATAGATGAGTGTAAAGTAATTTATCATACGTAATGGGTAATATTTTTTTAAGGAATGACTTATGGATTAGGAGTCAAAACTCATTTAAAAATCCCCTGCATCCCCCTTTTCCTGACGATTGCTGAACCTGATATATAAAAACTAAAAAGAGTTTACAAACCCCAAAAACTACAGACACTTTTTGGAATTATCTCTCTCTAAATTTGTGCATTATGCATTACCATTTTAGATGTCTACTTTTTTCTTAAATAAAAACTTGATTTTTCACTTTCCCTTCATCTCGAATACAAAAAAGAGATAAAAGGCAAATAGCTCGCAATAAAATGAAAAATTTAGAGTTTACGTATGGAAAGAATTTAAGGCAATAACAAAAGTAAGTAAAGAAAATTTATTCACACCGCACAAATGAACACAAAAGTTTTGTTATCCAAGTTTGAGAAATTCCACTAGTTCAACCCTAATAGCTCAAAATTTTATAAGCAAGAGCTTTTTCTACACATGTTTTGAAAAATGGATATTCATACATGAAACATGTTATAGATGCAAAGGACCAATGGATTCAAACCTTTTAAAGAGAATAACATTAAATTCCCAAGTGTACGTGCGGTGGGATATTTACCCGAGTCAAACAAGCCATTATTTTGCCCATTGAGAAAATACGGACCTAACGATCATAGATGATTGTAAAGTGATTTATCATGCGTAATGGGCTATATTTTTGTAAGGAATCACTTATGGATTTGGAATCAACACTTAGTTAAAAATCCCTTACCTCCCCCTTTTCCCGACGATTGTAGAACCTGATATATAAAAACTAAAAAGAGTTTACAATCCCTAAAAATTTTGGACACTTTTTGGAATTATTTCTCTCAACATTTGTGCATTGTGCATTTCCAATTCAGATGTATACTTCTTTTTTAAATCAAAATTTGATTTTTCACTTTCCATTCATCTCGTAAACAAAAAAAGAGATAAAAGGCAAATAGATTACAACAAAATGAAATTTTAGAGTTTTTGTATGGCAAGAATTTAAAGCAATAAAAAATGTAAGTAAAGAAAATTTATTCACACACCACAAATGAACACAAAAGTTTTATTATCCAAGTTTGGGAAATTCCACTAGTTCAACCCTAATAGCTCGTAATTTTATAAGAAAGTTATTTTTGTTCACAAGTTTTAAAAAATGGACATGCATGCTTGAAACATGTTAAAGATGAAAATGACCTACGGATCCAAACCTTTTATAGAGAATAACATTAAATTCCCAAGTGAACATGCGGTGGAATATTTACCCGAGTAAAAGAAGCCATTATTTTGCCCATTTACAAAAAGTTGACGTAACGATCATAGATGATTGTAAAGTGATTTATCATGCGTAATGGGCTATATTTTTGTAAGAAATGACTTAGGGATTGGAGTCAACACTCAGTTAAAAATCCCCTGGCTCCCCCTTTTCTTGACGATTACAGAAGCTGATATCTAAAAACTAAAAAGAGTTTAAAATCCTTTAAAGTTACGGACACTTTTTGGAATTATCTCTCTCTATATTTGAGCATTTTGCATTTCCATTTTAGATGTATACTTTTTTCTTAAATCAAAATTTGCTTTTTCACTTTTTGCTCATCTCGTAAACAAAAAAAGAGATAAAAGGGAAATAGATCACAACAAAATGAAAATTTTAGAGTTTATGTACGAGAAGAATTTAAAGCAATAAAAAATATAATTAAATAAAATTTATTCGACCACCACAAATGAACACAAAAGTTTTGTTACCCAAGTTTGTGAAATTCCACTAGTTCAACCCTAATAGCTCGGAAGTTTTAAAGAAAGAGATTTTTCTAGACATGTTTTAAAAAATGGATATGCGTGCTTGAAACATGCTTAAGATGCAAATGACCTATGGGTCCAAACATTTTAAAGGCAATAGCATTAAATTCCCAAGTGAACGTGCAGGGGGATATTTATCTGAGTCAAACAAGCAATTATTTTGCCCATTTACAAAAAGCTGACCTATCGATCATAGGTGATTGTAAAGTGATTTATCATACATAACGGGCTATAGTTTTGTAAGGAATGACTTAAGGATTGGGAGTCAACACTCAGTTAAAAATTCCCATCCTCCCCTTTTTCCCGACGATTGCATAACCAAATATATAAAAACTAAAAAGAGTTTCCAATCCCTAAAAATTATAGACACTTTATGGAATTATCTCTCTCTACATTTGTGCATTGTGCATTTCCATTTTATATGTTTACTTTTTTCTTAAAACAAAATTAAGTTTTTACTTTCCCTTCATCTCGTAAACAAAAAAAAGTGTTAAAAGGTAAATAGATCAAAACAAAATGAAAAGTTTAGAGTTTATGTATGGAAAGAATTTAAAGCAATAAAGAACGAATGTTAAGAAAATTTATTCACACACCACAAATGAACACCAAAGTTTTGTTATCTAAGTTTTGGAAATTCCACGAGTTAAACCCTAACAGCTCGGAATTTTATTAGAAAGAGTTTTTTATACACTTTTTTTAAAAAATGGATATACATGCTTGAAAATTTTTAAAGATGCAAAGGACCTATGGATCTAAACCTTTTAAAGAGAATAACATTAAATTCCCAATTGAACGTGTGGTGGGATATTTACCCGAGTCAAACATGACATTATTTTGCCCATTTAAAAAAAGCTGACCTAACGATCATAGATGATTCTAAAGTGATTTATCATGCATGACGGGTTATATTTTTGTATGGAATGACTTATGGATTGGTAGTCAACACTCTGTTAAAAATCCCCTGCCTCCCCTTTTTCCCAACGATTGCAGAACCTGATATATAAAAACTAAAAATAATTTGCAATCCCAAACAATTACAGACACTTTTTGGAATTATCTCCCTCCACATTTGTGCATTGTGTATTTCCATGTTAGATGCATACTTTTTTCTTTAAACAAAACTTGAGTTTTTTCTTTCCCTTCATCTCGTCAACAAAAAAAGAGGTAAAAGGCAAATAGATCTCAACAAAATGAAAATTTTACAGTTTATGCATGGAAAGAATTTAAACAAATAAAAAAAATGTAAGTAAAAAAATTTATTCACACACACACCACAAATGAACACAAAAGTTTTGTTATCCAAGTTTGGGAAATTCCACTAGTTCAACCCTTATAGCTCAAAATTTTATACAAAAGAGATTTTTCTACAAAAGTTTTAAAAAATGGATATGCATGCTTGAAACATGTTAAAAATTTAAATGAACTATGGATCCAAACCTTTTAAAGTAAATAACATTAAACCCTCATGTGAACGTTCGGTGGGATATTTACCAGTGTCAACAAGCTATTATTTTGCCCATTTACAAAAAGCTGACCAATCGATCATAGAAGATTGTAAAGTGATTTATCATGTGAAACAATATATATTTTTAAGGAATTACTTATGGATTGGGAGTCAACACTCAGTTAAAAATCCCCCACCTCCCCCTTTTCCCGACAATTGCAGAACCTGATATATAAAAAATAAAAAGAGTTTACAATCCCTAAAAATTACAAAAACTTTCAGTAATTATCTCTCTCTACATTTTTGCATTTTGCATTTCTATTTTAGATGTATATCTTTTTCTTAAATAAAAACTTGAGTTTTCACTTTCCCTTCATCTCGTAAACCAAAAAAGAGACAAAAGGCAAATAGATAAGAATAAAATCAAAAATTGAGAGTTTATATATGGAAATAATGTAAAGCAACAACAAATATAAGTAAAGAAAATTTATTCACACACCACAAATGAACACAAAAGTTTTGTTACCCATGTTTGTAAAATTCCACTAGTTCAACACTAATTGCTTGGAATTTTATAAGAAAGAGATTTTTCTATATATGTTTTAAAAAATGGATATGCATGCTTGAAACATGCTAAAGATGCAAATGACCTATGGATCCAAACCTTTTAAAGAGAATAACATTAAATTCCCAAGTGAACGTGCGATGGGATATTTACTCGAGTCAAACAAGCCATTATTTTACCCATTAAAGAAAAACTGACCTAACGATAACAGATGATTGTAAAGTGATTTATCATGCGTAACGGGCTATATTTATGTAAGGAATGACTTATGGATTTTGAGTCAATACTCAGTTAAAAATCCCCTGCCTCCCCCTTTTCCCGATGATTGCAGAACATGATATATAAAAACTAAAAAGAGTTTACAATCCCTAAAAATTATAGACATATTTTGGAATTATCTCTATCCGCATTTGTGCATTGTGAATTTCCATTTTAGATGTATATACTTTTTTCTTAAATCAAAACTTGATTTTTCACTTTCTCTTTAGCTCGTAAACAAAAAAAAGAGGTAAAAGGCAAATAGATCACAACAAAATGAAAATTTTAGAGTTTATGTATTTAAAGAATTTAAAGCAATAACAAATGTAAGTAAAGAAAATTTATTCACACACCAAAAATGAACACAAAAGTTTTGTTATCCATGTTTGGGAAATTCTACTAGTTCAACCCAAATAGCCCAAAATTTTATAAGAAAGATTTTACTACACATGTTTTAAAAAATGGATATGCATGCTTGAAACATGTTAAAGATGCAAAGGACCTTTGGATCCAATACTTTTAAAGAGAATAACATTAAATTCCGAAGTGAACGTGCAGTGGGATATTCACCTAAGCCATCCAAGCTATTATTTTGCCCATTAACAAAAAGCTAACCTAACGATCAGAGATGATTGTAAATTGATTTATCCTTCGTAACGGGCTATATTTTTGTAAGAAATGCCTTATGGAATGGGAATACACACTCAGTTAAAAATCCATCGCCTCCCTCTTTTCCCGACGATTGCAGAACCTGATATATCAAAAATAAAAAGAATTTACAATCCCTAAAAATTATAGACACTTTTTTGAATTATCTCTCTCCAAATTTGTGCATTTTGCATTTCCATTTTAGATGTAGACTTTTTTCTTAAATCAAAACTTGATTTTTCACTTTAGGTTCATCTCGAACACAAAAAAAAAGGGTTAAAAGGCAAAAAGATCAGAACAAAATAAAAATTTTAGAGTTTATGTATGGAAATAATTTAAAGCAGTAAAAAAAGTAAGTAAAAAAATTTTATTCAAACACCACAAATAAACTCAAAAGTTTTGTTATCCAATTTTGGGAAATTCCATTAGTTCAACCCTAATAGCTCAAAATTTTCTAAGACAAAGATTTTTCTATATATGCTTTAAAAAATGGATTTGCATGCTAGAAACATGTAAAGATGCAAATGACCTATGGATCCAAACCATTTAAACAAAATAACATTAAATTCCAGAGTGAACCTGCGGTGGGGTATTTAGTCGAGTCAAACAAGCCATTAATTTGCCCATTTACAAAAAGCTGACCTAACGATCATAGACGATTGTAAAGTGATTTATCATGAGTAATGGGCTATATTTTCTTAAGAATTGACTTATGGATTGGGAGTCAACACTCAGTTAAAAATCCCTCTCCTCCCTCTTTTCTAGACAATTGCCGAACCTGATATATAAAAACTAAAAATAGTTTAAAATCCCTAAAAGGTATAGAAACTTTTAGGCATTATCTCTCTCTACATTTGTGCATTATGCATTTCCATCATAGCTGTATACTTTTTTCTTAAATCAAAAGTTGAGTATTCACTTTCCCTTCCTCTCGTAAACAAAAAAAAGAGATAAAAGGCAAATAGATCGCAACAAAATTAAAATTTTAGAGTTTATGTATAGTAATAATTTAAAGCAATAACAAATGTAAGTAAAGAAAATTTATTCACACACCACAAATGAACACAAAAGTTTTGTTTTCTAATTTTGGGAAATTCCACTAGTTCAACCCTAACAGCTCGGAATTTTCTAAGATAGAGATTTTTCTACATTTGCTTTAAAAAATGATTATGCATGCTTCAAACATGTTAAAGATGAAAATGACCTATGGATCCAAACCTTTTAAAAAGAATAACATTAAATTCCCATGTGAACGTGCGGTGGTATATTTACCCGATTCAAACACGCCATTATTTTGTCCATTTACAAAAAGCTGACCTAAAAATCAAAGACGATTGTAAAGTGATTTATGATGTGTAACGGACTATATTTTTGTAAGAATTGACTTTTGGATTGGTAGTCAACAATCAGTTAAAAATCCCCTCCCTCCCCCTTTTCCAGACAATTGCAGAACCTGATTTATAAAAACTAAAAAGAGTTTACAATCCCTAAAAATTACAAACACTTTTTGGAATTATCTCTCTCTACATTTGTGCATTGTGCATTTCCAATTTATATGTTTACTTTTTTCTTAAATCAAAACTTGAGTATTCACTTTCCCTTCATCTCGTAAACAAAAAAAGAGATAAAAGGCAAATAGATCACAACAAAATGAAAATTTTAGAGTTTTTGAATGGAAAGAATTTTAAGCAATAACAAATGTAAGTAAAGAAAATTTATTTACACACCACAAATGAACACAAAAGTTTCGTTATCCAAGTTTTTGAAATTCCACTAGTTCAACCCTAATAGCTCAGAATTTCATAAAAAAGAGATTTTTCTACATTTTCTTTAAAATATGGATATGCATGCTCGAAACATGTTAAAGATGCAAAGGACCTATGGATCCAAACCTTTTAAAGAGAATAACATTAAATTCGCAAGTGAACGTGCGGTGGGATATTTACTCGAGTCAAACAAGCCATTATTTTGCCCATTTAAAAAAAGTTGACCTAACGATCATAGATGATTTTAAAGTGATTTGCGTAACGGGATATATTTTGGTATGGAATGACTTATGGATTGGGAGTCAACACTTAGTTAAAAATCCCCCGGCTCCCCCTTTTCCAGATGATTACAGAACCTGATATATAAAAACTAAAAAGAGTTTACAATCCCTAAAAATTACAACCACTTTTTGGAATTATCTCAGTCTACATTTTTGCATTGTGCGTTTCCATTTTAGATGTATACTTTTTTTTAAATCAAACTTGAGTTTTCAGTTTCCCTTTTTCTTGTAAATAAAAAAAGAGATGAAAGGCAAATAGATCACAACAAAATGAAAATTTTAGAGTTTATGTATGGCAAGAATTTAAAGCAATAACAAATGTAAGTAAAGAAAATTTATTCACACACGACAAATGAACACAAAAGTTTTGTTATCCAAGTTTGGGAAATTCCACTAGTTCAACCGTAATAGCTCGGAATATTATAAGATATAGATTTTTTTCACATCTTTTAAAAAATTGATATGCTTGCTTGAAACATGTTAAAGATGCAAATGACCTATGGATCCAAACGTTTTAAAGAGAATAACATAAAATTCCCGTGTGAACGTGCGGTGGGATATTTACCCGTGTCAAACAAACCATTATTTTGCCCATTTACAAAAAGTTGACCTAACGATCATAGAAGATCATAAAGTGGTTTATCATGCGTAACGGGCTATATTTTTCTAAGGAATGACTTATGAATTGGGTGTCAACACACAGTTAAAATTCCCCCGTCTCCCCCTTTTCCCGACAATTACAAAACTTGATATATAAAAATTAAAAAGAGTTTACAATCCTTAAAAAATACATAAACTTTTTGGAATTATCTCTCTCTAAATTTGGGCATTGTGCATTTCCATTTGAGATGTACACTTTTTCCTTAAATCATAACTTGAATTTTAACTTTCCCGTCATCTCGTAAATAAAAAAAGAGATACAAAGCAAAAAGATCACAACAAAATGAGAATTTTAGAGTTTATGTATGGAAAGAATTTAATGCAATAAGAAATTTAAGTAAAGAAAATTTATTCACATACCACAAATGAACACAAAAATTTTGTTATCTAAGTTATTGGAAATTCCACGAGTTAAACCCTAATAGCTCGGAATTTTATAAGAAAAAGATTTTTCAACACATGTTTTAAAAAATGGATATGCATGCTTGAAACATGTTAAAGATGCAAAGGTCCTATGGATCCAAACCTTTTAAAGAGAATCACAATAAATTCCTAAGAAGACATGCGGCGGGATATTTACCCGAGTCAAACAACCCATTATTTAATCCTTTTAAAAAAAGTTGACCTAACGATCATAGATGATTGTGAAGTGATTTATAATGCGCAATGGGCAATATTTTTGTGAGGAATGACTTATGGATTGGGAGTCAACACTCAGGTAAAAATCCCCCGCCTCCCCCATTTCATGACGATTGCAAAACCTAATATATAAAAACTAAAAAGAGTTTACAATCCCTAAAAATTACAGACACTTTTTGGAATTATCTCTCTCTACATTTGTGCATTGTGCATTTCTATTTTAGATGTATACTTTTTTCTTAAATTAAAACTTTAGTTTTCAATTTCCCTTCATCTCGTAAACAAAAGAAAGAGTTAAAAGGCAAATTGATCACAACAAAATGAAAATTTTAGAGTTTATGTACGGAAAGAATTTAAAGAAATGACAAATGTAAGTAAAGAAAATTTATTCACACACTACAAATGAAAACAAAAGTTTTGTTATCCAAGTTTGGGAAATTCCACTAGTTCAACCCTTATAGTTTAGAATTTTATAAGAAAGACATTTTTCTACACATGTTTTTAAAAATGGATATGCATGCTTGAAACATGTTAAATATTCAAAGAACCTATGGATCCAAACCTTTTAAATAGAATAAGATTAAATTCGCAAGTGAAGGTGCGGTGGGTTATTTACCCGACTCAAACAAGCCATTATTTTGCCCATTTACAAAAAGTTGATCTAACAATCATAGAGGATTGTGAAGTGATTTCCCATGCATAACGGGCAATATTTTTTTAAGGAATGACTTCTGGATTGGGAGTGAACACCCAGTTAAAAATCTCCCGCCTCCCCTTTTTCCCGATGATTACAGAACCTGATATATAGAAACTAAAAAGAGTTTACAATCCCTAAAAATTAAAGACATTTTTTACAATTATCTCTCTCTTCATTTGTGCATTGTGCATTTCTAGTTTAGATGTATACTTTTTTCTTAAATCGAAACTTGAGTATTCACTTTCCCTTCATCTCGTAAACAAAAAAAGAGATAAAAGGCAAATAGATCACAAAAAAAATGAAAATTTTAGAGTTTATGTATGGAAATAATTTATAGTAATAACAAATGTAAGTAAATAAAATTTATTCACATACCACAAATGAACAAAAAATTTTTGTTATCCAAGTTTGGGAAAGTCCACTTGTTCAACCCTAATAGCTTGGAATTTTATAAGAAAGAGATTTTTGTTCACATGTTTTCAAAAATTGATATGCAAGCTTGAAACATGTTAAAGATGAAAATGACCTATGGATCCAAACCTTTTAAAGAGAATAACATTAATTTCCCAAGTGAACGTGCGGTTGGATATTTACCCGTGTCAAAAATACCATTCTTTTGCCCATTTACAAAAAGTTGACCTAACGATCATAGAAGATTGTAAAGTGGTTTAACTTTGCTTAACAGGCAATATTTTTTGAAGGAATGACTTATGGATTGGGAGTCAACACTTAGTTAAAATTTCCCCCACCTCCCCCTTTTCCGGATGATTGCAGAACCTGATATATAAAAACTTAAAAGAGTTTAAAATCCCTAAAAATTATAGACACTTTTTGGAATTATCTTTCTCTTCATTTGTGCATTGTGTATTTCCTTTTTAGATATATACTTTTTTCTTAAATCAAAACTTGAGTTTTCACTTTCCCTTCATCTCGTAAACAAAAAAAGAGATAAAAGGTAGATAGATCACAACAAAATGAAAATTTTACAGTTTATGCATGGAAAGAATTTAAAGCAATAAAAAATTAAATTAAAGAAAATTTATTTACACATCACAAATGAACACAAAATTTTTTGTTATCCAAGTTTGGGAAATTCCACTAGTTCAACCCTAACAGCTCTGAATTTTATACGAAAGAGATTTTTCTACTCTTGTTTTAAAAAATGGATATGCATGCTTGAAACATGTTAAAGATGCAAAGGACCTATGGATCCTAACCTTTTAAAGATAATAACATAAATTCCAAAGTGAACGTGCGGTGGGATATTTACCCGAGTCAAGCAAGCCATTATTTTGCCCATTTACAAAAAGCTGACCTAACGATCATAGATGATTGTAAAGTGATTTATCATGCCTAATGGGCTATATTTTTTGAAAGGAATGAGTTATGGATTGGGAGTCAACACTCAGTTAATAATCCCCCGCCTCCCCCTTTTCCTGACGATTGCAAAACCTGTTATATAAAAACTAAAAAGAGTGTACAATCCTTAAAAATTACAGATACTTTTCAGAATTTTCTCTCTATACATTTATTCATTGTGCATTTCCATTTTAGATGTATACTTTTTTCTTAAATCATAACTTGATTTTTAACTTTCCCTTCATCTTGTAAACAAAAAAAGAGATAAAAGGCAAATAGATCACAACAAAATGAAAATTTTAGAGCTTATGTATTGAAATAATTTAAAGCATTAACAAATGTAAGTAAAGAAAATTTATTCACACACCACAAATGAACACAAAAGTTTAGTTATCCAAGTTTGGGAAATTCCACTAGTTCAATCCTTAAAGCTCAGAATTTTATAAGAAAGAGATTTTTCTACACATGTTTTAAAAACTGGATAAGCATGCTTGAAACATGTTAGATATGCAAAGGACCTATGGATCCAAACCTTTTAAAGATAATAACATTAAATTCCCAAGTGAACGTGTAGAGGGATATTTACCCGAGTCAAATATGCTATTATTTTGCCCATTTACAAAAAGCTGACCTAACAATCATAGATGATTGTAAAGTGATTTATCATGCATAACGGGCTATATTTTTGTAAGGAACGACTTATGGATTGGGAGTCAACACTAGGGATTGGAACGACAAAGTGATTTCCCCTGCTTCCCCCTTTTCCCAACGATTGGAGAACCTGATATATAAAAACTAAAAAGAGTTTACAATCCCTAAAAGTTACAGACACATTTTGGAATTAACTCACTCTACATATGTGCATTGTGTATTTCCATTTTAGATGTATACTTTTTTCTTAAATCAAAACTTGAGTTTTCACTTTCCCTTCATCTCGTCAACAAAAAAAAAAAATTAAAAGGCAAATATATCTAGACAAAATGAAAATTTTAGAGTTTATGTATGGAAAGAATTTAAATCAATAAAAAATGTAAGTAAAAAAAATTTATTCACACACCACAAATGAACACAAAAGTTTTGTTATCCAAGTTTGCAAAATTCCACTAGTTCAACCCTAATAGATCGAAAGTTTATAACAAAGAAATTTTTCTACATATGTTTTAAATGATTGGAACTTGTTGTAGATGCAAACGACCTATGGATCCAATCTTTTTAAAGAGAATAAAATTAAATTCCCAACAGAACATGGGGTGGAATATTCACCTGAGTCAAACAAGCCATTATTTTGCCCATTTACAAAAAGGTCACCAAACGATTATAGACGATTGTAAAGTAATTTATCACGCGTAACACGCTATATTTTTTAAAGGAATTACTTATCGATTGGGAGTCAACACTCAGTTAAAAATCCCCCGCCACCCACTTTTCCCAACGATTGCAGAACCAAATATATAAAAACTAAAAAGAGTTTACAATCCCTAAAAATTACAGAAATTTTTTTGAATTATCTCTCTCGACATTTGTGGTTTGTACATTTCCATTTTATATATATACTTTTTTCTTAAATCAAAACTTGAGTTTTCACTTTCCCATCATCTCGTAAACAAAAAAAGAGATAAAAGGCAAAAAGATCACAAAAAAATGAAAATTTTAGATTTTATGTATGGAAAGAATTTAAAGCAATGAAAAATTTAAGTAAAGAAAATTTATTTACTCACCACAAATGAACACAAAAGTTTTGTTATCCAAGTTTGTGAAATTCCACTAGTTCAATCCTGATAGCTCGGAATTTTATAAGAAAGAGATTTTCCTACACATGTTTTAAAAAACGGATATGCTTGCTTGAAACATGTTAAAGATGCAAAGGACCTATAGATCTAAACCTTTGAAAGAGAATAACATTAAATTCCCAAGTGGACGTCCGGTGGGGTCTTCACCCGAGTCAAATAACCCATTATTTTGCTCATTTACAAAAAGCTGACCTAAAGATCATAGATGATTGTAAAGTGATTTATCATGCATAATGAGCTATATTTTTGTAAGGAATGAGTTATGGATATGGAGTCAACTCCAATTAAAAATCCTTCGCCTCCCCCTTTTCCCGACGTATACAGCACCTGATATATAAAAACTAAAACAAGTTTACAATCCCTAAAAGTTATAGACACTTTTTGAAATTATGTCTCTCTAAATTTTGGCATTGTGCATTTCCATTTTAGACGTGTACTTTTTTTTTAAATCAAAACTTAAGTTTTCACTTTCCCTTCATCTCGTAAACAAAAAAAGAAATTAAAGGCAAATACATCACAACAAAATGAAAATTTTAGAGTTTATGTATGGAAAGAATTTAAAGCAATAACAAATTTAAGTAAAGAAAATTTATTCACACACGACAAATGTACACAAAAGTTTTGTTATCCAAGTTTGGGAAATTCCACTAGTTCGCCCCTTAAAGCTCAAAATTTTAAAAGAAAGAGATTTTTCTACACAAGTTTTAGAAAATGGATAAGCATGCTTGAAACATGTAAGAGATACAAAGGACCAATGGATCCAAAACTTTTAAAGATAATAACAATAAATTCCAAAGTGAACGTGCGGAGGGATATTTACCTGAGTCAAATATGCTAATATTTTGCCAATTTACAAAAAGCTGACTTAACAATCATAGATAATTGTAAAGTGATTTATCATGCATAACGGGCTATATTTTTGTAAGGAACAACTTATGGATTGGGAGTCAACACTATGGAAAAAATCCCCTGCCACCCCTTTTTCCCGACGATTGGAGAACCTGATATATAAAAACTAAAAAGAGTTTACAATCCCTAAAAATTACAGAAACTTGTTGGAATTAACTCTCTCAACACATGTGCATTGTGCATATCCATTTTAGATGTATAATTTTTTCTTAAATCAAAACTTGAGTTTTCACTTTCCCTGCATCTTGTAAACAAAAAAAAAAAAAAAAGGCAAAAAGATCTCAACAAAATGAAAATTTTAGAGTTTATGTATGAAAATAATTTAAATCAACAACAAATGTAAGTAAAGAATAATTATTCACACACCACAAATGAACACAAAAGTTTTGTTATCCAAGTTTGGGAAATTCCACTAGTTCAACCCTAATAGATCGGAATTATATAAGAAAGGCATTTTTCTACATATGTTTTAAAAAAAGGATGTCCATGATTGTAACTTGTTAAAGATGCAATTGACCTATGGATCCAAATTTTTTAAAGAGAATAACATTAAATTCCCAACTGAACGTGGGGTGGGATATTCATCTGAGTCAAACAAGCCATTATTTTGCCCATTTACAAAAAGGTCACCAAACGATCATAGACAATTGTAATGTGATTTATCACGCGTAACACGCTATATTTTTTAAAGGAATTACTTATGGATTGAGAGCCAACACTCAGTTAAAAATCCCCCGCCTCCCTCTTTTCCCGACGATTGCAGAACCAAATATATAAAAACTAAAAAGAGTTTACAATCCCTAAAAATTACAGAAACTTTTTTGAATTATCTCTCTCTACATTTGTAGTTTGTGCATTTCTATTTTAGATATATACTTTTTTCTTAAATCAAAACTTGAGTTTTCACTTTCCCATCATCTCGTAAACAAAAAAAGATATAAAAGACAAATAGATCGCAACAAAATGAAAATTTTATAGTTTATGTATGGAAAGAATTTAATGCAATGAAAAATTTAAGTAAAGAAAATTTATTTACTCACCACAAATGAACACAAAAGTTTTGTTATCCAAGTTTTGGAAATTCCACTAGTTCAACCCTGATATCTCAGAATTTTGTAAGAAAGAGATTTTCCTACACATATTTTAAAAAATGGATATGCATGCTTGAAACATGTTAAAGATGCAAAAGACCTATGGATCCAAACCTTTTAAAGAGAATAACATTAAATTCCCAAGTGGACGTGCGGTGGGGTATTTACCCGAGTCAAATAACCCATTATTTTGCCCATTTACAAAAAGCTAACCTAACGATCATAGCTGATTGTAAATTGATTTATCATGCATAATGAGCTATATTTTTGTAAGGAATGAGTTATGGATTTGGAGTCAACTCTAGTTAAAATTCCTCCGCCTACCCCTTTTCTCGACGTATACAGCACCTGATATATAAAAACTAAAAAGAGTTTACAATCCCTAAAAGTTACAGACACTTTTTGGAATTATCTCTCTCTACATTTTTGCATTGTGCATTTCCATTTTAGATGTATACTTTTTTCTTAAATCAAAACTTATGTTTTCACTTTCCCTTCATCTCGTAAACAAAAAAAGAAATAAAAGGCAAATAGATCACAAAAAAAAATGAAAATTTTGGATTTTATGTATCGAAAGAATTTAAAGTTAAAATAAATTTAAGTAAAGAAAATTTATTCACACACGAAAAGTGAAGACAAAAGTTTTGTTATCCAAGTTTGGGAGATTCCGCTAGTTCAACCCTAATTGCTCAGAATTTTAAAGAAAGAGATTTTTCAACACATGTTTTAAAAAATGGATATGCATGCTTGAAACATGGTAAAGATGCAAATGACTTATGGATCCAAACCTTTTAAAGAGAATAACATTAAAGTCCCAAGTGGGCGTGCTGTGGGATATTTACCCGAGTCAAACAACCCTTAATTTTGCCCATTTACAAAAAGCACACCTAACGATCATAGATAATTACAAAGTGATTTATCATGCGAAACGGGTTATATTTTTTTAGGAAATGACTTATGAATTGGGAGTCAACACTAAGTTAAAAATACCCCTCCTCCCCCTTTTCCCGACGACTACAGAACCTGATATATAAAAACTAAAAAGAGTTTACAATCCCTTAAAATTACAAAAAAAATTTGGAACTATCATTCTCTACATTTGTGCATTGTGCAATTTCCATTTTAGATGTATACTTTTTTCTTAAATCAAAACTTGAGTTTTCACTTTTCCTTCATCTCGTAAAAATAAAAAAGAGATAAAACGCAAATAGATCACAAAGAAATGACAATATTAGCGTTTATGAATGGAAAGAATTTAAAGCAATAACAAACGTAAGTAAAGAAAATATATTCACACACAACAAATGAACACAAAAGTTTTGTTATCCAAGTTTGAGAAATTCCACTAGATCAACCCTAATAGCTCGAAATTTTATCAGAAAGAGATTTTTCTATAAATATTTTAAAAAATGGATATCCATGCTTGAAACATGTTAAAGATACAAATGACCTATGGATCCTAACCTTTTAAAGAGAATAACATTAAATTCTCAAGTGAATGTGCGGTGGGATATTTACCCCAATCAAACAAGCCATTATTTTGCCCATTTACAAAAAGCTGACCTATCGATCATAAGAGATTGTAAAGTGATTTACCATGCGTAACAGGCTATATTTTTGTAACGAATGACTTATGGATTGGGAGTCAACACTCTGTTAAAAATCCCTCACCTCTACCTTTTCCCGACGAATGCAGAACCTGATATATAAAAAATAAAAAAGATTTTAAAATCCATAAAAATTAAAAACATTTTTTGGAATTATCTCTCTACATTTACGCATTTTGCATTTCCATTTTAGATGTATACTTTTTTCTTAAATCAAAACTAGAGTTTTCACTTTCCCTTCATCTCGTAAACAAAAAAAGAGATGAAAGGCAAATAGATCACAACAAAATGAAAATTTTAGAGTTTATGTTAGGAAAGAATTTAAAGCAATGACAAATTTAAGTAACGTAAATTTATTTACTGACCACAAATGAACACAAAAGTTTTGTTATCCAAGTTTGGGTAATTGCACTAGTTCAACCCTGATAGCTCGAAATTTTATAAGAAAGAGATTATCAACACATATTTTAAAAAACGGATATGCATGTTTGAAACATGTTAAAGATGCAAAGGACCTATGGATCCAAACCTTTTAAAGAGAATAACATTAAATTCCCATGTGGACGTGCGGCGGGATATTTACCCAAGTCAAATAAACCATTATTTTACCCATTTACAAAAAGTTGTCCTAACGATCATAGATGGTTGTAAAGTAATTTATCATGCGTAACGAGCTATATTTTTCTACGGAATGAGTTATAGTTTCTGGGTCAACACTCAGTTAAAAATCCTCTGCCTTCCCCTTTTCCCGACGATTACAGAACCTGTTATATAAATACTAAAAATGAGTTTACATCCCTAAAAATTACAGACACTTTTTGGAATTATCTCTCTACATTTGTGAATTGTGCATTTCCATTTTCGATGTATACTTTTTTCTTAAATCAAAACTTGAGTTTTCACTTTCCCTTCGTCTCGTAAACAAAAAAAGAGATAAAAGGCAAATAGATCACAACAAAAAGAAAATTTTAGAGTTCATGTATGGAAAGAATTTAAAGCAATAAAAAAAGTAAATAAAGAAAATCTATTCACACCCAACAAATGAATACAAAATTTTTGTTATCCAAGTTTGTGAAATTCCACTAGTTCAACCCTCATAGCTCGGAATTTTATAAGAAAGAGATTTTTCTGTACCTATTTTAAAAAATGGATAAACATGCTGGAAACATGTTAAAGATACAATTGACCTATGGATCCAAACCTTTTAAAGAGAATAGCATTAAATTCCCAAGTGAACGTGCGGTGGGATATTTACTCGAGTCAAACAAGCCATTATTTTGCCCATTTAAAAAAAGTTGACCTATCAATCATTGACGATTGTAAACTGATTTACCATGCGTAATGGACTATATTTTTGTAAAGAATGACTTATGGATAGGTAGTCAACACTCAGTTAAAAATCCCCCGCCTCCCCCTTTTCCTGACAATTGCTGAACCTGAGATATAAAAACTAAAAAGAGTTTACAATCCCTAAAAATTAAAGACACTTTTTGGAATTACCTCTCTACATTTGTGCATTGTGCATTTCATTTTTAGATTCTTACTATTATCTTAAATCAAAACTTGAGTTTTCACTTCCCCTTCATCTCGTAAACAAAAAAAAAGATAAAAGGCAAATAGATTACAACAAAATGAAAATTCTAGAGTTTATGTATGGAAAAAATTTTAAGCATTGACAAATTTAAGTGAAGAAAATTTATTCACACACCACAAATGAACACAAAAGTTTTGTTATCCATGTTTTTGAAATTCCGCTAGTTCAACCCTAATAGCACGAAATTTTATAAGAAAGAGATTTTTCAACCCATGTTGTAAAAATGGAATATGCATGCTTGAAACATGGTAAAGATGCAAAGAACCTATGGATCCAAACCTTTTAAAGAGAATAACATTAAAGTCCAAAGTGGATGTGTAGAGGGATATTTACCCGAGTCAAACAACCCATAATCTTGCCCATTTACCAAAAGCAGACCTAACGATCATAGATGATTGTAAAGTGATTTATCATGCATAAAGGGCTATATTTTTGTAAGGAATGACTTATTGATTGGGAATCAACACTCAGTTAAAAATCCCCCCCCCCCCCCCCCCCCCCCCCCCCCCCTCCCCCTTTTCCCGACGATTGTTGAACTTGATATATAAAAATTAAAAGGAGTTTACAATCCCTAAAAATTACAGCCACTTTTTGGAATTATCTCTCTCTGCATTTGTCCATTGTGCATTTCCATATTAGATGTATACTTTTTTCTTAAATCAAAACTTAAGTTTTCACTTTTCCTTCATCTCGTAAACAAAAAAAGAAATAAAAGGCAAATAGATCACAACAAAATGAAAATTTTAGAGTTTATGTATCGAAAGAATTTAAAGTTAAAATAAATTTAAGTAAAGAAAATTTATTCACACACGACAAGTGAAGACAAAAGTTTTGTTATCCAAGTTTGGGAGATTCCGCTAGTTCAACCCTAATTGCTCAGAATTTTAAAAGAAAGAGATTTTTCAACAATGTTTTAAAAAATGGATATGCATGCTTGAAACATGGTAAAGATGCAAAGGACCGATGGATCCAAACCTTTTCAAGAGAATAACATTAAAGTCCCAAGTGGACGTGCGGTGGGATATTTACCCGAGTCAAACAACCTTTAATTTTGCCCATTTACAAAAAGCACACCTAACGATCATAGATAATTACAAAGTGATTTATCATGCGTAACGGGTTATATTTTTGTAGGGAATGACTTATGAATTGGGAGTCAACACTAAGTTAAAAATACCCCTCCTCCCCCCTTTCCCGACGACTACAGAACCTAATATATTAAAACTAAAAAGAGTTTAAAATCCCTTAAAATTACAAACATTTTTTGGAATTATCCCTCTCTATATTTGTGCATTGTGCATTTCCATTTTAGATGTATACTTTTTTCTTAAATCAAAACTTGAGTTTTCACTTTCCCTTCATCTCGTAAACAAAAAAAAGAGATAAAACGCAAATAGATCACAACAAAATGAAAATTTTAGCATTTATGAATGGAAATAATTTAAAGCAATAACAAATGTAAGTAAAGAAAATATATTCACACACAACAAATGAACACAAAAGTTTTGTTATCCAAGTTTGAGAAATTCCACTAGTTCAACCCTAATAGCTCAGAATTTTATAGGAAAGAAATTTTTCTATAAATGTTTTAAAAAATGGATATCCATGCTTGAAACATGTTAAAGATACAAATGACCTATGGATCCTAACCTTTTAAAGAGAAAAACATTAAATTCCCAAGTGAACGTGCGGTGGGATATTTACCCCAATCAAACAAGCCATTATTTTGCCTATTTACAAAAAGCTGACCTATCGATCATACAAGATTGTACGGTGATTTACCATGCGTAACGGGCTATATTTTTGTAAGGAATGACTTATGGATTGGGAGTCAACACTCAGTTAAAAATCCCTCGCCTCCACCTTTTCCCGACGAATGCAAAACCTGATATATAAAAAATAAAGAGATTTTACAATCCCTAAAAATTCAGGACCCTTTTTGGAATTATCTCTCTACATTTGTGCATTTTGCATTTCCATTTTAGATGTATACTTTTTTCTTAAATCAAAACTAGAGTTTTCACTTTCCCTTCATCCCGTAAACAAAAAAAAGAGATAAAAGGCAAATAGCTCACAACAAAATGAAAATTTTAGAGTTTATGTTAGGAAAGAATTTAAAGCAATGACAAATTTAAGTAACGCAAATTTATTTACTGACACAAATGAACACAAAAGTTTTGTTATCCAAGTTTTAGATATTCCACTAGTTTAACCCTGATAGCTCGGAATTTTATAAGAAAGAGATTTTTCTACACATGTTTTAAAAAATGGATATGTATGCTTGAAACATGTTAAAGATGCGAAGGACCTATGGATCCAAAAATTTTAAAGAGAATAACATTAAAGTCCCAAGTGGACGTGAGGTGGGATATTTACCCGAGTCAAACAACCCATAATTTTGCCCATTTACAAAAAGCTGACCTAACGATCATAGATGATTGTAAAGTAATTTATCATGCGTAACGGGCTATATTTTTGTAAGGAATGACTTATGGATTAGGAGTCAACACTCAGTTAAAAATCCCCCGCCTCCCCCCTTTCTCAATGATTGCAGAACCTGGTATATAAAAACAAAAAGGAGTTTACGATCCCAAAAAATTACAGACACTTTTTGGAATTATTTCTCTCTAAATTTGTGCATTGTGCATTTCCATTTTAGATGTATACTTTTGTCTTAAATCAAAACTTGAGTTTTCACTTTCCCTTCATCTCCTAAACAAAAACGGAGATAAAAGGGCAATAGATCACAAGAAAATGAAAATTTTAAAGTTTATGTATGGAAAGAATTTAAAGCAATAGCAAAAGTAAGTAAAGAAAATCTATTCACACCCAACAAATGAATACAAAATTTTTGTTATCCAAGTTTGTGAAATTCCACTAGTTCAACCCTCATAGCTCAGAATTTTATAAGAAAGAGATTTTTCTATACCTGTTTTAAAAAATGGATATCCATGTTGGAAACATGTTAAAGATACAAATGACCTATGGATCCAAACCTTTTAAAGAGAATAACATTAAATTTCCAAGTGAACATGCGGTGGGATATTTACTCGAGTCAAACAAGCCATTATTTTGCCCATTTAAAAAAATCTGACCTATCAATCATTGACGATTGTAAACTGATTTACCATGCGTAATGGACTATATTTTTGTAAGGAATGACTTATGGATTGGTAGTCAACACTCAGTTAAAAATCCCCCGCCTCCCCCTTTTCCCGACAATTGCAGAACCTGAGATATAAAAACTAAAAAGAGTTTACAATCCCTAAAAATTAAAGACACTTTTTGGAATTATCTCTCTACATTTGTGCATTGTGCATTTCATTTTTAGATTCTTACTATTATCTTAAATCAAAATTTGAGTTTTCACTTTCCCTTCATCTCGTAAACAAAAAAAGAGATAAAAGGCAAATAGATCACAACAAAATGAAAATTCTAAAGTTTATGTATGGAAAAAATTTTAACCATTGACAAATTTAAGTGAAGAAAATTTATTTACTCACCACAAATGACCACAAAAGTTTATTTATCAAAGTTTGGGAAATTCCACTAGTTCAACCCTGAAAGCTCGAAATTTTATAAGAAAGAGATTTTTCTACACGTGTTAAAAAATGGATATTCATACTTGAAACATGTTTAAGTTGCAAAGAACATATGGATCCAAACATTTTAAAGAGAATAACATTAAATTCCCAAGTTGACGTGCGATGGGTTATTTACCCGAGTCGTATAACCCATTATTTTGCCCATTTACAAAAAGTTGACCTAATGATCATAGATGATTGTAAAGTAATTTATCATGCGTAACGAGCTATATTTTTGTAAGGAATGAGTTATGGATTTGGAATCAACACTTAGTTAAAAATCCTTCGCCTCCCCCTTTTCCCGATGATTACAGAACCTGATATAGAAAAACTAAAAAGAGTTTACAATCCCTAAAAATTACAAACACTTTTTGGAATTATCTCTCTCTACATTTGTGCATTGTGCATTTCCATTTTAGATGTATACTTTTTTCTTAAATTAAAACTTGAGTTTTCACTTTCCCTTCATCTTGTAAACATAAAAAGAGATAAAAGGAAAATAGATCATAACAAAATGAAAATTTTAGAGTTTATGGACAGAAAGAATTTAAAGCAAAAAGAAATTTATGTAAAGAAAATTTATTCACACACAACAAATGAACACAAAAGTTTTGTTATCCATGTTTGGGAAATTCCACTTGTTCAACCCTAATAGCTCGGAATATTATAAGAAAGAGATTTTTTTACACATGTTTTAAAAAATGGATATGCATGCTTGAAACATGGTAAAGATGAAAAGGACCTATGGATCCAAACCTTTTAAAGAGAATAACATTAAAGTCCCAAGTACACGTTCGGTGGGATATTTAACCTAATTAAACAACCCATAATTTTGCCCATTTACAAAAAGCACACCTAACGATCATAGATGATTGTAAAGTGATTTATCATGCATAATGGGCTATATTTTTGTAAGGAATGATTTAAGGATTGGGAGTCAACACTCAGTTAAAAATTCCCCGCCTCCCCCTTTTCCTGACGATTGCAGAACCTATTATATAAAAACTAAAAAGAGTTTAAAATACCTAAAAATTACATACACTTTTTTGAATTATCTCCCTCTACATTCGTGCATTGTGCATTTCCATTTTAGATGTATACTTTTGTCTTAAATCAAAACTTGTATTTTCACTTTTTGTTCATCTCGTAAACAAAAAAAAGAGATAAAAAGAAAATAGAACACAACAAAATGAAAATTTTAGAGTTTATGTATGGAAATAATTTAAAGGTATAAAAAATGTAAATAAAAAAATTTATTCACACACCACAAACGAACACAAAAGTTTTCTTATCCTAGTTTGGGAAATTCAACTAGTTCAACCCTAAAAGCTCGAAATTTTATTAGAAAGAGATTTTTCTACACATGTGTTAAAAAATGGATATGCAAGCTTGAAACATGTTAAAGATGCAAATGACCGATGGATACAAACCTTTTAAAGAGAATACCATTAAATTCCTAAGTGAACGTACGGTGGGATATTTACTCGAGTCAAACAAGCCATTATTTTGCTCATTTACAAAAAGTTGACCTAACGATCATAGATGATTGTAAAGTGATTTATTATGCCTAACGGGCTATATCTTTGTAACGAATGACTTATGGATTGGGAGTCAACACTTAGTTAAAAATCCCCGGGCTCCCCCTTTTACCAACGATTGCAGAACCAAATGTATAAAAACTAAAAAGAGTTTACAATCCCTAAAAAATACAGACACTTTTTGAAATTATCACTCTCTACATTTGTGCATTGTGCATTTCCATTTTAGATGTATACTTTTTTCTTAAATCAAAACTTGAGTTTTCACTTTCCCATCATCTCGTAAACAAAAAAAGAGATAAAAGGCAAATTGATCACAACAAAATGAAAATTTTAGAGTTTATGTATGAAAACAATTTAAAGCAGTAACAAATGTTAGTAAAGAAAATTTATTCACACACCCCAAGTGAACACAAAAGTTTTATTATCCAAGTTTGTGAAATTTCACTAGTACAACCCTAATAGCTCAAAATTTTGTAAGAAAGAGAATTTTCTACACGTGTTTTAAAAAATGTATATGCATGCTTGAAACATGTTAAAGATGAAAATGACATATGGATCCAAACCTTTTAAAGAGAATAACAATAAATTCCCAAGTTAATGTGGGATGGGATATTTACCCGAGTGAAACAAGCTATTGTGCAGCCCATTTATAAAGAGCTGACCTAACGATCATAGATGATTGTAAAGTGATTTATCATGCGTAGCGGGCAACATTTTGGTAAGGAACGAGTTATGGAATGGGAGTCAACACTCAGTTAAAAATTGCCAGTCTCCCTCTTTTCCCGACAATTGCAGAATGCGATATATAAAAACTAAAAAGATTTTACAATCCCTAAAAACTATAGACACTTTTTTGAATTATCTCTCTCTACATTTGAGCATTGTACATTTCCATTTTAGATGTATAGTTCTTTCTTAAATCAAAACTTGAGTTTTCACTTTCCCTTCATCTCGTAAACAAATAAAGAGATAAAA
The DNA here is from genome assembly GCF_029961685.1 of Aristolochia californica. NCBI lineage: Eukaryota > Viridiplantae > Streptophyta > Magnoliopsida > Piperales > Aristolochiaceae > Aristolochia > Aristolochia californica. The sequence continues at coordinate 26,203,388 of NW_027181992.1, forward strand.
GGCAAATAGATCACAACAAAATGAAAATTTTAGAGTTTATGTATGGAAATAATTTTAAGCATTGACAAATTTAAGTGAAGAAAATTTATTTACTCACCACAAATGACCACAAAAGTTTTTTTATCCAAGTTTGGGAAATTCCACTAGTTCAACCCTGATAGCTCGAAATTTTATAAGAAAGAGATTTTTCTACACGTGTTAAAAAATGGATATTCATACTTGAAACTTGTTTAAGTTGCAAAGAACCTACGGATCCAAACATTTTAAAGAGAATAACATTAAATTCCCAAGTTGACGTGCGATGGGTTATTTACCCGAGTCGTATAACCCATTATTTTGCCCATTTACAAAAAGTTGACTTAATGATCATAGATGATTGTAAAGTAATTTATCATGTGTAACGAGCTATATTTTTGTAAGGAATGAGTTATGGATTTGGAATCAACAGTCAGTAAAAATCCTTCGCCTCTCCCTTTTCCCGATGATTACAGAACTTGATATAGAAAAACTAAAAAGAGTTTACAATCCCTAAAAATTACAGACACTTTTTGGAATTATCTCTCTCTACATTTGTGCATTGTGCATTTCCATTTTAGATGTATACTTTTTTCTTAAATTAAAACTTGAGTTTTCACTTTCCCTTCATCTTGTAAACATAAAAGGAGATAAAAGGAAAATAGATCATAACAAAATGAAAATTGTAGAGTTTATGTATAGAAAGAATTTAAAGCAAAAACAAATTTAAGTAAAGAAAATTTATTCACACACAACAAATGAACACAAAAGTTTTGTTATCCATGTTTGGGAAATTCCACTTGTTCAACCCTAATTGCTCAGAATATTATAAGAAAGAGATTTTTCAACACATGTTTTAAAAAATGGATATGCATGCTTGAAACATGGTAAAGATGCAAAGGACCTATGGATCCAAACCTTTTAAAGAGAATAACATTAAAGTCCCAAGTACACGTTCGGTGGGATATTTAACCTAGTTAAACAACCCATAATTTTGCCCATTTACCAAAAGCAGACCTAACGATCATAGATGATTGTAAAGTGATTTATCATGCATTATGGGCTATATTTTTGTAAGGAATGATTTAAGGATTGGGAGTCAACACTCAGTTAAAAATCCCATGCCTCCCCCTTTTCCTGACGATTGCAGAACCTATTATATAAAAAGTAAAAAGAGTTTACAATCCCTAAAAAATTACATACACTTTTTTGAATTATCTCTCTCTACATTCGTGCATTGTGCATTTCTATTTTAGATGTATACTTTTTTATTTAATCAAAACTTTTATTTTCACTTTCTCTTCATCTCGTAAACAAAAAAAAGAGATAAAAAGAAAATAGATCACAACAAAATGAAAATTTTAGAGTTTATGTATAGAAATAATTTAAAGATATAAAAATTGTAAATAAAAAAATTTATTCACGCCCTACAAATGAACACAAAAGTTTTCTTATCCTTGTTTCGGAAATTCCACTAGTTCAACCCTAATAGCTCGAAATTTTATTAGAAAGAGATTTTTGTACACATGTTTTAAAAAATGGATATGCATGCTTGAAACATGTTAAAGATGCAAATGACCGATGGATACAAACCTTTTAAAGAGAATACCATTAAATTCCTAAGTGAACGTGCGGTGGGATATTTACTCGAGTCAAACAAGCCATTATTTTGCTCATTTACAAAAAGCTGACCTAACGATCATAGATGATTGTGAACTGATTTATTATGCCTAACGGGCTATATCTTTGTAACGAATGACTTATGGATTGGGAGTCAACACTTAGTTAAAAATCCCCGGGCTCCCCCTTTTACCAACGATTGTAGAACCAAATATATAAAAACTAAAAAGAGTTCACAATCCCTAAAAAATACAGACAATTTTTGGAATTATCACTCTCTACATTTGTGCATTGTGCATTTCCATTTTAGATGTATACTTTTTTATTAAATCAAAACCTTGAGTTTTCACTTTCCCATCATCTCGTAAACAAAAAAAGAGATAAAAGGTAAATTGATCACAACAAAATGAAAATTTTAGAGTTTATGTACGAAATCAATTTAAAGAAGTAACAAATGTTAGTAAAGAAAATTTATTCACACACCCCAAATGAACACAAAACTTTTGTTATCCAAGTTTGGGAAATTCCACTAGTTCAACCCTAATAGCTCGGAATTTTATAAGAAAGAGATTTTTCTACACATGTTTTAAAAAATTGATATGCATGTTTGAAACATGTTAAAGATGCAAATGACGTATGGATCCAAACCTTTTAAACAATATCAATAAATTCGATGGGATATTTACCCGAGTGAAACAAGCTATTGTGCAGCCCATTTATAAAAAGATGACCTAGCGATCATAGATGATTGTAAAGTGATTTATCATGCGTAGCAGGCTACATTTTGGTAAGGAACAAGTTATGGAATGGGAGTGAACACTCAGTTAAAAATTCCCAGTCTCCCTCTTTTCCCGATGATTGCAGAACGCGATATATAAATACTAAAAAGATTTTACAATGCCTAAAAACTATAGACACTTTTTTGAATTATCCCTCTCTACATTTGAGCATTGTATATTACATTTTAGATGTATAGTTTTTTCTTAAATCAAAACTTGAGTTTTCACTTTCCCTTCTTCTCGTAAACAAAAAAAGAGATAAAAGGCAATTAGATCACAACAAAATAAAATTTTAGAGTTTATGTTTGGAAAGAATTTAAAGAAATAAAAAATGTAAGTAAAGAAAATTTATGCACACACCACAAATGAGCACAAAAGTTTTGTTATCTAAGTTAGGGAAATTCCATTAGTTCAACCCTATTAGCTCGGAATTTTATACAAAAGAGATTTTTCTACAAAAGTTTTAAAAAATTGATATGCTTGCTTGAAACATGTTAAAGATGCAAAGGACCTACAGATCAAAACCTTTTAAAGAGAATAACAATAAATTCCCAAGTGAACGTGCGGTAGGATATTTACCCGAGTCAAACAACCCATTATTTTGTCTATTTAAAAAAAGCAGACCTAAAGATCATAGGTAATTGTAAAATGATTTATCATGCGTAACGGCCTACATTTTGGTATGGAACGAGTTATGGAATGGGAGTCAACACTCAATTAAAAATCTCCCGCTGCCCCCTTTTCCCGACGATTGCAGAACCTGATATATTAAAACTAAAAAGAGTTTACAATCCCTAAAAATTAAAGACACTTTTAGGAATTATCTCTCACTACATTTTGGCATTGTGATTTTCCATCTTAGTTGTACACTTGTTTTCTTAAATCAAAACTTGAGTTTTCAATTTCCCTTCATCTCGTAAACAAAAAAAGATATAAAAGGCAAATAAATCACAACAAAATTAAAATTTTAGAGTTTATGTACGTAAATAATTTAAAGCAATAACAAATGTAAGTAAATAAAATTTATTCACACACCACAAATGAACGCAAAAGTTTTGTTATCCTAGTTTGGGAAATTCCCCTAGTTCAACCCTAATAGCTCAGAATTTTAGAAGAAAGAGATTTTTCTACACTTTTTTTAAAAAATGGATATGTATGCTTGAAACATGTTAAAGATGCAAATGACCTATGGATTCAAACCTTCTGAAGAAATTAACATTAAATTCCCAAGTGAACGTGCGGTGGGATATTTACCCAAGTAAAACAAGTCACTATTTTGCCCATTTACAAAAAGCTAACCTAAAGATCATAGATGATTTTAAAGTGATTTATCATGCGTAAAGGGCTATATTTTTGTAAGGAATGACTTATGGATTGGGAGCCAACACTCAGTTAAAAATCCCCCGCTTCCCGCTTTTCCCGACGAATGCAACACCAAATATATTAAAAATAAAAAGAGTTTACAATCTCTAAAAATTACAGACACTTTTAAGAATTATCTATCTCTACATTTGTGCATTTTGCATTTCCATTTTAGAAGTATACTTTTTTCATTAAAAAAAAATTGAGTTTTCACTTTCCCTTCATCTCGTAAACAAAAAAAGGCATAAAAGGCAAATAGATCACATAAAAATGAAAATTTTAGAGTTTATGTATGGAAAGAATTTAAAGAAATAACAAATGTAAGCAATGAAAATTTATTGACACACCACAAATGAACACAAAATTTTTGTTTTCCAAGTTTGGGAAATTGCACTAGTTCAACCATAATAGTTCAGAATTTTTTAAGAAAGAGATTTTTCTACATGTGTTTCAAAAAATGGATATGCATGTTTGAAACATGTTAAAGATGCAAATGACCTATGGATCCAAACCTTTTAAAGAGAATAACAATAAATTCCCAAGTGAATGTGCAATGGGATATTTACCCGAATAAAACAAGCCATTGTTTTGCCCATTTACAAAAAGCTGACCTAACGATCATATATCATTGTAAAGTGATTTATCATGCATAGCGAACTATATTTTTGTAAGGAATGACTTATGAATTGGGAGTCAACACTCAGTTAAAAATCCCCCGTCTCCCCCTTTTCCCGATGATTGCAGAACGTGATACATAAAAACTAAAAAGATTTTACAATCCCTAAAAATTACAGACACTTTTTTGAATTATCTCTCTCTACATTTGTGCTTTGTACATTTACATTTTAGATGTATACTTTTTTGTTAAATCAAAACATGAGTTTTCACTTTCCCTTCTTCTCGTAAACAAATAAAGAGATAAAAGGCAATTAGATCACAACAAAATGAAAATTTTAGAGTTTATGTATGGAAAGAATTTAAAGTAATAACAAATGTAAGTAAAGAAAATTTATTCACACCACAAATAAACACAAAAATTTTGTTATCCAAGTTTGGAAAATTTCACTAGTTGAACCCTATTAGCTCAAAATTTTATACGAAAGAGATTTTTCTACAAAAGTTTTAAAAAATTGATATGCATGCTTGAAACATGTTAAAGATGCAAAGGACCTATGGATCCAAACCTTTTAAAGAGAATAACAATAAATTCTCATTGTAAACGTGCGGTGGGATATTTACCCGAGTCAAACAACCCATTATTTTGTCTTTTTGAAAAAAGCTGACCTAAAGATCATAGATAATTGTATAGAGATTTATCATGCGTAACTAGCTACATTTTGGTCAGGAACGAGTTATGGAATGGGAGTCAACACTCAGTTAAAACTCCCCCGCCGCCCCCTTTTCCCTATGATTGCAGAACCTGATATATTAAAACTAAAAAGAGTTTACTATCCTTAAAAATTAAAGACACTTTTAGGAATTTTCGCTCCCTACATTTGTGCATTGTGAATTTCCATCTTAGTTGTACACTTGTTTTCTTAAATCAAAACTTGAGTTTTCAATTTCCCTTCATCTTGTAAACATAAAAAGTGATAAAAGGCAAATAAATCACAACAAAATTAAAATTTTAGAGTTTATGTATGAAAATTATTTAAAGCAATAAAAAATGTAAGTAAAGAAAATTTATTCACACACCACAAATGAACACAAAATTTTTGTTATCCTAGTTTGGGAAATTCCCCTAGGTCAACCCTAATAGCTAAGAATTTTAGAAGAAAGAGAGTTTTCTACACTTTTTTTAAAAAATGGATATGTATGGTTGAAACATGTTAAAGATGCAAATGACCTATGGATCCAAACCTTCTGAAGAGAATAACATTAAATTCCAGAACGTCCGGTGGGATATTTACCCAAGTCAAACAAGCCACTATTTTGGCCATTTACAAAAAGCTGACCTAACGATCATAGATGACTGTAAAGTGATTTACCATGCGTAACGGGCTATATTTTTTTAAGGAATGCTTGATGGATTGGGAGCCAACACTCAGTTATAAATCCCCCACTTCCCCCTTTTCCCGACGAATGCAAAACCAAATATATTAAAAATAAAAAGAGTTTACAATCCCTAAAAATTACAGACACTTTTAAGAATTATCTATCTCTACATTTGTGCATTATGCATTTCCATTTTAGAAGTATACTTTTTTCATTAAAAAAAATTGAGTTTTCACTTTCCCTTGATCTCGTAAACAAAAAAGGGCATAAAAGGCAAATAGATCACAACAAAATGAAAATTTTAGAGTTTATGTGGAAAGAATTTAAAGCAATAACAAATGTAAGTAAAGAAAATTTATTGACACACCACAAATGAACACAAAAGTTTTGTTATCCAAGTTTGGGAAATTGCACTAGTTCAACCCTAATAGCTCGAAATTTTTTAAGAAAGAGATTTTTCTACATGTGTTTTAAAAAATGGATATGCATGTTTGAAACATGTTAAAGATACAAATGACCTATGGATCCAAACCTTTTAAAGAGAATAAAAATAAATTCGCAAGTAAATGTGCGATGGGATATTTACCCGAATCAAACAAGCCATTGTTTTGCCCATTTACAAAAAGCTGACCTAACCATCATAGATCATTGTAAAGTGATTTATCATGCGTAGCGGGCTATATTTTTTTAAGGAATGACTTATGAATTGGGAGTCAACACTCAGTTAAAAATCCCCCGTCTCCCCCTTTTCCCGACAATTGCAGAACATGATACATAAAAACTTAAAAGATTTTAAAATCCCTAAAAATTACATACACTTTTTTGAATTATCTCTCTCTACATTTGTGTTTTGTACATTTACATTTTAGATGTATTCTTTTTTCTTAAATCAGAACATGAGTTTTCACTTTCCCTTCTTCTCGTAAACAAATAAAGAGATAAAAGGAAATTAGATCAGAACAAAATGAAAATTTTAGAGTTTATGTATGGAAAGAATTTAAAGTAATAACAAATGTAAGTAAAGAAAATTTATTCACACCACAAATGAACACAAAGGTTTTGTTATCCAAGTTTGGGAAATTCCACTAGTTCAACCCTATTAGCTCGGAATTTTATACGAAAGAGATTTTTCAACACAATTTTAAAAAAATTTATATGCATGCTTGAAACATGTCAAAGATTCAAAGGACCTATGGATCAAAACCTTTTAAAGAGAATAACATTAAATTCCCAAGTGAACGTGCAATGGGATATTTACCCAAGTCAAACAACCCATTATTTTGACTATTTACAAAAACCTGACCTAACGATCATAGATGATTGTAAACTGATTCGTCATGTGTAACGGGCTACATTTTTGTAAGGAACGAGTTGTGGAATGGGAGTCAACACTCATTTAAAAATCCCTCCCCACCCCCTTTTCCCGACGATTGCAGAACCTGATATATAAAATCTGAAAAGAGTTTAAAATCCCTAAAAATTAAAGTCACTTTTCAGAATTATCTCTCTCTACATTTGTGCATTGTGCATTTCCATTTTAGATCGATATTTTTTCTAAAATAAAAACCTGAGTTTTCACTTTCCCTTCATCTCGTAAAGAAAAAAAGTGATAAAAGGCAACTAGATGAGAACAAAACGAAAATTTTAGAGTTTATGTATGTAAATAATTTAAATCAATAAAAAATACAAGTAAAGAAAATTTATTCACACACCAAAAATGAACACAAAAGTTTTGTTATCCTAGTTTGGGAAACTCCCCTAGTTCAACCCTAATAGCTCAGAATTTTAGAAGAAAGAGATTTTTCTACACTTTTTTAAAAAAATGGATATGTATGCTTGAAACATGTTAAAGATGCAAATGACCTATGGATCCAAACCTTCTGAAGAGAATAACATTAAATTCCCAAGTGAACGTGCCGTGGGATATTTACCAAAGTAAAACAAGCCACAATTTTGCCCATTTACAAAAAGCTAACCTAACGATCATAGATGATTGTAAAGTGATTTATCATGCGTAAAGGGCTATATTTTTTTAAGGAATGACTTATGGATTGGGAGCCAACACTCTGTTAAAAATCCCCCGCTTCTCGCTTTTCCCGACGAATGCAAAACAAAATATATTAAAAATAAAAAGAGTTTACAATCCCTAAAAATTACAGACACTTTTTAGAATTATCTATCTCTACATTTGTGCATTGTGCATTTCCATTTTAGAAGTATACTTTTTTCTTAAAACAAAAATTGAGATTTCACTTTCCCTTCATCTCGTAAACAAAAAAAAGGGATAAAAGGCAAATAGATCACAACAAAATGAAAAATTTAGAGTTTAAGTATAGAAAGAACTTAAAGCAATAACAAATTTAAGTAAATAAAATTTATTCACTCACCACAAATGAACACAAAATTTTTGTTATCCAAGTTTGGGAAATTGCACTAGTTCAACCCTAATAGCTCGGAATTTTTTAAGAAAGAGATTTTTCTACATGTGTTTTAAAAAATGGATATGCATGTTTGAAACATGTTAAAGATGAAAATGACCTATGGATCCAAACCTTTGGAAGAGAATAACAACAAATTCCCAAGTGAATGTGCGATGGGATATTTACCCGAACCCAACAAGCAATTGTTTTGCCCATTTACAAAAAGCTGACCTAACGATCATAGATCATTGTAAAGTGATTTATCATGCATAGCGGGCTATATTTTTGTAAGGAATGACTTATGAATTGGGAGTCAACACACAGTTAGAAATCCCCCGTCTCCCCCTTTTCCCGATGATTGCAGAACGTGATACATAAAACTAAAAAGATTTTACAATCCCTAAAAATTACAGACACTTTTTTGAATTATCTCTCTCCACATTTGTGCTTTGTACATTTACATTTTAGATGTATACTTTTTTCTTAAATCAAAACATGAGTTTTCACTTTCCCTTCTTCTCACAAACAAATAAAGAGATAAAAGGCAATTAGATCACAAAAAAATGAAAATTTTAGAGTTTATGTATGGAAAGAATTTAAAGTAATAACAAATGTAAGTAAAGAAAATTTATTCACACCACAAATGAACACAAAAGTTTTGTTATCCAAGTTTGGGAAATTCCACTAGTTCAACCCTATTAGCTCGGAATTTTATTCGAAAGAGATTTTTCTACACAAGTTTTTAAAAATTGATATGCATGCTTGAAACATGTCAAAGATGCAAAGGACCTATGGATCCAAACCAGTTAAAGAGAATAACATTAAATTCCAAAGTGAACGTGCGGTGGGATATCTACCCGAGTCAAACAACTCATTATTTTGCCTATTTAAAAAAACCTGACCTAACGATCATAGATGATTATAAAGTGATTAATCATGTGTAATGGTCTACATTTTTTTTAAGGAGCAAGTTGTGGAATGGGAGTCTACACTCAGTTAAAAATCCCTCGCCACCCCCTTTTCTCGACGATTGCAGAACTTGATATATAAAAACTAAAAAGAGTTTAAAATCCCTAAAAATTAAAGACACTTTTCGGAATTATCTCTCTCTAAATTTGTGCATTGTGAATTTCCATTTTAGATGTATACTTTTTTCTTAAATCAAAACCTGAGTTTGCACTTTCCCTTCATCTCGTAAACAAAAAAAGTGATAAATGGCAACTAGATGACAACAAAATGATAATTTTAGAGTTTATGGATGTAAATAATTTAAATCAATAAAAAATGGAAGTAAAGAAAATTTATTCACACACCTCAAATGAACACAAAAGTTTTGTTATTCTAGTTTGGGAAATTCCACTAGTTTAACCCTAATAGCTACGAATTTTATGAGAAAGAGATTTTTCTACACTTGTTTTAAAAAATGGGTATGCATGCTTGAAACATTCTAAAGATGAAAATGAACAATGGATCCAATCCTTTTAAAGAGAATAACATTAAATTCCCAAGGGAACGTGCGGTGCGATATTTATAGGAGTCAAACAAGCCATTATTTTTCCCATTTACAAAAAGCCGACCTAACGATCATAGATGACTGTAAAGTGATTTATCAGGCGTAAAAGCCTATATTTTAGTAAGGAATAACTTATGAATTGGGAGTCCCCAGCCTCCCCCTTTTCCGGACGATTGTAAAACTTGATATATAAAAAATAAAAAGAGTTTACAATCCTTAAAAATTATAGACACTTTTTGGAATTAACTCTTTCTACATTTGTGCATTGTGCATTTCCATTTTAGATGTATACTTTTTTCTTAAATCAAAACTTGAGTTTTCACTTTCCCTTCATCTCGTAAAAACAAAAAGAGATTAAAGGCAAATATATCACAACAAAATGAAATTTTTAGAATTTAAATATGGAAAGAATTTAAAGCAAAAATAAATGTAAGTAAAGAATTTTTTTTCACACACCACAAATGAACACGAAAGTTTTGTTATCCAAGTTTGGAAAATTCCACTAGTTCAACCCTAATTGCTCGGAATTTTGTAAGAAAGAAATTTTTCTACCCATGTTTAAAAAAAGGGATATGCATGCTTGAAACATGTTAAAGATGCAAATGACCTATGGATCCAAACCTTGTCAAGAGAATAAAACTAAATTCTCAAGTGAACACACGGTGGGATATTTACCCGAGTCAAACAAGTCATTATTTTCCCCATTTACAAAAAGCGGACCTTAGGATCATAGATGATTGTAAAGTGATTTATCATGCTTAATGGGCTATATTTTTTTGTAAGAAATGACTTATGGATATGGAATCAACACTCAGTTAAAAATCCCTCGCCTCCCCCTTTTCCCGACGATTGTAAAACCTGATATATAAAAACTAAAAAGAGTTTACAATCCTTAAAAATTACAAAGATTTTTTGGAATTATCTCTCTCTACATTTGTGCATTGTGCGTTTCCATTTTAGATGTATACTTTTTTCTTAAATAAAAACTTGAGTTTTCTCTTCCCTTCATTTAGTAAACAAAAAAAGAGATAAAAGGCATATAGATCACAACAAAATGAAAATTTTGGAATTTATGAAATGAACTCAAAAGTTTTGTTATTCAAGTTTGGGAAATTCCACAGTTCAACCATAATAGCTCTGAATTTTATAAGAAAGAGATTATTCTACACATGTTTTAAAAAATTGATATGCATGATAGAAACATTTTAAAGATGCAAATGACCTATTAATCCAAACCATTTAAAGAGAATAACATTAAATTCCTAAGTGAACGTGTGGTGGGATATTTACCTGAGTCAAACACACCATTATTTTGTCCATTTACAAATAGCTGACCTAACGATCATAGATGATTGTAAATTAATTTATCATACGTAATGGGCTATATTTTTGTAAGGAATGATTTATTGATTGGGAGTTAACACTCAGTTAAAAATCCCCCGCATCCCCCTTTTCCCGTCGATTGCAGAACCTGATATATAAAAAATAAAAAGAGTTTACAATCCCTAAAAATTACAGACACATTTATGAATTATCTCTCTCTACATTTATGCATTGTGCATTTCCATTTTAGATGTACACTTTTTTCTTAAGTCAAAACTTGAGTTTTCACTTTCCCTTCATCTCCTTAACAAAAAAAGAGACCTATGGCAAATAGATTACGACAAAATGAAAATTTTAGAGTTTATGTATGGAAAGAATTTAAACCAATAACAAATGTAAGTAACAAAAATTTGTTCATACACAACAAATGAACACAAAAGTTTTGTTATCCAAGTTTAGGAAACTCCACTAGTTCAACCCTAATAGTTTGGAATTTTATAAGTAACAGATTTTTCTACACATCTTTTAAAAAATGGATATGCATGCTTGAAACATGTTAAAGATGCAAATGACCAATGGATCCATACCTTTTAAAAAGAATAACTTTAAATTCCCAATTGAACGTGCAGTGGGATATGTACCCGAGTCAAACAAGCCATTATTTTGCCCATTTAGAAAAAGCTGACCAATCCATCATAAATGATTGAAAAGTGATTTATCATGCGTAACGGGATATATTTTTTAAGGAATGACTTATGGATTGGGAGTCAGCACTCAGTTAAAAATCCGCCTCCTCTCCTTGTTCCTAACGATTACAAAACCTGATATATAAAAACTAAAAAGAGTTTACAATCCCTAAAAATTACAGACACTTTTTGGAATTATCTTTCTCTACATTTGTGCATTGTGCATTTCAATTTTAGATGTATACTTATTTCTTAAATCAAAACTTGAGTTTTCACTTTCCAATCATCTTGTAAACAAAAAAAGAGATAAAAAGCAAATAGATCACAACAAAATGAAAATTTTAGAGTTTTTGATGGAAAGAATTTAAAGCAATAAAAAATGTATTTAAAGAAAATTTATTCACACACCACAAATGAACACAAAAATTTTGTTATGCAAGTTTGGGAAATTCCACTAGTTCAACCCTAATTGTTTGGAATTTTAAGAAAGAGATTTTTCTACACATGTTTTAAAAATTGGATATGCATGCTTGAAACATGTTAAAGATGCAAATGACCTATTGATCCAATCCTTTTAAAGATAATATTAAATTCCCAAGTGAACGTGCGGTAGGATATTTACCCGAGTAAAACAAGCCATTATTTTTTTCATTTACAAAATGCTGACCTGACTATCATAGATGAATGTAAAGTATTTTATCATGCGTAACGGGCTATATTTTTGTAAGGAATGACTTATGGATTGGGAGTCAACACTCAGTTAAAAATCCGCCTCCTCTCCTTGTTCCCAACGATTATCGAACCTGATATATAAAAACTAAAAAGAGTTTACAATCCGTAAAATATACAGACACTTTTTGGAATTATCTCTCTCTACATTTGTGCATTGTGCATTTCCATTTTAGATGTATACTTATTTCTTAAATCAAAACTTGAGTTTTCACTTTCCCATCATCTTGTAAACAAAAAAAGAGATAAAAAGCAAATAGATCACAACAAAATGAAAAATTTAGAGTTTTTGTATGGAAAGAATTTAAAGCAATAACAAATGTATTTAAAGAAAATTTATTCACACACCACAAATGAACACAAAACTTTTGTTATCCAAGTTTGGGAAATTCCACTAGATCAACCCTAATTGTTCAGAATTTTAAAAAAGAGATTTTTCTACACATGTTTTAGAAAATGGATTTGGAAGCTTGAAACATGTTAAAGATGCAAATGACCTATCGATCCAATCGTTTTAAAGAGAATAATATTAAATTTCCAAGTGAACGTGCGGTAGGATATCTGCCCGAGTAAAAGAAGCCATTATTTTGTTCATTTACAAAAAGCTAACCTAACGATCACAGATGATTGTAAAGTATTTTATCATGTGTAACGAGCTATATTTTTGTAAGGAAGGACTTATGGATTGGGAGTCAACACTCAGTTAAAAATCCCTTGCCTCACCCCTTTTCCAGACGATTGCAGAACCTGATATATAAAAACTAAAAAGTGTTTACATTCCTTAAAAATTACAGACACTTTTTGGAATTATCTCTCTCTACATTTGTGCATTGTGCATTTCCATTTTAGATGTGTACTCTTTTCTTAAATTATAACTTGAGTTTTCACTTTCCCTTCATCTCATAAACAAAAAAAGTGATAAAAGGCAAATATATCACAACAAAATGAAAATTTTAGAATTTAAGTATGGAAAGAATTTAAAGCAATAAAAAATGTAAGTAAATAAAATTTATTCACACGCTATAAATGAACACAAAAGTTTTGTTATCCAAGTTTGGGAAATTTCACTAGTTCTACTCTAATCGCTCGGAATTTTATAAGAAAATGATTTTTCTACACATGTTTAAAAAAATGGATATGCATGCTTGAAACATCTTAAAGAAGCAACTGACCTATGGATCCAAACCTTTTAGAGAGAATAACATTAAATTCCCAAGTGAACGTACGGTGGGATATTTACCCAAGTCAAACAAGCCATTATTTTGCCCATTTACAAAAAGTTGACCTTATGATCATAGACGATTGTAAAGTGATTAATCATGCGTAACGGGCTATATTTTTATAAGGAATGACTTATGGATTGGGAGTCAACACTCAGTTAAAAATCCCCCGCAACCCCCTTTTCAAGACGATTGTAGAACCTCATTTATAAAAACTAAAAAGAGTCTACAATCTATAAAAATTACAGACACTTTTTGGAATTATCTCTCTCTACATTTGTGCATTGTGCATGTCCATTGTAGATGTATACTTTTTTCTTAAATAAAAACTTGAGTTTTCACTTTCCCTTCATCTCATAATGAAAAAAAGATATAAAAGGTAAATAGATCACAAAATATGAAAATTTTAGAGTTTAAGTATGCAAATAATTTAAAGCAGCAAAAAATGTAAGTGAATAAAATTTATTCACACGCCACAAATGAACACTAAAGTTTTGTTATCCAAGTTTGGGAAATTCCACTAGTTCTACTCTAATAGCTCAGAATTTTATAAGAAAGAGATTTTCTACACTCTTTTTAAAAACTGGATATGCATGCTTGAAACATGTTAAAGATGCAAATGACCAATGGATCCAAACCTTTTAAAGAGAATAACATTAAATTCCCTAGTGAACGTGCAATGGGATATGTACCAGAATCAAACAAGCCATTATTTTGCCCATTTAGGAAAAGCTGACCAATCGATCATAGATGATTGAAAAGTGATTTATCATACGTAACGGCCTATATTTTTTTTACAGAATGACTTAAGGATTGGGAGTCAACACTCAGTTAAAAATCCCCCGCCTCCCCCTTTTCCCGACGATTGCCGAACCTGATTGATAAAAACTAAAAAGAGTTTACAATCCCAAAAACTTACAGAGACTTTTTGGAATTATCTCTCTCTACATTTTGGCATTGTGCATTTCCATTTTAGACGTATCCTTTTTTCTCAAATCAAAACTTGAGTTTTCACTTTCCCTTCATCTCGTAAACAAAAAAAGAGATAAAAGGCAATTAGATCACAACAAAATGAAAATTTTAGAGTTTACGTATGGAAAGAGTTTAAAGAAATAACAAATGTCAGTAAAGAAAATTTATTCACACACCTCAAATGAACACAAAAGTTTTGTTATCCTAGTTTGGGAAATTCCACTAGTTCAACCCTAATAGCTCGGAATTTTATAAGAAAGAGATTTCTCTACACATGTTTTAAAAAATGGATATGCATGCTTGAAAAATATTAAAGATTCAAATGACCTATAGATCCAAACCTTAAGGAGAATAACATTAAATTCCCAAGTGAACGTGCGGCGGGATGTTTACCCAAGTCAAACAAGCCATTATTTTGCCCATTAACAAAAAGCTGACCTAACAATCATAGATGATTGTAAAGTGATTTATCAAGCTTAACGGGGGCTATATTGTTTTAAGAAAGGTCATATGGATTGGGAATCAACACTCAGTTAAAAATCCCCTCCTCCCCCTTTACACGACGATTGTAGAACCTTATATATAAAAACTAAAAAGATTTTACATTCTATAAAAATTGCAGACACTTTTTTGAATTATCTCAATCTACTTTTGTTCATTGTGCATTTCCATTTTAGATGCATACTTTTTTCTTAAAACAAAAATTGAGTTTTCATTTTCCCTTCATCTCGTAAAAATAAAAAGAGATAAAAGGCAAATAGATCAAAACAAAATGAAAATTTTGAAGTTTATGTATGGAAAGATTTTAAAGCAATAACAAATTTTAGTAAAGAAAATCTATTCACACAGAACAAATGAACACAAAAGTTTTGTTATCCAAGTTTGTGAAATTCCACTAGTTCAACCCCAAGAGCTCGGAATTTGATAAGAAAGAGATTTCTCTACACATGTTTTAAAAAGTATATATGCATGCTTGAATTATGTTAAAGATGCAAATGAACTATGGATCCAAACCTTTTAAGGAGAATAACATTAAATTCTCAAGTGAACATGCGGTGGGATATTTACCCTAATCAAACAACCTGCTATTTTGCCCATTTTCAAAAAACTGACCTAATGATCATAGATGATTTTAAAGTGATTTATTATGCGTAATGGGCTATATTTTGGTAAGGAATGAGTTATGGATTGGGAGTCAACACTCAGTTAAAAATCCCTGCTTCCTCGTTTTCCTGATAGAGTCAGAACCTGATATTTAAAAACTAAAAGAGTTAATAATCCCTAAAAATTACAGACACTTTTTGGAATTATCTCTCTCTACATTTGTGCATTGTGCATTTCCATTTAAGATGTATATTTTTTTATTTAATCAAAACCTAAGTTTTCACTTTCCCTTCATCTCGTAAACAAAAAAAGAGATTAAAGGCAAATAGATCACAACAAAATGAAAATTTTAGAGTTTATGTATGGAGAAAATTTAAAGCAATAAAAAATGTAAGTAAAGAAAATTTATTCACACACCACCAATGAACACAAAATTTTTGTTATCCAAGTTTGGGAAATCACACTAGTTCAACCCAAATAGCTCAAAATTTTTTAAGAAAGAGATTTTTCTACACTTGTTTTAAAAAATGGATATGCATGCTTGAAACATCTTATAGATGCAAATGACCTATGGATCCAAACCTTTTAAAGAGAATAACATTAAATTTCGAAGTGAACGTGCGATGGGATATTTATCCGAGTCAAACAAGGCATTATTTTGCCCATTTACAAAAAGATGACCTAACGATCATAGACGATTGTAAAGTAATTTATCATGCATAACGGGCTGTATTTCTGTAAGGAATGAGTTATGGATTGGGAGTCAACACTCAGTTAAAAATCCCCTGCCACCCCCTTCTCCAGACGATTGCAAAACCTGGTATATAAAAACTAAAATGAGTTTACAATCCCTAAATTTTATTGACTCTTTTCGGAATAATCTCTCTCCATTTGTGCATTATGCATTTCCATTTTAGATGTATACTTTTTTCTTAAATCAAAACTTGAGTTTTCACTTTCCCTTCATCTCGTAAACAAAAAAAGAGATAAAAAGCAAAAAGATAACAACAAAATGAAAATTTTAGAGTTTATGTAAGGAAAGAGTTTAAAGTAATAAAAAATGTAAGTAAAGAAAATTTATTCACACACCACAAATGAACACAAAAGTTTTGTTATCCTAGTTTGGGAAATTCCACTAGTTCAACCCCAAGAGCTCGGAATTTTATAAGAAAGAGATTTCTCTACACATGTTTTAAAAATTGGATATGCATGCTTGAATCATGTTAAAGATGCAAATGAACTATGGATCCAAACCTTTAAAGGAGAATAACATTAAATTCTCAAGTGAACATGCGGTCGGATATTTACCCGAGTCAAACAACCCGCTATTTTGCCCATTTTCAAAAAGCGGACCTAACGATCATAGATGATTGTAAAGTGATTTATCATGCTTATCGAGCTATATTTTTGTAAGGAATGACTTAGGATTGGGAGTCAACACTTAGTTAAAAAACCCCCGCCTCCCCATTTTCTCAACGATTGCAGAACCTGATATATAAAAACTAAAAAGAGTTTACAATCCCTAAAAATTACAGACAATTTTTGGAATTATCTCTCTCTACATATGTGAATTGTGCATTTCCATTTTAGATGTATACTTTTTTTCTTAAATCAAAACTTGAGTTTGCACTTTCCCTTCATCTCATTAAAAAAAAAAGAGCGATAAAAGGCACATAGATCAGAACAAAATGAAAATTTTAGAGTTTATGTATGGAAATAATGTAAATCAATAACAAATGTAAGTAAATAAAATTTATTCACACACCACAAATGAACACAAAATTTTTGTTATCCAGGCTTGGGAAATTCCACTAGTTCAACCCTAATAGCTCGGAATTTTATAAGAAGGAGGTTTTTCTACACATGTTTTAGAAAATGGATATGCATACTTGAAACATGTTAAATATGCAAGGGACCTTTGGATCCAAACCTTTTAAGGAGAATAACATTAAATTCCCAAGTGAACATGCGGTCGGATATTTACTCGAGCCAAAAGAGCCATTATTTTGCCTATTTACAAAAAGCTGACCTAATGATTAAAGATGATTGTAAAGTGATTTTTCATGCATAACGGGCTAAATTTTTGAAAGGAATGACTTATGGATTGGGTGTCAACACTCAGTTAAAAATCTGCCTCCTCCCCCTTTTCTTGTTGATTGCAGAACCTGATATATAAATAGTAAAAAGAGTTAACAATCCCTAAAAATTACAGACATTTTTTGGAATTCTCTCTCTAAATTTGTGCATTGTGCATTTTATTTTTAGTTGTATACTTTTTTCTTAAATCAAAACTTGAGTTTTCACTTTCCGTTCATCTCGTAAACAAAAAAAATGATAAAAGGCAAATAGATCACAACAAACTGAAAATTTTAGTGTTTATATATAGAAAGAATTTAAAGCAGTAACACATGTAAGTAAAGAAAATTTATTCACACACAAAAAATGAACACAAAAGTTTTGTTATCCCAGTTTGAGAAATTTCACAAGGTCCACCCTAGTAGCTCGGAATTTTATAAGAGATAGATTTTTCTACACGTGTTTTAAAAAGTGGATATGCATGTTTGAAACATGTTAAAAATGCACATGACCTATGGATCAAAACCTTTTAAATAAAATAACATTAAATTCCCAAGTGAACGTGTAGTGGGATATTTACCCAAGTCAACCAAGCCATTATTTTGCCCTTTTACAAAAAGCTGACCTAGCGATCTTAGATGATTGCAATGGGATGTATCATGCGTAACGGGCTATATTTTTGTAAGGAATGACTTATGGATTTGGAGTCAACACTAAGTAAAAAATCCCCCGCCTCCCCCTTTCCCCGATGATTGTCGAACCAGATATATAAAAACTAAAAAGAGGTTACAATCCCTAAAAATAACATACACTTTTTGGAATTATCTCTCTCTAAATTTGTGCATTGTGCATTTCCATTTTAGATGTATACTTTTTTCTTAAATCAAAACTTGAGGTTTCACATTCCCTTAATCTCGTAAACAAAAAAAGAGATAAAAGACAAATAAATCACAACAAAATGTAAATTTTAGAGTTTATGTATGGAAAAAATTTAAAAGCAATAACAAATATATGTAAAGAAAAATTATTCACACACTACAAATGAGCTCAAAAATTTTGTTATCCAAGTGTAGGAAATTCCACTAGTTCAACCCTAATAGCTCTAAATTTTATTAGAAAGAGATTTTTATACACATGTTTTAAAAAATTGATATGCATGCTTGAAACATGTTAAAGATGCAAATGACCTATGGATCCAAAACTTTTAAAAAGAATAACATTAAATTCCCAAGTGAACGTGCAGTGGGATATTTACCCGAGTCAAACAAGCCATTATTTTGCCCATATACAAAAAGCTGACCTGACGATCATAGATGATCGTAAAGTGTTTTATCATGCGTAACGGGCTATATTTTTGTAAGGAATGACTTATGCATTGGGAGTCAACACTCAGTTAAAACTTCCCCACCTCCCCCTTTTCCCTACGATTGCAGAACCGGATATATAAAAACTAAAAAGAGTTTACAATCCCAAAAAATTATAGACACTTTTTGGAATTATCTCTCTCTACATTTGTGCATTGTTCATTTCCATTTTATATATATACTTTTTTCTTAAATCAAAACTTGAGTATTCACATTCCTTTCATCTCGTAAACAAAGAAAGAGATAAAAGGCAAAAAGATCACAAGAAAATGAAAAATTTAGAGTTTATATATGGAAAGAATTGAAAGTAATAACAAATATAAGTAAAGAAAATTTATTCTCACGCACAAATAAACAAATAGTTTGGTTATCCAAGTTTGGGAAATTCCACTAGTTCAACCCTAATAGCTCGGAATTTTATACGAAAGAAACTTTTCTACACTTGTTTTACAGAATGGATATGCATGCTTGAAACATGTTAAAGATGCAAATGACCTATGGATCCAAACCTTTTAAAGAGAATAACATTAAATACCCAAGTGAACGTGTGGTGGGATATTTACTCTCGTCAAACAAGCCATTATTTTGCTCTTTTACAAAAAGCTGATCTAACGATCATAGATGATTATAAAGGGATTTATCATGCATAACGGGATATATTTTTTTATGGAATGACTTGTGGATTAGGAGTCAACATTCAATTAAAAATCCCCCACCTCCCCCTTTTCCCGACGATTGTCGAACCTTATATATTAAAACTAAAAGAGTTTACAATCCCCAAAAATTACTGACACTTTTTGAAATTACCTCTCTCTAAATTTGTGCATTGTGCATTTCCATTTTAGATGTATACTTTTTTTTTAATCAAAACTTGAGTTTTCACTTTCCCTTCGTCTCATAATAAAAAAAAGAGATAAAAGGCAAGTAGATCACAACAAAATGAAATTTAAGAGTTTATGTATGGAAAGAATTTAAAGCAATAAAAAATATAAGTAAAGAAAATTTATTCTCACACCACAAATGAACTCAAAAGTTTTATTATCCCAGTTCGGGAAATTCCTCTAGTTCAACCCTAATAGTTTGGAATTTTATAAGGAAGAGATTTTTCTACACATTTTTAAAAAATGGATATGAATGCTTGAAACATGTTAAAGATTGAAATGACCTTTGGATCCAAACCATTAAAAGAGAATAACATTAAATTCTCAAGTGAACGTGCGGAGGGATATTTACCCGAGTCAAACAAGCCATTATTTTGCCCATTTACAAAAAGCTGACCTAACGATCATTGATGATTGTAAAGTGATTTATCATGCGTAATGGGCTATATTTTTGTAAGGAATTACTTATAGATTAGGATTCAATACTCAGTTAAAAATCCCCCGCCTCCTTTTTCCGACGATTGCAGAATATGATATATAAAAACTAAAAAGAGTTTACAATCCCTAATTATTACAGACACTTTTTGGAATTATCTCTCTCTGCATTTTGTGCATTGTGGATTTCCATTTTAGATTTATACTTTTTTCTTAAATAAAAGCTTGAGTTTTCACATTCCTTTCATCTCGCAAACAAAAAAAGAGATAAAAGGAAAAATAGATCACAACAAAATGAAAATTTTAGAGTTTATGTTTGGAAATAATTTAGAGCAATAACAAATGTTAATAATGAAAATTTATTCACACACCACAAATGAACACAAAAGCTTTGTTATCTAAGTTTGGGAAATTTCACTAGTTCAAACCGTATAGCTCGGAATTTTATATGAAAGACATTTTTCTACACTTATTTTAAAAAATGGATGTACATACTTGAAACATGTTAAAGATGCAAATGACCTTTGGATCAAAACCTTTTAAAGAGAATAACATTAAATTCCCAAGTAAACTTGCGGTAGGATATTTACCCTAGTCAAACAAGCCATTATTTTGCCCTTTTACAAAAAGTTGACCTAATGATCATAGATGATTGTAATGTGATTTATCATGTGTAACGGGCTATATTTTTTTAGGGAATCACTTATGGATTGGAAGACAACACTCAGTTAAAAAGCCCCCGCCTCCCCCTTTTTCCAACGATTGTAGAACCTGATATATAAAAACTAAAAAGAGTTTAAATTCCCCAAAAATTACAGATTCTATTTGGAATTATCTCTCTCTACATTTGTGCATTGTGCATTTCCTTTTTAGATGTATACTTTTTTCTGAATTCAAAACTTGAGTTTCCACTTTCCCTTCATCTCGTAATAAAAAAGAGATAAAAGGCAAATATATCACAACAAAATTGAAATTTTAGAGTTTATGTATGGAAAGAATTTAAATCAATAACAAATGTAAGTAAATAAAATTTATTCACACACGACAAATGAACTAAGAAGTTTTGTTATCCCAGTTTGGGAAACTCTACTAGTTGAACCCTAATAGCTCGGAATTTCATAAGAATGAGTTTTTTTTAGACATGTTTTAAAAAATGGATATGCATGCTTGAAACATGTTAAAGATGCAAATGACCTATGGATCATAACCTTTTAAAGAGAATAACATTAAATTCTCAAGTGAACATGCGAAGGGATATTTACACGAGTCAAACAAGCCATTATTTTGCCCATTTACAAAAAGCTGACCTAACTATCATAGATTATTGTAAAGTGATTTATCATGGGTAACGGGCTATATTTTTTTAAGGAATTGCTTATAGATTGGGAGTCATCACTCAGTTTAAAATGTCACGCCTCCCCCTTTTCCCGAAGATTGCAGAACCTGATATATAAAAACTAAAAAGAGTTTACAATCCCTAAATATTACTGACAATTTTTGGAATTATCTCTCTCTAAATTTGTGCATTGTGCATTTCCATTCCAGATGTATACTTTTTTCTTAAATCAAAACTTGAGTTTTCACTTTCCCTTCATCTTGTATAAAAAAGAAGTGATAAAAGGCAAATAGATCACAAGAAACTGAAAATTTTAGAGTTTATATATGGAAAGAATTTAAAGTAATAACAAATGTAAGTAAAGAAAATTTATACACACACCACATTTGAACACAAAAGTTTTGCTATCCAAGTTTGGGAAATTACACTAGTTCAACCATAATAACTCAGAATTTTATAAGAAAGAGATTTTTCTACACATGTTTTAAAAAATGGATATGCATGCATAAAACATGATAAAGATACACGTGACCTATAGATCCAAACCTTTTAAAAAGAATAAGTTCAAAATTCCCAAGTGAACGTGCGGTGGGATATTTACCCGAGTCAACCAAGCCATTATTTTGCCCATTAACGAAAAGTTGATCTAACAATTATAGAAGATTGTATAGTGATTTACAATGCGTAATGGGCTATATTTTTTTAAGGAATGACTTATGGATTGGGAGTCAAGACTTAGTTAAAAATTCCGAGTTTCCCCCTTTTCCCGACGATTGCAGAACCTGATATATAAAAGCTAAAAAGTGTTTACAATCCTTAAAAATTACGGACACCTTTTGGAATTCTCTCTCTCTAAATTTGTGTATTTTGCATTTAAATTTTAGATGTAAACTTTTTTATTAAATCAAAACTTGAGTTTTCACTTTCCCTTCATCTCGAAAAGAAAAAAAGTTACTAAAGGCAAATAGATCACAACAAAATGAAAATTTTAGAGTTTATATATGGAAATAATTTAAAGCAATAACAAATGTAAGTATAGAAAATTTTTTCACACACCACTAATGAACACAAAAGTTTTTTTATGCAAGTTTGGGAAATTCCACTAGTTCAACTCCAATAATTGGGAATTTTATAAGAAAGAGAATTTTCTATACATGTTTTAAAAATGGATATGCAAGCTTTAAACATGTTAAAGATGCACATGACCTATGGATCCAAACCTTTTAAAGAGAATAACATTAAATTCCCAAGTGAACGTGGGGTGTGATATTTACCCGAGCCAACCAAGCCATTATTTTGTCCATTTACAAAAAGCTGACCTAACGATCATAGATGATTGTAAAGTGATTTATCATGTGTAATGGGCTATATTTATTTAAGGAATGATTTATGGATTGGGAGTCAACATTCAGTGAAAAATCCCCCGCCTCCCCCTTTTCCCTACGATTGCAGAACCTGATAAATAGAAACTAAAAAGAGTTTACAATCCCTAAAAATTACAGAAACCTTTCGGAATTATCTCTCTCTACATTTATGCATTGTGAATTTCCATTTTAGAAGTATAATTTTTTCTGAAATCAAAACTTGAGTTATAACTTTCCCTTCATCTCGTAAACAAAAAAAGAGAAAAGGTAAATAGATCAGAATAAAATGAAAATTTTAGAGTTTTTGTTTGGAAAGAATTTAAATCAATAACAAATGTAAGTAAAGAAAAATAATTCACACACTACAAATGAACAAAAAAGTTTTGTTATCCAAATTTTGGAAATTCCACTAGTTCAACCCTAATAGTTCGGAATTTTATAAGAAAGAGATTTTTCTACACATGTTTTAAAAAGTAGATATGCATGCTTGAAACATGTAAAATCTGAAAATGACCTATGGATCCAATCCTTTTATAGAGAATAACATTAAATTCCTAAGTGAACGTGCGGTAGAATATTTACCTGTGTAACAAGCCATTATTTTGCCCATTTACAAAAAGCAGACCTAATGATCCTAGATGATTGTAAAGTGTTTGATCATGCGTAACAGGCTATATTTTTGTAAGGAAAGAATTATAGATTGGGAGTCAACACTCAGTTAAAAATTGCTCGCCTCCCGCTTTTCTAGAGGATTGCAGAACCTGATATATGAAAACTAAAAAGAGTTAACAATCCCGAAAAATTACAAACACTTTTTGGTATTATCTCTTTCTACATTGGTGCATTGCGCATTTCCATTTTAGATTGATACTTTTTTCTTAAATCAAAACTTGAGTTTTCACACTTCTTTCATCTCGCAAACAAAAAAAGAGATAAAAGGCAAAAAGATCACAAAAAAATGAAAATTTTAGAGTTTATGTATGAAAAGAATTTAAAGCACTAACAAATGTAAGTAAAAAAATTTTTCACACATGACAAAAGAACACAAAAGTTTTGTTATCCAAGTATGAAAAATTCCACTAGTTCAACCCTAACAGCTAGGAATTTTATGAGAAAATATATTTTTCTACACATATTTTAAAAAATGGATATACTTGCTTGAAACATGTTAAAGATGCAAATGACTTATGGATCCAAACCTTTTATAGAGAATAACATTAAATTCCCAAGTGAACGTGCGGTAGAATATTTACTTGAGTCAAACAAGCCATTATTTTGCCCATTTACAAAAAGCTGACCTAATGATCATAGATGATTGTAAAGTGATTTATCATGCATAATGGACTATATTTTTTTAAGGAATGACTTAAGGATTGCGAGCCAACACTTAGTTAAAAATCCCCACCTCCCCCTTTTCCCGACGATTCCAGAACTTGATATATAAAAACTAAAAAGAGTTTACAATCCCTAAAAACTACAGACACCTTTTGGAATTATCACTCTCTACATCTGTGCATTGTGCATTTCCTTTTTAGATGTTTACTTTTTTATTAAATCAAGAATTGTGTTTCCACTTTCCCTTCTTCTCGTAAACAGAAAAAGTGATAAAAGGCAAATAGATCACTACAAAATGAAAATTTTAGAGTTTATATATGGATAGAATTTAAAGCAACAAAAAATGGAAGTAAAGAAAATTTATTCACACACTACAAATGAACGCAAAAGTTTTGTTATCAATGTCTAGCAAATTCTACTAGTTCAACCCTAATAGCTTGGAATTTTATAAGAAAGAGATTTTTCAACTCATGTTTTAAAAAATGGATATGCATGCTTGAAACATGTTAAAGATGCAAGTGACCTTTGGATCCCAGCCTTTTAAAGACAATCACATTAAATTCCCAAGTGAACGTGCGGTGGGCTATTTACCCGAGCCAAAGAATCCATTATTTTGCCCATTTACAAAAAGCTGATCTAACGATCATAGATGATTGTAAAGTGATTTATCATGTATAACGGGCTATATTCTTTTAATTAATGACTTATGGATTGGGAGTCAACACTCAGTTAAAAATCCTCCGCCTCCCCCTTTTCCCGACGATTGCAGAACCTGATATATAAAGACTAAAAATAGTTTACAATCCCTAAAAATTACAGACACTATTTGGAATTACCTCTCTATACATTGTGCATTGAGCATTTCCATTTCATATGTATACTTTTTTCTGAAATAAAAACTTGAGTTTTCACTTTCCCTTCATCTCGAAAACAAAAAAAGAGATAAAAGGCAAATAGAACACAATGAAATGAAACATTTTGACTTTATTTATGGAACAAATTTAAAGCAATAAAAAATATAAGTAAATAAAATTTATTCACACATCAAATGAACACAAAAGTTTTGTTATCCAAGTTTGAAAAATTCCACTAGTTCAACCTTAATAGCTCGGAATTTGATAAGAAAGAGATTTTTCCACACATGTTTTAAAAAATGGATATGCATGCTTGTAACATGTTAAAGATGCAAATGACCTATGGATCCCAAACCTTTTAAAGAGAATAACATTAAATTCCCAAGTGACCGTGTGGTGGCATATTTACCTGAGTCATAGAAGCCATTATTTTTCCCATTTTCAAGAAGCTTACCTAACGATCATAGATGATTGAAAAGTGATTTATCATGCGTAACGGGCCATACTTATGGATTGGGAGTCAACACTTTGTTAACAATCCCTCGCCTCCCCCTTCTCCAGGCGATTCTAGAAACTGATATATAAAAACTAAAAAGAGTTTACTATCCCAAAAAATTATAGACACTGTTTGGAATTATCTCTCTCTATATTTGTGCATTGTGAATTTCCATTTTAGATGTACACTTTTTTCTTAAATCAAAATTTGAGTTTTTACTTTCCCTTCATCTCGGAAACAAAAAAAGAGATAAATGGAAAATATATCACAGCAAATTGAAATTTTTAGACTTTATGTATGGAAAGAATTTAAAGCAATAACAAATGTAAGTAAAGAAAATTTACTCACAGACCACAAATGAACACAAAAGTTTTGTAATCCAAGTTTGGGAAATTCCACTAGTTCAACCCTAATAGCTCGAAATTTTATAAGAAAGCGATTTTTCTTCACATGTTTTAAAAAATTGATATGCAAGGTTAAGACATGTTAAAGATGCAATTGACCTATGGATCCAAACCATTTAAAGAGAAAAACATGAAATTCCCAAGTGAACGTGCAGTGGGTTATTTACACAAGTCAAACAAGCCATTATTTAGCCCATTTACAAAAAGCTGACCTAACAAACATAGATGATTGTAAAGTGATTTATCATGCATAACGGGCTATATTTTTGTAAGGAATTACTTATAGATTGGTATTCAATACTCAGTTAAAAATCCCCCGCCTCCACTTTTTCCCGATGATTACAGAACATGATATATAAAAACGAAAAAGAGGTTACAATCCCTAATTATTACATACACTTTTTGGAATTATCTCTCTCTACATTTGCTCATTGTGCATTTCCATTTTAGATGTATACTTTTTTCTTAAATAAAAGCTTGAGTTTTCACATTCCTTTCATCTCGTAAACAAAAAAAGAAATAAAAGGAATATTAGATCACAACAAAATGAAAATTTTAGAGTTTATGTTTGGAAAGACTTTAAAGCAATGACAAATGTTAGTAATGAAAAATTATTCACACACCACAAATGAACACAAAAGCTTTGTTATCCAAGTTTGGGAAATTTCACTAGTTCAAACCTTATAGCTCGGAATTTTATATGATCATTTTTCTACACTTGTTTTAAAAAATGGATATACATACTTGAAACATGTTAAAGATGCACATGACCTATGGATCTAAACCTTTTAAAGAGAATAAAATTAAATTCCGAAGTGAACTTGCGGTGGGATATTTACCCTAGTCAAACAAGCCATTATTTTACCCTTTTACAAAAAGCTGACCCAACGATCATAGATGATTGTAAAGTGATGTATCATGCGTAATGGGCAATATGTTTTTAGGGAATCACTTATGGATTGGGAGTCAACACTCAATTAAAAATCCCCCTCCTCCCCCTTTTCCCAACAATTGTAGAACCTGATATACAAAAACTAAAAAGAGTTTAAATTTCCCAAAAATTACAGATTCTATTTAGAATTATCTCTCTCTACATTTTTTCATTGTGCATTTCCCTTTTAGATGTATACTTTTTTCTTCAATCAAAACTTGAGTTTTAACTTTGCCTTCATCTCTTAATAAAAAAAAGAGATGAAAGGCAAATATATCACAACAAAATTGAAATTTTAGAGTTTATATAAGGAAATAATTTAAAGCAATAAAAAATGTATGTAAATAAAATTTATTCACACACGAAAAATGAACAAAAAAGTTTTATTATCCCAGTTTGGGAAATTCTACTAGTTGAACCCTAATAGCTGGGAATTTCATAAGAAAGAGATTTTTCAACACATGTTTTAAAAAATGGATATGCATGCTTGAAACATGTTAAAGAAGCAAATTACCTATAGATCATAACCTTTTAAAGAGAATAACATTAAATTCTCAAGTGAACATGCGAAAGGATATTTACACGAGTCAAACAAGCAATTATTTTGCCCATTTACAAAAAGCTGACCTAACTATCATAGATGATTTTAAAGTGATTTATCATGCGTAACGGTCTATATTTTTGTAAGGAATTGCTTATAGATTGGGAGTCAACACTCAGTTTAAAATGTCACGCCTCCCCCTTTTCCCGACGATTGCAAAACCTGATATATAAAAACTAAAAAGAGTTTACAATCCCTAAAAATTACAGACACTTTTTGGAATTATCTCTCTCTAAATTTTTGCATTGTGCATTTCCATTTTAGATGCATACTTCTTTCTTAAATCAAAACTTCAGTTTTCACTTTCCCTTCATCTCGTAAAAAAAAGAAGTGATAAAAGGCAAATAGATCCCAAGAAACTGAAAATTTTAGAGTGTATATATGGAAAGAATTTAAATCAATAAGAAATGTAAGTAAATAAAATTTATTCACACACCACAATGAACACAAAAGTTTTGCTATCCAAGTTTGGAAAATTCCACTAGTTCAACCCTAATAACTCAAAATTTTATAAGAAAGAGATTTTTCCACACTTGTTTTAAAAAATGGATATGCATGCATTAAACATGATAAAGATACACGTGACCTATAGATCCAAACCTTTTAAAAAGAATAACTTCAAAATTCCCAAGTGAACGTGAGGTGGGATATTTACCCGAGTCAACCAAGCCATTATTTTGCCCATTTACGAAAAGTTGACCTAACGATCATAGATGATTGTATAGTGATTTATAATGCGTAATGGGCTTTATTTTTTTAAAGGAATGACTTATGAATTGGGAGTGAAGACTTCATAAAAATTCCCAGCCTCCCCCTTTTCCCGACGATTACAGAACCTGATATATAAAAGCTAAAAAGAGTTTACAATCCTTAAAAATTACAGACACCTTTTGGAATTCTCTCTCTCTACATTTGTGCATTCTACATTTCCATTTTAGATATATATTTTTTTATTAAATCAAAACTTGAGTTTTCACTTTGCCTTCATCTCGTAAACAAAAAAAGTGACAAAAGGCAAATAGATCACAACAAACTGAAAATTTTTGAGTTTATATATGGAAATAATTTAAAGCAATAACAAATATAAGTAAATAAAATTTATTCACACACCACTAATGAACACAAAAGTTTTTTTATCCAAGTTTGGGAAATTCCACTAGTTCAACCCTAATAACTAGGAATTTCATAAGAAAGAAATTTTTCTATACATGTTTTAAAAATGGATATGCATGCTTGAAACATGTTAAAGATGCACAGGACCTATGGATCCAATCCTTTTAAAGAGAATAACATTAAATTCCCAAGTGAACGTGGGGTTTGATATTTACCTGAGTCAACCAAGCCATTATTTTGCCCATTTACAAAAAGCTGACTTAACGATCATAGATGTTTGTAAAGTGATTTATCATGTGTAACGGGATATATTTTTTTAAGGAATGGCTTATGGATTGGGAGTCAACATTCAGTAAAAAATCCCCTGCCTCCCCCTTTTCCCTACAATTGCAGAACCTGATAAATAAAAACTAAAAAGAGTTTACAATCTCTAAAAATTACAGAAACCTTTCGGAATTATGTCTCTATACATTTATGCATTATGAATTTCCATTTTAGAAGTATAATTTTTTCTGAAATCAAAACTTGAGTTTTCACTTTCCCTTCATCTCATAAACAAAAAAAGAGATAAAAGGCAAATAGATCACAATAAAATGAAAATTTTAGAGTTTATGTTTGGAAAGAATTTAAATCAATAACAAATGTAAGTAAAGAAAATTAATTCACACACTACAAATGAACAAAAAAGTTTTGTTATCTAAATTTTGGAAATTCCACTAGTTCAACCCCAATAGTACGGAATTTTATAAGAAAGAAATTTTTCTACGCATGTTTTAAAAAATAGATATGCATGCTAGAAACATGTAAAATCTGAAAATGACCTATGGATCCAATCCTTTTATAGAGAATAACATTAAATTCCTAACTGAACGTGCGATGGAATATTTACCTGTGTAATAAGCCATTATTTTGCCCATTTACAAAAAGCTGACCTAATGATCATAGATGATTGTAAAGTGTTTGATCTTGTGTAACGGGCTATATTTTTGTAAGGAAAGAATTATGGATTGGGAGTCAACACTCAGTTAAAAATCCCTCACCTCCCCCTTTTCTAGACGATTGCAGAACCTGATATATAAAAACTAAAAAGTGTTTACAATCCCGGAAAATTACAGACACTTTTTGGAATTATCTCTTTCTACATTGGTGCATTGTGCATTCCATTTTAGATTGATACTTTTTCTTAAATCAAAACTTGAGTTTTCACTTTCCCTTCATCTTGCAAACAAAAAAAGAGATAAAAGGCAAATAGATCACAACAAAATGAAAATTTTAGAGTTTATGTATGAAAAGAATTTAAAGCACTAACAAATGTAAGTAAAGAAAATTTTCACACATGACGAAAGAACACAAAAGTTTTTTTATCCAATTATGGGAAATTCCACTAGTTCAACCCTAACAGCTAGAAATGTTATAAGAAAAGAGATTTTTCTACACATGTTTTAAAAAATGGATATACTTGCTTGAAACATGTTAAAGATGCAAATGACTTATGGATCCAAACCTTTTACAGAGAATAACATTAAATTCCCAAGTGAACGTGTGGTGGGATATTTACCTGAGTCAAACAAGCCATTATTTTGCCCATTTACAAAAAGCTGACCTAATGATCATAGATGATTGAAAAGTGATTTATCATGCATAACGGGCTATATTTTTTTAAGGAGTGAATTAAGGATTGCGAGCCAACACTCAGTTAAAAATCCCCACCTCCCCCTTTTCCCGACGATTCCAGAACCTGATATATAAAAACTAAAAAGAGTTTACAATCCCTAAAAACTACACACACTTTTTGGAATTATCTCTCTCTACATTTGTGCATTGTGCATTTCCTTTTTAGATGTATAATTTTTTATTAAAAAGCGAGAAAAGGCAAATAGATCACTACAAAATAAAAATTTTAGAGTTTATGTATGGATAGAATTTAAAGCAATAAAAAATGGAAGTAAAGAAAATTTATTCACATACCACCAATGAACACAAAAATTTTGTTATCAATGTCTGAGAAATTCCACTAGTTCAACACTAATAGCTCGGAAGTTTATAAGAAAGAGATTTTTCTACTCATGTTTTAAAAAATGGATACGCATGCTTGAAACATGTTAAAGATGCAAGTGACCTATGGATCCCAACCTTTTAAAGAGAGTAACATTAAATTCCCAAGTGAACATGCGGTGGGCTATTTACCCGTGCCAAACAATCCATTATTTTGCCCATTTACAAAAAGCTGATCTAACGATCATAGATGATTGTAAAGTGATTTATCATGCATAATGGGCTATATTCTTGTAATTAATGACTTATGGATTGGGAGTCAACACTTAGTTAAAAATCCCCCGCCTCCCCCTTTTCCCGACGATTGCAAAACCTGATATATAAAAACTAAAAAGAGTTTACAATCCCTAAAAATTACAAAAACTTTTTGGAATTATCTCACTCTACATTGCTCATTGTGCATTTCCATTTCATATGTATACTTTTTTCTGAAATAAAAACTTGAGTTTTCACTTTCCCTTCTTCTCGAAAACAAAAAAATAAATAAAAGGAAAATAGATCACAACAAAATGAAACATTTTGATTTTATGTATGGAACAAATTTAAAGCAATAACAAATATACGTAAAGAAAATTTATTCACACATCAAATGAACACAAAAGTTTTGTTATCCAAGTTTGGGACATTCCACTAGTTCAACATTAATTGCTCGAAATTTTATCAGAAAGAGATTTTTCTACACATGTTTTAAAAAATGGATATGCACGCTTGTAACTTGTTAAAGATGCAAATGACCCATGGATCCCAACCTTTTAAAGAGAATAACATTAAATTCCCAGGTGAATGTGTGGTGGGATATTTACCTGAGTCATACAGGCCATTATTTTACCCATTTACAAATAGCTGACCTAACGATCATAGATGATTGAAAAGTGATTTATCATGCGTAACGGGCTATATTTTTTTAGGTAATGACTTATGGATTGGGAGTAAACACTTAGTTAAAAATCCCCCGCCTCCCCCTTTTCCCGACGATTGCAGAAACTGATATATAAAAACTAAAAAGAGTTTACTATCCCTAAAAATTATAGACACTGTTTGGAATTATCTCTCTTTATATTTCTGCATTGTGCATTTCCATTTTAAATGTACACTTTTTTCTTAAATCAAAATTTGAGTTTTTACTTTCCCTTCATCTCGGAAACAAAAAAAAGAAATAAATGGAAAATATATCACAACAAATTGAAAATTTTAGAGTTTATGTATGAAAAGAATTTTAAAAAATAACAAATGTAAGTAAAGAAAATTTATTCACGCACCACAAATGAACACAAAATTTTTATGATCCAAGTTTGGGAAATTCCACTAGTTCAATCCTAATAGCTCGGAATTTTATAAGAAACAAATTTTTCTACACATGTTTTAAAAAATTGATATGCATGCTTGAGACATGTTAAAGATGCAATTGACCTAAGGATCCAAACCATTTAAAGAGAATAACGTTAAATTCCCAAGTGAACGTGCAGTGGGATATTTACTCGAGTCAAACAAGCTATTATTTAGCCCATTTACAAAAAGCTGACCTAACAAACATAGATGATTGTAGAGTGATTTGTCATGCATAACAGTCTATATTTTGGTAAGGAATGACTTATGGATTGGGAGTCAACACTCAGTTAAAAATCCCCCGCTTCCCCCTTTTCCCGACGATTGCATAACCTAATCTATTAAAACTAAAAAGAGTTTATCTCTCTGTACATTTGTGCATTGTGGATTCCTGTTTTAGATGTATTCTTTCTTCTTAAATCAAAACTTGATTTTTCACTTTCCCTTCATCTCGAAAAAAAAAGAGATAAAAGGCAAATAGATAACAACAAAATGAAATTTTTTTAGTTTATGTATGGAAGAATTTAAAGCAAAAAAAATGTAAGTAAAGAAAATTTATTCACACACCCTAAATGAAGACAAAAGTTTTGTTATTCAAGTTTGGGAAATTCCACTAGTTCAACCCTAATATCTCGAAATTTTATAAGAAGTAGATTTTTCTACACATGTTTTAAACAATGGACATGCATGCTTGATACATTTTAAAGAGGCAAATGACCTTTGGATCGAAACCTTTTAAAGAGAATAACATTAAATTCTCAAGTTAATGTGCGATGGGATATTTATCCGAGTCAAACAAACCATTACTTTGCCCTTTTACAAAATGCTGACCTAGCGATCATTGATGATTGTAAAGTGATTTATCATGAAGAACGTGCTATATTTTTTTAAGGAATGACTTATTGATTGGGAGTCAACTCTCAGTTGAAAATCCCCCGACTCCGCCCGCCTCCCCACGATTGCAGAACCTGATAGATAAAAACTTAGATGAGTTTACAATCCCTAAAAATTACACACACTTTTTTGAATTATCTCTCTCTACATTTGTGCATTGTGCATTTCCATTTTAGATGTATACTTTTTTCTTAAATCCAAATTTGAGTTTTCACTTTCCCTTCATCTCTTAAACAAAAAAAGAGATAAAACGCAAATAAATTACAACAATATAAAAATTTTGGAGTTTATGTATGGCAAGAATTTAAAGCAATAAAAAATGTAAGTAAAGAAAATTTATTCACACACCACAAATGAACACAAGTTTTGTTATCCAAATTTGGGAAATTCCTCTTGTTCAACCCTAATAACTCGGAATTTTATAAGATAGAGATCTTTGTACACACGTTTTAAAAAATGTTAAATATGCAAATGAGCTATGGATCCAAACCTTTTAAAGAGAATAGCATTAAATTCCCAAGTGAACGTGCGGTGGGATATTTACCTGAGTCAAACAAGCCATTATTTTGCCTATTTACAAAAAGCTAACCTAATGATCATAGATGATTGTAAAGTGATTTATCATGTATAACGGGCTAAATTTTGGTCAGAAATGACTTATGGATTATGGGTCAACACTCAGTTAAAAATCCCTCGCCCCCCCTTTTCTCGACAATTGCAGAACCTGATATATAAAAACTAAAAAGATTTTACAATCCCTAAACATTACAGACACTTTTTGGATTTATGTCTCCGTACATTTGTTGAATGTGAATTTCTATTTTAGATGTATACTTTTTTCTCACTTTCCCTTCATCTCGTAAACAAAAAAAGAGATAAAAGGAAAATATATCACAACAAAATGAAAATTTTTGAGTTTATGTATGGAAAATATTTAAAGCAATAAAATGTAAGTAAAGAAAATTTATTCACACACCAAAAATGAACACAAAAGTTTTGTTATCCAAGTTTTGGAAATACCTCCACTTAAACCCTAATGGGTCGCAATTTTAAAAGAAAGAGATTTTTCTACACATGTTTATAAAAATGGATATGTATGCTTGAAACATGTTAAAGAAGGAAATGTCCTATGGATCCAAACCTTTTAAAGAGATTAACATTAAATTCCTAAGTGAACGTGCGAAGGGTATTTACTCGAGTCACACATGCCATTATTTAGCTCATATACATGAAACTGACCTAACGATCATAAATCATTGTAAAGTGATTTATCATGCGTAACAGGCTATATTTAGGAAAGGAATGACTAATGCATTGTGTGTCAACACTCAGTTAAAAGTCTCCCGCCTCCCTCTTTTCCCGACAATTGTAGAACTTGAAATATAAAAACTAAAAAGAGTTTACAATCCCAAAAAATTACAGACACTTTTGGAATTATCTCTCTCTACATTTTTACATTGGGCATGTCCATTTTAGAAGTATAATTTTTTCTTAAATCAAAACTTGATTTTTCACTTTCCCTTCATCTCGTAAACAAAAAATGAGATAAAAGGCCTATAGATCACAACAAAATGAAATTTTTTTAGATTATGTATGGAAAGAATTTAATCCAATAACAAATGTAAGTAAAGAAAATTTATTCACACACCACAAATGATTACAAAAGTTTTGCTATCCAAGTTTGGGAAATTCCAGTAGTTCAATCCTAATAGCTAAAAATTTTATAAGAACGAGATTTTTCTACACATATTTTAAAAAATGGATATGCATGCTTGAGACATGTTAAACATCCAAATGACCTATGGATCGAAACCTTTTTAAGAGAATAACATTAAATTCCCAAGTGAACGTGCGGTGGGATATTTACCTGAGTCAAACAAGCCATTATTTAGCCCATTTACAAAAAACTGACCTAACGATCATAGATGATTGTAAAGTGATTTATCATGCGTAAAGGGCTATATTTTGGGAAGGAATGACTTATGGATTGGGAGTCAACACTTACTTAAAATTCACCTGCCTCCCCCTTTTTTCCCGACGATTGCAGAACATGATATATAAAAACTTAGAAGAGTTTAAAATTCCAAAAAATAACAGACACTTTTTGGAATTATCTCTCTCTACATTTGTGCATTGTTCGTTTCTATTGTAGATGTATTCTTTTTTCTTCAATCAAAACTTGATTTTTCACTTTCCCTTCATCTCGTAAACAAAAAAAGAGATAAAAGGCAAATAAATCACTACAAAATAAAACTTTTAGAGTTTATGTATAGAAAGAATTTTAAGCAATAAAAAATGTAAGTAAAGAAAATTTGTTCGTACACTACAAATGAACACGAAAGTTTAGTTAGCCAAGTTTGGGAAATTCCACTAGTTCGACCATAGCTCCAAATTTTATAAGAAAGAGATTTTTCTACACATGTTTTAAAAAATGTTAAATATGCAAATGACCTATGGATCCAAACCTTCTAAAGAGAATAACATTAAATTCCCAATTGAACGTACGGGAGGGTATTTACCCAAATCAAACGTGCCATTATTTAGCCCATTTACAAGAAACAGACCTAACGATCATAAATCATTGTAAAGTGATTTATCATGCGTAACACGCTATATTTAGGAAAGGAGTGACTAATGGATTGGGTGTCAACACTCAGTTAAAAGTCTCCCGCCTCCCTCTTTTCCCCACATTGCAAAACCTGATATATAAAAACTAAAAAGAGTTTACAATCCCAAAAAATTATAGACACTTTTTTGGAATTATCTGTCTCTACATTTGTGCCTTGGGCATTTCCATTTTAGATGTATAATTTTTTCTTAAACCAAAACTTGAGTTTTCACTTTCCCTTCATCTCGTAAACAAAAAATGAGATAAAAGGCCTATAGATCACACCAAAATGAAAGTTTTTTAGTTTATGTATGGAAAGAATTCAAACCAATAACAAATGTAAGTAAAGTAAATTTATTCACAGACCAAAAATGAATACAAAAGTTTTGCTATCAAAGTTTGGGAAATTCCACTAGTTCAACCCTAATAGCTAAAAATTTTATAGGAAAGAGATTTGTCTACACATGTTTTGAAAAATGGATATGCATGCTTGAGACATCTTAAACATGCAAATGACCTATGGGTCCAAACCTTTTTAAGAGAATAACATTAAATTCCCATGTGAACGTGTGGTGGGACATTTACCCGAGTCAAACAAGCCATTATTTAGCCCATTTACAAAAAGATTGACCTAACGATCATAGATGATTGTAAAGTGATTTATCATGCGTCAAGGGCTATATTGTAGGAAGGACTGACTTATTGATTGGGCGTCAAGACTTAATTAAAATTCCGCTGTCTCTCCCTTTTTTCCCGACGATTGCAGAACTTGATTTATAAAAACTTAGAAGAGTTTATAATTCCAAAAAATAACACACTTTTTAGAATTATCTCTCTTTACATTTGTGCATTGTGTATTTCCATTGTAGATGTATTCTTTTTTCTTAAATCAAAACTTGAGTTTTCACTTTCCCTTCATTTCATAAACAAAAAAAAAGATAAAAGGTAAATGAATCACTATAAAATAAAAATTTTAGAGTTTATCTATGGAAAGAATTTTAAGCAATAAAAAATGTAAGTAAAGAAAATTTATTCACACACCACAAATGAACACAAAAGTTTAGTTAACCAAGTTTGGGAAATTCCACTAGTTTGACCATAATACCTCAGAATTTTAAGAAAAAGATTTTTCTACACATGTTTTAAAAAATGATCAATATGCAAATGACCTATGGATCTAAACCTTTTAAAGAGAATAACATTAAATTACCAAGTGAACGTACGGAGGGTATTTAGTCGAGTCAAACATGCCATTATTTAGGCCATTTACATGAAACAGACCTAACGATCATAAATCATTGTAAAGTGATTTATCATGCGTAACAGGCTATATTCTAGAAAGGAATGACTAATGGATTAGGTGTCAACACTCAGTTAAAAGTCTCCCGCCTCCCTCTTTTCCCGACAATTGCAGAACCTGATATATAAAAACAAAAAAGAGTTCACAATCCCAAAAAATTATAGACACTTTTTTGGAATTATGTCTCTCTACATTTGTGCATTGGGCATTTCCATTTTAGATGTATAATTTTTTCTTAAATCAAAACTTGAGTTTTCACTTTCTCTTCATCTCGTAAACAATAAATGAGATAAAAGACCTAAAGATCACAAAAAAATGAAAATTTTTTAGTTAATGTATGGAAAGAATTTAAACCAATAATAAAAGTAAGTAAATAAAATTTATTCACACACCACAAATGAATACAAAATTTTTGCTATCAGAGTTTGGGAAATTCCACTAGTTCCACCCTAATAGCTAAAAATTTTATAAGAAAGAGATTTTTCTACACATGTTTTAAAAAATAGATATGCATGCTTGAGACATGTTAAACATGCAAATGACCTATGGATCCAAACCTTTTTAAGCGAATAACATTAAATTCCCAAGTGAACGTGCGGTGGGATATTTACCCGAGTCAAACAAGCCATTATTTAGCCCATTTACAAAAAGATTGACCTAACGATCATAGATGATTGTAAAGTGATTTATCATTCATAAAGGGCTATATTGTAGGAAGGAATGACTTATGGATTTGGAGTCAACACTTAGTTAAAATTCCCCACCCTCCCCCTTTTTTCCCGACGATTGCAGAACCTGATTTATAAAAACTTAAAAGAGTTTACAATTCCAAAAAATAACACACATTTTTTGGAATTATCTCTCTTTACATTTGTGCATTGTGTATTTCCGTTGTAGATGTATTCTTTTTTCTTAAATCAAAATTTGATTTTTAACTTTCCCTTCATCTCGTAAACAAAAAAAGAGATAAAAGACAAATAAATCACTACAAAATAAAACTTTTAGAGTTTATGTATGGAAAGAATTTTAAGCAATCAAAAATATAAGTAAAGAAAATTTTTCACACACAACAAATGAACACAAAAGTTTAGTTAGCCAAGTTTTGAAAATTCCACTAGTTCAACCATAATAGCTCAGAATTTTATAAGAAAGAGATTTTTCTACACATGTTTTAAAATACGTTAAATATGCAAATGACCTATGGATCCAAACCTTTTAAAGAGAATAATATTAAATTCCCAAGTGAACGTACGGAGGGTATTTACCCGAGTCAAACATGCCATTATTTATCCCATTTACATGAAACAGACCTAATGATCATAAATCATTGTAATTTGATTTATCATATGTAACACGCTATATTTAGGAAATAAATGACTTATGTATTGGGTGTCAACACTCAGTTAAAAGTCTCCCGCCTCCCTCTTTTCCCGACAATTGCAGAACCTGATATATAAAAACAAAAAAGAGTTTACAATCCCAAAAAATTACAGACAATTTTTTGGAATTATCACTCTCTACATTTGTGCCTTGGGCATTTCCATTTTAGATGTATAATTATTTCTTAAATCAAAACTTGAGTTTTCTCTTTACCTTCATCTCGCAAAACAAAAAATGAGATAAAAGACCTAAAGATTACAAAAAAATGAAAATTTTTTAGTTTATGTATGGAAAGAATTTAAACAAATAACAAATGTAAGTAAAGAAAATTTGTTCACACACCACAAATGAAAGCAAAAGTTTTTTTATCCAAGTTTGGGAAATTCCTCTAGTTCAACCCTAACAGCTAAAAATTTTATAAGAAAGAGATTTGTCTACACATGTTTTAAAAAATGGATATGCATGCTTGAGACATGTTAAACATGCAAATGACCCATGGATCCAAACCTTTTTAAGAGAATAACATTAAATTCCCAAGTGAACGTGCAGCGGGACATTTACCCGAGTCAAACAAGCCATTATTTAGCCCATTTACAAAAGATTGGTCTAACGATCATAGATGATTGTAAAGTGATTTATCATGCGTAAAGGGCTATATTTTGGGAAGGAATGACTTATGGATTGGGAGTCAACACTTAGTTAAAATTCCCCTGCCTCCCCCTTTTTTCCTGATGATTGTAGAACCTAATATATAAAAACTTAGAAGAGTTTAAAATTCCAAAAAATAACAGACATTTTTTGGAATTATCTCTCTCTACATTTTTGCATTGTGCATTTCCATTGTAGATGTATTCTTTTTTCTTAAATCAAAACTTGAGTTTTCACTTTCCCTTCATGTCGTAAACAAAAAAAGAGATAAAAGGCAAATAAATCACTACAAAATAAAACTTTTAGATTTTATCTATGGAAAGAATTTTAGGCAATAAAAAATGTAAGTAAAGAAAATTTATTCACACACCACAAATGAACACAAAAGATTAGTTAGACAAGTTTGGGAAATTCCACTAGTTCGACTATAATAGCTCAGAATTTTATAAGAAAGAGATTTTTCTACAGATGTTTTAAAAAATGTTAAATATGCAAATGACCTATGGATCCAAACCTTTTAAAGAGGATAACATTAAATTCCCAAGTGAACGTACGGAGGGTATTTACCCGAGTCAAACATGCCATTATTTAGCCCATTTACATGAAACAGACCTAATGATCATAAATCATTGTAATGTGATTTATCATACGTAACACGCTATATTTAGGAAAGAAATGACTTATGGATTGGGTGTTAACACTCAGTTAAAAGTCTCCCGCCTCCCTCTTTTCCCGATAATTGCAAAACCTGATATGTAAAAACTAAAAAGAGTTTAAAATCCCAAAAAATTACAAACACCTTTTTGGAATTATCTCTCTCTACATTTGTGCATTGGGCATTTACATTTTAGATGTATAATTTTTTCTTAAATAAAAACTTGAGTTTTCACTTTCCTTTCATCTCGTAAACGAAAAATGAGATAAAAGGCCTATAGATCACAACAAAATGAAAATTTTTTAGTTTATGTGTGGAAAGAATTTAAACCAATAACAAATGTAAGTAAAGAAAATTTATTCACACACCACAAATGAATATAAAAGTTTTGCTATCCAAGTTTGGGAAATTCCACTAGTTCAACCCTAATAGCTAAAAATTTTATAAGAAAGAGATTTGTCTACACATGTTTTAAAAAATGGATATGCATGCTTGAGACATGTTAAACATGCAAATGACCTATGGATCCAAACCTTTTTAAGAGAATAACATTAAATTCCCAAGTGAACGTGCGGTGGGATATTTACCCAAGTCAAAGAAGCCATTATTTAGCCCATTTAAAAAAAGATTGACCTAACTATCATAGATGATTGTTAAGTGATTTATCATGCGTAAAGGGCTATATTGTTGGAAGGACTGACTTATGGATTGGGAGTCAACACTTAGTTAAAATTCCCCTGCCTCCCCCTTTTTTCCCGACGATTGCAGAACATGATTTATAAAAACTTAGAAGAGTTTACAATTCCAAAAAATAACACACACTTTTTGGAATTATCTCTCTTTACATTTGTGCATTGTGTATTTCCATTGTAGATGTATTCTTTTTTCTTAAATCAAAACTTGAGTTTTCTCTTTCCCTTCATCTCGTAAACAAAAAAAGAGATAAAAGGCAAATAAATCACTAAAAAATAAAAAAATTAGAGTTTATCTATGGAAAGAATTTTAAGCAATAAAAAATGTAAGTAAAGAAAATTTATTCACACACCACAAACGAACACAAATGTTTAGTTAGCCAAGTTTGGGAAATTCCACTAGTTCGACCATAATAGCTCAGAATTTTAAGAAAGAGAATTTTTTACACATGTTTTAAAAATGTTAAATATGCAAATGACCTATGGATCCAAACCTTTTAAAGAGAATAACATTAAATTACCAAGTAAATGTACGGAGGGTATTTACCTAAGTCAGACATGCCATTATTTAGCCCATTTAGATGAAACAAACCTAACGATCATAAATCATTGTAAAGTGATTAATCATGCCTAACAGGCTAGATTTAGGAAAGGAATGACTAATGGATTGGGTGTCAACACTCAGTTAAAAGTCTCCCGCCTCCCTCTTTTCCCGACAATTGCAGAACCTGATATATAAAAACTAAAAAGAGTTCACAATCCCAAAAATTTACAGACACTTTTTTGGAATTATCTCTCTCTACATTTGTGCATTGGGCAATTCCATTTTAGATGTATAATTTTTTCTTAAATCAAAATTTGAGTTTTCACTTTCCCTTCAGCTCGTAAACAAAAAATGAGATAAAAAGCCTATAGATCACAACAAAATGAAAATTTTTTAGTTTATGTATGGAAAGAATTTAAACCAATAAAAAATGTAAGTAAAGAAAATTTATTCACACACCACAAATGAATACAAAAGTTTTGCTATCAGAGTTTGGGAAATTCCACTAGTTACCCCCTAATAGCTAAAATTTTTATAAGAAAATAATTTTTCTACACATGTTTTAAAAAATGGATATGCATGCATGAGACATGTTAAACATGCAAATGACCTATGGATCCAAACCTTTTTAAGAGAATAACATTAAATTCCCAAGTGAACGTGCGGTGGGATATTTACCCGAGTCAAACAAGCCATTATTTAGCCCATTTAAAAAAGATTGACCTAACGATCATATATGATTGTATAGTGATTTATCGTGCGTAAAGGGAAATATTGTAGGGAGGAATGACTTATGGATTGGGAGCCAACAGTTAGTTAAGGCTCCCCTGCCTCCCCCTTTTTTCCCGACTATTGCAAAACCTGATTTATAAAAACTTAGACAAGTTTACAATTCCAAAAAATAAAAAACACTTTTTGGAATAATCTCTCTTTATATTTGTGCATTGTTTATTTCCATTGTAGATGTATTGTTTTTTCTTCTTGAGTTTTCACTTTCGCTTCATCTCATAAACAAAAAAAGATATTAAAGGGAAATAAATCACTACAAAATAAAAATTTTAGAGTTTACCAATGGAAAGAATTTTAAGCAATAAAAAATGTAAGTAAAGAAAATTTATTCACACACCACAAATGAACACAAAAGTTTAGTTAGCAAAGTTTGGGAAATTCCACTAGTTCGACCATAATAGCTCAGAACTTTAAGAAAGAGATTTTTCTACAAATGTTTTAAAAAATTTAAATTTGCAAATGACCTATGGATCCAAACCTTTTACAGAGAATAACATTAAATTACCAAGTGAACGTGCAGAGGGTATTTACCCGAGTCAAACATGCCATTATTTAGCCCATTTACATGAAACATACCTAACGATCATAAATCATTGTAAAGTGATTTATCATGCATAATAGGGTATATTTAGGAAAGGAATGACTAATGGATTGGGTGTCAACACTCAGTTAAAAGTCTCCCGCCTCCCTCTTTTCCCGACAATTGCAGAATCAGATATATAAAAACTAAAAAGAGTTTACAATCGCAAAAAATTACCGACACTTTTTGGAATTATACCTCTCTACATTTGTGCATTGGGCATTTCCATTTTATATGTATAATTTTTTCTTAAATCAAAACTTGAGTTTTCACTTTCCTTCATCTCGTAAACAAAAAATGAGATAAAAGGCCTGTTGATCACAACAAAATAAAAAAATTTTAGTTTATGTATGGAAAGAATTTAAACCCATAACAAATGTAAGTAAAGAAAATTTATTCACACACCACAAATGAATACAAAAGTTTTGCTATCCAAGTTTGGGAAATTCCACTAG
Source organism: Aristolochia californica (assembly GCF_029961685.1). Lineage (NCBI taxonomy): Eukaryota > Viridiplantae > Streptophyta > Magnoliopsida > Piperales > Aristolochiaceae > Aristolochia > Aristolochia californica. The sequence goes on from NW_027181992.1 coordinate 26,246,242, forward strand.
TTCAACCCTAATAGCTAAAAATTTTAAAAGAAAGAGATTTTTCTACACATGTTTTAAAAAAATGGATATGCATGGTTGAGACATGTTAAACACGAAAATGACCTATGGATCCAAACCTTTTTAAGAGAATAACATTAAATTCCCAAGTGAACGTGCGGAGGGATATTTACTCGAGTCAAACAACAAATTATTTAGCCCATTTACAAAAAACTGACCTAACGATAATAGATTATTGTAAAGTGATTTATCATTCGTAAAGGGCTTTATTTTTGGGAAGGAATAACTTATGGATTGGGAGTCAACACTTAGTTAAAAGTCCCCTGCCTCCCCCTTTTTTCCAGACGATTGCAGAACCTGATATATAAAAACATAGAAGAGTTTACAACTCCAAAAAATAACAGACACTTTTTGGAATTATCTCGATCTACATTTGTGCAATGTGCATTTCCATTGTAGATGTATTCTTTTTTCTTAAATCAAAACTTGAGTTTTCACTTTCCCTTCATCTCGTAAACAAAAAAAGAGATAAAACGGAAATAAATCACTACAAAAAAAAATTTTAGAGTTTATCTATGGAAAGAATTTTAGGCAATAAAAAATGTAAGTAAAGAAAATTTATTCACACACCACAAATGAACACAAAAGTTTAGTGAGACAAGTTTGGGAAATTCCACTAGTTCGACCATAATAGCTAAAAATTTTATAAGAAAGAGATTTTTCTACACATGTTTTAAAAAATGTTAAATATGCAAATGACCTATGGATCTAAACCTTTTAAAGAGAACAACATTAAATTCCCAAGTGAACGTAGGGAGGGTATTTACCCGAGTCAAACACGCCATTATTTAGTCCATTTACATAAAACAGACCTAACGATCATAAATCATTGTAAAGTGATTTATCATGCGGAACACGCTATATTTTGGATAGGAACGACTAATGGATTGGGTGTCAACACTCAGTTAAAAGTCTCCTGCCTCCCTCTTTTCCCAACAATTGCAGAACCTGATATATAAAAACTAAAAAGAGTTTAAAATCCCAAAAAATTACAAACACTTTTTTTGAATTATCTCTCTCTAAATTTGTGCATTGGGCATTTCCATTTTAGATGTATAATTTTTTCTTAAATCAAAACTTGATTTTTCACTTGCCCTTCATCTCGTAAACAAAAAATGAGATAAAAGGCCTATAGATCACAACAAAATGAAAATTTTTTAGTTTATGCATGGAAAGAATTTAAACCAATAACAAATGTAAGTAAAGAAAATTTATTCACACACCACAAATGAATTCAAAAGTTTTGCTATCCATGTTTGGGAAATTCCACTAGTTCAACCCTAATAGCTAAAAATTTTAGAAGAAAGAGATTTTTCTACACATGTTTTAAAAAATGGATATGCATGCTGGAGACATGTTAAAATTGAAAATGACCTATGGATTCAAATATTTTTAAGAGAATAACATTAAATTCCCAAGTGAACGTGTGGTGGGATATTTACTCAAGTCAAACAAGCGATTATTTAGCCCATTTACAAAAAGATTGACCTAACGATCATAGATGATTGTAAAGTGATTTATCATGCGTAAAGGGCTATATTGTAGGAAGGAATGACTTATGGATTGGGAGTCAACACTTAGATAAAGTTCCCCTGCCTCCCCCTTTTTTCCCGTCGATTGCAGAACCTGATTTATAAAAACTTAGAAGAGTTTACAATTCCAAAAAATAACAGACACTTTTTGGAATTATCGCTCTTTACATTTGTGCATTGTATATTTCCATTGTAGATGGATTCTTTTTTCTTAAATCAAAACTTGAGTTTTCACTTTCCCTTCATCTCGTAAACAAAAAAAGAGATAAAAGGTAAATAAATCACTTCAAAATAAAAAATTTAGAGTTTATCTATGAAAAGAATTTAAAGCAATAAAAAATGTAAGTAAAGAAAATTTATTCACACACCGCAAATGAACACAGAAGTTTAGTTAGCCAAGTTTGGGAAATTCCACTAGTTCAACCATAATAGCTCAGAATTTTAAGTAAGAGATTTTTCTACACATGTTTTAAAAAATGTTAAATATGCAAATGACCTATGGATCCAAACCTTTTAAAGAGAATAACATTAAATTACCAAGTGAACGTGTGGAGGGTATTTACCCGAGTCAAACATGCCTTTATTTAGCCCATTTACATGAAACAGACCTAACGATCATAAATCATTGTAAAGTGCTATATCATGCGTAACAGGCTATATTTAGGAATGGAATGACTAATGGATTCGGTGTCAACACTCAGTTAAAAGCCTCCTACCTCCCTCTTTTTCCGACAATTGCAGAACCTGATCTATAAAAACTAAAAAGAGTTTACAATCCCAAAAAATTACAGACACTTTTTGGAATTATCTCTCTCTATATTTTTTCATTGGGCATTTCCATTTTAGATGTATAATTCTTTCTTATATCAAAACTTGAGTTTTCACTTTCCCTTCATCTCGTCAACAAAAAATGAGATAAAAGGCCGATAGATCACAACAAAATGAAAATTTTTTAGTTTATGTATGGAAAGAATTTAAACCAATAACAAATGTAAGTAAAGAAAATTTATTCACACACCACAAATAAATACAAAAGTTTGCTATCCATGTTTGGGAAATTCCACTAGTTCAACCCTAATAGCTAAAAAATTTATAAGAAAGAGATTTTTCTACACATGTTTTAAAAAATGGATATGCAAGCTTGAGACATGTTAAACATGCAAATGACCTATGGATCCAAACCTTTTTAAGAGAATAACATTAAATTCCAAAGTGAAAGTGCGGTGGGATATTTACCCGAGTCAAACATGCAATTATTTAGCCCATTTACAAAAAACTGACCTAACGATAATAGATGATTGTAAAGTGATTTATCATGCGTAAAGGGCTATATTTTTGGAATGAATGACTTAAGGATTGGGAGTCAACACTTTGTTAAAATTCCCCTGCCTCCCCCTTTTTCCCGACGATTGCAGAACCTGCTATATAAAAACTTAGAAGAGTTTACAATTCCAATAAATAACAGACACTTTTTAGAATTATCTCTCTCTACATTTGTGCATTGTGCATTTCCATTGTAGATGTATTCTTTTTTCTTAAATCAAAACTTGAGTTTTCACTTTCCCTTCATCTCGTAAACAAAAAAAGAGATAAAAGGCAAATAAATCACTACAAAAAAAAATTTTAGAGTTTATCTATGGAAATAATTTTAGGCAATAAAAAATTAAAGTAAAGAAAATTTATTCACACACCACAAATGAACACAAAGTTTAGTTAGCCAAGTTTGGGAAACTCTACTAGTTCGACCATAATAGCTCAGAATTTTATAAGAAAGAGATTTTTATCCACATGTTTTAAAAAATGTTAAATATGCAAATGACCTATGGATCCAAACCTTTTAAAGAGAACAACATTAAATTCGCAAGTGAACGTATGGAGGGTATTTACCCGAATCAAACACGCCATTATTTAGCCCATTTAGATGAAACAGACCTAATGATCATAAATCATTGTAAAGTGATTTATTATGCGTAACACGCTATATTTAGGATAGGAACGACTAATGGATTGGGTGTCAACACTCAGTTAAAAGTCTCCCGCCTCCCTCTTTTCCCTACAATTGCAAAACCTGATATATAAAAACTAAAAAGAGTTTACAATCCCAAAAAAATACAGACACTTTTTTTGAATTATCTCTCTCTAAATTTGTGCATTGGGCATTTCCATTTTAGATGTATAATTTTTTCTTAAATCAAAACTTGAGTTTTCACTTTCCCTTCATCTCGTAAACAAAAAATGAGATAAAAGGCCTATAGATCACAACAAAATGAAAATTTTTTAGTTTATGCATGGAAAGAATTTAAACCAATAACCAATGTAAGTAAAGAAAATTTATTCACACACCACAAATGAATTCAAAAGTTTTGCTATCCATGTTTAAGAAATTCCACTAGTTCAACCCTAATAGCTAAAAAATTTATAAGAAAGAGATTTTTCTACACATGTTTTAAAAAATGGATATGCATGCTTGAGACATGTTAAACTTGAAAATGACCAATGGATCCAAACCTTTTTAAGAGAATAACATTAAATTCCCAAGTGAACGTGCGGTGGGATATTTAGTCCAGTCAAACAAGCCATTATTTAGCCCAGTTACAAAAAACTGACCTAACAATCATAGATGATTGTAAATTGATTTATGATGCGTAAAGGGCTATATTTTGGGAAGGAATGACTTTTCGATTGGGAGTCAACACATAGTTAAAATTCCCCTGCGTCCCCCTTTTTTACCGACGATTGCATAACCTGATATATAAAACTTAGAAGAGTTTAATATTCCAAAAAATAACAGACACTTTTTGGAATTATCTCTCTCTAGATTTGTGCATTGTGCATTTCCAATGTGGATGTATTCTTTTTTCTTAAATCAAAACTTGAGTTTTCACTTTCCCCTCATCTCGTAAACAAAAAAAGAGATAAAAGGCAAATAAATCACTACAAAATAAAAATTTTAGAGTTTATGTATGTAAAAATTTTAAGCAATAAAAAATGTAAGTAAAGAAAATTTATTCACACACCACAAATGAACACAAAAGCTTAGTTAGCCAAGTTTGGGAAATTCCACTAGTTCGACCATAATAGCTCAGAATTTTATAAGAAAGAGATTTTTCTACTCATGTTTTAAAAAATGTTAAATATGCAAATGTCCTATGGATTCAAACCTTTTAAAGAGAATAACATTAAATTCTCAAGTGAACGTGCGGAGGGTATTTACCCGAGTCAAACATGCCATTATTTTGCCCATTGACATGAAACTGACCTAACGATTATAAATCATTGTAAAGTGATTTATCATGCGTAACATGCTATATTTAGGAAAGGAATGATTAATGGATTGGGTGTCAACTCTCAGTTAAAAGTCTCCCGCCTCCCTCTTTTCCCGACAATTACAGAACCTGATATATAGAAACTAAAAGGAGTTTACAATCCCAAAAAATTTCTGACATTTTTTGGAGTTATCTCTCTCTACATTTGTGCATTGGGCATTTCCATTTTAGATGTATAATTTTTTATTAAATCAAAACTTGAGTTTTCACTTTCCCTTCGTCTCGTAAACAAAAAATGAGATAAAAGGCTTGTAGATCACAACAAAATGAAAATTTTTTAATTTATGTATGGAAAGAATTTAAACCAATAAAAAATGTAAGTAAAGAAAATTTATTCACACACCACAAATGAATACAAAAGTTTTGCTATCCAAGTTTGGGAAATTCCACTAGTTCAACCTGAATAGCTAAAAATTTTATAAGAAAGTAATTTTTCTACACTTGTTTTAAAAAATGGATATGCATGCTTGAGACATGTTAAACATGCAAATGACCAATCAATTCACACGTTTTTAAGAAAATAACATTAAATTCCCAAGTGAATGAGCAGTGGGATATTTACCCGAGTCAAACAAGCAATTATTTAGCCCATTTACAAAAAAACAGACCTAACGATCATAGATGATTGTAAAGTGATTTATCATGCGTAAAGATCTTGGAAAGGAATCACTTATGGATTGGGAGTCAACACTTAGTTAAAATTCCCCTGCCTCCCCCTTTATTCCCGATGATTGCAGAACCTGATATATTAAATCTTAGAAGAGTTTACAATTCCAAAAAATAACAGACACTTTTTTGAATTATCTCTCTCTACATTTGTGCATTGTGCATTTCCATTGTAGATGTATTCGTTTTTCTTAAATCAAAACTTGAGTTTTCACTTTCCCTTCATGTCGTAAACAAAAAAAGAGAAAAAAGGCAAATAAATCACTACGAAATAAAACTTTTAGAGTTTATCTATGGAAAGAATTTTAAGAAATAAAAAATGTAAGTAAAGAAAATTTATTCACACACCACAAAGGAACACAAAAGTTTAGTTAGCCAAGTTTGGGAAATTCCACTAGTTCGACCATCATAGTTCAGAATTTTATAAGAAAGAGATTTTTCTACACATGTTTTAAAAAATGTTAAATATGCAAATGACCTATGGATCCAAACCTTTTAAAGAGAATAACAATAAATTCCCAAGTGAATGTGTGGAGGGTATTTACCTGAGGAAAACATGCCATTATTTAGCCCATTTACATGAAACAGACCTAACGATCATAAATCCTTGTAAAGTGATTTATCATGCATAACAGGCTATATTTAGGAAAGGAATGACTAATGGATTGGGTGTCAACACTCAGTTAAAATCCTCCCGCCTCCCTCTTTTCCCGATAATTGCAGAACCTGATATATAAAAACTAAAAAGAGTTTATAGTCCAAAAAAATTACAGACACTTTTTGGAATTATATCTCTCTACATTTGTGCATTGGGCATTTCCATTTCAGACGTATAATTTTTTCTTATATCAAAACTTGAGTTTTCACTTTCCCTTCATCTCATAAACAAAAAATGAGATAAAAGGCCTATAGATCACAACAAAATGAAAATTTTTTAGTTTATGTATGGAAAGAATTTAAACCAATAACAAATGTAAGTAAAGAAAATTTATTCACACACAACAAATGAATACAAAAGTTTTGCAATCCAAGTTTGGTAAATTCCACTAGTTCAACCCTAATAGCTACAAAATTTATAAGAAAGAGATTTTTCTACACATGTTTTAAAAAATGGATATGCATGCTTGAGACATTTTAAACATGCAAATGACGTATGGATCCAAACCTTTTTAAGAGAATAACATTAAATTCCCAAGTGAAAGTGCAGTGGGATATTTACCCGAGTCAAACAACCAATTATTTAGCCCATTTACAAAAAACTGACCTAACGATCGTAGATGATTATAAAGTGTTTTATCGTGCGTAAAGGGCTATATGTTAGGAAGGAATGACTTATGGATTGGGAGTCAACACATAGTTAAAATTCCCCTGCCTCCCCCTTTTTTCCCGATGATTGCAAAACCTTATATATAAAAACATAGAAGAGTTTACAATTCCAAATAATAATACACACTTTTTGGAATTATCTCTCTCTACATTTGTGCATTGTGCATTTCCATTGTAGATGTATTCTTTTTTCTTAAATCAAAAATTGAGTTTTCACTTTCCCTTAATCTTGTAAACAAAAAAAGAGATAAAAGGCACATATATCACTACAAAATAAAACTTTTAGAGTTTATCTATGGAAAGAATTTTAAGCAATAAAAAATGTAAGGAAAGAAAATTTATTCACACACCACAAATGAACACAAAAGTTTAGTTAGCCAAGTTTGGGAAATTCCAATAGTTCGACCATAATAGCTTTGAATTTTATAAGAAAGAGATTTTTCTACACATGTTTTAAAAAATGTTAAATATTCAAATGACCTATGGATCAAAACCTTTTAAAGAGAATAACATTAAATTCCCAATTGAACGTGCGGTGGGATATTTACCCGAGTCAAACAAGCCATTATTTTGCCCATTTACAAAAAGTTGACCTAACGATCATAGATGATTGTAAAGTGATTCATCATGCATAACGAGCTATATTTTTGTAGGGAATGACTTATGGATTATGAGTCAACACTCAGTTAAAAATCCCCCGCTCTCCTCCCCCCCCTCTCCCCCTCCCCGTTTCCCTGACGATTGCAGAACCTGATATATAAAAACTAAAAAGAGTTTACAATCCCTAAAAATTACATACGCTTTTTGGAATTATCTCTCTCTACTTTTGTGCATTGTGAATTTCCATTTTAGATTTATACTTTTTCCTCAAATCAAAACTTGAGTTTTTAGTTTATTTTCTTCTCGTAAAAAAAAAAAAAGATAAAAGGCAAGTAGATCACAACAAAATGAAAATTTTAGAGTTTATGTATTGAAAGAAATTAAAGCAATAACAAATGAAAGTAAAGAAAATTTATTCACACACCACAAATGAAAACAAAAGTTTTGTTATCCAAGTTTGGGAAATTCCACTAGTTCGACCTTCATAGATCAAAATTTTATTAGAAAGAGATTTTTCTACACATGTTTTAAAAAATGGTAAATATGCAAATGACCTATTGATCCAAACCTTTTAAAGAGAATAACATTAAATTCTCAAGTGAACGTGCGATGGGATATTTGCTCGAGTCAAACAAGCCATTATTTTGCCCATTTACCAAAAGCTGACCTAACTATCATAGATAATTGTAAAGTGATTTATCATGCATAACAGGCTATATTTTGGTAAGGAATGACTTATGGATTGTGAGTCAACACTCAGTTAAAAATCCCCCACCTGCCCCTTTTCCAGACGATTGCAAAACACTAATATATAAAAACTAAAAGGAGTTTTCAATCCCTCAAAATTACACACACTTTTTGGAATTTTGTCTCTACATTTGTGCATTGTGCAATTCCATTTTAGATGTTTATTTCTTTCTTAAATCAAAACTTGAGTTTTCTCTTTCCCTTCATCTCGTAAACAAAAAAAGAGATAAAAGGTAAATAGATCACAACAAAAAGAAAATTTAAGATTTTATGTATGGAAAGAATTTAAAGCAATAAAAAACGTAAGTAATGAAAATTTATTCACACACTTCAACTGAACACAAAAGTATTGTTACCCAAGTTTGGGAAATTCCACTAGTTCATCCCTAATAGCTCGGAATTTAAAAGAAAGACATTTCTACACATGTTTTAAAACGTGGATGGGCATGCTTGAAACATGTTAAAGAGACAAATGACCAATGGATCCAAACCTTTTACAGAGAATAACATTAAATTCCCAAGTGAACGTACGATGGGATATTTACCTGAGTCAAACAAGCCATTATTTTGCCCATTTACAAAAAGCTGACCTAACAATCATAGATGATTGTAAAGTGATTTATCATGCGTAACGGGCTAGATTTTTATAAGGAATGACTTACTGATTGTGAGTCAATACTTAGTGAAAAATCCCCCGCCTCCCCCTATTCCTGACGATTGCAGAACCTGATCTATAAAAACCAAAAATAGTTTACAATCCCTGAAAATTACAGACAGTTTTTGGAATTATCTGTCTCTACATTTTTATTTTGGGCATTTCTATTTTAGATACATACATTTTTCTTAAATCAAAACTTGATTTTTCACTTTCCCTTCATCTCATAAACAAAAAAAGAGATAAACAACAAATAAATCACAACAAAATGAAAATTTTAGAGTTTATGTATGGAAATAATTTAAATCAATAACAAATCTAACTAAAGAAAATTTGTTCACACACCACAAATGAAAACAAAAGTTTTGTTATCCAAGTTTGGGAAATTCCTCTAGTTCAACCCTAATTGCTCGGAATTTTATAACAACGAGATTTGTCAGCACATTTTTAAAAAATCGATTTGCATGCTAAAAGCATGTTAAAGATGCAAATGATTTTTGGATCAAAACTATTGAAAGAGAATAAAATTAAATTCTCAAGTGACCGTGAGGTGGGATATTTACCCGAGGCAAACTAGCCATTTTTTTGCCCATTTACAAAAAGCTGACCTAACGATCACAGATGATTATAAATTGACTTATCATGCATAACGGGCTATATTTTTGTAAGGAATAACTTATGGATTGTGAGTCAACACTTAGTTAAAAATCCCCCACCTCCCCCTTTTCCCGACGATTGCAGAACATGATATATATAAACTAAAAAGAGTTTACAATCCCTCAAAATTACAGACACCTTTTGGAATTTTATCTATCTACATTTGTGCATTGTTCATTTCATTTTTAGATTTTTACTTTTTTCTTAAATCAAAACTTGAGTTTTCACTTTCCCTTCATCTCGAAAACAAAAAAAAGAGATAAAAGGCAAATAGATCACAACAAAATGAAAATTTTAGAGTTTATGTTTGGAAAGAATTCTAAGCAATAACAAATGTAAGTAAAGAAAATTTATTCACACACCACAACTGAACACAAAAGTTTTGTTATCCAAGTTTTGAAAATTCCACTAGTTCAACCGAAATAGCTCGAAATTTTATAAGAAAGAGATTTTTCTACACATGTTTTAAAAAATGGATAAGCATGTTTGAAACATGTTGACGATGCAAATGACCTATGGATCCAAGTCTTTTAAAGAGAATAACATTAAATTCCCAAGTGAACGTGCGAAGGGATATTTACCCGTCTCAGGCAAGCAATTATTTAGCCCATTTACAAAAAACTGACCTAACGATCAGAGATGATTATACAGTGATTTCATGCGTACCGGGCTATATTTTTTTAAGGAATGACTTATGGATTGGGAGTCAACACTTAGTTAAACATCCCCTGCCTCCCCCTTTTCCTGACGATTGCAGAACCTGATATATAAAAACTCAAAATAGTTTACAATCCCTCAAAATTACAGACACCTTTTGGAATTATCTCTTTCTACATTTGAGTTTTGGGCATTTCTATTTTAGATGTATACTTTTTTCTTAAATCAAAACTTGAGTTTTCATTTTCCCTTCATCTGGTAAACAAAAAAAGAGATAAAAGGCAAATAGATCACAACAAAATGAAAATTTTAGAGTTTATGTATGGAAAGAATTTAAAGCAATAACAAATCTAACTAAAGAAAATTTGTTCACACACCAAAAATGAAAACAAAAGTTTTGTTATCCATGTTTGGGAAATTCTGCTTGTTCAACCCTAATTGCTCGGAATTTTTAAGAAGGAGATTTGTCTACACATTTTTTTAAAAATGGATATGCATGCTAAAAGCATGTTAAAGATGCAAATGACTTTTGGTTCAAAACCATTGAAAGAGAATAACATTAAATTCCCAAGTGAACGTGAGGTGGGATATTTACCCGAGTCAAACTAGCCATTATTTTACCCATTTACAAAAAGCTGGCCTAACGATCATAGATGATTGTAAATTGATTTATCATGCGTAACGGGCTATATTTTTGTAAGGAATGACTTATGGATTGTGAGTCAACACTTAGTTAAAAATCCCCCGCCTCCACCTTTTCCCGACGCTTACAGAACCTAATATATATAAACTAAAAACAGTTTACAATCCCTCATAATCACAGACACTTTTGGAATTTTCTCTCTCTACATTTGTGCATTGTGTATTTCCTTTTTAGATTTTTACTTTTTTCTTAACTCAAAACTTGAGTTTTCACTTTCCCTTCATCTTGTAAACAAAGAAAGAGATAAAAGGCAAATAGATCACAACAAAATGAAAGGTTTAGAGTTTATGTATGGAAAGAATTTTAGGCAATAACAAATGCAAGTAAAGAAAATTTATCTACACACCACAACTGAACACAAAAGTTTTGTTATCCAAGTTTGGGAAATTCCACTAGTTCAACCCAAATAGCTTGGAATTTTATAAGAAAGAGATTTTTCTACACATATTTTAAAAAATGGATAGGTATGGTTGAAACATGTTGAAGATGCAAATGACCTATGGATCCAAGTCTTTTAAAGAGAATAGCATTAAATTCCCAAGTGAACATGCGATGGGATATTTACCCGTCTCAAACAAGCCATTATTTTGCCCGTTTACAAAAAATTGACCTAACAATCATAGATGATTATAAAGTGATTTCCTGCATACAGGGCTATATTTTTGTAAGGAATGACTTAAGGATTGGGAGTCAACACTTAGTTAAAAATCCCCCGCTTCCTCCTTTTCTCGACTATTGCAGAACCTGATATATAAAAACCAAAAAGAGTTTACAATCCCTAAAAATTAGAGACACTTTTTGGAATTATCTCTCTTTACATTTTTTCATTGTGCATTTCAATTGTAGATTGACACTTTTTTCTTCAATCAAAACTTGAGTTTTCACTTTCCCTTCATCTGGTAAACAAAAAAAAAAGAGATAAAAGGAAAATAGATAAAAAAAATTAAAATTTTAGAGTTTATGTATGGAAAAAATTTAAGGCAATAAAAAATCTCAGACCACAAATGAAAACAAAAGTTTTGTTATCCAAGTTTGGGAAATTCCGCTAGTTCAACCCTAATAGCTCAGAATTTTAAAAGAAAGAGATTTTTCTACACATGTTTTAAAAAATGGATATCCATGCTTGAAACACGTTAAGGATGCAAATGTCCTTTGGATCCAAACCTTTTAAAGATAATAACATTAAATACCCAAGTGAACGTGCGGTGGGATATTTACTCGACTCAAACAAGCCATTATTTAGCCCATTTACATGAAGCTGACCTAACGATCATAGATGATTGTAAAGTGATTTATCATCCGTAACAAGCTTTATTTAGGTAAGGAATTACTTATGGATTGGGAATCAACACTCAGTTAAAACTCCCCCGCCTCCCCCTCTTCCCGACATTTTGCAGAACCTGATATATACAAACTAATAGGAGTTTACCATCCCGAAACCTTACAGAAACTTTTTGGAATTATCTCTCTCTACATTTGTGCATTGTGCATTTCCATTTTAGATGTATAATTTTTTCTTAAATCAAAACGTGAGTTTTCACTTTCCCTTCATCTCGTAAACAAAAAATGAGATAAAAGGCCTATAGATCACTACAAAATGAAATTTTTTTAGTTTATGTATGGAAAGATTTTAAAGCAATAACAAATGTAAGTAAAGAAAATTTATTCACACACCACAAATTAATACAAATGTTTTGCTATCCAAGTTTGGGAAATTCCACTAGTTCAAACCTAATAGCTCGAAATTTTATAAGAAAGAGATTTTTCTACACATGTTTAAAAAAATGGATATACATGCTTGAGACAAGTTCAAGATGCAAATGACCTATGGATCCAAACCTTTTAAAGAGAATAACATAAAATTCCCAAGTGAACATGCGGTGGGATATTTACCCAAGTCAAACAAGCCATTATTTTGCGCATTTACAAAAAGTTGACCTAACGATCATAGATGATTGTAAAGTGATTTATCTTGTGTAACGGGATATATTTTTGTAAGGAATGATTTATGGATTGGGAGTCAACACTCAGTTAAAAAACCCCCACCTTCCCCTTTTCCCGATGACTATAAAACCTGATATATATAAAAACTAAAAAAAGTTTACAATCCCTAAAAATTACAGACATTTTTGGAATTATATCTCTCAGCATTTGTGCATTGTGCATTTCCATTTTAGATGTATACCTTTTTTGTACATGAAGAATAGATTTTTCACTTTCCCTTCATCTCATAAACAGAAAAAGAGATAAAACACAAATAGATCACAACAAAATGAAAATTTTTTAGTTTAAGTATGGAAAAAATTTAAATCAATTAAAAATGTAAGTAAAGAAAATTTATTCCCACACCACAAATGAACACAAAAGTTTTGTTATCCAAGTTTGGGAAATTCCGCCAGTTCAACCCTAATAGCTTGAAATTTTAAAAGAAAGAGATTTTTCTACACATATTTTTAAAAATGGATATCCATGCTTGAAACAAGTTAAAGATGCAAATGTCCAATGGATCAAAACCATTTAAAGATAATAACATTAAATTCCCAAGTGAATGTGCGATGAGAGTTTTACCCGAGTCAAACAAGCCATTATGTAGCCCATTTACATGAAGTTGACCTAACGATCATAGATGATTTTAAAGTGATTTATCATGCGAAACAGGCTATCTTTAGGTAAGGAATTACTTATGGATTGGGAGTCAACACTCAGTTAAAAGTCCCTAGCCTCCCCCTTTTCCCGACATTTTGCAGAGCCTGATATATACAAACTAAAAAGAGTTTACAATCCCGAAAAATTACAGACACTTTTTGGAATTATCCCTCTCTACATTTGTGCATTGGTCATTTCCAATTTAGACGTATACTCTTTTCTTAAACCAAAACTTGAGTTTTCACTTTCCCTACATCTCGTAAAAAAAAAAAAGAGTTAAAAGGCAAATAAATCACAAGAAAAATAAAATTTTAGAGTTTAAGTATGGAATGAATTTAAGCATTAAAAAATGTAAGTAATTAAAATTTATTTACATGCCACAAATGAACACAAAATTTTTGTTATCCAAGTTTGGGCAATTCCACTAGTTCAACCCTAATAGCTAGGAATTTTATTAGAAAGAGATTTTTTTACACATGTGTTAAAAAATGGATATACATGCTTGAGACATGTTGACCATGCAAATAACCTATGTATCCAAACCTTTTAAAGATAATATCATTAATTTCCCAAGTGAACGTGCGGTGGGATATTTACCTGAGTCAAACAAGCCATTATTTAGCCCATTTACAAAAAGCTCACCTAACAATCATAGATGATTGTAAAGTGATTTATCATTTGTAACGGGCTATGTATTTTTAAGGAATAACTTATGGATAGGGAGTCAAGACTTAGTTAAAAATCCCCCGCCTCCCCCTTTTCCCGACGATTGAAGAACTTGATATATAAAAACTTAGAAGAGTTTACAATCCCTAAAAATTATAGACACGTTTTGGAATTATCTCTCTCTACATTTTCCATTGTGCATTTCCATTTTAGATGTATACTTTTTTCTTAAATCAAAACTTGAGTTTTCACTTGCTCTTCATCTCATGAACAAAAAATGAGATAAAAGGCCTATAGATCACAACAAAATGAAAAATTTTATGTTTATGTATGAATAGAATTTAGAGCAATAAAAAATATAAGTAAAGAAATTTATTCACACACCACAAATGAATAAAAAAGGTTTGCTATTCAACTTTGGGAAATTCCACTAGTTTAACCCTAATAGCTCGCAAATTTATAAGAAAGAATTTTTATACACATGTTTTAAAAAATGGATATGCATACTTGAGACAAGTTCAAGATGCAAATGACCTATGGATTCAAACTTTTTAAAAAGAATAACAATAAATTCCGTAGTGAACATGCGGTGGGATGTTTACCTGAGTCAAACAAGCCATTATTCATTATTTAGCCCATTTACATGAAGCTGACCTAAAGATCATAGATGATTGTACAGTGAATTATCATGCGTAACAGGCTATATTTTGGTAAGGAATGGCTTTTTTATTGGGAGTCAACACTCAGTTAAAAATCCCCCGCCTCCCTCTTTTCCCGATGATTGCAGAACCTGATATATAAAAACTAAAAAGTGTTTCCAATCCCTAAAAATTATATACACTTTTTGGAATTATCTCTCTCAACATTTGTGCATAGTGCATTTTCATTTTAGAGGTATACTTTTTTCTTAAATCAAGAATTGAGTTTTCACTTTCCCTTCGTCTCATAAACAGAAAAAAGAGATAAAAGGCAAAAAGATCACAAAAAATTGAAAATTTTAGTGTTTATGTCTGAAAAGAATTTAAAACAATAAAAAATGTAAGTAAAGAAAATTTATTCGCACACCACAAATGAACACAAAAGTTTTATTATCCAAGTTTGGGAAATTCCACTAGTTCAACCCCAATTGCTCGAAATATTTTAAGAAAGAGATTTTACTACTCATGTTTTAAAAAATGGATATGCAAGCTTGAAACATGTTAAAGATGCTAATGACCTATGGATCCAAACCTTTTAAAGAGAATAACATTAAATTCACAATTGAACGTGCGGTGGGATATTTATCCGAGTCAAACAAGCCATTATTTTTCCCCTTTACAAAAAGCTGACCTAATGATCATAGATGATTGTAAAGTGATTTATCATGCGTAACGGGCTATATTTTTTAAAAGAATGACTTATGGATTGGGAGTCAACACTCAGTTAAAAATCCCCCACCTCCCCCTTTCTCCCACGATTGCAGAACCTGATATATAAAAACTTAGAACAGTTTAGAATCCCTAAATATTACAGACACTTTTTGGAATTATCTCACTCTACATTTTTGCATTGTGCATTTCCATTTTAGATGTATACTTTTTTCTTAAATGAAAACTTGAGTTTTCACTTTCCCTTCATCTTGTAAACTAAAAAACAATAAAAGGCAAATAAATCACAACAAAATAAAATTTTAAGTGTTTATGTATGGAAAGAATTTAAAGCATTAAAAAATTTAAGTAAAGAAAATTTATTCACATGCCACAAATGAACACAAAAGTTTTGTTATCCGCGTGAGGGAAATTCCACTAGTTCAACCCTAATAGCTCGGAATTTTAAAAGAAAAAGATTTTTCTACACATGTTTTAAAAAATGGATATCCATGCTTGAAACATGTTAAAGATGTAAATGTCCTACGGAGCCAAACCTTTTGAAGATAATAACATTAAGTTCCTAAGTGAACGTGCGGTGGGATATTTATTCGAGTCAAACAAGCCATTATTTTGTCCATTTACAAAAAGCTGACCTAACGATCATGGATGATTGCAAAGTGGTTTATCATGCATAACGGGCGATATTTTTGTAAGGAATGACTAATGGATTGGGAGTCAACACTCAGTTAAAAATACCCCGCCTCCCCCTTTTCCCGACGATTGTAGAACCTAATATATAAAAACTAAAAAGAGTTTACAATCCCTAAAAATTACAAACATTTTTTGGAATCATCTCTCTGTACATTTGTGCATTATGCTTTTGCATTTCATATGTATACTTTCTTCTTAAATAGAAACTTGAGTTTTCACTTTCCTTTCATCTCCTAAACAAAAAAAGAGATAAAATACTAGTTGATCACAACAAAATAAAAAAATTTTAGTTGATGTATGGAAAGAATTTAAAGGAATAACAATAAAGAAAATTTATTCACACAACAGAAATGAACACAAAAGTTTTGTTATCCAAATTTGGGAAATTCTACTAGTTCAATCCTAATAGCTCGAAATTTTAAAAGAAAGATTTTTCTACATATGTTTTAAAAAATGGGTATGCATCCTTGAAACATGTTAAAGATGCAAATGACCTATGGATCCAAACCTTTTAAAGATAATAACATTAAATTCTCAAGTGAACGTATGGGGGGATATTTATCCGAGTCAAACAAACCATTAGTTTTCCCATTTACAAAAAGCAGACCTAACGATCATAGATGATTGTAAAGTGATTTATCATGGAAAACGGGCTATGTTTTTGAAAGGAATGACTTATGGATTGGGAGTCAACACTCAGTTAAAAATCCCCCGCCTCCCCCTTTTCCAGACGATTGCAGAACCAGAAATATAAAAACTAAAAAGAGTTTACAAGCCTGAAAAATTACAGATACTTTTTGGAATTAACTCTCTCTACATTTGTGCATTTTGCATTTCCATTTTAGATGTATAATTTTTTCTTAAATAAAAACTTGAGTTTTCTCTTTCCCTTCATCTGATAAACCAAAAATGAAATAAAAGGCCTATAGATCACAACAAAATGAAATTTTTTTAGTTCATGTAAGGAAAGAATTTAAATAAATATCAAATGTAGGTAAAGAAAATTTATTCATACACCACAAATGATTATAAAATTTTTTCTATCCAAGTTTGGGAAATTCCACAATTTTAACCCTAATAGATCAGAAATTTTTAAGACAGATATTTTTCTACACAGGTTTTAAAAAATGGATATGCATGCTTGAGACATGTTAAAGATGCAAATGACGTATGGATCCAAACTTTTTAAAGAGAATAACATTAAATTCCCAAGTGAACGTGCGGTGGGATATTTACCTAAGTGAAACAAACCTTTATTTAGCCCATTTACGTGAAGCTAACCTAACGATCATAGATGATTGTACAGTGATTGATCATGCATAACAGGCTATATTTTGGTAAGGAATGACTTATGGATTGGGAATCAACATTCAGTTAAAAATCCGCTGCCTCCCCCTTTTCCCGATGATTGTAGAACCTGATATATGAAAACTAAAAAGAGTCTACAATCCCTAAAAATTACAGACACTTTTTTGAATTATCTTTCTCTACTTTTTTGCATTGTGCATTTCCATTTTAGATGTATACTTTTTTGTTAAATCAAGAATTGAGTTTTCACTTTCCCTTCTTCTCCAGAAAAAAGTGATAAAAGGGAAAAAGATCACAACAAAATGAAAATTTTGGAGTTGATGTTTGGAAAGAATTTAAAGCAATAAAAAATGTAAGTAAAGAAAATTTATGCACACACCACAAATGAACAAAAAAATTTTGTTATCCAAGTTTAGGAAATTCCACTAGTTCAACCCTCATAGATTGGAATATTTCAAGAAAGAGATTTTTCTTCTCTTGTTTTAAAAAATGGATATGCAAGCAGGAAACAAGTTAAAGATGCAAATGACCTATGGATCCAAACCTTTTAAAGAGAATAACATTAAATTCCCAACTGAACGTGCGGTGGGATATTCATCCGAGTTAAACAAGCCATTATTTTGCCCCTCTACAAAAAGCTGACCTAACGATCTTAGATGATTGTAAAGTGATTTATCATGCATAACGGGAAATATTTTTTTAAGGAAAGACTTATGGATTGTAAGTCAACACTCAGTTAAAAATTCCCTGCCTCCCCCTTTTCCCCACGATTGCAGAACCTGATGTATAAAAACTTAGAACAGTTTACTAACCTTAAAAATTATAGACACTATTTGGAATTATCTCTCTCTACATTTGTGCATTGAGCATTTCCATTTTAGATGTATACTTTTTTCTTAAATCAAAACTTGAGTATTCACTTTCCCTTCATCTTGTAAACAAAAAAGGAGATAAAAGGCAAATAAATCACAACAAAATAAAAATTTTAGAGTTTATGTATGGAAAGAATTTAAAGCAATAACAAATTTAAGAAATGAAAATTTATTCACACACCACAAATGAACACAAAAGTTTTGTTATCCTAGTTTGGGAAATTCCACTAGTTCAACCCTAATTGCTCGGAATTTTAAAAGAAAAATATTTTTCTACTCATGTTTTAAAAAATGGATATCCATGCTTGAAACATGTTAAAGATGCAAATGTCCTATGGATCAAAACCTTTTGAAGAGAATAACATTAAATTCCCAAGTGAACGTGCGAACGGATATATACCCAAGTCAAACCATCCATTATTTCCTCATTTAGGAAATGCTAACGTAACGATCATAGATGATTGTAAAGTGATTTATCATGCCAAACCCGCTATATTTTTGTAAGGAATGACTTATGGATTGGGAGTCAACACTCAGTTAAAAATCCCCCGCCTCCCCCTTTTCCCGACAATTTCAGAAGCTGTTATATAAAAACTAAAACGAGCTTACAATCCCTAAAAATTATAGACACTTTTTGGAATTATCTCTCTCAAAATTTTTGCATTGTGCAATTCCGTTTTAGATGTATAATTTTTTTTTAAATCAACATTTGAGTTTTCACTTTCCCTTCATCTCGTAAACAAAAAATGAGATAAAAGGCCTAAAGATCACAACAAAATGAAATTTTTTTAGCTTATGTATGGAAATAATTTAAAGCATTAACAAATGCAAATAAAGAAAATTTATTCACACACCACAAATAAACACAAAATTTTTGTTATCCAAGTTTGGGAAATTCCACTAGTTTAACCCTAATAGCTCAGAAATTTATAAGAAAGAGTTTTTTCTACACATGTTTTAAAAAATGGATATGTATGCTTGAGACATGTTAAAGAGGCAAATGACCTATGGATCCAAAAATTTTAAAGAGAATAACATTAAATTCCCAAGTGAACGTGCGGTGAGATATTTACTCGAGTCAAAGAAGCCATTATTTAGCTCATTTACATGAAGCTAACCTAACGATCATAGATGATTGTACAGTGATTTATCATGTGTAACAGGCTATATTTCTGTAAGGAATGACTTATGGATTGGGAGTCAACACTCAGTTAAAAATCCCCCGCCTCCTCCTTTTCCCGTCAATTGCTAAACCTGATATACAAAAACTAAAAAGAGTTTACTATCCCTAAAAATTATATACACTTTTTGGAATTATCTCTCTCCACATTTTTTCATTGTGCATTTCCATTTCAGATGTATATTTTTTTCCTAAATCAAAACTTGAGTTTTCACTTTCCCTTCATCTCGTAAACAAAAAAAGAGATAAAAGGAAAATATATCACAAAAAAATAAAAATTTTAGTGTTTATGTAAGGAAAGATATTAAAGCACTAACAAATATAAGTAAAGAAAATTTATTCACACACCACAAATGAACAGAAAAGTTTTGTTATCCAAGTTTGGAAAATTCCACTAGTTCAACCCTAATAGCCCAAAATTTTTTAAGAAAGAGATTTTTCTACACATGTTTTAAAAAATGGATATGCATGCTTGCAACATGTTCAAGATGCAAATGTCCTATGGATCCAAACCTTTTAAAGAGAATAACGTCAAATTCCCAAGTGAACGTGCAGTGGGATAATTACCCGAGTCAAACTAGCCATTATTTTGCCCATTTACAAAAAGCTGACCTAACGATCATAGATGATTGTAAAGTGATTTATCATGTGTAACAAGCTATATTTTTGTAAGGAATGACTTATGGATTGGGATTCAACACTCAGTTAAAAATCCCCTGCCTCCCCCTTTTCCCAACGATTGCAGAACCATATATATAAAAACTAAAAAGAGTTTACAATCCCTAAACATTACAGAGACTTTTTGGAATTATCTCTCTCTTCTTTTTTGCATGTTCCCTTTCCCATTTTTACGTATACTTTTTTCTTAAATCAAAACTTGAGCTTTCACTTTCCCTTCATCTCGAAAACAAAAAAAGAGATAAAGGCAATCAGATCACAACAAAATGAAAATTTTAGGGTTTGTGTATAAAAAAAAAATAAAAGCAATAACAAATGTAAGTAAAGAAAATTTATTCACACACCACAAATGAACACAAAAGTGTTGCTATCCAAGTTGGGAAATTCCACTAGTTCAAGCCCAATAACTCGGAAGTTTATAAGAAAGAGATTTTTCTACACATCTTTTTAAAAATTGATATGCATTCTTGAAACATGTTAAAGATGCCAACGACCTATGGATCCAAACCTTTTAAAGAAATAATGTTAAATTGCCAAGTGAACGGGCGGTGTGATATTTACCCTAGTCAAACATGCCATTCTTTAACCCATTGTAAAAACACTAACCTAACGATCATAGATGATTGTAAAGTGATTTATCATGCATTACGGGCTATACTTTTTAATGAATGACTTATGGATTGGGAGTCAACACTCAGTTAAAAATCCCCCGCCTCCCCCTTTTCGGACGATTGCAGAACCTGATTTAAAAAAACTAAAAAGCGTTTAAAATCCCCAAAAATTATAGATACTTTTTGGAATTATCTCTCTCTACATTTGAGCATTGTGCATTTCCATTTTAGATGTATACTTTTTTCTTAAATCAAAACTTCAGATTTCACTTTCCCTTCATCTCGTAAACAAAATAAGAGATAAAAGGCAAATAAATCCTAACTAAATGAAAATTTTATAGTTTATGTAAGGGAAGAATTTAAAGCAATAAAAAATTTAAGTAAAGAAAATTTATTCACATTCCACAAATGAACACAAAAGTTTTGTTATCCAAGTTTGGGAAAGTCCACTAGTTCAAACCTAATAGCTCAGAATTTTAAAAGAAAGAGATTTTGCTACACATATTTTAAAAAATGGTTATCCATGCTTGAAACATGTTAAAGATGTAAATGTCCTATGGATCCAAACCTTTTGAAGAGAATAACATTAAATTCCCGAGTGAACGTGCGGTGGGATATTTACCCGAGTCAAAAAGGTCATTATTTTGCCCACTTAAAAAAAGTTGACCTAACGATCATAGATGATTGTAAAGTGATTTATCATGCGTAGCGGGCTATATTTTTGTATGGAATGACTTATGGATTGGGAGTCAACACTCAGTTAAAAATCTCATGCCTCCCCCTTTTTCCAACGATTGCAGAACCTGATTATAAAAACTAAGGAGAGTTTACAAGAAAAATTACAGACACTTTTTGGAATTTTCTCTCTCTAAATTTGTGCAATGTGCATTTCCATTTTAGATGTATAATTTTTTCTTAAATCAAAACTTGAGTTTTCTCTTTCCCTTCATCTCATAAACCAAAAATGAGATAAAAGGCCTATAGATCACAACAAAATGAAACTTTTTTAGTTTATGAATGGAAAGAATTTAAATAAATATCAAATGAAAGTAAAGAAAATTTATTCACACTCCACAATTGATTATAAAAGTTTTGCTATCCAAGTTTGGGAAATTCCACAAGTTTAACCCTAACAGCTCGGAAATTTATAGGACAGAGATTTTTCTACACATGTTTTAAAAAATGGATATGCATGCTTGAGACATGTTAAAGATGCAAATGACGTATGGATCCAAACTTTTGAAAGAGAATAACATTAAATTCCCAAGTGAACGTGTGGTGGGATATTTACCCGAGTCAAACAAGCCTTTATTTTACCCATTTACAGGAAGCTGACCTAAAGATCGTGGTTGATTGTACTGTGATTTATCATGCGTAACAGACTATATTTTGGTAAGGAATGACTTATGGATTGGGAGTCAACACTCAGTTAAAAATCCCTTGCCTCCCCCTTTTCCCGACAATTGTAGAACCTGATAAATAAAAACTAAAAAGATTTTACAATCCCTAAAAATTACAGACACTTTTTAGAAATATCTCTCTCTACATTTTTGCATTGTACATTTCCATTTTAGATGTATACTTTTTTGTTAAATCAAGAATTTTGTTTTCACTTTCCCTTCATCTCGTAAACAGAATAAGATATAAAAGGCAAAAAGATCACAACAAAATGAAAATTTTAGAGTTGATGTTTGGAAAGAATTTAAAGCAATAAAAAATGTACGTAAAGAAAATTTATTCACACACCACAAATGAACAAAAAAGTTTTGTTATCCAAGTTTGGGAAATTCCACTAGTTCAACCCTAATAGATCGGAATATTTTAAGAAAGAGATTTTTCTACACATGTTTTAAAAAATGGATATGCAAGCTTGAAACATGTTAAAGATGCAAATGACCTATGGATCCAAAACTTTTAAAGAGAATAACACTAAATTCCTAAGTGAACGTGCGGTGGGATATTTATCCGAGTCAAACAAGCCATTATTTTGCCCCTTTTCAAAAAGCTAACCTAACGATCGTAGATGATTGTAAAGTAATTTATCATGCGTAACGGGCAATATTTTTTTAAAGAATGACTTCTGGATTGTAAGTCAACACTGAGTTAAAAATCCCCCTCCTCCCCCTTTTCCCCACGATTACAGAACCTAATATATAAAAACTTAGAACAGCTTACAATCCCTAAAAATTATAGACACTTTTTGGAATTATCTCTTTCTACATTTGTGCATTGTGCATTTCCATTTTAGATGTATACTTTTTTCTTAAATCAAAACTTGAGTTTTCACTTTCCCTTCATCTAGTAAAAAAAGAAGATAAAAGGCAAATAAATAACAACAAATTAAAAGTTTAGAGTTTATGTATGGAAAGAATTAAAAGAAATAACAAATGTAAGAAAACAAAATTTATTCACACACCACAAATTAACACAAAAGTTTGGTTATCTAAGTTTGAGAAATGCCACTAGTTCAACGCTAATAGCTCGGAATTTTAAAAGAAAGAGTTTTTTCTTCACATGTTTTAAAAAATGGATATCCATGCTTGAAACATGTTAAAGATGCAAATGTTCTATGGATCCAAACCTTTTGAAGAGAATAACATTAAATTCCCAAGTGAACGTGCGGTCAGATATATACTCGAGTCAAACAAGCTATTATTTTCCCATTTACAAAAAGCTGACCCAACGATCATAGATGATTGTAAAGTGATTTATCATGCGTAACCGGCTATATTTTTATAAGGAATAACTTGTGAATACGGAGTCAACACTCAGTTAAAAATCCCTGGCCTCGCCCTTTTCCCGACGATTGTAGAACCTGATATATAAAAACTAAAATGAGTTTACAATCCCTAAAAATTATAGACACTTTTTGGAATTATCTCTCTCTACATTTTTGCATTGTGCTTTTCAATTTTTGATGTATAATTTTTTCTTAAATCAAATTTTGAGTTTTCACTTTCCCTTCATCTCGTAAACAAAAAATGAGATAAAACGCCAAAAGATCACAACAAAATGAAATTTTTTTACTTTATGTATGGAAAGAATTTAAAGAATTAACAAATATAAGTAAAGAAAATTTATTCACACACCACAAAAGAACACGAAAGTTTTGTTATCGAACTTTGGGAAATTCCACTAGTTTAATGCTAATTGCTTGGAAATTTATAAGAAAGAGATTTTTCTACACATGTTTTAAAAAATGGATATGCATGATTGAGACATGTAAAAGAGGCAAATGACCTATGGATCCAATCTTTTTAAAGAGAATAACATTAAATTCCCAAGTGAACATGCGGTGGGATATTTACCCGAGTCAAACAAGCTATTATTTAGCCCATTTACATGAAGTTGACCTAACGATCATAGATGATAGTACAGTGAATTATCATGCGTAACTGGCTATATTTTGGTAAGGAATGGCTTTTTTATTGGGAGTCAACACTCAGTTAAAAATCCCCCGCCTCCCCCTTTTCCCGACGATTGCAGAACCTGATATATAAAAACTAAAAAGAGTTTCCAATCCCTAAAAATTATATAAACTTTTTGGAATTATCTCTCTCAACATTTGTGCATTGTGCATTTCCATTTTAGATGTATACTTTTTTCTTAAATCAAAACATAAGTTTTCACTTTTCCTTCATCTCGTAAACAAAAAAAAGAGATAAAAGGCAAATAAATCACAAAAAAATGAAAATTTTAGTGTTTAGGTATGGAAAGAATTTTAAGCAATAAAAAATTTAAGTAAATAAAATTTATTCACACACCCCAAATGAACACAAAAGTTTTGTTATCCAAGTTTGGGAAATTCCACTAGTTCAACCCTAATAGCCCAAAATTTTATAAGAAAGAGATTTTTGTACACATGTTTAAAAAAATGGTTATGCATGCTTGAAAAATTTTCAACATGCAAATGTCCTATGGATCCAAACCTTTTAAAGAGAATAACGTCAAATTCCCAAGTGAACATGTGGTGAGATAATTACCCGAGTCAAACTGGCCATTATTTTGCCCATTTACAAAAAGTTGGTGTAACGATCATAGATGATTGTAAAGTGATTTATCATGCATAACGGGCTTTTTTTTTGTAAGGAGTGACTTATGGATTGGGAGTCAAGACTCAGTTAAAAATCACCCCCCCTACCACCTCCTTTTCCCAACGATTTCTTAACCTGATATATAAAACGTAAAAAGAGTTCACAATCCCTAAAATTTACAGACACTTTTTGGAATTATCTCGCTCTACATTTGTGCATTGTGCATTTCCATTTTAGATGTATACTTTTTTCTTAAAACAAAACTTGAGTTTTCAATTTCCCTTCCTTTCGTAAACAAAAAAACCAATAAAAGGCAAATAATTCAAAACAAAATGAAAATTTTTGAGTTTATGTATGGAAAGAATTTTAAGCACTAATAAATTTAAGTAAAGAAAATTTATTCACACACCACAAATGAACAAAAATGTTTTGTTATCCAAGTTTGGAAAATTCCACTAGTTCAACCCTAATAGCCCAAAATTTTTTAAGAAAGAGATTTTTCTACACATGTTTTAAAAAATGGATATGCATGCTTGAAACATGTTCAAGATGCAAATGTCCTATGAATCCAAACCTTTTAAAGAGAATAACGTCAAATTCCAAAGTCAAAGTGCAGTGGGATAATTACCCAAGTCAAACTATCCATTATTTTGTCCATTTAGAAAAAGCTGACCAAATGATCATAGATGATTGTAAAGTGATTTATCATGTGTAACCGGCTATATTTTTGTAAGGAATGACTTATGGATTGGGAGTCAATACTCAGTTAAAAATCCGCTGCCTCCACCAATTCCCAACGATTGCAGAACCTGATATATAAAAACTAAAAAGAGTTTACAATCCCTAAACATTACAGAGACTTTTTGGAATTATCTCTCTCTTCATTTTTGCATTGTGCCTTTCCCTTTTTATGTATACTTTTTTATTAAATAAAAACTTGAGTTTTCACTTTCCCTTCATCTCGAAAACAAACACAATGAAAATTTTAGGGTTTGTGTATAGAAAAAATTTAAAGCAATAGCAAATGTAAGTAAAGAAAATTTATTCACACACCACAAATGAACACAAAAGTGTTGCTATCCAAGTTTGGGAAATTCCCCTAGTTCAACCCCAATAACTCGGAATTTTATAAGAAAGAGATTTTTCTACACTTGTTTTAAAAAAATGATATGCATTCTTGAAACATATAAAAGATGCCAATGACCTATGGATCCAAACCTTTTAAAAAGAATAACATTAAATTGCCAAGTGAACGGGCGGTGGGATATTTACCCGAGTCAAACAACCCATTCTTTTGCCCATTTTCAAAACACTGACCTAACGATCATAGATGATTGTATAGAACCTGACTATTGTAGAACCTGATATATAAAAAATAAAAGAGTTTAAAATCCCCAAAAATTACAGACACTTTTTGGAATTATCTCTCTCTACATTTGAGCATTGTGCATTTCCATTTTAGATGTATAATTTTTTCATAAATCAAAACTTCAGTTTTCACTATCCCTTCATCTCGTAAACAAAATAAGAGATAAAAGGCAAATAAATCCTAACTAAATGAAAATTTTAAAGTTTATGAAATCGAAGAATTTAAAGCAATAACAAATGTAAGGACAGAAAATTTATTCACATTCCACAAATGAACACAAAAGTTTTGTTATCTAAGTTTGGGAACTTCGACCAATTCAAACCTAATAGGTTAGAATTTTAAAAGAAAGAGATTTTTCTACACATGTTTTAAAAAATGGATATCCATGCTTGAAACATGATAAAGCTGCAAATGTCCTATGGATCCAAACCTTTTGAAGAGAATAACATTAAATTCTCAAGTGAACGTGCTGTGGGATACTTACCCGAGTCAAACAAGTCATTATTTTTGCCCACTTACAAAAAGCTGACCTAACGATCATAGATAATTGTAAAGTGATTTATCATGCTTAACGGTCTATATTTTTTTAAGGAATGACTTATGGATTGGGATTCAACACTCAGTTAAAAATCCCTGCCTCCCCCTTTTCCTGACTATTGCAGAACTATATATATAAAAACTAAAACAAGTTTACAATCCCTAAAAATTAGAGACACTTTTTGGAATTATCAATCTCTACATTTTTGCATTGTGCGTTTCCATTTTAGATGTGTAATTTTTTCTTAAATCAAAATTTGAGTTTTCACTTTCCCTTTTTCTCATAAACAAAAAATGAGATATAAGGCCTAAAGATCACAACAAAATAATAATTCTTATGTTTATGTATGGAAATAATTTAAAGCATTAACAAATGTAAGTAAAGAAAATTTATTCACACACGACAAATGACCACAAAAGTTTTGTTATCCAAGATTGGGAAATTCCACTAGTTTAACCCTAATAGCTTGGAAATTTATAAGAAAGAGATTTTTCTACACATGTTTTAAAAAATGGATATGCATGCTTGAGACATGTAAAAGATGCAAATGACCTATGGATCCAAACTTTTTAAAGAGAATAATATTAAATTCCCAAATGAACGTGTGGTGGGATATTTACCCGAGTTGTACAAGCTAGTATTTATCCCATTTACATGAAGCTGACCTAACGATCATGATGGTTGTAAAGTGATTTATCTTGCGTAACGGGTTATATTTTGGTAAGGAATGACTTATGGATTTGGTGTCAACACTCGGTTAAAAATCCCCCGCCTCCCCCTTTTCCCGATGATTGCAAAACTTGATATATAAAAACTAAAAAGAGTTTATAATACCTAAAAATTACAGAAACTTTTTGGAATTATCTCTCTCTACATTTGTCCATTGTGCATTTCCATTTTAGCTGTATACTTTTTTCTTAAATCAAAACTTGAGTTTTCACTTTCCCTACATCTCTTAAACAAAAAAAGAGATAAAAGGCAAATAGATCACAACAAAATGAAAATTTTAAAGTTTAATTATGTAAAGAATTTAAGCAATAAAATATGTAAGTAAAAAAAAAACTATTTACATGCCAAAAATGAATACAAAATTTCTGTTATCCAAATTTGGGAAATTCCACTAGTTCAACCCTAATATCACGGAATTTTATAAGAAATAGATTTTTCTACACATGTTTTAAAAAATGGATATGCATGCTTGATACATGTTAAAGATGCAAATGACCTTTGGATCCAAACCTTTTAAAGAGAATAACATTAAATGCACAAGAGAACGTGCGGTGGGATATTTAAACGAGTCAAACAAGCCATTATTTTGCCCATTTACAAAATGCTGACCTAACGATCATAGATGATTGTAAAGTGATTTATC
Organism: Aristolochia californica; assembly: GCF_029961685.1. Classification (NCBI taxonomy): domain Eukaryota; kingdom Viridiplantae; phylum Streptophyta; class Magnoliopsida; order Piperales; family Aristolochiaceae; genus Aristolochia; species Aristolochia californica. The sequence goes on from NW_027181992.1 coordinate 26,274,502, forward strand.
ATGCGTAATGGGAAATATTTTTGTAAGAAATGACTTAAGGATTGTGAGTCAACACTCTGTTAAAAATCCCCCACCTCCCCCTTTTCTCGATGGTTGCAGAACCTGATACATAAAAACTAAAAAGAGTTTACAATCCCTAAAAATTACAGACACTTTTGGGAATTTTCTCTCTCTACATTTGTGCATTGTGCATTTCAATTTTAGATGTATACTTTTTTCTTAAATCAAAACTTGAGTTTTCACTTTCCCTTCATGTCATAAACAAAAAAAGAGATAAAAGGCAAATAGATCACAACAAAATGAAAATTTTAGATTTTATGTATGGAAAGAATTTAAAGCAATAAAAAATGTAAGAAAGAAAATTTATTCACTCACCACAACTGAACACAAAAGTTTTGTGATCCAAGTTTGGAAAATTCCACTAGTTCAACCTTAATAGCTCGAAATTTTATAAGATAGAGATTTTTCTACACATGTTTTAAAAAATGGATAGGCATGCTTGAAACATGTTAAATATGCAAATGACCTATGGATCCAAACCTTTTAAAGAGAATAACAATAAATTCCCAAGTTAACGTGCAATTGGATATTTATCTGAGTCAAACAGGCCATTACTTTGCCCATTTACAAAAAGTTGACATAACGATCATAGATGATTGTAAAGTGATTTATCATGTGTAATGGGCTATATTTTTTTAAGGAATGACTTATGGATTGGGAGTCAACACTCAGTTAAAAATCCCTCGTTTCCCCTTTTCCCCACAATTACAAAACCTGATAGATAAAAATTTAGATGAGTTTACAATCCCTAAAAATTATAGATACTTTTCTGAATTAACTCTCTTTACATTTGTGCATTGTGCTTTTCCATTTTAGATGTATTTTTTTTTTCTTAAATCCAAACTTGAGTTTTCACTTTCCCTTCATCTCTTAAACAAAAAAAGAGATAAAAGGAAAATAAATCACAACAAAATAAAAATTTTAGGGTTTGTGCATAGAAACAATATAAAGCAATAAAAAATGTAAGTAGAGAAAATTTATTCGGACACCACAAATGAACACAAAAGTTTTGTTATCCAAGTTTGGGAAATTCCTCTTGTTCAACCCTAATAACTCGGAATTTTATAAGAAAGAGATCTTTGTCCACATGTTTTAAAAAAATGTTAAATATGCAAGTGACCTATGGATCCAAACCATTTAAAGAAAATAGCATTAAATTCCCAAGTGAACGTGCGATGGGATATTTACCCGAGTCAAACAAGCCATTATTTTGCCCATGCACAAAAAGTTGACCTAACAATCATAGATGATTGTAAAGAGATTTATCATGCGTAACGGGTAATATTTGTGTCAGAAATGACTTATGGATTATGTGTCAACACTCAATTAAAAATCCCCCCCCCCCCCCCCCCCCCCCTTCCCTTTTCTTGATGATTGCAGAACCTGATATATAAAAACTAAAAAGAGTTTACAATCCCTAAAAATTACAGACACTTTTTGTAATTATCTCTCCCTACATTTGTGCATTGGGTGTTTCCATTTTAGATGTATACTTTTTTCTCCCATTCCCTTCATCTCGTAAACAAAAAAAGAGATAAAAGGCAAATAGATCACAAGAAAATGAAAAATTTTTAATTTATGTATGGAAAATATTTAAAGCAATAAAAATGTAAGTAAAGAAAATTTATTCACACACTAGAAATGAACACAAAAGTTTTGTTATCCAAGATTTGGAAATTCCGCTAGGTCAACCCTAATGGGTCGGAATGTTATAAGAAATAGATTTTTCTACACATGTTTTAAAAAAAGGATATGCATGCTTGAAACATGTTAAAGAAGCAAATGTCCTATGGATCCTAACCTTTTAAAGAGAATAACATTAAATCCCCAATTGACGTGCGGAGCCCGAGTCAAACAAGCCATTAATTAGCCCATTTACATGAAGCTGACCTAACGATCATAGATGATTGTAAAAGTGATTTATCATGCATGACAGGCTATATTTAGGAAAGGAATGACTTATGGATTGGGAGTCAACACTCAGTTAAAAGTCTCCCGCCTCTCCCTTTTCGCGACAATTGTAGAACCTGATATATAAAAACTAAAAAGAGTTTACAATCCCGAAACCTTACAGACACTTTTTGGAATTATCTCTCTCTACATTTGTGCATTTTGCATTTCCATTTTAGATGTATAATTTTTTCTTAAATCAAAACTTGAGTTTTCATTTTCCCTTTATCTCGTACACAAAAAATGAGATAAAAGGCCTATAGATCACAGCAAAATGAAAATTTTTTAGTTTATGTATGGAAAGAATTTAAAGCAATAACAAATGTAAGTAAAGAAAATTTATTCACGCACCACAAATGAATACATAAGTTTAGATATCCAAGTTTGGGAAATTCCACTAGTTCAACCCTAATAGCCAAGAATTTTATAAGAAAGAGATTTTTCTACACATGTTTTAAAAAAGGTTAAATATGCAAATGACCTATGGATCCAAACCTTTTAAAGAGATTATGAGTCAACACTCATTTAAAAATCCCCTCCCCCCCCCCCCCCCCCCACCTTTTCCCCTATGGTTGCAGAAATTTATATATAAAAACTAAAAGGAGTTTACAATCCCTAAAAGTTACATACATTTTTTGGAATTATCTCTCTCTACTTTAGTGCATTGTGCATTTCCATTTTAGATATATACTTTTTTCTTAAATCAAAACTTGAGTTTTCACTTTCCCTTCATCTCGTAAACAAAAAAAAAGATAAAAGGCAAATAGATCACAACAAAATGAAAATTTTAGAGTTTATGAATGGAAAAAAATTAAAGCAATAAAAAATAAAATTAAAGAAAATTTATTCCCACGCCACAAATGAAAACAATAGTTTTGCTATCCAAGTTTGGGAAATTCCACTAGTTTAACCCTAATAGCTCGCAAATTTATAAGAAAAATATTTTTCTACACATTTTTTAAAAAATGGATATGGATGCCTGAGACAAGTTACCGTTGCAAATGACCTATGGATCCAAACATGTTAAAAAGAATAACATTAAATTCCCAAGTGAACATGCGGTGGGATATTTATCTAAGTCAAACAAGCCATTATTCATTATTTTGCCCATTTATATGAAGCTGACCTAACGATCATAGATGATTGTACATTGATTTATCATGCGTAACAGGCTATATTTTGGTAAGGAATGGCTTTTTGATTGGGAGTCAACACTCAGCTGAAAATCCCCCGCCTCCCCTTTTCCCGACAATTGCAGAACTTGATATATAAAAACTAAAAAGAGTTTCCAATCCCTAAAAATTACAAACACTTTTAGGAATTATCTCTCTCAACATTTGTGCATTGTGCATTTCCATTTTAGATGTATACTTTTTTCTTAAATCAAGAATTGAGTTTTCACTTTCCCTTCATCTCATAAAAAGAAAAAGATATAAAAGGCAAAAAGATCACAACAAAATGAAAATTTTAGAGTTTATGTTTGGAAAGAATTTAAAGCAATAAGAAATGTAAGTAAAGAAAATTTATTCACACACCACAAATGAACACAAAAGTTTTGTTATCCAAGTTTGGAAAATTCTACTAGTTCAACCCAAATTGCTCGGATTATTTTAAAAAAGAGATTTTTCTACTCATGTTTTAAAAAATGGATATGCAAGCTTGAAACATGTTAAAGATGCTAATGACCTATGTATCCAAACCTTTTAAAGAGAATAACATTAAATTCCCAAGAGAACGTGTGGGGAGATATTTATCTGAGTCAAACTAGCCATTATTTTGCCCCTTTACAAAAAGTTGACCTAACGATCATAGATGATTGTAAAGTGATTTATCATGCATAACTGGCTATATTTGTTTAAGGAATGACTTATGGATTGGGAGTCAACACTCAGTTAAAAATCCCCCACCTTTCGCTTTTTCCCATGATTGCAGAACCTGATATATAAAAACTTAGAACAATTTAGAATCCCTAAAAATTACAGACACTTTTTGGAATTATCTCTCTCTACATTTGTGCATTGTGCATTTCCATTTTAGATGTATACTTTTTTCTCAAATCAAAACTTGAGTTTTCACTTTCCCTTCAACTTGTAGATAAAAAAAGAGATAAAAGGCAAATAAATCACAATAAAATAAAAATTTTAGAGTTTATGTATGGAAAGAATTTAAAGAAATAACAAATGTAAGTAAAGAAAATTTATTCACACACCACAAATGAACACAAAAGTTTTGTTATCCACGTTTTGGAAATTCCAATAGTTCAACCCTAATAGCTCGGAATTGTAAAAGAAAGAGATTTTTCTACACATGTTTTAAAAAAATGATATCCATGCTTGAAACATGTTAAAGATGAAAATGTCCTATGGATCCAAACCTTTTTAAGAGAATAACACAAAATTCTCAAGTGAATGTACGGTGGGATATTTATCCGATTCAAACAAGCCATTATTTTGCCTATTTACAAAAAGCTGACCTAACGATCATAGATGACTGTAAAGTGATATATCATGCATAACGGGAAATATTTTTGTAAGGAATGACATATAGATTGGGAGTCAATACTCAGTTAAAAATCCCCCGCCTCTCTCTTTTCCCGACGATTGCAGAACCTAATATATAAAAACTAAAAAGAGTTTACAATCCCTAAAAATTATAGACACTTTTTGGAATTATCTCTCTCAACATTTGGGCATTATGCCTTTCCATTTCATATGTATACTTTCTTCTTAAATAGAAACTTGAGTTTTCACTTTCCCTTCATCTCCTAAACAAAAAAAGAGATAAAAGGCAAGTTGACCACAACGAAATGAAAATTTTTGAGTTGATGTAATAAAAAAATTTAAAGCAATAAAAAATGTAAGTAAATAAAATTTATTCACACAACAAGAATGAATACAAAAGTTTAACTATCCAAGTTAGGGAAATTCCACTAGTTCAACCCTAGTAGCTCAGAATTTTAAAGGAAAGAGATTTTTCTACATATGTTTTAAAAAATGGATATGCATGCTTGAAACATGTTAAAGATGCAAATGACCTATGGATCCAAACCTTTTAAAGAGAATAACATTAAATTCCCAAGTGAACGTGCGGAGGGATATTTATCCGAGTCAAACAAACCATTATTTTTCCCATTTAAAAAAAGCTAACCTCATGATTATAGATGATTGTAAAGTGATTTATCATAGATAACGGGCTATATTTTTGTAAGGAATGACTTATGGATTGTTAGTCATCACTCAGTTAAAAATCTCCCGCTTCCCCCTTTTCCCGACGATTGCAAAACCTGATATATTAAAAAATAGAAAGAGTTTACAATCCTGAAAAATTAAAAATATTTTTTAGAATTATCTCTCTCTAAATTTTTGCATTGTGCATTTCCATTTTAGATGTATAATTTTTTCTTAAATCAAAACTTGACTTTTCTCTTTCTCTTCATCTCGTTAACAAAAAATGAGATAAAAGGTATATAGATCACAACAAAATGAAAAATTTTTAGTTTATGTATGGAAAGAATTTAAATAAATATCAAATGTTAGTAAACAAAATTTTTTCACACACCACAAATGATTATAAAAGTTTTGCTATCCAAGTTTGGGAAATTCCACAAGTTTAACCCTAATAGCTCGGAAATTTATCAGGCAGAGATTTTTCTACACATGTTTTAAAAAATGGATATGCATGCTTGAGACATGTAAAAGATGCAAATGACCTATGGATTCAAACGTTTTAAAATTAATAACATTAAATTCCCAAGTGAACGTGTGGTGGGATATTTACCCGCGTCAAGCAAGCATTTATTTGGCCCATTTACATGAAGCTGACGATCATAGATGATGTTACAGTGATTTATCATGTGTAACAGGCTATATTTAGGTAAGGAATGACTTATGGATTGGGAGTCAACACTCAATTAAAAATCCCCACCTCCCCATTTTCTCGACGATTGTAGAACGTGATATATAAAAACTACAAAGAGTTTACAATCCCTAAAAATTCCAGACATTTTTTTGAATTATCTCTCTCTACATTTGTGCATTGTGCATTTCCATTTTAGATGTATACATTTTTTCTTAAATCAAGAATTGAGTTTTCACTTTCCCTTCATCTCGTAAACAGAAAAAGAGAGAAAAGGCAAAATGATCACAACAAAGTCAAAATTTTAGAGTTGATGTTTGGAAAGAATTTAAAGCAATAAAAAATATAAGTAAATAAAATTTATTCACACACCACAAATGAACAAAAAAGTTTTGCTATCCAAGTTTGGAAAATTCCACTAGTTCAACCTTAATTGCTCTGAATATTTTAAGAAAGAGATTTTTCCACTCATGTTTAAAAAAATGGATATGCAAGCTTGAAACATGTTAAAGATGCAAATGACCTATGGATCCAAACCTTTTAAAGAGAAGAACATTAAATTCCCATGTGAACATGCGGTGGGATATTTATCCGAGCCAAACAAGTCAAACAAGCCATTGATTTGCCCCTTTACAAAAAGCTGACCTAACGGTCGTAGATGATTGTAAAGTTATTTATCATGCGTTCTAGCAATAGTTTTTTAAGGAATGACTTATGGATTGGGAGTCAACACTCAATTAAAAATCCCCGCCGCCCACTTTTCCCCACGATTGCCGAACCTGATATATAAAAACTTAGAACATTTTACAATTCCAAAAAATTACAGACACTTTTTGTAATTATTTCTCTCTAAATTTGTGCATTGTGTATTTCCATTTTATATGTATAGTTTTTTCTTAAATCAAAACTTGAGTTTTCACTTTCCCTTCATCTTGTAAAAGAAAAAAAGAGATAGAAGGCAAATAAATCACAACAAAATAAAAATTTTAGAGTTTATGTATGGAAAGAATTTAAAGCAATACCAAATGTAAGTAAAGAAAATTTATTCACATACCACAAATGAACACAAAAGTTTTGTTATCCAAGTTTGGAAAATTCCACTAGTTCAACCCTAATAGCTCGGAATTTTAAAATAAAGAGATCTTTCTACAAACGTTTTAAAAAATGGATATCCATGCTTGAAACATGTTAAAAATGCAAATGTCCTATGGATACAAACCTTTTGAAGAGAATAACATTAAATTCCCAAGTGAACGTGCGGTGGGATATATACCCGAGTCAAACAAGCCATTATTTTGCCCATTTACAAAAAGTTGACCTAACGATCATAGATGATTGTAAAGTGATTTATCATGCGTAACCGGCTATATTATTTTTAGGAATGAATTATGGATTGGGAGTCAAAACTAAGTTAAAAATCCCCTGCCTCCCCCTTGTCCTGACAATTGCAGAACCTGATATATAAAAACTAAAACGAGTTTACAATCCCTAAAAATTACAGACAATTTTTTGAATTATCTCTCTCTACATTTTTGTATTGTGGATTTCTATTTTAGATGTATAATTTTTTCTTAAATCAAAACTTGAGTTTTGACTTTCCCTTCATCTCGTAAAAAAAAAAAAAGATAAAAGGCAAATAATTCACTACAAAATGAAAATTTAAGAGTTTATGTATGGAAAGAATTTTAAGCACTAACAAATGTAAGTAAAGAAAATTTATTCACACACTACAAATGAACACAAAAGTTTTGTTATCCAAGTTCAGGAAAGTCCACTAGTTCAACCTTAGTAGCTCGAAATTTTTTAAGAAAGAGATTTTTCTACTCATGTTTTAAAAAATGGATATGCAATCGTGAAATAAGTTAAAGAATCAAATGACCTATGGATCCAAGCCTTTAAAAGAGAATAACTTTAAATTCCCAATTGAACGTACGGTGGGATATTTACCCGAGTCAAACAAGCCATTATTATGCCCATTTACAAAAAGCTGACCTATCTATCATACATGATTGTAAAGTGATTTATCATGTGTAACGGGCTATATTTTTGTAAGGAATGACTGATGGATATGGAGTCAACACTCAATTAAAAATCCCCTGCCTCCCCCTTTTTCCCAACGATTGCAGAACCTGATATATAAAAACTAAAAAGAGTTTACAATCCCTAAAAATTACAGACATTTTTTGGAATTATCTCTCTTCATATTTGCATTGTGCCTTTCCCTTTTTTTTGTATACTTTTTTCTTAAATCAAAACTTGAGTTTTCTCTTTCCCTTCATCACGAAAACAAAAAAAAGAGATAAAGGCAAATAGATCAACAACAAAATGAAAATTTTAGGGTTTGTGTAAAGAAACAATTTAAAGCAATAACAAATGTAAGTAAAGAAAATTTACTCACACACCACAAATGAACACAAAAGTGTTCCTATCCAAGTTTTGGAAATTCCACTAGTTCAACCCTAATAGCTTGGAATTTTAAAAGAAAGAGATGTTTCTACACATGTTTTAAGAAATGGATATCCATGCTTGAAACATGTTAAAGATGAAAATGACCTATGGATCCAAACCATTTGAAGAGAATAATAATAAATTCCCAAGTGAACGTGCGGTGGGATATTTACCCGAGTCAAACAAGCCATATTTTTGCCCATTTTCAAAAAACTTACATTAATAGATGATTGTATAGTGATTTATCATGCATTACAGGCTATATTTTTGTAAGGAATGACTTATGGATTGGGAGTCAACACTCAGTTAAAAATCCCCCACCTCCCCCTTTTCCCGACGATTGCAGAACCTGATAAATAAAAACTAAAAAGAGTTTAAAATCCCCAAAAATTACATACACGTTTTTGAATTATCTCTCTCTACATTTGTGCATTGTGCATTTTCATTTTAGATGTATACTTTTTTCTTAAATCAAAACTTCAGTTTTCACTTTCCCTTCATCTCGTAAACAAAAAAGGAGATAAAAGGCAAATAAATCCTAACTAAATGAAAATTTTAGAGTTTATGTAAGGAAAGCATTAAAGTAATAACAAATGTAGGTAAAGAAAATTTATTCACATTCCATAAATGACACAAAAGTTTTGTTATCCAAGTTTCGAAAATTCCATTGGTACAAACCTAATAGCTCGGAATTTTTAAAGAAAGAGATTTTTCTACGCATGTTTTAAAAAAGGGATATCCATGCTTGAAACATGTGAAAGATGCAAATGTCTTATGTATCCAAACATTTTGATGGGAATAAAATGAAATTCCCATGTGAACGTGCGGTGGGATATTTACCCGAGTCAAACAAGCCATTATTTTGCCCATTTAAAAAAACTGACCTAACGATCATAGATGATTGTAAAGTGATTTATCATGCGTAACGGCTATATTTTTGTAAGGAATGATTTATGGATTGGGAGTCAACAATCAGTTAAAAATCCCCCGCCTCCCTCTTTTCCCGACTTTCGCAGAACCTTATATATAAAAACTAAAACGAGTTTACAATCCCTAAAAATTAGAGACACTTTTTGGAATTATCTCTCTACATTTTTTCATTGTGCATTTCAATTTTAGATGTATAATTTTTCTTAAATCAAAATTTGAGTTTTCACTTACCCTTCTTCTCGTAAACAAAAAATGAATAAAAGGCCTAAAGATCACAACAAAATGAAAATTTATTAGTTTATGTATGGAAAGAATTTAAAGCATTAACAAATGTAAGTAATGAAAATTTATTCACACACCACAAATGACCACAAAAGTTTTGTTATCCAAGTTTGGGAAATTCGTCTAGTTTAACCCTAATAGCTCAAAAATTTACAAGAAAGAGATTTTTCTACACATGTGTTTAAAAAATGGATAAGCATGCTTGAGACATGTAAAATATGCAAATGACCTAAGGATCCAAACTTTTTAAAGAGAATAACATTAAATTTCCAAGTGAACGTGCGGTGGGATATTAACCCGAGTCAAACAAGCCATTATTTAGCCCATTTACTTGAAGTTGACCTAACAATCATGATGATTATAAAGTGATTTATCATGCATAACATGTTATATTTTGGTAAGTAATTACTTATGGATTCGGAGTCAACACTCAGTTAAAAATTGCCCGCCTCCCCCTTTTGCCGATGATTACAAAACTTGATATATAAAAACTAAAAAGAGTTTACAATCCCTAAAAATTACAGACACTTTTGGAATTATCTATCTCTACATTTTTTCACTGTGCATTTCCATTTTAGATGTATACTTTTTTCATAAATCAAGAATTGAGTTTTCACTTTCCCTTCATCTCGTAAATAGAAAAAGAGATAAAGAGCAAAAAGATTACAACAAAATGAAAATTTTAGAGTTTATGTTTGGAAAGAATTTAAAGCAATAAAAAATGTAAGTTAAGAAAATTTATTCACACACCACAAATGAACACAAAAGTTTGTTATCCAAGTTTGGGAAATTCCACTAGTTCAACCCTAATTGCTAGGAATATTTTAAGAATGAGATTTTTCTACACATGTTTTTAAAAATGGATATGCATGCTTGAAACATGTTCAAGATGCAAATGACCTATGGATCCAAACATTTTAAATAGAATAATATTAAATTCCCAAGTGAATGTGCGGTGCGATATTTATCAGAGTCAAACAAACCATTATTTTGCCCATTTACAAAAAAACACTGACCTAACAATAATAGATGATTGTATAGTGATTTATCATGCATAACGAGACATATTTTTTAAAGGAATAACTTATGGATTGGGAGTCAACACTCAGTTAAAAATCCCCCCCTCCCCCTTTTTCCGACGATTGCAGAACCTTATATATAAAAACTAAAAAGAGTTTACAATCCCTAAAAATTACAGACACTTTTCGGAATTATCTCTCTCTACATTTGTGCATTGTGCATTTGCATTTCATATGTATACTTTCTTCTTATATAGAAACTTGAGTTTTCACTTTCCCTTTATCTCCTAAACAAAAAAAAGAGATAAAAGGCAAGTTGATCACAACAAAATGAAAAATTTTGAGTTTATGTGTGGAATGAATTTAAAGCAATAAAAAATGTAAGAAAATAAAATTTATTCACACACCCACAAAAGAACACAAAAGTTTATTAATCCAAGTTTGGGAAATTCCACTAGTTCAACCTTAATAGCTCGAAATTTTATAAGAAAGAGATTTTAATACACATGTTTTAAAAAATGGATATGCATGCTCCAAACCTGTTAAAGATGTAATTGACCTATGCATCCAAACCTTTTAAAGACAATAACATTAAATTCCCAAGTGAACGTGTGGTGGGATATTTACCTGAGTCAAACAAGCCATTATTTTACAAATTTATAAAAAGCTGACCTAACGATCATTGATGATTGAAAAGTGATTTATCGGGCGTAATGAGCTATATTTTTCTAAGCAATGACTTAAGCATTTGGAGTCAACACTCAGTTAAAAATTCACCGCCTCCCCAATTTTCCCGATGACTGTAGAACATGATATATAAAAACTAAAAAGAGCTTACAATCCCTAAAAAGTACAAACAATTTTTGGAATTATCTCTCTCTATATTTGTGCAATGTGCATTTCCATTTTAGATGTATACTTTTTTCTTAAATACTAACTTGAGTTTTCACTTTCTCTTCATCTCGTAAACAAAAAAAGAGATAAAAGGCAAATATATTACAACAAAATAAAAATTTTAGTGTTTATGTATCAAAATAATTTAAAGCAATAACAAATTAAATAAATAAAAATTTATTCACACTGCACAAATGAACACAAGAGTTTTGTCACCCAAGTTTGGGAAATTCCACTAGTCCAACCATAATAGCTCAGAATTTTATAAGTGATTTTTCAAAACATGTTTTAAAAAATGGATAGGCATGCTTGAAATATGTTAAAGATACAAATGACCTATGGATCCAAACCTTTTAAAGAGAATAATGTTAAATTCCCAAGTGAACGTGCGGGGGGATAATTACCCGAGTCAAACAAGCCATTATTTTGCCCATTTACAAAAAGATGACCTACCGATCATATATGATTGTAAAGAGATTTATCATTCGCAATGGGTTATATTTTTGTAAGGAATGACTTATGGATTGGTAGTCAACACTCAGTTAAAAATCCTCCAGCTCCCCCTTTTCCCAACGATTGTTGAACCTGATATATAAAAATTAAAAAGAGTTCACAATCCCTAAAATTTACTGATAGTTTTTCGAATTATCTCTCTCTACATTTTTTCATTGTGCATTTCCATTTTAGATTTATACTTTTTTCTTAAATCGAAACTTGAGTTTTACTTTCCCTTCATCTCGTAAACAAAAAAAAGAGATAAAAGGCAAATAGATCACAACAAAAAGAAAATTTTAGAGTTTCAGTATGAAATGAATTTAAGCAATAAAAATGTAAGTAAATAAAATTTATTTACATGCCACAAATGAACACAAAATTTTTGTTATCCAAGTTTTGGAAATCCCACTAGTTCAACCCTATTAGCTCGGAATTTTAAAAGAAAGAGATGTTTCTACACATGTTTTAAAAAATGGATATGCATGCTTGAAACATGCTACTGATGCAAATGACATTTGGATTCAAACCTTTCAAAGAGAATGACATTAAATTGCCAAGTGAACGTGCGGTGGAATATTTACCCGAGTCAAACAAGCCATTATTTTGCTCATTTACGAAAAGCTGACCTACGATCATAGATGATTGTAAAGTGATTTATCATGCATAACGGGCTATATTTTTCTAAGGAATGACTTATGGATTACGAGTCAACACACAGTTAAAAATCCCCCCCCCCCCCCCCCCCCCCCCCCCTTGTTCCAGACGACTACAAAACATGATATATAAAAACTAAAAAGATTTTACAATTCCTAAAAATTACAGATACTTTTTGGAATTATGTCTCTCTACATTTGTGCATTGTGCATTTCAATTTTAAATGTATACTTTTTTCTTAAATCAAAACTCGAGTTTTCACTTTCCCTTCATCTCGAAAACAAGAAAAGAGATAAAAGGGAAATAGATCACAACAAAATGAAAATTTTAGTGTTTATGTATAGAAATAATTTAAAGCAATAACAAATATAACTAAAGAAAATTTATTCACACACCACAAATCAACACAAAAGTGTTATCCAAGTGGGGGAAATTCCACTAGTTCAACCATAGTAGTTCGAAATTTTTTAAGGAAGAGATTTCTCTACACTTGTTTTAAAAAATGGATATGAATTCTTGAAATATGTTAAAGATGCAAATGACCTATGGATCCAAACCTTTTAAAGAGAATAACATTAAATTCCCAATTGAACGTGCGGTGGGATATTTACCCGAGTCAAACAAGCCATTATTTCACCCATTTACAAAAATTTGACCTAACGATCATAGATGATTGTAAAGTGATTTATCATGTGTAACGGGCTATATTTTTGTAAGGAATGACTTAAGGATTGAGTCAACACTTAGTTAAAAATCCCCCGCCTCCCCCTTTTCCCGTCGATTGCAGAACCTGATATATAAAAACTAAAAAGAGTTAACAATCACTAAAAATTACAGACACTTTTTGGAATTATCTCTCTCTACATTTGTGCATTGGTCATTTCCATTTTAGATGTATAGTCTTTTCTTAAATCAAAACTTCAGTTTTCACTTTCCCTTCATCTCGTAAACAAAAAAAGAGATAAAAGGCAAATAGATCACAACAAAATGAAAATTTTAGAGTTTAACTATGGAATGAATTTAAGCCTTAAAAAATTTAAGTAAATAAAATTTATTTACATGCCATGAATGAACACCAAAGTTTTGTTATCCGAGTTTGGGAAATTCTACTAGTTCAACCCTAATAGCTCGGAATTTTAAAAGAAAGTGATTTTTCTACACATGTTTTAAAAAAAGGATATGCATGCTTGAAACAGGTTAATGATGCAAATGACCTTTGGATCCAAACCTTTTAAAGAGAATAACATTAAATTCCCAGGTGAACGTGCGGTGGAATATTTACCTGAGTCAAACAAGCCATTATTTTGCCCATTTACAAAAAGCTGACCTAACGATCATAGATGAGTGTAAAGTGATTTACCATGCATAACGGGCTATATTTTTCTAAGGAATAACTTATAGATTGCGAGTCAACACTCAATTAAAAATCCCCCCCCCCCCTCCTTTTTCCCGACGATTGCAGAACCTGATATATAACAACTAAAAAGAGTTTACAATCCCTAAAAATTACAGACATTTTTGGAATTATCTCCCTCTACATTTGTGCATTGTATATTTCAAATTTAAATGTATACTTTTTCCTTAAATCAAAACTTGAGTTTTCACTTTCCCTTCATCTCGAAAACAAAAAAAGAGATAAAAGGCAAATAGATCACAAAAAAATGAAAATTTTATTGTTTTTGTATTGAAAGAATTAAAAGCAACATGAAATGTAAGTAAAGAAAATTTATTCACACACCACAAATGAACACAAAAGTGTTGTCATCCAAGTTTGGGAAATTGCACTAGTCCAACCCTAATAGCTTGGAATTTTATAAGAAAGAGATTTTTCTACACAAGTTTTAAAAAATGGATATGCATGCTGGAAACATGTTAAAGATGCAAATGACCTATGGATCCAAACCTTTTAAAGAGAATAACATTAAATTCCCAAGTGAACGTGGGGTGGGATATTTAAACGAGTCAAGCATGCCTTTATTTTGCCCATTACCTAAAGACTATCCTAATGATAATATATGATTGTAAAGTGATTTACCATGCGTAATGGGCTATATTTTTTTAAGCAATGTCTTATAGATTGGGAGTCAAAACTCAATTAAAAATCCCCCGCATCCCCCTATTCCCCACGATTACAAAACCTGATAAATGAAAACTAAAAAGAATTTACAATCCCTAAAAATTATAGACACTTTTTGGAATTATCTTTCTCAACATTTTTGCATTGTGCATTTCCATTTAAGATGTATACTTTTTTCTTAAATCAAAACTTGAGTTGTCACTTTCCCTTCATCTCGTAAACAAAAAAAGAGATAAAAGGCATATAGTTCACAACAAAATGAAAATTTTAGAGTGTATGTATGGAAAGAATTTTAAGCACTAAATATTTAAGTAAAGAAAAATTTATTCCCACTCCACAAATGAACACAAAAGTTTTGTTATCCAAGTTTGGGAAATTCCACTAGTTCAACAAAAGTAGCTTGGAATTTTTTAAGAAAAATCTATTCTTGAAATATGTTAAAGATGCAAATGAGCTATTGATCCAAACCTTTTAAAGAGAATAACATTAAATTCCCAATTGAACGTGTGGTGGGATGTTCACCCAAGTCAATCAAGACATTATTTTGCCAATTACAAAAGCTGACCTAACGATCATAGCTGATTGTAAAGTGATTTATCATGCGTAATAGGCTATATTTTTTTAAGGAATGACTTATGGATTGGGAATCAATCCTCAGTTAAAAATTCCCTGCCTCCCCCTTTTCCCGACGATAGTAGAACCTGATACATAAAAACAAAAAAGAGTTTAAAATCCCTAAAAATTATAGACACTTTTTGGAATTATGTATCTCTTCATTTTTGCATTGTGCCTTTCCCTTTTTTTTGTATACTTTTTTCTTAAATCAAAATTTGAGTTTTCACTTTCCCTTCATCTCGAAAACAAAAAAAGAGATAAAAGGCAAATAGATCACAACAAAATGAAACTTTTAGTGTTTATGTATAGAAAGAATTTAAAGCAATAACAAATGCAAGTAAAGAAAATTTATAATGGACACAAAAGTGTTGTTATCCAAGTTTGGGAAATTCGACTAGTTCAACCCTAAAAGCTCGAAAGTTTATAAGAAAGAGATTTTTCTACACAGGTTTTAAAAAATTATATGCATTCTTGAGACATGTTAAAGATGCAAATGACCTGTGGATCCAAGCCTTTTAAAGAAAATAACATTAAATTTCCAAGTGAACGGGCGATGGGATATTTACCTGAGTCAAACAAGCCATTATTTTGCCCATTTAAAAAAAGCTGACCTGACGATCATAGATGATTGTAAAGTGATTTATCATGTGTAACGGACTATATTTTTGTAAGGAATGACTTATGGATTTGGAGTCAACACTCAGTTAAAAATTCCCTGCCTCCCTCTTTTCCAGACGATTGCAGAACTTAATATATAAAAACTAAAAAGAGTTTACAATCACTAAAAAATACAGAAACTTTTTGGAATTATGTCTCTGGCACATTTTTGCATTGTGCCTTTCCCTTTTTTATGTATACTTTTTTCTTAAATCAAAATTTGAGTTTTCACTTTCCCTACATCTCGAAAACAAAAAAAGAGATAAAAGGCAAATAGATCACAACAAAATGAAAATTTTAGTATTTATGTAGAGAAAGAATTTAAAGCAATAACAAATGAAAGGAAATAAAATTTATTCACACACCACAAAAGGACACAAAAGTGTTGTTATCCATGTTTGGGAAATTCCACTAGTTCAACCCTAATAACTCGAAATTTTATAAGAAAGAGATTTTTCTACACATGTTTTAAAAAATATATATCCATTCTTGAAACATGTTAAAGATGAAAATGACCTATGTATCCAAACCTTTTAAAGATAATGACATTTAATTCCCAAGTGAACGGGCGGTGGGATAGTTACCCGAGTCAAACAAACCATTGTTTTGCCCATTTTAAAAAAACTGACCTCACGATCATAGATGATCGTAAAGTGATTTATCATGCGTTACGGGCTATAGTTTTTTAAGGAATGACTTATGTATTGGGAGTCAACACTCAGTTAAAAATCCTCCACCTCCTTTTCCTGACGATTGAAAAACCTGATATATAAAAAATAAAAAGAGTTCAAAATCCCTCAAAATTACAAACACTTTTTGGAATTATCTCTCTCTACATTTGTGCATAGTGCATTTCCATTTCATATGTATACTTTCTTCTTAAATAGAAACTTAAGGTTTCACTTTCCCTTCATCTCCTAAACAAAAATAGAGATAAAAGGCAAGTTGATCACAACAAAATGAAAATTTTTTAGTTGATGTATGGAAATAATTTAAAGAAATAACAAATGTTAAGTAAAGAAAATTTATTCTCACACCACAAATGAATACAAAAGTTTTGTTATCCAAGTTTAGGAAATTCCACTAGATCAACCCTAATAGCTCGGAATTTAATAAGAAAAAGATTTTTTTCCACATGTTTTAAAAAATGGATATGCATGCTCGAAACATGTTAAAGATGCAAATGACCCTTTGGATCCAAACCTTTTAAAGAGAATAACATTAAATTCCCAAGTGAACGTGTGGTGGGATATTTACCCGAGTCAAACAAGCTAGTATTTTGCCCATTGCCAAAAAACTGACCTAACGATCATAGATGATTGTAAAGTGATTTATCATGCGTAACGGGTAAATTTTTATAAAGAATGACTTATGGATTGGGAGTCAACACTCAGTTAAAAATCCCCCGCCTCCCCCTTTTCACGATGATTGCAAAACCTGATATATAAAAACTAAAATGAGTTTACAATCCCTTTAAATTATAGACACTTTTTGGAATTATCTCTCTCTATATTTTTGCATTGTGCATTTCCATTTTAGATGTATAATTTTTTCTTAAATCAAAACTTTTGTTTTTACTTTCCCTTCACCTTGTAACCAAAAAATGAGATAAAAGGCCTACAGATCACTACAAAATGAAAATTATTTAGTTTATGTATGGAAAGAATTTAAAGCATTAAAAAATGTAAGCAAAAAAATTTATTCACACGCCACTAATGAACACAAAAGTTTTTTTATCCAAGTGTGGGAAATTCCACTAGTTCAACCTTACTAGCTCGGAATTTTATAAGAAAGAGATTTTTCTACACATGTTTAAAAAAATAAATATGCGTGCTTGAAAATGTTAAAGATGCAAATGACCTATGGATCCAAACCTTTTAAAGAGAATAACATTAAATTCCTAAGTGAACGTGCCGTGGGATATTTACCCGAGTCAACGAAGCCATTATTTTGCCCATTTACAAAAAGTTGACCTAACAATCATAGATGATTGTAAAGTGTGATTTATCATGCGTAGCGGGCTATATTTTTGTAAGGAATGACTTTTAGATTGGAAGTCAACAGTCAGTTAAAAATCCCCCGCCTCCCCCATTTTCCCGATGATTTTAGAACATGATATATAAAAACTAAAAAGAGTTTACAATCCCTAAAAACTATAGACAATTTTAGGAATTATTTCTCTCCATATGTGTGCATTTTGCATTTCCTTTTTATGTGTACTTTTTTCAAAAATCAAAACTGGAGTTTTCACTTTCCCTTCATCTCATAAACAAAAAAAGAGATAAAAGGCAAATAAATCACAACAAAATGAAAATTTTAGTGTTTATGTAAGGAAAGAATTTAAAGCAATAACAAATTTTAGTAAAGAAAATTTATTCACACACCACAAATGAACACAAAAGTTTTGTTATCCAAGTTTGGGAAATTCCAAAAGTTCAACCCTAATAGCTCTCAATTTTATAAGAAAGAGATTTTTCAACACATGTTTTAAAAAATGGATGGGCATGCTTGAAATAAGTTCAAGATACAAATAACCTATGGATCCAAATCTTTTAAAGAGAATAACATTAAATTCCCAAGTGAATGAGCGGTGGGATATTTGCCCGAGTCAAACAAGCCATTATTTTGTCCATTTACAAAAAGTTGGCCTAACGATCATAGCTGATTGTAAAGTGATTTATCATGCGTAACGGGCTATATTTATGTAAGGAATGACTTCTGGATTAGGAGTCAACACTCAGTTAAAAATCCCCATGCCTCCCCCTTTTCCCAACGATTGCTGAACCTAACATATAAAAGCTAAAAAGAGTATACAATCCCAAAAAATTACAGACAATTTTTGGAATTATCTCTCTCTACAGTTTTGCAGTGTGCATTTACATTTTAGATGTATACTTTTCTATAAAATCAATAATTGAGTTTTCACTTTCCCTTCATCTTGTAAACAAAAAAAGAGATAAAAGTCAAACAGATCACAAAAAAAATGAAAATTTTAGAGTTTATGAATCGAAAGAATTTAAACCAATAAAAAAATGTAAATAAAGAAAATTTATTCTCACACCACAACTGAACAGAAAAGTTTTGTTATCCAAGTTTGGGAAATTCCACTAGTTCAACCCTAATAGCTCGGAAATTTATAACACAGAGATTTTTCTATACAAGTTTTAAAAAATGGATATGCATGCTTGAAAATTGTTAATGATGCAAATGACCTTTGGATCCAAACCTTTTAAAGAAAATAAATTTAAATTCCCAAGTGAACGTGGGGTGGAATATTTACCCAAGTCAAACATGCCATTATTTTTCCCATCTACAAAAAGCTGACCTAACGATCATAGATGATTGTAAAGTAATTAGTCATGCGTAACGGGCTATATTTTTGTAAGGAATGACTTATGGATTGTGCTTGAACACTCAGTTAAAAATCCCCCGTCTCCGCTTTTCCCATGATTGTAGAACCTGATATGTAAAAACTAAAAAGAGTTTACAATCCCTAAAAACTACAGACAATTTCTGGAATGATCTCTCTCTACATTTTTGCATTGTGCATTTCCATTTTATATGTATACCTTTTTCTTAAATCAAAACTTGAGTTTTCACTTTCCCTTCATCTCGTAAACAAAAAAAGAGATAAAAGGCAAATAGATCACAACAAAATGAAAGTTTTAGAGTTTATGTATGGAAAGAATTTAAAGCAATAACAAATGTAGGTAAAGAAAATGTATTCACACACCACAAATGAAGACAAAAGTTTTGTTATCCAAGTTTAGGAAATTCCACTATTTCAACCCTAATAGATCGGAATTTTATAAGAAAGAGATTTTTCTACACATGTTTTAAAAATTGGAAAAGCATGCTTGAAACATGTTAAAGATTCAAATGACCTTTGGATCCAAACTTTTTAAAGAGAATAACATTAAATTCCCAAGTGAACGTGCAATGCAATATTTACCAAAGTCGAACAAGCCATTATTTTGCCCATTTACAAAAAGCTGACCTAACGATCATAGATGATTGTAAAGTGATTTATCATGCGTAAAGGGCAATATTTTTGTAAGGAATGACTAATGGATTAGGGGTCAACACTCAGTTAAAAATCCCTCATTCCCCCTTTTCCCGACGATTGCAGAAGCTTATATATAAAAACTGAATATAGTTTAGAATCCCTAAAAATTACAGACACTTTTTGGAAGTATCTCTCTCTACATTTGTGCATTGTGCATTTCCATTTTAGATGTATACTTTTTTCTTAAATCAAAACTAGAATTTTCACTTTCCGTTCATCTCGTAAACAAAAACAGAGATAAAAGGCAAATAAATCACAAAAAAAAATTTAGAGTTTATGTATGGATAGAATTTAAAGCAATAACAAATGTAAGTAAAGAAAATTTATTCACACACCACAATTGAACACAAAAGTTTTTTATCCAAGTTTGGGAAATTCCACTAGTTCAACCTTAATAGCTCAAATTTTATAAGAAAGAGATTTTTCTACACATGTTTTAAAAAATGGATATGCATGCTTGAAACATGTTAAAGATGTAAATGACCTATTGATCCAAACCTTTTAAAGAGAATAACATTAAATTCCCAAGTGAACATGGGGTGGGATATTTACCCGAGTCAAACAAGCCATTATTTTGCCCATTTACAAAAGCTGACCTAACGATCACAGATGATTGAAAAGTGATTTATCATGCTTAACGGGCAGTATTTTTGTAAGTATTGACTTATGCATTGGGTGACAACACTCATTTAAAATTCCCCCGCCTCCCCCATTTTCCCGATGATTATAGAACATTGTAAAAAAAAAACTAAAAATAGTTTCTAATCCCTAAAAAGTACAGACACTTTTAGGAATTATCTCTCTCTATATTTGTGCATCGTGCATTTCCAGTTTAGATGTCTACTTTTTTTTAAATCAAAACTTTAGTTTTAACTTTCCCTTCATCTCGTAAACTAAAAAAAGAGATAAAAGGCAAATATTGCACAACAAAATGAAAAGTTTAGTGTTTATGGAAAGAATTAAAAGCAATAACAAATGTAAGTAATGAAAATTTATTCACACACCTCAAATGAACACAAAAATTTTGTTATCCAAGTTTGGAAAATTCCAAAAGTGCAACCCTAATAGCTCAGAATTTTATAAGAAAGAGATTTTTCAACACATGTTTTAAAAAATGGATAGGCATGCTTGACATATGTTCAAGATACAAATGACCTATGGATCCAAACCTTTTAAAGAGAATAACATTAAATTCCCAAGTGAATGTGCGGTGGGATATTTACCCGAGTCAAACAAGTCATTATTTTGCCCATTTACAAAAAAGACCTAACGATCATAAATGATTGTAAAGTGATTTATCCTGCGTAACGGGCTATATTTTTGTAAGGAATGACTTATGGTCTGGGAGTCAACACTCAGTTAAAAATCCCCATGCCTCCCCCTTTTCCCAACGATTACTGAACTTGATATATAAAAACTAAAAAGAGTTTAAAATCCCTAAAAATTACAGAAAATTTTTGGAATTATCTCTCTCTACTTATGTGCATTGTGCATTACCATTTTATGTGTATACTTTTTTCTAAAATAAAAACTTGAGTTTTCACTTTCCATTCATCTCGTAAACAAAAAAAGAGATAAAAGGCATATAGATCACAACAAAATGAAAATTTTAGAGTTTAAGAAAGGATTGAATTTAAGCAATAACAAATGCAAGTAAATAAAATTAATTTACATACCACAAATGAAGACAAAAGTTTTGTTATCCAAGTTTGGGAAATTCCACTAGTTTAACCCTAATAGCTCAGAATTTTATAAGAAAGAGAATTGTCTTCGCATATTTTAAAAAATGGATATGCATGCTTGAAACATGTTAATGATGCAAATGATCTTTGGATCCAAACCTTTTTAAGAGAATAACATTAAATTCTTATGTGAACGTAGGGTGGAATATTTTACCGAGTCAAACAAGCCATTATTTTTCCCATTTACAAAAAGCTGAACTAACGATAATAGATGATTGTAAAGTGATTTGTCATGTGTAAAGAGCTATATTTTTGTGAGGAAAGACTTATGGATTGTGAGTCAAAACTCAATTAAAAATTCCCCACCTCCCCCTTTTCCCCACGATTGCAGAACCAGATATATAAAAACTAAAAAAAGTTTACAATCCCTAAAAATTACAAACACTTTCTGGAATTATCTCTCTCTACATTTGTGCATTGTGCATTTCCATTTTTTATGTATACTTTTTTCTTAAATCAAAACTTGAGTTTTCACTTTCCCTTCATCTCGTAAAAAAGAAAAAAGATAAAAGGCATATAGATCACAACAAAATGAAAATTTTAGAGTTTATGAATAGAAAGAATTTAAAGCAATAACAAATGTTAGTAAAGAAAATTTATTCACACACCACAAATAGACACAAAAATTTTGTTATCCAAGTTTTGGAAATTCCACTAGTTCAACCCTAATAGCTCGGAATTTTATAAGAAAGTGATTTTTCTACACATGTTTTAAAAAATGGATATCCATGCTTGAAACATGTTAAAGATGCAAATGACCTATGGATCCAAACCTTTTAAAGAGAATAACATTAAATTCCCAAGTGAACGTGCGGTAGGATATTTACTCGAGTCAAACAAGCCATTATTTTGCCCATTACCAAAAAATTGACATAACGATCATAGATGATTGTAAAGTTATTTCTCATGCATAACAGGCTATATTTATGTAAGGAATGACTTATGGATTGGGAGTCAACACTCAGTTAAAAATCCCCCGCCACCCTCTTTTCCCGATGATCGCAGAACCTGATTGATAAAAACTAAAAGAGTTTACAATCCCTAAAAAGTACATACACTTTTTGGAATAATTCATCTCTATATTTGTGCATTGTGCATTTCCATTTTTTATGTATACTTTTTTCTTATATCAAAACTTGAGTTTTCACTTTCCCTTCATCTTGTAAACAAAAAAAGAGATAAAAGGCAAATCTATCACAACAAAATAAACATTTTAGTGTTTATGTATGGATAGAATTTAAAGCAATACAAAATGTAAGTGAATAAAATTTATTCATACACAAAAAATGAACACAAAAGTTTTGTTATCTAAGTTTGGGAAATTCCACAAGTTCAACCCTAATAGCTCGGAATTTTATAAGAAAGAGATTTTTCTACAGGTTTTAAAAAATGGATATGCATACTTGAAATTTGTTAAAGATGCAAATAACCATTGATCCAAACCTTTTAAAGAGAATAACATTAAATTCCCAAGTGCACGTGCGGTGGGATATTAACCCGAGTCAAACAAGTCATTATTTTGCCCATTTATTAAAACCTGACCTAACGATCGTAGATGATTGTATTGTTATTTATCATGCGTAATGGGCTATATTTTTGTATGGAATGATTTATGGATTGGAAGTCAACACTCAGTTAAAAATCCCCCGTCTCCCCCTTTAGCTAATGATTGAAGAACCTGATATATCAAAACTAAAAAAAGTTTACAATCCCAAAAAATTACAGACACAGTTTGGAATTATCTCTCTATACATTTGTGCATTGTGCATTTCCATTTTAGGTATATACTTTTTTCTTGAATCAAAACTGGAGTTCGCACATTCCCTTCATCTCGTAAACAAAAAAAATGATAAAAGGCAAATAGATCACAACAAATTAAAAGTTTTAGAGTTTATGTATGGAAATAATTTAAAGCAATAACGAATGTAATTAAAGAAAATTTATTCACACACCACAAATGAACACAAAAGTTTTGTTATCCAAGTTTGGGAAATTCCAGTAGTTTCACCCTAATAGCTCGGAATTTTATAAGAAAGAGATTTTTCTACACATGTTTTAAAAAAGGGATATGCATTCCTGAAACATGTTAAAGATGCAAATGACCTATGGATCCAAACCTTGTAAAGAAAATAACATAAAATTCCCAAGTGAATGTGTGGTGGGATATTTACCCGAGTCAAACAAGCCATTATTTTGCCCATTTCAAAAAGTTGACCTAACGATCATAAATGATTGTAAAGTGATTTATCATGCGTAATGGGCTATATTTTTGTAAGGAATGACTTCTGGATTAGGAGTCAACACTTAGTTAAAAATCCCCCGCATCCCCCTTTTCCTGACGATTATAGTACCTGATATATCAAAACTAAAAAGAGTTTACAATCACCAAAAATTTCAAACACTTTTTGGATTTATCTCTCTCTACATTGTGTATTGTGCATTTCTATTTTACATGTATAATTTTTTCTTAAATCAAAACTTGAGTTTTCACTTTCCTTTCATCTCGTAAATAAAAAAAGAGATTAAAGGCCTACTGATCACAACAAAATGAAAGTTTTTTTAGTTTATGTATGGGAAGAATTTAAATCAATAACAAATGTAAGTAAAGAAAATTTATTCACACACAACAAATGACCACAAAAGTTTTGTTATCCAAGTTAGGGAAATTCTAATAGTTCAACCGTCATAGCTCGGAATTTTATAAGAAAGATATTTTTCTACACATGTTTTAAAAAATGGATATGCATGCTTTAAACATGTTAAAGATGCAAATGACCTAAGGATCCAAACCTTTTCAAGAGAATAACATTACATTCCCAAGTGAACGTAGGTGGGATATTTACCAGAGTCAAACAAGCCATTATTTTGCCCATTTACAAAAAGCTACTCTAACGATCATTAATGATTGTAAAGTGATTTATCATGCTTAACAGGCTATATTTTTGTAAGGAATAAATTATGGATTAGGAGTCAACACTAAGTTTAAATTCCCCCGCCTCCCCCTTTTCCCGACGATTGCAGAACCTGATATATAAAAACTAAAAATAATTTGCATTCTCTACATTTGTGCATTGTACATTTCCATTTAAGATCTATAATTTTTTCTTAAATCAAAAATTGAGTTTTCACTTTCCCTTCATCTCCTACACAAAAAAAGATATAAAAGGCCAATAGATCACAACAAAATGAAAATATTTTAGTTTATTATTGAAATAATTTAAATCAATAAAAAATTTAAGTAAATAAAATATATTCACACACCACAAATGTACACAAAAGTTTTGTTATCCAGGTTTGGGAAATTCCACTTGTTCAACGCTAATAGCTCGGAATTTTATAAGAAAGAGATTTTTCTCCACATGTTTTAAAAAATGGATATGCTTGCTTGAAACATGTTAAAGATTCAAATGACCTACAGATCCAAACCTTTTAAAGAGAATAACATTAAATTCCCAAGAGAACGTGCGGTGGGATATTTACCCGAGTCAAACAAGTCATTATTTTGCCCATTTACAAAAAGCTGACCTAACGATCATAGATGATTGTAAAGTGATTTATCATGTGTAACGGGTTATAATTTTTTTAAGGAATGACTTATGGATTGGAAATCAACACTCAGTTAAAAATCCCCAGCCTCCCTGTTTTCCCGACGATTGCAAAACCTGATATATAAAAACTAAGGAGAGTTTACAATCCCTAAAAATTACAAACACTTTTTGGAATTATCTCTCTCTACATTTTTGCATTGTGCATTTCCATTTAAGATGTATAATTTTTTCTTAAATCAAAACATGATTTTTCACTTTCCCTTCATCTCGCCAACAAAAAAAGTGATTAAAGGCAAATAGATTACAACAAAATGAACGTTTTAGAGTTTATGTATGGAAAGAATTTAAAGAAATAACAAATGTAAGTAAAGAAAATTTATTCACACACCACAAATGAACACAAATATTTTGCTATCCAAGTTTGGGAATTTCCACTAGTTCCACCCTAATAGCTAGGAATTTTATAAGAAAGAGATTTTTCTACACATGTTTTGAAACATAGATATGCATGCTTGAAACAAGTTAAAGAAACAAATATCCTATGGATACAAAACTTTTAAAGATAATAAAATTAAACTCCCAAGTGAACGTGTGGTGGGATATTTACCCGAGTCAAACAAGCCATTATTTTGCCCATTTACAAAAAGTAGACCTAACGATAATAAATGATTGTAAAGTGATTTATCATCCATAATGGGCTATATTTTTTTAAGGAATGACTTATGGATTGGGAGTCAACACTCAGTTAAAAATCCCCTACCTACCCCTTTTCCCAACGATTGCTTAGCGTGATATATAAAAACTAAAAAGAGTTTACAATCCCTAAAAAGTACATACACTTTTTGGAATAATTTCTCTGTATATTTGGGCATTGTGCATTTCCATTTTATATGTATACTTTTTTCTTAAATCAAAACTTGAGTTTTCACTCTACCTTCATCTCGTAAACAAAAAAAGAGATAAAAGGAAAATCTATCACAACAAAATGAAAATTTTAGAGTTTATGTATGCAAAGAATTTAAAGCAATACCAAATGTAAGTAAAGAAAATTTATTCACACACGAAAAATGAACACAAAAGTTTTGCTATCCAAGTTTTGGAAATTCCACAAGTTCAACCTTAATAGCTCGGAATTTTATAAGAAAGAGATTTTTCTACACATTTTAAAAAATGGATATGCATGCTTGAAATTTGTTAAAGATGCAAATGACCTATTGATCCAAACCTTTGAAAGAGAATAACTTTAAATTCCCAAGTGCACGTGCGGTGGGATATTTACCCGAGTCAAACAAGTCATTATTTTTCCCATTTACAAAAAGTTAACCTAACGATCATAGATGATTGTAAAGTGATTTATCATGTGTAATGGGTTATATTTTTTTCAGGAATGACTTATGGATTGGGAGTCAACAGTCAGTTAAAAATCCCCAGCCTCCCCCTTTTCCTGACTATTGCAGAACCTCATATATAAAAACTAAGAAGAGTTTCAATCCCTAAAAACTATGGACACTTTTTGGAATTATCTCTCTCTACATTTGTGCATTGTGCATTTCAATTTAAGATGTATAATTTTTTCTTAAATCAAAACTTGTGTTTTCACTTTCCCTTCATCTCGTAAACAAAAAAAGTTATAAAAGACAAATAGATCGCAACAAAATGAAAGTTTTTGAGTTTATGTATGGAAAGAATTTAAAGCAATAACAAATGTAAGTAAAGAAAAATTATTCACACACCACAAATGAACACAAAAGTTTTGTTATCCAAGTTAGAGAATTTCCTCTAGTTCCACCTGAATATCTTGAAATTTTATAAGAAAGAGATTTTTCTACTCATGTTTTAAAAAATGGATATGCATGCTTGAAACATGTAAAAGATGCTAATGACCTATGGATCCAAACCTTTTAAAGAGAATAACATTAAATTCCCGAGTGAACGTGTGGTGGGAAAGTTTTTCCAAATCAAACAAGCCATTATTTTGGCCATTTACAAAATGCAGACCTACCGATAATAGATGATTGTAAAGTGATTTATCATGCGTAATGGGCTATATTTTTTTAAGGAATGACCTATGTATTGGGAGTCAACACTCAGTTAAAAATCCCTAGCCTCCCCCTTTTCCCAAAGATTGTTGAACTTGATATACAAAAACTAAAAATAGTTTACAATCCCTAAAAATTACACACACTTTTTGGAATTATCTCTCTCTACATTTGTACATTGTGTATTTCCAATTTATATGTATACTTATTTCTTCAATCAAAACTTGATTTTTTAGTTTGCCTTCAACTCGTAAAAAAAAAAAGTGATAAAAGGCAAATAGATCACAACAAAATGAAAATTTTAGACTTTAAGTATGAAAAGAATTTCAGTAATAACAAATGTAGGTAAATAAAATTTATTTACACTCCACAAATGAACACGAAAGTTTCATTATCCAAGTTCGGGAAATTCCACTAGTTCAACCCTAATAGCTCGGAATTTTCTAAGAAAGAGATTTTTCAGCACATATTTAAAAAATGGATATGCATGCTTGAAATATGTTAAAGATGCAAATGACCTTTGGATCCAAACGTTTTAAAGAGAATAACATTAAATTCCCAAGTGAACGTGCGGTGGGATATTTACCCGAGTCAAACAAGCCAATATTTTGCCCATTTACAAAAAACTGACCTAACAATCATAGATGATTGTAAAGCGATTTACCATGCATAACGGGCTATATTTTTTTAAGGAATCACTTATGGATTGGGAGTCAACACTCAGTTAAAAATCCCCCGCCTCCCCCTTTTCCTGACGATTGCAGAACCTGATATATAAAAACTGAATAGAGTTTACAATTCCTAAAAATTACTCTCTACATTTGTGCATTGTGCATTTCCATTTTAGATGTATACTTTTTTCTTAAATCAAAACTTGAGTTTTCACTTTCCCTTTGTCTCATAAACAAAAAAAGAGATAAAAGGCAAATAGAACACAACAAAATGAAAATTTTAGAGTTTATGTATGCAAAGAATTTAAAGCAATAACAAATGTAAGTAAAGAAAATTTATTCACACACCATAAATGAACACAATTTTTTTTATCCAAGTTTGGGAAATTCCACTAGTTCAACCCTAATCGCTCGGAATTTTATAAAAAAGAGATTTTTCAACATATGTTTTAAACAATGGATATGCATGCTTGAAACATGTTAAAGATGCAAATGACCTATGGATCCAAACCTTTTAAAGAGAATAACATTAAATTCCCAAGTGAACGTGCAGTGGGATATTTACCCGAGTCAAACAAGCCATTATTTTCCCCATTTACAAAAGACTGACCTAACGATGAAAGATGATAGTAAAGTGATTTATCATGCATAACGGGCTATATTTTTTTAAGGAATGACTTATGGATTGGGAGTCAACACTCAGTTAAAAATCTCCCACCCCCCCTGCCCCCCCTTTTAGCTGATGATTGCAGAACCTGATATATTATATCTAAAAAAAGTTTACAATCCCAAAAAATTACAAACACATTTTGCAATTATCTCTCTATACATTTGCACATTGTGCATTTCCAATTTAGATATATACTTTTTTCTTGAATCAAAACTTGTGTTTTCACTTTCCCTTCATCTTATAATAAAAAAAGTGCTAAAAGGCAAATAGATCACAACAAAATGAAACTTTTATAGTTTATGTATGGAAGGAATTTAAAGCAATAACGAATGTAAGTAAATAAAATTTATTCACACACCACAAATGAACACAAAAGTTTTCTTATCCAAGTTTGGGAAATTCCACTAGTTCCACCCTAATAGGTTAGAATTTTATAAGAAAGAGATTTTTTTACACATGTTTTAAAAAATGGATATGCATGCTTGAAACGTGTTCAAGATAAAAATGACCTTTGGATGCAAACATTTTAAATAGAATAACTTTAAATTCCCAAGTGAACGTGCGAAGGGATATTTACCCGAGTCAAAGAAGCCATTATTTTGGACGTTTAACAAAAAACTGACCTAATGATGATAGATGATTGAAAAGTGATTTATCATGCGTAACGAGCTATATTTTTGTATGCAATGACATATGGATTGGGAGTCAACACTCAGTTAAAAATCCCTCGCCTCCCCCTTTTCCCGACGATTGCAGAACCTGATATATAAAAACTAAAAGAGTTTACAATCCCTAAAAAGTACATACACTTTTTGGAATAATTTCTCTCTATATTTGTACGTTGTACATTTCAGTTTTAGATGTATACTTTTTTCTTAAATCAAAACTTGAGTTTTCACTTTCCCTTCATATCGTAAATAAAAAAAGAGATAAAAGGAAAATCTATCACAACAAAATGAAAATTTTAGAATTTATGTATGCAAAGAATTTAAAGCAATACCAAATGTAAGTAAATAAAATTTATTTACACACAAAACAATTAACACAAAAGTTTTGTTATCCAAGTTTGGGAAATTCCACAAGTTCAACCCTAATAGCTCGGAATTTTATAAGAAAGAGATTTTTCTACACGTTTTAAAAAAAGGATATGCATGCATGAAATATATTAAAGATGCAAATGATCTATTGATCCAAACCTTTTAAAAGGAATAACATTGAATTCCCAAGTGCACGTGCGGTGGGTTATTATCCCGAGTCAAACAAGTCTTTATTTTGCCCATTTACAAAAATCAGAGCTAACGATGATAGATGATTGTAAAGTGATTTATCATGTGTAACGGGTTATATTTTTTTAAGGAATGACTTATGGATTGGGACTCAACATTCAGTTAAAAATCCCCTACCTCCCCCTTTTCCCAACGATTGCTGAACATGATATATAAAAACTAAAAAGTTTGCAATCCATAAAAATTACACACACTTTTTGCAATTATCTCTCTCTACATTTGTGCATTGTGTATTTTCAATTTATATGTATACTGTTTACTTCAATCAAAACTTGAGTTTTCACTTTCCCTTCATCTTCTAAAAAAAAGAGGTAAAAGGCAAATAGATCACAACAAAATGAAAATTTTAGAGTTTAAGTATGGAAAGAATTTAAGCAATAACAAATGTAGGTAATTAAAATTTATTTACATACCACAAATGAACACGAAAGTTTCATTATCCATGTTTGGGAAATTTCTCTAGTTCAACCCTAATAGCTCGGAATTTTATAAGAAAGAGATTTTTCTACACATGTTTTAAAAAATGGATATGCATACTTGAAATATGTTAAAGATGCAAATGACCTTTGGATCCAAACCTTTTAAAGAGAATAGCATTAAATTCCCAAGTAAATGTATTTACCCAAGTCAAACAAGCCATTATTTTGCCCATTTACAAAAAGCTGACCTAAAGATCATAGATAATTGTAAACTGATTTATCTTGCGTAACGAGCTATATTTTTGTAAGGAATGACTTAAGGATTGTGAGTCAACACTCAGTTAAAAATCCCCCGCCTCTCCCTTTTCCCGAGGATTGTAGAACCTGATATATAAAAGCTAAAAAGAGGTTACAATCCCTAAAAATTATAGACACTTTTTGGAATTATCTCTCTCTACATTTGTGCATTGTGCATTTCCATTTTAGATGTATACTTTTTCTTAAATCAAAACTTGACTTTTCACTTTCCCTTCATCTCGTAAACAAAAAAAAAAAAAAAGATAAAAGGCAAATAGATCACAACAAAATGAAAATTTTAAAGTTTATATATGGAAAGAATTTAAAGCAATAACAAATGCAAGTAAATAAAATGTATTCACACAACACAAATGAACAAAAAAGTTTTGTTATCCAAGTTTGGAAAATTCCCCTAGTTCAACCCTAATAGCTCAGAATTTTATATGAAAGAGATTTTTCTACACATGTTTTAAAAAATGGATATGCATGCTTGAAACATCTTAAAGATGCAAATGACCTATGGATCCAAACCTTTTAAAGAGAATAACATTAAATTCCCAATTGAACGTGTGGTGGGATATTTACCCGAGTCGAGCAAGCCATTATTTTACCCATTTAAAAAAACCTGACCTAGTGATCATAGATGATTGTCAAGCGATTTACCATGCATAACGGGCTATATTTTTGTAACGAATGACATACGGATTAGGAGTCAACACTCAGTTTAAAATCCCCTGCCTCCCCCTTTTCCTGACGATTGTAGAACCTGATATATAAAAAATAAAAAGAGTTTACAATCCCTAAAAATTACTGACACCTTTTGGAATTATCTCTCTCTAAATTTGTGCATTGTACATTTCCTTTTCAGATGTATAATTTTTTCTTAAATCAAAACTTTAGTTTTCACTTTCCCTTCGTCTCCTAAATGAAAAAACAGATAAAAGGCAGATAGATCACGAAAAAATGAAAATTTTAGAGTTTATGTATGGAAAGAATTTAAAGCAATAACAAATGTAAGTAAAGAAAATTTATTCACACACCAGAAATGAACACAAAATTTTTGTTATCCAAGTTTGGGAAATTCCACAAGTCCAACCCTAATAGCTCGGAATTTTATAAAAAAGAGATTTTTCAACATTTTTTTTTAAAAATGGATATGCATGCTCGAAACATGTTAAAGATGGAAATGACTTATGGATCCAAACATTTTAAAGTTAATAACATTAAATTCCCAAGTGAACGTGCGGAGGGATATTTACCCGGGTCAAACAAGCCATTATTTTGCCCATTTACAAAAGACTGACCTAACGATTATAGATAATTGGAAAGCAATTTACTAAGCGTAACGGGCTATATTTTTGTAAGGAATGACTGATGGATTGGGAGTCAACACTCAGTTAAAAATTCAATGCCACCCCCTTTTCCCGACGATTGCAGAACCAGATATATAAAAACTAAAAAGAGTTCACAATCCCTAAAAATTATAGGCACCTTTTTGAATTATCTCTCTCTACATTTGTGCATTGTGCATTTCCATTTTCAGATATATACTTTTTTCTTAAATCAAAACTTGAGTTCTCACTTGACCTTCATCACGTAAAAAAAAAAAAAAGAGATAAAAAGGCAAATAGATCACAACAAAATAAAACTTATAGAGTTTATGTATGGAAAGAATTTAAAGCAATAACAAATGTAAGTAAAGAAAATTTATTCACACACCACAAATGAACAAAAAAGTTTGGTTATCCAAGATTGGGAAATTGGACTAGTTCAACCCTAATAGCTCGGAATTTTATAAGAAAGAGATTTTTCTACACATGTTTTAAAAAATGGATATGCATGCTTGAAACATGTTAAAGATGCAAATGACCTATGGATCCACACCTTTTAAAGAGAATAACATTAAATTTCCTAGTGAACGTGCTGTGGGATATATTTACTTGAAACAAACAAGCCATTGTTTTGCCCATTTACAAAAAGCTGACCTAACGAACATAGATGATTGTAAAGTGATTTATCATGCGTAACGGGCTATATTTTTGTAAGGAATGACTTATGGATAGGGAGTCAACACTCAATTAAAAATCCCCCGCCTCCCCCTTTTCCCGGCGATTGCAGAATCTGATATATAAAAACCAAAAAGAGTTTACCAACCTTAAAAATCACAGACACTTTTTGGAATTATCTCTCTCTACATTTGTGCAATGTGCATTTCCTTTTTTTATGTATACTTTTTTCTTAAATCAAAATTTGAATTTTCACTTTCCCTTCATCTCGTAAACAAATAAAGAGATAAAAGGCAAATAGATCACAACCAAATAAAAATTTTAGAGTTTATGTATGGAAAGAATTTAAAGCACTAACAAATGTAAGTAAAAAAAAATTTTCACACACAACAAAAGAACACAAAAGTTTTGTTGTCCAAGTTTGGGAAATTCCACTAGTTCAACTCTAACAACTCAGAATTTTATAAGATAGAAATTTTTCTACACATGTTTCAAAAAGTGGATATGCATTCTTGAAACATGTTAAAGATGCAAATGACCTATGGATCCAAACCTTTTAAAGAGAATAAAATTAAATTCCCTAGTGAACGTGTGGTGGGATATTTACCCGAGTCAAACAAGACATTATTTTTCCTATTTACAAAAAGCGGACCTAATGATCATAGATGATTGTAAAGTGATTTGTCATTAGTAACAGGTTATATGTTTGTAAGGAATGAATTATGGATTAGGAGTCAATACTCAGTTAAAATTCCCTCGCCTCCCCCTTCCCCCGACGATTGCAGAACCTGATATATAAAAACTAAGAAAATTTTACAATCCCTAAAAATTAAGGACACTTTTTGGAATTATCTCTCTCTACATTTGTGCATTGTGCATTTCCAGTTTAGATGTATACTTTTTTCTTAAATCAAAACATGAGTTTTCACTTTCTCTTCATCTCATAAACAAAAAAAGAGATGAAAGGCAAATAGATCCCAACAAAATGAAAATTTTAGAGTTTAATAATGGAATGAATTTAAGCAATAACAAATTTAACTAAATAAAATTTAGTCACATGTGAAATTTGAACGCAAAAGTTTTGTTATCCAAGTTAGGGAACTTCAACTATTTCAACCCTAATACCTCGGAATTTTATAATAAAGAAGGGATATGCATGTTTGAAACATGTTAAAGATGCAAATGACCTATGGATCCAAACCTTTTAAAGAGAATACCATTAAATTCCCAAGTGAACGCGTGGTGGGATATTTACCCGAGTCAAACAAGCCATTGTTTTGCCCATTTACAAAATGTTAACCTAACGATCATGGATGATTGTAACGTGATTTATCATGCGTAACGGGCAATATTTTTGTTAGGAATGACTTATGTATTAGGAGTCAACAATCAGTTAAAAATACCACGCCTGGCCCTTTTCTCGACGATTGCAGAACCAGATATATAAAAACTAAAAAGAGTTACAATCCCTAAAAATTACAGACAATTTTTGGAATTATCTCTATCTACATTTGTGCATTGTGAATTTCCATTTTTTATGTATGCCTTTTTATTAAATGGAAACTTGATTTTTCACTTTCCCTTCATCTCATAAACAAAAAAAGAGATAAAAGGCAAAAAGATCACAACAAAATGAAAATTTTAGAGTTTTTGTATGGAAAGATTTTAATGCAATAACAAATGTAAGTAAAGAAATATTATTCACACACCACAAATGAACACGAAAGTTATTTTTATACAAGTTTTGGAAATTCCACTAGTTCAACCTTAATAGCTCGAAATTTTATTAGAAAGAGATTTCTCTACATAGGATTTAAAAAATGGATGTGCATGTTTGAAACATGTTAAAGATGCAAATGACCTATGGATCCAAACCTTTTTGAAAGAATAACATTAAATTCCCAAGTGAACGTTCGGTGGGATATTTACATGAGTCAAACAAGTCATTATTTTGCCCATTTACAAAAAGTTGACCTAACGATCATAGATGATTGTAAAGTGATTTATCATGCGTAACGGGCTATATGTTTTTAGCCAATTAATTATGGATTAGGAGTCAACCCTCAGTTAAAATTCCCCCACCTCCCCCTCTTCCCGACGATTGCAGAACCTAATATATAAAAACTAAAAAGAGTTTACAATCCCTAAAAAATACAGACACTTTT
This sequence comes from Aristolochia californica, assembly GCF_029961685.1. Classification (NCBI taxonomy): domain Eukaryota; kingdom Viridiplantae; phylum Streptophyta; class Magnoliopsida; order Piperales; family Aristolochiaceae; genus Aristolochia; species Aristolochia californica. The sequence goes on from NW_027181992.1 coordinate 26,309,347, forward strand.
TGGAATTATCTCTCTCAACATTTGTGCATTGTACATTTCCATTTTAGAGGTATACTTTTTTATTAAATCAAAACTTGAGTTTTCACTTTCCCTTCATCTCGTAAAAAAAAAAAAAGAGATAAAAGGGAAATAGATCACAATAGAATGAAAGTGTTAGAGTTGAAGTATCGAAAGAATTGAAAGCAATCACAAATGTCAGTAAATAAAATTTATTCACACACCACAGATGAACATAAAAGTTTTGTTATCCAAGTTTGGAAAATTCCACTAGTTCAACCCTAATAGCTCGGAATTTTATAAGAAAGAGATATTTCTACACATGTTTTAAAACATGGATATGCATGCTTGAAACATGTTAAAGATGAAAATGACCTATGGATCCAAAACTTTTAAAGAGAATAACATTAAATTTCCAAGTGAACGTGTAGTGGGATATTTACCCGAGGCAAACAAGCCATTATTTAGCCCTTTTACAAACATTTCCCTAACAATCATATATGATTGTAAAGTGATTTATCATGCATAATGGGCTATTTTTTGTAAAGAATTTCTTGTGGATAGGGAGTCAACACTCAGTTAAAAATCCTCCTCCTCCCCATTTTCCCGACGATTGCAGAACTAGATATATAAAAACTAAAAATAGTTTAGTATCCCTAAAAATTATAGACACTTTTTGCAATTATCTCTCTCTACATTTGTGCATGGTGCTTTTCCATTTTAAATGTATATTTTTTTCTTTAATCAAAACTTGAGTTTTCACTATCCCTTCATCTCGTAAACAAAAAAAAAAAAGATAAAAGGCAAATAGATCACAACAAAATGAAAATTTTAGAGTTTATGTATGGAAAGAATTTAAAGCACTAACAAATATAAGTAAAGAAAATTTATTCACACACCACAAATGAACACAAAAGTTTTGTTATCCAAATTTTGAAAATTCCACTAGTTGAACCCTAATAGCTCGGAATTTTAAAAGAAAGAGATTTTTCTACACATGTTTTAAAAAATGGATATGCATGCTTGAAAAATGTTAAAGATACAAATGACCTATGGATCCAAACCTTTTAAAGAGAATAAAAATAATTTCCAAGTGAACGTGCGATGGGATATTTACCCGAGTAAAGCAAGTCATTATTTTTCTCAATTATAAAAAGCTGACCTAACGATCAAAGATGATTGTAAAGTTATTTATCATGCATACCGGGCTATATGTTTATAAGGAATGACTTATGGATTAGGAGTCAACACTTACTTAAAATTCCCCCGCCTCTCCTTTTTCCCGACGATTGCAGAACATGATATAAAAAAATAAAAAGATTTTACAATCCCTAAAAATTACAGACACTTTTTGGAATTTTCTCTCTCTACAATTGTGCATTGTGCTTTTCCATTTTAGATGTATACTTTTTTCTTAAATCAAAACTAGAGTTTTGTCTTTCGCTTCATCTTGTAAACAAAAAAAGAGACAAAAGGCAAATAGATCACAACAAAATGAAAATTTTAGAATTAAAGTATGGAAAGAATTTAAAGCAATAACAAATTTCAGTAAATAAAATTTATTCACACGCGAGAAATAAACACAAAATTTTTGTTATCCAAGTTAGGAAAATTCCACTAGTTCAACCCTACTAGCTCGTAATTTAATAAGAAAGAGATTATTCTACATATGTTTTAAAAACAAGATATGTATGGTTGAAACATGTTAAAGATGCAAATGACTCATGGATTCAAACCTTTTAAAGATAATAACATTAGATTCCCAAGTGAACCTGTGGTGGTATATTTACCCGAGTCAAACAAGCCTTTATTTTGCCCATTTACAAAAAAGTTGACCTAACGATCATAGATAATTGTAAAGTGATTTATCATGCGTAACAAGCTATATTTTTGTATGGAATGACTTATGGATTGGGAGTCAACACTTAGTTAAAAACCCTCCCCTCCCCCTTTTCCCAACGATTGTAGAACCAGATATATAAAAACTAAAAAGAGTTACAATCCTTAAAAATTAAATTACAGACGCATTTTTGAATTATCTCTCTCTACATTTCTGCATTGTGCATTTCTATTTTAGATGTATACTTTTTTATTAAATCAAAACTTGAGTTTTCACTTTTTGTTCATCTCATAAACAAAAAAAGAGATAAATAGCAAATAGATCACAAAAAAATGAAAATTTTAGAGTTAATGTATGGAAAGAATTTAAAGCACTAACAAATGTAAGTAAAGAAAATTTTTCACACACCACAAATGAACACAAAAGTTTGTTATCCAAGATTGGGAAATTCGACTAGTTCAACCTGAATAGCTCAAAATTTTATAAGAAAGATATTTTTCTACACATGTTTTAAAAAATGGATATGCATGCTTGAGACATGTTAAAGATGTAGATGACTTATGGATCCACACCTTTTAAAGAGAATAACATTAAATTCCCAAGTGAGCGTGCAGTAGGATATTTACCTGAAACAAACAAGGCTTTATTTTCCCCATTTACAAAAAGATGACCTAACAATCATAGTTGATCGTAAAGTGATTTATCATGCGTAACGGGCTATATTTTTTTAAGGAATGACTTATGGATAGGGAGTCAACACTCAGTTAAAATTCCCCCGCCTCCCCCTTTTCCCGACGATTGCAGAAGCTGATATAAAAAAACCAAAAAGAGTTTACCAATCTTGAAAATCACAGACACTTTTTGGAATTATCTTTCTCTACATTTGTGCAATGTGCAATTCCCTTTTTTATTTATACTTTTTTCTTAAATCAAAACTCGAGTTTATACTTTCCTTTCATCTCGTAAACAAATAAAGAGATAAAAGGCAAATAGATCACAACCAAATGATAATTTTAGTGTTTATGTATGAAAAGAATTTAAAGCACTAACAAATGTAAGTAAATAAAATTTTCACACACCACAAAAGAACACAAAATTTTTGTTGTCCAAGTTTTGGAAATTCCACTAGTTGAACCCTAATAGCTCGGAATTTTAAAAAAAAGAGATTTTTCTACACACGTTTTAAAAAATGGATATGCATGCTTGAAAAATGTTAAAGATGCAAATGACCTATGGATCCAAACCTTTTAAAGAGAATAAAAATAATTCCCAAGTGAACGTGTGGTGGGATATTTATCCGAGTAACACAAGCCATTATTTTGCTCATTTATAAAAAGCTGACCTAACGATCATAGATGATTGTAAAGTGATTTATCATGAGTAACGGGCTATATGTTTGTAAGGAATGAATTATGGATTAGGAGTCAACACTCAGTTAAAATTCCCCCGCCTCCCCCTTTTCCCGACTATTGCAGAGCCTGATATATAAAACAAAGAAGAGTTTACAATCCCTAAAAATTAAGGACACTTTTTGGAATTATCTGTATCTATATTTGTGCATTGTGCATTTCCATTTTTTATGTATACCTTTTTATTAAATAAAAACTTGAGTTTTCACTTTCCCTTCCTCTCATAAACAAAAAAAAGAGATAAAAGGCAAATAGATCACAACAAAATGAAAATTTTTGAGTTTCTGTATGGAAAGAATTTAATGCAATAAAAAATTTAAGTAAATAAATTTTATTCACACACCACAAATGAACACAAGTTATTTTTATCGAAGTTTCGGAAATTCCACTAGTTCAACCTTAATAGCTCAGAATTTTATTAGAAAGAGATTTCTCTACTCAGGATTTAAAAAATGGATATGCATGTTTGAAACATATTAAAAATACAAATGACCTATGGATCCAAACCTTTTAAAAAGAATAACATTAAATTCCCAAGTGAACGTGCGGTGGGATATTTACCCGAGTCAAACAAGTCATTATTTTTCCCATTTACAAATAGTTGACCTCACGATCATAGATGATTGTAAAGTCATTTATCATGCGTAACGGGCTATACGTTTTTCAGGAATGAATTATGGATTAGGAGTCAACACTCAGTTAAAATTCCCCCACCTCCCCCTTTTCCCGACGATTGCAGAACCTGATATATAAAAACTAGAAAGAGTTTAGTATCCCTAAAACTTACAGACACTTTTTGGAATTATCTCTCTCTACATTTTTGCATAGTGCTTTTAAATTTTAGATGTATACTTATATCTTCAATCAAAACTTGAGTTTTCACTATCCCTTCATCTCGTAAACAAAAAAAGAGATAAAAGGCAAATAGATCACAACAAAATGAAAATTTTAGAGTTTATGTATGGAAAGAATTTAAAGCACTAACAAATATAAGTAAAGAAAACTTATTAACACACCACAAATGAACATAAAAGTTTTGTTATCAAAGTTTTGGAAATTCCACTAGTTGAACCCTAATAGCTCGGAATTTTAAAAGAAAGAGATTTTTCTACACATGTTTTAAAAAAGGGATATGCATGCTTGAAAAATGTTAAAGATGCAAATGACCTATGGATCCAAACCTTTTAAAGAGAATAAAAATAATTCCCAAGTGAACGTGCGGTGGGATATTTATCCGAGTAAAACAAGCCATTATTTTGCTCATTTATAAAAAGTTGACCTAACGATCAAAGATGATTGTAAAGTGATTTATCATTCATACCGGGCTATATGTTTATAAGGAATGACTTATGGATTAGGAGTCAACACTTAGTTAAAATTCCTCTGCCTCTCTTTTTTCCCGTCGATTGCAGAACATGATATAAAAAAAATAAAGAGATTTTACAATCACTAAAAATTATAGACACTTTTTGAAATTTTCTCTCTTCAGTTGTGCATTGTGCATTTCTATTTTAGATGTATACTTTTTTCTTAAATCAAAACTAGAGTTTTGTCTTTCCCTTCATCTTGTAAACAAAAAAAAGAGACAAAAGGCAAATAGATCACAACAAAATGAAAATTTTAGAATTAAAGTATGGAAAGAATTTAAAGCAATAACAAATGTCAGTAAATAAAATTTATTCACACGCAACAAATAAACACAAAAGTTTTGTTATCCAAGTTAGGGAAATTCCACTAGTTTAACCCTAATAGCTCGGAATTTTATATGAAAGAGATTTTTCTACACAAGTTTTTAAAAAGGGATATGCATGCTTGAAAGATGTTAAATATGCAAATGACTTATGGATTCGAACCTTTTAAAGATAATAACATTAAATTCCCAAGTGAACCTGTGGTGGCATATTTACCCGAGTCAAACAAGCCTTTATTTTGCCCATGTACAAAAAGCTGACCTAACAATCATAGATAATTGTAAAGTGATTTATCATGCGTAACAAGCTATATTTTTGTATGGAATGACTTATGGATTGGGAGTCAACCCTTAGTTAAAAACTCTAGCCTCCCCCTTTTCCCAACAATTGCAGAACCAGATATATAAAAACTAAAAAGAGTTACAATCCCTAAAAATTAAATTACATACGTTTTTTGGAATTATCTCTCTCTATATTTCTGCATTGTGCATTTCTATTTTAGATGTATACTTTTTTCTTAAATAGAAAAACTTGAGTTTTCACTTTTCTGTTCATCTCTTAAACAAAAAAAGAGATAAAAAGCAAATAGATCACAACAAAATGAAAATTTTAGAGTTAATATATGGAAAGAATTTAAAGCAATAACAAATGTAAGTAAATAAAATTTATTCACACACCACAAATGAACATAGAAGTTTTTTTATCCAAGTTTGAGAAATTTCACTAGTTCAACCCTAATAGCTCCAAATTTTATAAGAAAGAGTTTTATCTACACATGTTTTAAAAAATGGATATGCATGCTTCAAACATGTTCAAGATGCAAATGACCTATGGATCCAAATCTTTTAAAGAGAATAACATTAAATTGCCAAGTGAACTTGTGGTGGGATATTTACCTGAGTCAAACAAGCCAATATTTTGCCCATTTACAAAAAGATGACCTAATGATCGTAGATGATTGTAAAGTGACTTATCATGCGTAACGGCCTATATTTTTGTAAAGAGTAACTTATAGATTGGGAGTCAACACTCTGTTAAAAATCCCCCGCCTCCTGATTTTCCCGACGATTATAGAACTTGATATATAAAAAATAAGAAGAGTTTACAATCCCTAAAAATTGTAGAGACTTTTTGGAATTATCTCTCTCTACATTTGTGCATTGTGCATTTCCATTTTAGATGTATACTTTTTTCTTTAATCAAAACTTGAGTTTTCACTTTCCCTTCCTCTCGATAACTAAAAAAGAGATAAAAGGAAAATAGATAACAAAAAAATGAAAATTTTAGAGTTTATCTATGGAAAGGATTTAAATCAATAATAAATTTAAGTAAAGAAAATTTATTCACACACCACAAAAGAACAAAATTTTTGTTATCCAAGTTTGGGAAATTGCACTAGTTCAACCCTAATAGCTCAGAATTTTACAGGAAAGAGATTTTTCAACACATGTTTTAAAAAATGGATATGCAAGCTTGAAACATGTTAAAGATACAAATGACCAATGTATTCATACCTTTTAAAGAAAATAACATTAAATTCCCAAGTGAACCTGAGTCAAACAAGCCATTATTTTGCCCATTTAAAAAAAGCTGACCTAACGATCATAGATGATTTTAAAGTGATTTATCATGAGAAATGGGCTATATTTTTGTAAGGAATGTCTGATGGTTTGGGAGTTAACACTTAGTTAGGAATCCCCTGTCTCCCCCTTCTCCCGACGATTGCAGAACCTAATATATAAAAACTAAAAAGTGTTTACAATCCCTAAAAATTACAGACACTTTTTGGAATTATCTCTCTCTACATTTTTGAATTGTGATTTCCATTTTAGATGTATACTTTTTTCTTAAATCAAAACTTGAGTTTTCACTTTCCCTTCGTCTCGGAAAAAAAACAAATGAGATAAAAGGCACATAGATCACAACAAAATTAAAATTTTATAGTTTATGTATGGAAAGAGTTTAAAGCAATAAAAAATATAAGTAAATAAAATTTATTCACACACCATAAATGAACCCAAAAACTTTTGTTACCCAAATTTTGGAAATTCCACTATTTCAACCCTAACAACTCGGAATTGTATAAGAATGAGATTTTTCTACACGTTTTAAAAAATGGATATGCATGCTTGAAACATGTTAAAGATGCAAGTGACCTATGAATCCAAACCTTTTAAAGAGAATTACAATAAATTCCCAAGTGAACGTGCGGTGGGATTTTTACCCACGTCAAACAAGCCATTATTTTGCCCTTTTATAAAAAGCTGACATAACGATCAAAGATGATTGTAAAGTGATTTATCATGCATAACAGCCTAAATGTTTGTAAGGAATGACTGGTGGATTAGGAATCAACACTCAGTTAAAATTCTCCCGCCTTCCCTTTTTCCCAACGATTGCAGAACCTGATATATAAAAACTAAAATGATTTTATAATCCCTAAAAATTACAGACACTTTTTGGAATTATCTCTCTACATTTGTGCAATGTGCATTTCCATTTTAGATGTATACTTTTTTCTTAACTCAAAACTTGAGTTTTCTCTTTCCCTTCATCTCGTAAACAAAAAAAGAGATAAAAGGCATATAGATCACAACAAAATGAAAATTTTAGAGTTTAAGTATGAATAGAATTTAAAGCAATAACAAATTTAAGTAGAGAAAATTTATTTACATGCCACAAATGAACACAAAAGTTTTGTTATCAGAGTTTGGGAAATTCCACCAGTTCAACCCTAATAATAGCTCGGAATTTTATTAGAAAGAGATTTTTCTACACATGTTTTAAAAAATGGATATGCATGCTTGGAACATGTTAATGATGCAAATTACCTATGTATCCAAACCTTTTAAAGAGTGTACCATTAAATTCCTAAGTGAACGTGCCGTGGCATATTTACTCGAGTCAAACAAGCCATTTTTTGCCCATTTGTGCATTGTGCATTTCCATTTTAGATGTATACGTTTTTATTAAATAAAAACATGAGTTTTCACTTTCCCTTCATCTCATAACAAAAAAATTGATAAAAGGCAAATAGATCACAACAAAATGAAAATTTTAGTGTTTTTGTATGGAAAGAATTTAAAGCAATAACAAATGTAAGTAAAGAAAATTTATTCACACGCTACAAATGAACACGAAAGTTTTTTTATATAAGTTTGTGAAATGCCACTACTTCAACCCTAGTAGCTCGGAATTTTATAAGAAAGAGATTTTTCTACACATGTTTTAAAAAAGGGATCTACATGCTTGAAACATGTTCAAGATACAAAGGACCTATGGATCCAAACCTTTTAAAGAGTATAACATTAACTTACCAAGTGAACGTGCGGTGGGATATTTACCCGAGTCAAACAAGCCATTATTTTTCCCATTTAATAAAAGCTTACCTAACAATCATAGATGATTGTAAAGTGCTTTATCATGCGTAATGAGCTATATTTTTGTAAGGAATGGCTTATGGATTGGGAGTCCACTCTCAGTTAAAAATCCCCCGCCTCCCTCTTTTCCCAACGATTGTAGAACCTGATATATAAAAACTAAAAAGAGTTTAAAATCCCTAAAAAATACAGATAGTTTTTGGAATTATCACTCTCAACATTTGTGCATTGTGCATTTCCATTTTAGATGTATACTTTTTTCTTAAATCAAAACTTGAATTTTCATTTTTCCTTTGTCTCAGAAAGAAAAAAAGAGATAAAAGGCAAATATATCACAACAAAATGAAAATTTTAGAGTTTATGTATGGAAATAATTTAAAGCAATAAAAAATTTAAGTAAAGAAAATTTATTCACACACCACAATTGAACATAAAATTTTTGTTATCCAAGTTTTGGAAATTCTACTAGTTCAACCTTAGTAGCTCGGAATTTTATAAGAAAGAGATTTTTATACACATGTTTTAAAAAATGGGTATGCATGCTTGAAACATGTTAAAGATGCAAATGACATATGTAGTCAAACCTTTTAAAGAGAACAACATTAAATTCCCGAGTGAACATGCGATGGGATATTTACTCGAGTCAAACAAGCCATTATGTTGCCCATGTACAAAAAGATGACCTAATGATCATTGATGATTGTAAAGTGATTTATTATGTGTAACGGGCTATATATTTGTAAGGAATGTCTTATGGATATGGAGTCAACACTCAGTTAAAAATCCCCCACCTCCCCCTTTTCCCGACGATTACAGAACCAGATATATAAAAACTAAAAAGAGTTTACAATCCCAAAAAATTACAGACACTTTTTGGAATTATCTCTCTCTACATTTGTGCATAGTGCATTTTCATTTTAGATGTATACATTTTTCTTAAATCAAAACTTGAATTGTCACTATCCCTTCATCTCGTAAACAAAAAAAGAGATAAAAGGCAAATAGATCACAACAAAATGAAAATTTTAGAGTTTATGTATGGAAAGAATTTAAAGCACAAACAAATGTAAGTAAATAAAATTTATTCCCACACCACCAATGAACACAAAACTTTTGTTATCAAAGTTTTGGAAATTCCACTAGTTCAACCCTAATAGCTCGGAAATTTAAAGGAATGAAATTTTTCTACACATGTTTTAAAAAATGGATATGCATGCTTGAAAAATGTTAAAGATGCAAATTACCTATGGATCCAAACCTTTTAAAGAGAATAAAAATAATTCCCAAGTGAACGTTCGGTGGGATATTTACCTGAGTCAAACAAGCCATTATTTTGCTCATTTATAAAAAGTTGACCTAACGATCAAAGATGATAGTAAAGTGATTTATCATGCGTACCGAGCAATATATTTGTAAGGAATGACTTATGGATTAGGAGTCAACACTTAGTATAAATTCCCCTGCCTCCCCTTTTTCTCGACAATTGCAGAACATGATATACAAAAAATAAAAAAATTTTACAATCCCTAAAAATTACTGACACTTTTTGGAATTTTCTCTCTCTTCAAATGTGCATTGTGCATTTCCATTTTAGATGTATACTTTTTTCTTAAATCAAAACTAGAGTTTTGTCTTTCCCTTCATCTCGTAAACAAACAAAGAGACAAAAGGCAAATAGATCACAACAAAATGAAAATTTTAGAGTTTAAGTATGGAAAGAATTTAAAGCAATAACAAATGTCAAAAAATAAAATTTATTCACACGCTAGAAATAAACACAAAATTTTTGTTATCCAAGTTAGGGAAATTCCACTAGTTTAACCCTAATAGCTCGGAATTTAGTATGAAAGAGATTTTTCTACACAAGTTTTAAAAAAGGGATATGCACGCTTGAAACATGTTAAAGATGCAAATGACTTATGGATTCAACCTTCTAAAGATAATAACATTAAATTCCCAAGTGAACGTGCGGTAGGATATTTACCTAAGTCAAACAAGCCATTATTTTGCCCATTTACAAAAAGATGACCTAAAGATCATAGATGATTGTAAAAAGATTTATCATGTGTAACGGGCTTTATTTTTGAAAGGAATAACTTATGGATTGGGAGTCAACACTGTTAAAAATCCCCTGCCTCCCGATTTTCCCGACGATTGCAGAACTAATATAAAAAACTAAGAAGAGTTTACAATCCCTAAAAATTATAGACACTTTTTGGAATTATCTCCCTCTAAATTTGTGCATTGTGCATTTCGATTTTAGATGTATACTTTTTTCTTTAATCAAAACTTGAGTTTTCACTTTCCCTTCATCTCGTAAACTAAAAAAGAGATAAAATGCAAATAGATCACAACAAAATGAAAATTTTAGAGTTTATGTATGGAAAGAATTTAAAGCAATAATAAATTTAAGTAAAGAAAATTTAATCACACACGACAAATGAACATAAAAGTTTTGTTATCCATGTTTGGGAAATTGCACTAGTTCAACACTAATAGCTCAGAATTTTATAAGAAAGAGATTTTTAACCACATGTTTTAAATATTGGATATGCAAGCTTGAAACATGTTAAAGATGCAAATGACCATTGTATCGAAACCTTTTAAAGAGAATAACATTAAATTCCCAAGTAAACCTGAGTCAAACAAACCATTATTTTGCCCATTTACAAAAAGCTGATCTAACGATCATAGATGATTTTAAAGTGATTTATCATGAGTAACGGGCTATATTTTTGTAAGGAATGTCTTATGGATTGGGAGTCAACACTCAATTAAAAATCCCCCTCTTCCCCCTTCTCCCGACGATTGCAGAACCTAATATATAAAAACTAAAAAGTGTTTACAATCTCAAAAAATTAGACTCACTTTTTGGAATTATCTCGCTCTACATTTAAATGTAAACTTTTTAGATGCATGCATTTTCATTTTAGATGTATACTTTTTTCTTAAATAAAAAAAAAGGCAAATAGATCACAACAAAATGAAACTTTTAGAGTTTATGTCTGGAAAGAGTTTAAAGCAATAACAAATGCAAGTAAAGAAAATTTATTCACACACCACAAATGAACCCAAAAATTTTGTTATCCAAGTTTAGGAAATTCCACTAGTTCAACCCTAACAGCTCAGAATTTTATAAGAAAGAGATTTTTCTACACATGTTTTAAAAAATAGATATGCATGCTTGAAACAGGTTAAAGATGAAAATGACCTATGGATCCAAACCTTTTAAAGAGAATTACAACAAATTCCCAAGTGAACATGCGGTGGGATATTTACCCGAGTCAAACAAGCCATTATTTTGCCCATTTATAAAACGCTGACATAACGATCAAAGATGATTGTAAAGTGATTCATCATGCATAACGGCCTAAATGTTTGTAAGGAATCACTTATGGATTAGGTGTCAACACTCAGGTAAAATTCCGCCACCTCCCCTTTTCCCGATGATTGCAGAACCTGATATATAAAAACTAAAAATATTTTATAATCAATAAAAATTACAAACACTTTTGGAATTATCTCTCTCCAAATTTGTGCAATGTGCATTTCCATTTTAGATGTATACTTTTTTCTTAACTCTAAACTTGAGTTTTCTCTTTCCCTTCATCTCGTAAAAAAAAAAAAGAGATAAAAGGAAAATACATCACAACAAAATGAAAATTTTATAGTTTAAGTATGAAAAGAATTTAAAGCAATAACAAATGTAAGTAGGTAAAATTTATTCACATGCCACAAATGAACACAAAAGTTTTGTTATTAGAGTTTGGGAAATTCCACTAGTTCAACCACAATAGCTCGGAATTTTATAAGAAAGAGATTTTTCTACACATGTTTTAAAAATGGATATGCATGCTTGAAACATGTTAATGATGCAAATTACCTATGGATCCAAACCTTTTGAAGAGAATACCATTAAATTTCCAACTGAACGTGCGGTGGCATATTTACCCGAGTCAAACAAGCCATTATTTTGCCCATTTACTAAAAGCTTTAACGATCATAGACGGTTGTAAAGTGATTTATCATGCGTAACAGGCTATATTTTTGTAAGGAATGACTTATGGATTAGGAGTCAACACTCAGGTTAAAATCCCCCGCCTCCCCCTTTTCTCGACGATTGTAGAACCAGATATATAAAAACTAAAAAGAGTTACAATCCCTAAAAATTACAAACACTTTTTGAAATTATCTCTCTTTACATTTGTGCATTGTGCATTTCCAATTTAGATGTATATGTTTCTATTAAATAAAAACTTGAGTTTTCACTTTCCCTTCATCTCATAACAAAAAAATTGATAAAAGGCAAATAGATCACAACAAAATGAAAATTTAAGAGTTTTTGTAAGGAAAGAATTTAAAGCAATAATAAATGTAAGTAAATAAAATTTATTCACATGCCACAAATGAACACGAAATATTTTTTTATCCAAGTTTGTGAAATTTTACTAGTTCAAGCCTTGGTAGCTCGAAATTTTATAAGAAAGAGATTTTTCTACACATGTGTTTTAAAAAAGGGATCTGCATGCTTGAAACATGTTCAAGATACAATGGACCTATGGATCCAAACCTTTTAAAGAGCATAACATTAACTTCCCAACTGAACGTGAGGTGGGATATTTACCTGAGTCAAACAAACCATTATTTTGCCCATTTAAGAAAAGTAGACCTAACAATCATAGATGATTGTAAAGTGATTTATCATGCGTAACATGCTATATTTTTGTAAGGAATGACTTATGGATTGGGAGTCAACTCTCAGTTAAAAATCTCCCACCTCCCCCATTTCCTCACGATTGCAGAATTTGATATATAAAAACTAAAAAGAGTTTGCAATCCCTAAAAAATACAGACAATTTTTTAAATTATCACTCTCAACATTTCTGCATTGTGCATTTCCATTTTAGATGTATATTTTTTCTTAAATCAAAACTTGAGTTTTCACTTTCCCTTCGTCTTGTAAAGAAAAAAAGAGATAAAAGGCAAATAGATCACAACAAAATGAAAATTTTAGAGTTTATGTATGGAAATAATTTAAACCAATAAAAAATTTAAGTAAAGAAAATTTATTTACATACCACAATTGAACATAAAAATTTTGTTATACAAGTTTTGGATATTCCACTAGTTCAACCCTAGTAGCTCGGAATTTTATAAGAAAGAGATTTTTATACACATGTTTAAAAAATGGATATGCATGCTTGAAACATGTTAAAGATGCAAATGACATATGTAGCCAAATCTTTTAAAGAGAACAACATTAAATCGCCAAGTGAACGTGTGGTGGGATATTTACCCGAGTCAAACAAGTCATTATGTTGCCCATTTACAAAATGCTGACCTAATGATCATAGATGATTGTAAAGTGATTTATCATGCGTAATGGGCTATATATTTGTAAGGAATGTCTTATGGATATGGAGTCTACACTCAGTTAAAAGTCCCCCTCCTTCCGTTTTTCCCGACGATTGCAGAACCAGATATATAAAAACTAAAAAGAGTTTACAATTACAAACACTTTTTGGAATTATCTCTCTGAACATTTGTGAATTGTTCATTTCCTTTTTAGATGTATACTTTTTTCTTAAATTAAAATTTGATTTTTCACTTTCCCTTCATCTCGTAAACAAAAAAAGAGATAAAAAGCAAATAGATCACAACAAATTCAAAATTTTAGACTTTATGTATGGAAAGAATTTAAATAAATAACAAATGTAAGTAAAAAAAATTTATTCATACACCGCAAATGAACACAAAATATTGGTTATCCAAGTTTGGGAAATTCCACTAGTTCAACCTTAATAGCTCGGAATTTTATTAGAAAGGGATTTTTCTATAAATGTTTTAAAAAATAGATATGCAAGCTTGAAACATGTTAAAGATGCAAATGACCTATTGATCCAAACCTTTTTAAAGAGAATAACATTAAATTTCGAAGTGAACGTGCTGTGGGATATTTACCCGAGTCAAAAAAGGCATTATTTTGCCCATTTACAAAAAGATGACCTAATGATCATAGATGATTGTAAGGTGTTTTATCATGCGTAACTGGATATATTTTAGTAAGGAATGACTTATGGATTGGGATTCAACACTTATTTAAAAATCCCATGTCTCCCTTTTTCCTGACGATTCTAGAACCCGATATATAAAAACTAAATAGAGTTTACAATCCAAAAACAATTATAGACACTTTTTGGAATTATCTCTCTCTACATTTGTACATTGTGGATTTCCATTTTAGATGAATACTTTTTTCTTAAATGAAAACTTGAGTTTTCACTTTCCATTCATCTCGTAAACAAAAAAAGACAAAAAAGGCAAATATATCACAAGAAAATGAAAATTTTAGAGTTTATGTGTGGATAGAATTTAAAGCCATAAAAAATGTAAGTAAAGAAATTTTACTCACACACCACAAATGAACACAAAAGTTTGTTATTCAAGTTTAGAAAATTCCACTAGTTCAACCCTAATAGTTTGGAATTTAATAAGAAAGAGATTTTTCTACACATGTTTTAAAAAATGGATCTGCATTCTTGAAACATGTTAAAGATGCAAATGACCTATGGATCCAAAACTTTTATAGAGAATAACATTAAATTCCCAAGTGTGATATTTACCTGAGTCAAACAAGCCATTATTTTGCCCTTTCACAAAAAGCTAACCTAACGATCATAGATAATTGTAAAGTGATTTGTCATGCGTAACGGGCTATATTTTTGTAAGGAATGACTTATGGATTGGGAGTCAAGACATAGTTAAAAATCCCTCGCCGTCCCCCCCCCCCCCCCTTTTCGCAACGATTGCAGAACCCGATATATAAAAACTAAAAAGAGTTTACAATCCCTAAAAATTACAGATACTTTTTGGAATTATCTCTCTCTACATTTGTGCATTATAAATTTCCATTTTAGATGTATACTTTTTTCTTAAATCAAAACTTGAGTTTTCACTTTCCCTTCGTCTCGTAAACAAAAAAAGACAAAAAAGGCAAATAGATCACAAGAAAAATAAAATTTTAGAGTTTTTGTATGGAAAGAATTTAAATTAATAACAAATGTAAGCAAAGAAAATTTATTCACACACCACAAATGAACACAAAAGGTTTGTTATCCAAATTTGGAAAATTACACTAGTTCAACCCTAATAGCTCAGAATTTTATAAGAAAGAGATTTTTCTACACATGTTTAAAAATTGGATATGTAGGCTTGAAATATGTTAAATGTGCAAAAGACCTATGGATCCAAACAATTTAAACGGAATAACATTAAATTCCCAAGTGAACGTACAGTGGGAGATTTACCCGAGTCAACCAATCCATTATTTTGCCCATTTACAAAAAGCTGACCTAACCATTATAGATGATTGTAAAGTGATTTATCAAGCGTAACAGGCTATATTTTTTCTAAGGAATGACTTATAGATTGGGAGGGAACACTCAGTTAAAAATCCCCCACCTCCCCCTTTTCCCAACGATTGCAGAACCCGATATAAAAAAACAAAAAAGAGTTTACAATCCGTAAAAATCATAGACACTTTTTGGAATTATCTCTCTCTACATTTGTCCATTGTGCATTTCCATTTTAGATGTGTACTTTTTTCTTAAATCAAAACATGAGTTTTCACATTCCCAACATCTTGTGAAAAAAAAAAAAGGCAATTAGATTACAACAAAATGAAAATTTTAGAGTTTATGTATGGAAAGAATTTAAAGCAATAACAAATGTAAGTAAAGAAAATTTATTCACACACCACAAATGAACACAAAAGTTTAGTTATACAAGTTTTGGAAATTCCACTAGATCAACCCGAATAGCCGGAATTTTATAAGAAAGAGATTTTTCTACACATGTTTTAAAAAATGGATATGCATGCTTGAAACATGTTCAAGATGCAAATGACTTATGGATCAAAACATTTTACAGAGAATAACTTTAAATTCCCAATTGAACGTGCGATGGGATATTTACTCGAGTCAAACAAGCCATTATTTTGCCCATTTGCAAAAAGATGACCTAACAATCATAGATGATAGTAAGTGATTTATCATGCATAACGGGCTATATTTTTGTAAGAAATGACTTATGGATTGGGAGTCAACACATAGATAAAAATCCCTCACCTCTCCTTTTCCCAATGATTACAGAACCCGATATATAAAAACTAAACAAAGTTTACAATCCCAAAAAATTACAGACACTTTTTGGAATTATCTCTCTCTACATTTTTGCATTGTGCATTTCCTTTTTACATGTATACTTTTTTTTAAAATCAAAACTTGAGTTTCCATTTTCCCTTCGTCTCGTACACAAAAAAAGACAAAAAAGGTTAATAGATCACAAGAAAATGAAAATTTTAGAGTTTATGTATGGAAAGAATTTAAATTAATAACAAATGTAAGTAAAGAAAATTTATTCTCACACCACAAATGAACACAAAAGTTTTGTTATCCAAGTTTTGGAAATTCCACAAGTTCAACCCTAATTGCTTGGAATTTTATCAGAAAGAGATTTTTTTACACATATTTTAAAAAATGGATATGCATGCTTGAAACATGTTAAAGATGGAAATGACCTATGGATCCAAACCTTTTAAAGAGAATAACATTAAATTCCCAAGTGAACGTGCGGTGGGATATTTACCCGAGTCAAACCAGCCATTATTTTGCCCATTTACAAAAAGCTGACCTAACGATCATAGATGATTGTAAAGTTATTTATCATGCGTAACATGCCATATTTTTGTAAGGAATGACTTATGGTTTGGGAGTCAACACTCAGTTAAAAATCCCCAACCTCCCCCTTTTCCCGACGATTGCAAAACCCGATATATAAAAACTAAAAAGAGTTTACAATCCCTAAAAATTACAGACACTTTCTGGAATTATCTCTGCCTACATCTGTGCATTGTACATTTCCATTTTAGATGTATACATTTGTCTTAAATCAAAACTTGAGTTTTCTCTTCCCCTTCATCTCGTCACCAAAAAATAGAGGTAAAAGGCAAATAGATCACAACGAAATGAAATTTTTTTAGATTAGGTATGGAAAGAATTTAAAGCAATAAAAAATGTAAGTAAAGAAAATTTATTCACACACCACAAATGAACACAAAATTTTTTTTATCCAAGTTTGGGAAATTCCACAAGTTCAACCGTAATAGCTCGGAATTTTTTAAGAAAGAGATTTTTCTACACATGTTTAAAAAAATGGATATGCATTCTTGAAACATGTTAAAGATGCAAATGACCTATGGATCAAAAACTTTTAAAAAGAATAAAATTAAATTCCCAAGTGAACGTGTGGTGGGATATTTACCCGAGTCAAATAAGCCGTTATTTTGCCCATTTACAAAAAACTGACCTAACGATCATAGATGATTGTAAAGCAATTTACCAAGCATAACGGGCTATATTCTTTTAAGGACTGACTTATGGATTGGGAGTTAACACTCAGTTTGTAAAAATCCCCCACCTCCCCCTTTTGCCGACGATTGCAAAACCTTATATATAAAAACTAGAAAGTGTTAACAATCCCTAAAAATTAATAACACTTTTTGGAATTATCTTTCTCTACAATTATGCATTGTACATTTCAATTTTAGATGTTTACATTTTTCTTAAATCAAAACTTGATTTTTCACTTTCCCTTCATCTCGTAAACAAAAAAAGAGATAAAAGGCAAATAGATCACAACAAAATGAAAATTTTAGAGTTTATGTATGGGCCAAATTTAAAGCAATAAAAAATGTAAGTAAAGAAAATTTATTCACACACCACAAATTAACACAAAAGTTTTGTTAACCAAGTTTGAGAAATTCCACTAGTTCAACCCAAAATAGCTAGGAATTTTATAAGAAAGAGATATTTCTACACATGTTTTAAAAAATGGATATGCATGCTTCAAACATGTTAAAGATGAAAATGACCTTTGGATCCAAACATTTTAAAGAGAATAACATTAAATTCCCAACTAAACGTGCAGAGGGATATTTACCTGAGTCATACAAGCCATTATTTTTCCCATTTACAAAAAGCTAGCCTAACGATCATAGATGATTGTAAAGTGATTGATCATGCGTAACGGGCTATATTTTCGTATGGAATGACTTTTGGATTAGGAGTCAACACATAGTTAAAAATCCCTCTCCTCCCCTTTTCCCGACGATTGCAATCCCCAATTTTTAAAAACTAAAAAGTATTTACAATGCCTAAAAATTACAGACACTTTTTGGATTTACCTCGCTCTACATTTGTGCATTGTACATTTCCATTTTAGATGTATACATTTTTCTTAAATCAAAACTTGAGTTTTCACTTTCCCTTCATCTCGTAACAGAAAAAAGAGATAAAAGGCAAATAGATCACAAAAAAATGAAAATTTTAGAGTTTATGTATGGAAAGAATTTAAAGCAATAACAAATGTAAGTAAAGAAAATTTATTCACACACCACAAATGAAAACAAAAGTTTTGTTATAGAAGTTTGGGAAATTCCACTAGATGAACCCTAATAGCTCAAAATTTTATTAAAAAGAGCTTTTTCTACACATGTTTTAAAAACTGGATATGCATGCTTGCAATATGTTGAAGATGCAAAGAACCTATGGATCCAACCTTTTAAAGCGAATAACATTCAATTATCAAGTGAACATGCAGTGGGATATTTAGCCGAGTCAAACAAGCCATTATTTTACCCATTTACAAAAAGTTGACCTAATGATCATAGATGATTGTACCGTGATTTATTATGCGTAACGGGCTATATTTTTTTAAGGAATGACTTATGGATTGGGAGTCAACAATTAGTTAAAAATCCCTCGCCTCCCCTTTTCCCGACGATTGTAGAACCTGAAATATAAGAACTAAAAAGAGTTTACAATGCCTAAATATAAAAGAGACTTTTCTGAATTATCTCTCTCTACATTTGTGCATTGGGCATTTCCATTTTAGATCTATACTTTTTTCTTAAATCAAAAATTGAGTTTTCATTTTCCCTACATCTCGTAAACCAAAAAAGATATAAGAGGCAAATAAATCAGAACAAAATGAAAATTTTAGAGTTTATGTATGGAAAGAATTTAAAGAATAACAGATGTAAGTAAAGAAAATATATTCACACACCACAAATGAACACAAAAGTTTGTTATCCAAGTTTGGGAAATTCCACTAGTTCAACAATAATAGCTCAAAATTTTAGAAGAAAGAGATTTTTCTACGCATATTTTAAAAAATGGATATGCATGCTGGAAACATGTTCAAGATGCAAATGACCTATGGATCCAAACCTTTTAAAGAGAATAACATTAAATTCCTGAGTGAACGTGCTGTGGGATAATTACCCGAGTCAAACAAGCCGTTATTTTGCCCATTTAAAAAAAGTGGACCTAACGATCATAGATGATTGTAAAGTGATTTATCATGCGTAACAGGCTATATTTTTTTAAGGAATGACTTATGGATTGGGAGTTAACACTTAGTTAAAAATCCCCCTCCTCCCTCTTTTGCTGACTATTACAGAACCCAATATATAAATATTAAAAAGAGTTTACAATCCCTAAAAATAACAGACACTTTTCTGAATTATCTCTCTCTACATTTGTGCATTGTGCATTTCCATTTTAGATGTATACTTTTTTCTTAAATCAAAACTTGAGTTTTCATTTTCCCTTCATCACGTAACAACAAAAAGAGATAAAAGGCAAATAGATCACAACAAAATGAAAATTTTTGAGTTTATGTATAGAAAGAATTTAAAGCAATAACAAATGTAAGTAAAGAAAATGTATTCACACACCAAAAAATGAACACAAATTTTTTTTTATACAAGTTTGGGAAATTCCACTAGATCAACCCTAATTGCTCGAAATTTTATAAGAAAGAGATTTTTCTACACATGTTTTAAAAAATGGATATGCATGCTTTAAACATGTTAAAGATGCAAATAACCTGTGGATCCTAACCTTTTAAAGAGAATAACATTAAATTCCCAAGTGAACGTGCGGTGTGATATTTACCCGAGTCAAACAAGCCATTATTTTGCCCATTAACAAAAAGTTGACCTAACCATCATATATGATTGTAACGTGATTTATCATGCGTAACGGGCTATATTTTTGTCAGGAATGACTTATGGAATGGGAGTCAAGACATAGTTAAAAATCCCTCGCCCACCCCCCCCACTTTCCTAACGATTGCAGAACCCGATATATAAAAACTAAAAAGAGTTTACAATCCAAAAAAATTAAAGACACTATTTGGAATTATCTTTCGCTACATTTGTGCATCATCCACTTCAGTTTTAGATGTATACTTTTTTCTTAAATCAAAACTTGAGTTTTCACTTTCCCTTCATCTCGTGAACAAAAAAAGACAAAAAACGCAAAAAAATTACAAAAAAATGAAAATTTTAGAGTTTATGTATGGAAAGAATTTAAATTAAAAACAATTGTAAGTAAAGAAAATTTATTCAAACACCACAAATGAACACAAAAGTTTTGTTATCCAAGTTTGCGAAATTCCAATAGTTCAACCCTGATAGCTCAGAATTTTATAAGAAAGAGATTTTTCTACACATGTTTTAAAAAAAATAATATACATGCTTGAAACATGTTAAAGATGCAAATGACATATGGATCCAGTCCTTTTAAAGAGAATAACTTTAAATTCCCAATTGAACATGCGGCGGGATATTTACCCAAGTCAAACAAGCCATTATTTTGCCCATTTACAAAAAGCTGACCTAATGATCATAGATGATTGTAAAGTGATTTATCATGTGTAGCGGGCTATATTTTTTTAAGGAATGACTTATGGATTGGGACTCAACACTCAGTTAAAAATCCCCCGCCTCCCCTTTTTTCTGGCGATTGCAGAACGCTCTATGTAAAAACTAAAAAGAGTTTACAATGCAAAAAAATTACAGACACTTTTTGGATTATCACTCACTACATTTGTGCATTGTGCATTTCCATTTTATATGTATACTTTTTTGTTAAATCAAAACTTGAGTTTTCACTTTCCCTTCATCTCGTGAACAAAAAAAGACAAAAAAGGCAAATAGATCACAAGAAAATGAAAATTTTAGAGTTTATGTATGGAAAAAATTTAAATTAATAACAAATGTAAGGAAAGAAAATTTATTCATACACCAAAAATGAAAACAAAATTTTGTTATCCAAGTTTGGGAAATTCCACTAGTTCAACCCTAAATAGCTTGGAATTTTATAAGAAAGAGATTTTTCTACACATGTTTTAAAAAATGGATATGCATGCTTGAAACATGTTAAAGATGCAAATAACCTATGGATCCAACCCTTTTAAAGAGAATAACTTTAAATTCCCAAATGAACGTGAAGTGAGATATTTACTCGAGTCAAACAAGCCTTTATTTTGCCACTTTACAAAATGTTGACCTAACGATCATAGATGATTGTAAAAAGATTTATCATGCGTAATGGAATATATTTTTTTAAGGAGTGACTTATGGATTGGGAGTCAACATTAAGTTAAAATTCCCCTTCCTCCCCCTTTTCCCGACTTTTGTAGAACCCGTTTTATAAAAGTAAAAAAGAGTTGACAATGCCCAAAAATAAATGGCTCTTTTCTGAATTATCTCTCTCTACAGTAGTCCATTTTGCATTTCCATTTTAGATGTATACTTTTTTCTTAAATCAAAACTTGAGTTTTCACCTTCCCAACATCTCGTAAACAAAAAAAGTGATAAAAGGCAAATAAATCACAACAAAATGAAAATTTTAGAGTTTATGTATGGAAAGAATTTAAAGCACTAAAAAATGTAAGTAAAGAAAATTTATTCACACCCCACAAATGAACACAAAAGTTTGTTATCCAAGTTTGGGAAACTCCACTAGTTCAACCCTAATAGCTCGGAATTTTATAAGAAAGTGATTTTTCTACACATGTTTTAAAAAATGGATATGCATGCTTGAAACATGTTAAAGATGAAAATGACCTATGGATCCAAACCTTTTAAAGAGAATAACATTAAAATCCCTAGTGAACATGCGGTGGAATTTTTACCCGAGTCAAATAAGCCGTTATTTTTCCCATTTACAAAAAGCTGACCTAACAATCATAGATGATTTTAAAGTGATTTATCATGTGTAACGGGCTATATTTTTTTAATGAATGACTTATGGATTGGGAGTTAACACTCAGTTAAAAATCCCCCGCTTCCTCCTTTTCCTGATGATTGCAGAACCCGACATATAAAAACTAAAAAGGGTTTGCAATCCCTAAAAATTACAGACACTTTTTGGAACTATTTCTTTCTAAAATTGTGCATTGTAAATTTCCATTTTAGTTATATACATTTTTCTTAAATCAAAACTTGAGTTTTCACTTTCCCTTCTTCTCGTAAATAAAAAAAGAGATAAAAGGCAAATAGATCACAACAAAATGAAAATTTTAGAGTTTATGTATGGAAAGAATTTAAAGCAATAACAAATGTAAGTCAAGAAAATTTATTCACATACCACAAATGAACACAAAACTTTTGTTATCCAAGTTTGGGAAATTCCTCTAGTTGAACCATAATAACTCGGAATTTTATAAGAAAGAGATTTTTCTACACTTGTTTTGAAAAATGGATATGCATGCTTGAAACATGTTAAAGATGCAAATGACTAATGGATGCAATCCTTTAAAAGTGAATAACATTAAATTCTCAAGTCAACGTGCGGGGACTATTTACCCGAGTCAAACAAGCCATTATTTTGCCCATTTACAAAAAGCTGACCTAACGATCATAGATGATTGTAAGTTGATTTATCTTGCGTAACGGTCTATATTTTTGCAAGAAATGACTTATGGATTGGGACTCAACACTTAGTTAAAAATCCCTCGCCTCCCCTTTTCCAGACGATTGGTGAACCAGATATATAAAAACTAAAAAGAGTTTGCAATCTCAAAAAATTACTGTCTTTTTGGAATTATCTCTCTCTACATTTGTGCATTGTGCATTCCCACTTTAGATGTATACTTTTTTCTAAAATCAAAACTTGATTTTTCATTTTCCCTTCATCTCATAAACAAAACAAGACACAAAAGGCATACAGATCACATGAAAATGAAAATTTTAGAGTTTATGTATGGAAATAATTTAAATAAATAACAAATGTAAGTAAGAAAATTTATTCACAGACCACAAATGAACACAAAAGTTTTTTTATCCAAGTTTGGGAAATTCCACTAGTTCAACCCTAATAGCTTGAAATTTTATAAGAAAGAGATTTTTCTGCACATGTTTTAAAAAATGGACATGTAGGCTTGAAACATGTTAACGATGCAAATGACCTATGGATCCAATCCTTTTAAAGAGAATAACAATAACTTACCAAGTGAACATATGGTGGGATTATTACCTGAGTCAAACAAGCCATTATTTTGCCCATTTACAAAAAGTTGACCTAATGATCATAGATGGTTGTAAAGTGATTTATCATGTGTAACGGGCTATTTTTTATTGTAAGGAATAACTTATGGATTGGGAGTTAACACTCAGTTAAAAATCCCCTGCCTCCCTCTTTTGCCGACGATTGCAGAACCTGACATATAAAAACTAAAAAGAGTTTACAATCCCTAAAAATTACAGACACTTTTTGGAATTATCTCTCTCTACATTTGTGCATTGTGAATTTCCTTTGTAGATCTATACTATTTTCTTAAATCAAAACTTGACTTTACACTTTACCTACATCTTGAAAAATAAAAAAGGGATAAAAGGCACATAGATCACAACAAAATGAAAATTTTAGAGTTTATGTATAGAAAGAATTGAAGAAATAATAAATGTAAGTAAAGAAAATTTATTCACACACCACAAATGAACACAAACGTTCGTTATCCAAGGATGGGAAATTCTACCAATTCAACCGTATTAGCTTGGAATTTTATAAAAAACTGATTTTTCTACCCATGTTTTTAAAAATGGATTTGCATGCTTGAAACATGTTAAAGATGCAAATGACCTATGGATCCCAACCTTTTGAAGAGAATAAAATTAAATTCCCAAGTGAACGTGCGGTGGGATATTTACCCGAGTCAAATAAGCCATTATTTTGCCCATTTACAAAAACCTGACCTAAAGATCATAGATGATTGTAAAGTGATTTATCATGCGTAATAGTCTATATTTTGTATGGAATGACTTAATGATTGGGAGTCAACACTCAGTTAAAAATCCCCCTCCTCCACCTTTTCCCCACGATTGCAGGACTCGATATATAAAAACTAAAAATAGTTTACAATGATTAAAAATAACAGACTCTGTTGTGAATTATCTCTCTCTAAATTTGTGCATTGTGCATTTTCGTTTTAGATGTATATGTTTTTCTTAAATCAAAAGTTGAGTTTTCACTTTTCCAACATCTCGCAAAAAAAAAAGAGATAAAAGGTATATAAATCACAACTAAATGAAAATTTTATAGTTTATGTATTGAAAGAATTAAAGCAATAACAAATGTAAGTATAGAAAATTTATTCACACACCACAAATAAACACAAAAGTTTATTTGCCCATTTACAAAAAAGCTAACTTAAAGAACATAGATGATTGTAAAGTGATTTATCATGCATAACGGGCTATATTTTTGAAAGGAATGACTGATGGATTCGGAGTCAACACTCGGTTAAAAATCCCCCACCTCCCCCTTTACCCGAAGATTACAGAACTCGATATATAAAAACTAAAAAGACTTTACAATGCCTAAAAATAGCAAACACTTTTTGGAATTATCACTCTCTATATTTATGTATTTTGCATTTCCATTTTAGATGTATACTTTTTTCTTAAATCAAAACTTGTGTTTTCACTTTCCCAACATCTCATAAACAAAAAAAGAGATAAAAGGCAAATAAATCACAAAAAAATGAAAATTTTAGAGTTTATGTATGGAAAGAATTTACAGCAATAACAAATGTAAGTAACAAAAATTTATTCACACACCACAAATGAACACAAAATTTTTGTTATCCAAGTTTAGGAAATTCCACTAGTTCAACCATAACAGCTCGGAATTTTATAAGAAAGAGATTTTTCTACCCATGTTTTAAAAAATGGATATGCATGCTTGAAACATGTCAAAGATGCATATGACTATGGATCCAATCCTTTTTAAGAGAATAAAATTAAATTCCCAAGTGAACATGTGGGGGATATTTACCCTAGTCAAACAAGCTATTATTTTGCCAATTTACAAAAAGCAGACCTAATGATCATAGATGATTGTAAAGTGATTTATCATGCATAACGGGCTATATTTTTTTAAGGAATGACTTATGGATTGGGTGTCAACACTTAGTTAAAAATCCCTCGCCTACCCTTTTCCCGACGATTGGTGAACCCTATGTATAAAAACTAAAAAGAGTTTACAATCCCAAAAAATTATAGAGACTTTTTGGAATTATCTCTCTCTACATTTGTGCATTGTGCATTTCCATTTAAGATGTATACTTTTTTCTAAAATCAAAACTTGAGTTTTCACTTTCTCAACATCTCGTAAATAAAAAAAGAGATAAAAGACAAATAAAACACAACAAAACACAAATTTTAGAGTTTATGTATGGAAAGAATTTAAAGGAATAAAAAATGTAAGTAATAAAAATTTATTCACACACCACAAATGAACACAAAATTTTTGTTATCCAAGTTTGGAAAATTCCACTAGTTCAATCGTAATAGCTCGGAATTTTATAAGAAAGAGATTTTTCTACATATGTTTTAAAAAATGGATATGTATGATTGAAACATGTTAAAGATGCAAATGAATATGGATCCAATCCTTTTAAAGAGAATAACATTAAATTCCCAATTGAACGTGTAGGGGATATTTACCCGAGTCAAACAAACTATTATTTTTTCCATTTACAAAAAGCTAACCTAACGATCATAGATGATTGTAAAGTGATTTATCTTGAGTAACGGGTTATATGTTTTTAAGGAATGACTTATGGATTGGGAGTCAATACTTAGTTAAAAATCCCTCCCGTCCCCTTTTCCCGATGATTGGTGAACCCGTTATATAAAAATTAAAAAGTGTTTACAATCGCAAAAAATTATAGAGACTTTTTGGAATTATCTCTCTCTACATTTGTGCATTGTGCATTTCCATTTCAGATGTATACTGTTTTCTAAAATCAAAACGTGAGTTTTCATTTTCCCTTCGTCTCGTAAACAAAAAACGACAACAACGGCATATAGATCAAAAGAAAATGAAAATTTTAGAGTTAATGTATGGAAATAATTTAAATTAATAAAAAATGTAAATAAAGAAAATTTATTCACACACCACAAATGAACACAAAATTTTTGTTATCCAAGTTTTGGAAATTCTACTAGTTCAACCCCAATAGCTCAAAATTTTATAAGAGAGATTTTTCTACACATGTTTTAAAAAATGGATATGCATGCTTGAAACATGTTAAATGTGCAAATGACCTATGGATCCAAACTTATTAAAGCGAATAACATTAAATTCCCAAGTGAACGTGCGGTGGGATATTTACCCGAGTCAAACAAGCCCTTATTTTTCCCAATAACAGACTTTTCTAAATTATCTCTCTCTACATTTGTGCATTGTGCATTTCTATTTTAGATGTATACTTTTTTCTTAAATCAAAAGTTGAGTTTTCACTTTCCATACATCTCATAAACAAAAAAAGAGATCAAAGGCAAATAAATCACAGCAAAAAGAAAATTTTAGAGTTTATGTATGGAAAGAATTTAAAGACAAAAAAAAATGTAATTAAATAAAATTTATTAACACACGACAAATGAACACAAAAGTTTGTTACCCAAGTTTTGGAAATTCCTCTAGTTCAACCCTAATAGCTTGGAATTTTATAAGAAAGAGATTTTTCTGCACATGTTTTAAAAAATGGATATGCATGCTTGAAACATGTTAAAGATGCAAGTGACCTATGGATCCAAATATTTTAAAGAGAATAACATTAAATTCACAAGTGAACGTGCGGTGGGATAATTACTTGAGTCAAACAAGCCGTTATTTTGCCCATTTACAAAAAGCTGACCTAATGATCATAGATGATTGTAAAGTGATTTACAATGTCTAACATGCTATATTTTGTAAGGAATGACTTATGGATTGGGAGATAACACTCAGTTAAAAATCCCCCGCCTCCCCGTTTTCCTACGATTGCAGAACCCGACATATAAAAACTAAAAAAAGTTTACAATCCCTAAAAATTACAGAGACTTTTTGGAATTATCTCTCTCTAAATTTGTGCATTGTACATTTACATTTTAGATGTATACATTTTTCTTAAATCAAAACTTGAGTTTTCACTTTCCCTTCATCTTGTAAACAAAAAAAGAGATAAAAGGCAAATAGATCACAACAAAATGAAAATTTTAGAGTTTATGTATGGGGAGAATTTAAAGCAATAACAAATGTAAGTAAAGAAAATTTATTCACACATCACAAATGAACACAAAAGTTTTGTTATCCAAGTTTGGGAAATTCCACTAGTTCAACTATAATAGCTCGGAATTTTATAAGAAAGAGATTTTTCTACACATGTTTTAAAAAATTGATATGCATACATGAAACATGTTAAAGATGCAAATGACCTATGGATCCAATCCTTTTAAAGAGAATAACAATAAATTACCAAGTGAACCTGTAGTGGGATATTTACCCGAGTCAAACAAGCCGTTATTTTGCCCATTTACAAAAAGTTGACCTAATGATCATAGATGATTGTAAAGTGATTTATCATGTGTAATGGGCTATTTTTTTTTTGTAAGGAATGACTTATGGATTGGGAGTTAACACTCAGTTAAAAATCCCCCGCCTCCCCCTTTTGTTGACGATTGTTGAACCCGACATATAAAAACTAAAAAGAGTTTACAATCCCTAAATATTACAGACACTTTTTGTAATTATCTCTCTCTAAATTTGTGCATTGTACATTTCCATTTTAGATGTATACATTTTTCTTCAATCAAATCTTGAGTTTTCACTTTCCCTTCATCTCGTAAACAAAAAAAGAGATAAAAGGCAAATAGATCACAACAATATTAAAATTTTAGAGTTTATGTATGGAAAGAATTTAAAGAAATAACAAATATAAGTGAAGAAAATTTATTCACACTCCACAAATGAACACAAAAGTTTGTTATCCAATTTTAGGAAATTCCACTAGTTCAACCCTATTAGCTTGAAATTTTATAAAAAAGAGATTTTTCTACACATGTTTTTAAAAATAGTTATGCACGCCTGAAACATGTTAAAGATGCAAATGACTTATAGATCGAAACCTTTTAAAGAGAAGGACAATAAATTCCCAAGTGAACGAGCGGTGGGGTATTTACTCAAGTCAAACAAGCCATTATTTTTCTCATTTACAAAAAGATGACCTAGCTATCATAGATGAAATTAAAGTTATTTACCTTGTGTAACGGGCTATATTTTTGTAAGGAAGGTGTTATGAATTGGGAGTCAACACTCAGTTAAAAATCCCTCGCCTCCCCCTTTTCCCGATGATTGCAGAACCCGACATATAAAAACTAAAAAGAGTTTACAATCCCTTAAAATTACAGACACTTTTTTGAATTATCTGTCTCTACATTTGTGCATTGTACATTTCCATTTTAGATGTATACTTTTTTTTTAAATAAAAGTTTGAGTTTTCATTTTTCCTTCATCTCGTTAACAAAAAAAAGATAAAAGGCAAATAGATCACAACAAAATGAAAATTTTAGTGTTTATGTATGGCAAGAATTTAAAGCAAAAAAAATGTAAGTAAAGAAAATTTATTCACACACCACAAATGAACAAAAAAGTTTTGTTATCCAAGTTATGGAAATTCCACTAGTTCAACCCTAATAGCTTGAAATTTTATTAGAAAGAGATTTTTCTACACATGTTTTAAAAAATGGATATGCTTGCATGAAAAATGTTCAAGATGCAAATGATCTATGGATCCAAATCTTTTAAAGAGAATAACATTAATTCCCAAGTGAACGTGTGGTAGCATATTTACCTGAGTCAAACAAGCCAATATTTTGCCCTTTTAAAAAAACCTGACCTAACGATCATAGATGATTGTAAACTGATTTATCATGCATAACGGGCTATATTTTTTTAAGGAATGACTTATGGATTGGGAGTCAACACACTAAAAAATCTTCCGCCTCCCCCTATTCCCGACGATTGCAGAACCCGACCTATAAAAACTAACAGGTTGTTTTTGGAATTATCTCTGTCTACATTTTTCCATTGAACATTACCATTTGAGATGTATACATTTTTCTTAAATCAAAACTTGAGTTTTCAGTTTCTCTTCATCTTGTAAACAAAAAACAGAGATAAATCGCAAATAGATCACAACAAAATGAAAATTTGAGAGTTTATGTATGGAAAGAATTTAAATTAATAACAAATGTAAGTAAATAATTTTTTTTCAAACACCACAAATGAACTCAAAAGTTTTTTTATCCAAGTATTGGAAATTCCATTAGTTCAACCCAAGTAGCTCGGAATTTAATAAGAAAGAGACTTTTCGACACATGTTATAAAAAATGGATATGCATGCCTTAAAAATGTTAAAAATTTAAATGACCTATGGATACAAACCTTTTAAAGAGAATAACATTAAATTCACAAGTGAACATGCGGTGGGATATTTACCTGAGTCAAACAAGCCATTATTTTGCCCATTTACTAAAAGCTGACCTAGCGATCATAGATGATTGTAAAGTGATTTATCATGCGTAATGGGCTATATTTTTGTAAGGAATGAGTTATGGATTGGGAATCAACATTCAGTTAAAAATCCCCCGCCTCCCCCTTTTCCCGACGATTGCAGAACCCGACATATAAAAGTTAAAAAGAGTTTACATTCCTGAAAAATTACAGGCACTTTATGGAATTATCTCTCTCTACATTTGTGCATTGTACATTTCCATTTTAGATGTATACATTTTTCTTAAATCAAAACTTGAGTTTTCACTTTCCCTTCATCTTGTAAATAAAAAAAGAGATAAAAGGTAAAAAGATAATTACAAAATTAAAATTTTAGAGTTTATGTATGCAAAAAATTTAAAGCAGTAACAAATGTAAGTAAAGAAAATTTATTCACACACCTCAAATGAACAATAAGGTTTTTTAATCCAAGTTTGGGAAATTCCACTAGTTCAGCCCTAATAACTCAAAATTTTATAAGAAAGAGATTTTTCTACACATGTTTAAAAAAATGGATATGCATTTTTGAAACTTGTTAATGAAGCAAATGAACTATGGATCCAAACCTTTTAAAGAGAATAACATTAAATTCCCAAGTGAACATGCGGTGGGATATTTACCCGAGTCAAACAAGCCATTATTTTGTCCATTTACAAAACACTGACCTAACGATCATAGATGATTGTAAAATGATTTATCATGCATAACGGGCTATATTTTTGTAAGGAATGACTTATGGATTGGGAGTCAACACTCAGTTAAAAATCCCCCGCTTCCACTTTTCCCGACGATTGCAGAACCCGACATTTAAACACTAAAAAGAGTTTAGAATCTTTTAAAATTACGGACACTTTTGGAATTATCTCTGTCTACATTTGTCCATTGTACATTTCCATTTTAAATGTTTACATTTTTCTTAAATCAAAACTTGAGTTTTCACTTTCAATTCATCTCATAAACAAAAAAAGAGATAAAAGGCAAATAGATCACAACTAAATGAAAATTTTAGAGTTTATGTATGGAAAGAATTTAAAGCAATAACAAATGTAAGTAAACAAAAATTTATTCACACAGCACAAATGAACAGTAAGGTTTTTTAATCCAAGTTTGGGAAATTCCACTAGTTCAACCCTAATAGCATGAAGCCCGATATGTAAAAACTAAAAAGAGTTTAAAATCCAAAAAAATTACAGATAGTTTTTGGAATTATCTCTCTCTACTTTTGTACATCGATCATTTCCAGTTTAGATGTATACTTTTTTTCTTAAATCGAAATTTGAATTTTCACTTTACCTTCATCTCATAAACAAAAAAAGAGATAAAAAGGCAAATAGATCACAACAAAATGATAATTTTAGAGTTTATGTCTAAAAAGAATTTAAAGCCATTCCTTACAAAAATATAGCTTGTTATGCATGATAAATCCATTTACAATCATGTATGATCGTTGGGTCAGATTTTTGTAAATGGGAAAAATAATTGCTTGTATGACTCTGGTAAATATCCCACCATACTTTTACTTGAGAATTTAATGTTATTCTCTGTAAAAGGTTTGGATCCATAGGTCATTTGAATCTTTAACTTGTTTCAAGCATACATATCCTTTTTTTAAAACATGTGTAGAAAAATCTCTTTCTTATAAAATTCCAAGCTATTAGGGTTTAACTAGTGGAATATTCCAAACTAGGATAACAAAACTTTTGTGTTCATTTGTGGTGTGTGAATAAATTTTCTTTACTTACATTTGTTATTGTGTTAAATTCTTTCCATACATAAACTCTAAAAGTTTCATTTTGTTGTGATGTATTTTTGCCTTTTATCTCTTTTTTTGTTTACGAGATGAAGGAAAAGTAAAAAATCAAGTTTTCATTTAAGAAAAAAGTATACATCTAAAATGGAAATGCACAATGCACAAATTTAGAGAGAGATAATTCCAAAAAATGTCTGTAATTTTTGGGAATTTTAAACTCTTTTTAGTTTTTATATATACGGTTTTATAATTGTCGGGAAAATGGGGAGGTGGGAGATTTTTAACCGAATGTTGACTCGCAATCCATAAGTCATTCCTTACAAAAATACAGCCCGTTAAACATAATAAATCACTTTACAATCATCTATGATCGTTATGTCTGCTTTTTGTAAATGGACAAAAGAATGACTTGTTTGACTCGGGTAAATATCCCACCGCACGTTCACTTGAGAATTTAATGTTATTCTGTTTTTATGCTAAGGATCCAGAGGTCATTTGCATCTTTAACATGTTTCAAACATGCATATACCTTTTTTAAAACATGTGTAGAAAAATCTCTTTGTTATAAAATTCCAAGCTATTAGGGTTGAACTAGTGGAATTTCCAAAACATGGATTATCTTTTGTGTTCATTTGTGGTGTGTGAATAAATTTTATTTACTTAAATATGTTATTGCTTTAAATTCTTGCCATATATAAACTCTAAAATTTTCATTTTGTTGTGATCTATTTTTGCGTTTTATCCCTTTTTTTGTTTACGAGATGAAGGGAAAGTGAAACACAAGTTTTGATTTAAGAAAAAAGTATACATCTAAAATGGAAATGCACAATGCACAATGCACAAATGTAGAGAGAGATAATTTAGAAAAGTGTCTGTAACTTTTAGGGATTGTAAACTCTTTTCAGTTTTTATATATCAGGTTTTGCAATAGTGGGGAAAAGGGGGAGGGGGAAAAGGGGAGGGGAAGGATTTTTAACTGAGTATTGACTCCCAATCCATAAGTCATTCCTTACAAAAATATAGCCCATTGCGCATGATAAATCACTTTACAATCATCTATGATCGTTAGGTCAGTTTTTTTGAATGGTAAAATAATGGCTTGTTTGACTCAAGTAAATATCCACCCCACGTTCACTTGAGAATTTAATGTTGTTCTCTTTAAAAGGTTTGGATCCATAGGTCATTTGCATCTTTAACATGTTTCAAGAATGCATATCCTTTTTTTAAAATATGTGTAGAAAAATCTCTTTCTTATAAAATTCCAAGGTATTAAGGTTGAACTAGTGGAATTTCCCAAACATCGATAACAAAACTTTTGTGTTCATTTGTGGTGTGTGAATAAATTTTCTTTACTTGCATTTGTTATTGTTTTTAATTATTTCCATCTATAAACTCTAAAATTTTCATTTTGTTGCAATTTATATTTTCCTTTTCTCTCTTTTTTTGTTTACGAGATGAAGGAAAAGTGAAAACTCAAGTTTTGATTTAAGAAAAAACTATACATCTAAAATCAAAATGCACAATGAAAAAATGTAGAGAGAGATATTTCCAAATAGTGTCTGTAATTTTTAGGGATTGTAAACTCTTTTTAGTTTTTATATATCAGGTTTTGCAATCGTCAGGAAAAGAGGGAGGCGGGAAATTTTTAACTGAGTGTTGACTCCCAATCCATAAGTCATTCCTTACAAAAATATAGCCCGTTACGCATTGTAAATCACATTACATTCATCTATGATCGTTAGGTGAACTTTTTGTAAACGAGAAAAATAATGGCTTGTTTGACTCGGGTAAATATCCCACCGCACGTTCACTTAAGAATTTTTTAATGTCATTCTCTTTAAAAGGTTTGGATCCATAGGTAATTTGCATCTTTAACATGTTTCAATCATGCACATCCATTTTTTAAAACAAGTGTAGAAAAATGTCTTTCTTATAAAATTCCAAGATATTAGGGTTGAACTAGTGAAATTTCCAAAACTTGGATAACAAAACTTTTGTGTTCATTTGTAGTGTGTAAATAAATTTTATTTACTTACATTTGTTATTTCTTTAAATGCTTTCCATACATAAACTCTAAATTTTTTGTTTTGTTGTGATCTATTTGCCTTTTATCTCTTTTTTTGTTTACGAGATGAAGGGAAAGTGAAAACTCAATTTCTGATTTAAGAAAAAAAGTATACATCTAAAATGGAAATGCACAATGCACAAATGTAGAGAGAGATAATTCCAAAAATTGTCTATAATTTTTGAGGATTGTAAACTCATTTAAGTTTTAATATATCAGGTTTTTCAATCATCGGGAAAAGGGGGAGGTGGGGATTTTTAACTGAATGTTGACACCCAATCCATAAGTCATTCCTTAAAAAAAATACAGCCCGTTACATATAATAAATCACTTTACAATCATCTATGATCGTTAGGTCTGCTTTTTGTAAATGGGCAAAAGAATGGCTTGTTTGACACAGGTAACTATCCCACCACATGGTCACTTGATAATTTAATGTTATTCTCTTTTCATGGTAAGGATCCATAGGTCATTTGCATCTTTAACATGCTTCAAACATATATATACCTTTTTTAAAACATGTGTAGAAAAATCTCTTTCTTATAAAATTCCAAGTTATTAGGGTTGAACTAGTGAAATTTCCCAAACTTGGATTAACTTTTGTGTTCATTTGTGGTGTGTGAATAAAATTTCTTTACTTACATACGTTATTGCATTAAATTCTTTACATACATAAACTCTTAAATTTTCATTTTGTCTTGATCTATTTTTTCCTTTTATCTCTTTTTTTGTTTACGAGATGAAGGGAAAGAGAAAACTCAAGTTTTGATTTAAGAAAAAAGTATACATCTAAAATGGAAATGCACAATGCACAATGCACAAATGTAGTGAGAGGTAATTCCTAACAGTGTCTATAATTTTTAGGGATTGTAAACTCTTTTTTGTTTTTATATATCAGGTTTGCAATCGTCGGGAAAAGGGGGATGCGGGGAATATTTAACTGAGTGTTGACTCCCAATCCATAAGTCATTCCTTACAAAAATATAGACCGTTATGCATGATAAATCGAGTTACATTCATCTATGATCGTTAGGTCAGCTTTTTGTAAATGGGAAAAATAATGGCTTGTTTGACTCAGGTAAATATCCCACCGCACGTTCACTTGAGAATTTAATGTCATTCTCTTGAAAAGGTTTGGATCCATAGGTAATTTGCATCTTTAACATGTTTCAAGCATGCATATCCTTTTTTTAAAACAAGTATAGAAAAATCTCTTTCTTATAAAATTCCAAGCAATTAGGGTTGAACTACTGGAATTTCCCAAACTTGGATAAAAAACTTATAAAAAACTTTTGTGTTATTTTGTGTGTGTGAATAAATTTTCTTAACTTACATATGTTATTGGTTTAATTTCTTTCCATACATAAATTCTAAAATTTTCGTTTTGTTGTGATCTATTTCCCTTTTATCTCTTTTTTTGTTTACGAGATGAAGGGAAAGTGAAAACTCATGTTTTGATTTGGGAAAAAAAATATATTCCTAAAATGGAAATGCACAATGCAAAAATATATAGAGAGATAATTCCAAAATGTGTCTGTATTTTTTAGGGATTGTAAACTCTTTTTAGTTTTTAAATATCGGGTTTTACAATCGTCGGGAAAGGAGGAGGCGGGGGATTTTTAACTGAGTGTTGCTCCCAATCCATAAGTCATTCCTTACAATAATATTGCCAATTTCACATGATAAATCAATTTACAATACTATTAGCCAATCCACAAGTTTTTGTAAATGGGTAAAATACTGGCTTGTTTGACTCGGGGAAATATCCCACCCCACGTTCACATGAGAATTTAATGTTATTTACTTTAAATAGTTTGGATCCTTAGGTAATTTGCATCTTTTACATATTTCAAGCATGCATATCCATTTTTTAAAACATGTGAAGAAAAATCTATTTCTTATAAAATTCCAAGCTATTAGGGTTGAATAGGTAGAATTTCCCAAACTTGGATAACAAAACTTGTGTTCATTTGTGGTGAGTGAATAAATTTTCTTTCCTTACATTTTTTATTGCATATATTCCTTCCAAACATAAAGTCTAAAATTTTCATTTTTTTGTGATCAATTTGCCTTTTGTCTCTTTTTTTGTTTACGAGTTGAAGGGAAAGTGAAAACTCAAGTTTTGATTTAAGAAAAAAGTATATATCTAAAAAGAACATGCACAATGCATAAATTTAGAGAGAGATAATTCCAAAAAGTGTCTGTAATTTTTAGGGATTGTAAACACTTTTTAGTTTTTATATATCAAGTTTTGCAATCGTCAGGAAAAGGGGGAGGCGGGATATTTTTAACTTAGTGTTGACTCATAATCCATAAGTCATTCCTTACAAAAATATAGCCCGTTACGCATGATAAATCACTTTAGAATCATCTATGATTGTTAGGTAAACTTTTTTTATATGGGCAAAATAATGGCTTGTTTGAATTGGGAAAATATCCCACCGCACGTTCACTTGAGAATTTAATGTTATTATCTTTAAAAGGTTTGAATCCATAGGTAATTTGCATCTTTAACATGTTTCAAGCATGCATATCCATTTTATTAAACATGTGTCAAAAAATCTCTTTCTTATAAAATTCCAAGCTATTAGGGTTGAACTAGTGGAATTTCCCAAACTTAGATAACAAAACATTTGTGTTCATTTGTGTGTGAATAAATTTTCTTTACTTGCATTTGTTATTGCTTTAAATTCTTTCCATACATAAACTCTAAAATTTTCATTTAGTTGTGATCTATATTTTCCTTTTATCTCTTTTCTTTTATGACATGAAGGGAAAGAGAAAACTCAAGTTTTGATTTATGAAAAAAGTATACATCAAAAAGGGAAATGCAAAATGCACAAATGTAGAGAGAGTTAATCCCAAAAAGTGTCTGTAATTTTTGGGGATTGTAAACTCTTTTTAGTTTTTATATATCAAGTTTTACAATCATCAGTAAAAGGGGAAGGCGGGGGATTTTTAACTGAGTGTTGACTCCCAATCTATAAGTCATTCCCCACAAAAAATATATCCCATTACACATGATAAATCACGTTACAATCATCTATGATCATTAGATCAGCTTTTTGTAATGGGAAAAATAATGGCTTGTTTGACTCGGGTAAATATCCCACAGAACGTTCACTTGAGAATTTAATGTCATTCTCTTTAAAAGGTTTGGATCCATAGGTCATTTGCATCTTTAAAACGTTTCAAGCATGCATATCCATTTTTTAAAACATGTGTAGAAAATTGTCTTTATTATAAAATTCCATGATATTAGGGTTGAACTAGTGGAATTTCCCAAAATCTAATAACTAAAATTTTGTGTTCATTTGTGGTGTGTGAATAAATTTTATTTACGTGCATTTGTTATTGTTTCAAAATTCTTTCCATACATAAACTCTAAAATTTTCATTTTGTAGTGATCTATTTGCCTTTTATCTGTATTTTTGTTTACGAGATGAAGGGAAAGTTAAACCCAAGTGTTGATTTAAGAAAAAAATATACATCTAAAATGAAAATGCACAATGCAAAAATGTAGAGAGAGATAATTTCAAAAAGTGATAGTAATTTTTTGGGATTGTCAAATCTTTTAGTTTTTATATATAACATTTTGCAATTGTCGGGAAAAGGGGGAGGTGGGGGAATTTTAACTGAATGTTGACTCCCAATCCATAAGTCATTCCTTAAAAAAATATAGCCCGTGATGCATGATAAATCACTTTACAATCAACTATGATCGTTAGGTCAGAATTTTTTAAATGGGCAAAATAATGGCTTGTTTGACTCGGGTAAATATTCCATCGCACGTTCACTTGAGAATTTAATGTTATTCTTTTTAAAAGGTTTGGACCAATAGGTCATTTCATCTTTAACAAGTTTCAAGCATGCATATCCATTTTTTAGAACATGTGTAGAAAAATCTCGTTCTTATAAAATTCCAAGTTAATAGGGTTGAACTAGTGGAATTTCCCAAACATGGATAACAAAACTTTTGTGTTCATTTGTGGTGTGTGAATAAATTTTCTTTACTTATATTTCTTATTTCTTTTAATTCTTTCCATACATAAACTCTAAATTATTTATTATGTTGTGATCTATTTTTGCCTTTTATCACTTTTTTTGTTTACGAGATGAAGCGAAGTAAAAACTCAAGTTTTGATTTAAGAAAAAAGTGTACGTCTAAAATGGAAATGCACAATGCAAAAATGTAGAGAAAGATAATTCCAAAAAGTGTCTGTAATTTTAGGGACTGTAAACTCTTTTTAGTTTTTATATATCAGGTTTTGCGATCGTCGGGAAAAGGGGAAGGCAGAGGATTTTTAACTCAGTGTTGAATACCAATCCATAAGTCATTCCTCACAAAAATATAGCCTTTTACGCATGATAAATCACTATACAATCACGTATGATCGTTAGGTCAGCTTTTTGTAAATGGACAAAATAATTCGTTGTTTGACTCTATCCCACCATACATTCACTGAGAATTTAATGTTATTCTCTTTAAAAGGTTTGGATCCATAGGTCATTTGCATCTTTAACATGTTTCAAGCATGCATATCTATTTTTTAAAACATGTGTAGAAAAATCTCTTTCTTATAAAATTCCAAGCTATTAAGGTTGAACTAGTGGAATATCCCAAACTTGGATAACAAAACTTTCGAGTTCATTTGTGGCATGTGAATAAATTTTCTTTACTTACATTTGTTATTGCTTTAAATTCTTTCCTTACATAAACTCTAAAATTTTCATTTTGTTGTGATCTGTTTTTGCCTTTTATCTCTTTTTTTGTTTACGAGATGAAGGAAAAGTGAAAACACAAGTTTTGATTTAAGAAAAGAGTATAAATCTATCATGGAAATGCACAATGCAAAAATGTAGAGAGAGATAATTCCAAAAAGTATCTGTAATTTTTGGGGTTTTTAAATTCATTTTAGTTTTTATATTTCAAGTTTTGCCATCGTCGGGAAAAGGGGGAGGTGGGGGATTTTTAACTGAGTGTTTACTCCCAATCCATAAGTCATTCCTTACAAAAATATAGCCCGTTACACATAATAAATCGTTTTACAATCATCTATGATCGCTAGGTGTTCTTTTTTTAAACGGGCAAATTAATGGCTTGTTTGACTCAGGTAAATATCCCTCCGCATGTTCACTTGAGAATTTAATGTTATTATCTTTAAATGGTTTGGATCCATAGGTAATTTGCATCTTTAACATGTTTGAAAC
This sequence comes from Aristolochia californica, assembly GCF_029961685.1. NCBI lineage: Eukaryota > Viridiplantae > Streptophyta > Magnoliopsida > Piperales > Aristolochiaceae > Aristolochia > Aristolochia californica. The sequence goes on from NW_027181992.1 coordinate 26,348,418, forward strand.
ATGCATATTCATTTTTTAAAACATGTAGAAAAATCTCTTTCTTATAAAATTCCAAGTTATTAGGGTGGAACAATTGGAATTTCCCAAACTTGGATATCAAAAATTTTGTGTCCATTTGTGGTGTGTGAATAAATTTTCTTTACTTGCCTTTGTTATTGCTTTAAAATCTTTCCATACATAAACTCTAAATTTTTTATTTTGTTGTGAACTTTATATTCCTTTTATCTCTCTTTTTGTTTACGAGATGATGAGAATGTGAAAACTCAAGTTTGATTTAAGAAAAAAGTATACATCTGAAATGGAAATGCACAATGCACAAATGCAGAGAGAGATAATTCCAAAAAGAGTACTTAATTTTTAGGGATTGTAAACTCTTTTTAGTTTTTATGTATCAGGTTTTGCAATAATTGGGACAAGGGGGAGGCGGGGCATTTTTATCTGGGTGTTGACTCCCAATCCATAAGTCATTCCTTAAAAAAATATAGCGCGTTACGCATGATAAATTACGTTACAATCATCTATGATCGTTAGGTCAACTTTTTGTAATTGGGAAAGATAATGGCTTGTTTGACTCGGGTCGCACGTTCACATGAGAATTGAAAGTCATTCTCTTTAAAACGTTTGGATTTATAGGTCATTTGCATCTTTAACAAGTTTCAACCATGCATATCCATTTTTTAAAACATGTGTAGAAAAATCTCTTTCTTATAAAATTCCATGTTATTAGGGTTGAACTAGTGTAATTTCCCGAACTCTGATAACAAAAATTTTGTGTTCATTTGTGGTGTGTGACTAAATTTTCTTTACTTGCATTTGTTATTGATTCAAAATTCTTTCCATACATAAACTCTAAAATTTTCATTTTTTTGTGATCTATTTGCATTTTATCTCCTTTTTTGTTTACGTGATAAAGGGAAAGTGAAAACTCAAGTTTTATTAATGTCAACTCTTTTTAATTTTATATATAACGTTTTGCAATCTTCGGGAAAAGAGGGAGGCAGGGGATTTTTAATTGAGTGTTGACTCCCAATCCATAAGTCATTCCTTACAAAAATATAGCCCATTACGCATAATAAATCACTTTGAAATTATCTTTGATCGTTAAGTCAGCTTTTTTTAAATCGGCCAAATAATGGCTATTTTGACTCAGGTTGATATCCCACCGTACGTTCACTTGAGAATTTACTGTTATTCTTTTTAAAAGGTTTGGATCCATAGGTTATTTGCATCTTTCACAAGTTTCAAGCATTGATATCCATTTTTTAAAACATGTGTTTAAAAATCTCTTTCTTATAAAATTCCAAGCTATTAGGGTTGAACTAGTGCAATTTCTCAAACATGGATAACAAAAATATTGTGTTCATTTGTGTTGTGTGAATAAATTTTCTCTACTTATATTTCTTTTTGCTTTTTAATTCATTCCATACATAAACTCTAAAATTTTCATTTTGTTGTGATCTATTTTTGCCTTTTATCTTTTTTTTTTATTTTACGAGATGAAGGGAAAGTGAAAACTCAACTTTTGATTTAAGAAAAAAGTATTCGTCTAAAATGGACATTCAAAATGCACAAATGTAGAGAGAGATAATAAAAAAAAGTGTCTTTAATTTTTAGGGACTGTAAACTCTTTTTAGATTTTATATATCAGGTTTTACGATCATTGGGAAAACGGGGAGGCGGGGGATTTTTGACTGAGTTTTGACTCCCAATGCATAAGTCATTTCTTACAAAAATATAACCCGTTACACATGATAAATAACTTTACAATCATCTATGATCGTTAGGTCAGCTTTATGTAAATGGGCAAAATAATGGCTTGTTTGACTCAGGTAAATATCCCACCGCACGTTCCTTTACGAATTTAATGTTATTCTCTTTAAAAGGTTTGGATCTATTGGCCATTTGCATCTTTAAAAGGTTTCACGCATGCATATTCATTTTTTAATACATGTGAAGAAAAATCTCGTTCTTATAAAATTCCAAGCAATTAGGGTTGAACTAGTGGAATTTCCCAAACTTGGGTAACAAAACTTTTGTGTTCATTTGTTGTGTGTGAATAAATTTTCTTTACTTACATTTTTTATTGCTTTCCATTCTTTCCATACATAAACTCTAAAATTTTCATTTTGTTGTGATCTACTTGCCTTTTATCTCTTTTTTTTTTTTTTACGAGATGATGGGAAAGTAAAAACAGAAGTTTTGATTTAAGAAAAATGTATATATCTAAAATGCAAATGCACAATGCAAAAATGTAGAGAGAGGTAATTCCAAAAAGTGTCGGTATTATTTATGGATTGTAAACTCTTTTTAGTTTTTATATATCAGGTTTTGCAATCGTCGAGAAAAGGGGGAGGCGGTGGATTTTTCACTGAGCGTTGACTCCCTAACCTTAAGTCATTCCTTACAAAAATATAACCTGTTATGCATGATAAATCACTTTACACTCATCTATCATCGTTAGGTCAGCTTTTTGTAAATAGGCAAAATAATGGCTTGTTTGACTTTGGTAAATATCCCACAACACGTTCACTTGAAAATTTAAAGTTATTCTCTTTGAAAGGTTTGGATCCACATGTCCTTTGCATCTTTAACATGTTTCAAGAATGCATATCCATTTTTTAAACATGTGTAGAAAAATCTCTTTCTTATAAAATTTCAAGCTATTAGGGCTGAACAAGTGGAATTTCCCAAACTTGGATAACAAAAATTTTGTGTTCATTTGTGGTGTGTGAAAAAAATTTCTTTATTTACATTTGTTATTGCTTTAAATTCTTTCCATACATAAACTCTAAAATTTTCATTTTGCTGTGATCTATTTTTTTCTTTTATCTCTTTTCTTGTTTGCGAGATGAAGGGAAAGTGAAAACTCAAGTTTTGATTTAAGAAAAAAGTATACATCTAAAATGGAAATGCAGAATGCACAAATTTAGAGAGGGATAATTCGAAAAAGTGTCTATAGTTTTTAGGGATTGTAAACTTTTTTTAGTTTTTATATATCAGGTTTTGCAATCGTAAGGAAAAGGGGGAGGCGGGTGATTTTTAACTGAGTGTTGACTCCCAATCCATAAGTCATTCCTTACAAAAATATAGCCCGTTACGCATAATAATCACTTTACAATCATGTATGATCGTTTGGTCAACTTTTTGTAAATGGGTAAAATAATGGCTTCTTTGACTCAGGTAAATATCCCATCGTATGTTCACTTGAGAATTTAATGTTATTCTATTGAAAAGGTTTGGATCCATAATTCATTTGCATCTTTATCATGTTTCAAGCATGCATATCCATTTTTTAAAACATGTGTAGAAAAATCTCTTTCTTATAAAATTACAAGCTATTAGGGTTGAACTTGTGGAATTTCTCAAACTTGGGTAACAAAAATTTTGTGTTCATTTGTGGTGTGTGAATAAATTTTCTTTACTTACATTTGTTATTGCTTTAAATTCTTTCCATACATAAATTATAAAATTTTCATTTTATTGTGATCTATTTTTGCCTTTTATCTCTTTTTATGTCTACGAGATGAAGGGAATGTGAAAACTGAAGTATTGATTTAACTAAATAGTATACATCTCAAATGGATATGCAAAATGCGAAAATGTAGAGAGATATAATTCCAAAAACTTTCGGTTATTTTTAGGGATTGTAAACTCTTTTTATTTTTTATATATCAGGTTTTGTGATCGTCGGGAATATGGGGAGGCAAGAGATTTTTAACTTACTGTTGAATCTAAATCCATAAGTCATTCCTTAAAAAAAAATACCCCGTTACGCATGATAAATCAATTTACAATCAAGTATAATCTATAGGTCAACTTTTTTTAAATGGGCAAAATAATGGCTTGTTTGACTCGGGTAAATATTCCACCGTACGTTCACTTGAGAATTTAATGTTATTCACTTTAAAAGGTTTGGATACATAGGTAATTTGCATCTTTAACATGTTTCAAGCATGCATATGCATTTTTTAAAACATGTGTACAAGAATCTCTTTTCTAATAAAATTCCAAGCTATTAGGGTTGAACTAGTGGAATATCCCAAACTCTGATAACAAAACTTTTGTGGTCATTTGTGGTGTGTGAATAAATTTTCTTTACTTGCATTTTTTATTGCTTTATATTCTTTCCATACATAAACTCTAAAACTTTCATTTCGCTGTGATCTATTTTTGCCTCTTATTTCTTTTTTTGTTTACGAGATGAAGGGAAAGTGAAAACTCAAGTTTTGATTTCAGAAAAAAGTATACATATAAAATGGAAATGCACAATGAAAAAATGTAGAGAGAGATAATTCAAAAAAGTTTATGTAATTTTTAGGGATTGTAAACTCTTTTTAGTTTTTATATATCGGGTTTTGCAATCGTCGGGAAAAGAGGGAGGCGGGGGATTTTAAACTGAGTGTTGACTCCCAATCCATAAGTCATTCCTTACAAAAAATTGCCTGTTATGCATGATAAATCACTTTACAATCATCTATGATCGTTAGGTCATCTTTATGTAAATGGGCAAAATAATGGCTTGTTTGACTCGGGTGAATATCCCACCGCACATTCACTTGAGAATTTAATGTTATTCTCTTTAAAAGGTTGGGATCCATTGGTCATTGGCCTCTTTAACATTTTCAAGTATGCATATCCATTTTTTAAAACATGTGAAGAAAATAGTTTTCTTATAAAATTCCAAACTATTAGGGTTGAACTAGTGGAATTGCCCAAACTAGGGTAACAAAGCTTTTGTGTTCATTTGTGGTGTGTGAATAAATTTTCTTTTCTTACATTTTTAATGCTTTATATTCTTTCCTTACATAAACTCTAAAATTTTCACTTTGTTATGATCTATTTGCCTTTTATCTCTGTTTTTGTTTACAAGATGAAGGGAAAGTGAAAACTCAAGTTTTGATGCAAGAAAAAAGTATACATCTAAAACCGAACTGCAAAATGCACAAATATCGAGAGAGATATTTCCATAAAAGTGTCTGTAATTTTTAGGGATTGTAAACTCTTTGTAGTTTTTATATATTAGGTTTTGCAATCGTCGGGAAAAGGGGAGGTGAGGGATTTTTAACTGAGTGTTGACTCCTAATCCATAAATCATTCCTTACAAAAATATAGCCTGTTACGCATGATAAATCACTTTACAATCATCTATGATCGTTAGGTCAACTTTTTGTAAATGGGCAAAATAATGGCAATTTTAACACTAGTAAATATCCCACCGCATGTTCACTTGAGAATGTATTGTTATTCTCTTTAAAAGGTTTGTATCCATAGGTCATCTGTATCTTTAACATGTTTCAAGCATGCATATCCATTTTTTAAAACATGTGTTGAAAAATGTTTTTCTTATAAAACTCCAAGCTATTTGGGTTAAACTAGTGCAATTTCCCAAACTGGATAACTAAACTTTTGTGTTAATTTGTGGTGTGTGAATAAACTTTCTTTACTTACATTTGTTATTTCTTGAAAGTTTTTCATACATAAACTCTAAAAGTTCCATTTTGTTGTGATCTATTTGCCTTTTATCAATTTTTTTGTTTCCGAGATGAAGGGAAAGTGAAAACTCAAGTTTTGATTTAAGAAAAAAGTATACATCTAAAATGGAAATGCACAATTCACAAATGTAGAGAGAGATAATTCCAAAAAGTATCTACAATTTTTAGGGATTTTAAACTCTTTTTTGTTTTTATATATCAGGTGTTGCAATCGTCGGGAAAAGGGGGAGAAGGGGATTTTTAACTGAGTGTTGACTCCCTATACATAAATTATTCCTTACAAAAATATAGCATGTTACACATGATAAATAATTTTACAATAATCTATGATCGTTAGGTCAGCTTTTTGTAAATGGGCCAAATAATGGCTAGTTTGACTCTGGTAAATATCCCACTGCACGTTCACTTAAGAATTTAATGTTATTTTGTTTAAAAGGTTTGGATCCATTGGTCATTTGCATCTTCAACATGTTTCAAGCATGCATATCAGATTTTTAAAACATGTGTAGAAAAATCTCTTTCTTATAAAATTCTGAGCTATTACGGTTGAACTAGTGGAATTTTCCAAACTTGGATAACAAAACTTTTGTGTTCATTTGTGGTGTGTGAATAAATTTTCTTTACTTACATTTTTTATATCTTTAAATTCTTTCTATACATAAACATTAAAATTTTCATTTTTTTGTGATCTATTTGCCTTTTATCTCATTTTTTGTTGACGAGATGAAGGGAAAGTGAAAAATCATGTTTTGATTTAAGAAAAAAGTATCCATCTAAATTGGAAATGTACAATATACAAATGTAGAGAATGATAATTCCCAAAAAGTGTTTATAATTTTTTAGGTCAGTAAACTCTTTTTAGTTTTTATATATCAAGTTTTGCAATCGTCGGGAAAAGGTGAGGCAGAGGATTTTTAACTGAGTGTTGACTCCCAACCCATAAGTCATTCCTTAAAAAAATATAGCCCGTTACGTATGATAAATTACTTTACAATCATCTATGATTCTTAGGTCTGCCATTTGTAAATGGGCTAAATAATGGCTTGTTTGACACAAGTAAATATCCCACCGCACGTTCACTTGAGAATTTAATGTTATTCTCTTTAAAAGGTTTGGATCCATAGGTCATTTGCATCTTTAACATGTTTTAAGCATGCATATCCATTTTTTAAAACATGTGTAGAAAAATCTCTTTCTTATAAAATTCCATGCTATTAGGGTGGAACTATTGGAATTTCCCAAACTTGGATAAACAAACTTTTGTGTTCATTTTTAGTGTGTGAATAAATTTTCTTTACATACATTTCGTATTGCTTTAAATTATTTCGATACATAAACTCTAAAATTTTCATTTTGTCTTGATCAATTTGCCTTTTATCTCTTTTCTAGTTTACGAGATGAAGGGAAAGTGAAAACTCAAGTTTTGATTTAAGAAAAAAGTATACATCTAAAATGGAAATGCACAATGCACAAATGTAGAAAGAGATAATTCAAAAAAGTGTCTATAATGTTTTGGGATTGTCAACTCTTTTTAGGTTTTATATATCTGGTTTTGCAATCGTCGAGAAATGGGAGAGGCGGGGGAAATCCATAAGTCATTCCTTACAAAAAATATAGCCCGTTATGCATGATAAATAACTTTACAATCATCTATGATCGTTAGGTCAACTTTTTGTAAGTGGGCAAAATAATGTCCTGTTTGACTTGGGTAAATAACCCACCACACGTTCACTTGAGAATTATATGTTATTCTCTATAAAAGGTTTAGATGCGTAGGTCAATTGCATCTTTAGCATGTTTATAGCATGTATATCTACTTTTTAAAACATGTGTAGGAAAATCTCTTACTTATTAAATTCCAAGCTATTAGGGTTGGACTAGTAGAATTTTCAAACTTGGATAACAAAATATTTGTGTTCATTTGTGGTGTGTGAATAAATTTTCTATAGTTACATTTGTTATTGCATTAAATTCTTTTTTTACATAAACTCTAAAATTGTCATTTGGTTGTGATCTATTTGGCTTTTATCTCTTTTTTTGTTTACGAGATGAAGGGAAAGTTAAAACTCAAGTTTTGATGTAAGAAAAAGTATACATATAAAATGGAAATGAACAATGCAAAAATGCAGAGAGAGATAATTCCAAAAAGTGTCTGTAATTTTTAGGGATTGTCTATTTTTTTAGTTTTTATATATCAGGTTTTGCAATCGTCGGGAAATGGGGGAGGCGGGCGATTTTTAATTAAGTGTTGACTCCCAATCCATAAGTCATTCCTTACAAAAATAAAGCCCGTTACGCATGATAAGTCACTCTACAATCATCTATGATCGTTAGATCAGCTTTATGTAGATGGGTAAAATAATGGCTTGTTTGACTCGGGTAAATATCCCACTGAACCTTCACTTGAGAATTTAATGTTATTCTTTTTAAAAGTTTCGGATCCATAGGTCATTTGCCTATTTAACATGTTTCAAACATGCATATCCATTTTTTAAAACATGCGTACAAAAATCTCTTTCTTATACAATTCCAAGTTATTTGGGTTGAACAAGTGGAATTTTCGAAAGTTGGGTAACAAAACTTTTGTGTTCATTTGTGTTGTGTGAATAAATTTTCTTTTCTTACATTTGTTATTGCTTTAAATTCTTTCCATACATAAAATCTAAATTTTTCATTTTGTTGTGATCTATTTGCCTTTTATCTCCTTTTTTGTTCACGAGATGATGGGAAAGTGAAAACTCAAGTTTTGATTTAATAAAAAAGTATACAACTAAAATGGAAATGCACAATGCACAAATGTAGAGAGAGATAATTCCAAAAAGTGTCTGTAATTTTTAGGGATTGTAAACTCTTTTTAGGTTTTATATATCAGGTTTTGAAATCGTCGGGAAAAGGGGGAAACGGGGGATTTTTGATTGAGTGTTGACTCCCAATCCATAAGTCATTCCTTACAAAAATATAGACTGTTATGCATGATAAATCACGTTACAATAATCTATGATCTTTCGGTCAACTTTTTGTAAATGGCAAAATAATGGCTTGTTTGACTCGGGTAAATATCCCACCGCACGTTCACTAGAGAATTTAAAGTCATTCTCTTTAAAAGGTTTGGATCCATAGGTCTTTTGCATCTTTTAACATGTTTCAAACATGCATATCCATTTTTTTAAAACGTGTGTAGAAAAATCTCTTTCTTGTAAAATTCCAAGCTATTAGGGTTGAACTAGTGGAATTTCCAAAACTCTGATAGCAAAACTTTTGTGTTCATTTGTGGTGTGTGAATAAATTTTCTTTACTTACATTTGTTTTTACTTTAAATTCTTTCCATACATAAACTCTAAAATTTCATTTTGTGGTGATCTATTTGCCTTGTATCTCTTTTTTTGTTTACAAAATGCAAGGAAAGTGAAAACTCATATTTCTATTTAAGAAAAATGTATATATCTAAAATGTAAATGCACAATGCTCGATTGTAGAGAGAGATAATTCGAAAAAGTGTTTGTAATTTTTAGGGATTTTCAACTCTTTTTAGTTTTTATATATCACGATTTGCAAGTGTCGGGAAAAGGGGAAGGCGGTGGATTTTTAACTTAGTGTTGACTCCCAATCCATTGGTCATTCCTTACAAAAATATAGCACATAACGCATGCTAAATCACTCTACAATCATCTATGATCATTAGGTCAGCTTTATGTAAATGGGCAAAATAATGGATTGTGTGATTCGGGTAAATATCCCACCGCACGTTCCTTTGAGAATTTAAAGGTATTCTCTTTAAAAGGTTTGGATCCATAGGTCATTTGCATCTTTAACAGGTTTCAAGGATGCATATCCATTTTTTAATACATGTGGAGAAAAATCTCTTTCTTATTAAATTCCAAGGTATTAGGGTTGAGCTAGTGGAATTTCCCAAACTTGGGTAACAAAACTTTTGTGTTCATTTGTGGTGTGTGAATAAATTTTCTTTACTTACATTTTTTATTTCTTTACATCCTTTCCATACATAAATTCTAAAATTTTCATTTTGTTGTGATCTATTTGCCTTTTATCTCTTTGTTTTTTTTACGAGATAATGGGAAACTCAAAACTGAAGTTTTGATTTAAGAAAAAAGAATATATTTAAAATTGAAATGCACAATGCACAAATGTAGATAGAGATAATTCAAAAACCTATCTATAATTTATAGGGATTGTAAACTCTTTTTAGTTTTTTATATCAGGTTTTGCAATCGTCACGAAAAGGGGGAGGCGGTGCATTTTTAACTGAATGTTGACTCCCAATCCATTAGTCGTTCCTTAAAAAAATATGGCCCATTACGTGTAATAATCACTTTACAATCATCTATAATCATTAGGTCAGCTTTTAGTAAATAGGCAAAATAATGGCTCTTTTGACTCTGGTAAATATCCCATCGCACGTTCACTTGAGAATTTAATGTTATTCTATTGAAAAGGTTTGGATCCATAGGTCATTTGCATCTTTATCATGTCTCAAGCATGCATATCCATTTTTTAAAACATGGGTTGAAAATTCTCTTTCTTATAAAATTATATGCTATTAGGGTTGAACTTGTGGAATTTCCCAAACTTGGGTAACAAAACTTTTGTGTTCATTTGTGGTGTGTGAATAAATTTACTTTACTTACATTTTTTATTGCTTTAATTTCTTTCCATACATAAATTCTAAAATTTTCATTTTGTTGTGATATATTTTTCCCTTTTATCTCTTTTTTTGTTTACGAGATGAAGGGAAAGTAAAGACTCAAGTTTTGATTTAAGAAAAAAGTATACATCTAAAATGGAAATGCACAATGCACAAATGTAGAGAGATATAATTTCAAAAGTTTATGTACTTTTTAGGGATTGTAAATGTTAGTTTTATATATCAGGTTTTGCTATCGTCGGGAACAAGGGGAGGCGGTGGATTTTTAACTGAGTGTTGACACCCAATCCGTAAGTCATTCCTTACAAAAATATATCCTGTTATGCATAATAAATCACTTTACAATCATCTATGATCGTTAGGTCATTTTTTTGTAAATGGGCAATATAATGGCTTGTTTGACTCAAGTAAATATCCCACCGCACCTTCACTTGAGAATTTAATATTATTCTCTTTAAAAGGTTTGGATCCATAAGTCATTTGCATCTTTAACATGTTTCAAGCATGCATATCAGTTTTTTTAAAACATGTGTAGAAAAATCTCTGTCTTATTAAATTCTTATCTATTTGGGTTGAACTAGTGGAATTTCCTAATCCTGGATAACAAAACTTTTGTGTTCATTTTTGGTGAGTGAATAAATTTTCTTTAATTACATTTATTATTGCTTAAAATTCTTTCTAAATATAAACTCTAAAATTTTCATTTTGTTGTGATCTATTTGCCTTTTATCTCTTTTTTTGTTTACGAGATGAACGGTAAGTGAAAACTCAAGTTTTGATTTAAGAAAAAAGTATACATTTAAAATGGAAATGCACAATGCACAAATGTAGAGAGAGATAATTCAAAAAAGTATCTGTAATTTTTTGGGATTGTAAACTTGTTTAAGTTTTTATGTATCAGGTTTTGCAATCGTCTGGAAAAGGGGGAAGCAAGGGATTTTTAACAGAGTGTTGACTCCCAATCCATAACTCATTCCTTACAAAAAAATAGCCCGTTACGCATGATAAATCACTTTTCAATCATCTATGATCTTTAGGTCAGCTTTTTGTAAATGGGCAAAATAATGACTTGTTTGTCTTGGCTCCGCTCGTACACTTGAGAATTTAATGTCATTCTCTTTAAAAATTTTGGATCCATAGGTCATTTGCATCTTTAACATGTTTTAAGCATGCATATCCATTTTTTAAAACAGGTGTAGAAATATCTCTTTCTTTTAAAATTCCAAGCTATTAGGGTTGAACTAGTGGAATATCCCAAACATGGATAACAAAAGTTCTGTATTCATTCGTGGTGTGTGAATAAATTTTCTTTACTTCCATTTGTTATTGCTTTAAATTCTTTCCATACATTAACTCTAAAATTTTCATTTTGTTGTGATCTATTTGCCTTTTATTTCCTTTTTTGTTTACGAGATGAAGGGAAAGTGAAAACTCAAGTTTTGATTTAAGAAAAAAGTATACATCTAAATTGGAAATGCACAATGCACAAATGTAGAGAGATAATTCCCAAAAAGTGTCTGTTATTTTTAGGGACTATAAACTCGTTTTAGTTTTTATATATCAAATTTTGCAATCATAGGGAAAAGGGGGAGGCGGGGGATTTTTAACTGAGTGTTGACTTCCAATCCATAAGTCATTCCTTACAAAAATATAGCCCGTTACACATGATAAATCTCTTAACAATCATCTATGATTCTTAGGTCTGATTTTTGTAAATGATGGCTTGTTTGACTCGGGTAAATATCCCAGCACAAGTTCACTTGAGAATTTAATTTTATTCTCTTTAAAAAGTTCGGATCCATAAGTCAATTGCATCTTTAACTTGTTTCAAGCATGCTTATCCATTTTTAAAATCATGGGTAAAAAAATCTTTTTCTAATAAAATTCCAAGCTATTAGGGTTGAACTATTGGAATTTCCCAAACTTGGATAACCAAACTTTTGTGTTCATTTGTGGTACGTGAATATATTTTCTTTACTTAAATTTTTTATTCCTTTAAATTATTTCCAAACATAAACTCTAAAATTTTCATTTTGTCTTGATCTATTTGGTTTTTATCTCTTTTTTTGTTTACGAGATGAAGGGAAAGTGAAAACTCAAGTTTTTATAAAAGAAAAAAGTATACATCTAAAAAGGAATTGCGCAATGCACAAATGTAGCGAGAGATAATTCCAAAAAGTGTCTGTAATGTTTAGGGATTGTAAACTCTTTTTAGTTTTTACATTAGATTTTGCAATTGTCAGGAAAAGGGAGAGGCGGGGGATTTTTAACTGAGTGTTGACTCCCAATCCATAAGTCATTCCTTACAAAAAATATAGTTTGTTACGCATGATAAAACACTTTACAATCGTCTTTGATCGGTAGGTCAACTTTTCGTAAATGGGCAAAATAATGGATTGTTTGGCTCGGGTAAATATCCCACCACACGTTCTCCAGAGAATTTAATGTTATTCTCTTTAAAAAGTTTGGATCCGTAGTTCATTTGCATCTTTAACATGTTTTAATCAAACATACCCATTTTTTCAAACATGTGTAGAAAAATATCTTTCTTATAAAATTCCAAGCTATTAGGGTTGAACTAGTGGAATATCCCAAACTTGGATAACAAAACTTTTGCACTCATTTGTGGTGTGTGAATAAATTTTTTTTACTTACATTTGTTGTTGCTTTAAATTCTTTCCATACATAAACTCTAAAATATTCATTTTGCTGAGATCTATTTGCCTTTTATCTCCTTTTTTGTCTACGAGATGAAGGGAAAGTGAAAACTCAAGTTTTGATTTAAGAAAAATGTATACATCGAAATTGGAAATGCACAATGCACAAATGTAGAGAGAGATAATTCCCAAAAAGTGTCAATAATTTTTCGGGACTATAAACTCTTTTTAGTTTTTATATATCAAGTTTTGCAATCATCGAGAAAAGGGGGAGGTGGGGGATTTTTAACTGAGTGTTGACTCCCAATCCATAAGTCATTCTTTACAAAAATATAGCCCGTTACACATCATCAATCTCTTTACAATCATCTCTGATTCTTAGGTTGCTTTTTGTAAATGGGTAAAATATTGGCTTGTTTGACTTGAGTAAATATCCCAGCGCACGTCCACTTGAGATATTAATTTTATTCTCTTTAAAAGGTTTGGATCCATAGGTCATTTGCATCTTTAACATGTTTCAAGCATGCATATCCATTTTTTAAAACATGGGTAGAAAAATCTCTTTCTAATAAAATTCCAAGCTATTAGGGTTGAACTATTGGAATTTCCCAAACTTGGATAACCAAAATTTTGTGTCCATTTGTGGTATGTCAATATATATTCTTTACTTACATTTTTTATTGCTTTAAATTCTTTCCGTACATAAACTCTAAAATTTTCATTTTGTCTTGATCTATTTGCTTTTTATCTCTTTTTTTTGTTTACGACATGAAGGAAAATTGAAAACTCAAGTTTTGATTTAAGGAAAAAGTATACATCTAAAACGGAAATGTGCAATGCACAAATGTAGCGAGAGATAATTCTAAAAAGTGTCTGTAATGTTTAGGGATTGTAAACTCTTTTTAGTTTTTATATCAGGTTTTGCAATCGTCAAGAAAAGGGGGAGGCGGGGGATTTTTAACTGAGTGTTGACTCCCAATCCATAAGTCGTTCCTTACAAAAATATGGCCCATTACGCATAATAATCACTTTACAATCATCTATGATCGTTAGGTCAGCTTTCAGTAAATGGGCAAAATAATGGCTTGTTTGACTCAGTTAAATATCCCACCACATGTTCACTTGATAATTTAATGTTATTCTGTTGAAAAGGTTGGTCATTTGCATCTTTATCATGTTTCAAGCATGCATATCCATTTTTTAAAGAATGGGTAGAAAAATCTCTATCTTATAAAATTACAAGCTATTAGGGTTGAACGTAGAATTTCCCAAACTGTGGTAACAAAACTTTTGTTTTCATTTGTGGTGTGTGAATAAATTTTCTTTACTTACATTTGTTATTCCTTTTAATTCTTTAAATACATAAATTCTAAAATTTTAATTTTGTTGTGATATATTTTTGCCTTTTATATCTTTTTCTGTTTACGAGATGATGGGAAAGTAAAAACTCAAGTTTTGATTTAAGAAAAAACTATACATATATAATGGAAATGCGCAATGCACAAATGTAGCAAGTGATAATTCTAAAAAGTGTCTGTAAAATTTAGGGATTGTAAGCTCTTTTTAGTTTTTAGCGTGGGATTGTTAACTGAGCGTTGACTCCCAATCCTTAAGTCATTCCTTAGAAAAAAAATATAGCCCGTTACGCATGATAAATCACTTTAAAATCATCTATGATCGTTAGGTCAGCTTTTTGTGAATGATAAAAATAATTGCTTGTTTTACTCGGGTAAATATCCCACCGCACGTTCACTTGAGAATTAAATGTTATTCTCTATAAAAGGTTTGGATCCATAAGTCATTTGCTTTTTTATCATATTTCAAGCATGCATATCCATTTTTTTAACATTTCCAAGCTATTAGGGTTGGACTGGTGGAGTTTCCCAAACTTGGATAAAAAAACTTGTGTGTTCATTTGTGGTGTGTGAATAAATTTTCTTTACTTACATTTGTTATTGTTTTAAATTCTTTCCATACATAAGCACTAAAATTTTCATTTTGTGGTGATCTATTTGCCTTTAATCTCTTTTTTCGTTTACGAGAAGAAGGGAAAGTGAAAACTTAAGTTGTGATTTAAGAAAAAATTATACAACTAAATTGGAAAAGCTCTTTGCACAAATGTAGAGAAAGATAATTCAAAAAATTTTCAGTAATTTTTAGGGATTGTAAACTCTTTTTAGTTTTTATATATCAGGTTTTGCAATCGTAGGGAAAAGGGGGAGGCGGGGGATTTTTAACTGAGTGTTGACTCCCAATCCATATGTCATTCCTTACAAAAATACAACCCGTCACGCATGATAAATCACTTTACAATCATCTATAATCGTTGGATTAGCTTTTTGTAAATGGGCAAAATAATGGGTGGTATGACTCTAGTAAATATCCAACTGCACGTTCACTTGAGAATTTAATGTTATTCACTTTAAAAGTTTTGGATCCATAGGTAATTTTCAGCTTTAACATGTTTCAAGCATACATATCCGTTTTTTAAAACATGTGTAGAAAAATCTCTTTCTTATAAAATTTCAAGCTATTAGGATAGAACTAGTGGAATTTCCCAAACATGGATAACCAAACTTTTGTGTTCATTTGTGGTGTGAATAAATTTTCTTTACTTACATTTGTTATTGCTTTAAATTCTTTCCATACATAAACTCTAAAATTTTCATTTTGTTGTGATCTATTTGCCTTTTATCTCTGTTTTTGTTTACGAGATGAAGGGAAAGTGAAAACTCAATTTTTGATTTAATAAAAAAGTATATATCTAAAATGAAAATGCACAATGCACAAATTTAAAGAGAGATAATTCCTTAAATTTTCTGTAATTTTTAGGCATTGTAAACTCTTTTTAGATTTTAAGTATCAGGTATTGCAATTGTCGGGAAAAAAAAGGGAAGTGAGGGATTTTTAACTGAGTGTTGACTCCCAATCCATAAGTCATTCCTTACAAAAAAAATATAGCCGGTTACGCATTATAAATCACTTTACAATCATCTATGATTGTTAGGTCAGCTTTTCGTAAATGGGCAAAATAATGGCTTGTTTGACTCACGTAAATATCCCACCGCATGTTCACTTGAGAATTTAATGTTATTCTCTTTATAAGGTTTTGATCCACAGGTCATTTGCATCTTTAACATGTTTCAAGCATGCATATTCATTTTTTAAAACATGTGTAGAAAAATCTCTTCCTTATAAAATTCCAAGCTATTAGGGTTGAACTAGTGGAATTTCCCAAACTTGGATAACAAAACTTTTGTATTCATTTTTGGTGGGTGAATAAATTTTCTTTACTTACATTTGTTATTGCTTTAAATTATTTCCATACATAAACTCTAAAATTTTCGTTTGGCTGTGGTCTATTTGCCTTTTATCTCTTTTTGTGTTTACGAGAAGAAGGGAAAGTGAAAACTCAAGTTTTGATTTAAGAAAAAAGTATACAACTAAAATGTAAATACACCATGCACAAATGTAGAGAGAGGTAATTCCAAAAAGAATTTGTATTTTTTAGGTATTGTAAGCTCCTTTTAGTTTTTTTATATCAGGTTTTGCAATCGACGGGAAAAGGGGGAAGCGGGGGAGTTTTAAATGAGTGTTGATACCCAATCCATAAGTCATTCCTTACATAAATATAACCCGTTAAGCATGATAAATCACTTTACAATTATCTATGATCGTTAGGTCAGCTTTTTGTAAATGGGCAAAATAACGGCTTGTTTGACTCATGTAAATATCCCGTTGCATGTTCACTTGAGAATTTAATGTTATTATCTTTAAACGGTTTGGATCCATAGCTCATTTGCATATTTAACATGTTTCAAGCAAGCATTTCAATTTTTTAAAACAAGTGTAGAAAAATCTATTTCTTTTAAAATTCCAAGCTATTAGGGTTGAACTAGTGGAAATTCTCAAACTTGGATAACAAAACTTTTGTGTACATTTGTGTTGTGTGAATAAATTTTTTTTACTTAAATTTGTTATTTCTTTAAATTCTTTCCATACATAAACTCTAAAATTTTCATTTTGTTGTGGACTATTTGCCTTTTATCTCTTTTTTTGTTTACGATATGAAGGGACAGTGAAAATTCAAGTTTGGATTTAAGAAAAAAGTATACATCTTAAATGGAAATGCACAATGCACAAATTTAGAGAAATATAATTCCAAAATGTGTATGTAATTATTAGGGATTCTAAACTCTTTTTTGTTTTTATATATCAGGTTTTGTAATCGTCTGGAAAAGGGGGAGGCGGAGGATTTTTAATTGAGTGTTGACTCCCAATCCATAAGTCATTCCTTACAAAAAATATAGCCCATTACGCATGATAAATCACTTTACAATCATCTATGATCGTTAGGTCAACTTTTTGTAAATGGGCAAAATAATGGTTTGTTTGACTTAGGTAAATATCCCACCGCACGTTCACTTGAGAATTTAATGTTATTCTCTTTAAAAGGTTTGGATTCATAGGTCATTTGCTTCTTTAACATGTTTCAAGCATGCATATCCATTTTTTAAAACATGTGTAGAAAAATCTCTTTCTAATAAAATTCCAAGCTATTAGCGTTGAACTAGTGGAATTTCCCACACTTGGAGAACCAAACTTTTTTGTTCATTTGTGGTGTGTGAATAAATTTTCTTTACTTACATTTTTTATTGCTTTAAATTCTTTCCGTACATAAACTCTAAAATTTTCATTTTGCTGTGATCTATTGGCCTTTTATCTCTTTTTTTGTTTACGAGATGAAGGGAAAGTGAAAACTCATGTTTTGATTTAAGAAAAAAGTATACAACTAAAATGGAAATGCATAATGCACAAATGTAGAGAGAGATAATCCCAAAAAGTGTCTGTAATTTTTAGCAATTGTAAACTCTTTTTTGTTTTTATATAAGAGGTTTTGCAATCGTCGGGAAAAGGGGGAGGCAGGGGATTTTTAAATGATTGTTAACTCCCAATCCATAAGTCATTCCTTACAAAAAATATAGCTCATTATGCATGATAAATAACATTACAATCATCTATGATCGTTAGGTAAACTTTTTGTAAATGGGCAAACTAATGGCTTGTTTGACTCGGGTAAATATCCTACCGCACATTCACTCTAGAATTTAATGTTATTCTCTTGAAAAGGTTCGGACTTTTATGTCATTTGCATCTTTAACATGTTTCAAACATGCATATCCATTTTTTAAAACCTGTGTAGAAAAATCTCTTTCTTATAAAATTCCAAGCTATTAGGCTTGAACTAGTGGAATTTCCCAAACTCTGATAACAAAACTTTTGTGTTCATTTGTGGTGTGTCAATAAATTTTCTTTACTTACATTTGTTATTGCTTTAAATTCTTTCCATACATAAACTCTAAAACCTTCATTTTATTGTGATCTATTTGCCTTTGATCTCTTTTTTTGTTTAAGAGATGAAGGGAAGAGAAAACCCAAGTTTCTAATTAAGAAAAATGTATACAAATAAATAGAAATGCACCATGCACAAATGTAGAGAGAGATAATTCCAAAAAGTGTCCGTAATTTTTAGGGATTGTAAACTCAGAGGTTTTGCAATCATTGGGAAAAGAAGGGGGCGGGGGATTTTTAACTGACTGTTGATTCCCAATCCATAAGTCATTCCTTACAAAAATATAGCCCGTTATGCATGATAAATCACTTTACAATCGTCTATGATCGGTAGGTCAGCTTTTCTTAAATGGGCAAAATAATGGCTTGTTTGACTCAGGTAAATATCTCACCGCACGTTCACTGGAGAATTTAATGTTATTCTCTTTAAAATATTAGGATCCATAGTTCATTTGTATCTTTAACATGTTTCAAGCATGCATATCCATTTTTTAAAACATGTGTAGAAAAATCTCTTTGTTATAAAATTCCAAGCTATTAGGTTTGAATTAGTGGAATATCCCAAACTTGGATAACAAAACATTTGTATTCATTTTTGGTGTGTGAATAAATTTTCTTTACTTACATTTGTTATTGCTTTAAATTCTTTCCATACTTAAACTCTAAAATTTTCATTTTGTTGTGATCTATTTTCCTTTTATCTCCTTTTTTGTTTACGAGATGAAAGGAAAGTGAAAACTCAAGTTTTGATTTAAGAAAAAAGTAAACATCTAAATTGGAAATGTACAATGTACAAATGTAGAGAAATTCCAAAAAAGTGTCTGCAATTTTTAGGGACTATCAACTCTTTTTAGTTTTTATATATCAAGTTTTGCAATCGTCGAAAAAAGGGGGAGGCGGGGGAATTTTAACAGAGTGTTGACTCCCAATCCATAAGTCATTCCTTAAAATAATATATCCTGTTACACATGATAAATCTCTTGACAATCATCTACGATTCTTGGGTCAGCTTTTTGTAAATGGGCAAAATAATGGCTTGTTTGACTCGGGAAAATATCCCAGCGCACTTTCACTTGAGAATTTAAATTTATTCTCTTTAAAAGGTTTGGATCCATAGGTCATTTGCATCTTTAACATGTTTCAAGCATGCATATCCATTTTTTAAAACATGGGTAGAAAAAACTCTTTCTAATAAAATTCCAAGCTATTAAGGTTGAATTATTGGAATTTCCCAAACTTGGATAACCAAACTTTTGTGTTCATTTGTGGTAAGTGAATATATTTTCTTTACTTACATTTTTTATTGCTTTAAATTCTTTCCATACATAAACTCTAAAATTTTCATTTTGACTTGATCTATTTGCTTTTAATCTCTTTTTTTGTTTACGAGATGAAGGGAAAGTGAAAACTCAAGTTTTGATTTAAGAAAAAAGTATACATCTAAAATGAAAATGCGCAATACACATATGTAACAAGAGATAATTCCAAAAAGTGTCTATAATATTTAGGGATTGTAAACACTTTTTAGTTTTTATATCAGGTTTTACAATCGTCAAGAAAAGGGGGAGGCGGGGGATTTTTAATTGAGTGTTGACTCCCAATCCATAAGTCGTTCCTTAAAAAAATATGGCCCATTATGCATAATAATCACTTTACAATCATCTATGATCGTTAGGTCAGCTTTTAGTAAATGGGCAAAATAATGGCTTGTTTGACTCGGGTAAATATCCCACTGGACGTTCACTTGAGAATTTAATGTTATTCTCTTTAATAGGTTTGGATCCATAGGTCATTTATATCTTTAAAATGTTTCAAGCATGCATATCCATTTTTTAAAACATGTGTAGAAACATCTCTTTCTTATAAAATTCTGAGCAATTGGGGTTGAACAAGTGGAATTTCCCAAACTTGGATAACAAAACTTTTGTGTTCATTTGTGGTGTGTGAATAAATTTTCTTTACTTACATTTTTTATAGCTTTAAATTCTTTCCATACATAAAATCTAAAATCTTCATTTTATTGTGAAATATTTGCCTTTTATCTCTTTTTTTGTTTATGAGATGTAGGGAAAGTCAAAACTCAAATTTTGATTTTGGAAAAAAGTATACATCTAAAAAACAATGCATAATGCAAAAATTTTGAAAGAAATAATTCCAAAAAGTGTCTGTAATTTTTAGGGATTGTAAACTCTTTTTAGTTTTTATATATGAGGTTCTGCAGTCGACAGGAAAAGTGGGAGGAGGGGGATTTTTAACTGAGTGTTGACTCGCAATCCGTAAGTCATTTCTTACAAAAATGTAGGTCGTTACTCATGATACATCACTGTAAAATCTTCTATGATTGTTAGGTCAGCGTCTTGTAAATGAGCAAAATAATGGCTTATTTGACTCAGGTAAATATCCCACCGCACGTTCACTTGAGAATTTAAAGTTATTCTCTTTAAAACGATTGGATTTGTAGGTCAAGCTTGCATATCCATTTTTTAAAACATGTATTGAAATATCTCTTTCTAATTAAATTCCGAGTTATTAGGGTTGAACTAGTGGAATTTCCCAAACTTGGATATCAAAAATTTTGTGTTCATTTGTGGTGTGGGAATAAATTTTATTTATTTATATTTTTTACTGCTTTAAATTCTCTCTATACGTAAACTCTAAAATCTTCCTCAAGTTGTGATCTATTTGCCTTTTTTATCTTTTTTTTTTACGAGATGAAGATAAAGTGAAATCTCGAGTTTTGATTGAAGAGATAAGTATACATCTAAAATGGAAACGTACAATGCACAAATGTAGTTAGAGGTAATTCCAAAAAGTGTCTGTAATTTTTAGGGATTATAAACTCTTTTTAGTTTTTATATATCAGGTTCTGCCATCGTCGGGAAAAGGGGGAGGCACAAAATTTTTAACTGAGTGTTGACTCCCAATCCATAAATCATTCCCTAAAAAAATATAGCCCATTACGCTTGATAAGTCACTTTACAACCATCTATGATCGTTAGTTCAGCTTTTTGAAAATGGGCAAAAATATGGCTTGTTTGACTCGGGTAAATATCCTACCGCACGTTCACTTGAGAATTTAATGTTATTCTCTTTAAATGGTTTGGATCCATAGGTCATTTGCATCTTTAACATGTTTGAAGCAAGCATATCCATTTGTTAAAACATGTGTAAAAAAATCTCTTTCTTATAAAATTCCGAGTAATTAGGTTAGAACTAGTCGAATTTCCTAAACTTGGACAACAAAACTTTTGTGTTCATTTCTGGTGTGTGAATAAATTTTCTTTACTTTCATTCTGTTATTGCTTTAAATTCTTTCCATACATAAACTCTAAAATATTCATTTTGTTGTGATCTATATTCCTTTTATCTCTTTTTTTGGTTTTGATCTATACTCATGCTTTGATTTAAGAAAAAAGTATACATCTAAAATGGAAGTGCACAATGCATAAATGTAGAGAGATAATTCAGAAAAGTGTTCATAATTTTTAGGGATTGTAAACTCTTTTTAATTTTTATATATCATGTTCTGCAATAATAGAGAAAAGGGGGAGGTGAAGGATTT
Organism: Aristolochia californica; assembly: GCF_029961685.1. Lineage (NCBI taxonomy): Eukaryota > Viridiplantae > Streptophyta > Magnoliopsida > Piperales > Aristolochiaceae > Aristolochia > Aristolochia californica. Next base: position 26,370,144 of record NW_027181992.1, read on the forward strand.
TTAACAGAGTGCTGACTCCCAATCCATAAGTCATTCCATAAAAATATATAGCCTATTACGCATAGTAAATCACTTTACAATCATCTATGATTGTTAGGTCATCTTTTTGTAAATGGGCAAAATAACGGCTAGTTTAACTCGTGTAAAATCCCACCGCACGTTCACATGAGAATTTAATGGTATTCTCTATAAAAGGTTTGGATCCATAGGTCATTTGCATCTTTAACATGTTGCAAACATGCATATCCATTTTTTAAAACATGTGTAGAATAATATCTTTCTTAAAAAATTCCGAGCTATTAGGTTTGAACTATTCGAATTTACCAAACTTGGATAACAAAATTTTTGTGTTCATTTGTGGTGTGTGAATGAATTTTATTTACTAACATTTGTTTATTGCTTTAAATTTTATTTAAATTTCTTTAGGAGATGAAGGTAAAGTGAAAACTCAAGTTTTGATTGAAGAAAAAAGTATACATCTAAAATGGAAATGCACAATGCACAAATGTAGTGAGAGATAATACCAAAAACTGCTTGTAATTTTTAGGGATTGTAAACTCTTTTTAGTTTTTATATATCAGGTTCTGCAATCGTCGAGAAAAAGGGAAGGCAGGGCATTTTTAGCTGAGTGTTGACTCCCAATTCATAAGTCATTCCTTACAAAAATATAGCCCATTACGCAAGATAAATCACTTTCCAATCATCTATGATCGTTAGGTCAGATATTTGTAATTGGGCAAAATAATGGCTTGTTTGACTCGGGTAAATATCCCACCGCTCGTTCATTTGAGAATTTAATGTTACTCACTTTAAAAGGATTGGATCCATAAGTCATTTGCATATTTAACATGTTTCAAGCAGGCATATCCATTTTTTAAGACATGTGTAGAAAAATCACTTTCATATAAAATTCTGAGCAATTAGGTTTGAAGTAGTGGCATTTCATAAACTTGGTTAACAAAACTTTTGTGTTCATTTGTGGTGTGCGGATAAATTTTCTTTACTTACTTTTTTTATTGCTTTAAATTCTTTCCATACAGAAACTCTAAAATCTTCATTTCATTGTGATCTATTTGCCTTTTTTATCTTTTTTTTTCTTTACGAGATGAAGGTAAAGTGAAAACTCAAGTTTTGATTGAAGAAAAAAGTATACATCTAAAATGTAAATGCACAATGCACAAATGTAGTGAGAGATAATTCCAAAAAGTGCGTGTAATTTTTAGGGATTGTAAACTCTTTTTAGTTTTAATATATCAGGTTTATCAATCGTTGGGAAAAAGGGGAGGCGGGGCATTTTTAACTGAGTGTTGACTCCCAATTCATAAGTCATTTCTTACAAAAATAAACCCTGTTACGCAAGATAAATCACTTTACAATCATCTATGATCGTTAGGTTAGCTTTTTGTAAATGGGCAAAATAGTGGATTGTTTGACTCGGGTAAATATCCCACCGCACGTTCATTTGAGAATTTAATGTTACTCACTTTAAAAGGTTTGAATCCATAGGTCATTTGAATATTTAACATGTTTCTAGCAGCCATATCCATTTTTTAAAACATGTGTGGAAAACTGTCTTGCATATAAAATTCCGAGCAGTTAGGTTTGAACTAGTGGAATTTCATAAACCTGGTTAACAAAAATTTTGTGTTCATTTGTGGTGTGTGAATAAATTTTCTTTACTGACATTTTTTATTGCTTTAAATTCTTTCCATACATAAACTCTTAAATTTTCTCTTTGTTGTGATCTATTTGCCTTTTATCTCTTTTTTTGTTGGCGTGATGAAGGAAAAGTGAAAACTCAAGTTTTGATTTAAGAAAAAAGTCTACATCTAAAATGGAAATGCACAATGTACAAATGTAGAGAGTGATAATTCCAAAAAGTGTATGCAATTTTTAGGGATAGTAAAAACTTTTTAGTTTTTATGTATCACGTTCTGCAATCTTCGGGAAAAGGGGGAGGCGGGGGCTTTCTAATTGAGTGTGGACTCCCAATCCATAAGTCATTCATTAAAAAAATATAGCCTATTACGCATGATAAATCACTTAACAATCATCTATGATCGTTAGGTCAGCTTTATGTAAATGGGCAAAATAATGGCTTGATTAACTCGGGTAAAATCCAACCGCACGTTCACTTGAGAATTTAAAATTATTCTCTTTAAGAGGTTTGGATACATAGGTCATTTGCATATTTAACATGTTTCAAGAATGCATATCCATTTTTTAAAACATGTGTAGAAAAATCTCTTTCTAATAAAATTCCGAGCTATTAGGGTTGAACTAGTGGAATTTTCCAAACTTGGATAACAAAACTTTTGTGTGTATTTTTGGTGATTGAATAAATTTTATGTACTTACATTCATTTATTGCTTTAAATTATTTTCTTACATAAACTCTAAAATTTTCAAAATAATTTTTATGGATTGTGAACTCTTTTTAGTTTTTATATATCAGGTTCTGCAATCGTCAGGAAAAGGGGGATGCGTAGGTTCATTAACTGAGTGTTGACTCCCAATCTATAAGTCATTCCTTACAAAAATATATCCCGTTGGGCATGATAAATCACTTTACAATCATCTATGATCGTTGGGTCAGTTTTTTGTAAATGGGCAAAATAATGGCTTGTTTGACTCGGGTAAATATCCCACCGCAATTTCACTTGAGAATTTAATGTTATTCTGTTTAAAAGGATTGAAGCCATAGGTCATTTCCATCTTTAACATGTTTCAAGCGTGCATATCCATTTTTTAAAACATGTGTAGAAAAATCTCTTTCTTATAAAATTCTGAGCTATAAGGGTTGAACTAGTGGAATTTCCCAAACTTGGATAAGAAAACTTTTGTGTTCATTTGTGGTGTGTGAATAAATTTTCTTTACTTACATTAGTTTATTGCTTTAAATTCTTTCCAAATATAAACTCTACAATTTTCATTTTGTTTTGATCTATTTGCCTTTTATCTCTTTTTTTGTTCACGAGATGAAGGGAAAGTGAAAACTGAAGTTTTGATTTAAGAAAAAAGTATACATATAAAATGCACAATGTACAAATATAGAGACCAATAATTTTAAAAAGTGTCTGTAATTTTTAGGGATTGTAAAAGATTTGGATCCATAGGTCATTTGCATCTTTAACATGTTTCAAGCATTCATATCCATTTTTTAAAACATGCGTAGAAAAATCTCTTTCTTATAAAATTCCAAGCTATTAGTGTTGAACTAGTGGAATTTCCCAAACTTGGAAACAAAACTTTTGTGTTCATTTGTGTTGGGTGAATAATGTTTCTTTACTTACATTTGTTTATTGCTTTAAATTCATTCCATACATAAACTCTAAAATTTTCATTTTGTTGTGATCTATTTCCTTTTATTTCTTTTTTTTGTTCACAAGATGAAGGGAAAGTGAAAACTCAAGTTTATATTTGCGCCTTTGATTTTGATATAGAACATATCAAAGGAGAATTGAACTCCTTACTTGATTTTCTAACCCGTGAATTTCTCCAGGGTCAAAATCATGTATAACCCCACAAGGGGCAATCCACTCCCAATGAGAGGACGTGGTAATCAACAATCCAGAGGCCGAGGCTGAAAGAATCCAGAAAGAGGAAATTCCTCAGACAATAAGGGCAAAGCCCTAGTGTCGTATAAGGAGACACTTGAAGTAGAACCAGAGTATGTTACTCTTCCGGATACGGAGACTATTTTGCTCCTCAATAAAGAGGACCTTGAGGGTACATTGGATTCCTGGGAGATGTTACAGAAATGGCTTGGAGAAGCCTACTGTCCCATCCGTGCAGGAAAACGATGGTATTCCTTTGAATCCATTTTGGTTCGTCTTAATTCCATTTCAGATACACTGACAAATGTGGCTAAATGGGATAGCCCAAGAGTGTACAGTAAATGTACAATACAAAGATTCATGCATCCCTCAACATGGGGAAAATTTGATTTAGTTAAAGCAGCTAACCTAGATAAGGAATTTAATTATTGGGATTATATGGATTCCTGGTATAATACCTTTTATTACCAAAATCCCTCCCATCGGCATTCTTGGTTTTTCCAATGGGAAAAGAATGTCTTTCAGAGGTCATTACCTCTACCCAGTTGGGTATTTGCATGGTGGAAAAAATTTGGGCCACCAATTTATATCTTACCTGAGCCCATTAAGGCTTGTTTTGTAAAATGGACTCAATCCAGTCCTGAGCTTAAAGCTCTGGGTTATGAAAAACCGCCAAAAAATTGGGATAGTCTTATCTTGGTATTTTCCTTACCATGGATCTGGAGATGGGATTGTACTACTGGCTTTAATGATAAAAGCCTACCAGTGTTATTAAGAACATTTCATGTTCGTTGGTGGAAAAATTTTCCCAACATTGATACAAAAGTAGTACAAATTAAATCTGCTATCATGCAAAATGAAAATAATCTTGGATTGCATCGCGTCTCAGAAGTCCATTATGACTCCGACAACTTATTTGCAAATTTCAAAACTCAATTGAAGAGTTTGATTCTGAATATATCGGGAAAAGGTATTATGAAAAAATTATTTAAATCAATAAAGGATTCTATGGCTACTAAGTGCAAAAAAGGCACATCAGCTCACCCTACAGATGACAACATGTCAGTTTCGGAGCTGTCTGCTGCAGATGATGAAGATATTGAAGATTTTACTAGTACAGAGCATGATGAGAATGCTAATGAATTTTTACCAGATAGTTAGCCCCCAGAGGATCCTGACGAATATATCAATGCAATGATAGAGATGTTTAAATCAACATCTAAAGGAAAATAATTTTTGCAGGATATGACTATGACAGATAAATCTATGCCTGATTCGTCGGCAAAGTCCATCCAAAAGTTACAGAGGAAATCTTATCCTCCGGCCCACAGTTGGCCTATTTGTCACATCACGCCAGGCTCATACAGTATCTTTGGTCGGCCATTTTCCATAAAGTCACATCCATGGGATGCCACCAGTAGCCACCTGCATAGGATAAGAGTAAAAGCTCTTCGTCAACAAAAGACGCTATGGGACCAAGCCCATCAAAGGACTTGTCCAAATATCAATCATGGAGATAAAGATGATAATACAGATGATGATAAAGATGACTCATCCAAGAATCTCAATTATGGAGAGGATGACTCACTGCCACCTCAATCATAGAGGTTACTTTTTGTATTAGTGGTGGATTAAAGTTATTCTCTATTCTAGTTTTGCCTTCTGTCAATTTCCTTCTTCCCGTTGTCAATTTTGCATGTAAAATTTGATCAATTTATAATAGCTTACTAAATACCTGGATATTCAAGGTTTAGCCTTCCATGGCTCTGATACCAATTACTACGGGAAGAAGGAAATTGACAGAAGGAAAAACTAGAACAGAGAATAACTTTAAGTCACTACTAATTTATTCACAATATCATAAAGTACTTACAGAAAACTTCAATATTGCAAACACACGAGTAGGCAACCTTGATGACAAAGGGGAAGGTTTTTCAAGTGATGCCTTCACAAATAAAACTAACTCCTTATATAGACGGAGTGAACTAATGGGGATTTGAAAATATTTGAAATCCACCACTAATACAAAAAGTAACCTCTATGATTGAGGCGGCTGTGAGTCATCATCTCTATAATTCAGATTCTTGGATGAGTCATCTTTATCATCATATGTATTATCATCTTTATCTCCATGATTGAGATTAGGACAAGACCTTTGATGGGCTTGGACCCATAGCCTCTTTTGTTGACGAAGAGCTTTTACTCTTATCCTATGCAGGCGGCTACAGGCGGCATCCCGTGGATGTGACTTTATGGAAAATGGCCGACCAAAGATACTGTATGAGCCTGGCATGATGTGACAAATAGGCCAACTGTGGGCCGGAGGATAAGATTTCCTCTGTAACTTTTGGATGGACTTGGCCGACGAATCAGGCACAAATGTATCTGTCATAGTCATATCCTGCAAAAATTATTTTCCTTTAGATGTTGATTTAAACATCTCTATCATTGCCTTGATATATTCGTCAGGATCCTCTGGGGGCTGACTATCTGGTAAAAATTCATTAGCATTCTCATCATGCTCTGTACTAGTAAAATCTTCAATATCTTCATCATCTGCAGCCGACGGTTCCGAAACTTACTTGTTGTCATCTGCAGGGTGAGCTGATGTGCCTTCATTGCACTTAGTAGCCATAGAATCTTTCATTGATTCGAATAATTTTTTCATAATATCTTTTTCCGATATATTCTGAATCAAACTCTTCAATTGAGTTTTGAAATTTGCAAATAAGTTGTCGGAGTCACAATGGACTTCCCGGACGCGATGAAATCCAAGATTATTTTCATTTTGCATGATAGCAGACTTAATTTCTGCTACTTTTGTATCAATGTTAGGGAAATTTTTCCACCAACGAACATGAAATGTTCTTAATAACACTGCTAGGCTTTTATCATTAAAGCCAGTAGTACAATCCCATCTCCAGGTCCATGGTAAGGAAAATACCATAAACAAGATAAGACTGTCCCAATTTTTTTGGGGTTTTTCATAACCCAGAGCTTTAAGCTCAGGACTGGATTGAGTCCATTTTACAAAACATGGGCTCAGGTAAGATAGAAATGGGTGGCCCAAATTTGTTCCACCATGCAAATACCCAACTGGGTAGAGGTAATGACCTCTGAAAGACATTCTTTTCCCATTGGAAAAACCAAGAATGCCGATGGGAGGGATTTTGGTAATAAAAGGTATTATACCAGGAATCCATATCTTCCCAATAATTAAATTCCTTGTCATTAGGAAGGTTAGCTGCTTTAGCTAAATCAAATTTTCCCCATGTTGAGGGATGCATGAATCTTTGTATTGTACATTTACTATATGCTCTTGGGCTATCCCATTTAGCCACATTTGTCAGTGCATGATGCACTGAAATGGAATTAAGATGAACCAAAATGGATTCAAAGGAATACCATCGTTTTCCTGCACGGATGGGACAGCAGGCTTCTCCAAGCCATTTCTGTAACATCTCCCAGGAATCCAATGTACCCTCAAGGTCCTCATTATTGAGGAGCAAAATAGTCTCCGTATCCGGAAGAGTAATATACTCTGGTTCTACTTCAAGTGTCTCCTTATACGACACTGGGGCTTTGTCCTTCTTGTCTGAGGAATTTCCTCTTTCTGGATTCTTGATTACCACGTCCTCTCATTGGGAGTGGAATGACCCTTGCGGGGTTATACATGATTTTGACCCAGGAGAAATTCACAAGTTAGAAAATCTGGTAAGGAGTTTAATTCTCCTTTGATATGTTCTATATCAAAATCAAAGGCTCTTAATTCTGCCTACCATCTGGCAAAGATTTGTTTGGAAGTAAGATTCTTCACATCCTTCTTAAGAATCGATTTGGCTGCTGAACAATCAACTCTTAAAAGGAATTTTTGATTTAATAAATCAACTTGGAATTTATGAATGCACTTAATTATTGCCAATATTTCTTGTTTAACAGTGGAATAATTTATCTGTGCATCATGCCAGTTACCCGAGGTAAATCGAACAAGTTCTTCTTTACCAGATGGATTTCTTTGTTTTAATATACCACCATAGCCTATATGGGAGGCATCAGTCTCTACTACCTTCAGATAAGAAGGGTTAGTAAGGTTCAGACAAGGAAGTTGTTTGACTTTACTTTTGATTAATTGGACTGCCTGTGTATGTTTGGTAGTCCAAGGCTCAGGATTCTTTCTGAGTCTTTTGTGAAATATAGCGGAGTCTTGTGCAAGATGAGGATAATAATCCTCTATATAATTGAGACTTCCTAGAAATCTCTGAAGTTGAGTTTTCTCCAGTAATCCATCAGGAAATTTGGAGGCAAACTCAATGCTTCTATCAATGGGAACTATTTTTACCTTGTGAATATTGTGACCAAAAAATCTAACAGAGGTCTGAAACAATTTCATTTTCAGTGTTGATATCACCAACCCATGTTTTCTAATAACTGATTTGAAAACATGTAAATGCTTAAAATGAGCATCAATAGATTCTTAATAAACAAGGATATCATCAATGTAAACAATGGTAAATTCAGAATAAGGAGCAAATATATCATTCATGATATTTTGAAATTCAGATGGAGCATTTTTCAAACCGAAAGGCATAACATTCCATTCAAAGTGTCCAAAAGGAACAGTGAATGCAGTCTTATATTTATCCTTTTTATTAATTTGAATTTGCCAATATCCCGATTTCAAATCAAATTTGGAAAAGATTTTAGCAGAAAACAATCTATCTAATAAATCTTTTTTGTTTGGGATAGGATAGTGAATCCATCTCAAACAATCATTAAGGGGTTTGTAATTAACCACTAAGTGGGGAACACCTCGTTCCTTCTCTGCATTTTTATTAACATAAAAAGCAGTACAACTCCATGGGGAGTAGGATTTTCGAATTAATTTCTTATCCAGCAGATTTTGGATTTCCTTTTTGCAAAGATCTAGCAAAGCATGTTTCATTAGACTAGGCCTGGCTTTGGTGGGAATGGTTCTTTCATTGAACTCATCAATATATGGTAAAGACACAATATATTTATGTCGGTCCCAAAAAGTTGTAGGAATGTCACTATTAATTTCTTGGGCAAATATCTTCTGAAGAGAACTAATTTTCTTTGATATCTATAGTTTCCAGCTGCTGTTCAAGAGTTAAAAACTGAATTTCTTTATGCAGGAAACTAAGATGATGTTCTTTAACATTTCTCAATTCTGAAATCTCATTAATGAAACTGATTTGTGGAGGAGATTTGAATGAGAAATAAATAGGTTTGTTATTAACCTGACCATGAATCCCATGGTTATCAATGCCTTTTATTGGCATAATTTTCTCCAAAAAAGGAGTGCCTAAAATGACTTGTTGTGTCATATTTTTGACTAATAAGAAGTCAGTAATAATGCACTGATTATTAGTGCAGATGGAGGCATTATTTAATTTGTATTTAATCTTCATTTTGTCTCCATTAGCATTAGCTAAAGTTTGAGTTGTTTTCTCAAAATATTGTGTTGGAATTAACCCTTCCTGGATGCAGTTTAAATCTGCTCCGCTATCAATCAGAGCTGTTAGTTTGGGAATGACAAAGTTCTGATCAATAACCAAATTAATAACATTATGCCATCTTTAATGGATGACTTTGGTAATTTTATTAAGAAAAGATTCATCAGATTTCTTTTCTTGAGACAAATGTTTTTGTTCACATTATTGTTCAAGCTTTTTATACAGGGTTTTTAGTTCTTTTAATTCTAGCTTGATCTCTTTGATTTCTCCTTGTAATGAGGAGATAGATACTAGTTGTTTAAGAGACTTGGTCTCTTCATAACGACCAATAATTTCCTTCAAAGAATAAGGTTTTAGCCCTTGAATAGGAGGTATCTTTGAAGTACTGTGAATTTGTTCAAGATATTCTTTGATTAAATATCTTTTGGTTTGAGGATCTTCCTCTTGATCAATGTTCTCTAACATAAGTTTCTGATCATTAGTAAGAACATTAATCTGATGCATTTGAGCTACAGATTGTAAGTGGGAACAACTACAATCTGGGTCATCTTCTGATTGGCTGGATGAAGCATAATCAATATCATCCCCAGAATCATAATTTAAGAGAATTTTAGCCAAATGGATTCTCAATCCTTCATCTATTTGAAGTTGGCTCAATTTCTCTTTTGTTTTGCATCGATTGGAATAGTGGCCTAATTTACCACATTTTTAACAGATAATTTTATTTTTGTCTGGACGATTTCTTCTAGGAGGTGGTCTTTGACTAGAGTACTACCTTGGAGGAGGTCTCCTAGGTGTATGACTAGTCTTATGATTAGACTGTCTTTTGGGATATCTCCTACTCTGGTGTGAGTAGGGTACTGGTCTCTTAGAATGAGAGATTTTCCCTTTGCCCTTCCTTTGATGGGAAAGTTGTGGTCCTGTGTCACAAGCAAATTGTTCACAGAATTCACCAAGCTCACGCTTACCAGTAAGATTTTGTTTCTTAAGCTGAGCATGAAGTTTCAAATCATTACATAAGGTAAGTCCTTCTTGGATGATAGTACTGGTAAGGAGACCATATGTATATTGATGGTAGTTGATACTTCCTACCTCATTACCTAACCTTTTTCTTACCTTGCTGGCAAAAAGAGTTCGTAATCCATCAATGTATTTTGCTTTCTAATATTCATTATTGGCATCAGGTCTTTGCATAACTTTTGTGAGAAAAACATCTTTATACCATTTGAAATGGCTAAGAGTTCTAAACCGTAAATTTTGCAAAACCTCTCTTCCCTTATCGGTTTGGGAAGTCAGATTTCCAATAAAATGATGAACAATACATGAAATTAAGTTATAAACTGCATCGTCATCACCAAGGTAGGCTTGATCAGCTTCAGTTTTGATAACCTTTTTGGAATTATAAATTTCATGATGTTGTTCATTGGTAAGGATATTATCCCACCAACCTATGAGGATTCCTGAGAACCCAACAGTTAACATTTTTGCTATTCCTTGATCGGAATTCTTATGTTGTTGATAGATGGTAGCATACATGGGCATCCGTTGACAATGTTCCATTATCTGATATTCAGATAAACCATCAATATTCCATTCATTGATGGTTTTGCCGTCATAGGCTTTTTGATCTAGATACACATTTTATTCATATAATAGGTCCTGAGGTGTAGGCCTATGATAATAAATTTTGTGATCTAGTCCCCATTTCCGAGTAGATTTTTTTGAATAATCTAACTTTTGAATACTCGGTTGGTTTTGAATCATTTCTTGAAGAATTTCTTCAGTCTGTCTAATATTAGTTAAACCAAAATCGGTAAGATTTTGGGTTTGACAAACATCAGAATCAGAATATACTGAAGGACTTAAATCTTCAGTATTATTTTGCGATAAAGACTCTTCTTCATCACGCGATTCTGCTTCCAACATATGAAGACTTTTTCATACCGCATTTGCCTGGGCTTCATGAGCCTGTTGGGCTTGTTTAAGTTGATCATCTGATAGATTTAATTTTCCAAGCCTCAATAATAATTCTTCAACAACTTCAGAATTATTATCCAATTTAAAGTTCCAATTGGGAACAGGGGGTTTGATGAATGGTTTATCATTCATCAACAAAGGTAATTTTTGAGAAGATAAGTCAAAAGGATTTTGACAATATTTCTCAGGAGTTTCTTTGTCCAATAAATCTTCAATACGAGTAACTTGTTGGCCTATCATTTGGAGATTGGTAAAGTTGTTTTGTCGTCTAATCTGACCCATAGGATTTTGGGTGATTTCAGGATTGACAAAAGCAACTGCTTCCAAAAAATCAGGGAATTTCCCTTGAAGGACTTGGAAATTCAAGTCGGGTAGGATGAGTAGGAGGATGAACTGATCGAATATTGATGCCAGACATAAGATGCCAATCTTTCGTTAGGATGGAAAGAGTGGGGGCATTGGAAGAAACTAAGGGTCGTTTCTCCGCTTACTTAAGTCTGGTTTGCATGAACCAATCAACAAAGGACATGATAACCTTATTTGTTTCCAAATAAAGATAAAAGTCTCTTGATAATTCCATGCGTTCTGCGGCCCCATAGGTGTCAAAAACCCAATTTTTGAAACCTAAATTATTGGGGTGAAAGAATTCAGCTTTCATTGCTGCTCTGTCCACCACAAAAGGTGGTGGGTCCGGGTTACTCTATTGAGGTGTAAAAATCATAATCACAGAGTAAAACCAGTCATTTCACTGGGAGTGGGAGATGTCCTCTCATGCTCCCGTTCTCGATAGACCCCATGAGGTATCTGGGTGTCTGATATGTGGATTCCTTTTAATGAGGAATCATCCTTTATGGATTGTTTTTCATCCAATTCATGTAGGCGAGAGGCTTGGCCTACATCCGAATATCGGGATGATGAGGGTGGTAAAGAGACCCGGTAAGGAGTTTTATCCTTGAAATTAATTACCACATCACCATCTGCTGATTGGATGACTTGATCAATATCCTGATTCAGGAGTATTGGAGGAACAACCTGAGGAATAGTCCAGTTGGCGGGGAAATGAATTTCCTCCCAATTGATCATCCTTGGAGTTGCAACATTTGCACTCATAAGATCGATTTTGATCAATACTGTCTTACCTTGATCTGGTAAGTGTAATACCATAGGGACTAAGGCATTCATAATTTTGAAATGAATCCTTGCAATTACTGTAATGGCTTTAGTTCCAGGAATAAAATTGTATCCCTATGTTAGAATCCTCAACTGGATAGATTCTAACAAATTCCTATCTGTTAAAGATAGGGTAAGGTTTGGATGGACATTAAAATAAATGGGTCCCCTACTGAGACTCGTTTCCACAATACCCATTAATGAGGGTTTCCAATCCAAACAACGACCATCTCGGAGTATGTCTTGCAGACATGTGTTCATCCCTAGTAAGGTCAAGGGTTTGAATGCAATCTGTATGCATCCAATATGCATATATTTCTTCTCAGTATCTGCAAGATACTTATTGAGATCTGTTAACTCTAATAATTTAAGAGTTGAATCTTGATTTTCAAGATTAATTGTTTGTTCCATGGTTTTAATTCCCATGGTACTAGAAAGGGTAAAGGTGCCTTTCTTGTAAATTGATGTAGGTTTAATGGACGGAATTGTCCAAGCATTCAATTGTTGTTGAACTTTATATTCAACCAAAGATGCATTCTTAACTGATCCAGTAATCCTACTACTGGATGCCATCTTATGACAAATTAAAAATGCAAACCAAATTTAAAAAAAAATTAAAGTAAACTAAATTACACTACAGCAAGAGTGGTAAAAGAGAACCAGAAGGAGGAATATCCTAGTATGAAGTAAACATATTATAAACTGATTATATGGTAATCATGAACGAAGCAAACTTTGATTCCTAACTATCATAATTAATTTTCAAGATTAATTGTTTGTTCCATGGTTTTAATTCCCATGGTACTAGAAAGGGTAAAGGTGCCTTTCTTGTAAATTGATGTAGGTTTAATGGACGGAATTGTCCAATCATTCAATTGTTGTTGAACTTTATATTCAACCAAAGATGCATTCTTAACTGATCCAGTAATCCTACTACTGGATGCCATCTGATGACAAATTAAAAATGTAAACCAAATTTAAAACACAATTAAAGTAAACTAAACTTAAAGTAAACTAAATTACACAAGAGTGGTAAAAGAGAACCAGATGGAGGAATATCCTAGTATGACGTAAACATATTATAAACTGATTATATGGTAATCATGAATGAAGCAAACTTTGAATCCTAAATATCATAATTAATTTACTGTCCATCTTAATTCTTGTTATGATATGGGACGTCACCCAAGTTGCGTTGAGGTATGCCCGTGTTGCCATTGCCGTGGATAGGCGTAGGCGTTGAAGGGCCGCTGTACTCTTAAATCGTTGACAGACGTGTATCTGATCAAGAAGATGATGAACAGTAAATTAATTATGATATTTAGGAATCAAAGTTTGCTTCGTTCATGATTACCATATAATCAATTTATAATATGTTTACTTCATACTAGGATACTCCTCCTTCTGGTTATCTTTTACCACTCTTGCAGTAGTGTAATTTAGTTTACTTTAAGTTTAGTTTAATTTGTTTTAAATTTGGTTTACATTTTTAATTTGTCATAAAATGGCATCCAGTAGTAGGATTACTGGATCAGTGAAGAATGCATCTTTGGTTGAATATAAAGTTCAACAACAATTGAATGATTGGACAATTCCGTCCAGTTGAGGATTCTATCACAGGGATACAATTTATTCCGGGAACTGAAACCATTGTAGTAATTGCAAGGATTCCTTTCAAAATTATGAATACCTTAGTCCTTAAGGTATTACACTTACCAGATCGGGGTAAGACAGTATTGATCGAAACCGATCTTATGAGTGCAAATTTTGCTACTCCAAGGATGATCAATTGGGAGGAAATTCATTTCCCATCCAGTTGGACTATTCCTTAGGCTATTCCTCCAAGACTCCTGATCAATCATGATATTGATCAAGTCATCCAATCAGCAGATGGTGATGTGGAAATTAATTTCAAGGATAAAACTCCTTACCGGGTCTCTTTACCACCCTCATCATCCCGATATTGAGATGTAGGCCAATCCTCTCGCCTACAGGAATTGGATGAAAAACAATCCATAAAGGATGATTCCTCATTAAAAGGAATCCACATATCAGACACCCAGATACCTCATGGGGTCTATCGAGAACGGGAGCATGACAGGACTTCTCCAATTCCCAGTGAAATGACTGGTTTTACTCAGTGATTATGATTTTTACACATCAACAGAGTTACTCGGACCCACCACCTTTTGTGGTGGACAGAGCAGCAATCAAAGCTGAATTCCTTTACCCCAATAATTTAGGTTTCAAAAATTGGTTTTTTGACACCTATGGGGCCGCAGAACGCATGGAATTATCAAGTGACTTTTATCTTTATTTGGAAACAAATAAGGTTATCATGTCCTTTGTTGATTGGTTCATGCAAACCAGACTTAAGCAAGCGGAGAAACGACCCTTAGTTTCTTCCAATGCCCCCACTCTTTCTACCCTATCGAAAGAATGGCATCTTATGTCTGGCATCAATATTCGATCAGTTCATCCTCCTACTCATCCTATCCGACTTGAATTTCCATGTCCTTCAGGAAAATCCCCTGATTTTGTGGAAACAGTTGCTTTTGTCAATCCTGAAATCACCCAAAATCCTATGGGTCAGATTAGACGACAAAACAACTTTACCAATTTAAATCTCCAAACGATAGGCCAACTCGTGTTGAAGATTTATTGGACAAAGAAACTCCTGAGCAATATTGTCAAAATCGTTTTGACTTATCTTCTCGAAAATTACCTTTGTTGATGAATGATAAACCACTCATCAAACCCCCTGTTCCCATTAGGAACTTTAAATTGGATAATAATTCTGAAGTTGTTGAAGAATTATTATTGAGGCTTGGAAAATTAAATCTATCAGATGATCAAATTAAACAAGCCCAACAGGCTCATGAAGCCCAGGCAAATGCGGTTCGAAAAAGTCTTCATATGTTGGAAGCAGAATCGCCTGATGAAGAAGAGTCTTTACCGCAAAATAATACTGAAGATTTAACTCCTTCAGCATATTCTGATTCTGATGTTGGTCAAACCCAAAATCTTACCGATTTTGGTTTAACTAATATTAGATAGACTGAAGAAATTCTTCAAGAAATGATTCAAGACCAACCGACATTCAAAAGTTAGATTATTCAAAAAAATCTACTCAGAAATGGGGACTAGATCACAAAATTTATTATCATAGGCCTACACCTCAGGACCTATTATATGAAGAAAATGTGTATCTAGATCAAAAAGCCTATGACGGAAAAACCATCTATGAATGGAATATTGATGGCTTATCTGAATATCAGATAATGGAACATTGTCAACGGATGCACATGTATGCTACCATCTGTCGACAACATAAGAATTCCGATCAAGGAATAGTAGAAATGTTAACTACAGGGTTCTCTGGAATCCTCAAAGTTTGGTGGGATAATATCCTCACCAATGAACAACATCATGAAATTTATAATTCCAAAAAGGTTATCAAAACTGAAGCTGGTCAAGCCTACCTTGGCAATGACAATGCAGTTTATACCTTAATTTCATGTATTGTTCATCATTTTATTGGAAATCTGACTTCCCAAACCGATAAGGGAAGAGAGGTTTTGCAAAATTTACGGTGTAGAACTCTTAGACATTTCAAATGGTATAAAGATGTTTTTCTCACAAAAGTTATGCAAAGACCTGATGCCAATAATGAATATTGGAAAGAAAATACATTGATGGATTACCAACTCTTTTTGCCAGCAAGGTAAGAAAAAGGTTAGGTAATGAGGTAGGAAGTATCAACTACCATCAATATACATATGGTCTCCTTACCAGTGCTATCATCCAAGAAGGACTGACCTTATGTAATGATTTAAAACTTCAGGCTCAGCTTAAGAAAAGAAATCTTACTGGTAAGCATGAGCTTGGTGAATTCTGTGAACAATTTGCTTGTGACACAAGACCACAACCTTCCCATCAAAGGAAGGGCAAAAGGAAAATCTCTCATTCTAAGAGACCAGAACCCTACTCACACCAAAGTAGGAGATATCCCAAAAGACAGTCTAATCATAAGACTAGTCATACACCTAGGAGACCTCCTCCATGGCAATACTCTAGTCAAAGACCACCTCCTAGAAGACATCTTCCAGACAAAAAGAAAATTATCTATTAAAAATGTGGTAAATTAGGCCACTTTTCCAATCGATGCAAAACAAAAGAGAAATTGAACCAACTTCAGATAGATGAAGGATTGAGAATCCAGTTGGCTAAAAGTCTCTTAAATTCTGATTCCGGGGATGATATTGATTATGCTTCATCCAGCCAATTAGAAGATGACCCAGATTGTAGTTGTTCCCACTTACAATCTGTAGCTCAAATGCATCAGATTAATGTTCTTACTAATGATCAGAAACTTATGTTAGAGAACATTGATCAAGAGGAAGATCCTCAAACCAAAAGATATTTAATCAAAGAATATCTTGAATAAATTCACAGTACTTCAAAAATACCTCCTATTCAAGGGGTAAACCCTTATTCTTTGAAGGAAATTATTGGTCGTTATGAAGAGACTAGGTCTCTTAAACAACCAGTATCTATCTCCATATTACAAGGAGAAATCAAAGAGATCAAGCTAGAATTAAAAGAACTAAAAACCCTGTATAAAAAGCTTGAACAAAAATGTGAAAAAAAATATTTGTCTCAAAAAAAGAAATCTGATGAATCTTTTCTTAATCAAATTACCAAAGTCATCCATCAAAGATGGCAAACTATTATTAATTTGGTTATTGATCAGAACTTTGACATTCCCAAACTGACAGCTCTGATTGATAGCGGAGCAGATTTAAACTGCATCCAAGAAGGGTTAATTCCAACCCAATATTTTGAGAAAAACACTCAAACTTTAACTAATGCTAATGGAGACAATATGAAGATTAAATATAAATTAAATAATGCCTCCATCTGCACTAATAATCAGTGCATTATTACTGACTTCTTATTAGTCAAAAATATGACACAATAAGTCATTTTAGGCACTCCTATTTTGGAGAAAATTATGCCAATAAAAGGCATTGATAACCATGGGATTCATGGTCAGGTTAATAACAAACCTATTTATTTCTCATTCAAATCTCCTCCACAAATCAGTTTCATTAATGAGATTTCAGAATTGACAAATGTTAAAGAACATCATCTTAGTTTCCTGCATAAAGAAATTCAGTTTTTAACTCTTGAACAGCAGCTGGAAACGATAGATATCAAAGAGAAAATTAGTTCTCTTAAGAAGATATTTGCCCAAAAAATTTGTAGTGACATTCCTACAGCTTTTTGGGACCGACATAAATATATTGTGTCTTTACCATATATTGATGAGTTCAATGAAAGAACCATTCCCACCAAAGCTAGGCCTAGTCAAATGAAACATGCTTTGCTAGATCTTTGCAAAAAGGAAATCCAAAATCTACTGGATAAGAAATTAATTCAAAAATCCTACTCCTCATGGAGTTGTACTGCTTTTTATGTTAATAAAAATGCAGAGAAGGAATGAGGTATTTGTGGTTAATTACAAACCCCTTAATGATTGTCTGAGATGGATTCGCTATCCTATCCCCAAAAAAAAAGATTTATTAGACAGATTGTTTTCTGCGAAAATCTTTTCCAAATTTGATTTGAAATCTGGATATTGGCAAATTCAAATTAATGAAAAGGATAAATATAAGATTGCATTCACAATTACAGCCGGAAGAAGGAAATTGACAGAGGCAAAACTAGAACAGAGAATAACTTTAACTCACTACTAATTTATTCACAATATCATAAAGTACTTACAGAAAACTTCAATACTACAAAACACACGAGTAGGCAACCTTGATGACAAAGGGGAAGGTTTTTCAAGTGATGCCTTCACAAATAAAACTAACTCCTTATATTGACGGAGTGAACTAATGGGGATTTGAAAATATTTGAAATCCACCACTAATACAAAAAGTAACCTCTATGATTGAGGCAGCTGTGAGTCATCATCTCTATAATTGAGATTCTTGGATGAGTCATCTTTATCATCATCTGTATTATCATCTTTATCTCCATGATTGAGATTAGGACAAGACCTTTGATGGGCTTGGTCCCATAGCATCTTTTGTTGACGAAGAGATTTTACTCTTATCCTATGCAGGCGGCTACTGGCGGCATCCCATGGATGTGACTTTATGGAAAATGGCCGACCAAAGATACTGTATGAGCCTGGCGTGATGTGACAAATAGGCCAACTATGGCCGGAGGATAAGATTTTATTTGTAACTTTTGGATGAACTTGGCCGACGAATCAGGCAAAGATTAATCTGTCATAGTCATATCCTACAAAAATTATTTTCCTTTTGATGTTGATTTAAACATCTCTATCATTGCATTGATATATACGTCAGGATCCTCTGGGGGCTGACTATCTGGTAAAAATTCATTAGCATTCTCATCATGCTCTGTACTAGTAAAATCTTCAATATGTTCATCATCTGCAGCGGACGGTTCCGAAACTGACATGTTGTCATCTGTAGGGTGAGCTGATGTGCCTTCATTGCACTTAGTAGCCATAGATTCATTGATTCGAATAATTTTTTCATAATATCTTTTTTCTATATATTCGGAATCAAACTCTTCAATTGAGTTTTGAAATTTGCATATAAGTTGTCGGAGTCATAATGGACTTCCGGGACGTGATGCAATCCAAGATTATTTTAATTTTTCATGATAGCAGACTTAATTTTTGCAACTTTTGTATCAATGTTGGGGAAATTTTTCCACCAACGAACATGAAATGTTCTTAATAACACTGGTAGACTTTTATCATTAAAGCCAGTAGTAAATCCCATCTCCAGATCCATGGTAAGGAAAATACCATAAAGAAGATAAGACTGTCCCAATTTTTTGGGGGTTTTTCATAACCTAGAGCTTTAAGCTCTGGACTGGATTGAGTCCATTTTACAAAACAAGCCTTAATGGGCTCAGGTAAGATAGAAATAGGTGGCCCAAATTTGTTCCACCATGCAAATACCCAACTGGGTAGAGGTAATGACCTCTGAAAGACATTCTTTTCCCATTGGAAAAACCAAGAATGCCAATGGGAGGGATTTTGGTAATAAAAGGTATTATACCAGGAATCCATATAATCCCAATAATTAAATTCCTTATCATTAGGAAGGTTAGCTGCTTTAGCTAAATCAAATTTTTCCCATGTAGAGGGATGCATGAATCTTTGTATTGTACATTTACTGTATGCTCTTGGGCTATCCCATTTAGCCACATTTGTCAATGTATGATGCACTAAAATGGAATTAAGATGAAACAAAATGGATTCAAAGGAATACCATCATTTTCCTGCACGGATGGGACAGTAGGCTTCTCCAATCCATTTCTGTAACATCTCCCAGGAATCCAATGTACTCTCAAGGTCCTCTTTATTGAGGAGCAAAATAGTCTCCGTATCCGGAAGAGTAATATACTCTGGTTCTACTTCAAGTGTCTCCTTATACGACATTGGGGCTTTGTCCTTCTTGTCTGAGGAATTTCCTCTTTCTGGATTCTTTCGGCCTCGGCCTCTGGATTGTTAATTACCACGTCCTCTCATTGGGAGTGGATTGCCCCTTGCAGGGTTATACATGATTTTGACCCTGGAGAAATTCACGGGTTAGAAAATCAGGCAAGGAGTTTAATTCTCCTTTGATATGTTCTATATCAAAATCAAAGGTGCTTAATTCCGCCTGCCATCTGGCAAAGATTTGTTTGGAAGTAAGATTCTTCACATCCTTCTTAAGAATCGATTTGGCTGTTGAACAATCAACTCTTAAAAGGAATTTCTTATTTAATAAATCATCTTGGAATTTATGAATGCACTTAATTATTGCCAATATTTCTTTTTTAACAGTGGAATAATTAATCTGTTCATCATGCCAATTACCCGAGGTAAATCGAACAAGTTTTTCTTTACCAGATGGATTTCTTTGTTTTAATATACCACCATAGCCTATATGGGATGCATCAGTCTCTACTACCTTCGGATAAGAAGGGTTAGTAAGGTTCAGACAAGGAAGTTGTTTGACCTTACTTTTGATTAATTGGACTGCCTGTGTATGTTTGGTAGTCCAAGGCTCAAGATTCTTTCTGAGTCTTTTGTGCAATATAACGGAGTCTTGTGCAAGATGAGGATAATAATCCGCTATATAATTGAGACTTCCTAGAAATCTATGAAGTTGAGTTTTCTCCAGTAATTCATCAGGAAATTTGGAGGCAAACTCAATGCTTCTATCAATGGGAACTATTTTTCCCATGTGAATATTGTGACCAAGAAATCTAACAGAGGTCTGAAACAATTTCATTTTCTGTGCCGATATCACCAACCCATGTTTTCTAATAACTGATTTGAAAACATGTAAATGCTTAAAATGAGCATCAATAGATTCTGAATAAACGAGGATATCATCAATGTAAACAATGGTAAATTCAAAATAAGGAGCAAATATATCATTCATGTTATTTTGAAATTCAGATGGAGCATTTTTCAAACCGAAAGGCATAACATTCCATTCAAAGTGTCCAAAAGGAACAGTGAATGCATTCTTATATTTATCCTTTTCATTAATTTGAATTTGCCAATATCCAGATTTCAAATCAAATTTTGGAAAAGATTTTAGCAGAAAGCAATATGTCTAATAAATCTTTTTTGTTTGGGATAGGATAGTGAATCCATCTCAGACAATCATTAAGGGTTTTGTAATTAACCACTAAGCGGGGAACACCTCGTTCCTTCTCTGCATTTTTATTAACATAAAAAGCAGTACAACTCCATGGGGAGTAGGATTTTTGAATTAATTTCTTATCCAGTAGATTTTGGATTTCCTTTTTGCAAAGATCTAGAAAAGCATGTTTCATTTGACTAGGCATGGCTTTGGTGGGAATGGTTCTTTCATTGAACTCATCAATATATGGTAAAGACACAATATATTTATGTCGGTCCCAAAAAGTTGTAGGAATGTCACTACAAATTTCTTGGGCATATATCTTCTGAAGAAAACTAATTTTCTCTTTGATATCTATAATTTCCAGCTGTTGTTCAAGAGTTAAAAACTGAATTTCTTTATGCAGGAAACTAAGATGATGTTCTTTAACATTTCTCAATTCTGAAATCTCATTAATGAAACTGATTTGTGGAGGAGATTTGAATGAGAAATAAATAGGTTTGTTATTAACCTGACCATGAATCCCATGGTTATCAATGCCTTTTATTGGCACAATTTTCTCCAAAAAAGGAGTGCCTAAAATGACTTGTTGTGTCATATTTTTGACTAATACGAAGTCAGTAATAATGCACTGATTATTAGTGCAGATGGAGGTATTATTTAATTTATATTTAATCTTCATTTTGTTTCCATTAGCATTAGCTAAAGTTTGAGTTGTTTTCTCAAAATATTGGGTTGGAATTAATCCTTCCTGGATGTAGTTTAAATCTGCTCCGCTATCAATCAGAGCTGTCAGTTTGGGAATGACAAAGTTCTGATCAATAACAAAATTAATAACAGTATGCCATCTTTGATGGATGACATTGGTAATTTTATTAAGTAAAGATTCATCAGATTTCTTTTCTTGAGACATGTTTTTGTTCACATTTTTGTTCAAGCTTTTTATACAGGGTTTTTAGTTCTTTTAATTCTAGCTTGATCTCTTTGATTTCTACTTGTAATGAGGAGATAGATACTGGTTGTTTAAGAGACTTAGTCTCTTCGTAACGACCAATAATTTCCTTCAAAGAATAAGGTATTACCCCTTGCATAGGAGGTATCTTTGAAGTACTGTGAATTTGTTCAAGATATTCTTTGATTAAATATCTTTCTGTTTGAGGATCTTCCTCTTGATCAATGTTCTCTAACATAAGTTTCTGATCATTAGTAAGAACATTAATCTGATGCATTTGAGCTACAGATTGTAAGTGGGAACAACTACAATCTGGGTCATTTTCTGATTGGCTGGATGAAGCATAATCAATATCATCCCCAGAATCAGAATTTAAGAGCATTTTAGCCAACTGGATTCTCAATCCTTCATCTATCTGAAGTTGGTTCAATTTCTCTTTTGTTTTGCAACGATTGGAATAGTGGCCTAATTTACCACATTTGTAACAGACAATTTTCTTTTGGTCTGGAGGATTTCTTCTAGGAGGTGGTCTTTGATTAGACTAATGTCTTGGAGGAGGTCTCCTAGGTGTATGACTAGTCTAATGATTTGATTGTGTTTTGGGATATCTCCTACTCTGGTGTGAGTAGGGTTCTGGTCTCTTAGAATGAGAGATTTTCCCTTTGCCGTTCCTTTGATGGGAAGGTTGTGGTCCTGTGTCACAAGCAAATTGTTCACAGAATTCACCAAGCTCACGTTTACCAGTAAGATTTTGTTTCTTAAGCTGAGCCTGAAGTTTTAAATCATTACATAAGGTCAGTGCTTCTTGGATGATAGCACAGGTAAGGAGACCATATGTATATTGATTGTAGTTGATACTTCCTACCTCATTACCTAACCTTTTTCTTACCTTGCTAGCAAAAAGAGTTGGTAATCCATCAATGTATTTTGCTTTCCAATATTCATTATTGGCATCAGGTCTTTGCATAACTTTTTTGAGAAAAACATCTTTATACCATTTGAAATAGCTAAGAGTTCTACACCGTAAATTTTGCAAAACTTCTCTTCCCTTATTGGTTTGGGAAGTCAGATTTCCAATAAAATGATGAACAATACATGAAATTAAGGTATAAACTGCATCGTCATCGCCAAGGTAGGCTTGACCAGCTTCAGTTTTTATAACCTTTTTAGAATTATAAATTTCATGATGTTGTTCATTGGTAAGGATATTATCCCACCAACCTTTGAGGATTCCAGAGAACCCAGTAGTTAACATTTCTGCTATTCCTTGATCAGAATACTTATGTCGTCGACAGATGGTAGCATACATGAGCATCCATTGACAATGTTCCATTATCTGATATTCAGATAAGCCATCGATATTCCATTCATAGATGGTTTTGCCGTCATAGGCTTTTTGATCTAGATACACATTTTCTCCATACAATAGGTCTTGAGGTGTCGGCCTATGGTAATAAATTTTGTTATCTAAACCCCATTTCCGAGTAAATTTTTTTGAATAATCTAATTTTTGAATACTCGGTTGGTCTTGAATCATTTCTTGACGAATTTCTTCAGTCTGTCTATTATTAGTTAAACCAAAATCGTTAAGATTTTGGGTTTGACCAATATCAGAATCAGAATATGCTGAAGGAGTGAAATCTTCAGTATTATTTTACGATAAAGACACTTCTTCATTAGGCGATTCTGCTTCCAACTTATGAAGACTTTTTTTAACTGCATTTTCCTCGGCTTCATGAGCTTGTTGGGCTTGTTTAATTTGATCATCTTATAGATTTAATTTTCCAAGCCTCAATAATAATTCTTCAACAACTTCAGAATTATTATCCAATTTAAAGTTCCTAATGGGAACAGGGGGTTTGATGAGTGGTTTATCATTCATCAACAAAGGTAATTGTCGAGAAGATAAGTCAAAAGGATTTTGACAATATTTCTCCGGAGTTTCTTTGTCCAATAAATCTTCAACACGAGTTAGCTATTGGCCTATCGTTTGGAGATTTAAATTGGTAAAGTTGTTTTGTCGTCTAATCTGACCCATAGGATTTTGGGTGATTTCAGGATTGACAAAAGCAACTGCTTCCACAAAATCAGGGGATTTCCCTAAAGGACTTGGAAATTCAAGTCGGATAGGATCAGTAGGAGGATGAACTCATCGAATATTGGTGCCAGACATAAGATGCCATTCTTTTGTTAGGGTAGAAAGAGTGGGGGCATTGGAAGAAACTAAGGGTCGTTTCTCCGCTTGCTTAAGTCTGGTTTGCATGAACCAATCAACAAAGGACATGATAACCTTATTTGTTTCCAAATAAAGATAAAAGTCACTTGATAATTCCATGCGTTCTGCGGCCCCATAGGTGTCAAAAAAACAATTTTTGAAACCTAAATTATTGGGGTGAAAGAATTCAGCTTTGATTGCTGCTCTTGTATTTCTTCTACTTCTCCCCCTCAAGATGGGAGATAATGGCAGTGATCCCAGCTTGAACCAAATATCATAGATGTAGCAATAAGCCAAAATAACAGAGATGTATAAATAAGCCCTCAAACCAGGGATAAGTGAGATATTTTCATGATATATCAACTTAAACAGTGATGCAAAACAATCGGCATAAATTCGGATTTTCAATGTAACAGAATACCAGCATGACCTTTGATTCTTCCAATTCGAATATATCTTTCAATATAGATCATATTGACATGAAATGTTTTTATTCTAAAAGTAGACTTAAATACCTTTTATCCAAGTATAACTTAACTTCATAAAATATACTTTTCAGAAGATAAATAATCTGATATATTTAGGTCTCTGTCATCTGGCCGAACTAAATAATGTTTCTCCTATTTTTCCAGAATGACCATTGACTCTTCAAAGATCAATAACTCCTTATAAAAAGATCATACTGAGGATAGGTTGAATATTTAAGAAACTAGACTTACGTATCTTTCTTTTTATATATAATTATCCATATAAAGTCTCTTTATTGATAGCATAAAATACCTCTGAATTTGAGGTTTCTGCTACCGCTTGAACCTCTTTTTCTATCTGACCTTTGCTGCTTTAAATATAGATTTCTCTTTGTAGATAATTCAGATAAAACATTCGTTGAATAGTTAAAAGAATATAATTACAGATATTTCTTTTTATATATATTTATCCATATAAAATCTAGTTCTTGATAGAAAAAAATACCTCAGAATCGGAAGATTGCTACTGCTGCTCGAACCTTTTTTCAATCTGACCTTCGCTTATTCAAATATCGATATCTCTTTGTAGATAACTCCGATTGGAACAAATAGGTTTTCTTTGGAAAGTAGACTCAAATAAATTTCCCTCAATATATAATTTTTAATATAAAAAACTACGTATAGAGGTAAAAAAACACAACGTAAACTACGGGTGTAGGGGCTGAAAAAAATAACTATGAACCTAGACTTAGGGTTTAGGGTTTAGAGAAAAGTATCACATTACCTCAATGAGTTGACCAAGTCAACTCACAGAACCTGCTCTGATACCATGTTGAATTTTTGGAAAAGTGAAATACTTCATTGACATCAATAACTTGTTGTAATCAGAGTACATGAACCTCTATTTATAACAGAGGAAGCTAGTAGAGTCCAATTACAATAAAACTACCTTGTCCCAATTACACCCAAACTCTAAAGATAAGTCCTAACATAATTAAATAACTCAATATAGACAAAATAAAAATATAACTCATACTAAAACTCTTCTTGGTTGTGACCCTAAGATAAAGATACTTTTGTGAGTCATTGATCTTCCAACTGATGTGATAAGGGTGCCAGCTCATGGTAATCATGTTGGGTCCTACTTCTTATGCACTTGGGCCCATCTTATGGGCCTTCCTTGGTAGTGTGGGCTTGAGATTATCTTCCAACAATATGTTTAGGAGTCCATGGCTCAGGATTCAATCTGAGTCTTTTGTGTAATATTGCTGAATCTTGATCAAGATTTGGATAATAATCAGCAATATAATTGAGATTTCCTAGAAATCTCTGAAGTTGAATTTTTTCCAATAATTCATCAAGAAATTTGGAAGCAAACTCAATACTTGTATCAATGGGAACTATTTTTCCCGTGTGAATATTATGACCTAAGAATCTAACAGAGGTCTGAAACAATTTCATTTTAGGTGCAAATATCACCAACCTATGTTATTGAATAACTATTTTGAAAACATATTTTGAATTTTCTGTTGTTGATCGGTCGTAAGAACATTATCCCACCAACCTTTTAGGGCATCATAAAACCCTGCTATAAGCATTTCAGCAATACCTTGATCTGAATTTTTATGTTGCCGACAAATGGTACTATACATAAACAATGGTAAATTCCGAATAAGGAGCTCTGAAGATTATTGGGGTATGCTTCACGCCATCCCCTGATGATTAAAATAAAAAAATTATAATACTATAACTTATAAGATATTGGACGTTACCTAAGTCACGTTGAGCAAGGCCGTGTTGCCGAGGATGGCATGAAAGGCCGTTTTACTCCTAAATCGTTGACAGACGTGTATCTGCACAAGAAGATGATGAACAGTAAACCTATTATGATATTATGACAAATAGTTTACTTCGTTCATGATTACCATATAATAAATACCAGTCCAATGGGTCAAATAAGGCGACAAAATAATTTTACTAATTTAAATCTTCAAACTATTAGTCAACAACTAAATAGAATTGAAGGTTCTTTAGAAGGTTTGAATCAAAATCCTTATGATTCATCCTCTAAAAAATTACCATTACTGAGGGACAACAAACCCCTAATAAAGCCCCCAGTTCCAGTAAGGAACTTCAAAACAGATAATAATTATGAATTTATTTCTGAATTATTAACTGGAATGAAAAAAACTCAATCTCAGCAAATTAAATGCTATTGAAGAACAATCTTCCGATAAAGAAGATATGTTGGATACATCTTCTTCTATCTCATGAGAAATAGCTCCTTCAAATATGTCTGATATTGATTCTGATCCTGCAACACAATTAGGATTAACCAATGTCAGTCAAACATAAGAAATTCTTCAAACAATGATACAACAACCGAGTATTCAAAAATTGGATTACAACAGACGATCTACTCGAAAATGGGATATATCCCATAAATTCTATTACCATAGGCCTACACCTCAGAACAAATTGTATGAAGAAAATAGTTACATAGATCAAAAATCTTATTATGGCAGATCTATCTATGAATGGAATTTAGATGGAATATCTGAATACCAAGTCTTTGGAATGTGTCGAAGAATGTTGATGTATAGTACCATTTGTTGGCAACATAAAAATTCAGATCAAGGTATTGCCAAAATGCTTATATCCAATTCCAAAAAAAAAGGATTTATTAGACAGATTGTTTTCTGCTAAAATATTTTCTAAATTTGATTTGAAAGCTGGATAATGGAAAATTCAAATCATTGAAAAGGATAAATACAAAACTGTATTCACTGTCACTTTTGGTCATTTTGAATAGAATGTTATGCCTTTCGGTTTGAAGAATGCTCCATCTGAATTTCCGAATACCATGAATGATATTTTTGCTCCTTATTCTGAATTTACCATTGTTTATATTGATGATATCTTAGTTTATTCTAAATCTATTAATGATCATTTTAACCATTTAAATGTTTTCAAAAAAGTTATTCGAAAACATGGGTTAGTGATATTTTCACCTAAAATGAAATTGTTCCATACCTCTGTTAGATTCTTAGGTCATAATATTCACAAGGGAAAAATATTCCCATTGATAGAAGTATCAGAACCAAATGAATTTGTCAATATCAGAACCATTTGCTGCTGAAGACACGCTCTTGTTTAGTATTGCCTTTTGTTTTAATCTTCCTTCTCCCGCAGTATTTGGTATCAGAGCCATGGAAGGCTAAATAATGAATATCTTAGGTATGAAGTCGGATATTATAATTTTTTTATATTTTAATCATCAGAGAAGTTACCGTATGTCGTAATGTTATAAGAATTTTATTATTCATCTTCATTCTTGTATAAGATATGGGACGTCACCCAAGTCGCGTTGAGTAAGGCCGTGTTGTCGAAGATGGCGTGAAAGGCCGATTTACTCCTAAATCGTTGATAGACGTGCATCTTCACAAGAATATGATGAATATTATACTCATTATGATATTATGACAAATAGTTTACTTCGTTCATGATTACCATATAATAAGTACCAGTCCAATGGATCAAATAAGGCGACAAAATAATTTGACTAATTAAATCTTCAAACTATTAGTCAACAACTTAATAAAATTGAAGATTCTTTAGAAGGTTTGAATCAAAATCCTTATGATTCATCCTCTAAAAAATTACCATTACTTAGGGACAATAAACCCCTAATAAAGCCCCAAGTTCCAGTAAGGAACTTCAAAACAGATAATAATCATGAATTTATTTCTGAATTATTAACCAGAATGAAAAAACTCAATCTCAGCGAATTAAACGCTATTGAAGAACAATCTTCTGATAAAGAAGATTTGTTGGATACATCTTCTTCTATCTCAGGAGAACTAGCTCCTTCAAATATGTCTGATATTGATTTTGATCCAACATCATAGTTAGGATTAACCAATGTCAGTAATACAGAAGAAACTCTTCAAAAAATGCTACAACAATCGAGTATTCAAAAATTGGATTACAACAGACGATCTACTCGGAAATGGGATATATCCCATAAATTCTATTACCATAGGCCTACACCTCAAGACCTATTGTATGAAGAAAATTGTTACATAGATCAAAAATCTTATGATGGCAGATCTATCTATGAATGAAACTTAGATGGAATATCTGAATACCAAGTCTTCAAAATGTGTCGAAGAATGTTGATGTATAGTACCATTTGTCGGCAACATAAAAATTTAGATCAAGGTATTGCCGAAATGCTTATATCCAATTCCAAACAAAAAGGATTTATTAGACAGATTGGTTTCTACTAAAATGTATTTGATATTTAAAGCTGGATATTGGCAAATTCAAATCAATGAAAAGGATAATTACAAAACTGCATTCACTATCCCTTTTGGTCATTTTGAATGGAATGTTATGCCTTTTGGTGAAGAATGCACCATCTGAATTTCAAAATATCGTGAATGATATTTTTGCTCCTTATTTTGAATTTACCATTATTTATATTGATGATATCTTAGTTTATTCAGAATCTATTGATGCTCATTTTAACCATTTAAATGTTTTCAAAAAAGTTATTTGAAAACATGGGTTGGTGATATTTGCATCTAAAATGAAATTGTTTCAGACCTCTATTAGAGTCTTAGGTCATAATATTCACAAGGGGAAAATAGTTCCCATTGATAGAAGTATCAAAACCAAAAGAATCTGTCAGTATCAGGACCATCTATTGTTGAAGACATGCTCTTGTTTAGTATTGCCTTCTGTTTTAATCTTCCTTCTCCTGCTCTATTTGGTATCAGAGCCATGGAAGGCTAAATAGTGAATATCCAAGGAATGAAGTCGGATATTATAGTTTTTTTATATTTTAATCATCAAGGGAGTTACCTTATGTCTTAATGCTATAAGAATTTTATTATTCATCTTCGTTCTTGTATAAGATATGGGACATTACCCAAGTCGCGTTGAGTAAGGCCGTGTTGTCGAGGATGGCATGAAAGGCCGTTTTACTCCGAAATCGTTGACAAACGTGTATCTGCACAAGAAGATGATGAACAGTAAATTGATTATGATATTATGACAAATAGTTTACTTCGTTCATGATTACCATATAATAAGTTTATAATACTTTTACTTCATACTAGGATATTCCCCTTTTAGTTGTTCTTTTATCACTATTAGTGTTAGATTAATTTTAGTTTAATTAGTTTAATTTAGTTTCAATTTTTAATTTGTTAAAAATGGCATCCAGTAGTAGACATACTGAATCAATTAAGAATGCATCTTTGGTTGAATATAAAGTTCAACAACAATTGAATGATTGGACAATCCCATCTATCAAACCCACTTCAATCTTCAAGAAAGGGACTTTCACCCTTTCTAGTACCATGGAACAAACAATTAATCTTGAAAACCAAGATTCAACTCTTAAATTATTAGAGTTAATAGATTTGATTAAATATCTTGCAAATACTGAAAAAACATATATGCATATTGGGTGTATACAAATTGCATTTAAACCCCTAACATTATTAGGGATGAATACCTGTTTGTAGGCCATCCTTCGTGATGGAAGATGTTTGGATTGGAAACCCTCTTTGATGGGGATAGTGAAAACTAGTCTTAGTCGGGAACCAATTTATTTTAATGTCCATCCAAATCTTACCCTATCTTTAACAGATAGGAATCTATTAGAATCTCTCCAATTGAGGATTCTAACATAGGGATACAATTTTATTCCTGGAATTGAAACCATAGCAGTAATTGCTAGGATTCATTTTAAAATAATGAATACCTTAGTCCCTAAGGTACTCCACTTACCAGATCAAGGTAAAACAAAATTGATCGAAACTGATCTTATGAGTGCAAATGTTGCCACCCCTCGCATGATCAATTGGAAGGAAATTCATTTCCCAGCCAATTGGACCATTCCCCAGGTTGTTCCTCCAAGACTCTTGATAAATCAGGATATTGATGAAGTTATTCAATCCACAGATTGAGACGTGGTAATCAATTTCAAGGACAAGACTCCATATCGAGTCTCTTTACCATCTTCATCCAGGTACTCTGATGTAGGCCAAACCTCAAGCCTACAATAGGTGGAAGACAAGTTATCTTATAAGGATGATTCCTCAATAAAAGGAATCCATATATCAGACACCCAAATACCTCATGGGGTCTACATAGCACGGGATCATGAGAGAACTTTTCCCACTCCCAGTGAAATGACTGGGTTCAATATGTGATTATGATGTTTACACCTACACAGTTTCGAAATCAAGTTCCACCCCCATTCAAGGTGGATCGTGCAGCCATCAACGCTGAATTTTTTCACCCCAATAATCTAGGTTTTAAACGTTGGTTTTATGAAACCTATGGGGATGCTCAATGCATAGAATTCTCAAAGGAATTTTACCTTTACTTGGAAACAAATAAATTTATTATGTCTTTTGTAGATTGGTTTATGCGATATCGATTGAAGCAGAAGCAACCCTTAGCTTCCACTCCAACTCCAACTTTTTCAACCCTAACGAAAGATTGGCAGCTTCAATCTGGAATTACAATCAAATCAGTACATCCTTCAACATATTCCATAAAGCTTGAATTTCCAAGCACTTCGATAGGCAAACATAAGGAGTCTATCAAGGCAGTCGCTTTCGTTAACCAAGACAGAAATACCAGTCCAATGGGTCAAATAAGGCGACAAAATAATTTTACTAATTTAAATCTTCAAACTATAAGTCAAAAACTAAATAGAATTGAAGATTCTTTAGAAGGCATGAATCAAAATCCTTATGATTCATCCTCAAAAAAATTACCATTACTTAGGGACAATAAACCCCTAATATAGCCCCCCAGTTCCAGTAAGGAACTTCAAAACAAATAATAATCATGAATTTTTTTCTGAATTATTAACCAGAATGAAAAAACTCAATCTCAGCAAATCAAATGCTATTGAAGAACAATCTTCCGATAAAGAAGATTTGTTGGATACATCTTCTTCTATCTTAGGCTAAATAGCTCCTTCAAATATGTCTGATATTGATTCCGATCTTGTATCACAGTTAGGATTAACCAATGTCAATCAAACAAAAGAAATTTGTCAAACAATAACAACACCGAGTATTCAAAAATTGGATTACAATAGATGATCTACTCAGAAATGGGATATATCCCATAAATTCTATTACCATAGGCCTACACTTCAAGACCTATTGTATGAAGAAAGTAGCTACATAGATCAAAAATCTTATGATGGCAGATCTATCTATGAATGGAATTTTGACGGAACATTTGAATACCAAGTCTTCGAAATTTGTCGAAGAATGTTGATATATAGTACCATTTGTCGGCAACATAAAAAATTTAGATCAAGGTATTGCCAAAATGCTTACAACAGGGTTTTCTGGTTTCCTAAAAGGTTGGTGGGATAATGTTCTTACCACCGAACAACAATAGGAAATTTACAATTCCAAAAAGGTAATCAGCACTGAATCTGGTCAAACCTTCATAGGTGAGGATGATGCAATTTATACCTTTGATTTCCTGTATCCTACATCATTTTGTAAGCAATTTGACTTCCCAAATGGATAAGGGAAGAGAGGTATTGCAAAATCTTAGATGCAGAACTCTTAGCCATTTTAGATGGTATAAAGATGTCTTCCTTACTAAGGTTATGAAAAGACCTGATGCCAATAATAAATATTGGAAAGACAAAATTCATTGATGGATTACCAACTCTTTTTGCAACTAAAGTACGAAAGAGATTGGGTAATGAGGTAGGAATTATTAACTACCATCAATATTCATATGGCCTTCTAACTAGTGCAATTATCCAAGAAGGATTGGCCTTATGTAATGATTTGAAGCTCCAAGCTCAGCTCAAGAAGCAAAATCTTACTGGGAAAAGAGAGCTTGCAGAATTCTGTGAACAGTTTGCCTGTAACATAGAACAACCACATTCCAATCAAAGGAAAGGTTAACACAAAGTCTCCCAGTCTAGGAGACAAGAACCTTATTCTCCCCCGAATAGGAGATATCCTAAAAGATAGTCTCATAAAAAAAAACTAGTCATGAACCTAGGAGACCTCTTCTGAGACCACCTCCTAGACGGAATCCTCTAGACAAAAAGAAAATTGTCTGTTATAAATGTGGTAAATTAGGCCACTATTCCAATAGATGCAAAAAAAAGGAGAAAATTAACCAACTTGAAATCGATGAAGGATTAAGACTTCAGTTGCCAAAAATTCTCTTAAATTCTAATTCAGAGAATGAAGTTTCCAATGATTCCTCTAGTCAATCAAATAAGGACCACAGTTGCAATTGTTCTCACCTCAAATTTGTCACCCAAATGCATCATATTAATGTTCTTACTTTTGACCAACAAATATTAATTGAGAACATTGATCAAGAGGACGATCCTCTGAGAAAAAAATATTTAATAAAAGAATATCTTGAAAAATCTGAAAAGAATAGTCAAGGTGTTAAACCCTATTCTTTGAAAGAAATTGTAAGTCGTTTTGAAGAATCCACTTCTTCAAAACAACCAGTCTCTCTGAATGCATTACAGTGAGAGATCAAATATATCAAGCTAGAAGTAAAAGAATTAAAATCTTTATATAAAGAGCTTGAAAAACAAATTGAAAAACAGGAGAAAAAATCAGATGATGTTTTTCTCAATCAAATTACCAAAGTCACTCATCAAAAGTGGCATACCAAAATTAATTTGGTTATCGACCAGAACTTTGTCATTCCTCATTTGACTTCTCTGATCGGCAATGGTGCAAATCTAAACTACATCCAAGAAGGGTTAATTCCAACCCAATATTTTAATAAAACCACTCAATCTTTGGCCAATGCAAATGGCAAGAAAATGAAAATAAAATATAAGTTAAAACACTGCCTCTATCTGCACCAATGATCAGTGCATAACTACAAATTTTCTATTAGTTAAAGATATGACTCAGCAAGTCATATTAGGCACTCCATTTTTGGAGAAAATTATGCCAATCGAAGGCATCGATAACCAAGGAATCCTTGGAGAGGTTAATAAAAAACCTATTTATTTCTCTTTCAAATCTCAACCTCGAGTTAGTTTTATCAATGAGATTTCTGAACTGAGAAATGTTAAAGAACATCAAATTAGTTTCTTGCATAAAGAAATTCAATTCTTAACTTTGGAACAGCAGTTGGAAACTACAGACATTGAAGAAAAAATTAAATCTCTTCATAAATTATTTTCTCAAGAAATTTGTAGTGATATTCCTACAACATTTTGGGATAGTGATAAAAATATTGTGGCTTTACCTTATATTGATGGGTTCAATGAAAGGACCATTCCCACCAAAGCTAGGCCTAGTCAAATGAAACATACTTTTCTAGACCTATGCAAGAAAGAAATCCAAAATCTATTGGACAAAAAGTTAATTAGACAATCTTACTCCCCATGGAGTTGTACTGCTTTTTATATCAATAAAAATGCAGAAAAGGAACGAGGTGTTCCTAGATTAGTGGTTAATTATAAACCACTTAATGATTGTTTGAAATGGATCAGGTATTCAATTCCAAACAAAAAAAAAGATTTATTAAACAGATTGTTTTCTGCTAAAATCTTTTCAAAATTTGATTTGAAATCTGGATATTGGCAAATTTAAATCAATGAAAAGGATAAATACAAAACTGCATTCACTATCCCTTTTAGTCATTTTGAATGGAATGTTATGCCTTTTGGTTTGAAGATGATGATGAAGATCATGCTAGCTCACTACCGGATAGCCAGCCTATTGATGATGAACCCACGATGGTGGACTATATGGAGACTATGATTCATATCCTTGAATCAAAGTCTAAAAATAAATAAACTTTTCATTTTTTAGGATATCTGCAGCTATGTCAGAATGTTACGGTCCTGGATCTGACACATGGATTCTTTGGGTGAATCTGCAATCTGCCATGGATTACCGTACGGATAGTAAGGATTGAAGGAAGACATGGAGAACAAAAACGAAAGATCAAGCCAAAGGGAAGCTTGAAAACCCTAGAGCTCATTGAGGAGAACTCTAAGCCTCTTTACGCTAAATTTAACCTAATTCTTAATACTTCAATGCCTTCGTTTCTCATTACTCTTACCCCTTAAATAGGGTTCACCCGGTTTAGGGTTTACAATAAAATATTCTAAAAATACCCCTATAAATAAAATATTCCAAAAATACCCCTATGACCTAAAACTGAAATAAAATAAAGTAAATTAAATAAAACAACTAAAATAATAATGTTATTACATGCATAACATTTAATGTTATTGCATGCATAACATTACACCCCCCTAGAAGACGAGCTTGTCTGGAAGCTCGGAAGTAGGGTCTGTATGCCGACGTCTCTACCTGTGCTGAAGTAACATCTGCGATAGCTATGAACACCCTTTGGATGCCCAAACTTGGAGTTTTTTTTTTTGGTGGCCCAGTCCGAGTTGGCCTGGGTTGACTCGTTTCAAGAAACCCGGTTTGGCGCGCGACTTTGTTTCCTGCGTTCATCAAATTTTCCTAACTTAGGAAAATTTGAATTGAAACCCATCTTCTTCCTTCGGCGAAAATTTCGCCGACGAGTCTTCTTCGGAAATTGGAAACTTATCGTATCCTCTTGTCGATCCCGAACATAGAGGTCGTCGGTAAGTGCAGAAACCTTGTCGACAGCTGCTTCTTCCCTCACGACACCGATGAAAGCGGGCGACAGTCGTCTTCCGTCCTCACGGCCCCGAACAGGGCAAAAATTTCTCTGACGGAGTCTCCTGCTACTCCGGTGGCGAATCGCAGCCCGTTGGCCCCCCCAGAACAGAGACCCCTTGCGGATATTTCGCCTACGGCGCCGACAAGATCTCCTGCTTCTCCGGTGACGAAGAGAAGTCCGTTGAGGTGTCGCCGCTTGGAATTTTTCCAAGACAGAGTGCTCTCCGAAACACATCTTGATCGGAAGAAGCACCGGAAATATTACCTTCTCCTGTCTGGCAAGGTGTTTTGCTTTCCGTGAGCCTTGTTGGTGTGAATTCGGATTTGAGGTATCAGGCAATTTTTCCAACGCCTAGGAGGTGTTAGCAGAAAACCCCTCCGATTTTGGATTTCCCGGGTCCCTGCCATCAGATTTTGGAAATTTGGAGTCCAATTTCAGATTTATGTCCCCAGTTTTGGATTTCGCCGCCGCTGGAGAGACAGGGGGCGCTCTGATTTCTTGTGTCTCCTGCCCTTCCGAGACATGTCGAACGACTTCAGCAGCGAGTTTCTCTCTCGCTGCAAACTCATCTCCCCCTCCATTTTGGGCTGGCGTTGTGTTCCTTCCACTCATTAAAATTGTTCTGTTGTCTATCCTCCCATTCAACCTCTCTATATCGAGATTAAATTTAGAGAACCTTTCGAACATCTCATCAAATTTTTTGTCAGTATTTGCCTGATATCCGAGGATCAACTCCAGTAATTCACTTTTGCTGATTTTCGTCGGAGAACCCTGCTCTGATACCAGTTGTTACAGTCTTGGATCTGACACAAAGATTCTTTGGGTAGATCTGCAATCTGCAACAGATTACCGTACAGATAGTAAGGATTGAAGGAAGACATGGAAAATGAAAACGAAAGATCAAGCCAAAGGGAAACTTGAAAACCCTAGAGCTCGTTGAGGAGAACTCTAAGCCTCTTTACGCTAAATTTAACCTAATTCTTAATACTTCAATGTTTTCGTTTCTCATTACTCTTACCCCTTAAATAGGGTTCACCCGGTTTAGGGTTTACAATAAAATATTCTAAAAATACCCCTATAAATAAAATATTCCAAAAATACCCCTATAAATAAAATATTCCAAAAATACCCCTATGACCTAAAACTGAAATAAAATAAAGTAAATTAAATAAAACAACTAAAATAATAATGTTATTACATGCATAACATTTAATGTTATTGCGTGCATAACACAGAACCACAGCAAGATTCGTCGGTAGAGTCCATCCAAAATCAACAGAGGAAATCTTATCCTCCGGCCCATAGCTGGCCTATTTGTCACATCAATCTAGGCACCTACAATATCTTTGGTTGGCCATTTTCCATCAGGTCACATCAATGGACCACCGAAAGTAGCCGCCTTACTTGTGTCAGGATTAATGCATTGAAGAAAAGAAAGATTCTCTAGGCCCAAGCCCACCAAAGGTCTCTTTCAAACCTCAATAATGGAGGCAACTCTCAACCTAACCTCAATAATGGAGGTGTCTCATCTCAGCCTCCTCAATCATAGAGGCTTATCGTTTCCTTAGTGGTGGATTCCAACATTGTATAGAATCCCCCTTAGTTTTCTCCTTCTATGTAAGGAGATGTTTGTTTTTGTTAAGGCATCACTTGAACATCCGAGTTCTCAATTGTACTCAAGGTTGCCTTGTTGCTTGCTTAGCTTGTTTGAAGTAAATTGTAAGTACTTTCATGATAGTGTGAATATATTTTGAATATTAAAGTTAATCTCTACCCGGTCTTGTTTAGTATTGCCTTCTGTTTTAATCTTCCTTCTCCCACTGTATTTGGTATCAGAGCCAGGTTTAGACAAGGGAGTTGTCGAACCTTCCCTTTAATAAATTGGACTGCCTTAGTATGTTGAGGAGTCCATGGCTCATGACTCTTTCTGAGCCTTTTGTGTAATATTGTTGAATCTTAAGCAAGATTTGGATAATAGTTAACAATATAATTGAGACCTCCTAGAAATCTCCGAAGTTGAGTTTTTTCCAATAATTCATCTGGAAATTTGGAAGCAAACTCAATACTTCTATCAATGAGAACTATTTTCCCTTGTGAATATTATGACCTAAGAATCTAATAGAGGACTGAAACAATTTCATTTTAGGTGCAGATATCACCAACCCATGTTTTCGAATAACTGTTTTGAAAACATTTAAATGCTTAAAATAAGCATCAATAGATTCTGAATAAACTAAGATATCATCAAAATAAACAATGGTAAATTCAGAATAAGGAGCAAAACTAATATTCATGATATTCTAAAATTCAGATGGAGCATTCTTCAAACCAAAAGGCATAACATTCCATTCAAAATGACCAAAAGGGCCAGTGAATCCAGTTTGGTATTTATCCTTTTCATTGATTTGAATTTGCCAATATCCATATTTCAAATCAAATGTAGAAAAGATTTTAGCAGAAAATAATTTGTTTAATAAATCATTTTTAGAATGAAAGATGAAATATTGAAAGAAAAGAAAAATATAGAATGAAAGTCGAGATATAGAAAGAAAGAAAAAATGTAAAAAGAAAGATGAAAAATAGAAAAAACGGCAAAATATAGAAAGAAATACGATATATAGAGAAAAGGATGAAAAATAGAAAGAAAGAAAAAATATAGAAAGGGTGTCCCAATATAGAAAGAAAGACTAAATATAGAAAAAATGACACGATGTACAAATAAAGACGAAATATAGAAAGAAATATGATATATAAAAAGAAAGAAAAAGTATAGAAAGAAAGGCAAATTGTTGAAAGAAAGAAGAAATATAGAAAGAAAGGCAAAATATAGAAAGAAAGTAAAGGTATAGAAAGAAGGACAAAATATAGAAAGAAAGTAAAGGTATAGAAAGAAGGACAAAATATAGATAGAAAGATGAAATATAGAAAGAAAGACAAAATATAGAAAGAAAGATGAAATATAGTAAGAATGGTGAAACATAGATAAAATGACGAAATATAGAAAGAAAGGCAAAATATAGAAAGTAAGACGAAATATAGAAAGAAAGGCAAAATATAGAAAGTAAGAAAAAATATAGAAAAAAAGGCAAAATATAGAAAGAAGGACAAAATATAGAACGAAAGGAATGGTTTCAGTTCCAGGAATAAAATTGTATCCCTGTGTTAGAATCCTCAACTGGATAGATTCTAACAAATTCCTATCTGTTAACGATAGGGTAAGGTTTGGATGGACGTTAAAGTAAACAGGTCCCCTACTGAGACTTGTTTCAACTATACCCATTAATGAGGGTTTCCAATCCAAACAGCGACCATCCCGGAGTATGGCCTGCAGACATGTGTTCATCCCCAGTAAGGTCAAGGGTTTGAACGCAATCTGTATGCATCCAATATGCATATATTTCTTCTCAGTATCTGCTAGATACTTATTGAGATCTGTTAACTCTAACAATTTAAGAGTTGAATCTTGATTTTCAAGATTAATTGTTTGTTCCATGGTTTTAATGCCCATGTACTAGAAAGGGTGAAGGTACCTTTCTTGTAAATTGATGTAGGTTTAATGGATGGAATTGTCCAATCATTCAATTGTTGTTGAACTTTATATTCAACTAAAGATGCATTCTTAACTGATCCAGTACTCCTACTATTGGATACCATATTTGACAAATAAAATTGAAAACAATTTAACTAAATTATTCTACAACTAAGAGTGGTAAAAGATAACCAGAAGGAGGAATATCCTAGTATGAAGTAAACCTATTATAAAGTGATTATATGGTAATCATGAACGAAGAAAACTTTGGTTCCTAATTTCATAATTAATTTACTGTTCATCATCTTCTTGATCAGATACACGTCTATCAACGATTTAAGAGTATAGCGGCCCTTCAACGCCTACACCTATCCACGGCAACGGCAACACGGGCATACCTCAACGCGACTTGGGTGACGTCCCATATCATAACAAGAACGACGATGAATAGTAAAGTATTATAACATTACGAAGTAAGTTAACTCCCCTGATAATTGGTATCAGAGCCATGGAAGCTAAACCTTGAATATCCAGGTATGGAGTAAGAAAGAAAGTTAAGGTATAGAAATAAAGACAAAATATAGAAAGCAAGGCGAAATATAGAAAGAAATAAAATTTATAGAAAGCAAGACGAAATATAGAAATAAAGACAAAATATAGAAAAAATATGAAATATAGTAAGAAAAGTGAAATATAGAAAGAAATATGATATATATAAAGAAAGATTAAATATAAAAAGAAACATGAAATATAGAAAGAAAAACGAAATATAGAAATAAATGCAAAATATAGAGTGAAAGTTGAAATATAGAAAGAAAGAAAAAGTGTAAAAAGAAAGACGAAATATAGAAAAAAACGCGAAATACTTAAAGAAAGATGATATTTAGAAAGTAAGACGAGATATAGAAAGAAATGTGAAATATAGAAAGAAAGACAAAATATAAAAAAAAAAGACAAAATATGCAAATAAGGCGAAATATAGAAAGAAATACGATATATAGAAAGAAAGAAAAAGTATAGAAAGGAAGACAAAATTTAGAAAGAAAGAAGAAATATAGAAAGAAAGACAAAATATAGAAAGAAAGTCAAGGTATAGGAAGAAAGACAAAATATAGAATGAAAGATGAAATATAGAAAGAAAGAAAAAGTATAGAAAGAAAAACGTATCATAACAAGAACGAAATATAGAAAGAATGACAAAATATAGAAAGAAAGACAAAATATAGTAAGAAAGGGGAAATATAGAAAGAAAGATGATATATTGAAAGAAAGAAGAAATATAAAAAAAACACAAAATATAGAAAGAAAGACAAAATATAAATAGAAAGGCAAAATATAAAACGAAAGTCGAGATATAGAAAGAAAGTAAAAATGTAAAAAGAAAGACAAAATATAAAAATAAAGGCGAAATACAAAAAGAAAGACGATATATAGAAAGGAAGACAAGATATAGAAAGAAAGACGAGATATAGAAAGAATGACAAAATATAGAAAGAAAGACAAAATATACAAATAAAGGTGAAATATAGAAAGAAATACGATATATAGAAAGAAATAAAAAAACATAGAAAGAAAGAAAAAATATAAAAAGAAACACAAAATATTGAAGGAAAGTCAAGGCGTAGAAGGAAAGACAAAATATAGAAAGAAAGATGAAATATAGAAAAAAATGACAAAATATAGAAAGAAAGACGAAATATAGAAAGAAAAGCAAAATATAGAAAAAAATTGAGATATTGAAAAAAAATAAAGAAATAAAGACAAAATATAGAAAGAAAGGCTAAAAATAGAATGAAAGGAGAAAAATAGAAAGAAAGACAAAATATAGAAAGAAAAACAGTATATAAAGAGAAAGAAAGTCAAAATACAGGAAAAAGGTGAAATATAGAAAGAAAGATCAAATATACAAACAAAGGCGAAATATAGAAAGAAAATACGATATATAGAAAGAAATACAAAATAAAGAAAGAAAGGCAAAATATATAAAGAAAGACGAAATATACAAAGAAAGGCAAAATATAGAAAGAAAGTTAAGGTATAGAAAGAAAGACAAAATATAGAAAGAAAGGTGAAATATAGAAAGAAAGAAAATCTATAGAAAGCAAAACGAAGTATAGAAATAAAGACAAAATATAGAAAAAAGATGAAATATAGTAAGAACAGCGAAATATGAAAGAAATATGATATATATAAAGAAAGATTAAATATAAAAAGAAACATAAAATATAGAAAGAAAGACAAAATATATAAATAAATACAAAATATAGAATGAAAGTCGAAATATAGAAAGAAAGAAAAAGTGTAAAAAGAAAGATGAAATATAGAAAGAAATGCGAAATATCGAAAAAAAGATGATATTTAGAAAGTAAGACGAGATATAGAAAGAAATGCGAAATATAGAAAGAAACATTAATATAGAACGGTGAAATATTGAAAAAAAGATAAAATATGCAAATAAGGCGAAATATAGAAAGAAATATGATATATAGAAAGAAAGAAAAAGTATAGAAAGGAAAACAAAATATAGAAAGAAAGAAGAAATTTAGAAAGAAAGACAAAATATAGAAAGAAAGTCAAGGTATAGAAAGAAAGACAAATTATAGAATGAAAGATGAAATATAGAAAGAGAGAAAAAGTATAGAAAGAAAGAAAGACGAAATATAGTAAGAAAAGAGAAATATAGAAATAAATACTATATATAGAAAGAAAGACAAAATATAGAATGAAAGTCGAGATATAGAAAGAAAATAAAATATAGAAAGAAAAAAGATATATAGAAAGAAAGGTGAAATATAGAAAGAATGGCAAAATATAGAAAGAAAGGTAAAATATAGAAAGAAAGACGAGATATTCAAAGAAAGACGAAATATAAAATGAAAGATAAAATATAGAATTAAAGTATAAATACAGAAAGAAAAGCGAAATATAGAAAGAAAGACGATATAGAAATAGAAAGAAAGACAATATATAGAAAGAAAGGTGAAATATAGAATGAAAGATGAAATATAAAAAGAAAGACGAAATATAGAAAAAAAAGTCAAAATATACAAAGAAAGGCAAAATATTGGAAGCAAATACGATAGATAGAAAGAAATATGGTATTTAAAAGAAAGGCAAAATATAGAAAGAAAGACGAAATATAGAATGAAAGGCAAAATTTGGAAAGAAAGTCGAGGTATGGAAAGAAAGACAAAATATAGAAAGAAAGATGAAATATAGAAAGAAAAAAATATATAGAAAGAAGGACGAAATATAGAAATATAGAAAAAATATAGAAAGAAAGACGAAATATAAAAAGAAAGACGAAATATAGAAAGAAAGATAAAATATATAAAGAAAGTAAAATTATAGAAAGAAAGACAAAATATAAAAAGAAAGACAAAATATAGAAAGAACGACAAAATATAGAAATAAAGATGAAATATAGTAAGAAACGCAAATATATTTTGCCTTTCTTTTCTTATATTTCATCTTTCTTTCTATATTTATTTTTTTTGTCTATATTTCGTGTTTCTTTCTATATTGCGACTTTCTTTCTATATTTTCTCTTTCTTTCTATATCTCAACTTTGTTTCTATATTTTGTCTTCGTTCTATATTTGCTTTTCTTTCTATATTTTTCTTTCTTTCTATATTTCTTTGTTCTTTCTTTATATCGTCTTTCTTTCAATATTTCACCTTTCTTTCTATATTTTTTATTTCTTTCTATATTTCGTCTTTCTTTCTATATTTTGTCGTTCTTTCTATACCTCGACTTTCATTCTATATTTCGTCTTTTGTTTTATATTTTGCCTTTCTCTCTATATTTCTCCTTTCTTTCTACATATCGTCTTTCTTTCTATATATCGTCTTTCATTCGATATTTCGCCTTTCTTTTCATATTTCGTCTATCTTTCTATATTTTGTCTCTCTTTCTATATTTTGTCTTTCTTTCTATTTTTCGTCTTTCATTCTATAATTCGACTTTCTTTCTCTATTTTGCCTTTCTTTCCATAATTCAGCTTTCTTTCTATATTTTGCCTTTCTTTCTCTATTTTATTTTTCTTGCTATATATCGTCTTTCTTTCTAGATTTTGCCTTTCTTTATATATTTCGTCTTTGCTTCTACATTTTTTTTCTTTCTATATATCGTCTTTCGATCTATATTTTGTCTTTCTTTCTATATCTCATATTTCTTTCTATATATCGTCCTTCTATCTATATTTCTCCTTTCTTGCTATATTTCTCCTTTCTTGTTATAATTCGCCATTCTTACTATGTTTCTATTTATTTATATATTTGACTTTTCTTTTTATATTTTGTCTTTCTTTCTATATTTCTATACCACGTCTTTCTTTCTATATTTCAGCTTTCATTCTATATTTTGTTTTTCTTTCTATATTTCAAAAAAAAATTCTATATTTCGTCTCTCTTCTAAATTTTTTCTTGCTTTTGATATTTTGTCTTTCTTTTGATATTTTGTCTTTCTTTCTATATTTTGCCTTTCTTTCTGTATTTTATTTTTCTGTCTATATTTCGTATTTCTTTCTATACATTTTCTTTCTTTCTATATTTTAACTTTTTGTCTATATTATTTCTTTCTTTCAATATTTTGCCTTTCTTTTTATATTTGGTCTTTCATTATATACTTCGTCTTTCTTTCTATATTTCGTCATCCTATATTTCGTCTTTCTTTCTATTTTTCATCTTTCTTTCAATATTTCGCCTTTCTTTCTATATTTCACTTGTCTTTATATTTTTCATCTTTCTTTCTATATTTCATCTTTCTTTCTATATTTAACCTTTTATTTCTATATTTTGTCTTACTTTCTATATTTCGTCTTACTATCTATATTTTATCTTTTTTTCTATATTTTGCCTTTCTTTCTATATTTCATCGTTCTTTCTTTCTATATTTTAGTTTTCTTTTCATATTTTGCTTTTGTTTTTATATTTCATCTCTATTTCTACATTTTGCAATTTTTCTATATTTCGGTTTTCTTTGTATATTTCTGTTTTCTTCCTATATTTTGCCTTTCTTTCTATATTTCCCTTTTCTTTGTATATTTTGTCTTTCTTTCTATATTTCATCTTACTTTCTATATTTTTCTTTTCTTTCTATATTTAGCCTTTCTTTCTATATTTCC
The DNA here is from genome assembly GCF_029961685.1 of Aristolochia californica. Lineage (NCBI taxonomy): Eukaryota > Viridiplantae > Streptophyta > Magnoliopsida > Piperales > Aristolochiaceae > Aristolochia > Aristolochia californica. Next base: position 26,414,003 of record NW_027181992.1, read on the forward strand.
CTTTTCTTTGTATATTTTGTCTTTCTTTCTATATTTCATCTTACTTTCTATATTTTTCTTTTCTTTCTATATTTAGCCTTTCTTTCTATATTTTGCCTTTCTTTTTATATTTCGTCTTTCTTTCTATATTTTGCCTTTTTTCCATATTTCGTCTTTCTTTCTATATATCATCTTTCTTTCGTTCTTTCGTCTTTCTTTCTATATTTCGTCTGTCTTTCTATATTTTGTCTCTCTTTCTATATATCGTCTTTCTATTTAAATTTCGTCTTTCTTTCTATATTTCGCTTTTCTTTCTATATGTCGCCCTTCTTTCTATATTTCGTCTTTCTTTCTATATTTCATCTTTTCTTTCTTTATTTCACCTTTTCTTTCTATATTTTGTCCCTTTTCTATATTTTACATTTCTTTCGTTAATTCGTATTTCTGTCTATATTTTGTCTTTCTCTCTATATTTCATCTTTTATTCTATATTTTGTCTTTCTTTATATATTTCATCTTTCTTTCAATATTTTGTCCCTTTTCTATATTTCATCTTTTTCTGTATTTTGGGTTTCTTTCTTTATTTTTTCATTCTTCTATATTTCATCTTTTTCTGTATTTTGGATTTCTTTTTATATTTAGGTTTTCTTTCTATATCTCGGTTTTCTTTCTATATTTCATCTTTCTTTCAATATTTGACCTTTCTTTCTATATTTCGTCTTTCTTTCAATATTTCACCTTTCTTTCTATATTTGGTCATTCTTTCTATATTTCATCTTTCTTTCTATATTTCCCTTTTGTTTGTATATTTCGATATTCTTTCTATATTTCATCTTTTTTCCAATATCTTGGCTTTTTTTCTATATTTCATCTTTCGTTCTATAATTTTTCCTTTCTTTCTATGTTTCGTCTTTCTTTCTATATTTTTATTTCTTATTATAAGTTGACGTCCTTTCCATATTTAACCTTTTTTCTTTATTTCGCCTTTCTTTCTATATTTTGCCTTTCTTTCAATATTTCAGCTTTCTTTCTACATTTTGCCTTTCTTTCTTTTTTCGTCTTTCTTACTACATTTTGACTTTCTTTCTACATTACACGTTTCTTTCTAGATTTCATCTTTATTTCTATATTTTGTCTATTTTTCTATATGTCTTACTTTCTTTCTCTATTTTTCCTTTCTTTATATATTTATTCTTTCATTCTATATCTCTAATTTCTTTCTATATTTCATCTTTCGTTCTATATTTTACCTTTCTTTCTATATTTCTTCTTTGTTTCTATACATCATCTTTCTTTCTATATGTCGTCTTTCTTTCTATATTTCGCCTTTCTTTCTATATTTTGGCTTTCTTTCTATATTTTGTTATTCTTTCTATATTTCGTCTTTCTTTCTATATTTGGTTATTCTTTCTATACCTCGACTTTCTTTCTATATTTCTTCTTTCTATATTTGAAATGAATCCTTGCAATAACTGCAATGGTTTCACTTCCAAGAATGATTAAAAAAAAAATATAGAAAGAAAGACGAAATATAGAAAGAAAGGCAAAATATAGAAAAAAATTGAAATATTGAAAAAAAATAAAGAAATAAAGACAAAATATAGAAAGAAAGGCTAAAAATAGAATGAAAGGAGAAAAATAGAAAGAAAGACAAAATATAGAAAGAAAGACAGTATATAAATAGAAAGAAAGTCAAAATATAGGGAAAAGGTAAAATATAGAAAGAAAGATCAAATATACAAACAAAGGCGAAATATAGAAAGAAAATATGATATATAGAAAGAAATACAAAATAAAGAAAGAAAGGCAAAATATATAAAGAAAGACGAAATATACAAAGAAAGGCAAAATATAGAAAGAAAGTTAAGGTATAGAAAGAAAGACAAAATATAGAAAGAAAGGTGAAATATAGAAAGAAAGAAAATCTATAGAAAGCAAAACGAAGTATAGAAATAAAGACAAAATATAGAAAAAAGATGAAATATAGTAAGAACAGCGAAATATAGAAAGAAATATGATATATATAAAGAAAGATTAAATATAAAAAGAAACATAAAATATAGAAAGAAAGACGAAATATAGAAATAAATACAAAATATAGAATGAAAGTCGAAATATAGAAAGAAAGAAAAAGTGTAAAAAGAAAGACGAAATATAGAAAGAAATGCGAAATACCGAAAAAAAAGATGATATTTGGGAGTTCATTGTAAGTACTTTTATGATATTGTGAATAAATTAGTAGTCATATAAAGATATTCTCTGCTTGTCTTCCCTTTTACTTGCCTTCTGTCAATCTTCCTTCTTCCCGCTGTATTTGGTATCAGAGCCATGGAAGGCTAACTTTTGAATATCCAGGTATGAAGTGAACTATTTATAAATTTTTTATATGTTAATCATCAGGAAAGTTAACTTCGTTCGTAATGTTATAATGGTTTACTATTCATCGTCGTTCTTGTTATGATATGGGACGTCACCCAAGTCGCGTTGAGGTATGCCCGTGTTGCCGTTGCCGTGGATAGGCGTAGGCGTTGAAGGGCCACTATACTCTTAAATCGTTGACAGACGTGTATCTGATCAAGAAGATGATGAACAGTAAATGAATTATAATCTTAGGAATTAAAGTTTGCTTTGTTCATGATTCTTATATAATAAGTTTATAATATGTTTACTTCATACTAGGATATTCCTCCTTCTGGTTCTTTTTACCATCCTTAGCTGTAGGTTAATCTAGTTTACTCTCTAGTTTAATTTCATTGTTAATTTGTTTTAAATTTGTTTAAAATGGCATCCAGTAGTAGGAATACTGGATCAGTTAAGAATGCATCTCTGGTTGAATATAAAGTTCAACAACAATTGAATGATTGGACAATTCCGTCCATTAAACCTACATCAATCTACAAGAAAGGTACCTTTACCCTTTCTAGTACCATGGGAATTAAAACCATGGAACAAACAATTAATCTTGAAAATCAAGATTCAACTCTAAAATTATTAGAGTTAACAGATCTCAATAAGTATCTCGCCGATACTGAGAAGAAATATATGCATATTGGATGCATACAGATTGCGTTCAAACCCTTGACCTTACTAGGGATGAACACATGTCTGCAGGCCATACTTAGAGATGGTCGATGTTTGGATTGGAAACCCTCATTAATGGGTATTGTGGAAACAAGTCTCAGTCGGGGACCTGTTTATTTTAATGTCCATCCAAACCTTACCCTATCACTCACAGATAGGAATTTGTTAGAATCTGTTCAATTAAGGATTCTAACACAGGGATACAATTTTATTCCTGGAACTGAAACCATTGCTGTCATAGCAAGGATTCATTTCAAAATTATGAATACCTTAGTCCCTAAGGTATTACACTTACCAGATCAAGGTAAGACTGTTTTGATCGAAACCGATCTCATGAGTGCGAATGTAGCCACTCCAAGAATGATCAATTGGGAGGAAATTCATTTCCCAGCCAACTGGACAATTCCTCAGGCTGTTCCTCCACGCCTCCTGATAAATCAGGATATTGATCATGTCATCCAATCAACTGATGGCGATGTGGTAATCAATTTCAAAGATAAGACTCCATACCGAGTCTCTTTACCACCCACGTCATCCCGATATTCGGATGTAGGTCCATCTTCGCGCCTACAAGAATTGGATGCAAAACAATCCGTAAAGGATGATTCCTCATTAAAAGGAATCCAACTATCAGACACCCAGGTACCTCATGGGGTCTACCGAGAAAGGGAGCATGATCGCACTTCTCCCACTCCCAGTGAAATGACTGGTTTTACTCTGTAATTATGATTTTTACACCTTACCAGAGTAACCCAGACCCACCACCATTTGTGGTGGATAGAGCAGCCATTAAAGCTGAATTCTTTCACCCCAATAATCTAGGTTTCAAAAATTGGTTTTTTGACACCTATGGGGCCGCAGAACGCATGGAATTTTCAAATGACTTTTATCTTTATTTGGAAACAAATAAGGTTATTATGTCCTTTGTAGATTGGTTCATGCAAACCAGACTCAAGAAGGCGGAGAAACGACCCTTAGTTTCTTCTTCTTCAAATACTCCATCTCTTTCTACCCTAACGAAAGAATGGCATCTTATGTCTGGCATCAATATCAGATCAGTACATCCTCCCACTGATCCAATTAAACTTGAATTTGCAAGTCCTTCAGGAAAATCTCCTGAATTTGTTGAAGCAGTTGCTTTTGTCAACCCTGAAGTTACCATTAACCCAATGGGGCAAATCAGAAGACAAAACAACTTCACCAATTTAAATCTTCAAACGATCGGCCAACAGCTGACACGTATGGAAGATTTATTGGAGAAAGATGTCTCCGAGAAAGTATGTCAAAATCCTTATGACTTATCTTCTCGCAAATTACCTTTGTTGATGAATGATAAACCACTCATCAAACCCCCGGTTCCAATCAGGAACTTTAAATTAGATAACAATTCTGAGGTGGTAGAAGAATTGTTATTACGGCTTGGCAAATTAAATCTCTCGGAAGAGCAGATTAAACAAGCCTAGAAAAAGCCCGAAACGTCGGCTAATGTGGTAAGTCAACACATCCAAAAAATTTACCAATTCTACATGTTTTGGAAGTTGACCATTCACAGGATGAAGAATCGCAAGAAGGTTCTTTATCACAAAATAATTCTGAAGATTTAACTCCTTCAGCATACTCTGATTCTGATATAGGTCAAACTCCAGATCTACATGAATTGGGTTTAACCAATATCACTCAGACTGAAGAAATTCTTCAGGAAATGATTCAAGATCAACCGAGTATCCAAAAATTGGATTATCAAAAATCATCTACTCGGAAATGGGATCTAGAACTCAAAAGATACTACCATAGGCCCACACCTCAGGACCTATTGTATGAAGAAAATTTGTATCTAGATCAAAAATCCTATGATGGGAGAACCATCTATGAATGGAGTATAGATGGCTTATCTGAATATCAGATAATGGAACATTGTCAACGGATGTTAATGTATGCAACCATCTGTCGACAACATAAAAATTCCAATCAAGGAATAGCAGAAATGATAACTGCTGGATTCTCGGGAATCCTAAAAGGTTGGTGGGATAATCTCCTCACCCATGAACAACACCAGGAAATTTATAATTCCAAAAAGGTCATTAAAACTGAATCTGGTCCTGCATACCTTGGCGAGGACGATGCAGTTTATACCTTAATATCCTGTATTGTTCATCATTTTATTGGCAGACTTACTTCCCAAACAGATAAGGGAAGAGAGACATTGCAAAACTTACGGTGTAAAACACTTAGCCATTTCAGATGGTATAAAGATGTTTTCCTCTCTAGAGTGATGCAAAGAAATGATGCCAATAATGAATATTGGAAAGCCAAATATATTGATGGCTTACCTCCGCTTTTTGCCAACAAGGTCAGAAAGCGAATAGGCAATGAAGGTGGTGCAATCAACTACCACCAATATACATATGGCCTTCTTACCAGTGCTATTATCCAAGAAGGAATGGCCCTATGTAATGATTTAAAGCTTCAGGCTCAGCTTAAACAGCAGAATATTTCTGGTAAGCGTGAGCTTGGGGAATTCTGTGAACAATTTGCTTGTGACACAGGACCCCAACCTTCTCATCAAAAGAAGGGTAAAGGGAAAGTCTCTCATTCCAAGAGAGAACCCTACTCTCACCAGAGTAGGAGATATCCCAAAAGACAGTCTCATCAAAAGACTCGTCCCGAACTTAGGAGACCTCCTCCTCGAAGGACTCCTCCAGACAAAAAGAAAATTGTCTGTTATAAATGTGGTAAATTAGGCCACTATTCCAATAGATGCAAAACAAAAGAGAAATTAAACCAACTTCAGATAGATGAAGGATTGAGAATCCAGTTGGCTAAAATTCTCTTAAATTCTGATTCTGGAGACGATATTGATTATGCCTCATCCAGTCAATCAAAAGATCCAGATTGCAGTTGTTCTCTTCTCCAATCTGTGGCTCAAATGCATCAAATTAATGTTCTAACCTCCCTGCAACGCAACATGTTAGAGAACATTGATCAAGAGGAAGATCCTCAAACCAAGAGATATTTAATTAAAGAATATCTCGATCAACTTCAAAGTACTTCAAAGAGTAATCCTCCTATCCCAGGAGTAAAACCCTATTCTTTGAAAGAAATTATTGGTCGTTATGAAGCAAACACCTCTTCACAACAACCAATATCCATCTCCTCATTACAAGGAGAAATTAAAGAAATCAAGCATGAATTAAAAGAATTAAAATCTTTGTATAAAAAGCTTGAACAAAAATGTGAAAACACATGTTCATCAGAAAAGCCACCTGAAGGTTCTTTTTTGAATCAAATTACTAAAGTCATCCATCAAAGGTGGCATACTGTAATTAATTTAGTTATTGATCAGAACTTTGTTATTCCTAAACTAACAGCTCTGATTGATAGTGGAGCAGACTTAAACTGCATCCAGGAAGGGTTAATTCCAACCCAATATTTTGAGAAAACAACTCAAACTTTGGCAAATGCCAATGGAGACAAAATGAAAATTCAATATAAATTAAATAATGCCTCCATCTGCACTAATAATCAGTGCATTACTACTGACTTTTTATTAGTCAAAAATATGACTCAACAGGTCATATTAGGTACTCCGTTTCTGGAAAAAATAATGCCAATTAAAGGCATCGATAATCATGGTATACATGGACAGGTTAATAATAAACCTATTTATTTCTCATTCAAATCTCCTCCTCAAATTAGTTTCATCAATGAGATTGCTGAATTAAGAAGTGTGAAAGAACATCATCTGAGCTTCCTGCACAAAGAATTACAGTTGTTAACCCTTGAACAACAATTGGAAACTCTAGATATCAAAGAGAAAATTAGTTCTCTTCAGAAATTATTAACCCAAGAAATTTGTAGTGAAATTCCTACAGCTTTTTGGGATAGACATAAATATATTGTGTCTTTACCCTATATTGATGGGTTCAATGAAAGAACCATTCCCACCAAAGCTAGGCCTAGTCAAATGAAACATGCTTTACTAGACCTCTGCAAAAAGGAAATCCAAAATCTATTGGATAAAAAATTAATTCGCAAATCTTACTCCCCATGGAGTTGTACTGCTTTTTATGTCAATAAAAATGCAGAGAAGGAACGAGGTGTTCCCAGACTTGTGGTTAATTACAAACCACTTAATGATTGTTTGCGATGGATTCGATACCCCATCCCAAATAAAAAAGATTTATTAGACAGATTGTTTTCTGCTAAAATCTTTTCCAAATTTGATTTGAAATCTGGATATTGGCAAATTCAAATTAATGAAAAGGATAAATATAAAACTGCATTCACTGTCCCTTTTGGTCATTTTGAATGGAATGTTATGCCTTTCGGTTTGAAAAATGCTCCATCTGAATTTCAAAATATCATGAATGATATATTTGCTCCTTATTCTGAATTTACTATTGTTTATATTGATGATATACTTGTCTATTCAGAATCTCTTGATGCTCATTTTAAGCATTTACATGTTTTCAAATCAGTTATTCGAAAACATGGGTTGGTGATATCGGCACCAAAAATGAAATTGTTTCAGACCTCTGTTAGATTTTTAGGTCACAATATTCACAAGGGAAAAATAGTTCCCATTGATCGAAGCATTGAGTTTGCCTCTAAGTTCCCAGATGAACTACTAGAGAAAACTCAACTTCAGAGATTCTTAAGAAGGACGTGAAGAATCTTACTTCCAAACAAATCTTTGCCAGATGGCAGGCGGAATTAAGCGCCTTTGATTTTGATATAGAACATATCAAAGGAGAATTGAACTCCTTACCTGATTTTCTAACCCGTGAATTTCTCCAGGGTCAAAATCATGTATAACCCCGCAAGGGGCAATCCACTCCCAATGAGAGGACGTGGAAATCAACAATCAAGAGGCCGAGGCCGAAAGAATCCAGAAAGAGGAAATTCCTCAGACAAGAAGGGCAAAGCCCCAGTGTCGTATAAAGAGACACTTGAAGTAGAACCAGAGTATATTACTCTTCCGGAGACGGAAACAATTCTACTCCTCAATAAAAAGGATCTTGAGGGTACATTGGATTCCTGGGAGATGTTACAGAAATGGCTTGGAGAAGCCTACTGTCCCATCCGTGCAGGAAAACGATGGTATTCCTTTGAATCTATTTTGGTTCATCTGAATTCAATATCAGTGCATCATACACTGACAAATGTGGCTAAATGGGATAGCCCAAGAGCGTACAGTAAATGTACAATACAAAGATTCATGCATCCCTCAACATGGGGAAAATTTGATTTGGCTAAAGCAGCTAATCTTCCTAATGATAAGGAATTTAATTATTGGGATTATATGGATTCTTGGTATAATACCTTTTATTACCAAAATCCTTCCCATAGGCATTCCTGGTTTTTCCAATGGGAAAAGAATGTCTTTCAGAGGTCATTACCTCTACCCAATTGGGTATTTGCATGGTGGATCAAATTTGGGCCACCTATTTCAATATTACCTGAGCCCATTAAGGCTTGTTTTAGTAAATGGACTCAATCCAGTCCTGAGCTTAAAGCTCTGGGTTATGAAAAACCCCCAAAGCATTGGGACAGTCTTATCTTCTTTATGGTATTTTCTCTACCATGGATTTGGAGATGGGATTGTACTACAGGCTTTAATGATAAAAGCCTACCAGTATTATTACGAACATTTCATGTTCGATGGTGGAAAAATTTCCCCAATATTGATACCAAAGTTGCAGAAATTAAGTCTGCTATCATACAAAATGAAAACAATCTTGGATTGCATCGCATCCCGGAAGTCCATTATGACTCCGACAATTTATTTGCAAGTTTCAAAACTCAATTAAAGAGTTTGATTCCGAATATCTCGGAAAAAGATATTATGCAAAAATTATTAGAATCAATGAAGGATTCTATGGTCACTTCGTGCAATGAAGGCACTTCTTCTCACCACCCAGCAGATGACAACATGTCCGTGTCTGAACCTTCTGCTGCTGAAGATGATGAAGACATTGATTATAATAGCACTGAGCAAGATGATAATGCTCAAGACTCTTTACCGGATAGTCAGCCACCTGATGAGGATCCGGAAGAATATATTAATCTCATGTTGCAAGCATTCAAGGCAATATCTAAAAAGAAATAATTTTGCAGGATATGACCATGACAGATAAATCTGTTCCAGATTCGTCGGCCAAGTCCGTCCAAAAGCTACAGAGGAAATCTTATCCTCCGGCCCACAGCTGGCCTATTTGTCACATCAATCAAGGCTTCTACAGTATATTCGGTCGGCCATTTGCCATAAAGTCTCACTCATGGGATGCCGCCAGTAGCCGCCTGCATCGGATAAGAGTTAAGGCTCTTCGTAAACAAAAGATGCTTTGGGACCAAGCCCATCAAATGTCTCTTGCCAATCCCCATCATGGAGATAAAGTGGATGATAAAGATGAAGATAATCAAGACGATGACTCATCCAAGAATCTCAATTATAGAGATCATGACTCACCACCTCAATTATAGAGGTTACTTTTTGTATTAGTGGTGGATTTCAAATATGTTCAAATCCACATTAGTTCACTCCTTCTATATATAAGGAGTTCGTTTCTTTTGAAAATAGAACTTGAAAAACCTTCCCCTTTGTATTCAAGGTTGCCAACTCGTGTGCTGTAGTATTTGGGAGTTCATTGTAAGTACTTTTATGATATTGTGAATAAATTAGTAGTCATATAAAGATATTCTCTGCTTGTCTTCCCTTTTACTTGCCTTCTGTCAATCTTCCTTCTTCCCGCTGTATTTGGTATCAGAGCCATGGAAGGCTAAGCCATAGAAAGAAAGACGAAATATAGAAAGAAAGGCAAAATATAGAAAAAAATTGAGATATTGAAAAAAAAATAAAGAAATAAAGACAAAATATAGAAAGAAAGGCTAAAAATAGAATGAAAGGAGAAAAATAGAAAGAAAGACAAAATATAGAAAGAAAGACAGTATATAAATAGAAAGAAAGTCAAAATATAGGAAAAAGGTGAAATATAGAAAGAAAGATCAAATATACAAACAAAGGCGAAATATAGAAAGAAAATATGATATATAGAAAGAAATACAAAATAAAGAAAGAAAGGCAAAATATATAAAGAAAGACAAAATATACAAAGAAAGGCAAAATATAGAAAGAAAGTTAAGGTATAGAAAGAAAGACAAAATATAGAAAGAAAGGTAAAATATAGAAAGAAAGAAAATCTATAGAAAGCAAAACGAAGTATAGAAATAAAGACAAAATATAGAAAAAAGATGAAATATAGTAAGAACAGCGAAATATAGAAAGAAATATGATATATATAAAAAAAGATTAAATATAAAAAGAAACATAAAATATAGAAAGAAAGACGAAATATAGAAATAAATACAAAATATAGAATGAAAGTCGAAATATAGAAAGAAAGAAAAAGTGTAAAAAGAAAGATGAAATATAGAAAGAAATGCGAAATACCGAAAAAAAGATGATATTTAGAAAGTAAGATGAGATATAGAAAGAAATGCGAAATATAGAAAGAAACATTAATATAGAACGGTGAAATATAGAAAAAAAAGATAAAATATGCAAATAAGGTGAAATATAGAAAGAAATATGATATATAGAAAGAAAGAAAAAGTATAGAAAGGAAGACAAAATATAGAAAGAAAGAAGAAATATAGAAAGAAAAACAAAATATAGAAAGAAAGTCAAGGTATAGAAAGAAAGACAAATTATAGAATGAAAGATGAAATGTAGAAAGAAAGAAAAAGTATAGAAAGAAAGATGAAATATAGTAAGAAAAGAGAAATATAGAAATAAATACTATATATAGAAAGAAAGACAAATTATAGAAAGAAAGACAAAATATAGAATGAAAGTCGAGATATAGAAAGAAAATAAAATATAGAAAGAAAAAAGATATATAGAAAGAACGGTGAAATATAGAAAGAATGGCAAAATATAGAAAGAAAGGTAAAATATAGAAAGAAAGACGAGATATTCAAAGAAAGACGAAATATAAAATGAAAGATAAAATATAGAATTAAAGTATAAATACAGAAAGAAAAGCGAAATATAGAAAGAAAGACGATATAGAAATAGAAAGAAAGACAATATATAGAAAGAAAGGTGAAATATAGAATGAAAGACGAAATATAAAAAGAAAGACGAAATATAGAAAAAAAAGTCAAAATATACAAAGAAAGGCAAAATATTGGAAGCAAATACGATAGATAGAAAGAAATATGGTATATAGAAAGAAAGGCAAAATATAGAAAGAAAGACGAAATATAGAATGAAATGCAAAATTTGGAAAGAAAGTCGAGGTATGGAAAGAAAGACAAAATATAGAAAGAAAGATGAAATATAGAAAAAAAATATATATATAGAAAGAAGGACGAAATATAGAAATATAGACCAAATATAGAAAGAAAGATGAAATATAAAAAGAAAGACGAAATATAGAAAGAAAGACAAAATATATAAAGAAAGTAAAATTATAGAAAGAAAGACAAAATATAAAAAGAAAGACAAAATATAGAAAGAACGACAAAATATAGAAATAAAGATGAAATATAGTAAGAAACGCAAATATATTTTGCCTTTCTTTTCTTATATTTCATCTTTCTTTCTATATTTATTTATTTTTGTCTATATTTCATGTTTCTTTCTATATTGCGACTTTCTTTCTATATTTTCTCTCTCTTCTATATCTCAACTTTCTTTCTATATTTTGTCTTCGTTCTATATTTGCTTTTCTTTCTATATTTTTCTGTCTTTCTATATTTCTTTGTTCCTTCTTTATATCGTCTTTCTTTCAATATTTCACCTTTCTTTCTATATTTTTTCTTTCTTTCTATATTTCGTCTTTCTTTCTATATTTTGTCGTTCTTTCTATACCTCGACTTTCATTCTATATTTCGTCTTTTGTTTTATATTTTGCCTTTCTCTCTATATTTCTCCTTTCTTTCTACACATCGTCTTTCTTTCTATATATCGTCTTTCATTCGATATTTTGTCTTTCTTTCTATTTTTCGTCTTTCATTCTATAATTCGACTTTCTTTCTCTATTTTGCCTTTCTTTCCATAATTCATCTTTCTTTCTATATTTTGCCTTTCTTTCTCTATTTTATTTTTCTTGCTATATATCGTCTTTCTTTCCAGATTTTTCCTTTCTTTATATATTTCGTCGTTGCTTCTATATTTTTTTATTTCTATATTTCGTCCTTTCTTTCTATATATCATCTTTCGATCTATATTTTGTCTTTCTTTCTATATCTCATATTTCTTTCTATATATCGTCCTTCTATCTATATTTCTCCTTTCTTGCTATATTTCGCCATTCATACTATGTTTCTATTTATTTCTATATTTGACTTTTCTTTTTATATTTTGTCTTTCTTTCTATATTTCTATATCACGTCTTTCTTTCTATATTTCAGCTTTCATTCTATATTTTGTTTTTCTTTCTATATTTCAAAAAAAAATTCTATATTTCGTCTCTCTTCTAAATTTTTTCTTTCTTTTGATATTTTGTCTTTCTTTTGATATTTTGTCTTTCTTTCTATATTTTGCCTTTCTTTCTGTATTTTGTTTTTCTTTCTATATTTCGTATTTCTTTCTATACATTTTCTTTCTTTCTATATTTTAACTTTTTGTCTATATTATTTCTTTCTTTCAATATTTTGCCTTTCTTTTTTTATTTGGTCTTTCATTATATACTTCGTCTTTCTTTCTATATTTCATCATCCTATATTTCGTCTTTCTTTCTATTTTTCATCTTTCTTTCAATATTTCGCCTTTCTTTCTATATTTCACTTGTCTTTATATTTTTCATCTTTCTTTCTATATTTCATCTTTCTTTCTATATTTCATCTTTCTTTCTATATTTAACCTTTTCTTTCTATATTTTGTCTTACTTTCTATATTTCGTCTTACTTTCTATATTTTATCTTTTTTTTCTATATTTTGCCTTTCTTTCTATATTTGGGTTTTCGCTCTATATTTCATCTTTCTTTCTATATTTGATATTTCATTGTATATTTTGTATTTCTTTCTATATTTCAGTTTTCTTTTCATATTTTACTTTTCTTTTTATATTTCATCTCTATTTCTACATTTTGCAATTTTTCTATATTTCAGTTTTCTTTGTATATTTCTGTTTTCTTTCTATACTTTGCCTTTCTTTCTATATTTCCCTTTTCTTTGTATATTTTGTCTTTCTTTCTATATTTCATCTTACTTTCTATATTTTTCTTTTCTTTCTATATTTAGCCTTTCTTTCTATATTTTGCCTTTCTTTTATATTTCGTCTTTCTTTCAATATTTTGTCTTTTTTCCATATTTCGTCTTTCTTTCTATATTCCGTCTGTGTTTCTATATTTTGTCTTTCTTTCTATATATCGTCTTTCTATTTATATTTCGTCTTTCTTTCTATATTTCGCTTTTCTTTCTATATGTCGCCCTTCTTTGTATATTTCGTCTTTCTTTCTATATTTCATCTTTTCTTTCTTTATTTCACCTTTTCTTTCTATATTTTGTATTTCTTTCTATGTTTTACATTTCTTTCGTTAATTCGTCTTTCTGTCTATATTTCATCTTTTATTCTATATTTTGTCTTTCTTTATATATTTCATCTTTCTTTCAATATTTTGTCCTTTTTCTATATTTCATCTTTTTCTGTATTTTGGGTTTCTTTCTTTATTTTGTCATTCTTTTATATTTCATCTTTTTCTGTATTTTGGGTTTCTTTTTATATTTAGGTTTTCTTTCTATATATCGGTTTTCTTTCTATATTTCATCTTTCTTTCAATATTTGACCTTTCTTTCTATATTTCGTCTTTCTTTCAATATTTCACCTTTCTTTCTATATTTGGTCATTCTTTCTATATTTCGTCTTTCTTTCTATATTTCCCTTTTGTTTGTATATTTCGACATTCTTTCTATATTTCATCTTTTTTCCAATATCTTGGCTTTTTTTCTATATTTCATCTTTCGTTCTATAATTTTTCCTTTCTTTCTATGTTTCGTCTTTCTTTCTATATTTTTATTTATTATTATAAGTCGACGTCCTTTCCATATTTAACCTTTTTTCTTTATTTCGCCTTTCTTTCTATATTTTGCATTTCTTTCAATATTTCAGCTTTCTTTCTACATTTTGCCTTTCTTTCTTTTTTCATCTTTCTTACTACATTTCGACTTTCTTTCTACATTTCACGTTTCTTTCTATATTTCATCTTTATTTCTATATTTTGTCTATTTTTCTATATGTCTTACTTTCTTTCTCTGTTTTTCCTTTCTTTATATATTTATTCTTTCATTCTATATCTCTAATTTCTTTCTATATTTCATCTTTCGTTCTATATTTTACCTTTCTTTCTATATTTCTTCTTTATTTCTATACATCGTCTTTCTTTCTATATGTCGTCTTTCTTTCTATATTTCGCCTTTCTTTCTATATTTTGGCTTTCTTTCTATATTTTGTCATTCTTTCTATATTTCGTCTTTCTTTCTATATTTGGTCATTCTTTCTATACCTCGACTTTCTTTCTATATTTTTTCTTTCTTTCTAAATTTAGAAATATATAAAGAAAGGCAAAATATAAAGAGTAAGACAAGTAAAGAAAGAAAGGAAAAATATTGAAAGTAAAATGAAATATAGAAAGAAAGATGAAATATAGAAAGTAAAATAAAATATAGAAAGAAAAATAAAATATGGTAAGAAAGTTGAAATATAGAAAGTCAAATGAAATATAGAAAGAAAGTTGAAATATAGATGAAATATAGAAAATAAAATGAAATATGGAAAGAAAGCTGAAATATAGAAAGTAAAATGAAATATAGAAAGTAAGATGCAATACAGAAAGTAAAATGAAATATAGAAAGAAAGATGAAATATTGGAAGTAAAATAAATACAGAAAGAAAGATGAAATATAGAAAGTATAATGTAATATTTAAAGAAAAATAAAATATAGAATGAAAGATGAAATATAGAAAGTAAAATAAAATATAGAAAGAAAGAAAATATAGAAAGAAAGATGAAATATAGAAAGTTGTAAAAGTTAGGACCCCATGACAATGACTCTAGGTTAACGTGGAAGAAGGAGAGAAGAGAGAGAAGAGGGAGAAAGGAGAAGGACGTTTGAGAGGAGAGTTTGGATTAAGGGAAGTAGAGAATGCGTCAAGAGAGAAGAGAGGGAGGCTGGACGTTTTTCCAAAAAGTGGAGAAGGATTGAATGCCTTACCTCTTAGCTTATGCTCTTATTTATAGTGTTACAAAGCCCTTAGGCAATTCAATAGATTAAAAGACATATTAAGACAATGTATTTACATCTCCATGCCATCCTTATGGAACATACCCTAAATAGCCACTTTGCCACTCCTTTGACGTGTGGGCTTCTAGCCTTGAGCTTGTGGGCTTGAGACCATCTTCCTACACTCCCCCTCAAGCTGGTGGAGAAAATACATCATAAATACCCAGCTTGCCACTTATAGAAGATAGAATTTTGGACGTTACTGGTTTGGTGAGGATATCAACTAATTGCTCTTGAGATGAAACATATTTAAGAGAAATTATTCATGCTTGAAACTTTTCCCTTATAAAGTGACAATCCACTTCAATATGTTTAGTTCTTTCATGGAAAACTGGATTTGACGTAATGTGAATAGCTGCTTGATTATCACAATGTAGGCCCATAGATCCTCCTTTATAAAATCCCAATTCAGTAAGAAGAGTCTTTATCCATAAAAGTTCACTTACAGTGTGGGCAATAGCTAGGTATTCTGCTTCAGCACTAGATCTTGCAACCACGTTTTGCTTTTTGCTTTTGCAAGTGACCAAGTTTCCCCCAACAAGGGTACTATACCCAAATGTAGATTTTCTATCATCAGGTGATCCAACCCAATCTGCATATGAGAAGCCTTCTATATTGAAGTGACCATGTTGTTTATATAGCAATCATCTTCCTGGAGCACCTTTTAAGTATCGTAGTATTCTCTCCAACGCTTGTCAGTGAGTAATTTGTGGTTTATGCATGAATTGGCTTACCAAACTCACAACATATGATATATCTGGCTGGTTACCGTGAGATAGATCAATTTTCCCACAAGTCTTTGGTATTTTCCAATGTCAACATCTTCTCCAGTTGTGGCACACAATTTTTCATTCGCATCCATAAGTGAATCAACTGGTCTACAACCCTTCATTCTTGTTTCTTCAAGAAGATCCAAGACGTATTTTATTTGAGACAATACTATTCCATGATTTGGCTGAAGGACTTCTATACCCAGAAAATATTTGAGCTTACCCAAATCTTTAGTCTTGAACTCTTTACATATCATATTCTTCACTTCTTGCATACTATGAGCATCATTTCCAGTCAAGATAATATCATCAACATACATGGCCAATAATATTTTTCCTTTGATAGTATCTTTAACATATACTGAGTGATCAACCGAGCTCCTATGAAAGCTAAATCATAGAAGAGTTTGATTGAATTTATCAAACCAAGCTCGAGGGGACTGTTTAAGCCCATATAAAGATTTCTTTAATTGGCATACGGACTCCCCCTCAACCACATATCCTGATGGTTGGACCATATAAATTTCTTCGCGTATATCACCATATAAAAATACATTTTTTACATCGAGATGATATACAAGCCAAGATGAGTTAGAAGCAATAGAAAGGAAGATACGTACCGAGTTCAGTTTTGCAACTGGAGAGAAAGTCTCTTCATATCTATCCCATAGCATTGAGTATAACTTTTTGTAATCAGGTGTGCTTTTAGGCGAGCAACCAACCCATCTGGGTTGTGTTTCACTGAAAAAACCCATCTGCAACCAATCGGTCTTTTTCCCTTTTGGTAGCGATGCCAATGTTCATGTTTGATTTTCATATAATGCATGCATTTCTTCATCCATAGCCACCTTCCATCATGGATGCTTTAGGGCCACCTGATAGAATTGTGGTATGGAAACAGATGAAAGAGAAGCAAGAAACTGAACACACTGAGAATATAAGCGATGAGAAGACATAAAATTGGCAATTGGATGAGACGTAGTGAAAGAACGGGTTGCCTTTTGTGATGTAATAGGCCGAGTATCAAATTCAGGCCCAAACATAGGAGGAGGAGAAAGACTTACCTCAGGTGGATCAGACAACTCCACAGATGAGGGGATGGCCGGTGCTTCAGAAGGTTGAGTAATATCTTTATGAAATGGCACAAGCGGACATGGAGTGGTAGGAGGAGATGTAAACCCTGGAGGAGCCTCATGTGAGGAGTAGAAGGAAGTGTCCTCAAAGAAAGTCACATCCCGAGATAGCATCAACCTTCGAAGTGTAGGATTATAACAAATATATCCTTTACGAGTTCGAGAATACCCCAAAAAAATACACCTCAGAGACCGAGGATCAAGTTTACTTTTATGTGGTGAAGTATCATGAACAAAACATGCGCAACCAAATACTTTAAGAGGAAGAGAAAATGTATTTTCACCATGAAACAAAATAGAATACGGAGTTTGATTTCTAAGTACTGATGAAGGTAACCTATTGATGAGAAAGCATGTTGTAAGAATAGCATGAGGCCAATAAAAAAAGGTACCTTCATGGAGTAGAGGAGGCCCCGAGCAATCTCAAGGAGGTGATGATTCTTTCTTTCAGCAACACCATTTTGTTGAGGGGTATAGGCACATGATGTTTGATGAAGAAGCCCATTACCCTCACAAAACGATTTAAACTCATTAGACAAATACTCCTTAGCATTATCGGATCTAAGAATGTGAATTTTTTTTCCAAATTGCGTTAGAACCATTGCATGGAAGTTTTTAAAAATAGAAAGAATTTTTGATTGTTCTTTAAACAAAACAACTAAAGTCGCTCGCGTAAAATCATCCACAAAAGTAACAAAAATATTGAACCTGAGAAATGTTAGAGACCTTTAAAGGGCCCATACATCAGAATGTATTAATTCAAATGGAGCAGTACTAGTAGTTGTAAGACGAGGAGAATATGTACTCCTAACATGGTTACTTAATTGACATGCCTCACAATTAAAATGAGACAAAGATTTAAGAGATGGAACTAAAGAACGAAGTGAAGAGGTAGATGGATGACCAAGCCAGTTGTGCCACATTTGAATGTAGTGGATAAAATAGCAGCTACTGATAGAAGAGTAAAATAATATAAACCCCCTTTTTCATGGCCACCACCAATCACATGTTTCATAGTTAGATCCTGAAATATACACGAAGATGGTGAGAAGGTGACAGAACAATTCAATTGTTTGGTTAATTGACTAATGGAGAGCAAATTTAACGAAAATTGAGGAACAAATAACACATCTTGGAGAGGAATAAACGCAGTAAGAGAGGAGGAACCCTTGCCAAGCACTTTGGTTTGGGAACCATTAGCAATAGTGACCAATTTATGAGGAAGATATGGAGACAACGAATGAAACATGTGTTTGTAACCTGACAAGTGTTAGGAAGCCCCAAAGTCAATGATCCAAGAGGAAGGGGTTGAAGCGGAAGAAAGCATACCTGAGGCAATGGTAGTAGCAGTAGTAGGGCCTGGTGGAGTAGAGGACTGATCCAATAAGGATTTCATCTTCTGAATTATAGCATAGTCTTCCAAAGAGATAGTCACATTCTCGGAATGAGAATCAGTCATGTCCTCTTTTTTCTCAACATTAACTGAGGTAGGATTGGCTATCACCCAATCAGGCTTACCATGGAGTTTCCAGCATGAATCCACAAGGTGGTTCTGACCACCAAAGTAAGTGCACAATCAAGGCTCAGTGCGGGAATGGGTTGGACCCATTCGACCACCTCTATTGTGGCCTCCTCTTGTATTTCTGCCACGTCCTCGAAATGGGGATGATGTACCCTGATTACCAGAGAACATAGCTGATGGAGCATCAATCAGTGAAGGAGGAGATGGATCAGGAATCTGTAACAACGTAGCACTGATGTAATCAAAAGAGAGAAGGGCAGAGGAACTAAGAAGCTGAGTCTTAGCCACCTCTAGATACGGCTTAATATTGGTAAGGCAAATAGCCACTGCCAAGGCCTCGTGGTTTTTTTCTTGGACAGCAATGTCGGTAGAGGATGGTTGAGCAATTTTCCATTCTTGGAGAAGGCCACGAAAATCGGGCCAGAAACTCATGAATATTATCTACTTTTTTGGTAGCCAACATACTTTGGAAAATATCATATACTCTTCGCAAAGAGGTGGTACTAGAATAGAGCTTAGCACATGTGTCCCAAATATCCTTCGAAGTTTCCAAGTGGACCACATTGTTAGAAACATGCTCTTTCATGCTATTAATAAGCCAACTGATAACCATGTTATCATTTTTTACCCATTTATGGTAGACTTCATCTTCTTCATCAATCGGAGGAGGGATTTTGATAACATGACTGAGAAGGTCACGAGTAATGAGAACCCTCCGTACCAATTGTGACCAGCTAAGGTAATTGGAAATACCTCTTAGTGAAATTGTACTAATTCAGAGTATGTCGCTCTTATTACTCATATGTTCACTCTCCATGTTGACGCAAGTCAACTAGTCAGGTCAATTGTCAAAGGGGCTCAAATAAAAATTACAAAACGGAATTTGAAGCACCTGTAGACCAATTTAGCCACCAAAACTAGGTAGAGAATATTTTCACGAGAATAAGCATCAAATCATGGAAAAATTGGTGCTTTTGTCAAGTGATAACAAGAACCAGCCACCACTCAACTTCTCTTATATTTATCAAAAAAATATAGAGAAGAGAATAGATGCAACTCTTGTCCTTAATCCAAACTCAACCACAAAACCGAGAGCAACTTTAGACAAGGCCTTTCTTGGCAAACCGAGAGCAATTTCGTGCCAAAATAAACTCCAACTCATGGGAATACTTCAACAAAACAAAAGATTCAATTGCTGAAGTTCAAACACAAAAAAATAATAGGGACAAGTGAGTGCTGGAATTTCATCAAACATATAACGGGCATCCAACAACATGACACACTCCCATGAGTAACATTAGATTATAGAATGGACAGCAACATATGCTGGAATCCCATATCAACAATGTGTTATTCCTGTTACATAAAGGTAACTGAATCCAAATAACAAACCGAAAAAAGCAACCGTTGATCAATCATGTAATTGTGGTACAAGATGACCAACACTCCAATATCCTTTTAGTCCTACAAGATAGATCTTCACAATGTTTATGAAGATTATCTTGCCTTGACATGAATCAACAATTCAAGAAGAGAGAAAAAAAATTGAAATCGTAAAGAAAGAATATGCAAAAAAAAAAAACAAAATTTTACCTATCTCTGCATGGCAGAACTCCTTCTAACACAACTTCTTGAATGGATGACATAACTACTTGAATAGGGATCCTAACCTCCATGCTCTGATACCATGTAGAAGTTAGGACCCCATGAGAATGACTCTAGGTTAACGTGGAAGAAGAAGGAGAGAAGAGAGAGAAGAGGGAGAAAGGAGAAGGACATTTGAGAGGAGAGTTTGGATAAAGGGTAGGAGAGAATGCGTCAAGAGAGAAAAGAGGGAGGCTGGACGATTTTTCAAAAAGTAGAGAAGGATTGAATGCCTTACCTCTTAGCTAATGCTCTTATTTATAGAGTTACAAAGCCCTTAGGGTCACAACTCAATAGATTGAAAAACATATTAAGACAATGTATTTACATCTCCATGCCATCCTTATGGAACATACCATAAATAACCACTTTGCCACTCCTTTGATGTGTGGGCGTCTAGCCTTGAGCTTGTGGGCTTGAGCCCATCTTCCCACAAAAGTAAAATAAAAAATAAAAAGAAAGATGAAATATAGAAAGTAAAATGAAATATAGAAAGAAAGATGAATTATAGTAAGTAAAACGAAATACAGAAAGAACGATTAAATATAGAAAGTTAAAAGAAATACAGAAAGAAAGATGAAATATAGAAAGTAAAATGAAATATATAATGAAAGATGAAATATATAATGTAACATGAAATATAGAAAGAAAGATGAAATAAAGTAAGTAAAATGAATAATAAAAAGAAAGATGAAATATAGAAAGAAAAATCAAATATAGAAAGTAAAATGAAATATAGAAAGAACGAGTAAACATAGAAAGTAAAAAGAAATACAGAAAAAAAGATGAAATATAGAAAGTAAAATGAAATATAGAATCAAACATGAAATATATAAAGTAACATGAAATATAGAAAGAAAAATGAAATATAGAAAGTAAAATCAAATATAGAAAGAAAGATGAAATATAAAATGAAAATCGAAATATAGAAAGAAAGCATAAATGTAGAATGAGAGGCGAAATACAGAAAGAAAGGGAAATTATAGAGAGTAAGACAAATATAGAAAGAAACGAAAAATATAGAAAGTAAAATGAAATATAGAAACTAAGATAAAATATAGAAAGAAAGATGAAATATAGAAAGTAAAATAAAATATAGAAGAAAAGATGAAATATAGAAAGTAAAATAAAATATAGAAGGAAAGATGAAATAAATCAAGTAAAATCAAATATACAAAGAAAGATGAAATATAGAAAGTATGATGAAATATAGAAAGTAAAATGAAATATAGATAGAAAAATGAAATACAGAAAGTAAATTGAAGTATATAAAGAAAGATTAAATATAGAAAATAAAATGAAATACAGAAAAAAAGATGAAATACAGAAAGTAAAATAAAATAGAGAAAGAATGATGAAAAATAGAAAGAAATTCGAAATATAGAAATAAAGGCGAAATATATAAAGAAATGAGAAATATAGAAAAAAGGCAAAATATAAAGAGTAAGACAAATATAGAAAGAAAGGAAAAATATTGAAAGTAAAATGAAATATAGAAAGAAAATAAAATATAGAAAGAAAGTTGAAATATAGAAAGTAAAATGAAATATAGAAAGAAAGATGAAATATATAAATAAATAAAATATAGAAAAATATGAAATATAGAAAGAAAGATGAAATATAGAAAGTAAAATAAAATATAGAAAAAAAGATGAAATATAGAAAGTAAAATAAAATATAGAAAGAAAGATGAAATATAGAAAGTAAAATAAAATACTGAAAGAAAGATGAAATATAGAAAGTAAAATGAAATATATAAAGAAAGATGAAATATAGAAAGTAACATGTAATACACAAAGAAAGATGAAATATAGAAAGAAGAATGAAATATAGAAAGAAAGATGAAATATAGAAAGTAAAATGAAATATAGAAAGTAAGATGATATATAGAAAGTAAAATGAAATATAGAAAGAAAGATGAAATATAGAAAGTAAAATAAATATATAAAGAAAGATGAAATATAGAAAGAAAGATGAAATATAGAAAGTAAAATAAAATATAGAAAGAAAGACAAAACATAGAATGAAAGATGAAAAATAGAAAGAAAGACGAAATATAGAAAGTAAAATAAAAAATAAAAAGAAAGATGAAATAAAGAAAGTAAAATGAAATATAGAAAGAAAGATGAAATATAGAAAGTAAAACGAAGTATAGAAAGAACGATTAAATATAGAAAGTAAAAGCAAATACAGAAAGAAAGATGAAATATACAAAGTAAAATGAAATATATAATGAAAGATGAAATATATAATGTAACATGAAATAAAGGAAGAAAGATGAAATAAAGAAAGTAAAATGAATTCTAGAAAGAAAGATGAATTATGGAAAGAAAGATAAAATATAGAAAGCAAAATGAAATATAGAAAGAAAGATGAAATATAGAAAGTAAAATGAAAAATGAAAAGAAAGATGAAAAATAGAAAGTAACTTCAAATATAGAAATAAAGATGAAATATAGAAACTAAAATAAAATATAGAAAGAAAGATGAAATATAGAAAGTAAAATAAATATATAAAGAAAAATGAAATGTAGAAAGAAAGACAAAATATAGAAAGAAAGATGAAATATAGAAGTAAAATGAAAAATAAAAAGAAAGATGAAATATAGAAATTAAAATGAAATATAGAAAGAAAGATGAAATATAGAAAGTAAAATGAAATATCGAAAGAACAATTAAATATAGAAAGTTAAAAAAATACAGAAATAAATATGTAATATATAAAGTAAAATGAAATATATCATGAAAGATGAAATATATAAAGTAAAATGAAATATATCATGAAAGATGAAATATATAATGTAACATGAAATATAGAAAGAAAGATGAAATAAAGAAAGTAAAATGAATTATAGAAAGAAAGATGAAATATAGAAAGAGAGATAAAATATAGAAAGCAAAATGAAATATAGATAGAAAGATGAAATATAGGAAGTAAAATGTAATGTGGAAAGAAAGCATAAATATAGAAAGTAAAATGAAATATAGAACGAAACATGAAATATATAAAGTAACATGAAATATATAAAGAAAGATGAAATAAAAATAAATAATAAAAGATGAAATATAGAAAGACAGATAAAATATAGAAAGTAAAATGAAATATACAAAGAAAGATTAAAGATAGAAAGTAAAATGAAATATGGAAAGAAAGTTGAAATATAGAAAGCAAAATGAAATATAGAAAGAAAGATGAAATATAGAAAGTAAAATGAAATATGGAAAGAAAGATGAAATATAGAAAGTAAAATGAAATATAGAAAGAAAGATGAAATATAGAAAGTAAATTGAAAAATAGAAAGAAAGATGAAATATATAAATTAAATGAAATATAGAAAGAAAAATGAAATATAGAAAGAAAGATGAAAAATAGAAAGTAAAATGAAATATAGAAAGAAAGATGAAATATAGAAAGAAAGATGAAATATAGAAAGTAAAATGAATTGTGGAATGAAAGTTGAAATATAGAAAGTAAAATAAAATATTGAAAGTAAACTGAAATATGGAAAGAATGATGAAATATTGAAAGTAAAATGAAATATAGAAAAAAAGATGAAATATATAATGCAAAATGAAATTTAGAATGAAAGATGAAATATAGAAAGAAAAATGAAATAAAGAAAGAAAGGAGAAATATAGAAAGAGAGGAGAAATATAGAAAGAAAGAAAAAATTTATAGACTAAAACGAAATATAGAAAGAAAGAAAAAATATATAGAGTAAAACGAAATATAGAAAGATCGTTGAAATAAAAAAGTAAAATGAATTATACAAAGAACGATGAAATATAGAAAGAAAGATGAAATATAGAAAGCAAAATGAAATACAGAAACAAAGATAAAAAAATAGAAAGTAAAATGAAAAATAGAAAGAAAAATGAAATATAGAAAGTAACATCAAATATAGAAAGAAATATGAAACATAGAAAGTAAAATGAAATATAGAAAGAAAGATGAAATATAGGAAGAAAGTTAGAATGTAGAAAGTAAAATGAAATATAGAAAGAAAGATAAAATATAGAAAGTAAAATGAAATATAGAAAGTAAGACGTTATATAGAAAGTAAAATGAAATATAGAAAGAAAGATGAAATATAGAAAGTAAAATGAAATATAGAAAGAAAGATGAAATATAGAAAGTAAAATGAAATATTGAAAGAAAAATGAACTAAAGAAAGGAAAATGAAATATAGAAAGCTGAAATATAGAAAGAAAAATGAAATATAGAAAGTAAATGAAGTATAAAAATAAAGTTGAAATATAGAAAGTAAAATGAAATATAGAAATTATGACAATAAATAGAAAGTAAAATGAAATATAGAAAGAAAGATGAAATATAAAAATGAACCTTGATTGGTTCTGGTAAGATTGATATGGGTGGCCCAAATTTGTTCCTCCATGCAAATACCCAACTGGGTAGAGATAATGACCTCTGATAGACATTTTTTTCCCATTGGAAAAACCAGGAATGTCGATGGGAGGGATTTTGGTAATAAAAGGGGTTATAGCAAGAATCCATATAATCCCAATAATTAAATTCCTTATCATAGGAAGATTAGATGCTTTAGCTAAATCTAATTTTCCCCATCTTGAGGGACGCATGAATCTTTGAATCGTACATTTACTGTATTCTCATGGGCTATCCCATTTAGCCACATTAGACAGTGTATGATGCACTGCTATGGAATTTAAATGAACCAAAATAGATTCAAATGAATACCATCGTTTTCCTACACAGATGGGACAGTAGGCTTCTCCTAGCCATTTCTATAACATCTCCCATGAATCCAAGGTACCATCCAAGTCCTCTTTATTGAGGATCAAAATAGTGTCCGTTTCCGGAAGAGTAATATACTCTGGTTCTGCTTCAAGTGTCTCTTTATATAACACTGGGGCTTTGCCCTTCTTGTTTGAGGAATTTCCTCTTTCTTGATTTTTGCGGCCTCGGTCTCTAGATTGATTGCCACATCCTCTAATTGGAGGAGGATTCCCCTTTCGGGGTTATACTTGATTTTGACCCTGGAGAAATTCATGGGTTAGAAAATTAGGTAAGGAGTTTAATTCTCCTTTGATATGTTCAATATCAAAATCAAAGGTGCTTAATTCCGCCTGCCATCTGGCAAAGATTTGTTTGGAAGTAAGATTCTTCACATCCTTCTTAAGAATTGATTTGGCCGCAGAACAATCAACTCTTAAAAGGAATTTCTGATTTAATAAATCATCTTGAAATTTATGAATGCACTTAATTATTGCCAAAATTTCTTATTTAACTGTGGAATAATTAATCTATGCAACATGCCAGTTACCAAAGGTAAATCGAACAAGTTCTTCTTTACCAGCTGGATTAGTTTGTTTTAGGATGCCACCATAGCCTATATGGGAGGCATCTGTCTCTACTACCTTTGGATAAGAAGGGTTAGTCAGGTTAAGACAAGGGAGTTGTTTAACCTTACTTTTGATTAATTGGACTGCCTGGGTAATAGTCAGCAATATAATTTATGAGTCCAAGGCTCAGGATTCTTTCTGGGTCTTTTATGCAATATTGCGGAATCTTGTGGAAGATGTGGATAATAGTCAGCAATATAAATGAGACTTCCTACAAATCTCTGAAGTTGAGTTTTCTCCAGTAATTCACCAGGGAACTTAGAGGCAAACTCAATGCTTCGATCAATGGGAACTATTTTTCCCTTATGAATATTGTGACCTAAGAATCGGACAGAGGTCTGAAACAATTTCATTTTTGGTGCTGATATCACCAACCCATGTTTTTGAATAACTGTTTTGAAAACATGCAAATGCTTTAAATGAGCATCAAGAGATTCTGAATAAACAAGAATATCATCAATATAAACAATGGTAAATTCAAAATAAGAAGCAAATATATCATTCATGATATTCTTAAATTCAGATAGAGGATTTTTCAAACCAAAAGGCATAACATTCCATTCAAAGTGACCAAAAGGGACAGTGAATGCAGTCTTATATTTATCCTTGTCGTTGATTTGAATTTTCTAATATCCAGATTTCTAATCAAATTTTGAAAAGATTTTAGAAGAAAACACTCTGTCTAATAACCATTATATTCATTATTGGCATCTGGCAAAGATTTAAAATGATGAAATAGAAATTAGATTATTCTAAAAAATCTACTCGTCGTTGGGATCTATATCACAAACTCTATTATCATAGGCCTACACCTCAGGACCTATTATATGAAGAGAATGTGTATATAGATAAAAAAGCTTATGATGGCAAAGCCATATATGAATGGAACATAGATGCCATGTCTGAATATCAGATATTAGAACATTGTCGCCGAATGCTTATGTATTGTACAATTTGTCGGCAACATAAGAATTCCGATCAAGGAATAGCAGAAATACTTATTGCAGGGTTTTCTGGAACCCTCAAAGGCTTGTGGGATAATATTTTCACCCCTGAACAACATCAGGAAATTTATAATTCAAAAAAGGTTGTTAAAACTGAATCTGGCCAAGTCTACCTTGGTGAGGATGATGAAGTTTATACCTTAATTTCCTGTATTGTTCATCATTTCATTGGAAATTTGACTTCCCAATCAGATAAGGGAAGAGAGGTTTTACAAAATCTTAGGTGTCGAACACTTAGCCATTTTAGATGGTATAAGGATGTCTTCCTGAAACATATTATTTGCAAATAGATTTTGCTTCGAACATGCGAAACATGGCAGCAATATATTTGTCATATTCCAGAGGTTGACTATCTGGTAATGACTCATTAGCATTATCATCATGTTCTTCGATATTTGCTTCTTCTTCTTCTTCTTCTTTTGTAGCAGACGGTTCTGAGATAGACATATTGTCTTCTGCTGGGTGAGAGGATGTATCTTCATTGCACTGAGTAATCATAGAATCCTTCATTGATTCCAGTAATTTTTTCATAATATTGTTCTTCGACATATTCGAAAACAAACTCCATAGAAAGTAAGATGATATATAGAAAGTACATTGATGTATAGAAAGAAAGATGAAATATAGAAAGTTAAATAAATATAGAAAGAAAGATGAAATATATAAAGTATAATGAAATATATAAGGAAAGATGAAATATAGAAAGTAAAATAAAATACAGAAAGAAAGACAAAATATAGAAAGAAAGATCAAATATAGAAAGAAAGATGAAATATAGAAAGTAAACTGAAAAATAAAAACAAAGATGAAATATAGAAAGTAAAATGAAATATAGAAAGGAATATGAAATATAGAAAGTAAAACGAAATATAGAAAGAACGATTAAATATAGAAAGTTAAAAGAAATACAGAAAGAAAGATGAAATATAGAAAGTAAAATAAAATATATAATGAAAGATGAAATATACAATGTAACATGAAGTATAGAAAGAAAGATGAAATAAAGAAAGTAAAATGAATTATAGAAAGAAAGATGAAATATAGAAAGAAAGATAAAATATAGAAAGCAAAATGAAATATTGAAAGAAAGATGAAAGACAAAACAATTTCTATATTTCATCTTTCTTTATATATTTCATTTTACTTTCTATATTTCATATTTCTTTCAGTATTTCATTTTACTTTCTATATTTCATCTTTCTTTCTATATTTTATTTTACTTTCTACATTTCATCTTTCTTTCTATATTTCATTTTTTCTATATTTTATTTATTTATATATTTCATCTTTCTTTCTATATTTCATCTTTCTTTATGTATTTCATTTGACTTTCTATATTTTATCTTTCTTTCTATTTTTCAATGTACATTCTATATTTCATCTTTCTTTGTATAATTCATTTTACTTTTTTTTTATTTCAACTATCTTTCTATTTTTTGTTTTACTCTATATATTTTTCCTTTCTTTTTATATTTTTCTTACTCTTTATTTTTGTCTTTCTTTCTAAATTTTGCCTCTCTTTCTATATTTCGCCTTTCTTTCTTTATTTCATTTTACTTTCTATATTTCATCTTTCTTTCTATATTACATCTTTCTTTCTATATTTCATTTTGCATTATGCATTTCATCTTTCTTTCTATATTTCATTTTACTTTCAATATTTCATCATTCTTTCCATATTTCATTTTACTCTCAATATTTCATCATTCTTTCCATATTTCATTTTACTTTCAATATTCATTTTACTTTCTATATTTCATTTTACTTTCTATATTTCAACTTTCAATCCATATTTCAGTTTTCTTTCAATATTTCGTCTTGCTTTTTATATTTCATTTTACTTTCTATATTTCATTTTACATTCTATATTTCATCTTTCATTCTATATTTTATTTTTTCTATATTTCATTTAATTTATATATGTCATCTTTCTTTCTATTTTTCATTTTACTTTCTATAATTCATTTTTCTTTCTATATTTCATTTTACTTTCCATATTTCATCTTTCTTTCCATATTTCATTTTACTTTCTATATTTAATCTTTCTTTCTTTATTTCATTTTACTTTCTATATTTCAACTTTCTTTCCATATTTCATTTTAGTTTCTATCTTTAATCTTTCTATCTATATTTCATTTTACTTTCTACATTTTATCTTACTTTTTATATTTCATTTTTCTTTCTTTATTTCATTTTACTTTCATCAAGAAAAGAAATCTGAGGAGTATTTTCTTAATCAAATTACCAAAGTCATCCATCAAAGATGGCATACTATGATTAATTTGGTTATTGATCAGAACTTTGTCATTCCCAAGCTGACAGCTCTGATTGATAGTGGAGCAGACTTAAACTGCATCCAAGAAGGGTTAATTCCAACCCAGTATTTTGAGAAAACCACTCAAACTTTAGCAATTGCTAATGGAGACAAAATGAAAATTAAATATAAATTAAATAATGCCTCCATATGAACTAATGATCAGTGCATTATTATAGATTTTTTTTAGTTAAAAATATGACTCAACAAGTCATATTAGGTACTCCTTTTCTGGAGAAAATTGTGCCAAGGTCATGGAATTCTTGGACAGGTTAATAATAAACCTATATATTTCTCTTTCAAATCTCCACCTAATATCAGTTTCATTAATGAGATTTCAGAATTGAGAAATGTTAAAGAACATCGTATGTAATATAAGACTGCATTCACTGTCCCTTTTGGTCACTTTGAATGAAAAGTTATGCCTTTTAGTTTGAAAAATGCTCCATTTGAATTTCAGAATATCATGAATGATATATTTGCTTCTTATTCTGAATTTACCATTGTTTATATTGATGATATCCTTGTTTATTCAGAATCTCTTGATGCTCATTTTAAGCATTTGCATGTTTTCAAAACAGTTATTCGAAAACATGGGTTGGTGATATCGGCACCGAAAAATGAAATTGTTTCAGACCTCTGTCTGATTCTTAGGTCACAATATTCATAAGGGAAAAATAGTTCCCATTGATCGAAGTATTGAGTTTGCCTCCAAGTTCCCTGATGAATTACTGGAGAAAACTCAACTTCAGAGATTTCTTGGAAGTCTCAATTATATTGCTGACTATTGTCCACATCTTTCACAAGATTCCGCAATATTGCATAAAAGACTCAGAAAGAATCCTAACCCTTGGACTCAGAAACATACCCAGGCCATCCAATTAATCAAAATTAAGGTTAAACAACTCCCTTGTCTTAACCTGACTAACCCTTCTTATCCGAAGGTAGTAGAGACAGATGCCTCCCATATAGGCTATGGTGGCATCCTAAAACAAACTAATCCAGCTAGTAAAGAAGAGTTTGTTCGATTTACCTCTGGTAACTGGCATGATGCACAGATTAATTATTCCACTGTTAAACAAGAAATTTTGGCAATAATTAAGTGCATTCATAAATTTCAAGATGATTTATTAAATCAGAAATTCCTTTTAAGAGTTGATTATTCTGTGGCCAAATCAATTCTTAAGAAGGATGTGAAGAATCTTACTTCCAAACAAATCTTTGCCAGATGGCAGGTGGAATTAAGCGTCTTTGATTTTGATATTGAACATATCAAAGGAGAATTAAACTCCTTACCTAATTTTCTAACCCGTGAATTTCTCCAGGGTCAAAATCATGTATAACCCAGGAAGGAGCAATCCACCTCCAATCAGAGGATGTGGCAATCAATCTAGAGGTCGAGGCCGTAAAAATCAAGAAAGAGGAAATTCCATAGAAAAGAAGGGCAAAGCCCCAGTGTCATATAAAGAGACACTTGAAGTAGAACCAGAGTATATTACTCTTCCGAAAATGGACACTATTTTGATCCTCAATAAAGTGGACTTGGATGGTACCTTGGATTTCTGGGAGATGTTACAGAAATGGCTTGGAGAAGCCTACTATCCCATCCGTGCAAGAAAACGATGGTATTCATTTGAATCTATTTTGGTTCATTTAAATTCCATAGCAATGCATCTACACTGTCTAATGTGGCTAAATGGGATAGCCCAAGAGCGTACAGTAAATGTACGATTCAAA
Organism: Aristolochia californica; assembly: GCF_029961685.1. NCBI lineage: Eukaryota > Viridiplantae > Streptophyta > Magnoliopsida > Piperales > Aristolochiaceae > Aristolochia > Aristolochia californica. The sequence goes on from NW_027181992.1 coordinate 26,444,858, forward strand.
GATTCATGCATCCCTCAACATGGGGAAAATTTGATTTAGCTAAAGCAGCTAATCTTCCTAATGATAAGGAATTTAATTATTGGGATCATATGGATTCTTGGTATAACACCTTTTATTACCAAAATCCCTCCCATCGACATTCCTGGTTTTTCCAATGGGAAAAGAATGTCTATCAGAGGTCATTACCTCTACCCAGTTGGGTATTTGCATGGTGGAACAAATTTGGGCCACCCATTTCAATCTTACTAGAACCAATCAAGGTTCATTTTGTAAAATGGACTCAATCCAGTCCTGAGCTTAAAGCTTTGGGTTTTACCAAACCCCCTAATAATAGTAACATCTTTATCTTCTTTATGGTATTTTTTATACCATGGATTTGGAGATGGGATTGTACTACAGGCTTTAATGATAAAGGCCTTCCTGTATTATTACGGACATTCCATGTTCATTGGTGGAAAAATTTCTCCAATATTGATACTAAAGTTGCAGAAATTGCGTCTGCTATCATTCAGAATGAAAATAATCTTGGATTACATAGAATCCCGGAAGTTCATTATGACTCCACTAATTTATTTGGCACATTCAAAACTCAATTAAGGAGTTTGTTTTCGAATATGTCGGAGAATGATATTATGAAAAAATTACTGGAATCAATTAAGGATTCTATGCTTACTCAATGCAATGAAGGGACATCCTCTCACCCAGCAGAAGACAATATGTCTATCTCAGAACCGTCTGCTGCAGAAGAAGAAGAGGAAGAAGAAGCAAATATCGAAGAGCATGATGATAATGCTAATGAGTCATTACCAGATAGTCAACCTCTGGAAGATGATGAATATATTGCTGTCATGTTTCGTATGTTCGAAGCAAAATCTAAACGCAAATAATATGTTTCAGGATATGACTATGATAGACATATCTGTACTAGATTCGTCGGCCAAGTCCGTCCAAAAGCAACAAAGGAAATCTTATCCTCTGGCCCACTACTAGCCTATTTGTCATATCAATCAAGGCACCTACAGTATCTTTGGTCGGCCATTTTCCCTAAAGTCAAAACCTTGGGATGCCGACTGTAGTCGTCTCCTTCGGATAAGAGTTAAAGCTCTTAGACAAATAAAGAATTTTTGGGACCAATCCCATCAAAGGTCTCTCTCACATCTCAATCATGGAGATAATGAACAACAAAGTCAAGTTCATCTCAATTATGGAGACAACAGACAAAGCAATCTCAATAATAGAGATGACTCAACTCAATCGCCTCAATCATAGAGGCTTATCACTTTATTAGTGGTGGATTTCAAAAATCGTTAGAATCCACTTTAGTTTCCTCCTTCTATATAAGGAGTTGTTTTCTTTTGTTAAGGTATCACTTATTTCGGAGCTTTCTCCTTTGTTTCCAAGGTTGCCTACTTGTGTGTTTGCATTACTTGGAGTTTATTGTAAGTATTTTATGATATAGTGAATTAGATAGTACTGAGTTAAAGTTATTCTCTGCTCGTTTCTTGTTTTAATTGCCTTCTGTCAATTTTTCTACTTTCCTACTTCCTGTTGTATTTGGTATCAGAGCCATGGAAGGCTAAGCCCTGAATATCCAGGTATGGAGTAAGATATTATAAATTTTTTATATCTTAATCATCAGGGGAGTTAAATTCCTTCGTCATGTCCTAATGATTTTACTATTCATCGTCTTTCTTGTTATGATATGGGACGTCACCCAAGTCGCGTTGAGTCAAGGCCATGTTGCCATTGTCGTGGATAGGCATAGGCGTTGAAGGCCACTACTCATAAGTCATTGACAGACGTGTATTTGATCAAGAAGATGATGAACAGTAAATTAATTATGATATTATGAACAATAGTTTGCTTGGTTCATGATTACCATATAATCAGTTTATAATATATTTACTTCATACTAGGATATTCCTCCTTCTGGTTTTCTTTTACCACTCTTAGTGTAGAGTAATTTAGTTTACTTTAATTGTGTTTTAAATTTTATTTTAAACTTTTAATTTGTCAAAATATGGCATCCAGTAGTAGGATTACTGGATCAGTTAAAAATGCATCTTTAGTTGAATACAAATTTCAACAACAATAATATGATTGGACAATTCCGTCCATAAAACCAACTTCAATATACAAGAATGGGACTTTCACCCTTTTGAGTACCATGGGCATTAAAACCATGGAACAAACAATCAATCTTGAAAATCAAGATTCTACTCCTAAATTATTAGAGTTAATAGATCTCAATAAGTATCTAGCAGATACTGAGAAGAAATATATGCATATTGGGTGCATATAGATTGCGTTCAAACCCTTGACCTTATTAGGGATGAACACATGTCTGCAGGTCATTCTTTGAGATGGTCGTTGTTAGGATTGGAAACCCTCATTAATGGGTATTATGGAAACGAGTCTCAGTAGAGGACCCATTTATTTCAATGTCCATCCTAACCTTACCCTATCATTAACAGATAGGAATTTTTTAGAATCTATCCATTTGAGGATTCTAACCCAGGGATACAATTTTATTCCTGGAACTGAAACCATTGCAATTATTGCAAGGTTTCAATTTAAGATCATGAATACCTTAGTCCCTAAGGTATTAGAAAGATCAAATATATAAAGTAAAATAAAATATAGAAAGAAAGATGAAATATAGAAAGTAAAATGAAATACGGAAAGAAAGATGACATATAGAAAGTAAAATGAAATACTGAAAGAAAGATGAAATATAGAAAGTAAAATAAAATATATAAAGAAATATGAAATATAGAAAGAAAGATGAAATATAGAAAGTAAAATGAAATATAAAAACAATGATGAAATATAGAATGTAGAATGAAATTTAAAAAGAAAGATGAAATATAAATTGAGAAATAAAATATAGAAACTAAAATGAAATATAGAAAGAAAGATGAAATACAGAAATTAAAATGAAATATAGAATGTAAGATGATATATAGAAAGAAAGATGAAATATAGAAAGTAAAATAAATATAGAAAGAAAGATGAAATATATAAATTATAATGAAATATATAAGGAAAGATGAAATATAGAAAGTATAATAAAATATAGAAAGAAAGATAAAATATAGAAAGAAAGATCAAATATAGAAAGAAAGATGAAATATAGAAAGTAAAATAAAAAATAAAAAGAAAGATGAAATATAGAAAGTAAAATGAAATATAGAAAGGAAGATGAAATATAGAAAGTAAAAATAAATAAGAAAAGAACGATTAAATATAGAAAGTTAAAAGAAATACAGAAAGAAAGATGAAATATAGAAAGTAAAATAAACTATATAATGAAAGATGAAATATATAATGTAACATGAAGTATAGAAAGAAAGATGAAATAAAGAAAGGAAAATGAATTATAGAAAGAAAGATGAAATATAGAAAGAAAGATAAAATATAGAAAGCAAAATAAAATATAGAAAGAAATATGAAATATAGAAAGTAAAAAGAAATATGGATAGAAAGTTGAAATATAGAAAGTAAAATGAAATATAAAATGAAAGATGAAATATATCAAGTAACATTAAATATAGAAAGAAAGATGAAATAAAAAAAGTAAAATGAAATAAATAAAGAAAGATGAAATATAGAAAGTAAGATAAAATGTAGAAAGTAAAATGAAATATAGATAGAAAGATTAAAGATAGAAAGTAAAATGAAATATGGAAAGAAAGTTGAAATATAGAAATTAAAATAAAATATAGAAAGAAAGATTAAATATAGAAAGTAAAATGAAATATGGAAAGAAAGATGAAATATAGAAAGTAAAATGAACTATAGAAAGTAACATGAAATATAGAAAGAAAGATGAAATATAGAAAGTAAAATAAAATATAGAAAGAAAGATGAAATATAGGAAGAAAGATAGAATGTAGAAAGTAAAATGAAATATAAAAAGTAAGATGTTATATAGAAAGTAAAATGAAATATAGAAAGAAAGGTGAAATATAGGAAGTAAAATATAATATAGAAAGAAAGATGAAATAATGAAAATAAAATGAAATATTGAAATAAAAATGAAATATAGAAAGAAAGATGAAATGTAGAAAGAAAGATGAAATATAGAAAGTAAAATGAAATATAAAAACAATGATGAAATATAGAATGTACAATTAATAATAAAAAGAAAGTCAAATGAAATACAGAAAGAAAGATGAAATATAGAAAGTTAAATGAAATATAAAAACAAAGATGAAAAATAGAAAGTAAAATGAAATATAGAAAGAAATATGAAATATAGTAAGTTACATGAAATATAGAAAGAAAGATGAAATATAGAAATTAAAATAAAATATAGAAATAAAGACAAAATATAGAAAGAAAAATGAATTATAGAAAGAAAGATGAAATATAGAAAGTAAAATGAAAAATAAAAAGAAAGATGAAATATATAAAGTAAAATGAAATATAGAAAGAAAGGTGAAGTATAGAAAGTAAAAAGAAATAAAGAAAGAACGATTAAATATAGAAAGTTAAAAGAAATACAGATGAAAGATGAAATATAGTAAGTAAAATAAAATATATAATGAAAGATGAAATATATAATGTAAAGTGAAATACAGAAAAAAAGATGAAATGAAGAAAGTAAAATGAATTACAGAAAGAAAGATGAAATATAGAATGAAAGATAAAATATAGAAGCAAAATGTAATACAGAAAGAAAGATCAAATATAGAAAGTAAAATGAAATTTGGAAAGAAAGATGAAATATAGAAAGTAACATGAAATATAGAAAGAAAGATGAAATATTGAAAGTAGAATGAAATTTAAAAAGAAAGATGAAATATAAATTGAGAAATAAAATATAGAAACTAAAATGAAATATAGAAAGAAAGATGAAATACAGAAATTAAAATGAAATATAGAATGTAAGATGATATATAGAAAGAAAGATGAAATATAGAAAGTAAAATAAATATAGAAAGAAAGATGGAATATATAAAGTGTAATGAAATATATAAGGAAAGATGAAAGATAGAAAGTATAATAAAATATAAAAAGAAAGATAAAATATAGAAAGAAAGATCAAATATAGAAAGAAAGATGAAATATAGAAAGTAAAATAAAAAATAAAAAGATAGATGAAATATAGAAAGTAAAATGAAATATAGAAAGGAAGATGAAATATAGAAAGTAAAAATAAATATAAAAAGAACGATTAAATATAGAAAGTTAAAAGAAATACAGAAAGAAAGATGAAATATAGAAAGTAAAATAAAATATATAATGAAAGATGAAATATATAATGTAACATGAAGTATAGAAAGAAAGATGAAATAAAGAAAGGAAAATGAATTATAGAAAGAAAGATGAATTATAGAAAGAAAGATAAAATATAGAAAGCAAAATGAAATATAGAAAGAAATATGAAATATAGAAAGTAAAAAGAAATATGGATAGAAAGTAAAATGAAATATAAAATGAAAGATGAAATATATAAAGTAACATTAAATATAGAAAGAAAGATGAAATAAAAAAAGTAAAATGAAATAAATAAAGAAAGATGAAATATAGAAAGTAAGATAAAATGTAGAAAGTAAAATGAAATATAGATAGAAAGATTAAAGATAAAAAGTAAAATGAAATATGGAAAGAAAGTTGAAATATAGAAATTAAAATAAAATATAGAAATAAAGTCAAAATATAGAAAGAAAAATGAATTATAGAAAGAAAGATGAAATATAGAAAGTAAAATGAAAAATAAAAAGAAAGATGAAATATATAAAGTAAAATGAAATATAGAAAGAAAGGTGAAGTATAGAAAGTAAAAAGAAATAAAGAAAGAACGATTAAATATAGAAAGTTAAAAGAAATACAGATGAAAGATGAAATATAGTAAGTAAAATAAAATATATAATGAAAGATGAAATATATAATGTAAAGTGAAATACAGAAAAAAAGATGAAATGAAGAAAGTAAAATGAATTACAGAAAGAAAGATGAAATATAGAATGAAAGATAAAATATAGAAGCAAAATGTAATACAGAAAGAAAGATCAAATATAGAAAGTAAAATGAAATTTGGAAAGAAAGATGAAATATAGAAAGAAAGATGAAATATTGAAAGTAGAATGAAATTTAAAAAGAAAGATGAAATATAAATTGAGAAATAAAATATAGAAACTAAAATGAAATATAGAAAGAAAGATGAAATACAGAAATTAAAATGAAATATAGAATGCAAGATGATATATAGAAAGAAAGATGAAATATAGAAAGTAAAATAAATATAGAAAGAAAGATAAAATATATAAAGTGTAATGAAATATATAAGGAAAGATGAAAGATAGAAAGTATAATAAAATATAGAAAGAAAGATAAAATATAGAAAGAAAGATCAAATATAAAAAGAAAGATGAAATATAGAAAGTAAAATAAAAAATAAAAAGAAAGATGAAATATAGAAAGTAAAATGAAATATAGAAAGGAAGATGAAATATAGAAAGTAAAAATAAATATAAAAAGAGCGATTAAATATAGAAAGTTAAAAGAAATACAAAAAGAAAGATGAAATATAGAAAGTAAAATAAAATATATAATGAAAGATGAAATATATAATGTAACATGAAGTATAGAAAGAAAGATGAAATAAAGAAAGGAAAATGAATTATAGAAAGAAAGATGAATTATAGAAAGAAAGATAAAATATAGAAAGCAAAATGAAATATAGAAAGAAATATGGAATATAGAAAGTAAAAAGAAATATGGATAGAAAGTTGAAATATAGAAAGTAAAATGAAATATAAAATGAAAGATGAAATATATCAAGTAACATTAAATATAGAAAGAAAGATGAAATAAAAAAAGTAAAATGAAATAAATAAAGAAAGATGAAATATAGAAAGTAAGATAAAATGTAGAAAGTAAAATGAAATATAGATAGAAAGATTAAAGATAGAAAGTAAAATGAAATATGGAAAGAAAGTTGAAATATAGAAATTAAAATAAAATATAGAAAGAAAGATTAAATATAGAAAGTAAAATGAAATATGGAAAGAAAGATGAAATATAGAAAGTAAAATGAACTATAGAAAGTAACATGAAATATAGAAAGAAAGATGAAATATAGAAAGTAAAATAAAATATAGAAAGAAAGATGAAATATAGGAAGAAAGATAGAATGTAGAAAGTAAAATGAAATATAAAAAGTAAGATGTTATATAGAAAGTAAAATGAAATATAGAAAGAAAGGTGAAATATAGGAAGTAAAATATAATATAGAAAGAAAGATGAAATAATGAAAATAAAATGAAATATTGAAATAAAAATGAAATATAGAAAGAAAGATGAAATGTAGAAAGAAAGATGAAATATAGAAAGTAAAATGAAATATAAAAACAATGATGAAATATAGAATGTACAATGAATAATAGAAAGAAAGTCAAATGAAATACAGAAAGAAAGATGAAATATAGAAAGTTAAATGAAATATAAAAACAAAGATGAAAAATAGAAAGTAAAATGAAATATAGAAAGAAATATGAAATATAGTAAGTTACATGAAATATAGAAAGAAAGATGAAATATAGAAAATAAAATGAAATATAGAATGAAAGATGAAATATAGGAAGAAAGATTGAATGTAGAAAGTAAAACGAAATATAGAAAGATAGGTGAAATATAGAAAGTAAAATGAAAAATAGAAAGTAAGATGTTATATAGAATGTAAACTGAAATATTTAAAGAAAGATGAAATATAGAAAGTAAAATGTAAAATAGAAAGAAAGATGAAATAATGAAAGTAAAATGAATTATTGAAAGAAAAATGAAATATAGAAAGAAAGATGAAATAATGAAAGTAAAATGAAATATTGAAAGAAAAATGAAATACTGAAAGAAAAATGAAATATAGAAAAAAAGATGAAATATAGAAAGAAAGATGAATTATAGAAAGTAAAATGAAATATAAAAATAAAGATAAAATATAGATAGTAAAATGAAATATACAAAGTAAGATGATATGTAAAAAGTAAAATGAAATATAGAAAGAAAGATGAAATATAGAAAGAAAGATGAAAAATAGAATGTAAAATGAAAAATACAAAGAAAGATGAAATAAGAAAGAAAAATGAAATATTTCATCTTTTTTTTAACAAACTATAAAAGCCAAAAAAATTAAAAGACTAACAATAATGATGATAACAACACAAAGTAATATCATTAATAAAGATAAGACCAGAGAGGAAAACAGTAGATGTGAAATTTCCCAAAGGTACATCCTAAACCTTTACTGTTTGAATCCTTAGCTTTCTTTCTTCAAGTATAGAGAACCCAAGACATGACGACTTGTATGGCTTCCTAGCAATTTTGTTTCTGCCACGAGCTCCTCTTTTTTCCCAACAACAAAGCCCTGACGCTTCCTTTGGCTAAACGGGAGAACATATGGGACATAGGACCGTGAAACATCAAAGGATCGCCATAATGCTTTTACGTCATGCAGGGGATTGACTCCAAATTAGAGAAAGAAATTATGGATTCAAAAACACAGAGGTTTAGGAGTTCCCTTTAGGAAAACCCCTAAGTAAATAAAATTACGTTTTAAAATAAGAACTTACTTGGAAACATAGTTGATGTAGGAATTATGCTGGAGATTTGGTGGAAAAGGAAGAAGTCATGGGTTTAGACAGCAAGGTGTGCCAGAACTGGATTTTTTCATTCATGTGTTCTATAACTTACAACTGGATATTTATAGACAAACCTTTGCCGACAAAAATAGATAGAGATTGTCATCCGGGTGCTCATTGGGCCCCATTGTCAATGACTTATCCCATAATCTTTACAAGTGTGCGGCTAAGGTTAAACAAAACCCAAAAATAAAATACATACTTTTACAAAGTAAAAACATGGTGCTACAAAATTAAAAAACAAGGTGCTTGGAAACTGGGGGCATCTTGAAACCACCATGAGCTGGCAAGCCTAACTTCTCAAACCGTGTGATGAAACTGTGGGCTGAAGACCATGTACTGAAAACCGTGTGTTGAAAGACCATGTGCTGAAACAGGATCTTTAGTCTGAGTCACTGATAGTCTTATCAGATGTCTTTTCTAGATAGTCTTCTCTGTATCCATTTTCTTCTGAGTCAGTCTTTTCTAGATAGTCTTCTCTGTATCCGTTATCTTTAATAATAGTCTAGGTATCCATTATCTTAGATTTTCTTTTCTAGATAAACTTCTTATTATTTTTGTCGTGCTATTTTCCATCCAGAGTGGTCAAATTATCTATAGCTTCTGAGTCAAAGTCATAGTCTTCGTCTTCTTCTTGCAAATAACACTAAAGAATCTGTGTACCAGTAGATCCAGATTTATTGGATATTTCTGAGTCTTGTTTTTCATAACCTTATTCTTTCAGATATTCTTTGAAATATTCTTTCATCATCTTTTTAATATCTTCTGGATCTGTCTGTTGTTTGTCTTTCTTCTTTTCTTCTGACATTTTTGGCAAATGTCCAACCTTCAACGGATTTGATGTGTCTTTACGAGCTACCATTTGAGCTGGACTAGCTAGTGAATTACCCTCACTTGTAGGTATCTAAGTAGAGAAAGTACCTGTTAGCCTTGCCTTTAGTTGTCTATTTTCTTCTTCTATCTCCAAGATATATTCTTTCTGGAAGTCATTCTTTTCTTGTAGTAACCATCTTCTTTCATTGAGTCTTTGTATGGTCTTGGATAAAGTTTTATAGTGATCACAAAAAATAATTCTTCTTGTGTCTATGGCAACCCCATAAGACACTTGGTCTTCTCTCATAAATCTTAAAAACGGAGCTATGTAATAATTTGTTCCTATAGTTAGCTTAGCAGCTTCTAAAGCTTTTTGTAAATTATTAAATCCTTTATAAATAGGTTTTTGAAAATCTTGAATACTTTCTAATACTTCTGTCCAGGAATGGAAAACCCCTGAAGTTTTACCTTGAAAAACTACATAAAAATTAAAGCATTTTTTCTTTTGACAAAAATATTTTGAAAGACTATTAATACTTGCTATGAAATACTTCTGATCTTTTGGAATTTCTTTGATAAGATAACAAAAGATTATCTAATAAGCATTGTTCTTCTTTAGCAATTGTAATACTTGGTAAAGTCTTCAAAGTAATGTTTGACCTAGGAAAAACTACTAATTTCTGATTATCAAATTGTAAAAACTCTTGTCCATAATTATAGAATCTGGAAGAAGATGGTCTTGAGTACATCTTGTCTGGAGGATCCATCTGTTCAATTAACAAAGGACGAATAAAAAAAACTCGTACTTAATGTATCTACATGGCTATTATTTTTACCTTTAATATGTTCAAATTCTACCTTGTATCTATTTTCTGTAATTATATCTACAAGATTTAACCATCTTCTTCGACTTATTTTATTTTCTTTGCTTCTTTGGAAATATTTTACTATTGACTCACAATGAGTTCTTAATGTAAATTCATTTTTACTAATAATGAAAAGCCTAATAGCTTCTAAGGAATAAATAATAGATAAAATTTCTGCATCTATGATTCTCATATTTCCTTTTTCTTTTATTTTTTCACTAGCATAACTACAAATACATTCTTCTTCTTTAATACTATATTTGTGGGGTTTGGCAATAAGTACACCGCCCCAGCCAATATTGCTACCATCAGTTTCAATAATGATGTAATCAGAATCTAAGGGCATTTGTAATTTAGCTAAATTTTTTATTTTTTCTTTTACTTTTTTGACTAACTTTTTATCTTCTTGATTAAAAAATCTTTGTCCATTAGTGGAAGTTTTTCCATATTATGGTCCTATGATTTTTCCTATATCTTTAATGAATGGTCTGGCATAATTTACTAATCCTAAGAATCTTTGGAGCTGTTTTGTGTCTGAAAGGTCATCTGGCATATCTAAGATTTTCTTAGAAATATGATCTTGTAATTCTATTTGACCTTGTCTTATATTGACACCAAGCAACTTTATATATTCTTTAAATAATTCTGCGTTTGCTTTACTAATAATAATGCATTCTTTCATAAATTCAGCTAAAACTAGCTACAGGTGACCAATATGATCTTCTACTGTTTTACTAAACACCAAAATATCATCTATATAAACTAAAAAAAATTTATCGTATTTTTTAAATATGTTATCCTTTTTTCTTTGAAATATTGCTAGTGCATTTTTTAATCCGAATGGCATTATTAACCATTCAAAATGGCCTTCTGGGCATGTAAAGGCTGCCCATTCTATACTATTAGAGTGCATTTTAACCTGCCAAAAATTCTGACTTACAATCAAATTTACTAAAATTTCTTTTATCTTGGATTTTGTTTATTAGTTGAGTTTTATCAGGAATATTATAGTTGTCTGTAATTGTATTATCATTTAATCTCTGATAATTTTTTACCATTCTAGATTTTCTTCTAACTTGTTCACTATGTTTCCTTACAATAAATGTTGCTGATCTATGGGGGCTTATAGATTTTCTTATCATTCCTTAGTTTAATAATTCAGTTATGTGTTTTTTAAAATTCTTCCTTTTCTATGTTTGTAGCTTCTATATTAGAAGTTCTAACTATGTAATTAGGATTAAGTAATTCAAATCTACACTGAAGATGATTATTTTCCCAATGTTTAAGGGCATTTTATCCAAAATATTCTAATTTATCTATAATTTGTTGGAGATTAAATTTATCTTTATGGTTAATATTAATTATTTCTAAATAACATTTTTCTGTATCTAAGAATGAAGATTCAGAATCTAATATGCGTTCTATTCACTCTTCTATATCTTCTTCATCTTCTATCATAAAATCTTCTGGCTAAAAATTGTTGGATTCAGTCAGGTTTTCTGGAGAAAGTTTTTCTAAAGTGTTAGGAGAAAATTTTGGAGAAAGTTCTTCATAACATAAAAGTTTGTTGTCTAATTTTCTAATATCTTTGATGAGGATAGGATTGTTTTGACTTCCTATTTGTTGTGTGTCTGAAGTTTGGCAACTACCTGGAATTTTACATTTACAATGTTTATTCTTGCAATCTGGGTTATTATCTTCTATGGTTAGACGGGATCCAGTAAGCTCCGCTGACGCATATGCATGACCATGACGGGTAGAAGTGATAGTAGGAGAGTAAGATGTATAGATAGGGATGGTACTACTATTTTTAGTAAAGTGAAGATAGTCTCGGGAAATAGTAAGAGAAACATTATTGTGAAGAATAAAGTTAAGGCCTAAAATAAAGTCTATAAGTTTTAAATCTCTAATCCAGGTAAGTGGAAGGGAATAAGTACTGGAAAAGGAAGAGAAATTATTTTAAAATTTTATCTTGGAGGTATCTATATAAGTGGTATAAAGATTATAAGTACCATCTAGTTGTTGGCTCATAACTTGTTTGGTTGTGTGCTTATGATATTTGGCGGGATCAAGTCTTTGGTGGATAATACATTTGGTACATCCTTTATCTACAAGAGTGTCTAAAGTAATATTATATTTATCTGGGAAAATGATTTTAGCTCTTACAATTATATTGGTAAATGTCTTGTCTTGATAACAAACATAAGAAGTCTCTGGTTCTTCTAATCCTACAGTAATGCCTTCATAAGAGTCTTTTTCTAAAGTATCTATTCTATGTTTTAAAAGACTAATTTCTGCTTCATAGTTTTATATTTTTCTGGATATAATTTCTATCTTTGTACTACTGATTTTGTTGTGTAAAGTATTATCTTCTGGTGTTATACCTAAAATCTTTAGACAGGGTATACAAGCATCTAAAAAGCATAAATTACATTCGGCTCTATTTTTCTTGCTATGGTACCAATTGCATTTGAAACAGGGATTACTATCAAGGCCTGTTTGCCAGGACCAAGTATGTTGGCATTCTAAATTAAAGGAATAATTAGTCTTTTTTTGTTTGAACAAACTATAAATCCGTAAGAATTAAAAGACTAACAATAATGATGATAACAACACAAAGTAATATCATAAATAAAGATAAAACCAGAGAGGAAAATAGTAGATATGAAATTTCGTAAAGGTACATCCTAAGCCTTTACTTTTTGAATCCTTATCTTTCTTTCTTCAGGTATAGAGAACCCAAGACATGACGACTTGTATGGCTTCCTATCAATTTTGCTTCTGCCACGGGCTCCTCTTTTTTCCCAACAACAAACCCCTAACACCGCCTTTGGCTAAACGGATGAAAATATGGGACATAGGACCGTGAAACTTCAAAGGATCACCATAATGCTTTTACGTCATGCAGGGGATTGACTCCAGATTAGAGAAAGAAGTTATGCATTCAAACACACAGAGGTTTAGGAATTCCCTTTAGGAAAACCCCTAAGTAAATAAAATTATGTTTTAAAATAAGAACTTACTTGGAAACACATTTGATGTAGGAATTATGTTGGAGATTTGGTGGAAAAGGAAGAAGTCATTGGTTTAGAGAGCAAGGTGTGCCCGAACTGGGTTTTTACATTCATGTGATCTATAACTTACAACTGGGTATTTATAGACAAACATTTGCCGACACTAAATAGATAGAGATTGTGATCCGGGTGCTCATTGGGCCCCATCGTCAATGACTTATCCCATAATCTTTACAAGTGTGCAACTAAGGTTAAACAAAACCCTAAAAGAAAATACATACTTTTACAAAGTCAAAAACAAGGTGCTTGGAAACTAGGGGCATCTTCAAACCACCATGAGCTGGCAAGCTTATCTTCTCAAACCGTGTGATGAAACCATGGGCTGAAAACCATGTACTGAAAACCGTGTGCTGGAAAACCTTGTGCTGAAATAGGATCTTTATTCTGAGTCACTGATAGTCTTGTCAAATGTCTTTTCTAGATAGTCTTCTTTGTATCCATTTTCTTTTGAGTCACTGATATTCTTGTCAGATGTCTTTTCTAGATAGTCTTCTCTGTATCCATTATCTTTAATAATAGTCTAGGTATCCATTATCTTTTATTTTCTTTTCTAGATAAACTTCTTATTACTTTTTTCGTGCTATTTTCCATCCAGAGTGGTCAAATTGTGTATAGATTTTGAGTCGAAGTCATAGTCTTCGTCTTCTTCTTGAGAATAACACTGAAGAGTCTGTGTACTAGTAAATCCAAATTTACTGGATATTTCTGAGTCTTGTTTTTCATAAACTTGTTCTTTCAGTTCTTCTTGGAAATATTCTTTCATCATCTTTTTAATATCTTCTGGATCTGTATGTTGTTTGTCTTTCTTCTTTTCTTTTGACATTTTTGGAAAATGTCCTGCCTTCAACGGATTTGATGTGTCTTTACCAGCTACCATTTGAGCTGGACTAGCTAGTGAATTACCCTCACTAGTAGGTATTTGAGTAGTGAAAGTACCTGTTAGCCTTGCCTTTAGTTGTCTATTTTCTTCTTCAATCTCCAAGATATATTCTTTTTTGAAGTCGTTCTTTTCTTGAAGTAACCATCTTTTTTCATTGAGTCTTTGTATGGTCTTGGATAAAATTTCCCAGTAATCACAAAAAAATAATTCTTCTTGTGTATATGGCAACCCCATAAGACACGTGGTCTTCTCTCATAAATCTTAAAGATGGAGCTATGTAACAATTTGTTCCTATAGCTAGCTTGGCCGCCTCTAAAGCTTCTTGTAAATTATTAAATCCTTTATAAATAGGTTTTTGAAAACCTTGAATACTTTATACTTCTTCTGTCCAGGAATGGAAAACCCCTAGAGTTTTACCTTGAAAAACTACATAAAAATTAAAGCATTTTTTCTTTTGACAAAAATATTCTGAAAGACTATTAATACTTGCTAAAAAATACTTCTGATCTTTTGGAATTCTTTGATAAGATAACCAAAGATTATCTAATAAGCATTGTTCTTCTTTAGTAACTGTAATACTTGGTAAAGTCTTCAAAGTAATGTTTGACCTAGGAAAAACTACTAATTTTTGATTACCAAATTGTAAAAACTCTTGTACATAATTATTGAATCTGGAAGAAGATGGTCTTGAGGACATCTGGTTTGGAGGATCCATCTTTTCAATTAACAAAGGACGAATCAAAAAATCTCCTACTTAATGTATCTGCTAGGCTATTATTTTTACCTTTAATATGTTTGAATTCTACCTTGTTTCCTTGTCCTGTAATTATATCTACAAGATTTAACCATCTTCTTCTACTTATCTTATTTTCTTTGCTTCTTTGGAAATATTTTACATTTGTCTCACAATCAGTTCTAAATGTAAATTTCTTTATACAAATAATGAAAAGCCTAAAAGCTTCTAAGGAATAAATAATTGCTAAAATTTCTGCATCTATGCTACTCATATTTCCTTTTTCTTTTATTTTTCCTCTAGCATAACTACATATACGTTCTTCTTCTTTAATACTATATTTGTGGGGTTTGACAATAACTACACCACCCCAGCCAATATTGCTACCATCAATTTCAATAAAGATGTAATCAGAATCTAAGGGCATTTGTAATTTAGCTAAATTTTGGATTTTTTCTTTTAGTTTTTGGACTAAGTTTTTATCTTCTTGATTAAAAAATCTTTGTCCATTAGTGGAAGTTTTTCCATATAATGGTCCTATGATTTTTCCTATATCTTTAATGAATGGTCTGGCATAATTTACTAATCCTAAGAATCTTTGGGTTGTTTTGTGTCTGAAAGGTCATCTGGCATATCTAAGATTTTCTTAGAAATATGATCTTGTAATTCTATTTGACCTTGTCCTATATTGACACCAAGGAAATTTATATATTCTTTAAATAATTCTACTTTCACTTTACTTATAATAATGCCTTTTTTCATAAATTCAGCAAAAACTAGCTGCAGGTGACCAATATGATCTTCTATTGTTTTACTAAACACCAAAATATCATCTATATAAACTAAAACAAATGTATCATATTTTTTAAATATGTTATCCATTTTTCTTTGAAATATTGCTAGAGCATTTTTTAATCCGAAGGGCATTACTAACCATTCAAAATGGCCTTCTGGGCATGTAAAAGATGTCCATTCTATACTATCAGAGTGCATTTTAACCTGCCAAAATCCAGACTTACAATCAAATTTACTAAAAATTCTTTTTTCTTGGATTCTGTTTATTAATTGTGTTTTATCAAGAATATTATAGTTGTCTGTAACTGTATTATCGTTTAATCTCTTATAATTTGTTACCATTCTAGATTTTCCCCTGACTTGTTCACTATGTTTTCTTACAATAAACGTTGTTGATCTATGGGGGTTATAGATTTTCTTATTATTCCTAAGTTTAATAATTCAGTTATGTGTTTTTTAAATTCTTCCTTATGTATGTTTATAGCTTCTATATTAGAAGTTCTAACTATGTAATTAGGATTAAGTAATTCAAGTCTACACTGAAGATGATTATTTTCGCAATGTTTAAGGGGATTATCTCCAAAATATTCTAATTTATCTAATTTATCTATAATTTGTTGGAGATTAAATTTATCTTTATGGTTAATATTAATTATTTCTAAATAAAGTTTTTCTATATCTAATAATGAAGATTCAGAATCTAATATGCGTTCTATCCACTCTTCTATATCTTTTTCATCTTCTATCATAAAATCTTCTCGCTGAAAATTGTTGGATACAGTCAGGTTTTCTAGAGAAAGTTTTTCTAAAGTGTTAGGAGAAAATTTTGGAGAGAAAGTTCTTCATAACATAAAAGTTTGTTGTCTAATTTTGTAATATCTTCAATGAGGATAGGATTTTTTTGACTTCCTATTTGTTGTGTGTCTGAAGTTTGGCAACTACCTGGAATTTTACATTTACAATGTTTATTCTGGGTTATTATCTTCTATGGTTAGACGGGATCCACCAGGCTCCGCTGACGCATATGCATGAGCAGGATGGGTAGAAGTGATAATAGGAGAGGAAGATGTATAGATAGGGATGGTAATATTATTCTTAGTAAAGTGAAGATAGTCTCGGGAAATAGTAAGAGAACCATTATTGTGAAGAAAAAAGTTAAGGCCTAAAATAAAGTCTACTTTAAGTTTTAAATCTTTAATCCAGGTAAGAGGAAGGGAATAAGTACTTGAAAAGGAAGAGCAATTATTGTAAAATTTTATCATGTTTGTATCTATATAAGTGGTGTAAGGATTATAAGTACCATCTAGTTGTTGGCTCATAACTTGTATGGTTGTGTGCTTATGATATTTGGTGGGAACAAGTCTTTGGTGGATAATACATTTGGTACATCCTTTATATACAAGAGCATCTAAAGTAATATTATATTTATCTGGGAAAATGATTTTGGCTCTTACAATAACTGGTAAATGTCTTGTCTTGATTACAAACTTAAGAAGTCTCTGGTGCTTCTAATCCTATAGTAATACCATCATAGGAGTCTTTTTCTAAAGTATCTATTTTGTGTTTTAAAAGACTAATTTCTTCTTCACAGTTTTCTATTTTTCTGGATATAATTTCTATCTTTTTAGTACTGAACTTGTTGTGTAAAGTATTATCTTTTGGTGTTATACCTAAAATCTTACGGCACGGTATACAAGCTTCTACAAAACATAAATTACATTTTGCTCTATTTTTTTTCTAGGGTACCAATTGCATTTGGAACAGGGATTACTATCAAGGACTGTTTCCCAGGACCAAGTATGTTGGCATACTAAATAAAAGGAAAAATTAGTCTTTTTTTTTAAAATAAAATATTAAAAGCCGAAAGAATTAAAAGACTAACAATAATGATGATAACAACACAAATTAATATCATAAATGAAGATAAAACCAGAGAGGAAAATAGTAGATGTAAATTTCGTAAAGGTACATCCTAAACCTTTACTATTTGAATCCTTATCTTTCTTTCTTCAGGTATAGAGAACCCAAGACATGAAGACTTGTATGGCTTCCTAACAATTTTGCTTCTGCCACAGGCTCCTCTCCTTTACCAATAACAAAGCCCCGGCGCCTCCTTTGGCTAAACAGGCGAGCATATGGGACATAGGACCGTGAAACATCAAAGGATCACCATAATGCTTTTACGTCATGCAGGGGATTGACTCCAGATTAGAGAAAGAAATTATGGATTCAAACACACAGAGGTTTAGGAGTTCCCTTTAGGAAAAACCCTAAGTAAATAAAATTACGTTTTAAAATAAGAACATACTTGGAAACACTGTTGATGTAGGAATTATGCTGGAGATTTGGAGGAAAAGGAAGAAGTCATGGGTTTAGATAGAAAGGTGTGCCAGAACCGGGTTTTTTCATTCATGTGTTCTATAATTTACAACTGGGTATTTATAGACAAACCTTTGCCGACACTAAATAGATAGAGATTTTAATCCAGGTGCTCATTGGACCCCATCGTCAATGACTTATCCCATAATCATTAAAAGTGTGCGGCTAAGGTTAAAAAAAACCCAAAAAGAAAATACAAACTTTTACAAAGTCAAAAACAAGGTGCTACAAAGTAAAAACAAGGTGCTTGGAAACTAGGGGAATCTTCAAACCACCATGAGCTGGCAAGCTTATCTTCTCAAACCGTATGATGAAACCATGGGCTGAAAACCATGTACTAAAAACCGTGTGCTGGAAAACCATGTGTTGAAACAAGATCTTTATTTCGAGTCAGTGATAGTCTTGTCAGATGTCTTTTCTAGATAGTCTTCTCTGTATCCATTTTCTTCTGAGTCACTGATATTTTTGTCAGATATCTTTTCTAGATAGTCTTCTCTGTATCCATTATCTTTAATAATTGTCTAAGTATCCATTATCTTAGATTTTCTTTTCTAGATAAACTTCTTATTACTTTTGTCGTGCTATTTTCCATCCAGAGTGGTCAAATTATGTATAGCTTTTGAGTCAAAGTCATAGTCTTCGTCTTCTTCTTGAGAATAACACTGAAGAGTCTGTGTACCAGTAGATCCAAATTTACTGGATATATCTAAGTCTTGTTTTTCATAACCTTGTTATTTCAAATATTCTTGGAAATATTCTTTCATCTTCTTTTTAATATCTTCTGGATCTGTCTCTTATTTGTCTTTCTTCTTTTATTTTGATATTTTTGACAAATGTCCAGCCTTCAACGGATTTGATGTGTCTTTACTAGCTACCGTTTGAGCTGGACTAGCTAGTAAATTACCCGCACTAGTAGGTATCTGAGTAGAGAAAGTACTTGTTAGCCTTGCCTTTAGTTGTCTATTTTCTTCTTCTGTCTCCAAGATATATTCTTT
The DNA here is from genome assembly GCF_029961685.1 of Aristolochia californica. Lineage (NCBI taxonomy): Eukaryota > Viridiplantae > Streptophyta > Magnoliopsida > Piperales > Aristolochiaceae > Aristolochia > Aristolochia californica. The sequence goes on from NW_027181992.1 coordinate 26,464,038, forward strand.
TTGGAAGTCGTTCTTTTCTTGAAGTAACCTTCTTTTTTCATTGAGTCTTTGTATGGTCTTAGATAAAGTTTCACAGTGATCACAAAAAATAATTTTGCATGTGTCTCAATACAAGTATGCTTACAAATAAGTAAGTCTCAATATAAGTATGTACCAAATTATTTGTGGCTTATGATATGCTAGGTCTGCCAATGCAACAAAATGGAAACGTTAAGCCTGACAAGCTTGCTACAACCCCTACAGCTCCCTACTCGGGTTTGGGTAGATATCTCTATGGACTTCATTGAGAAGTCGTCTGGTAAATCTGTAATATTGGTAGTGGTGGATCATTTCTCGAAGTATGGTCATTTCATTCCCTTATCACATCCATATACAGCTTCTCACATAGCTCAACTTTTCATGGACCATATTGTCCGACTTCACGGCTTACCGGAATCCATCACCAGTGACAAAGATGCACTATTCACTAGTACCTTCTTGAAGGAGTTTTTCAAGCTACATGGCACAAAATTGGCTTTCTCTTCAGATTACCACCCCTAGACAGATGGGCAAACAGTGGTAGTCAACCGGACTCTTCAGATGTACTTACGTTGCTTTGTAGGTGATAATCCAAAAACTTGGGTCCGTTGGCTCACGTGGGCCGAATTTTGCTACAATACATCCTACCACACAGCTCTCAAGACGACTCCATTTCAGGTGGTTTATGATCGAGGACCCCCTTGACTTGTCTCTTATATTGCTGATTCTTCTCGAGTGGCTGCTATAGACCAGGCCTTGGGGGAAAGGGACAGCATGCTAGCCCAGGTCAAAGACAACTTACTATAGGCTCAGGCATGAAGAATACTTATGACAAAGGCCACTGTGACCACTCTTATGCCCCAGGTGACTATGTGTGGCTGCGCCTTCACAAGTAACGGCAATTGTCCCTCACCGCGTCCAAGTGAAATAAACTCTCCCCCAAGTACTTTGGGCCATTCCAGATCTTGGAGCGCATTGGCAGCGTGGCTTACCGTCTACAGTTACCCCCAGACGCCCACATTCATGATGTCTTCCATATTTCTCTGTTGAAGCCATTCAAGGGCAATTCGCCTATATTGCACACTCCTCTGCCACTACTGCAGGATGGTCGGATACTTCCTACTCCAACTCACATCTTCCAGGCTCGCACGGTCAATGATCTTTGGGAAATTTTAGTCCATTGGGCAGAAACAGATCCGGTGGAAGCCTCTTGGGAACCATTGGTAGAATTTCAAGCACTCTACCCCAACTTTGAGATTGAGGACAAACTCTTTCTCCAGGAGGGGAGTGATGTTATGGACTCCATAGCATCTAGAGTCACTGCTAGGAGTAGGAGTTAATTTATGTCAATTTCAGGTTAAGTTAGTGGCTGGGTCTAATGTAATTTTGCGTTAAGTTGTGGGCCAATTCATGGCTATGTTTGTAAGCATCCTTTCCTTTCCCCTTTTCTTATAAGGAGGACGGAAATCAAAAAGAAGGTAAGCATTAATCTCAACTAGCATAAATGAGATCAGGTACTCTCTCTCATGAGGCCTAAGGGTGGAGCTCCTTCAAAAGCACAATGTCTCATAGCATAGGTTGTTCTAAGCATTTGAAATCATTCCCAACCTCATCATCCAATCTGGAAGCTAGAGGAGATCGCCGGGTGACACGATCCATCGTTAGGAACCTAACACACCACCTACTTCCCCTTCGTTCCTTCCTCCAATGGACAATGGACACATCATCCTGACACCCTCCGCGGTGTTACGCGCTTCTCGTTCAATGGAAAGATATGGAACCTGAAGCAGCTACATGGGAGCAGGTAGACAACTTCAAACATGTCTACCCAGCTTACGAGCTTGAGGACAAGCTCTTTTTCCAAGGGGAGGCAAATGTTATGGACTCAATAGCACACCGAGTCACCCAGAGGAGGAGACAATGACTCATAGAGTTCACTATTTTAACTTTCATTATTTATATTGCTTTCAGTTTAATTTTTTCATTAATTATCTAATGAGCAAGGACGTAGGGGTAAAATTGGCATTGTTAGCCTAAAACACTTATGATGTCAAATACCCTATTTAAAGGGTAAGGAAATAGAAGAAAGGCAAGTCTGGAATTAGGTTAAACAGGATTGGGAGTTCTCCTTGACGAGCTCTAGGGTTGGGAGGTCTCCTTGACGAGCTCCAAGGTATGTTCTTGATTTGATCTTGCATTCTTTTCATCTTAAATTCTGTTTGTATTAAGAGTATTCGAGATCAAAGGAAGGAAGAGGGTTTAATTACTCTTTTTCGAGTTCAAAGGAGGGCTTTAGCCTCTTTACGTATACAGTAGTAAGAGGGAAGATAATTCCCTAATTCCAAGCAAGAGAAGATAGGGTTTGATCCCATACTCAAGCTGAACCTTCAAGGAGGAGGGGTCGCTTAAACCGAGTGAAGGAGTATTGGGAAAGTCCTAATCTTCCTTACATGGGCAGCAGATATCATCCTAGAGCGTTCCTACCTTCATTTCCATGAACCTCAAAAAGGGTTTCACCCTTCCTGATCAAAAACAACAAGTTAACTATTTTATTTATGTAGAGGATCAAGAAAAGGAAACTCCTTTGCAAGCATCACAATCCCAGCAAGAGAAAATAGAGTCTTTTCTTCATTACGTGAACAAAAACCCTAATACAGTGCTGGATTCACAATTACCTCACCGAGTTACTAGATCCATGGCTAGGGACCAAAACAAGGGAGTTTGTATGTTGACTAAAAAAATCTCTTTATGGTCTGAAACAAATTCCTCATGCATGGTTTGAAAATTTTAGCCAAGCACTCATACGTATCGGATTTCACAGATACTCTAGAGATCACTCCGTATTTATTAAAGACACACTGAAGGGAAAGGTGATTTTGGCCTTATATGTTGATGATATCATTATAACCGGTAGTGATCCCGAGGGCATCCAGACAACAAAAGAAAGGATATGTGTTGAATTCAATACAAAGGATCTCGGATTGCTCAAATATTTTATTGGCATTGAAGTACTACAATCCAGGCATGGAATTATGTTATCTCAAAGGAAGTATTTCCTTGACTTGTTGGAGGAGACCAGAATGATGGAATGCAGACCAGCAGAAAATCCCTTGGACGCAAATACAAAATTATGTGCTAGTACTGAAGAAGAGGTAGATGTCAAAAGCTATCAAAGATTGGTAGGAAAACTTATTTACCTCTACATAATGAGGCTAGATATTTCATATGCAATCAGCGTGGTAAGTAAATATATGCACACCCCACAACTCAGTCATTGGCAAGCACTATAAAGGATATTGTGATATCTGAAAGGAGCACCAAGAAGAGGGCTACTCTATAAAAATCATGGTCACTTCAACATCGAAGGATTCTCAAATGCGGACTGGGCTAGATCCCCAGATGACAGAAAATCTACTTCAGGATATTGTGCAATGGTTGGAGGGAACTTGGTTACATGGAGAAGCAAGAAACAGAATGTAGTTGCACGGTCCAGTGCAAAAGTAGAATATAGAGCCATATCACACACAGTTAGTGAACTTCTATGTATCAGATCTCTTCTTACTAAACTGGGATTTCACAACAAAGCTCCTATGGACCTATATTGCAACAATTAGGAAGCCATACATATCACATCCAATCCAGTCTTCATGAGAGGACAAAACATATTGAAGTAGACTACCACTTCATACAAGAAAATTTCTAATCTGGCATATTATCTCTCAAGTATATATTTACACAGAGCCAAGTTGTAGACATTCTCACCAAACCTGTCACTCAGAAAATTTTGTCTACCATCTGCAGCAAGTTGGGCATTTACGATGTTTTCTCACCCAAAGCTTGAGGGGGAGAGTTACAATGTGGGACCCACCATCGTTGCATGATATGGTGGGACCCACCATGAAGACATGAGAAGCCAAGATGAGTCAACAGACAAGCTGGCATGAGCTGGATGACGAGATGGAATAAGTTGGCAGAATTGAGGATTTAGTGGGACCCACAAAGATACCACGAGCTGGCATCTTTGTCCCATGAGCTGGAAGAACTAATGGGACCCACAAGAATAAAGCATGAGCTGGCATCCTCAGCCTAGCCAACTCGTGAAGAAGGAATTATGAAAGTTATTTTTTGGGTAAATTAGAATTTGGGTAAGTTAGAAATTGAGTAAGTTCTAAATTGAGTTGAATTATAGTTGGAAAGTGTACATAAATTATATCACTCCTCCACTATAAATAGAGGTGCTTGTATTCAAGAAAAATTAATCAAAAAATAAGGAGTCCTCTCCTCTTTTCTCATTCACGTGCAGCTCCTCTCTAGTCTTCTCTTGTCTTCTCTTCTCTTTAGTTTTTTCTTCTTCTCTTCTCTCTACCCGAGAGCTCTTTTTCCCTCTTCTCTTTTTCTCTTCTCTCTCCCCTTGTTTGCCTAAACTCAACACTTCTTTTAGGAATGGTTAGGAAAGTATTTCTAATAAAAATAGGTCTTTAGGGACTAGTGTGTCCTATTTCCTGAAAATAATTTTGAAGGAAAAAATTCATTCCAAGAAAATTTTATGGTACGAGAACTTTTTTTGAAACAAAGGACATTATACAACCATAAGGCCATGTTTATCCTTTTTTTTTTGTAAGATAGGGAAAATATTTCTAGTGAAAATACGTCTCTTGAGGCTATTAATGTCTCGTCTTTTGGGACAACAGTTTTGAAGCAAAAAATATAAACCAAGAAAAACTTGTGGTACGACAATTTTTGCTGAAACAAATCATTTTATAACACTATATGGTCTTGCTTGAGAATTTCTAAGGAATGGTTGGGAAAATATTTTCAGTAAAAATAGGTCTCCAGGGACCATTAGTGTTTCCTTTTTCCTAAAAATAGTATTGAAGCAAAAAATTCAAACAAGGAAAATTATGTGTTACGACATTTTTTTCTGAAACCAATGACTTTATACAACTAGAAGGCCATGTTTATGCATTTTTTTAGGAATGGTTAGGAAAGTGTTTCAAGTAAAAATACGTCTCCCTAGACCACTAGTGCTTCATGTTTCCTGAAAATAGTTTTGAAGTTGAAAAATAAAACTAGGAAACTTTTTGTTGAAATAAAAGACATTATACAACTATAAGGCCATGTTTATGCCTTTTTTTTGGAATGGTTGAAAGTATTTCTTGAAAAATTATGTCTCTAGGGACCAATAGTATTTCATGTTTCCTGAAAATAGTTTTGAAGCTGAATATTCATGCCAGTAAAATTTTGTGGTACGACAATATTTGCTTAATCAAATGACTTTATACAAATAAAAGGTCATGTTTATTCATTTTTAATTATTATTTTGGAAAGTATTTTTTAGTTAAAATTCATCACCAGGGACCATTAGTGTTTCATGTTCCCTAAAAACAGTCATGAACCAGAAAATTCTTCCCATGAAAATTTTGTGATCCGATAATTTTTGTTGAAAGACTATATACAACTTAAAGGTCATTTTTATGCATTTTTTTGGAATGTTTTAAATATTATTTTTATTTAAAATATCTCTTTAGAGACCATTAGTGTTTCATGTTACCTAAATAAAGCAATGTTTATGCATTTTTTTAAAAAGGTTGAGAAAATATTTCACAAGAAATTTCTCTAGGGACAATTTGAATCTCGTCTTTCCTAAAAAAAGTTTTGAAGCAAAAAATTCATCCAAGGAAAATTTTATGGGACAACTATTTTTCCTTAAACAAATTACTCCATATAACTATAAGGCCATGTTTATGCAAGTTTTTTAGGAATGGTTGGGAAAGTGTTTCAAGTAAAAATATGTCTCCTGAGACCATTAGTGTGTCATGTTTCCTAAAAATATTTTTCAAGCTGAAAATTTATACCTGGAAAATTTTGTGGTTCGACAAATTTTTTCTAAAACTAATGACTTTATTCAACTATAAGGCCATGTGTAGGCATTTTTATAGGTAATGTAGGGAAATATTTTCTACTAATAATATGTCTCCAGGGACCATTTTTGTTCTCTTCTTTCCCTAAACTATTTCGAAGCTGAAAATTTAAACCACGAAAATTATGCGGTTCGACAGTTTTTGCTTAAATCAATGACATTATACCACTATAAGGTCATGTTTATGCATTTTTTATAATGGTTTGGAAAGAATTACTAGTAAAAATAGGTCTTCAGGGACCATTAGTGTTTCTTGTTACCTAAAAATAGTTTTGACCCTGAAAATTCGTAGCAAGAAAAGTTTGTTTTACGACATTTTTTGTTGAAACAAATGACATTAAACAACTTTAAGGCCATGTTTATGAATTTTTGTTTTTTTGAATGGTTACAAAAGTATTTAAAATAAAAATACATCTCCAAGGACCATTAGTGTTTCATGTTTCTTGAAAATAGTTTTGAAGCTAAAAATTCAAACCGGGAGTATTTTGTTGTACGACTATTTTTGCTGAAACAAATGACTTTATACAACTATAAGATCATGTTTATGCTATTTTTAGGTACGTTTGGGAATATATTTCTAGAAAAAATACGTCTCTAGGGACCATTAGAGTCTCGTCTTTCTTGAAAATGATTTTGAAGCTAAAAATTTAAACCAAGAAAATATATTTGGTTCAACAATTTTTGTTGAAACCAATGACTTTATACCACTCTAAGGTCAGGTATTTGTATTTTTTTATGAATGGTTTAGAAATTTTATCTATTAAAAATAGCTCTTCGGGGACCATTAGTGTTTCCTAATTCCTGAAAATTGTTTTGAAGCAGAAAATTCATACAAGGAAAATTTGTGTTACGACAATTTTTGTTGAAACATATGACTTTATACAACTATAAGGCCATGTTTATGCATTTTCTTAGGAATTTTTGGGAAAGTGTTTTAAGTATAAATACGTCTCCAAGGACCATTAGTGTTTCATATTTCATGAAAATTGTTTAGAAGATGAAAATTCCAACCAAGAAAATTTTGTTGTTGGACAATTTTTGTTGAAACAAACGACTTTATACAACTATGAGGGAATGTTGATGCACTTTTGGGGTAATGGTTGGGAGTATTTCAGGTAAAAATACGTTTCTAGGAACCAATAGTGTTTAATTTTTCTTGGAAAAAAATTTGAAGTAGAATATTCGTACCAGGAAACTTTTGTGGTACGACAATATTTTCTGAAACAAATGACTTTATACAACTAAGAGGTCATGTTTATGCATTTTTTTAGGAATGGTTGTGAAAGTTTTTGTTGAATTTAGGATCCCTTTTCCAATATTCCAATAAAGAGAAGAAATAAAGAAGAAGAAGAAAAAGGGGAAGAGAGTTCACGGGTAGAGAGAAGAGAAGAAGAGAAGAAAGGTGTGTGCCAAGCAAAGAGAGAAAGATTTAATCAAGAAAGAATTGTAGAACTTGACTAATTCCAAATTATTGTACCTCTATTTATAGTAGAGGAAATGATAGAGTCCTTATATAATTAACCTTTAAGTCTCCTTATTACATTCCAACTTTAACTCTCTAAGATAAGTCTATCATGAAAAGATAACACAATCTACTAGAGGTCTAATATAACTTGAACTCTAACTCTTCTTAAATCACGAGGACATAAAAGAGGAGGTTGGCTCGTGGTCTTATCTTTTTGGGTCCCACATCATCTTCCAGCTCATATTGATAAGATTACCAGATCGTGGTATTTTCATGGGTCCCACTTGATCTTCAAGTCTTCTAACTTATTCCAGCTTGTGCCTCTTATCTCTTAACTCGTACTAGCTAGGGTGAGGACTCTTTTTGGCATCCCACGTCCTCATGGTGGGTCCCACCAGCTCATGAACCTTGGTGGGTACCACATTGTAACATTCCCTTCAAGCTGGGGGTGATAAAACATCGTAGATGCCGAGGTTGCTATAGATGGTAGACATAATCTTGTGAGTGATCAGCTTGGTGAGAAGATCTGCAACTTGACTTTGTGATGATATATGCCTTAGAGATATGCTTAGAACTTATATAATTTAAAATGGTAGTCCACTTCAATATGCTTGTTCTTTCATGGAAGACTGGATTCGATGTAATGTGTTTTGCTTCTTGATTATAACAATATAGATCCATAAGACCTTCATTGTAGAATCACAATTCAGTGAGAAGAGATCCCATCCATAGGATTTCACTAACAGTGTGTGCCATGGCTCTTTATTCTGCTTCTGTACTAGACCGTGCTACTATATTTTGCTTCTTGCTTCTCCATGTAACCAAATTCCCTCTAACCATCGTACAAAATCCTGAAGTAGATTTCCTATCATCCAGGGAATCTGCCCAGTCTGCATCTAAGAATCCTTTGATATTGAAGTGACCATGATTTTTATTGAGAAAACCTCTTCCTGGAGCTCCTTTCAGATATCATAATATCCGTTCAAGTGTTTGCCAATGACTAAGTTGTGGTTTGTGCAAGTATTGACTCACCACATTTACTGCATATGATATATTCGGCCTTGTTACACACTGGTAAATAAGTCTTCCCACTAGTCTTTGATATTTTTTTATATGTACATCTTCTTTAGTACATGCACATAATTTTGTATTTGAATCCATAGGAGTGTCTTGCATCCCAGCATTCTTGTCTCTTGCAGTAGATCTAGGGCATACTTCCTTTGGGATAGCACAATCCAATGTCTGGATTGTAATACTTCAATACCCAGAAAATATTTTAGTCCAGGATCCTTCGTCTTGAATTCAGCACATATTTTTTCTTTTGTTTCCTGGATGCCCTCAGAATCACTCCTAGTTAAAATTATATGATCAACAAATACTGCCAGAATTACCTTGCCTCTAGGTGTGTTTTTAATAAAAACTGAGTGATCTCCAGAGCATCAATAAAATCCTGCCCATACGAGGGCTTGACTAAATTTCTCAAACCATGCACGAGGGGACACTTTTAGACCATACAAAGTTTTTTTTAGTCGACATACTGACTCCCCTTCAACTACATATACAAGTGATTGTTGCATATAAATTTTTTCTTTGATGTCCCCATTCAGAAAGGCATTTTTCACATCAAGTTGATATACCTGCCAAGAAGAGTTAGCTGCCAAAGATTGAATTTATGGAAAAGAGAAATATTTCACTGAATTCATTAAATTATTATAATCAGAGTACATGAACCTCTATTTATAATAGAGGAAGGTAGTAAACTCCAATTACAATAAAACTACCTTTGTCCCAATTACACCCAAACTCTAACACTTAAAAATAAGTCCTAGCATAATTAAATAACTCAATATAGATAAAAGACAAACATAACACGAACTAGAACTCTTATACGACATGACCATAAGATAAAGATGCCTTTGTGAGTCCTTCTTGGTCTGCCAACTTATGAGATAAGGATGTCAGCTTGTGGTAATCATGGTGGGTCCTACTTCTTACATGTTTGGGCCCATCTTGTGGGCCTTTATTGGTCGTGTGGCCCATCTTATAATACTCTTAGATATTTCGGCATTCCTTGGTAATGTGCTCTTGGCCCTATCTTCCAAAACTCACCCTCAAGCTGGGGGTGAGAGAACAACAAGAACTCCCAGCTTGCTACAAAAGATGTATAGAAACTTTTTGTATACAATGGTGTTGAATTTAGGATCCCTTTTCCATGATCAAGAACAAGAGAAAGAAGAAAGAAAAACGAGAAAAGGGGAGTAAAGCTCTCGGTAGAGAAGAGAAAAAATAAAAAAAAAAAGGGTAAGCTGCGTCAAGTAAGGAGAGGAAGAGAGAGAACCAACTCGGGATTGAATGTGTGAATTGATTAATTTCAAAATACAACTCCTCTATTTATAGTAGAGTAGGAGGTAGAGTCCTTATACAACTTGTCATTCAATCCTAATTACATTCCAACTCTAACTATTCAATATAAGTAAGTCTATTCAAACTACAACTCCTAGAAGACTAATAGGAGTAGAACTAGGAGTCTTTTATTACCCACGAGATTATAAGGGATAAGCCAGCTCGTGGCCTTATCCTTGTGGGCCCCTCCTCATGATCCTTCAGTGCACCTTGATAAGAGTGCCAGCTCGTGAGAACTTTGTGGGTCCCACTTGATCTTCAAGTCTTCTACATAAATTCAGCTTGTGCTTCTTGATTCCTTAACTTGTGCTTGCTTTGGGAGAGGACTCTTCTTGGTGTCTCAAGTCCTCTAGGATTCTTCTTGATGACCTACGTCCTTATGGTGGGTCCCACCATCTCGAGCACCATCATGGGAGCCATATTGTAACAAATGGCACATCTTCCAATATGCCTTCATCTTCCAACACTCCCTCTCACGCTGTTGCATCCTTCCATGAAGCCCTGCTGGCATAATATAAATGAGAGTAAAAAATTACTCCTAGTTGGTAAGACATTGCTCCATACTTCAGTCCTAATGCTTTATGTAGGGCAGACTCCGTCTTCTGTTGGTAGTGTGTCTATCGGCATTGCTCTGAAGTGTCTACCACCGTGTCCCTCCACAGGACAACAACTCTCAAGAGGTAGGAGTAATAAAAGCCATTAAAGGGGAAGAGAGGAAGGGGGGGGGGGGAGGAGTGCATTTGTTTTTTTTTGTAATAGTGTCCAAATCCAGACACCGACTCTCATGGTATCCCGACCGTGATATTTTTTAGAGTTAAATTTATCATGGTGTTCCAATCATGGTGTCCCAACCATGATATTTTTTAGAGTCAAATAAATTATGGTATGAGAAAAGGTATTGAGGCCACCACTTCTTCATTAATAATGTCTCATCCAAAGAGACATAAAAGCAGTAGTTGTAATTAACATGACCATATTCCAACACATATAATACAAACAGAAATAATAAACTTATCCACAACATATGGAATAAAATACCTCTTTCTTGTACTTCTTCTACTTGTCCCCTTTAACCTTGGAGGTAATGGCAGTGATCCCAGCTTGAACCAAATATCATAGATGCAGAAACAAGCCCGAATAAAAAAGACGTAGTAATAATCCCCTTAAACCAGGGAGAAGTGAGATATTTTCTTGGAATAGAACCTCAAACAGTGACACAAAACAAAGGGCATAAATTCGGATTTTTCAATACAACAGAATACTACCATGACCTTTGATTCTTCCAATGTGAATATATCTTTAAATATAGATCAAATTGACATAAAATTTTCTCCTTCTGAAACTAGACTCAAATATATTTCATCCAAGTATAACTTCACTTCATAAAATATAATAATCAGAAGATAAATAATCTGATAGATTTCAATCTTTGTCATCTGGCCGAACTAGGCATTGTTTCTCCTTTTTTTCTAAGCATGACCATTGACTCTTCCAAGATAAATATCTTCTTATAAAAAACTCAGATCAAGAAATGGGTAAATAGGTAAGAAAATACACTTACATATATTTTTTTCCATGTATAATTCTCCATATAAAATCTCGTTCTTGATAGCATAAATTACCTCAAAAGTTGAAGCTTTCTTCTGCTGATCGAATCTTTTTTTCAATTTGACCTTTTGCTCCTTAAAATATCAATTTCTCTTTGTAGATAACTCCGATTGGAAACAATCATTTTTCCTTGGAACTTAGACTCAAATATATTTCCAACAATATATAAATTTCAATATAAAAATCTCATTATAGAGGTGAAAAACGTAAAACAAACTATGGGTGTAAGGACTGGAAAAAAAAAGGACAAACCTAGACTTAGAGTTTAGGGTTTAGAGAAAAGGATCTCATTATATCTGTTAGACAACTCACAAAACCTGCTTTAATACCATGTTGAATTTATGGAAAAGATAAAATACTTCATTGACTTCATTAACTTATTATAATCAGAGTACATGAACCTCTATTTATAATAGAGGAAGCTAGTAGAGTCCAATAACAATAAAACTATCTTTGTCCCAATTACAGCCAAACTCTAAAACTTAAAGATAAGTCCTAGCACAATTAAATAACTCAATATAGATAAAAGACAAACATAACTCAAACTAGAACTCTTCTAGGATGTGACCATAAGATAAAGATGCCTTTGTGAGTCCTTCTTGATCTTCCTACTTATGTGATAAGGATGTCAACTTGTAGTAATTGTGGTGGGTCCTACTTCTTATAATCTTGGGCCCATCTTGTCGGCCTTCCATGGTCGTGTGGCCCATCTTATAATACTCTTAGATATGTTGGCATTCCTTGGCCATGTGTGCTTGGGCCTATCTTCGAAAACTCACCCTCAAGCTGGGGGTGAGAGAACAACAAAAACTCCCAGCTTGCTACAAAAGACGTATAGAGCCTTTTTATATACAATGGTGTTGAATTTAGGATCCCTTTTCCATGATCAAGAACAAGAGAAAGAAGAAATAAAAATGAGAAAAGGGGAGGAAAGCTCTCGGTAGAGAAGAGAAAAAAGAAAAAAGAAAAGGGTGAGCTGCGTCAAGTAAGGAGAGGGAGAGAAAGAACCAACTTGGGATTGAATGTGTTAATTGATTAATTTCGAAATACAACTCCTCTATTTATGGTAGAGGAAGAGGTAGAGTCCTTATACAACTTGTATAAGGCCATTTTGTGGTTCGACAACAAATGATTTTATACAACTATAAGGCCATGTTTATGAATTTTTTTAGGTAAGATTGGGAAAATATTTATAGTGAAAATACATCTCCAAGGACCGTTAGTGTCTCATCTTTTCTAAAAATATTTTTGAAGCAAAAAATATAAACCAAGAAAAGTTTTTGGTTCGACAATTTTTTTTGAAACAAATGACTTTATACCACTATAAGGTATTGTTTAAGCATTTTTTATGAATGGTTGGGAAAGTATTTGTTGTAAAATTAAGTCTCCAGGGACCATTAGTGTTTCCTATTTCCTAAAAATAGTTTTCAAGCAAAAGATTCAAACAAAGAAAATTTTGTGTAACGACAATTTTTTCTAAAACAAATGACTTTATACAACTAGAAGGCCATGTTTATGCATTTTTTTAGGAATGGTTGGGAAAATATTTCAAGTAAAATACGTCTCCCTAGACCACTAGTGTTCATGTTTCATCCAAATAGTTTTGAAGGTGAAAATTCAAACCAAGAAAATTTTGTTGTTGGACAACAAATAACTTTATACAACTATAATGTCATGTTTATGCATTTTTTTAGGAATAGTGTTGTAAACTCAATAGCAGGCTGAGTAATTCAGTGATGTTGTGGCTGAGTTATTTAATTATTCAGTTAGTCGCTTGTCTTTCAATTTGATTTTACTTCATTTATATTTCAAGTGAAGAGTTAATATGCCGTAGGGGCTTTATTGTAATCATTTATCTTGAACTCGTGTTGGCGCCAACCCTTAGGGTGAAAGGAATGAGAAAAAAGGAAGTCTGAATTTAGATTAAACTAAGGGTTTTGAGTTCTCCTAAATGAGTTCAGGGGAGTGTGTTCTCCTCAACAAACCTAGGGTCTCAAACTTCCCTTCAGCTTGATTTTTTCTCTTCTCTTCTTCTCCCCTACGAATCACTGTGTTAGATCAGGGACCATAACAACTTGGTATCAAAGCAAAACACAATGAGCGATTCTTCGATCGTAGACGAAATTCAAGCTCTACTCCAAGATCAATTTTCAGCAATGTACACAGAATTAATCTCAGCAATATGTGAGGAACGTGTTAATATACGTCATTGTATCAGCGACATGGTTGAGAGATTGACCATAATTGAGAAGCATCGTGTTAAGGCCGCAGAGGTGAAGGGTGCCATTTCGTCAGATGAACAATTTTGTTGTTCGCCATTTGACCTCAAATCTCCGAGCAGGTAAATCCAGAGCCGAAGTCCAGAGCCTAAAAATACGAAGTCGTGGAGCTTGGAAATCCAAAGTCAGAAGGTTTTTGTGCAAAGAGTTCTTTGGGACAGCCCAATTTTGGTTCACAGGTCATCGACGAGTGCCAGGTAGTCCGGTAGTCCACATGCCCATCAAGCTCCTCTTTTCATGGAAACCTAACCTTCTTCCAGAAATAGAGACTAGAAATTTTTGAGCAGAGGAGCCCCCTGATAAATTTCGGCCACAACTTGTTGTTGTTCACTGTCTGAAAAAGTTCAGGTTCTACTTCATTATAAATCATAAAAGTTTTCTAACCATTTCTTCCGTTAGAGGTTTATACGAATAGGAAAGAAAAAAAATCCAGAGATTTCAATTTCGAAGTGGAAATAGTTGCCTAGGCGAAAGATGAGAAGTTTGCACCAGTGGGTTTCAGTCTGAAATTGCCACAACAGGATGAGGCTCCTGATGGTGGTGTTGATGAAATCGCCCTGCGTGAAAGAATTATGGAAGTGTGTACTCTGCTCTGGAATGTTAGTCAACAGAAGTATGAATTACGTGTAAAGGAGATGCGTACTCTGCGTGTCCAGGAGATGAAATCATTGTTGCAGAAGGTAATGCCGAGTGCGGTTGGTAAGAAAGGATTTCTGAATCCGTGTTTCCTTCACAAGCAGAAAATGGGATTAGAACTAAAATGTCCGACGGGCTTAGATTTATTGAGCCGCCCTCATTTGCCTACGTGTAATCAGGTTATGTGAAGTTCCTCATTTGCCTTCATGGAATTCTTGTTGAAAGGTCCAAATTGCAAGTTACCTTCTACATCACAAGAGGTAAGGACTGCCCCTTTTATTGGAAACATGACAAACATCTACAAGTGCATGGAGTCTGCTTTTGATGCTCATCCTTTTCATTTGAAGTCCCTGAATAATTTGCATAATGAGGAGACTGATGTGAAGGGTTTTGTCCATGGGGGACGTGAAGTTGCCAGTCACTTGGGAGTGCAAGCAATTGATACCATGAGAGAAAATATATTTGCTCTAAGCAATATGTTTCCCACTACTGGAAACTATTGTCAAGCTTCTGTCCATGAAGGTAGTGTATATGTCAATGGAAGCAATTTGTTTCTGTGAGGCCAAATGAAGAAGGAAAAATACCCTTGGTTCACAAAAATGAACCACCCTTGGACCTGGAGGAGGAAGAAGTGTCCCTTAACAATAGTGCAGAACCAAGAATTGTTGAAAGGGAAATTACTCTCAAAAATATTTCAGGAGGAAACATGAAGACTGACATTGTTGAAATGTATAGCTGTATAGCGTGATCGGAGGAAACTGTATAGCATGATTGTTTCCTCCGATCCCGTGATTATATTCTTGATTCTATTCCTTGATTTTAGGATCTAAATTGATCCTAAAATCAACTTGTAATGTATTATAAATACCTCCTAAACGGAGAAGAATAGATCATCGGAAAACCATTCGTTCAACCTCTGTTCTTACTTTTCGGTTCTCTGTTTTACATGGTATCAGAGCAGGAGAATTTTCCTCTCTTTTCCGTCGCAGAAAGTTGGAGCTAAGTGCTCCTATAATCGCCGAAGGAGGAAGCCGGAGGAAGGAAAAATCCGTCGGAGTTGCAGAACTCTGTTTTTTCAGACTCTCCATATTCCGGCTGTCCCGACGCCGACGACGGCACCACCACACTGTTACGACTAAAGCCGACGCTCCGCTTCCGTTGCCGAAGACGAAGGCTGCCGTTGCCGACGACGAAGACTGTCGTTGCCGAAGACGAAGGCTGTCGTTGCCGAAGACAAAGCGTTTTACGTAGTCGGAATCACATCTCCGACGAGTTCCGACGATCGCCGACGACAGCATCACCACCCTTTTTCTGACTGAAGCTGATGCTCTGCTGCCGTTGCTGAAGACGAAGACCGCCGTTGCCGAAGACGACGGTATTTTTTTTAACTTAGGTACTGTTGATTTATTTTTCCTGTCGACCCAGACCTGCGGGTCGACCAAATCGGACCGAACCGGTCTAAACTCGAACCGGATCGGACCAGCACTGGAGCGGACCAGAATTGAATCCGCCCAAATCGTACCAAATCGGACCAGATCAAACCGGACCAGACTGAACCGAACCAGACCGGATTAAAAAAAAAAAAAATCAGATCGATGGCCACCCCTACAGGCGCATCTACCGACCTTATCCCATCACCATAGATTATAGTCCACCAAGATAATTCTGCGTTTCCAACTGGAATTATCCTCGATGAGACCAATTATTCATTATGGTCCCAACTCATAGAGATGCGAATTGGCGCACGCAACAAAGCTGGATACCTCACCGGCGAAACAAAAAAACCAGCATCTGGTGATGCTAATCTTGGAGCATGGATTACTGAAAATCAAAGAGTTAAAAGTTGGCTTATTGACTCCATGAGTCCATTGCTCATGCAGCGATTTATTCGCCTCTCCACTGCCAAGGAGATATGGGAAGCAGTATAAAAAACATTCTATGATGGAACCGATGAAACTTGTATATTTGAGCTGAACCAGAGATCTTTTTCTACCAAACAAAATGGTAGACCGTTATCCCCATACTACAATGAACTGGTTGCTATTTTCCAAGAGATTGATCATAGAACTATATCTCAGGAAGGAACAGTCGAAGGGCTAATCCAGTTGCGCTCTGCAATGGCTAGGCTTCGGGTTCATATTTTTCTCAGTGGGCTTGACTCCGAATTTGATCAAGTTCGTGGAGAAATTTTGCGAAAAGATCCCAAACTTGATTTGGAAAGTACATATGCCTATGTCAGACGCGAATATCAATAGAGACAGACAATGGGGAGCTATCGCCCAGTCTCCGAGAACTCGGCGATGTTGGTGAACCAAAGCCGACAAGGATCATCAAACAGTCGGCACCCTCAATCCTCTGGCAAAGGTAACAATCGTGTATGTATTCACTGCGGGAAAAAAGGACATTCACAACACCGGTGTTATGAGATTATTGGCTATCCGGAGTGGTGGGATTTCTCGAAAAATCCCCGTAACAAGACTGCTGGGAAAGCTATGGTGACATCCATGGAAGAGAATCAGGAGCTACCTACTGCAAATGTTGCCCATCCAGGTATTCTCAATAATGCATTAGTATTTTCTGTACATTCTAAGAATAGACCTTGGATTATTGATACAGGTGCATCCAATCACATGACAAGGGATCCCAGTCAGTTACAATCCATCCTACCTTCTCCACAATCTGTTATTTCAACAGCCAATGGTAGTACCTCTCCTATTACTGGGGAAGGATCTGTTATCTTATCCAATAATTTGACATTAGATACTGTCCTTGTGGTTCCCTCTCTTGAATATAACCTTTCGTCTGTTAGCCAAATTACTTCCACTCTTGCTTGTACTGTAACTTTTTGGCCCTCATTTTGTGTCTTTAAGGACATTCTAACCCGGAAGATTCTTGGTTATGGTGTTAGACGGGGCAAACTCTACTATTTGGAGTTGATAGAAAATGGGGGATCAAAAATCAGTCAGACAAATCAAGATAGCAGTGAAGATAATGCTCAAACAACTGTATGGTTATGACACCGACGATTAGGCCACCTTTCCTTTGGTTATCTTAAGAAATTGCGACCTCAACTTTTTTCAGGTTTGACCGATGTGAATTTTCATTGTGACACATGTGAATTGGCTAAAAGCCACCGTATTGCTTATTTCCCGAGTTTGAATAAAAGTTTCAAACCTTTTGCGGTTCTTCATTCTGATGTTTGGGGTCCAGCCAAGATTCCCTCTATTTCTAGAGCTCGTTACTTTGTGACATTTATTGATGAATGCACTAGAATGACTTGGGTCTCTCTGCTTATCCACAAAAGTGATGTGTGTCTAGCATTTCAGAAATTCCATACCATGATACATACTCAATACCAAAAGCAGATTCGTGTTTTGCAATCTGACAATGGTACTGAGTTTGTTAATGCTTCTCTCGAAACTTTTCTGACCACTCATGGAATTCGTCACCAGACTTCTTGCACCTATACTCCCCAACAGAATGGATTGGCAGAAAGAAAGAATAGACAACTTTTGGAAGTAGTACGTGCCTCTCTCTTTGGCATGAACATGCCTCGATTTTATTGGGGTGAAGCTATCACATCTGCTGCCTACCTCATCAATCGAACACCTTCTAGAGTACTGGATTTTCAAACTCCTCTACATAAGCTACAATCCATGATTTCAATTCCCCATCTTCCAAATCTTGAACCCTGAATTTTTGGGTGTACCGCTTATGTTCATATCCCAAAGATCTTGCGAAATAAACTTGATCCATGTGCCAAACGATGTGTATTTGTTGGCTACTCTAATCTTCAAAAAGGATATCGGTGTTATGATCCACACACCAACAAGCTCCATGTGACTTTAGATGTCTCATTCCATGAATCAGTCCCTTATTATTCAGGGGGAGTTTCTTGGACATCTCTTCAGGGGGAGAGTTCAAATGAAGAGAATGTTCCACATGAAGCTAACGGAGATATTGAAAGAGGTGCCGAATTTATTGAGTTAGAAGCGGTGAATGAATTTTTTAAGTGTCATGATGTGCAACAAGACTGTGATTCAGTAATTTCACCTGAAGAACCCCCAGAGTTGCCCCTGTTTGCACCAACAACTGAAGAATCAACCCAGAATGTTCCTCCTCAGGTAAATACGAATCCTGTGTTTGATGAGTCTACTGAAACATGTCTTCCTACAGAAAACATAACCTCTAGATATCCACAAAGATTGAATAGGGGAGTTCCAAAAAAAAAACAGTATGAACCTGATCTTGAAGCAAAGACCAAATACTCAATCAATAACTATGTGTCCTCCCATAGGTTGACTAAATCATATGCATTTACTGTTGATCAATTATCCAGGGTTTCTATTCCTAGTAATGTGCAGGATGCATTAGCTGATCCAAAATGGAAAAAAGCGATGAACGAAGAGATGGAGGCTCTACAAAAAAATACCACTTGGGAACTTGTTCCCCAACCTAAAGGAGTAAAAACAATTGGATGTCGTTGGGTGTTCACATTGAAACTCAAACCGGATGGAAGCATTGACAGATATAAAGCTTGGCTAGTTGCAAAAGGATATACGCAAAGGTATGGGATAGACTATCAGGATACTTTTGCACCAGTAGCTAAGATCCATACAATTCGTATTCTTATATCTATAGCAGCAAATCGAGACTGGCCTCTGCAACAATTTGACGTTAAAAATGCCTTCCTCAATGGAGACTTAGAAGAAGAAGTCTACATGGAACTACCACCAGGTGTAAAAAGTGGTTCTTTGTCTCAAGGTAAAGTTTGTAAATTGAAGAAGTCATTGTATGGGTTGAAACAGTCACCTAGAGCATGGTTTGGGAGATTCTCGGCTACAATGAAGGAGTTTGGTTATAAACAAAGTAACTCAGATCATACTTTGTTTATAAAACACAAAGAAGGAAAGGTAACAACATTAATTGTATATGTTGATGATATGGTCGTGACAGGAGATGACCCAGGTGAAATGCAAGCTTTACAGGAGTATTTAGCTACTAAATTCAAAATGAAGGATCTCGGACAACTTAAATATTTTTTGGGTATTGAAGTTGCAAGATCAAAACATGGAGTCTTCCTTTCACAGTGAAAATATGTGTTGGATCTTCTAGCCGAAATCGGAATGCTTGACTGTAAACCAATAGAGACGCCGATGGAAATGCATCATAAACTCGGAATTTTTCCAGATCAAATTCCAGCAGACAAAGGGCGTTATCAGCGATTAGTTGGAAGATTAATCTACCTATCCCACACAAGGCCCGATGTAGCATATGCAGTAAGCGTTGTGATCCAGTTCATGCATGCACCAAGTGAAGAACATATGGAAGCAGTCTATCGGATCTTGAGATACTTAAAGAGTGCTCCAGGAAAAGGTTTGTTATTCTCAAAAAATGGTATCTCTAGTATTGAAGGGTATACAGACTCTGATTGGGCAGGTGATCAAACAACCAGAAGATCCACGTCGGGTTACTTTACTTTTGTGGAAGGGAATCTTGTCACTTGGAAAAGCAAAAAACAGAAGGTAGTATCAAGATCAAGTGCTGAAGCTGAATTTCGAGGTATGACTCATGGTGTATGCGAGTTGTTATGGATACGGAATATACTAAGAGACTTAGGGATTGAATACGACAAACCTATGAATCTTCACTGTGATAACAAGGCAGCTATCGCAATTGCACACAATCCAGTTCAACATGATCGCACTAAACATGTTGAAGTTGATCGTCATTTCATCAAAGAGAACCTGGATGCAAAGATTATACAATTCCCCTTTATTCAATCTGTGAGTCAAATGGCTGATATGCTCACGAAGGCAATATTAGGGAAAGCATTTCATGGTATAATTGATAAGTTGGGTTTGACTGATATCTATGCACCAACTTGAGGGGGAGTGTGGAAATGTATAGCTGTATAGCGTGATCGGAGGAAACTGTATAGCGTGATTGTTTCCTCCGATCCCGTGATTATATTCTTGATTCTATTCCTTGATTTTAGGATCTAAATTGATCCTAAAATCAACTTGTAATGTATTATAAATACCTCCTAAACGGAGAAGAATAGATCATCGGAAAACCATTCGTTCAACCTCTGTTCTTACTTTTCGGTTCTCTGTTTTACAGACATGGTGACGAATTTTAAATTTGTTGATGATGCTGTAGTGAAGAAAGATGCACAATAGCAGAAGAAGAAAATTGATAGTAAGGATTTTGAATTAAGTTGATCAGAACATGGAAAAACAAGAATCTAGCAATGTTTGTGGTGATATCTTGGCAATGGAATCTATATTTCAAATTATTGAAGATAAACTGACAGGTGAAACAAATCAATGCCAATGCCAAATTAATGAACACATTCATGAGTTTGGTGGTGAAAAGGCATATTTTGTGACAGGAAAAAATGATGATTGGTTAAAGGTTCGTGATTTCGAAACAAGACCAGAATCAGAAGTAAATGAAGAATCACCGAAAACCTCTACAAAAAAGTCTATGTCAAAGGATTTGGAAATGTAGAGAATAAAGTGGAATCGTAGGATGCATCTATAGATCATGAGAATCATGTAAAAGCCAAAGTGAATACGATTGATAAGATCTATGAACATAATTTGGAAATAGAAAGAAGCATTCCATTTGCTTTTGGGACGCATTGTCATTGCAGTCAAATTGAAGATACGTTAGAGGATCATCTCTTGAAGCACAACTCACTTGAAAAGATTGAGAACAATACAAAGACCTGTCTAAAAGAAGAAAGTATGATGAACACTATGCCATGGATCATGTGCAATGGTCACCAAGAGAACTTAAAAGATGAAATAGTGGACACTATTCAAGGTGAAAACAAAAAGGTGTCAAAGGGTGTGGACATGTTGGGTTCCCTAGCCATGGATCGAGTCACCCGACGATCTCCTCTAGCTGCCAGGTTGAATGACGATGAAAGTGCTTCAAGTAAAAATACGTCTCCAAGTACCATTATTTTTTCATGTTTCCTGAAAATAGTTTTAAAGCTGAAAATAGTTTTTTTACTAATATTTGGGAAAGTATTTATTGTAAAAATACTACTTTGGGGACCAATAATGTTTCATGTTTTCTTAAAAAAAAAATTAAAGCTGAATATTCATATATGGAAATTTTTGTGGTACGACTATATTTGCTGAAACAAATGACATAATACAACTATAAGGTCATGTTTATGAATTTTTTTAGTTAAAGTTAGGCAAATATTTCTAGTTAAAATACGTCTCTAGAGACCAAATGTGTCTCATCATTTCTGAAAATAGTTTTTAATCAAAAAATATAAACCAAGAAAATTTTGTAGTTCGACATTTTTTGCTGAAACAAATGCCTTTATATCACTATAAGGTCTTGTTTAAGCATTTTTTTAGGAATGATTGGGAATGTATTTCAAGTAAAAATACGTTTTCGAGGACTACTAGTGTTTCATGCTTCCTGAAAATAGTTTTGAAGCTGAAAATTCAAACTAGGAAAATTTTATTGTTGGACATTTTTTGTTGAAACAAATGACTATATACAACTATAGTCATGTTTATGCATTTTTTTAGGAATGACTGGGAAAGTATTTCTCGTAAAAATATGTCTCCATGGACCAATAATGTTTCAGGTTTCCAGAAAAAATTTTGAAGCTGAATATTCATACCTAGAAAATTTTGTGGTATGACAATATTTGCTGAAACAAATGACTTTATACAACTAAAAGGCCATTTTTATGTATTTTTTTAATTAATATTTTGGAAAGTATTTTAAGTAAAAATACGTCACTAGGGACCAATATTGTGGCATATTCCCTAAAAACAGTCTTGAAGTTGAAAATTCATCCCATGTAAATTTTGTGATACGATAATTTTTGCTTAAACAAATGACTTTTTACAACTATACGACCATGTTTATGCAGCTTTTTTAGGAATGGTTGGGAAAGTGTTTCAACTAAAAATATGCCACATGAACCATTAGTGTTTCATGTTTCCTGAAAATAGTTTTGAAGCAGAAAAGTCAAACAAGAAAAATTTTGTGGTTCGACAATTTTTTTTCTAAAACAAATAATTTTATATAATTATAAGGCCATGATTATGCATTTTTTTAGGTAAGGTAGGGAAAATATTTCTCGTAAAAATATGTCTTCGGGGACCATTTGTGTCTCGTCCTTCCCTAAAATAGTTTTGAAGTTAAAAATTTAAATCAAGAAAATTTTGTGGTTCAGCAGTTTTTGTTGAAACAAATGAGTTTATACCACTATAAGGTCATGTTTGTGCATTTTTTACGAATGGTTGCGAAAGAATTTCAAGTCAAAATAGGTCTCTAGAGGCCATTAGTGTTTCTTGTCTCCTGAAAATAGTTTTGAAGCCAAAAATTCATAGCAAGAAAATATTGTGTGTCGACAATTTTTGGTGAAACAAATAACTTTATACAACTATAAGGCCATGTTTATGCATTTTTTAGGAATGGTTGGGAAAGTCTTTCAAATAAAAATATGTCTCCAAGGACCATTACTGTTTCATGTTTCCTGAAAATAGTTTTGAAGCAGAAAATTCAAACTATGAATGTTTTGTGGAAGAAAATTTTTATCTGAAACAAATGACTTTGTACAACTATAAGGCCATGTTGATGCATTTTTTTAGGTAAGGTTGGGAAAATATTTATATTAAAAATACATCTCCATGGACCATTAGTGTTTTATGTCTCCTGAAAATAGTTTTGAAGCTGAAAATTCAAACCAGGAATATTTTGTGGTACAACATTTTTTTGCTGAAACGAATGACTTTATACAACTAGAAGACCATGTTAATGCATTTTTTAGGTAAGGTTTGGAAAATATTTCTACTAAAAATACATCTTGAGGGACCATTGGTGTCCCGTTTTTCTTGAAAATAGTTTTGAAGCTAAAAATTTAAACAAAGAAAATTTTGTGGTTCAGGCATTTTTACTAAAACAAATTAATTTATACCCCTATAAGGACATGTCTCTGCCTTTTTTTAGGTATGGTTGGGAAATTTTATCTATGAAAATTATACTCCAGGGACCATTAGTGTTTCATGTTTCCTAAAAATAGTTTTGAAGCCGAAAAGTTTTGTAAGAAAAATTTTGTGTTACGACAATTTTTGCTTAAGCAAATGACTTTATAAAATTATAAGGCCATGATTATGTATTTTCTTAGGAATGGCTGGGAAATAATTTTGAGTAAAAATAGTCTCCAAGGACTATTAGTGTTTTGTGTTTCCTGAAAATAGTTTATTAGCTGAAAATTCAAACTAGAAAAAATTTGATGTTGGACAATTTTTGTTCAAACAAATGACTTTATACAACTATAAGGCCATTTTTATGTATTTTTCTAGTAATGGTTGGGAAAGTTTTTCTAGTAAAAATACGTCTCTAGGGACCAACAATGTTTCATGCTTCTTGAAAATTGTTTTTGTTGGAAGATGGCCACACGACGAATGAAGGTCCACATATCTAAGAGTATTCTAAGATGGACCACACGACCAAGGAAGTCCCACATATCTAAGAGTATTGTAAGATGGGCCCAAGTACATAAGAAGTAGGATCCACCATGATTACCACGAGCTAGTATCCTTATTACATAAGTTGGAAGATCAAGAAGGACTCACAAAGATAACCACAAACTAGTTGGAAGATTAAGAAGGACTCACAAAGATAACCACGAGCTAGCTTCTTTATCTTATGGTCACATCCTAGAAGAGTTCTAGTTTGAGTTATATTTGTCTTTTATTTATATTGAGTTATTTAAATATGCTAAGGCTTATCCTTAAGTGTTAGAGTTTGGGTGTAATTGGGACAAAGGTAGTTTTATTGTAATTGGACTCTACTACCTTCATGTACTCTGATTATAATAAGTTAATGAGGTCAATTAAGTATTTCTATTTTCCAAAATTCAACAGTTTTGAAGCTAAATATTCATACCAGGAAAACTTTTGTGGTACGACAATATTTGCTGAAACAAATGACTTTATACTACCAAAAGGCCATGTTTATGCCTTTTTTTAGGAATGGTTGTGAAAGTATTTCTAATAGAATTACATCTCCAAGGACCATTAGTATTTCATGTTTCCTGAAAAATAATTTTGAAGCTGAAAATTCAAACCAGGAAAATTTTGTGGTACGACAATTTTTGCTGAAAGAAATGATTTTATCCAACTATAAAGCCATTTTTATGCATTTTTTTAGCAAAGGTTGGGAAAATATTTTGAGTAAAAATACATCTCCAGGGACCATTAGTGTATCATCTTTCCTGAAAACAGCTTTGATGGTGAAAATTTAAACAAAGAAAATTTTGTGGGACAACAATTTTAGCTGAAACAAATAATTTTATACCACTCTAGGGTCTTGTTTATGTATTTTTTATATATGGTAGGGAAAGTATTTTTAATAAAAATAGGTCTCCATAGACCATTAGTGTTTCTAGTTTCTTGAAGATAGTTTTGAAGCTGAAAAATCAAACCAGGAAAATTTTGCAGTAAGAATTGTTTTTGAAACAAATGACTTTTTGCAACTATAAGGCCATGTTTATGCATTTTTTCAGGTAAGGTTGGGAAAATATTCTAGTGAAAATACATCTTCATGGACCATTAGTGTAAGGAGATTTCTAAAAATAATTTTGAAGCAAAAATATAAACCTATAAAATTTGTGGTTTGACAATATTTGATGATACAAATGACTTTATACCACTATACCACTATAAAATCTTGTTTAAGTATTTTTTTAGAAATGGTTGGGAAGAAATTTTAGTAAAAATTGGTTTCCAATGACTATTAGTGTTTCATGTTTCCCGAAAATAGTTTTGAAGCAAAAAATTCAAACAACCAAAATTTAGTGTGACAAGAATTTTTTTTTTTTGAAAGAAGTCACTTTATACAACTGGAAGGTCAAGTTTATGCATTTTTTTAGGAATGGTTTGGAAATTATTGCAAGTAAAAATATGTCTCCCAGGACCACTAGTGTTTCAAGTTTCCTGAAATTAGTTTTGAAGCTAAAAATTCAAACCAAGAAAATTTTGTTGTTGGACAATTGTTTTTGAAACAAATGACTTTATACAACTATAATGCCATGTTTATGCATTTTTTTATGAACGGTTGGGAAAGTATTTCTCGTAAAAATATGTCTCCGGTGACCAATAGTGTTTCATGTTTCCAGAAAATAATTTTGAAGGTGAATATTCATACCAGAAAAATTTTGTGGTACGACAATATTTGCATAAACAAATGACTTTATACAGCTAAAAGGCCATGTTTATGCATTTTTAAATTAATTTTTAGGCATGGAAAATTAGTGTTTCATGTTCCCTAAAAATAGTCTTGAAGCTGAAAATTCATCCCTTGAAAATTTTGTGATAAGATAATTTTTGCATAAAGAAATGACTTTATGCAACTTTAATACAATTTTATGCATTTTTTAAGGAATGGTTGGGAAAGTATTTCAAGTAAAAATGTGTTTGTAGGGATCATTAGTTTTTTATGTTTCTTAAAAAACTGTTTTGAAGTAGAAAATTCAAACGAGGAAAATTTTGTGGTATGACAAGTTGTCCGAAAACAAATGAATTTATCCAACTATAAGGCAATGTTTATGAATTTTTTAGGAAAGGTTTAAAAATAATTCCTGTAAAAATATGTCACCAGAGACCACTAGAGTATCTTCTTTCCTGAAAATAGTTTTGAAGCAAAAAATTCATAACTGGAAAAGTTTTTGGGACGACAATTTTTTTGCTGAAACATGACTTCGTACAACTATAAGGCCATGTTTATGCAGTTTTTTTAGGATGTTTCAAGGAAAAATATGTCTTCATGGACCATTAGTATTTCATGTTTCCTGAAAATAGTTTTGAAGTTGAAAATTCAAACCCGAAAAAATTTGTGGTTCGACAATTTTTCCTGAAACTAATGACTTGATACAACTATAAGGCCATGTTTATGCATTTTTTAGGTAAGTTCTAAAAAATATTTCTTGTAAAAAATTGTTCCCAGGGACCATATTTGTCTCTACTTTCCTGAAAACTGTTTTGAAGCTAAAATTTTAAACCAAGAAAATTTTGTGGTTTGGAAGTTTTTATTGAAACAAATGACTTTATACCTCTATAAGGTCATGTTTATGCAATTTTTAGGAATGGTTGGGAAAATATTTCTAGTAAAAAGAGGTCTATTGAGACCATTAGTGTTGCCTGTTTCCTGGAAATAGTTTTGAAGCTGAAAATTCATACCAGAGAAATTTTGTGTTACAAAAATTTTTACTAAAAAAAATAATTTAAACAACAATAAAGACATGTTTATGCATTTTTTAAGAATGTTCGGGAAAGTATTTCAAGCAAAAATACATCTCCAGGGACCATTTAGGTTTCATGTTTCCTAAAAATAGTTTTGAAGCTGAAAATTCAAACTTGCAATATTTTGTGGTACGACAATTTTTGCTAAAACAAATGAGTGTATACAACTATAAGGCCATATTTATGCATTTTTTTAGATAAGGGTATAAAAATATTTCTAGTAAAAATACAACTCCAGGGACTGTTAAATTGGTCGAAGGCCCTATCCCAAAATGATTAGCCACTTAGGAAACCTCTTCTACCAACTAATAAATGCAAGATCTTTATACTCACTAATGTAGGTAGGATTATCCTTAACACTCCCCCTCACGTGTAGGCACGTGAATAATTTGGGTAGATAACCACATATGAAAACCTTGCTCTGATACCATGTTAAATTGGGTTGAAGACCTATCCCAAAATGACTAGCGACTTTGGAAACCTCTTCTACTAACTAATAAATGCAAGATCTTTATACTCACTAATGTATGTGGGATTATCCTTGCCAAAGTTGGCACTCGTGCAAAAATTTTGGACTTTACTAAAACTCTTGGTTGTGTCTTCTTCACCTGGGTTCCTGGTTTTGATCGATGTCTTTGTTTCCAGCAAAGTAGACTGATAAGAAAAAAAAAGAACAAGGTATGATATTGTCTTCTTCTTTTTTTCCTTTTACTTTCACTGTTTTGGATTTCTTTATTAATTTTTTGGGGATTCTGGTTATGGGAAATTTTTTTGCATGTAAAAGAGAAGGAATTTGGTTTTTTATGGAATTGAGGATGGGTTTCCGTTGGGGGGTCTAATCGGAATGGGTATTCTGAAACGACTGAGATGACATTGTATTATTTAGATATTTGTGCTAAGGTTTATCGGTTAAATTGGCGAGGAGCTTGGGCGAGAGTAGCACTAGGAAGTCCTCGTGTTGCACCCCTTTCTTTTGTGCCGTGTTCCTCTGCGACCAGCTAATTTCTCCCTCGCAACGCTGCGGTTTGGGGTGGTAAAACAAATTAGCATATACAGTTTGTTTGTTTTTTTTGTTTTTTTTTCTTTTTATTCTTCTTCTTCTTCTTATTTTTTATTGGTTGGAGATGTTCGGGTAGAAGAGAGGAGGGGAGAGGAAAGGAAGAAAAAAAGAAAAAAAGTAAGATTTGGTTTTGTTTTCCGTTATTAAAGCAGTTCGGTTCATTTTTTTAATCGTTTAATCTAATCGAATGACATAGCGCTCCATTTCAAATTTTTATATCTGGATTTTTGCGTAAGGTTTTGATTATTTTTATTTTATTTGAAGTTGGGAAAGTGGAAAGACCGACAGAACACGGGGGAGAGAGAAGCCGGGGAAGGGATTGGTAGGATGGAGAGGGTAACACGAACGGGTGCGATCATACCAGCACTAATGCACCGGATCCCATCATAACTCCGAAGTTAAGCACGCTTGGGCGAGAGTAGTACTAGGAAGTCCTCGTGTTGCACCCCTTTCTTTTGCCCCGTGTTCCTCTGCGACCAACTAATTTCTCCCTCACAACGCTGCGGTTTGGGGCGGCAAAACAAATAAGCATATACAGTTTGTTTGTTTTTTTTGTTTTTTTTCTTTTTCTTCTTCTTCTTCTTCTTCCTTTTTATCGGTTGGAGACGTTCAGGTAGAAGAGAGGAGGGGAGAAAAAAGGAAGAAAAAAAAAAGTAAGATTTGGTTTTGTTTTCCGTTATTAAAGCAGTTCGGTTCATTTTTTTATCGTTTAATATAATCGAACGACATAGCGCTTCTTTTCAAATTTTTATATCTGGATTTTTGCGTAAGGTTTTGATTTTTTTTATTTTATTTGATGTTGGGAAAGTGGAAAGACCGAAAGAACACGGGGAGAGAGAAAAGCAGGGGAAGGGATTGGTAGGATGGAGAGGGTAACACGAACGAGTGCGATCATACCAGCACTAATGCACCGGATCCCATCAAAACTCCGAAGTTAAGCATGCTTGGGCGAGAGTAGTATTAGGAAGTCCTCGTGTTGCACCCCTTTCTTTTGCCCCATGTTCCTCTGCGACCAGCTAATTTCTCCCTCGCAACGCTGCGGTTTGGGGCGGCAAAACAAATTAGCATATACAGTTTGTTTGTTTTTTTTGTTTTTGGTTTTTGTTTTTCTTCTTCATCTTCTTCTTCTTTTTTATCGGTTAGAGACGTTCGGGTAGAAGAGAGGAGGGGAGAGGAAAGGAATAAAAAAAGAGTAAGATTTGGTTTTGTTTTCCGTTATTAAAGCAGTTCGGTTCATTTTTTTATCGTTTAATCTAATCGAACGACATAGCACTGCTTTTCAAATTTTTATATCTGGATTTTTGCGTAAGGTTTTGATTTATTTTATTTTATTTGAATTTGGGAAAGTTGAAAGACCGACAGAACACGGGGGGAGAGAGAAGTCGGGGAAGGGATTGGTAGGACGCAGAGGGTAAAACGAACGGGTGCGATCATACCAGCACTAATGCACCGGATCCCATCAGAACTCCAAAGTTAAGCGCGCTTGGGCGAGAGTAGTCTAGGAAGTCCTCGTGTTGAACCCCTTTCTTTTGCCCCGTGTTCCTCTATGACCAGCTAATTTCTCCCTCGCAACACTGTGGTTTGGGGCGGCAAAAAAAATTAGCATATACAGTTTGTTTGTTTTTTTTGTTTTTTTTTCTTTTTCTTCTTCTTCTTCTTCTTTTTTTTTACCGGTTGGAGACGTTCGGATAGAAGAGAGGAGGGGAGAGGAAAGGAAGAAAAAAAAAAGTAAGATTTGGTTTTGTTTTCCGTTATTAAAGCAGTTCGGTTCATTTTTTTATCGTTTAATCTAATCGAACGACATAGCTCTCCTTATCAAATTTTTATATCTGGATTTTTGCGTAAGGTTTTGATTTTTTTTATTTTATTTGATGTTGGGAAAGTGGAAAGACGGACAGAACACGTGGGGAGAGAGAAGCCAGGGAAGGGATTGGTAGGACGGAGAGGGTAAAATGAACGGGTAAGATCATACCAGCACTAATGCACCGGATCCCGTCAGAACTCCGAAGTTAAGCGCGCTTGGGCGAGACTAGTACTAGGAAGTCCTTGTGTTGCACCCCTTTCTTTTGCCCCGTGTTCCTCTGCGACCAGCTAATTTCTCCCTCGTAATGCTGCGGTTTGGGGCGGCAAAACAAATTAGCATAGATAGTTTGTTGGTTTTTTTTGTTTATCGGTTGGAGACGTTCGGGTAGAAGAGAGGAGGGGAGAGGAAAGGAAGAAAAAAAAAAGTAAGATTTGGTTTTGTTTTCCGTTATTAAAGCAGTTCGGTTCATTTTTTTAATCGTTTAATCTAATCGAACGACACAACCCTCCTTTTCAAATTTTTATATCCGTATTTTTGCATAAGGTTTTGATTTTTTCTTTATTTTATTTCATGTTGGGAAAGTGGAAAGACCGACAGAACACGGGGGGAGAGAGAAGTCGGGAAAGGGATTGGTAGGACGGAGAGGGTGACACGAACGGGTGCGATCATACCAGCATTAATGCACCGGATCCCATCAGAACTCCGAAGTTAAGCACGCTTGGGCGAGAGTAGTACTAGGAAGTCCTCCTGTTGCACCCCTTTCTTTTGCCCCGTGTTCCTCTGCAACCAGCTAATTTCTCCCTCACAACGCTGCGGTTTGGGGCGGCAAAACAAATTAGCATATACAGTTTGTTTGTTTTTTTTGTTTTTTTTTTGTTTTTCTTCTTCTTCTTCTTCTTCTTTTTTATCGATTGGAGATGTTCGGGTAGAAGAGAGGAGGGGAGGAGAAAGGAAGAAAAAAAAAAGTAAGATTTGGTTTTGTTTCCCGTTATTAAAGCAGTTCGGTTCATTTTTTTAATTTTTAATCTAATCGAACGACATAGTGCTTCTTTTCAAATTTTTATATTTGGATTTTTGTGTAAGGTTTTGATTTATTTTATTTTATTTGATGTTGGGAAAGTGGAAAGACTGACAGAACATGGGGGGAGAGAGAAGCTGGGGAAGGGAGTGGTAGGACGGAGAGGGTAACACGAACGGGTGCGATCATACCAGAACTAATGCACCGGATCCCTTCAGAACTCCGAAGTTAAGCGCGCTTGGGCGAGAGTAGTACTAGGAAGTCCTTGTGTTGCACCCCTTTCTTTTGCCCCGTGTTCCTCTGCGACCAGCTAATATCTCCCTCGCAACGCTGCGGTTTTGGGTGGCAAAACAATTAGCATATACAGTTTGTTTGTTTTTTTATTTTCTTTTTCTTTTTCTTCTTCTTCTTCTTCTTCTTCTTTTTTATCGGTTGGAGACTTTCAGGTTGAAGAGACAGGAGAGAGGAAAGGAAGAAAAAAAAGTAAGATTTGGTTTTGTTTTCCGTTATTAAAGCAGTTCGGTTCATTTTTTTTATCGTTTAATCTAATCAAAAGACCTAGCTCTCCTTTTCAAATTTTTATATCTGAATTTTTGCGTAAGGTTTTGATTTTTTTTTATTTTATTTGATGTTGGGAGAGTGGAAAGACCGACAGAACACGGGGGGAGAGAGAAGCCGGGGAAGGGATTGGTAGGACGGAGAGGGTAACACGAACGGGTGCGATCATACCAGCACTAATGCACCGGATCCCATCAGAACTCCGAAGTTAAGCGCGCTTGGGCGAGAGTAGTACTAGGAAGTCCTCGTGTTGCACCCCTTTCTTTTGCCCCGTGTTCCTCTGCGACCAACTAATTTCTCCCTCGCAACGCTGCGGTTTGGGGCGGCAAAACAAATAAGCATATACAGTTTGTTTGTGTTTTTTGTTTTTTTTCTTTTTCTTCTTCTTCTTCTTCTTCTTTTTTATCGGTTGGAGACGTTCAGGTAGAAGAGAGGAGGGGAGAAAAAAGGAAGAAAAAAAAAGTAAGATTCTGTTTTGTTTTCCGTTATTAAAGCAGTTCGGTTCATTTTTTTTTATCGTTTAATATAATCGAATGACATAGCGCATCTTTTCAAATTTTTATATCTGGATTTTTGCGTAAGGTTTTGATTTTTTTTTTTTATTTGATATTGGGAAAGTGGAAAGACCGACAGAACACGAGGGGACAGAGAAGTCGGGGAAGGGATTGGTAGGACGGAGAGGGTAACACAAACGGGTGCGATCATACCAGCACTAATGCACCGGATCCCATCAGAACTCCGAAGTTAAGCGCGCTTGGGCGAGAGTAGTACTAGGAAGTCCTCATGTTGCACCTCTTTCTTTTGCCTCGTGTTCCTCTACGACCATCTAATTTCTCCCTCGCAACGCTGCGGTTTGGGGCGGCAAAATAAATTAGCATATACAGTTTGTTTGTTTTTTTTGTTTTTTTTCTTTTTCTTCTTCTTCTTCTTCTTCTTCTTCTCTTTTATCGGTTGGAGACGTTCGGGTAGAAGAGAGGAGGGGAGAGGAAAGGAAGAAAAAAAAAGTAAGATTTGGTTTTGTTTTCCATTATTAAAGCAGTTCGGTTCATTTTTTTTATCGTTTATTCTAATCGAATGACATAGCGCTCCATTTCAAATTTTTATATCTGGATTTTTGCGTAAGGTTTTGATTTTTTTTAATTTTATTTGATGTTGGGAAAGTGGAAAGACCGACAGAACACGGGGGGAGAGAGAAGCCGGGGAAGAGATTGGTAGGACGGAGAGGGTAACACGAACGGGTGCGATCATACCAGCACTAATGCACCGGATCCCATCAGAACTTCGAAGTTAAGCGCGCTTGGGCGAGAGTAGTACTAGGAAGTCCTCGTGTTGCACCCCTTCCTTTCGCCCCATTTCCTCTGCGACCAGCTAATTTCTCCCTCGCAACGCAGTGGTTTGCGGCGGCAAAACAAATTTGCATATACAGTTTGTTTGTTTTTTTTCTTTTTTTTTTCTTTTTCTTCTTCTTCTTCTTCTTCTTTTTTATCGGTTTGAGACGTTCGGGTAGAAGAGAGGAGGGGAGAGGAAAGGGAGAAAAAAAAAAGATTTGGTTTCTTTTTCCGTTATTAAAGCAGTTCGGTTCATTTTTTTTATCGTTTAATCTAATCGAACGACATAGCGCTCCTTTTCAAATTTTTATATCTGGATTTTTTGCGTAAGGTTTTGATTTTTTATTTTATTTTATTTGATGTTGGGAAAGTGGAAAGACCGACTGAACACGGGGGGAGAGAGAAGTCGGGAAAGGGATTGGTAGGACAGAGAGGGTAACACAAAAGGGTGCGATCTTACCAGCACTAATGCACCGGATCCCATCAGAACTCCGAAGTTAAGCACGCTCGGGCGAGAGTAGTACTAGGATGGGTAACCTCCTGGGAAGTCCTCGTGTTGCACCCCTTTCTTTTGCCCCGTGTTCCTCTACGACCAGCTAATTTCTTCCTCGCAACGCTGCGGTTTGGTGCGGCAAAACAAATTAGCATATACAGTTTGTTTTTTTTTTTTGTTTTTTTTCTTTTTCTTCTTCTTCTTCTTCTTGTTTTTTATTGGTTGGAGACGTTCGGGAACAACAGAGGAGGGGAGGGGAAAGGAAGAAAAAAAAAAGTTAGATTTGGTTTTGTTTTCCGTTATTAAAGCAGTTCGGTTCATTTTTTTAATTGTTCAATCTAATCGAACGACTTAGCGCTCCTTTAAAAATTTTTATATCTGGATTTTTATTTAAGGTTTTGATTTTTTTTTTTTTTTTATGTTGGGAAAGTGGAAAGACCGACAGAACACGGGGGGAGAGAGAAGCCGGGGAAAGGATTGGTAGGACGAAGAGGGTAACACGAAAGGGTGCGATCATACCGGCACTAGTGCCCCGGATCCCATCAGAACTCCAAAGTTAAGCGCGCTTGGGCGAGAGTAGTACTAGGATGGGTGACCTCCTGGGTAGTCCTCGTGTTGCACCCCTTTTTTTGCCCCGTGTTCCTCTGCGACAAGCTAATTTCTCCCTCGCAACGCTACGGTTTGGGGCGGCAAAAAAATTTAGCATATACAGTTTGTTTGTTTTTTTAGTTTTTTCTTTTTCTTTTTCTTCTTCTTCTTCTTCTTCTTCTTTATCGGTTGGTGACGTTCGGGTAGAAGAGAGGAGGGGAGGCGAAAGGAAGAAAAAAAAAGTAAGATTTGGTTTCGTTTTCCGTTATTAAAGCAGTTCGGTTCATTTTTTTTATTGGTTAATCTAATCGAACGACATAGCGTTCCTTTTCAAATTTTTATATCTAGATTTTTGCATAAGGTTTTGATTTTTTTTTATTTTATTTGTCGTTGGGAAAGTGGAAAGACCGATAGAACACGGAGGGAGGGAGAAGTCGGGGAAGGGATTGGTAGGACGGAGAGGGTAACACGAACGGGTGCGATCGTACTAGCACTAATGCACCGGATCCCATCAGAACTCCGAAATTATGCGCGCTTGGGCGAGAGTAGTACTAGGAAGTCCTCGTGTTGCCCCCCTTTCTTTTGCCACGTGTTCCTCTGCGACCAGCTAATTTCTCCCTCGCAATGCTGCGGTTTGGGGCTGCAAAACAAATTAGCATATACAGTTTGTTTGTTTTTTTTGTTTTTTTTCTTTTTCTTCTTCTTCTTCTACTTCATTTTTATCGGTTTGAGACGTTCGGGTAGAAGAGAGGAGGGGAGAGGAAAGGAAGAAAAAAAAAGTAAGATTTTGTTTTCCGTTATTAATGCAGTTCGGTTCATTTTTTTTATCGTTTAATCTAATCGAACGACATAGCGCTCCTTTTCAAATTTTTATATCTGGATTTTTGCATATGGTTTTGATTTTTATTTTATTTTATTTAATGTTGGGAAAGTGGAAAGTCCGACAGAACACCGGGGGAGAGTGATGCCGGGGAAGGGATTGGTAGGACGAAGAGGGTAACACAAACGGGTGCGATCATACCAGCACTAATGCACCGGTTCCCATCAGAACTCCGAAGTTAAGCACGCTCGGGCGAGAGTAGTACTAGGATGGGTAACATCCTGGGAAGTCCTCGTGTTGCACCCCTTTCTTTTGCCCCGTATTCCTCTGCGACCAGCTAATTTCTCCCTCGCAACGCTGCGGTTTGGGGTGGGAAAACAAATTAGCATATACAGTTTGTTTTTTTTGTTTTTTTTTCTTTTTCTTCTTCTTCTTTTTCTTCTTTTTTATCGGTTGGAGAGGTTCGGGAAGAAGAGAGGAGGGGAGGGGAGGGGAAAGGAAGAAAAAAAAAGTAAGATTTGGTTTTGTTTTCCGTTATTAAAGCAGATCGGTTCATTGTTTTTATTGTTTAATCTAATCGAACAACATAGCGCTCCTTTTCAAATTTTTATATCAGGATTTTTGCGTAAGGTTTTGATTTTTTTTTTATTTTATTTGATGTTGGGAAAGTTGAAAGACCGACAGAACACGGGGGGAGAGAGAAGTCGGGGAAGGGATTGGTAGGACGGAGAGGGTAACACGAACGGGTGCGATCATACCAACACTAATGCACCGGATCCCATCAGAACTCTGTAGTTAAGCGCGCTTGGGCGAGAGTAGTACTAGGATGGGTGACCTCCTGGGAAGTCCTCGTGTTGCACCCCTATCGTTTGCCCCGTGTTCCTGTGCGACCAGCTAATTTCTCCCTCGCAACGCTGCGGTTTGGGGCGGCAAAACAAATTAGCATATACAGTTTGTTAGTTTTTTTTGTTTTTTTTTCTTTTTCTTCTTCTTCTTCTTCTGCTTCTTTTTTATCGGTTGGAGACATTCGGGTAGAAGAGAGGAGGGTAGACGAAAGGAAGAAAAAAAAAAAGTAAGATTTGGTTTTTTTTTCCGTTATTAAAGCAGTTCGGTTCATTTTTTTTATTGTTTAATCTAATCGAACGACATAGCGCTCCTTTAAAAATTTTTATATCTGGATTTTTGCGTAAGGTTTTGATTTTTCTTTTATTTTATTTGATGTTGGGAAAGTGGAAAGACCGACAGAACACGGGGGGAGAGAGAAGTCGGGGAAGGGATTGGTAGGACGGAGAGGGTAACACGAAAGGGTGCGATCATTCCGGCACTAGTGCCCCAGATCCCATCAGAACTCCAAAGTTAAGCGCGCTTGGGCGAGAGTAGTACTAGGATGGGTGACCTCCTGGGAAGTCCTCGTGTTGCACCCCTTTTTTTGCCCCGTGTTCCTCTGCGACCTGCTAATTTCTCCCTCGCAACGCTGCGGTTTGGGGGGGGAAAAAAATTTAGCATATACAGTTTGTTTGTTTTTTTGGTTTTTTTTTCTTTTTCTTCTTCTTCTTCTTCTTCTTTTTTATCGGTTGGTGACGTTCGGGTAGAAGAGAGGAGGGGAGGCGAATGGAAGAAAAAAAAAAGTAAGATTTGGTTTCGTTTTCCATTATTAAAGCAATTCGGTTCATTTTTTTTATTGTTTAATCTAATCGAACAACATGGCGCTCCTTTTCAAATTTTTATATCTGGATTTTTGCGTAAGCTTTTGATTTTATTTTATTTTCTTTGAGGTTGGGAAAGTGGAAAGACCGACAGAACACGGAGGGAGGGAGAAGTCGGGGAAGGGATTGGTAGGACGGAGAGGGTAACACGAACGGGTGCGATCGTACCAGCACTAATGCACCGGATCCCATCAGAACTGCAAAGTTAAGCGCGCTTGGGCGAGAGTAGTACTAGGAAGTCCTCGTGTTGCACCCCTTTCTTTTGCCACGAGTTCCTCTACGACCAGCTAATTTCTCCCACGCAACGCTGCGGCTTGGGCCGGCAAAACAAATTAGCATATACAATTTGTTTGTTTTTTTTGTTTTTCTTCTTCTTCTTCTTCATCTTTTTTATCGGTTTGAGACGTTCGGGTAGAAGAGAGGAGGGGAGAGGAAAGGAAAAAAAAAAGTAAGATTTGGTTTTGTTTTCCGTTATTAATGCAGTTCGGTTCATTTTTTTATCGTTTAATCTAATCGAACGACATAGCGCTCCTTTTCAAATTTTTATATCTGGATTTTTGCGTAAGGTTTTGATTTTTTTTTATTTTATTTGATGTTGGGAAAGTGGAAAGTCCGACAGAACACGGGGGGAGAGTGAAGCTGGGGAAGGGATTGGTAGGACGGAGAGGGTAACACAAACGGGTGCGATCATACTTGCACTAATGCACCGGATCCCATCAGAACTCCGAAGTTAAGCGCGCTTGGGCGAGAGTAGTACTAGGATGGGTAACATCCTGGGAAGTCCTCGTGTTGCACCCCTTTCTTTTGCCCCGTGTTCCTCTGCGACCAGCTAATTTCTCCCTTACAACGCTGTGGTTTGGGGCGGCAAAACAAATTAGCATATACAGTTTGTTTGTTTTTTTTTGTTTTTTTTTTCTTTTTCTTCTTCTTCTTCTTCTTCTTTTTTATCGGTTGGAGATGTTCGGGAAGAAGAGAGGAGGGGAGGGGAGGGGAAAGGAAGAAAAAAAAAGTAAGATTTGGTTTTGTTTTCCGTTATTAAAGCAGATCGGTTCATTGTTTTTATTGTTTAATCTAATCGAACGACATAGCGCTCCTTTTCAAATTTTTATATCAGGATTTTTGCGTAAGGTTTTGATTTTTTTTTTATTTTATTTGATGTTGGGAAAGTGGAAAGACCGACAGAACACGGGGGGAGAGAGAAGCCGGGGAAGGGATTTGTAGGACGGAGAGGGTAACACGAACGGGTGCGATCATACCAGCACTAATGCACCGGATCCCATCAGAACTCCGAAGTTAAGCGCGCTTGGGCGAGAGTAGTACTAGGAAGTCCTCGTGTTGCACCCCTTTCTTTCGCCCCGTGTTCCTCTGCGACCTGCTAATTTCTCCCTCGCAACGCTGCGGTTTGGGGCGGCAAAACAAATTAGCATATACAGTTTGTTTGTTTTTTTTGTTTTTTTTTCTTTTTCTTCTTCTTCTTCTTCTTCTTTTTTATCAGTTTTCAGGTAGAAGAGAGGAGGGGAGAGGAAAGGAAGAAAAAAAAAAGTAAGATTTGGTTTTGTTTTCCGTTATTAAAGCAG
This sequence comes from Aristolochia californica, assembly GCF_029961685.1. NCBI lineage: Eukaryota > Viridiplantae > Streptophyta > Magnoliopsida > Piperales > Aristolochiaceae > Aristolochia > Aristolochia californica. Next base: position 26,501,606 of record NW_027181992.1, read on the forward strand.
TTCAGTTCATTTTTTTTATTGTTTTATCTAATCGAACGACATAACGCTCCTTTTCAAATTTTTATATCTGGGTTTTTGCGTAAGGTTTTTATTTTTTTTTATTTTATTTGATGTTGGGAAAGTGGAAAGACCGACAGAACACAGGGGGAGAGAGAAGTGGGGGAAGGGATTGGTAGGACGAAGAGGGTAACACGAACGGGTGCGATCATACCAGCACTAATGCACCGGATCCCATCAGAACTCCGAAGTTAAGTGCGCTTGGGCGAGAGTATTACTAGGAAGTCCTCGTGTTGCACCCCTTTCTTTTGCCTCGTGTTCCTCTGCGACCAGCTAATTTCTCCCTCGCAACGCTACGGGTTGGGGCGGCAAAACAAATTAGCATACACAGTTTGTTTTTTTTTTTGTTTTTTTTTTCGTTTTCTTCTTCTTCTTCTTCTTCTTTTCTATCAGTTGGAGACGTTCGGGTAGAAGAGAGGAGGGGAGGGGAAAGGAAGAAAAAAAAAAAGTAATTTTTGGTTTTGTTTTCCATTATTAAAGCGGTTCGGTTCATTTTTTTTATTGTTTAATCGAATCGAACGACATAGCGCTCCTCATGGGAAGTCCTCGTGTTACCCCTTTCTTTTGCCTCGTGTTCCTCTGTGACCAACTAATTTTTCCCTCGCAACGCTGCAATTAGGGGCGGCAAAATAAATTAGCATTTACAGTTTGTTTGTTTTTTCTTCTTCTTCTTTTTTAGCGGTTGGAGACGTTCGGGTAGAAGAGAGGAGGGGAGGGGAAAGGAAGAAAAAAAAAATTAAGATTTGGTTATGTTTTCCGTTATTAAAGCAGTTCGGTTAATTTTTTTTATTTTTTAATCTAATCGAAAGACATAGCGCTCCATTTCAAATTTTTATATCAGGATTTTTGCGTGAGGTTATGATTTTTTTTTTTATTTGATGTTTGGAAAATGGAAAGACCGACAAAACAGGGGGGAGAGAGAAGCTGGGGAAGGGATTGGTAGGGAGGAGAGGGTAACACAAACGGGTGCGATCATAGCAGCACTAATGCACCGGATCCCATCAAAACTCCGAAGTTAAGCGCCCTTGGGCAACAGTAGTACGAGGACGGGTGACCTCTTGGGAAGTCCTCGTGTTTTCTTTTGCCCCGTGTTCCTCTGCAACCAGCTAATTTCTCCCTCGCAACGCTGCGGATTGGGGCGGCAAAACAAATTAGCATATACAGTTTGTTTGTTATTTTTTTTTTCTTTTTCTTCTTCTTCTTCTTCTTCTTCTTCTTTTTTATCGGTTGGAGACGTTCGGGTAGAAGAGAGGAGGGGAGGGGAAAGGAAGAAAAAAACAAAAAGTAAGATTTGGTTTTGTTTTCCGTTATTAAAGCAGTTCGGTTCATTTTTTTTATTGTTTAATCTAATCGAACGACATAGCGCTCCTTTTCAAATTTTTATATCTGGATTTTTGCGTAAGGTTTTGATTTTTTTTTTATTTGATGTTGGGAAAGTGGAAAGACCGACAGAACACGGGGGGAGAGAGAAGTCGGGGAAGGGATTGGTTGGACGAAGAGGGTAACACGAACGGGTGCGATCATACCAGCACTAATGCACCGGATCCCATCAGAACTTCGAAGTTAAGCGCGCTTGGGCGAGAGTAGTACTAGGAAGTCCTCGTGTTGGACCCCTTTCCTTTTCCCCGTGATCCTCTGCGACCAGCTGATTTCTACCTCGTAACGCTGCGGTTTGGGGCGGAAAAACAAATTAGCAAGTACAGTTTGTTTGTTTTTTTTTGTTTTTTAGTTTTCTTTTTCTTCTTGTTCTTCTTCTTCTTTTTTATCGGTTGGAGTTGTTCAAGTAGAAGAGAGGAGGGGAGGGGAAAGGAAGAAAAAGAAAAAAAAAGTAAGATTTGGTTTTGTTTTCCGTTAATGAAGCAGTTCAGTTCATTTTTTTTATTGTTTAATCTAATCGAACGACATAGCGCTCCTTTTCAAATTTTTATATCTGGATATTTGCATAAGGTTTTGATTTTTTTTTATTTTATTTGATGTTGGGAAAGTGTAAAGACCGACAGAACACGGGGAGAGAGAGAAGCCGGGGAAGGGATTGGTAGGACGGAGAGGGTAACACGAACGGGTGCGATCATACCATCACTAATGCATTGGATCCCATCAGAACTCCGAAGTTAAGCGCCCTTGGACAAGAGTAGTACTAGGATGGGTGACCTCCTGGGATGTCCTCGTGTTGCACCCCTTTCTTTTGCCCCGTGTTCCTGTGCGACCAACTAATTTCTCCCTCGCAACGCTGCGGATTGGAGCGGCAAAACAAATTAGCATATACAGTTTGTTTTTTTTTTTTTTCTTCTTCTTCTTCTTCATTTTTATCGGTTGGAGACGTTCGGGTAGAATAGAGGAGGGGAGGGGAAAGGAAGAAAAAAAGAAGAAGTAAGATTTGGTTTTGTTTTCCGTTATTAAAGCAGTTTGGTACATTTTTTTTATTGTTTAATCTAATCGAACGACGTAGCGCTCCTTTTCAAATTTCTTTATCTGGATTTTTGCGTAAGGTTTTGATTTTTTTTTTATTTGATGTTGGGAAAGCTGAAAGACCGAGAAAACACGGGGGGAGAGAGAAGCCGGGGAAGGGATTGGTAGGACGGAGAGGGTAACACGAACGAGTGCGATCATACCAGCACTAATGCACCGGATTCCTTCAGAACTCTGAAGTTAAGCACGCTTGGGCAAGAGTAGTACTAGGATGGGTGACCTCCTGGGAAGTCCTCGTGTTGCACCCCTTTCTTTTGCCCCGTGTTCCTCCGCGACCAGCTAATTTCTCCCACGCAACGCTACGGTTTGGGGCGGCAAAACAAATTAGCATATACAGTTTGTATGTTTTTTTTCTTTTTTTTTCTTTTTCTTCTTCTTCTTCTTTTTTTTCGGTTCGAGACGTTCGGGTAGAAGAGAGGAGGGAAGGGGAAAGGAAGAAAAAAATAATTAAGATTATGTTTTGTTTTCCGTTATTAAAGCAGTTCGGTTCATTTTTTTTATTGTTTAATCTAATCGAACGACATAGCGCTGCATTTCAAATTTTTATATATGGATTTTTGCGTAAGGTTTTGATTTTTTTTATTTTATTTGATGTTGGGAAAGTGGAAAGAACGACAAAACATAGGGGGAGAGAGAAGCCGAGGAAGGGATTGGTAGGACGGAGTGGGTAACACGAACGGGTGCGATCATACCAGCACTAATGCACCGGATCCCATCAGAACTCCGAAGTTAAGCGCGGTTGGGCGAGAGTAGTACTAGGAAGTCCTCGTGTTGCACCCCTTTCTTTTGCCACGTGTTCCTCTGCGACCAGCTAATTTCTCCCTCGCAACGCTGCGGGTTGGGGTGGCAAAACAAATCAGCATATATAGTTTGTTTGTTTTTTTTGTTTTTTTTTTTTGTTTTTCTTCTTCTTCTTCTTCTTCTTTTTATCGGTTGGAGACGTTCGGGTAGAAGAGAGGAGGGGAGGGGAAAGGAAGAAAAAAGAAAAAAAGTAAGTTTTGTTTTGTTTTCCGTTATTAAAGCAGTTCGGTTCATTTTTTTTATTGTTTAATCTAATCGAACGACATAGCGCTCCTCATGGGAAGTCCTCGTGTTACCCCTTTCTTTTCCCTCGTGTTCCTCTGCGACCAGCTAATTTTTCCCTCGCAACGCTGCGGTTAGGGGCGGCAAAATAAATTAGCATATACAGTTTGTTTTTTTTTTGTTTTTTTGTTTTTCTTCTTCTTCTTCTTCTTCTTCTTCTTTTTTATCGGTTGGAGATGTTCGGGTAGAAGAGAGGAAGGGAGGGGAAAGGAAGATAAAAAAAAAAAGGTAAGATTTGGTTATGTTTTCCGTTATTAAAGCAGTTCGGTTAATTTTTTTTATTGATTAATCAAATTGAACAACATAGCGCTCCTTTTCAAATTTTTATAACTGGATTTTTGCGTAAGGTTTTGATTTTTTATTTTATTTTATTTGACGTTGGAAATGTGGAAAGACCGACAGAACACGGGGGGAGAGAAAAGCCGGGGAAGGGATTGGTAGGACGGAGAGGGTAACACAAATGGGTACGATCATTCCAGCACTAATGCTCTGGATCTCATCAGAACTTCAAAGTTAAGCGTGCTTGGGCGAGAGTAGTATTAGGATGGGTGACCTCCTGGGAAGTTCTTGTGTTGCACCCCTTTCTTTTGCCCCGTGTTCCTCTGCGACCAGCTAATTTCTCCCTCGCAAAGCTACGGTTAGGGGCGGCAAAAAAAATTAGCATATACAGTTTGTTTGTTTTTTTTGTTTTTTTTTTCTTCTTCTTCTTCTTCTTTTTTATCGGTTGGAGACGTTCGGGTAGAAGAGAGGAAGGGAGGGGAAAGGAAGAAAAAAAATTAAGATTTGGTTTTGTTTTCCGTTATTAAAGCAGTTCGGTTCATTTTTTTTATTGTTTAATCTAATCGAACGACATAGCGCTCCTTTCAAAAAAAATTATCTTGATTTTTGCATAAGTTTTTGATTTTTTTTTTTATTTGATATTTGGAAAGTGGAAAGACCGACAAAACACGGGGGGAAAGAGAAGCCGTGGAAGGGATTGGTAGGACGGAGAGGGTAACACAAACGGGTCCGATTACACCAGCACTAATGAACCGGATCCCATCAGAACCCAGAAGTTAAGCGCGCTTGGGCGAGAGTAGTATTAGGATGGGTTCCCTCCTAGGAAGTCCTCGTGTTAGCCCTTTCTTTTGCCCCGGGTTCCACTGCGACCAGCTAATTTCTCCCTCGCAACGCTGCGGTTAGGGGCGGTTAAACAAATTAGTATATACAGTTTGTTTGTTTTTTTTGTTTTTTTGTTTTTTTTTTCTTCTTCTACTTCTTCTTCTTTTTTATTGGTTGGAGACGTTCGGGTAGAAGAGAGGAGGGGAGGGGAATGGAAGAAAAAAAAGACGTAAGTTTTGGTTTTGTTTCCCGTTATTAAAGCAGTTCGATTCATTTTTTTATTGTTTAATCTAATTGAACGACATAGCGCTCCTCATGGGAAGTCCTCGTGTTACCCCTTTCTTTTGCCCCGTGTTCCTCTGCGACTAGCTAATTTCTCCCTCGCAACGCTGCGGTTAGGGGCGGCAAAACAAATTAGCATATACAGCTTGTTTGTCTTTTTTCTTTTTTTTTTCTTCTTCTTCTTCTTCTTCTTCTTTTTTATCGGTTGGAGATGTTCGGGTAGGAGAGAGGAGGGGAGAGGAAAGGAAGAAAAAAAAGAAAAAGTAAGTTTTGGTTTGTTTTCAGTTATTAAAGCAGTTTGGTTCATTTTTTTATTGTTTAATCTAATCGAACGACATAGCGCTCCTCATGGGAAGTCCTCGTGTTACCCCTTTCTTTTGCCCCGTGTTCCTCTGCGACCAGCTAATTTCTCCCTCGCAATGCTGCGGTTAGGGGCGGCAAAACAAATTAGCATATACAGTTTGTTTGTTTTTTTTGTTTTGTTTTTTTTTTTTCTTCTTCTTCTTTTTCTTCTTTTTTATCGGTTGGAGACATTCGGGTAGAGGAGAGGAGGGGAGGGGAAAGGAAGAAAAAAGAAGAAGTAAGTTTTGGTTTTGTTTTCCGTTATTAAAGCAGTTCGGTTCATTTTTTGTTGTTTAATCTAATCGAACGACATAGCGCTCCTTTCCAAATTTTTATATCTGGATTTTTGCGTAAGGTTTTGATTTTTTTTTTTATTTGATGTAGGGAAAGTGGAAAGTACGACAGAACATGGGGGGAGAGAGAAGCCGGGGAAGGGATTGGTAGGACGGGGAGGGTAACACAAATGGGTGCGATCATACCAGCACTAATGCAACGGATCCGATCAGAACTCCGAAGTTAAGCGCGCTTGGGCGAGGGTAGTACTAGGATGGGTGACCTCTTGGGAAGTCCTCGTGTTGGACCCCTTTCTTTTGCCTCGTGTTCCTCTACGACCAGCTAATTTCTCCCTCGCAACGCTGCGGTTAGGGGCAGCAAAACAAATTAGCGTATACAGTTTGTTTGTTTTTTTAGTTTTTTTTTCCTCTTCTTCTTCTTCTTCTTTTTTATTGGTTGGAGACGTTCAGGTAGAAGAGATCAGGGGAGGGGAAAGGAAGACAAAAAAAAAAGTAAGATTTGGTCTTGTTTTCCGTTATTAAACCAGTTCGGTTCTTTTTTTTTTATTGTTTAATCTAATCGAACGACATAGCGCTCCTTTTCAAATTTTTATATCTGGATTTTTGCGTAAGGTTTATTTTTTATTTTATTTTATTTAATGTTGGGAAAGTGGAAAGACCGACAGAGCACGAAGGGAGAGAGAAGCCGGGGAAGGGATTGCTAGGACGGAGAGGGTAGCACAAATGACTGCGATCATACCAGCACTAATGCACCGGATCCCATCAGAACTCCGAAGTTAAGCGCGCTTGGGCGAGAGTAGTAATAAGATGGGTGACCACCTCGGAAGTCCTCGTGTTGCACCCCTTACTTTTGCCCCGTGTTCCTCTGCGACCAGCTAATTTCTCCCTCGCAACGCTGCGGTTAGGGGCGGCAAAACAAATTAGCATATACATTTTGTTTGTTTTTTTTGTTTTTTTTTTCTTCTTCTTCTTCTTCGTTTTTATCGGTTGGAGACGTTCGGGTAGAAGAGAGGAGGGGAGGGGAAAGGAAGAAAAAAAAAGTTAGATTTGGTTTTGTTTTCTGTTATTAAAGCAATTCGGTTCATTTTTTTTATTGTTTAATCTAATCGAACGACATAGCGCTCCTTTTCAAATTTTTATATCTGGATTTTTGCGTAAGGTTTTGATTTTTATTTTATTTTATTTGATGTTGGGAAAGTGGAAAGACCGACGGAACACGAAGGGAGAGAGAATCTGGGGAAGGGATTGGTAGGACGCAGAGGGTAACACAAATGGGTGCGATCATACCAGCACTAATGCACCGGATCCCATCAGAACTCCGAAGTTAAGCATGCTTGGGTGAGAGTAGTATTAGGATGGGTGACCTCCCGGGAAGTTCTTGTGTTGCACCCCTTTCTTTTGCCCCGTGTTCCTCTGCGAGAGTAGTAATAAGATGGGTGACCACCTGGGAAGTCCTCGTGTTGCACCCCTTACTTTTGCCCCGTGTTCCTCTGCGACCAGCTAATTTCTCCCTCGCAACACTGCGGTTAGGGGCGGCAAAACAAATTAGCATATACATTTTGTTTGTTTTTTTTGTTTTTTTTTTCTTCTTCTTCTTCTTCGTTTTTATCAGTTGGAGACGTTCGGGTAGAAGAGAGGAGGGGAGGGGAAAGGAAGAAAAAAAAAGTTAGATTTGGTTTTGTTTTCTGTTATTAAAGCAATTCGGTTCATTTTTTTTATTGTTTAATCTAATCGAACGACATAGCGCTCCTTTTCAAATTTTTATATCTGGATTTTTGCGTAAGGTTTTGATTTTTATTTTATTTTATTTGATGTTGGGAAAGTGGAAAGACCGACGGAACACGAAGGGAGAGAGAATCTGGGGAAGGGATTGGTAGGACGCAGAGGGTAACACAAATGGGTGCGATCATACCAGCACTAATGCACCGGATCCCATCAGAACTCCGAAGTTAAGCGTGCTTGGGTGAGCGTAGTATTAGGATGGGTGACCTCTCGGGAAGTTCTTGTGTTGCACCCCTTTCTTTTGCCCCGTGTTCCTCTGCGACCAGCTAATTTCTCCCTCGCAAAGCTACGGTTAGGGGCGGCAAAAAAAATTAGCATATACAGTTTGTTTGTTTTTTTTGTTTTTTTTTTCTTCTTCTTCTTCTTCTTTTTTATCGGTTGGAGACGTTCGGGTAGAAGAGAGGAAGGGAGGGGAAAGGAAGAAAAAAAAATTAAGATTTGGTTTTGTTTTCCGTTATTAAAGCAGTTCGGTTCATTTCTTTTATTGTTTAATCTAATTGAACGACATAGCGCTCCTTTCAAAAAAATTTATCTTGATTTTTGCATAAGTTTTTGATTTTTTTTTTTATTTGATATTTGGAAAGTGGAAAGACCAACAGAACACGGGGGGAAAGAGAAGCCATGGAAGGGATTGGTAGGACGGAGAGGGTAACACAAACGGGTCCGATTACACCAGCACTAATGAACCGGATCCCATCAGAACCTAGAAGTTAAGCGCGCTTGGGCGAGAGTAGTATTAGGATGGGTTCCCTCCTAGGAAGTCCTCGTGCTGCACGCCTTTCTTTTGCCCCGTGTTCCTCGGCGACTAGCTAATTTCTCCCTCGCAACGCTGCGCTTAGGGGCGGCAAAACAAATTAGCATATACAGTTTGTTAGTTTTTTTTGTTTTTTTTTTTTCTTCTTCTTCTTCTTCTTCGTTTTTATCCGTTGGAGACATTCGGGTAGAAGAGAGGAGGGGAAGGGAAAGGAAGAAAAAAAAATTAAGATTTGGTTTTGTTTTCCGTTATTAAAGCAGTTCGGTTCATTTTTTTTATTGTTTAATCTAATCGAACGACATAGCGCTCCTTTTCAAATTTTTACATCTGGATTTTTGCGTAAGGTTTTGATTTTTTTTTTATTAGTTGTTGGGAAAGTGGAAAGACCGACAAAACACAGGGGCAGAGAGAAGTCGTGGAAGGGATTGGTAGGACGGAGAGGGTAATACAAATAGGTGCGATCTTACCAGTACTAATGCACCGGATCCCATCAGAACTCCAAAGTTAAGCACGCTTGGGCGAGACTAGTACTAGGATGGGTGACCTCCTGGGAAGTCCTCGTGTTGCACCCATTTCTTTTCCCTCGTGTTCCTCTGTGACCAGCTAATTTCTCCCTCGCAACGCTGCGGTTAGGGGCGGCAAAACAAATTAGCATATACAGTTTGTTCGTTTTTTTTGTTTTTTTTTTCTTTCTTCTTCTTCTTCTTCTTGTTCTTTTTTATCGATTGGATGCATTCGGGTAGAAGAGAGGAGGGGAAGGGAATGGAAGAAAAAAAAAAGTAAGATTTGGTTTTGTTTTCCGTTATTAAAGCAGTTCGGTTCATTTTTTTATTGTTTAATGTAATCGAACGACATAGCGCTCCTTTTCAAATTTTTATATCTGGATTTTTGCGTAAGGTTTTGATTTCTTTTTTTTTTTGTTGTTGGGAAAGTGGAAAGACAGACAAAACACAGGGGCAGAGAGAAGCCGTGGAAGGGATTGGTAGGACGGAGACGGTAATACAAATAGGTGCGATCTTACCAGTACTAATGCACCGGATCCCATCAGAACTCCAAAGTTAAGCACGCTTGGGTGAGACTAGTACTAGGATGGGTAACCTCCTGGGAAGTCCTCGTGTTGCACCCATTTCTTTTGCCTCATGTTCCTCTACGACCAGCTAATTTCTCCCTCGCAACGCTGCGGTTAGGGGCGGCAAAACAGATTAGCATATACAGTTTGTTTGTTTTTTTTCCTTTCTTCTTCTTCTTCTTCTTCTTCTTTTTTATCGGTTGGATACGTTCGCGTAGAAGAGAGGAGGGGAAGGGAATGGAAGAAAAAAAAAAAGTAAGATTTGGTTTTGTTTTCCGTTATTAAAGCAGTTCGGTTCATTTTTTTATTGTTTAATGTAATCGAACGACATAGCGCTCCTTTTCAAAATTTTATATCTGGATTTTTGCGTAAGGTTATGATTTTTATTTTTTTTTCTGTTGGGAAAGTGGAAAGACCGACTGAACACGGGGGAGAGAGAAGTCGGGGAAGGGATTGGTAGGACGGAGACGGTAACACAAACGGGTGCGATCATACTAGCACTAATTCAATGGATCCTATCTGAACTCCGAAGTTAAGCACGCTTGGGCGAGGGTAGTACTAGGATGGGTGACCTCTTGGGAAGTCCTCGTGTTGGACCCCTTTCTTTTGCCCCATGTTCCTCTGCGATCAGCTAATTTCTCCCTCGCAACGCTGCGGTTAGGGGCGGCAAAACAAATTAGCATATGCAGTTTGTTTGTTTTTTTAGCTTTTTTTTTTTCCTCTTCTTCTTCTTCTTCTTTTTTATCGGTTGGAGACGTTCAGGTAGAAGAGAGGAGGGGAGGGGAAAGGAAGACAAAAAAAATGAAAGTAAGATTTGGTTTTGTTTTCCATTATTAAACCAGTTCGGTTCATTTTTTTTATTGTTTAATCTAATCGAACGACAAAGCGCTCCTTTTCAAATTTTTATATCTGGATTTTTGCGTAAGGTTTTGATTTTATTTTATTTTATTCGATGTTGGGAAAGTGGAAAGACCGACAGAACACGGGGGGAGAGAGAAGTCGGGGAAGGGATTGGTAGGACGGAGAGGGTAACACAAATGAGTGCGATCATACCAGCACTAATGCACCGGATCCCATCAGAACTTCGAAGCTAAGCGCGCTTGGGCGAGAGTAGTACTAGGATGGGCGACCTCATGGGAAGTCCTCGTGTTGCGCCCCTTTCTTTTGCCTCGTGTTCCTCAGCCACCAGATAATTTCTCCCTCGCAACGCAGTGGTTAGGGGCGGCAAGAAAAATTTGCATATACAGTTTGTTTTTTTTTTGTTTTTTATTTTTTCTTCTTCTTCTTCTTCTTCTTTTTTATCAGTTGGAAACGTTCAGGGAGGAGAGAGGAGGGCAGGGGAAAGGAAGAAAAAAAAAGTAAGATTTGGTTTTGTTTTCCGTTATTAAAGCAGTTCGGTTCATTTTTTTATTGTTTAATCTAATCGAACGACATAGCGTTCCTTTTCAAATTTTTATATCTGGATTTTTGCGTAAGGTTTTGATTTTTTTTATTTTATTTTATGTAGGGAAAGTGGAAAGACCGACAGAACACGGGGGGAGAGACAAGCCGGGGAAGGGATTGGTAGGACGGAGAGGGTAACATAAACGGGTGCGATCTTACTAGCACTAATGCACCGGATCCCATCAGAACTCTGAAGTTAAGCGCGCTTGGGCGAGTGTAGTACTAGGATGGGTGACCTCCTGCGAAGTCCTCGCGTCGCACCCCTATCTTTTGCCCCGTGTTCCTCTGCGACCAGCTAATTTGTCCCTCGCAACGCTGCGGTTAGGGGCGACAAAACAAATTTGCTTATACTGTTTGTTTGTTTTTTTCTTCTTCTTCTTCTTCTTCTTCTTCTTCTTCTTCTTTGTCGGTGTGAAACGTTCGGGAAGAAGATAGGAGGGGAGGGAAAAGGAAGAAGAAAAAAAAGTCGGATTTTGTTTTGATTTCCGTTATTAAAGCAGTTCGGTTAATTTTTTTTATTGTTTAATCTAATCGAACGACATAGTGCTGCTTTTCAAATTTTTATATCTCGATTTTTGCGTAAGGTTTTGATTTTTTATTTTATTTTATTTGATGTAGAGAAAGTGGAAAGACTGACAGAACACGGGGGGAGAGAGAAGTTGGGGAAGGAATTGGTAGGACGGAGAGGGTAACACAAATGGGTGCGTTCTTACCAGTACTAATGCACCGGATCCCATCAGAACTTCGAAGTTAAGCGCGCTTGGGCGAGAGTAGTACTGGGATGGGTGACCTCTTGGGAAGTCCTCATGTTGCACCCCTTTCTTTTTCCCCGTGTTCCTCTGCGACCAACGAATTTCACCCTCGCAACGCTGCGGTTAGGGGCGGCAAAAAAAATTAGCATATACAGTTTGTTTGTTTTTTTTGTTTTTTTGTTTTTCTTCTTTTTTATCGTTTGGAAACGTTCGGGTAGAAGAGAGGAAGGGAGGGGAAAGGAAGAAAAAAAAAAGTAAGATTTGGTTTTGTTTTTTGTTATTAAAGCAGTTCGGGTACCAACACTAATGCACCGGATCCCATCAGAACTCCTTAGTTAAGCGCGCTTGGGCGAGAGTAGTACTAGGTTGGGTGACCTCTTGGGAAGTCCTCGTGTTGCACCCCTTTCTTTTGCCCCGTGTTCCTCTTCGACCAGCGAATTTCTCCCTCGCAACGCTGCGGTTAGGGGCGGCAAAACAAATTTGCACATACAGTTTGTTTTTTTTTTTTTTTTTCTTCTTCTTCTTCTTTTTTATCGGGTAGAAGAGAGGAGGGGAGGGGAAAGGAAGAAAAAAAAAGTAAGATTTGCTTTTGTTTTCCGTTATTAAAGCAGTTCGGTTCATTTTTTTAATGCTTAATCTAATCGAACGACATCGCGCTGCTTCTCAAATTTTTATATCTGGATTTTTGCGTAAGGTTTTTATTTTTTATTTTATTTTATTTGATGTAGGTAAAGTGGAAAGACCGACAGAACACGGGGGCAGATAGAAGTCGGGGAAGGGATTGGTAGGACGGAGAGGGTAACACAAACGAGTGCGATCATACCTGCAGTAATGCACCAGATCCCATCAGAACTCCGAAGTTAAGCGCGCTTGGGCGAGAGTAGTACTAGGATGGGTGCCCTCCTGGGAAGTCCTCGTGTTGCACCCCTTTCTTTTGCCCCGTGTTCCTCTGCGACCAGCTAATTTCTCCCTCGCAACGCAGTGGTTAGGGGCGGCAAAACAAATTTGCATATACAGTTTGTTTGTTTTTTTTTGTTTTTTATTTTTTCTTCTTCTTCTTCTTCTTCTTTTTTATCGGTTGGAAATGTTCGGGTAGGAGAGAGGAGGGGAGGGGAAAGGAAGAAAAAAAAAAGAAGTAAGATTTGGTTTTGCTTTCCATTATTAAAGCAGTTCGGTTCGTTTTTTTTATTGTTTAATCTAATCGAACGATATAGCGCTCCTTTTCAGATTTTTATATCTGGAGTTTTACATAAGGTTTTGATTTTTTTTTTTTATTTTATTTGATGTAGGGAAAGTGGAAAGACCAACGGGGGGAGAGAGAAGCCGGGGAAGGGATTGGTAGGACGGAGAGGGTAACACAAACGAGTGCGATCATACCAGCACTAATGCACCAAATCGCATTAGAACTCCGAAGTTAAGCGCACTTGAGCGAGAGTAGGACTAGGATGGGTGACCTCCTGGGAAGTCCTCATGTTGCACCCCTTTTTTTTGCCCCGTGTTCCTCTGCGACCAGCTAATTTCTCCCTTCCAACGCAGCGGTTAGGGGCGGCAAAACAAATTTGCATGTACAGTTTGTTTGTTTTTTTTGTTTTTAAATTTTTCTTCGTCTTCTTCTTCTTCTTTTTTATCGGTTGGAAACGTTCGGGTAGGAGAGAGGAGGGGAGGGGAAAGGAAGAAAAAAAAAGTGAGATTTGGTTTTGTATTCCGTTATTAAAGTAGTTCGGTGCATTTTTTTATTGTTTAATCTAATCGAACGACATAGCGCTCCTTTTCAAATTTTTATATCTGGATTTTTGCGTAAGTTTTTGATTTTGTTTATTTTATTTGATGTAGGGAAAGTGGAAAGACCGACAGAACTCGGGGGGAGAGAGAAGCCAGGGAAGGGATTGGAAGGACGGAGAGGGTAACGAAAACGGGTGAGATCATACCAGCACTAATGCACCGGATCCCATTAGAACTCTGAAGTTAAGCGCGTTTGGGCGAGAGTAGTACTAGGATGGCTGACCTCTTGGGAAGTCCTCATGTTGCACCCCTTTCTTTTGCCCCGTGTTCCTCTGTGACCTGCTAATTTCTCCCTCGCAACGCTGCGGTTAGGGGCGGCAAAACAAATTAGCATATACAGTTTGTTTGTTTTATTGCTTTTGTTCTTCTTCTTCTTCTTCTTTTTTATCGGTTTGAAATGTTCGCGTAGAAGAGAGGAGGGGAGGGGAAAGGAAGAAAAAAAAATAATAATTGGTTTTGTTTTCCGTTATTAAAGCTGTTCGGTTCATTTTTTTTATTGTTTAATCTAATCGAACGACATAGCGCTCCTTTTCTAATTTTTATATCTGGATTTTTGCGTAAGGTTTAGATTTTTTTTATTTTTTTTGATGTAGGGAAAGTGGAAAGACCGACAGAACACGGGGGGAGAGAGAAGCCGGGGAAGGGATTGGTAGGACAGAGAGGGTAACACAAACGGGTGCGATCATACCAGCACTAATGCACCGGATCCCATCAGAACTCCGATGTTAAGCGCGCTTGGGCGTGAGTCGTACTAGGATAGGTGACCTCCTGGGAAGTCCTCATGTTGCACCACTTTCTTTTGCCCCGTGTTCTGCTGCGACCACCTAATTTCTCCCTCGCAACGCTGCTGTTAAGGGCGGCAAAACAAATTAGCATATACTGTTTGTTTTTTTTTTTGTTATTTACTTATTTTTTCTTCTTCTTCTTCTTCTTCTTCTTTTTTATCGAGTAGAAGAGAGGAGGGGAGGGGAAAGGAAGAAAAAAAAAGTAAGATTTGTTTTTTTTTTCCTTTATTACAGCAGTTCGGTTCATTTTTTTTATTGTTTAATCTAATCGAACGACATAGCGCTCCTTTTCAAATTTTTATATCTGGATTTTTGCATAAGGTTTTGATTTTATTTTATTTTATTTGATGTAGGGAAAGTGGAAAGACCGACAGAACACGGGGGGGAGAGAGAAGCTGGGGAAGGGATTGGTAGGACGGAGAGGGTAACACAAATGAGTGCGATCATACCAGCACTAATGCACCGGATCCCATTAGAACTCCGAAGCTAAGCGCTTGGGCGAGAGTAGTATTGGATGGGTGACCTCATGGGAAGTCCTCGTGTTGCACCCCTTTCTTTTGCCCCGTGTTCCTCAGCCACCAGCTAATTTCTCCCGTGCAACGCAGCGGTTAGGGGCGGCAAAACAAATTTGCATGTACAGTTTGTTTGTTTTATTTGTTTTTTATTTTTTTTTCTTCATCTTCTTCTTCTTTTTTATCGGTTGAAAACGTTCGGGGAGGAGAGAGGAGGGGAGGGCAAAGGAAGAAAAAAAAAAGTAAGATTTGGTTTTGTTTTCCGTTATTAAACCAGTTCAATTCATTTTTTTATTGTTTAGTCTAATCGAACGACATAACACTCCTTTCAAATTTTAATATCTCGATTTTTGCGTAAGGTTTTGATTTTTGATTTTTTATTTGATATAGGGAAAGTGGAAAGACCGACAGAACACCGGGGGAGAGAGAAGCCAGGGAAGGGATTGGTAGGACGGAGAGGGTAACATAAATGGGTGTGATCATACCAGCACTAATGCACCGGATCCCATCAGAACTCTGAAGTTAAGCGCGCTTTGGCGAGTGTAGTACTAGGATGGGTGACCTCCTGCGAAGTCCTCGTGTCGCACCCCTTTCTTTTGCCCCATGTTCCTCTGCGACCAACTAATTTCTCCCTCGCAACTCTGCGGTTAGGGGCGGCAAAACAAATTTGCATATACAGTTTGTTTGTTTTTTTTCTTCTTCTTCTTCTTCTTCTTCTTTTTTATCGGTGTGAAACGTTCGGGTAGAAGATAGGAGGGGAGGGGAAAGGAAGAAAAAAAAAAGTCGGATTTGGTTTTAGTTTCCGTTATTAAAGCAGTTCGGTTCATTTTTTTATTGTTTAATCTAATCGAACGACATAGTGCTCCTTTTCAAATTTTTATATCTGGATTTTTGCGTAAGGTTTTGATTTTTTTTTTTTTTTTATGTAGGGAAAGTGGAAAGACCGACAGAACACAGGGGGAGAGAGAAGCAGGGGAAGGGATTGGTAGGACGGAGAGGGTAACTCAAATGGGTGCGTTCATACCAGCACTAATGCATTGGATCCCATCAGAACTCTGAAGTTAAGCGCGCTCGGGCGAGAGTAGTACTAGGAAGTCCTCGTGTTGGACCCCTTTCCTTTTCCCCGTGATCCTTTGCGACCAGCTAATTTCTCCCTCGCAACGCTGCGATTTGGGGCGGAAAAACAAATTAGCATATATAGTTTGTTTGTTTTTTTTGTTTTTTTTTCTTTTTCTTCTTCTTCTTCTTCTTCTTTTTTATCAGTTTGAGACGTTCAGGTAGAAGAGAGAAGGGGAGAGGAAAGGAAGAAAAAAAAAAGTAAGATTTGGTTTTGTTTTCCGTTATTAAAGCAGTTCGGTTCATTTTTTTTATTGTTTTATCTAATTGAACGACATAGCGCTACTTTTCAGATTTTTATATCTGGATTTTTGCATAAGGTTTAAATTTTTTTTTATTTTATTTGATGTAGGGAGAAGGGATTGGTAGGACGGAGAGGGTAACACAAACGGGTGTGATCTTACCAGTACTAATGCACCGGATCCCATCAGAACTCCAAAGTTAAGCGTGCGCTTGGGCGAGAGTAGTACTGGGATGGGTGACCTCCTGGGAAGTCCTCGTGTTGCACCCCTTTCTTTTGCCCCGTGATCCTTTGCGACCAGCGAATTTCTTCCTCGCAACACTGCGGTTAGGGGCGGCAAAATGAATTTGCATATACAGTTTGTTTGTTTTTATTGTTGTTTTTTCTTCTTCTTCTTCTTCTTCTTCTTTTTTATTGGTTGGAAACGTTCGGGTAGAAGAGAGGAGGGGAGGGGAAAGGAAGAAAAAAAAAAGGAGTAAGATTTGGTTTTGTTCTCCGTTATTAAAGCAGTTCGGTTCATTTTTTTTATTGTTTAATCTAATCGAACGACTTTGCGCTCCTTTTCAAATTTTTATATCTGGATTTTTGCGTAAGGTTTTGATTTTATTTTATTTTATTTTATGTAAGGAAAGTGGAAAGACCGACAGAACACTGGGGGAGAGAGAAGCCGGGGAAGGGATTGGTCGGACGGAGAGGGAAACACAAACGGGTGCGATCATACCAGCACTAATGCACCGTATCCCATCAGAACTCCGAAGTTAAGCTCACTTGGGCGAGAGCCATACTAGGATGGGTGACCTCTTGGGAAGTCCTCGTGTTGCACCCCTTTCTTTTGCCCTGTGTTCTTCTGCGACCATCTAATTTCTCCCTCGCAACGCTGCAGTTAGGGGCGGCAAAACATATTTGCATATACAGTTTGTTTTTTTTTTGTTTTTTATTTTTTTCTTCTTCTTCTTCTTTTTTATCGGGTAGAAGAAAGGAGGTGAGGGGAAAGGAAGAAAAAAAAAGTAAGATTTTCTTTTGTTTTCCGATATTAAAGCAGTTCGGTTCATTTTTTTTAATGTTTAATTTAATCGAACGACATCGCGCTCCTTTTCAAATTTTTATAGCTGGATTTTTGCATAATGTTTTTATTTTTTTATTTTATTTTATTTGATGTAGGGAAAGTGAAAAGACCGACAAAACACGGGGGGGGGGGGGGGGGGGGGGGGAGAGAAACCGGGGAACGGATTGGTAGGGCGGAGAGGGTAACACAAACGAGTGCGATCATACCAGCACTAATGCACCAGATCCCATCAGAACTCCGAAGTTAAGCGCGCTTGGGCGAGAGTAGAACTAGGATGGGGGGACCTTCTGGGAAGTCCTTGTGTGCACCCTTTTCTTTTGCCCCCGTGTTCCTCTGCAACCAGCTAATTTCTCCCTCGCAACGCAGCGGTTTGGGGCGGCAAAACAAATTTGCATATATAGTTTGTTTTTTTTTTTGTTTTTTTTTCTTCTTCTTCTTCTTCTTATGCTTCTTCTTTTTTATCGGTTGGAAACGTTCGGGTAGGAGAGAGGTGGGGAGTGGAAAGGAAGAAAAAAAAAAGTAAGATTTGGTTTTGCTTTCCGTTATTAAAGCAGTTCGGTTCATTTTTTTTATTGTTTAATCTAATCGAACGACATAGCGCTCCTTTTCAGATTTTTATATCTGGATTTTTGCATAAGGTTTAAATTTTTTTATTATTTTATTTGATGTAGGGAGAGTGGAAAGACCGACAGAACACTGGGGGAGAGAGAAGCTAGGGAAGGGATTGGTAGGACGGAGAGGGTAACCCAAACGAGTGCGTTCATACCAAAATTAATGCACTGGATCCCATCAGAACTCCGAAGTTAAGCGCGCTTGGGCGAGAGTAGTACTAGGATGGGTGACGTCCTGGGAAGTCTTCATGTTGCACCCCTTTCTTTTGCCCTGTGTTCCTCTGCGACCAACTAATTTCTCCCTCGCAACGCTGCGGTTTGGGGCGGCAAAACAAATAAGCATATACAGTTTGTTTGTTTTTTTTGTTTTTTTTCTTTTTCTTCTTCTTCTTCTTCTTCTTTTTTATCAGTTTGAGACGTTCAGGTAGAAGAGAGAAGGGGAGAGGAAAGGAAGAAAAAAAAAAGTAAGATTTGGTTTTGTTTTCCGTTATTAAAGCAGTTTAGTTCATTTTTTTTATTGTTTAATCTAATCGAACGACATAGCACTCCTTTTCAAATTTTTATATCTGGATTTTTGAGTAAGGTTTGGATTTTTTTTATTTTATTTGATGTAGGGAAAGTGGAAAGACCGACAGAACTCGGGGGGTGAGAGAAGCCGGGGAAGGGATTGGAAGGGCGGAGAGGGTAACAGAAATGGGTGCGATCATACAAGCACCAATGCACCGGATCCCATCTGAACTCTGAAGTTAAGCGCGCTTGGGCGAGTGTAGTACTAGGATGGGTGACCTCCTGGGAAGTCCTCGTGTTGCACCCATTTCTTTTGCCCGTGTTCCTCTACGACCAGCTAATTTCTCCCTCACAACGCTGCGGTTAGGGGCGGCAAAACAAATTTGCATATACAGTTTGTTTATTTTTTCTGTTTTTTTTTTCTTCTTCTTCTTCTTTTTTGTCGGTTGGAAACGTTCGGGTAGAAGAGAGGAGGGGAGGGGAAAGGAAGAAAAAAAAAAGGAAGATTTGGTTTTGTTTTCCGTTATTAAAGCAGTTCGGTTCAATTTTTTTATTGTTTAATCTAATCGAACGACATAGTGCACCTTTTCAAATTTTTATATCTGGATTTTTGCGTAAGGTTTTGATTTTTATTTTATTTTATTTGATGTAGGGAAAGTGGAAAGACCGACAGAACACGGGGGCAGAGAGAAGTTGGGGAAAGGATTGGTAGGACGGAGAGCGTAACGCAAAGGTGTGCGATCATACCAGCACTAATGCACCGGATCCCATCAGAACTCCGAAGTTAAGCTCGCTTGGGCGAGCGTAGTACTTGGATGGGTGACCTCTTGGGAAGTTCTCCTAGTGCACCCCTTTCTTTTGCCCCGTGTTCCTCTGCGACCAACTTATTTCTCCCCCGATACGCTGCGGTTAGGGGCAGCAAAACAAATTTGCATTTACAGTTTGTTTGTTTTTTTTGTTTTTTTTTTCTTCTTCTTCTTCTTTTTCTTTTTTATCGGGTGGAAACGTTTGGGTAGAAGAGAGGAGGGGAGGGGAAAGGAAGAAAAAAAAAGTAAGATTTGGTTTTGTTTTCCGTTATTAAAGCAGTTCGGTTCATTTTTTTATTGTTTAATCTAATCAAACGACAAAGCGCTCCTTTTCAAATTTTTATATCTGGATTTTTGTGTAAGGTTTTGATTTTTTTTTATTTTATTTGATTTAGGGAAAGTGGAATGACCGACAGAACACGGGGGGTGACTGAAGTTGGGGAAAGGATTGGTAGGACGGAGAGATAGCGCAAACGGGTGCGATCATACCAGCACTAATGCACCGGATCCCATCAGAACTCCAAAGTTAAGCGTGCTTGGGTGAAAGTAGTACTAGGATGGGTGACCTCCTGGGAAGTCCTCGTGTTGCACCCCTTTCTTTTGCCCCGTATTCCTCTGCGACTAGCTAATTTCTCCCTCGCAACGCTGCGGTTTGGGGTGGGAAAACAAATTAGCATATACAGTTTGTTTTTTTTTGTTTTTTTTTCTTTTTCTTCTTCTTCTTTTTCTTCTTTTTTATCGGTTGGAGAGGTTCGGGAAGAAGAGAGGAGGGGAGGGGAGGGGAAAGGAAGAAAAAAAAAGTAAGATTTGGTTGTGTTTTCCGTTATTAAAGTAGTTCGGTTCATTTTTTTTATTGTTTAATCTAATCGAACGACATTGCGCTCCTTTTCAAATTTTTATATCTGGATTTTTGCATAAGGTTTTGATTTTTTTTTTTATTTTATTTGATGTAGGGAAAGTGGAAAGACTCACAGAACACGGGGGGAGAGAGAAGCCGGGGAAGGGATTGGTAGGACGGAGAGGGTAAGACAAACGGGCGCTATCATACAAGCACTAATGCACCCGATCCCACCAGAACTCCGAAGTTAAGCGCGCTTGGGCGAGAGTCGTACTAGGATGGGTGACCTCCTGGGAAGTCCTCATGTTGCAACCCTTTCTTTTGCCCCATGTTCCTCTGCGACCAACTAATTTCTTCCTCGTAACGCTGCGGTTAGGGGCGACAAAACAAATTTGCATATACAGTTTGTTTGTTTGTTTTTTTTTTTTGTTTCTTCTTCTTCTTCTTCTTCTTCTTCTTCTTTTTTATCGGTTGGAAACGTTCGGGTAGAAGAGATGAGGGGTGGGGAAAGGAATAAAAAAAAAGAAAGCAAGATTTGGTTTCGTTTTCCGTTAGTAAAGCAGTATGATTCATTTTTTTATTGTTTAATCTAATCGAACAACATAGCGCTCCTTTTCAAATTTTTATATCTGGATTTTTGCGTTAGGTTTTGATTTTTTTTGTTTTATTTGATGTAGGGAAAGTGGAAAGACCGACAGAACACAGGGGGAGAGAGAAGCCGGGGAAGGGATTGGTAGGACGGAGAGGGTAACACAAACGGGTGCGATCATACCAGTACTAATGCTCCAGATCCCATCTAAACTCCAAAGTTAAGCGCGCTTGGGCGAGAGTAGTACTATGATGGGTGACCTCTTGGGAAGTTCTCCTATTGCACCCCTTTCTTTTGCCCCGTGTTCCTCTGCGATCGGCTAATTTCTCCCTCGATACGCTGCGGTTAGGGGCGGCAAAACAAATTTGCATATACAGTTTTTTTTTTTTTTTATTTTTCTTCTTCTATTTCTTCTTCTTTTTTATGGGTTGGAAACGTTTGGGTAGAAGAGAGGAGGGGAGGGGAAAGGAAGAAAAAAAAAGTAATGCACCGGATCCCTTCAGAACTTCGAAGATAAGCGCTCTTGGGCGAGAGTTGTGTTAGGATGGGTGACCTCCTGGGAAGTCCTCGTGTTGCACCCCTTTCTTTTGCCCCGTCTTCCTCTGCGACCAGCTAATTTCTCCCTCGCAACGCTGCGGTTAGGGGCGGCAAAACAAATTTGCATATACAGTTTGTTTATTTTTTTTGTTTATTTTTCTTCTTCTTCGTCTTTTTTATCGGTTGGAAACGTTCGGGTAGAAGAGAGGAGGGGAGGGGAAAGGAAGGAAAAAAAAGTAAAATTTGGTTTTGTTTTCCGTTATTAAAGCAGTTCAGTTCATTTTTTTTATTGTTTAATCTAATCGAACGACAAAGCGCTCCTTTTCAAATTTTTATATCTGGATTTTTTCGTAGGGTTTTGATTTTATTTTATTTTATTTGATGTAGGGAAAGTGGAAAGACCGACAGAACACGGGGGAAGAGAGAAGCCGGGGAAGGGATTGTTAGGACGGAGAGGGTAACACAAATGGGTGTGATCATACCATCACTAATGCACCGGATCCCATCAGAACTCCGAAGTTAAGCACGCATGGGCGAGAGTACTTCTAGGATGGGTGACCACCTGGGAAGTCCTCGTGATGCAACCCTTTCTTTTGCCTCGTGTTCCTCTGCGACCAGCTAATTTCTCCCTGGCAACGCTGCGGTTAGGGGCGGCAAAAAAAATTTGCTTATACAGTTTGTTTGTTTTTCTTTTTTTTTCTTTTTTATCGGTTGGAAACGTTCGGGTAGAAGAGAGGAGTGGAGGGGAAAGGAAGAAAAAAAAAGTAAGATTTCGTTTTCTTTTCCGTTATTAAAGCAGTTCAGTTAATTTTTTTTATTGTTTAATCTAATCGAACGACATAGCGCTCCTTTTCAAATTTTTATATCTGGATTTTTGCGTAAGGTTTTGATTTTTTTATTTTATTTGACGTAGGGAAAGTGGAATGACCGACAGAACACGGGGGGAGATAGAAGTCGGGGATGGGATTGGTAGGACGGAGAGGGTTACACAAACGAGTGCGTTCATACCAGCACTAATGCACTGGATCCCATCAGAACTCTGAAGTTAAACGCGCTTGTGTGAGAGTACTACTAGGATGGGTGACCTTCTGGGAAGTCCTTGTGTTGCATCCCTTTCTTTTGCCCCGTGTTCCTCTGCGACCAGCTAATTTCTCCCTCACAACGCTGCGGTTTGGGGCGGCAAAAAAAATTTGCATATACAGTTTGTTTGTTTTTCTTTTTTCTTCTTCTTCTTCTTCTATTTTTTTATCAGTTGGAAATGTTTGGGTAGAAGAGAGGAGGGGAGGGGAAAGGAAGAAAAAAAAAGTAAGATTTGGTTTTGTTTTCCGTTATTAAAGCAGTTTGGTTCATTTTTTTTTATTGTTTAATCTAATCGAACGACATAGCGCTCTTTTTCAAATTTGTATATCTCGATTTTTGATAAGGTTGAGATTTTTTTAATTTATTTGATGTAGGGAAAGTGGAAAGACCGACTGAACACGGGGGGAGAGAGAAGCCAGGGAAGGGATTGGTAGGACGGAGAGGGTGACACAAACGGGTCCGATCACACCAGCACTAATGCACCGGATCCAATCAGAACTCCGAAGTTAAGCGCGCTTGGGCGAGAGTTGTACTAGGATGGGTGACCTCCTGGGGTTGCACCCCTTTCTTTTGCCCCATGTTCCTCAGCGACCAGCTAATTTCTCCCTCGCAACGCTGCGGTTGGGGGCGGTAAAACAAATTTGCATATACAGTTTGTTTGGTTGTTTTTCTTCTTCTTCTTCTTCTTTTTTATCGGTTGGAAACGTTCGGGTAGAAGAGAGGTGGGGAGGGGAAAGGAAGAAAAAAAAAGTAAGATTTAGTTTTGTTTTCCGTTATTAAAGCAATTCGGTTCATTTTTTTTATTGTTTAATCTAATCGAACGACATAGCGCTCCTTTTCAAATTTTTATATCTGGATTTTTGCGTAAGCTTTGATTTTTTTGTTTATTTTTATGTAGGGAAAGTAGAGAGACCGACAGAACACGGGGGGAGAGAGAAGCCAGGGAAGGGATTGATAGGACGGAGAGGGTAACACAAACGGGTGCAATCACACCGGCACTAATGCACAGGATCCCATCCGAACTCTGAAGTTAAGCGCGCGTGGTCGAGAGTAGTACTAGGATTGGTGACCTTCTGGGAAGACCTCGTGTTGCACCCCTTTCTTTTGCTCTGTGTTCCTCTGCGACCAGCTAATTTCTCCCTCGCAATGCTTAGGGGCGGCAAAACAAATTTGCATATATAGTTTGTTTGTTTTTTTTAGTTTTCTTCTTCTTCTTTTTTATCGGTTGGAAACCTTCGGGTAGAAGAGAAGAGGGGAGGGGAAAGTAAGAAAAAAAAGTAAGATTTGGTTTTGTTTTCCATTATTAAAGCAGTTCGGTTCATTTTTTTTATTGTTTAATCTAATCGAACGATATAGCGCTCCTTTTCAAATTTTTATATTTGGATTTTATCGTAAGGTTTTGATTTTTTTATTTTATTTTATGTAAGGTGATAGATGCTATATTCTGACATGAGAACTAAGTTAATTATAATAGAATAACCTTTATAATTGTGTTATAGGTGGTTATTTATCGGTTTTCAAATTAAATGAGCATTTATTGAATTTGGCATTAATCACTGTCGATATTGCATATTTTTCTCTCCTGAATTATATTTTATTGTTTTTAAGGTTTATTTCTTCTTGAAAGGCTTTTTATAGATTTAATTATGGAATTTCAGGAGAATTATGGTGGAGAAGGAGATATTTACCAAAATGCCCTTAGTGAAATGGAGATGATTTTTAGGTCAAATCGTTTTAAAATAAATAAGATTATTTAAAGCAAATGGAGGAGGTCGAGAGGGGACCCGAGAGGGAAAACCCGAGAGAGGAGCGTGAAAGGAAAAGAGAAACAGAGTATCGAAAAATAGAGGAGCACCGTCGACCGAAGCAGGGGAGGATCCGAGAGGAGTTACCCACCGCCGTTCGCCGGGCCACCGCCGTTCGCCGAGCCACTGCCGTCCACCGCCGTCCATCAACCGAGAACAACCCCGAGGAGAGCTCGAGAGAGTCTCTGTCGAGGTGATTTCGACAGTGCTATTTTTTGCTCGCCAGGCCGGGAGGGGATCCGAGAGGGCTTCTCCGGTCCACTTCTTCTTTCCGACCATCCTCCGGTGTCGGTTACGTATTTCCGATCAGTCCCGGAGCCATTCCGACTCCAACCGAGACTCGAGAGAGCCGGTTGGAGAACGTCAGCTCTGTTTTGTTCTTCGTCAGACGTTACCTCCTCCGTCGGCTTCTAACCGTCGTCGCCGGCGTCGTCTCCACCTCCGGCCACTCACTGTTGCTACCCGACGCCACCAATTTCTGGAATTTGCAGCACCCGTGAGAATGAATTGCTGCCCGAGCGAGAGGAGGAAGAAGGGGAGTAATTCGTCATTATTGAATTTAATTTTTCATATAGTTTGAAATTAGGTTTTGAATGTTAATTGAATCTGATTTGATAATTAAGGTTTATTTAAGATTTGTTTTCTTAATATTTGATTAACTTATCTAATTAGGGTAAGATTATAATTGAGGTTGGATTTGGGTATTTTAATCCGATTTCTGTCTTTAACTCTAGGCGCCCGAGAGGGACTAGACGCAAGGATTGAGAATCTGGATTCGTGGTTACGTGGCGCTCGAGAGAGGCACGAATCACGATAAAATCCAAAGTTGATAATTTTAGCATCATCACAATAGGAAATTGATTCTCTGCATTCTATTGTAATCCGATTTCTGTCTTTAACTCTAGGCGCCCGAGAGGGGCTAAACGCAAGGATTGAGAAATCGGATTCATGATTATGTGGCGCTCGAGAGAGGCACAAATCACGGTAAAATCCAGAGTTGACGTTTCCTATTGTGAAAGTAGTTAATTAGATTATTGTTTAATAATTTAGGATATAATTAGTGTTTAGTTTAGATTAATTCATCATATTTGGTTAGGCTAGTTGACTGAAGAATAAACAAAATTCAATCCTCCCTGTGGATATGACCCTCGCTTACTGCTAAATTACATGAACGATTCGTATGCTTGCAAGGTATTAAAGCCGATGTAACTAAAATTCTACATCATAAGGAAAGTGGAAAGCCCGACAGAACACGGGGGGAGAGTAAAGCCGGGGAAGGGATTGGTAGGACGGAGAGGGTAACACAAACGGGTGCGATCATAACAGCACTAATGCACCGGATCCCATCTGAACTTCGAAGTTACGTGAGCTTGGGCGAGAGTTGTACAAGGATGGGTGACCTTCTGGGAAGTCCTCGTGTTGCACATCTTTCTTTTGCCCCGTGTTCCTCTGCGACCAGCTAATTTCTCCCTTGCAATGCTGCGGTTAGGGGCGGCAAAACAAATTTGCATATACAGTTTGTTTTTTTTTTATTCTTCTTCTTCTTTTTTTTATTGGTTGGAAACGTTCGGGTAGAAGAGAGAAGGGGAGGGGAAAGGAAGAAAAAAAATGTAAGATTTGGTTTTGTTTTCCGTTATTAAAGCCGTTCGGTTCATTTTTTTTATATTTTAATCTAATCAAACGACATAGCGCTCATTTTCAAATTTTTATATCTGGATTTTTGGGTAAGGTTTTGATTTTTTTATTTTATTTGAATTAGGGAAAGTGGAAATAACGACAGAACACGGGGGGAGAGTGAAGCCGGGGAAGGGGTTGGTTGGACGGAGAGGGTAACACAAACGGGTGCGATCATACCAACACTAATGCACCGAATCCCATTAGAACTCCGAAGTTAAGTGCGCTTGGGCGAGAGTAGTACTAGGATGGTTGACCTCCTGGGAAGTCCTCGTGTTGCACACCTTTCTTTTCCCCTGTGTTCCTCTGCGACCAGCTAATTTCTCCCTCGCAATGTTGTGGTTAGGGGCGGCAAAACAAATTTGCATATATTGTTTGTTTGTTTTTTTTTCTTCTTCTTCGTTTTTATCGGTTGGAAACGTTCGGGTAGAGGAGGGGAGGGGAAAGGAAGAAAAAAAAGTAAGATTTGTTTTTTTTTCCTTTATTAAAGCAGTTTGGTTCATTTTTTTTATTGTTTAATCTAATCAAACGACATAGCGCTCCTTTTCAAATTTTTATATCTGGATTTTTGCGTAAGGTTTTGATTTTTTTATTTTATGTGATGTGGGGAAAGTGGAAAGACCGACAGAACACGGGGGGAGAGTGAAGCCGGGGAATGGATTGGTAGGATGGAGAGGGTAACACAAATGGGTCCGATCATACCAACACTAATGCACCGGATCCCATCAGAATTCCGAAGTTAAGCGCGCTTGGGCGAGAGTAGTACTAGGATGGGTGACCTCCTAGGAAATCCTCTTGTTGCACCCCTTTCTTTTGCCCTGTGTTCCTCTGCGACAAGTTAATTTCTCCCTCGCAATGCTGCTATTAGGGGCGGCAAAACAAATTTGCATATTCAATTTGTTTTTTTTTTTCTTCTTCTTCTTCTTTTTGATCGGTTGGAAACGTTCAGGTAGAAGTGAGGAGGGGAGGGGAAAGGAAGAAAAAAAAGGTAATATTTGGTTTTGTTTTCCGTTATTAAAGCAGTTCGGTTCATTTTTTTATTGTTTAATCTAATCGAACGACATAGCACTCCTTTTCAAATTTTTATATCTGGATTTTTGCATAAGGTTTTGATTTTTTTATTTTATTTGATGTAGGGAAAGTGGAAAGACCGACAGAACACGGGGGGAGAGTGAAGCCGGGGAAGGGATTGGTAGGACGGAGAGGGTAACACAAACGAGTGTGATCATACTGACACTAATGCACCGGATCCCATCAGAACTCCGAAGTTAAGCGCACTTGGGCGAGAGTAGTACATGGATGGGAGACCTCCTTGGATGTCCTCGTGTTGCACCCCTTTCTTATGCCCCGTGTTCCTCTGCGACCAGCTAATTTGTCCCTCGCAATGCAGCGGTTAGTGGCGGCAAAAAAAATTTGCATATACAGTTTGTTAGTTTTTTATTTTTTTTTCTTTTTCTACTTTTTTATCGGTTGGAAACATTTGGGTAGAAGAGAGGAGGGGAAGGGGGAGGGGAAAGGAAGAAAAAAAAAGTAAGCTTTGGTTTTGTTTTCCGTTATTAAAGCAGTTCGGTTCTTTTTTTTTATTGTTTAATCTAATCGAACGACATAGCGCTCCTATTCAAAATTTTATATCTGAATTTTTGCGTAAGGTTTTGATTTTTTTATTTTATTTGATGTAGGGAAAGTGGAAAGACCGACAGAACACGGGGGGAGAATGAAGCCGGGAAAGGGATTGGTAGGACGGAGAGGGTAACACTAATGGGTGCGATCATACCGGCTCTAATGCACCGGATCCCATCAGAACTCCGAAGCTAAGTGCGCTTAGGCGAGAGTAGTACTAGGATGGGTTACCTCCTCGGATGTCCTCGTGTTGAACCCCTTTCTTTTGCCCCGTGTTCCTCTACGACCAGCTAATTTCTCCCTCGCAATGCTGCGGTTAGGGGTGGCAAAACAAATTTGCATATACAGTTTTTTTTTTTTTTTCTTCTTCTTCTTTTTTATCTGGTTGAAACATTCGGGTAGAAGAGAGGAGGGGAGGGGGGAGGGGGGAGGGGAAAGGATGGTTTTGTTTTCCGTTATTAAAGCAGTTCAATTCATTTTTTTATTGTTTAATCTAATCGAACAACATAGCGATCCTTTTCAAATTTTTATATCTGGATTTATGCGTAAGGTTTGGATTTTTTTATTTATTTGATCTAGGGAAAGTGGAAAGACCGACAGAACACGGGGGGAGAGTGATGCCGAGGAAGGGATTGGTAGGACGGAGAGGGTAACACAAATGGGTGCGATCATCCCAGCACTAACACACCGGATCCCATCAGAACTCCGAAGTTAAGCGCGCTTGGCAAGAGTAGTACTTGGATGGGTGACCTCCTGGGAATTCCTCGTGTTGCACCCCTTTCTTTTTCCCCGTGTTCCTCTGCGACCAGCTAATTTCTCCCTCACAACGCTGTAGTTAGGGGCATCAAAACAAATTTGCATATACAGTTTTTTTTTCTTCTTCTTTTTTTTTACCGGTTGGAAACGTTCGGGTAGAAGAGAGGAGGGGAGGGGGGATGGGAAAGGAAGAAAAAAAAAGTAAGATTTGGTTTTTTTTTCCGTTATTAAAGCAGTTCGGTTCATTTTTTTATTGTTTAATCTAATCGAACGACATAGCGCTCCTTTTCAAATTTTTATA